>NC_067414.1:18325481-19541106 GCF_009764475.1 Pristis pectinata
AACTGCTGCCCTTCCCAAATTAAGTGATAACTTTTGGTCTCAAAGCAGTTTGAGATATCTGGGGTTTTGCAAGGTGCCTCTGAAATTTGTCTTTATTTATTTTATTGCTGAGAGTCAACAGCCAGAGAAAGAGGAAGGAAAGTAACAAATGCAGCAGCCCTATCCCCACCATCTCAACTCTGCTGGCTAGTATGCATGCAGCCTCTGTGTGAAACACGGGCTGATTTTATAATCATTACTACACATAAATTACCTCCGTTTTTCTTCAATAAAAATTCAACAGACTGTCAAAGTGCCACAGCAGTCAGGTCTGTTTCTTGTATTGGGTGTGAAATTTACAACCAGAAAGCATTTGTGCAATGCAAACCCTGCCGTCAAACACTTCTTCTCTTCGCCAGAGCCTTTTCTATACTCATAGTTACTGAATTCCAGCATTGCGCATTGCATGTTTAACACACGCTCACTGCACGGTAGGCATCAAGTCAAATTATTTTGCCCTCTCAGTGATTTCAGAGACCAGCCTGCACTAACTGAGGCTGAAACTATCAGTAGGGGAGCAATATCACGCATGATTATCTTTATTTAGAGCGATCCTGTGCCAGCTCGAACCAGCCTTCTCCTCGTGTGTTTGCTCCAGAAGCTCACAGGTGTCCTGGAAGTGAAACTGACCTTGGAAATGCTCAATAACATGGGCCTTTGAAGTTTCCAGCACTGCAGTGGAGGTCTTGGTGCAGGAGCTGGAGGGAAGAGATGTGATCTTTCTCACCTCTGCCATAGTCAATGACATGACTTAATCCCTTGGATACAGTGCAGCTCAAATTTCAATGACTTCTATTGTGTGTTCCAGGTCAGTGAATACAGCTTCAAGTTCCAAATGCCACTGACTACCCCACCTGTAGCTTTGGGCAAAGCTGAATTGATAACATCTCCATCAATAACAAAGAGGACTCGTATTCCATCACACAGCGAACACTGCTACAAGACATACACACACGTGCAGAGTTATTCAGTGATTAAAGTCAATATACCCAAATATACGTGTCACTATTACACTTTCCTGTCCCTTGAAAGACAAGGTGGTAAACAATTGGAGGCAGCAGTAGTTAGAGGGGGCAGGCATTCCATTATTACTTCACTCCATAGAAGGTACAGGGCTGGCCTTGAGTGAGAGACACAAGAGACTGCAGATGCTGGAATCTGGAGCAACAAACAATCTGTTGGAGGAACTCAATGGGTCGAGCAACACCTGTGGGAGGAGATGAACTGTAGACGTTTCAGGTTGAAACCCTGCATCAGGACTGAGAGGGGAGAGGTCAGTATAAAGACAAGAAGCGGGGTGGTGAGACAGGAGTCCGAGGTGATTGGTGGACTGAGGAGGGGTGTAGTATGACAGGCAAGTAGGGGAAGGGAGGGGGTGGAGTTGGGCGACAGTGGCAGAAGGAGCCAGACAAAGAGAGAAAAAAAATTGAGAGTCACCTCTGTGTCCCTATGAGGCTGAGGAAGACTACCAGGGGAAGACCCAGCAGATAACCACCAGCCTCTTCACCCAGCACAGTGGAGGATGGAGGCATTGTCTGGAAGGCAATAAGAAGCTCCCACAGAGATGAACACCTTTCATAAGGAGCCTGCTAAGTCATAGTCTCCAATCTAAGCAAAGTAACCCTCACCACACTACAATTCTTAACATCGATATCATTTGTCAGTGATCGTTAATGAGTTAGGGAATTAACATATTCTCCATGTAAGTTAGTGGAACTCACTTCATTTCCTATTGCAGGAAGCAGAGCCTTTGGGATGGTTGCCATTGGTTTCACTCACACCATCGACATGCGTATTTGGAGAAGAGTGACCCCCACGGCGTGTCTTTCCTTGAAGCACCATTGACAACTGAGCACATCATGATGGTCTCTGCCTGATAATCATGAAGCAGTCACAATGTCTTCACTCAGTGACCCTTCAGTAGGCTAGTTGGCCCTCTCACCTGCTTCATTATTCAAGGTCATGGTTGATCTTTTGCCTCAGCGCCAGGGATCCAGCTTGTTGCTGGGAGTTAAACTGCTTTCAACACATTGTTATTACAAGTGATAGTGCTATAAATTCCAGGCATATTCACTGTAAAATGTCAGGAAACTGTTCTCAGACATCTTTCAGTTATGTTGATGTTGTTCTTTGGTGCACTGAATACAAGAGGTGAAAAATCACTGGCAGTAGCGGTAAATATCAGTCCAAATTATATTCCTGCACTAACTTTATATTCCTTGATGGATTTAATATCCACAAGTACATCAGTCTTGAATGTGCAGATGTTTTCGAATGATGTTTAATAGAATGGATATAAACCGTTAAAAATTGCATTTTATGGATGTAACCTGATAACCTGGGACATATTTTTTAAAGAAGAACAATTCAAGACCAGTTATGATGTATAGTGATATAAACAGATAAATGCTTAATATGTTCTGATGCGATATCTTGGTTGCTATTTTAACCAAGGCTGTAGCCTCTTTTGGATTAATGTCTCCATTGAAAGGAAATGCCATTGTCCCCTTGTGTGAAGAACTTAGAAAATTCATTATCCTTTTGGGGGAGACATTTCCATTCACATCAGACCTGAACAAGCAAGGCCTCTGCTTTGAGACTATGACCTCTAGTTTGAGACCTTTCAGATCAGGGGAAACATTGCCCTGGTATCTATTCCAAATGAGGGTTTAAACTGCAAGACCTTTGAAGAATGCTTTATATATAAAAAGGTTCAGTGAAGATGTAACAAAGCAAATGGATAAAGGTTCCAGCAGGGGTCGAGCTATGTTGTTGCAGTAGGATTGTTGGCATTGGTGATGGAGGGGATAGAGGACCACTCGCTCAGCTCAGGGGCAAAGCTGCAACTGACAGGTCTCAGGGATCCTGCCTGTTGCTGGGTGTCAACACATTATTCTTACAAGTGATGTTACTGTAAATTCCAGGCAGGAAACTGTTCTCTGACATCTTTCAATTATTTTGATGTTGCTCTTTGGTGCACTGAATACAAGAGGTGAAAAATTATTGGTAGTGGCTGGTAAATATCAGTGCAAAGTATGTCATCCATTAGACTATTTTAATGGAGGTATAAATCCAAGAGAGGCTACCAACATGGTCAAAATAGTTACAAAGATAAATCATCCAAACGTATTAAGTGTTTATCTGCTTGTATCAATATACATCATGACTGGTCTTGAATTATTCCTCTTTCAATAAAAAAAACATGTCCCAGATTATCCACTTAAATGCATAACAAAATTAAAACACTCAAAAATGTGAGAATCTAAATTCTATTATACATCTTTCATAGTATCACAGAATCGCAGGAAGCCTGTCAGCCCTTTGACAGGTTCTGTGTAAGGACAATCCAGCTGGTCCTGCTTGACCATCCTCTCCCCATAGCCCTGAAAAGTCCTTCTTTTCAGATACTACTTTTCAATATATGAACCATAGAACAGTATAGTGCAGGAACAGGCCGTTTGGCCCACGATGCCTGTGCTGAACACAATGCCAACTTAAACTAGTCCCTTGTGCCTGCACATGATCCATATCCCTCCATTCACTTCATATTCATGTGCCTATTTAAAAGCCTCAAACGTCATTATGGTATCTGCTTCCACCTCCACCCCTGGCAGCATGTTCCAGGCACCTATCACTCTCTAGGTAAAAAAGAACTTGCCCCAAATATCTCCTTTAAACTTTACGCTTCTCTCCCTAAAGCTGTGCCCTCTAATATTTAATAGAACATAGAACAGTACAACACAGAACAGGCCCTTCGGCCCACAATGTTGTGCCGACATAGCTATTCCCTCCTACCTACAGAATGCCCATATCCCTCTATTTTTCCAGCATTCCTGTGCCTATCCAAGCCCCTCTTAAAAGCCCCCAATGAGTTTGCCTCCACCACCCTATCAGGCAATGCATTCCAGGCATCCACCACTCTCTCAGTAAAAAACATACCTCTCACGTCTGTTCTGAACCTACCCCCTCTCACCTTAAATGCATGCCTCTGGTATTGGATCGCTCAATAATGGGAAAAAGATACTGCTTGTCCATTCTATCTATGCCCCTCATTATTTTATACACTTCCAACAGATCACCCCTCAGCCTCCGCCGCTCCAGAGAAAAGAGCCCAAGTTTGTCCAGCCTCTCCTGATAGCACATGCCCTCTAATCCTGGCAGCATCCTAGTAAACTTCCTCTGCACCCTCTCTAAAGCTTTGACATCCTTCCTATAGTGAGGTGACCAGAATTTCAGGCAATATTCTAAATACAGCCTTACCAGAGTTCTATAGAGATGCATCATATCTTCTTGACTCCTATACTCAATACCTCGATTAATAAATGCAAGCATTCCATAAGCCTTCTTAACCACCCTGTCTACCCGTGTAGCCGCTTTCAATCAGTCATGGACTTGCACCCCAAGGCCTTTCTGTGCTTCAACACTGTTCATGGTCTTGCCCTTAAGAATGTACTGAGATACTTCTACCCTGGGGGAAAAATTGTCTTGCCACCTACTCTATCTATGCCTCTCATAATTTTATATAATTCTTTCAGGTCTCTCTTCAGCCTCCAATGCTCCAGAGAAAACAATCCAGGTTTGTCCAACCTCTCCTTATAGCTCAACCCTTCTTCCAGGCACCATCCTGGTGAATCTCTTCTGCACCCTCTTCAAAGCATCCGCATCCTACCTGTCATGGGGTGACCAGAACTGCACACAATACTCCAAGTGTGGCCTAACCAAAGTTCTATACTGCTTCAACATTACTTTCTGGCTCTTATACTCAATGCCCCAACCAATGAAGGCAAGTATAGCATACGCTTTCTTTACCACCCTATCTACTTGTGTTGTCACTTTCAGGGAGCTATGGACCCCCAGAAATACAAACTCCCTTTTGAACACTACTGGTGAATCTGCCTCCACTACTACCCCTGGTATTGCCTAACCACTCACTGTGTAAGAACATTTTTGGTCATGTAACTTGTCACTGAGACATGGTTAAAAGAAGGGCAGGACTGGTAACTCAATATTCCAGGGTCTAGAAGTTTCAGCTGTGATGAGGGGATGGGGGGGGGGGGGCGGGAGTGGGATCTTAAAGAGGAACGGACATTGCACTAGTGACCAAGGTAGTAATAAAGAAGGATGCCTTAGAAAGCCCCTCTCCACCATATGGTTGAGCTCAGAATTAAAGAAAGGGGCAATCACGTTGCTGGGATTATACTACAGGCTTCCTGACAGTCAGCAGGAGATGAAGAAGCAGATATGAAGGCAAATCACAGAGAAGTAGCTCAGTCGGTAGGGCATCAGACTTTTAACCTGAGGGTCCAGGGTTCAAGTCCCTGTTCAGACACTGACTTTATATCACAGGTAAATCTACTTGCAAGTAAATCCACATTCAGGAAGTTGGAGTGTTAAAACTGAAGTGAGGGTTCAGCGCCACCATGTTCCCCTAAGAGTGAAGGGTAAGGACAGAAAGTCCATGGAAGCCTGGTTGTTAAGGATTATCAAGGGTTTGATTTTTAAAAAAGCAGTTGGTAGGTATAGAGCACCAAAAATGGGGGAGGATCTTCAAGAATATAAGAAGTGTAAGTCGGTGCTTAAAAATGAAAATAGGAGGGAAAAGAGAGGTCATGATTAGGGAAAATTCCTAGGCATTTTTGGTTGGTATATTAAGAGCAAGAAAGTAATTCAAGAAAGAGTGGGGGTCATGAGGAACCAAAGGGTCATTATGTTCATGGAGCCAGAAGACATTGGCAAGGTCTTAAGTAAATACTTTACATCAACATTCACAAAGGAGAAAGACATTGCAGTTGGAGATTTCAGTTGGAATGGTGACATTCTACAGCACGCTAAGATAAAAATGGAGGAGGTATTTGCTGTCCTAGCAATCATAACGGTGAATAAATCGCCAGGTCTTGACGATATCTCTCCCAGGTTGCAAGGGGAGGCAAGGGAGGAGATTGCAGGGGCCCTGATGGAGATACTTAAATCTTCACAAGCCACAGGTGAGGTGACAGATAATTGCAAATGTGGTACACTTTATTCACAAAGGACAGTAGGGATAAATCAGGTGATTATAGGCCAATTAGTCTAAGGGAGATTATTGGAAAGAATTCTGAGGGACAGGATTAATCTACACTTGGAAAAGCAGGGAATAAACGGGAATAGTCAGTGCAGATTTGTCATGGTAGATCCTGTCTGACTAGTTAGATTTTTTGTGAATTGGTAACTAGATATATTGATGACATGCAGTTGATGTAGTTTCCCTGGACTTCAGTAGGGCCTATTGTTACCAGCTCCAGGTGCCACACAATAGCATGTATTCAGAGATGTGGTGGCCCTAGTACTAACCCCTGGGCAAACCCATTTTGCACTTTGCTCCAGTCTGAAAATAGTTTTTCACTACCACTGTCCATTTCCAATTTCCGAGCCAGTTTCCTATCTGGATTGCCACAGGTCTTCTTATTCCATGGCTTTCAACCTGGATGACAAGCCTATAATGTGGCACTTAATCAAAGAAATATATATCACGCCAACTGCATTTCCTTCATCAACACTGTTACTTCATTAAAAAAACTTTAAGTTAATTAGACACAATTTACCTTTAACAAATCCATGGTGACTTTCTCTAATCAATTCCCATTTGTTCAAGTCATTGCTAATTCTGTACCTGATTATTGTTTCTAGAATTTTCCCCACCAAAAGTTAAAAAGATTGACTTGTTGTTACTGAGTTTATCCCCACACCCTATTTGAACAAGATTTCCAATTTCCGGTCCTCATGTAGCAACCTTGAATCTGTAGATCTTTAGTAGATTATGTCAAGAGACTTGCTAATTTCCTCCCTCACTCTCCTCAACAACCGCAGATGCATACCATCTGGACCGGGTGATTTAGGTACAGCTCTGTTGAGGTGCAATCCCACTGGCTTGTACAGCCCCGTCTCTCCCAGAACGGGTCCCAATGGCCCAGCAATCTCAAGCCCTTCCTACTTCCCCCGATGTGTGGCATGGGGAATGATCTGGAAGTTGCCACCTATAAGGTCTTGCATCCTACTCTCTTTCTTAACTCCTGCAGGACCTCATCCTTTTCTCTAATTATGCCATGGGTAATGATATGGACCACAGCCTCTGGCTCTTCATGCTCCCCTTGCAGAAGGTCCTGCAGCCACTTGGTGACCTCTTCAGCCCTACTAACAGGGAGGCAACGGACCACAGAGATGTCTGTCTGTACTCTAACCATGGAATGCCCCCATAACTGTCATTGTGATAATTATTTATTTTTATTTTGACTAAGCTCTGTTGTGGATTGAGGAGAGGAGGAACAGATGGGGCAGGTATTCTTTTACCTCCATTCTCCATATGATTGGAATGTGAAACCAAATGGTGAATCCAGCACATGAGTGAACATCTTTCATTCACATGATACCAGAATGGTCCCTGTATAATTTAGGAACTTTAGGTACAGCTCACCTTTCTAATACCTTCTGAGTCCATCCAGAATCTTGTACATCTTCTGTTGCTGAGACTGAGCAGCATCTCCTTCCATGGTGAAGACTGATCTGAGAACCCATTTAGACCTCCTTCATGCCCTCTGCTTCCGTCGATAGATTTCCATTTTGGGCTCTCATCAGCCCTAACCTCTCCTCTCAAAACCTTTTCCTAATCATGTGCCTACAGAATAACTTTGGATTCCTTTTCTTTCTTTGGAAGCTAATTCTGTTAAAAAAATTTCTATTATCTCTTTGCTTGGCTCTTCACTTCCTTTATCATTAAATAAGTTAACTGATAATTTGGTAGTTAAACATGCTTTGAGGATTTGGTTACAATTTAGAAAATATTATGGTTTATTGAGATTTTCTTTGCCTAGTCCCATTTTTGCTAACTGTTTTTTTAAACCTTCTATGACTGACATAGTTTTTAAAGAATGGGATAGATTGGGTATTACTTGTTTCCAGGATCTATTTGTTGGAGGAAATTTCGCAACATTTGAACAATTGTCAATTAAATATAATTTACCAAAAACTCACTTCTTTTGATATTTGCATATCAGAGACTTTCTCCGATCTCAAGTACATACCTTCCCTATAAGTCCTGATAAGAACTTACTAGATGTAATTTTTAATTTGAAGCCTTTTCATGACGGTTCAATATCTAAGATTTATGGTAGGTTATCAGGAATGAATAAGGCTCCCTTAGACAAAATTAAAAATGCTTGGGAACATGAGTTGCAGATTTCAATTTCTGAGGAAACTTGGAAACAAATTTTTAAATTGGTTAACACTTCATCATTATGTGTGCATCACTCCCTCCTTCAGTTTAAAGGGGTCCATAGAGCTCATCTGTCCAAAGACAAGTTATCACGTTTTTATTCGGATATATCTCCTTATTGTGACAAATGCAATAATGGAGAGGCTTCTTTAATTCACTTGTTTTGGTCATGTCCGAGTCTGAAAAAATACTAGATAGAGGTATTTTAAACCTTTTCTGTGCTTTTTAAAATAAATTTTATGCCAAATCCTTTAACTGCATTATTTGGAATTGTTGGAGAAAAAGATATAATTCTGGAGACTTCCAATTTACACATATTGGCCTTTATTTCTCTTATAGCCAGGAGGGCTGTGTTGCTTAAGTGGAAGGACATTACTCCCCCCACTCATGTTCAATGGCTACGGGATGTTATGTCATATCTAAATTTAGAGAAGGTCCGTTGTTCAATTTCTGGATCTAATCTGAACTTCCAAATATTATGGGGACCTTTTTTGAACTACTTTCACAACCATTGATTTGGTGCTTAAAGTACAGGTACTGGCTAATACTATTATGTCATTAGAGCTTTTTTTGGTCTTTTTTCTTACCAAACAGCTTCAGTTTTGGTAGTGAGTTTAGTTTTTTTAATGAATAAAATTATTCCAATGTATTAATATTAATTAGTTATCATTTCTGTTTATCAATATGAGGTATTGTGATTTCAAGTGTGATTCAATACAATGTATTGTAACATTTTGTCTTTTCTTTTGTTTCATGTACTTGGTATTTTCTATTTGGAATTAATAAAAAATATTGAAAAAGAAAGGATTCCTTTTCATATTTGCTGCCAGCGCTCTTATTTCCTTTTTTATTTTCCCTCTGAACTTCCTGTAATCCTGTTAAGTTGTGCCATTGAACCTGGCATCTGTCATATGCTTTTTGTCTGCTCTCTTTTACTGTCTTTTTAGCCTTCCAAGGAGCTCTAGTTTTAGTTTCCCTACCCTTCTCCTTCCATGTAAATGTACCTAGGCTGACGCTGAAACATCTCCACACTAAAGGCTTTCCGTAGTTCAGCTATGCTTTACCTGCCAAGCTTTGGTTGCATTTTACATTGGTCAGACCTGTTCTCATCCCGTTGAAATTGGCCTTTCTCCAATTGACTATTTTTATCTGGACAGAGTCCATATCTTTTACCCTTTCCATAGTTATTCTAAAACTTAGGATACCGTGATCAGTGTTACCTGAAGGTTTCCCCAGAGATATCTATTCCCCCAGTGATACCTATTCCATTTGGCCTGACTTATTTCCCAGCAATGCACCTTGCTCAATGGGCCAGAAGTGTATTGATCAAGGAGGTTCTCCCGATTATATTTCAGAAAATCCTCCCTTTCTTTGCCTCTAATTTTATTGCTGTCCAGTTCATATCTGGAGAGATGATGTTCCCCATTAGCACAGCTCTCTGACTTCGGCACATTTCTACAATTTCCCTTTAAATTCTCTTCTCAATATTCTTCCCATTAATTGGCAGCCTATAGAACAGTCCCACAGGAGAACTGCACTCAATAGTTTCTTAACTGTAAAGCAACAGATTCTGTCCTTGATCGTTTCTGATCATCCCTCTCCAGCACTTCTCATTCACTCCCCCTACTTTCTTTCCTTCCTTATCCTTCCCAAACACCTAGTGCCCAGAGATATTTCAATCCATTCCTGAACTCTTTTTATCCAGGTTTCTGTTTGTGCCATAACATCATGATCCCATGTGGTTAATTGAGCCTGCAGCTTGCTAACCTTGTTTAATGGGCTTCTTTTGCTTACACACTCTCTGTAAACCTTGTCTATTTCTTGTTCTAGTGTTTTTTTGCCTCTCCCCACCCACCCTAATCTTTTTTGCACCTTTTTTATCCTCTTCGGTGCTACCTGGCAGTGTCCATCTCCTGCCAAATTAGCTTAAACCTCACCCCACAACATAAGGGAAACTCCCAAGAGGATCTTGGTCCCCGACCTGTTGAAGTGCAATCCCACAGGCCTGTATAGTCCCACATTCCCCATAACTGGTCCCAATAGCCCAGGGTTCTAAAACCCTCCCTCATGCACTTCTCTCCACCGATGCATTTATCGGTACTTTCCACCTATTCCTACACTCCCTGATGCATGGCATGTAGAGGCACCTGGTGGTTACTATCTAACAGGTCCTGCTTCTTACTCTCTCTTAAATCTTTACACTCTACCTACCTCATCGTTACTGATGTGGACCACAACCTCTGCTTGTTCACCCTCGCCCTCCGGAATGTTATGTAGCCCCACAGTGACATCCTTGACACAGGAACCAAGAAGGCAATATATCATCCTGGAGTCACAGCTACAAACACAGAAACATCTGTCTGCTTGTTTACTACAGAATCCTCCACATTTTGGTGTCAGTCTCAGGGTTTGCTGTATCTTGGTAGCCAGTGGTAATATTCACTTCCTGTTTAATTGTTTACTGGCAGCTTTGGTGGCTTTGCCAGAAGTTTCTTTCTTAACAACTGACTTGATCACACCAACAGCCACTGTCTGTCTCATCACCTTGACTTAACTAGCATTGTAGATTTAAAAGAAGAGGAACCGGTGGGGTAGTTTCTCTTCCAATGTTTTGTCCATTTGATTGACATATGAAACAAAATGGTGAATCTGGGTCATGAAGAAACATCTTCCATTCACAGGACACCAGAATAGTGCCCTCCCAATTTACTCCACAGCATCATGACCATCTCTGTCCCCTCAGGAAAGAGACTGGGACACCAGCAAATATGTTCAGGTCCAATCAGCACAATATTCATTCAGACTTGAAATGCCTCCACAAACCCATTCATCTAATGAACAATACAAGCACTTTCAATGTCTAACAATCATTTTTATTCTGCTTTTAAATCCACCCACGCAACTACCTGTACTCTCTGTCTATTTCTATTCTCACCGTACCATGGGGAATGATTTGGAAGCCACCACCTAGGATGTCCTGCTTCTTAATCTCTTTCCTAATCTGCCTGTAGGACCTCCTCATTTTCTCTACAAATTTATTTGCTCTGGACTACAACCTCTGGCTGTTCACTCTACCTCACAGAATGTTCTTATGCAAAGAGAGCTTGGAGAAACTTGGCTGGATCTTATAGGGTATGGCTGAGAGATTCAAGGTACTGGTAACCATTTGAACAAAGACAAATCATGGATTTACTGGGTGCATATTGAGAGTCTGGCACTTAGTGTGTACAAATACCACCATATCTACCACTATGTTCTGTCACTGAACTCTCCGTAGAATATCAGTCTTACCCTGGGAAGTGGTCTTCCCAGACCTTTACCTGTCAGATTCGCCATAGCACAGGAGACTCCACTGAGGACACTAGGTCTAGAGAGCAAGATAAAGCTAATTTAAACTGAAATAATTAAAAACATTAAAATATATGGAGTATTTTAATTTAATTATTTTCAGAAATTCTTGCTCTTTACTGTTGGAGACATTTCAAACCCTCAAAGTTTTAGATATTAGATCATAGCAATGAACTAATCAACCAGTTGAGGATGTTGCTGTTACATGGGAAAGGTTGAACATCAAAGAATACTAAGTTTAGATTGCACAGTACACAAAAGGTGCTGGCAACAGTCTGGGATTCCCAACACTAAAATCAATGAGTTTCTACTGGCTTTGTTTTGTTACATTTCTAGGTCAAGCAGTAGTTGAAGGTGGAATAAAGATGTCTAAATGCCTGATATTGTTCATCAGCTGAATTGGTTTTTGTGACAGCATTTCTAGTCATGGAATGTAGTGTCAACTAGAGCTGAAAGTATTTGCTTGTGCATAAGTGCTCTGGTGATGTTGGGGAAGATTGCTTTCAATGAAACAAGATTAATAAGCTTATTTTGCTGCTATTTGATGAGATTTTTCTCCATGATTAAGGATGAGTTCTGATGGCTGCTGACAGTTAAATACACCATGTGAGAATTGTGCAACATTAGTCAGGATAAACTGTTTATACTTCAAGAAAAGGCAGTGCAGCGGCAAAGAAAAATAAGTATTTGCCGGATTTCTCACTGTGATTACTGAAGGGTAAGAGTACATTACCGTAGATAATCTGCTGAACACTGCTGGTGAGAAGTTGGATGATTGGAAGCTTGGGTTTTGTAGGGCAAAGAAGGCTGGTGGGTATAAAGACCAACAATGAAAGAAGGGCTTTGAGTTGGATACATTCTCAATTTCACCACAGTGAAAGTGAAGGTGGTAGAAAGAGCTTGTGGTACGTTACCTTTGAAAATCAGAAGATCTACAGAAGGAAAAAAAAACAGAAAATGCCAGAAACACTCAGCATCTATGGAAAAACAATCACATGTTAGACACTTAACAAGATTTGAGGTTCCTCAAATGAGTCAGGAAATGGCCATTTTTACATTTTACATCCTCTGCAGACCACAGCAGTTGGTTCAATAAGTTTATAACTAGGATGCATTCCTCAAGATATGCTCGGAGTATCGCAGTGGTAATATAACCTAACATCCAAACAATGGGTCTTGCATAAGGTTTTAAAAAGTACAAATATGCTTTTACTCGATATCTGCAGGATGTGATAGGAACATGTTTGACATTGGCACGTCACTTAGTGCTTGGGATGTGTTCCCAGGAAAGAGGGTACTTGTGGAATCATCACAGGGGTGGGTCATTGTAGCATTAAATATAGCGGAATGTGTTATTGATGGTGCTACTGTGCCAGAACCTGGCATGAATTGCTTAGCGTATGAGGAGTGTTTGATGTCTCTGGGCCTGTACTCGATGGAGTTCAGAAGGATGAAGGGGGATCGCATTGAAACCCATCGGATACTGAGTGGCCTGGACAGAGTGGATGTAGAGAAGATGCTTCTATTAGTAGGAGAGTCCAGGATCTGAGGACACAGTCTCAGAACAAAGGGGCGTCCTTTCAAAATTGAGATGAGGACGAATTTCTTCAGCCAGTGGGTGGTAAATCTGTAGAATTTGTTGCCATAGAGGGCTGTGGAGGCCAAGTCATTCGGTGTATTTAAGGCAAAGACTTATAGGCTCTTGATTGGTAAGGGGATTAAGGGTTACAAGGACAAGGCAAGACAATGGGGTTGAAAAATAATCAACCATGATTGAATCGCAGAGCAGTCTCGATGGGCCGAATGGCCTAATTCTGCTCCTATATCTTTTGGTCTTGTGAATACTTCCTGCTGCTGCAGGATGCCATGCTGGGATCCTGGTTTGAACTCCCGCCCTCCTCAGGTGCTCTCCCAGCAATGAATTGCTCGGAGCTCAATATGGGGGCTGGTGTTGGGGGGCTGGTGTTGGAGGGCTGGGGGGGGGGAGGTGCAGCTGCTCAGTGCTGCGATGTTGGAGAGGAGGTGAAGTCTGACAGTGGGGGTGGGGTGGAGGAGAGGGCAGTCTGACGGGGAGAGGGAAAGAGGTAAGTCCAACAGGGGGAGGGGGGGAAGGAGAGGGCTGACTAACAGCAGGAGGGGAGAGTGCAATCCCATGGCTCTGGGGAGGAGAGGACAGTCCAAAAGGGGGAGAGCAAAGGACAGTACAAGAACGGGAGTCAGAGTGATTGCAATGGCAGTGTGGTCCCATCAGGGATGGGCTACCTGACACACCAGACAATGACCACTAAGGCACTAAGACAGACATTGACAGAGGCGGCACCTATAAATGTGCACATTCCTACTGTGACATGTCAGTAGGCCAGGATTTCTACCCACAATTCCCCAAGCATCTTCCGTTGGTGTTTGGTTCGGGAATAGTCCAGACACAGAGGTCAAGAACCCAGATATTAGTGATCCAGCTGTGGACACATCTGCCAGCAGAGGTGGACAGGGTTTCCTACAGTGGGAGGAAATAGGGCAGACCAACAGTACAGGAGAAACAGGTCAGCAGAGGCTTGGCAGAGGTCCAACTTTTGAGGCAACATAGAGGGTCAAATCTGCTTCCAATTGACATCATGACCCACTCATACACACTGATATAAAAGTTGCCCCAACCACTTTTGGTCTCTTCAAAAACACCTGTAAGATTGATTTATCCAGCAGGTGTTAAGGTAGTTTTGCTTTCTGGGACTGCAGAGTCTGTTCCCTCCAAGACGTGGAACTGCACAGTAGCTGAAGAAAGCAGACAACAGAGCAGGAGTCAAAGTATATTTAACATCCAATATTTCAATGAGATTGTGAAGTGTAACACTTCCTCTGTTATTGCTAGAGGTTACAGTTTGATAAAGCTCGGAACTGTCAATGCCATGGAAAGGCTCACATTTGTAAATGTCAAGATTACTACACTTTGTAAAAGTAATGTAACATACTTGTATATCTAGGAGAAGAGCACTAATTCCCTACTAGAATTTAATTTGCTGCAACTATGACTGATGTGCATTGTCCACATTTTCCATCCCTGTCTTTATATCTATTAAATTGAAATTTGATATGAAGCAAAAAGAAAAAAAATTCACAGATACTGATTCATTTCAGAGCTGAAAATTCTTTTTTTTTGAGGGGGAGGGGTTATTGATTAACATCAAACACTCCACACCTTCTGGTTTGAGGAGCAGAAGGGTGTTGAGCTTAATGCAAGCAGATACTTTACTGGTTTCAATTCCCCAGTCAGGTCATTATTTCTCTTCCAAACTGCATTTATCTTGGTTATATTGTTTTGTTACTTGGACAGGGTGCTTAAAAACTATGTGATTAAGCAACATTGTTTACAGACGGCACAAGGACACTTGCTTGAAGTTCTTGTTCCTTTTCTCTCTCTCTCTCTGGATTATTGAACCTATAAGATTGATGGGCTGATATGGGACTAAAACCCTTTTTGTTGCCCAGTCAATCAATCGGCGTGCCGAATTTTTAAGACAATATGATCTCAACAGAGAGTGATCATTAATCCAATAAGAGGTTCCTAGATAAATGTCATACATTGTGGTACAGCCACCTGTCTTGCTCTGAAGCCAAGGTCATTACCAACCTACAGTACTGCTTAACACAAATCTTGTGAAGAGTTTTGTGGCATAAAGCTATTAAGATTTCAAGGGGCTTGATGGGCCCTTCTTGGACTGATTAATATATTTTTCATGAGACTAATCTGCTGGGTAATGATGAAGTACTGCAAATATTCAGATCAGAGTTTTATGAACTGACTGCTTCTAAATGAAGATTCCCATCTTTTGAACTAATCTGTCATCTCACCACTGATCTCATCTGCTCAAAATTCTGTCGGAGATGAATGCTTGCTCACTCAAAAAATCACAGTGTTGTCACGCAGGCTGTGGAGAGTACCAGCAGCGACAGATTCCGTTCATTAATGAACAATCTGAGGTTCATCATCCCCATCTTTATTTCACATGTTGGGCAAGAATTTCCTCCAAACTTCTCATGTGTCCAAAAGCTAAGTAACATACTTCAACAGACTATTGCCTACAATTCCCAAAACCTCCACGATGGAGCCACTATAGATAAATCTTCCACTCTCGCCCTCTTTCATGAACCAATGAACACTACCTCATTATTCCTCTTTTGCACTATTTATTTATTTATGTGACTTGTAGTAATTTTTATGTTTGCACTGTACTGCTGCCACAAAACAAGAAATTTCACAATATATGTCAGTGATAAACCTGATTCTGATTCTGAAGTGGTGATTAACTTGTCCTCCTTCCAATTAGTAAACTTGATTGAATTTTTTAAGTGGGTGACGAAAATGATTACTAAGGAGAAGGCAGTGGATGTTGTCTACATAGACTTCAGTAAAGCATTTAACAAAGTCCCTCATGGTGGGCTGATCCAGAAGATTAAGGCACATGGGATCCATGGACACAGATATTTTTAAAAAATGGTTTGGAAGAAAATGTAAGTGGTCTGATCAGTGAGTTTGCAGATGACATGAAAACTGGTCAAGTTGTGGATAGTGAGGAAGTAGTCAGAGGAAACAGCAGGATATAGATCAACTGCAAATATGGGCAGAGGAATGGCAGATGGATTTTAATCTGGACAAGTGTGATGTGTTGCACTTTGGGAGAGCAAATGCAGAAGGAAAGTATACAGTTAATGGCAGGATCCCTCAGATCTTGGGATGCAAGTCCATAGCTCTCTACAAGTGGCAACACAAGTAGATAGGGTGGTAAAGAAGGTGTACCGCATGCTTGCCTTTATCAGTCAGGGCATTGAGTATTAAAGTTGGAAGTTAAGTTGCAGTTGTATAAAAATTTGGGTGGGCCAGATTTGGAGTACGGTGTGCAGTTCTGGTCACTGCATTCCAGGAAGGATGTGAAGGTTCTGGAGAGGGCGCAGAACAGGTTCAGCAGGATGTTATCTGGATTAAATAGTATTAGCTATGAGAAGAGGTTGGGCAAACTTGGATTGTTTTCTCTAGAATATCGGCCACTGAGAGGAAGGAAGTTTATAAAAATGACCTGTTGGAAGTTTATAAAATTATGAGAGGCATGGATAGGTTAGATGGTAAGAGTCTTTTTCGCAGGGTGGAAATGCCAAATAATAGAGGGCATAGACTTGTCATGAGAGGGGAAAGTTTAAAGGAGATTTGCGAGACAAGTTTTTTTCTTGCACAGAGTGGTGGGTACCTGGCATACGCTGCCAGGGGAGGAGGTGGAAGCAGGTACAACAGCAACATTAAAGAGGCATTTAGACAGGCACATGGGCAGGCAAGTGGATGGAGGGGTAGAGATCACGTGCAGGCCACAGCTTGCAGCCCACTCCTACATTCACGAAGGTGGAGGGTCTACGCTCAGTGTAAAGGAAATTAATCCTCCTCTCCTCTCCTTGAGTAGAGGTCAACAAGTAGGTGGCACTCGGATCACAGGGCTTCCTGTAAATTCAGAAGTAATAGATTGCACATGAGGTGCAAAGTGAAACCTAAGCTTTTAATTAAAAGAAGGCTCTCACTCCCCTGTCACAGTGCCATACTTCAGCCATTGCAGTGGACCAACAGATGGCCCGCTGGCTCTCGGGGGCTGAGGCTAGCCCCAGAATTTGTGACTCACCACTCCTGAGCAACACCTGCATGTGCTGGAGAGGGCAATGACAACAATCAGGGTCTTTGCCTGCATGAGTCAGGTGAAGTACAGTTGGGCTGAGCATTCCAGCACTGAATAAAGGCCCAAGTGAAGAAGGAGCAGGGGCTCACATGCACCAGGACATTGCCAACATTTGGAGTTTGGCAGAAAGTGGCAAGTTTTTGTGGTGCCACAAAAGTGCCTGACAATGAGCATCACCAATGTGAGGAAGTCTAACCATTTCCCCTTACCATTTCATCTCATTACCTTTGCCCATTTTGGGGCTCATCACTGACCAGAAACTGATTCTATTGCTGTAAGTATAAGATCACATCAAAGGCTGTGTATCATATGGTGACAATTCCTGATTTTGCAAACGCTGTTTTATCTTCTGCAACTCACAATTGAGGAAAGCTGAAGAATCTTCCACTGATCTAAATACAGTGAAGAAGTTAACTCATTCTGCACTAAGCATTGACAGCCCTAGTCACCGTACTGCAGCCCACCATTGATACAGTGCCTGAACAAACTGGATGGAAGCAACTTGTCGAGGCTTCCTTGCTAGCACCTGAAAAATCCTCAATATCTACCTGGAAGAACAAAGCCAATAAGGTACTCTAACACCTCAAGGTGAACTCCATTTCACACACTCTCTTAATTTGTAAATATGTATCCCCACTCCTTTGTGCCCGCTCATTCATTATATGAAACATGGAAAAGTACAGTACAGAACAGGCCCTTTGGCCCACAATGCTGTGCCGACATAGCTATTCCCTCCTACCTACAGAATGCCCATATCCCTCTATTTTCCTCTCATTCATGTACCCATCCAAGCCAATCTTAAAAGCCCCCAATGAATTTGCCTCCACCATCCTATCAGGCAATGCATTCCAGGCATCCACCACTCTCTCAGTAAAAAATGTACCCCTCACGTCTGTTCTCAACCTACCCCCTCTCACCTTAAATGCATGCCCTCTGGTATTGGATCTCTCAATAATGGGAAAAAGATATTGCTTGTCCACCCTATCTAATCCCCTCATAATTTTATACACTTCCAACAGATCACCCCTCAGCCTCTGCCACTCCAGAGAGAAGAGACCAAGTTTGTCCGGCCTCTCCTGATAACAAAACTGCCCATCATGGAATCCCTCCACTACAAGCACTGCAGTGGCTCCACACCAACGCCTACAGCAACTAGGGATTAGCAATACACAGCTGACCTCCCATGAGTGATCATGAGTAAAGGGGAACCAAATCCCCACTGACACAGTTCCCACATGCCTTCCTCCATTACAGATCAACCCATTGTTGCTTCAGCACAAATCAGGTACGAAAGCAACCAAATGAACAAGAAAAATCAATTTAAGTACACAATGCATAGCAAAACTATGCAATTATTACTTATCTCCCTTGTGTGTGTCCTTAGTTCCTGTCTTCCACATGATGTTGCTTGTCTTGCTCTTCTAGTCGTTACAGTCAGGCTGGAGGATGGTGGCTCACTTGCAATGATGAAAGGCAGCAGTCCAGGCTAGCTGGTGTTTGGCAACACAATCAGTGGCGGGAGCACAACTGTTGACATCCTCAAAGAGAACAGCAAGTTCATAATCCACAGTGTCACCACCACCCCCACAGCATAGGTTATCAGCAGTGCTCACAACCTGCCATAACTACTATGACGTCTTCAGTGCTCCTTTGAACAGTGATACCAAGAGTCATGGTGGCAGCATTTGGACCTTCCATTGCACAACACAAACTGTGCATGGTGACTAGCTGTATTTCAATGGAAGCAGGACCATGATTAGGTCGCCAAGTGTCGTTGTAGAACGTGCCATAACTTCAAAGTTGGAAAGGATGAGCTTCAGGCTCTTAGCCAAATCATGAGCAGAGAGGGGGAGCTGAACTCCCACGTGTGCCAGGGGAGGAGTTGGAAGCAGGCATTTAGACAGGCACATGGACAGGCAAGCGGATGGAGGGGTAGAGATCATGTGCAGGCCACAGCTTGCAGCACACAGCTGCATTCATGAAGGTAGAGGGTCTACGATCAGGGTAAAGGAAATTAATCCACACAACTCCTGCAGGTCTTCAGCCCCAAACTCATTCATGTGTTTTGGCTATTCCATCCTGGCCCTTGGCTGAGGCTGCTGGGGTGTGAGCTTGCACTCCGAGAACTTAGCACATAAGTCTTTCTTTCCTCCTGGCCTGACTGTAGCCCTCCCCTGTCCAGTGACAAACTACATGCAGATCCCTCCTCCAGCCCATCCCTGACTACATGCAGAGTGCCATCAGTTTGAGTTGTAGCCGCTGGTGACAGATAGAATAGCATGGTGTTCTTCTTCAGCTTCTGGTAACTTGGCTGTTGACCTGGTGAGATGGGATTTCGCGGGCATCCGAAATGAGGAGGAGATAAGGGGAGAAAGTACTGGTGATGGAGGTTGGGGCAAAGGAGGCATATATAGAACTTCTGAATATTACGTCAGGAGAAATTGTGGATGAGGGAGAAGTGGGGTATGAAAAGATGAGAGTATTCTGGCTGCTGCTGTGATGGAAGCACCTTTCCTCAACACTGCCTCCGTGGGAAGGTTGGACCCACCCAGGCTACCGGTCCACTGCTCGGTCCATAGCTGCTCACCAGCCTTCCCTGCACAGGAGAGGGATGAGTGTTTGTGATAATATTAATTTTATCTGCGTGGTCTGCCTGCCATTGTTAAATAGCTGGAAGCTAATATATGGGATGTTTGTTTGAGTGTTAACTAAGGAGCAAATGTTAGTGTGTAGTGTGTCTTCAATTGGAGCACTGGCCAGTGGAGGTTGTTGATGGATGAGTAACGATGCTGTCTGTGAGTGTCGTTGCATAGCTGTTTGCAGATGAGCTTGGTTCAGTTACTCGGTATATTCACAAAACCTTTGACATCACTGAGACCAGGTTCCAGGGGGATCTCTCCTGGCACTGACCCTCCCCCACTGATGGTGATTCATCTCTGACCTGGAGCTGGCTGTGTTCCGGTGAAGAACATCTTTCCTTGACCTTACACAGGAGATTTCCAAGCCAACTTCCCAGAAATAGGATGCCTACTTCCCCGTTCGGCTTTTCATAGTTGGAATATGTGATCCTTAGGCTGTGGGACAACTTCAAGCAGCATTTGGAAGGAATGGGTCTCGCCTTTAAGAGTGGAGGCATACTTTGCTCAGCACAGCTCCTGAAATACTCGCCGTTACTGAGAGCTAATTTGAATAACACGACTGGTACTGACCACAGGCATAAATAGGATCTGCTGGAGGACCACACAAAATTTCTTCTTTGCAAATCCCTTGAAATAACCTGCATGAGTGCTTCATTTATTGCCATTTTTAGTGCCTGTTATCTGATGTAATTGAAATTCTAGGCCCTTTAGTGGGACTAATTCAGAAGGTGCAATTCACTGATTAAGATTAGGCAAAGTACATATTTCTACTTCCAAGGAGTTACTCAATCAATATCATAAATATGGGATAATTATGAAGAGCCTTTCTATTTAAAACACTTTTTGAAAGTCAGTTGAACAGGTGTACTCGGTTTTGAAGCTTGCAGGCTTGGATGGCTGATACTGCTTCATAAACATATTTTAAAAGGAATGGAAAATCTACACCTTACTCTTGTTCCATGATTGCGTGCAAGCAATGATAGTCACCAATGGGTCTACAGCCCAACCATTCTCAGTGAAGACCAGTGTCAAACAAGTCTGTGTCATTGTCCCAACACCTTCCAAATGCACAATATAGAGTGTTCTCAGGAATTCTCTTCCCCAGATGTTTTGGAGGCTATATCACTGGAGATATTTAAATGTGAAGTAGATACGTTTTTGAAACATTAGGGAATTGAGGGGTATGTGGAACTGGCACAGAAAAGGAGTTGAGGCTTGGGCAGATCAACCATGACAGGCTTGAGGGGCCAGGTGGCCTAATCCTGCTCCTGTTGTTTTTGTGTTCTTGTTTGCTCTTGCTGCAATGTTTCACCTTACCTCCTACTAACTTTATGCACAAGTGAAGCTAACCTTGGGAAGAATAATCTTGGGAATCTGTGGCAACTACAGTCCAGATCCAAGGTCACCACAACCAACCTCAGCAGTCAAACTGAAGTATGCAGACTATGCCCACGTTTGCACATGTTCGGAAGCCGAGCTCCGAAACATCATTGACTCATTCACTGAAGCATATGAGAGGATAGGGCTTGCATTCAACATCTGCAAGACCAAGGCCTTTTGATGAAGGCGATCACCAATGAAGAAATTGACCATCACCATCAGTGCACCTGCACTGTCTTTGGCCAATTGAGGAAAAGGGTATTTCAAGATCAAGACCTCAGACTGGCTCTAAACTCGTGGTCTATGGGCACAGTGATCCCTGCCCTCCTTTGTGTTTCTGAGATCTTGACCACCAATATCAGACAACTCAAAGCGCAGGAAAAATAGAACCATTGATGTCTTCATAAAATCCTCCAAATCTGCTGGAAGGACAAACAAACCAACTCAGTGTCTGCTCCCAGTCTAACACCCTAGTATAGAGGCCCCAGCTACACTCAGTTGGCTGTGCTGGGCTGGCCATGATGGTCACATGTCCAACACCAACCTCCCAAGCTCCTGTCATGGGAAGAGATTACTAGAGTCATAGAGTTATACAGCACAGAAAAAGGCCCTTTGGCCCATACTTGTCCATGCCAACCAAGATGTATATTCAAGCTAATCCCTGTTCCCAGCACTTGGCCCATTTACCTCTAAATTCTTGTCATCCATGTACCTGTCCACATACTTCTTAAATGTATCTAATGTACCAGCCTCAACCACTTCCTCTGACAGCTGCCACCCGTTGTGTAAAAAAGTTGCCCCTCAGGTTCTTATGAAACCTTACACCTCTAACCTTAAAACTATGTCCTCTAGTTTTTGATTCCCCTACCCTGGTAAAAAAAAAGACCACTAACCCTATCTATGCCCCTCATGATTTTATATACCCCTATGACATCACCCTTCAGTCTCCTACGCTCCAAGGAGTAAAGGCCCAGCCTATCTAACCTCTCCCTATAACTCAGTCCCTTGAGTCCTGGCAAAATCCTTGTAAACTAGGTGGACAGTATTAAATATTCAAGGATGTGCTCAACATCTTGAAGAAATGCAATAAAGTGCCACACAAGTGGGTGGTCAATGTAACTAGTGGAGTACTCCAGGGACTGATTCTTGGTCTCAATTGTCCATTGTTTACATTAGTGAGCTGGAGGAAAGAACAGTACGTAAGGTTTCCAAGTTTGCTGATGATACGAAAATAGGTGGAAGAGCATGTTTTGATGAGGACATTGTGATTCTGCAATGGCCTATAGATGGATTGAGTGATTGGGCAAAAACCTAGTAAATGGAGTTTAAAGTGGGTAAGTGTAAGATCATGCGGTAAGAGGAATCCAAAGATGGCTTATGATCTGAATGGAGGGATACTACAAGTAAGTGAAGTTCAGGAGGATCTAGGTGTTCTAGTGCATGAATCACAAAACAGATAGACAAGTCCAATGAGTAGTTAAGGTGGCAAACAGCATCTGAAGGCTCTGCATTCTGGCCTTTATTTCAAAGGGGTCAGAGTTGAAGAACAGGGAGATTGTGACAGTTGTACAGGATGTTGGTGAGGCCACAGCTGGAACACACACCGATATTAGTATTGGTATTGGTTTATTATTGTCACTTGTACCAAGGTACAGTGAAAAGCTTGTCTTACAAACTGATCGTACAGGTCAATTCATTACACAGTGCAGTTACATTGAGTCAGTACAGAGTGCATTGATGTAGTACAGGTAAAAACAATAACAGTACAGAGTAAAGTGTCACAGCTACAGAGAAAGTGCAGTGCAATAAGGTGCGAGGTCACAGCTTTGGTCTCCTTACTTAACAAAAGGGTAGAGTAACATTGGAGGCAGTCCAAAGGAGATTGACCAGACTAATTCCTTTGATGAGAGGGTTGTCCTCTCAAGAGAGGCTGGTGTGCTTGGGTCTGTATGCCTTGGAGTTTAGAAGAATGAGGGGTGACCTTATTCAAACATAAGATCCTAAGGGGGTTTGACAGGGTAGATGTTGAGATGTGTCCAATAGTAAGAAAGTCAAAAGCAAGGGGAAAGAGCTACAAAACAAGGGGCTGTTCATTTAAAACTGAGTAGTGTAGAAAACCCTTCTCTCAGAGGGTAGTGAATCTCTGCCCTAGAGGGCAGTGAAGGTTAGATCATTAGATATACTTAAGGTGGAGAGAGATGAATATTTTGAAGACTGAAGCCAGCACTGATGGCCGTAATCGTTGGATGGTGGGCAGGCTTGGCAGGGGTGGGGGAGGGTGCAGGATGGTGGGTTGGGAATGGGCTGGTGGCCTACTCCTGCTCCTATTTTCTTGTGTTCACTGAATCCTGGGAATCTCTGTCCAATGGGAAGAAGCACCCACAAAACCAGAATGGAAGCAGGTCACCTCAATTTGAGGGACTGCCCGAGAAGAAGAAGAAAATCTCAATGACAACTGTGAGGTGCATAGAAAGTTCTGATCATCTCTAGCAGTTAGAAGGCTTCTTATTGACCAGCCATTGGAACAGGAATATCATTCAGCCCCTCAACCCTGCTCATCACTCAATTAGACCCTACCTAATCTACACCAACCTGATCCTGGAGGGGACTGACTGAAACATACAAGATCGTGAGGGGTCCTGACAGGGTGGATGTGGAGAGCATGTTTCCTGTTGAGGGAGAATTCAGAAATAGAGGTAGGTGTTTCAGTATAAAGGGTTGCTCATTTAAAAACAGACATGAAGTGATTTTTCTGTTTTTTTTCAGAGTCTTTGGCACCCTCTTCCACAAAGGGCAGTAGAGGCAGAGCCTTCGGATACTTTTCAAGAAGAGGTAGATAGATCCTTGAAAAGCAAGGGTGAAGGTTACCATGGGTAGGTGGGAACGAGGAACCGATGGTATCATCAGATCAGACATGATCTTCTTAAAGATTGGAGCAGACTTCAGGGGCCAAGTGAATACTATGAACCCATGAACACTACCTCATTCTTCCCTTTTTTTGCCCTATTTATTTGTTTTTGTAATTTATAGATTTTTATGTCTTTGCACTGTGCTGCTGCCCCAGAACAACAAATTTCAAGTCATACGTCAGTGATACTAAATCTGGTTCTGATGCTTAAGTGGCTGACTTATGCTTCTTAATTTATATGTTCATATATTGCAACCCTATCAACCTGCTCTAGTTCTATAAGCCATAGTACCTTTACCTAACAAAAATATATAACTCCTCATTTGGAAATTTCTATTTGACTTAACTTTAACAGCTTTTTGGGAGAAAGTTCCACGTTCTCACTGTAGTTTGTATGATGGAGTACTTTCTGTTATCAATACACCTACTGGTATTATTGTAACCAGGTATTATTGTAACATTATACACTCTCATTCCATATGTCTGACTCCGCACCCCCACCCTGCAGTGGTAGTTGGTTCTTTTGATATGCTCAACTGACTCCCTGAACTGAATGACGAACCTTAATTAGGCCATATCTACCCAATGTAACCACTCCTCAGAATTGGAAATCCAGTGAAGGACATAAACTGGCTGCATGTTCTGAATGAAGTCGATCACAATTTGTTTTATATCTGGCTTTAGGTCCTCTGGTAGATGACAGGTGGATTCCTGCATGAAGCTGCTCAGTACCAGTGGAGAAAAGGACAAAATCCCAGGTAATTCTGACACTTGTCACCAGCCAGTCAATCACATTGTCAGTTTAGTTAAAATCACCATGAAATGCCTTTTATCCATTCTTAGGGGGCTTAAACAACAAAGCAGCTGGAAGTTGACAGCAAAGTCAATTCAGTAGACAGAAAATATGGTGCAATACTCAAAATGTCATGCCTGTGTATCAAGTATATCCAGAGGTTACATGGAACAGAAAAGTACTCTGTAACAAAATGAAAGAGCATTCAGAAGTCCTTGCTTCGTAGATTGAGTCACACATAGATTGAGTTCAGGCAAAGCAAAGGCCAAGCGACATTGCACTCAAGGCATATAGATGCAAGTTCTTTTAAAGTCAAGTCTTATTTTCTGTTTTTGAATTTAATCAAGTATTACAATACATCGTCAATAACTTCTCTTAACAGCAATTGGAGAAGTAGAAGTCAAGATAACTCTAGCACAGGACATTACGTGACAAGCCGAGGAGTTCAAATGGAAGTATTTACCATGACATCATAGATTGAATGGCGTAACAGTGGCAGGGCAAATTTAGGTTAGAAATCCTGATATAGGAATTTACAGGTTAAAAAACTTCACTAATAAGTGAAACAAGAAAAATGAGTTGACAGAAAGAAGCACTTTTAGTTGATAGTAGACAAAAAATGATGAGGACATGTTAAGTCCTGGTAGCTTTCTGGGGAGTCTATATTGCCATTGTTCCGAGAGCAGTGGGCCTGTTTTTTGATCAGCAGAGAGTCAACAGCACTTGCCACGAACATCCAGACTAAGTTATCAATGAACTCTTTGCAACATTGTCCATTGAGAACTTACTGAACAAGATTTGGCTTCAGTCCTCACGGCGAGGCCCATGTGACAATTGGACATCGTGCATGTGAATCCCATCACCTGCTCACCAGCACAAGGATCACCCACAACTGCTGAAAAAAATCTAAGCCTGTCTAGGCTGATGCTCAAGCCTACCAAAAGATTTGAATGTCTCTGAATGACTCCGACATTTGAAAACTTCCCAAAACTTTTAAAAATTAAACTATCACGTAATCTGAAAAATTTTAAAAATAAAACATTTATAACTAAAAAGGATTTAAGAGTATTCAAAAGAACTCAAGCAATTTTTAGAACATCTAAAAAATTTTAATGATCTTTCACAACAAGTCTCCACTTAAACGAATGGAAGATCATTCACAGGCCTGGGCCTAAATTGGCAGAGGTTGCTCGAGCAGATTCCCATGTGTACATTCAAAGGAATTGCTACATGTTTGCACTACTGTGCTGGAACTCCACAAGGGGTGGAGTCAGCTCTGGCAAGAAGTTGCCTGCACATTTGGGACCTCCGTGTTTATGTTAGCTTGCGTATGAATCCCAAATTTGATGCCTTTAGTCAGCAAAACACCCACAGTCCAGTGCAGAACTGCTACTATATTTTTCCACAAAATCCAGCTCTACCTATCCTTTCTGCTGTATGATACGCAGACCCAAATCCTGTGCTTGGGATGGGGATTGAGCACAACTCTGTCCAAATGAAGTACAATTCTCATCATTTTATAGTTCAGCGTGCTTGGCTGCTAAACATCCCATGAGCCCAGTGATGCACAGCATACGGCCACCGATGCTTCCTTCCCACCTGCCCATGAACCTCTGCTCTCTCAAGTGGCACTCAAAAATACAATGGGAATTGTTGCAAGGAAGAGAAAGAACGTTATACCCTGGCCAATATTTGTCCTTCAACCTATAAATAGGGGGCGATATGGGAGGGAAGGGTTAGATAGATCTTAGAGCAGGATAAAATGTCGGCACAACATTGTGGGCTGAAGGGCCTGTACTGTGCTGCAGTGTTCTATGTTCTATCCCAGATAAAGAGGTTATTTGGTCATTTCCCACAGTTTGTGGATTAATTGGATCTCATGTTCCCATATTCTAACTGTGATGGCATTTCACTGGCCGCAAAACACTTTGGGACGTCCTGAAAGGGACATGAAAGGCCCTATATAAATGCAAGCCTTAATTTTGTGCAAAATAAATTGTTCTAAACTATTTTGAGTGCCACATAGTTTCCCCACTCACACCAACCCAAATCTTTCACACCGAAGAAATGAACGCAGTGCAATACAACAAAAATCTTCAGAGGCTCTCGTTCAGCATGCCAAACCTTGCTTTACAGCATGTTAAGGGTGAGACCCAGCCTATGTGCCCACCTGCCTGCCCGAGTCCCCTCAGCACCCTCACACTCCTGAGAGTTGCCCTACCTGGAAAAGCTTGTGCCTCACATGCACTCCGAATGATATCTGTGGCCTCCTTTTATTGATCTGGAGCAACTGTGTTACCTTGCTCATGGTACAAGACCCACGCGGTGTAAACAAAAATCAATATTTACTGTGCAGGAACAGCTTTTGGAATGCTTAGCTTTCTTGCAGGAACAATTTGCTCAGATGACAGTGTTTGTTGACAATACTTGGGGAGAGGAATAAGGGCTGGTTACACAAGGGCTTCATACACTTAAAGGCTCCTGTCTGGTATGTAAGAAATTATGACTTGCATTTATACAGCTTCTTTCATGCCTCCTTCTGGACAAGCAGTCAATGAAATGTTTCTGCAGTGTAGTCATAACTGCAATGTCAGAAGCACAGTAATCAAATTGGTGCCGATTGGAGCGATCCAATTTTCCCCACATTGAACTCCATCAGCTGCCATTTGCCCACTTTCTTCTGTGCTTTACCAGTCCAACACATCTGGTCTTGATGTTTATTATCAGGCAAGCCTCATCCTTCCCACTTCAGCCAACTGTGTCAGTATTTCCTTGTGTTCCACTTTCCCACTTCTCAGCCATAGCACTGGCACAATTTGCATTCACACATCACAGCAAGTTGTGATTTCTAATCACTCCGGGTAGAAAACGTTCCTCCCAAATTCCTGTTATTAATGATTCTAATTCAGCGCTTCCAACAGGTGAAATCTGCTTTTCCGGCTACACCCCATCAAAACCCTTTATCGTGGATAGTGTAGAAGGTTGCTATAGATTACAACAGGACATCAATAGGATGCAGAGCTGGGCTGAGAAGTGGCAGATGGATTTCAACCTGTAAAAGTGTGAAGTGAGACACTTTGGAAGATCGAATTTGAAGGCAGAATACAAGGTTAAAGGCAGGACTCTCAGCAGTGTGGAGGAACAGGGGGATCTTGGGGTCCACATCCATAGATCCCTCAAGGTCGCTGCATGGGTGGATAAGGTGATAAGAAGGTGCACGGTGTGTTGGCCTTCATTAGTCGGGGTATTGAGTTCAAGAGCCGCAAGCTTATGTTGCAGCTCCATAGAACTCTGATTAGACCATACTTGGAGTATGGTGTGTCTACTGCTACTTCCCGAACATAATTCACGTGAATGCAAAAGGCTTTGTCCACTCTCTCAGAAGATTAGCTTATCAATTATTTCACAGCTTTCCCACTTCAATCATAAAGATCTTTCTTTCTGTTGCTCTCCTGTTTCTTCAATGTTAGGTCCATTGTGTTGGCTTTCCTGGTAAATATTTGGCACTTTGCAAATTTAAAGTCCCTAGACACAATTTACTGTGCCTCCTCACTTTGTGTTTTGAGTTGTGCATTTGCATTTATTGCATAGTGGTGTGAGATACTCAATGTCTTAAATAATTTTGATTAGATCCTTTTAAAGCCACCAGTGCCGAGATATTTCTCATATGTGTTTAAACAGAATTAAATGTTATTGTTAAAGAATCAAGAACCATTGTGTCAAACATCTCTTTCTTTTCTTAGGGTCACAGGCCATTCAGCCCTCATGTCCATGCTGACCAGTGGGCACCTATCCATATTAATTCCATCTTCCAGCATTTGGCCCATAGCGTTCCATGCCCAGGTGATTCAAGTGCTCATCTGAAGACTTCTTAACTGTTGTCAATGACTCTGCTTCCCTTTGCTCTCAGCTATCTGTTGTTGCCATGAAAGTTTTGTTTCTTTCTTTATTGTAATTCCATTGAGACCAGAAATTTGTACTTTTATAACAGCTTTACCATTGTGTGTCACCCTGTCTGTGAGTCAGCAAGTTGTGGTTCAAGCCTTCAACTAGAGAGCTGCATTGTTATTATCATCTGGCAGGGAGATCAAAGCCAAAAGCTGATCCCTTTTCTGCCTCTCAGGGCCGCTAATTTAAGAAGTGCAGGGGAATTCTCCCTGCTGTCATGGACACTGCTTATCCCTAATTAAACAGATCATCTGGTCAGTCTCACTTTGTTGGAATGTGTTAGTTTGGAATTTTTGGAATTTGTGGGCACGGTAGTGTGGCAGTTAGTGTAACTCTATTCCAGCACCGGCGGCCCAGGGTTCAATTCCAGCCGCTGTCTATAAGGAATTTGTATGTTCTTCCTGTGACTGCATGGGTTTGCTCCGGGTGCTCCAGTTTCCTCCTACATCCCGAAGACGTACGGGTTAGGAAGCTGTGGGCATATTATGTTGGCGCCGGAAGCGTGGCAACACTTGCGGGCTGCCCCCAGAACACTATGCAAAAAATGCATTTCACTGTGTGTTTTGATGTACATGTGACTAATAAAGATATCTTAAAACATGACTGCTGTATTTTCAGGATTGCAACAGTGACTCCATATCATTCGCTGTGAATCACCTGAGAACATCTGAGATGATGAAACACACAGTATTCATGCAAGATTTTCCTAGAACAACATCTCTCAAGTTACTCCATCACTGCACAATCAGGAAAACGCATTCACTGTGCAGAAAAAGGAACAGCAGGACAGCAAATCAATTTGCTGACTCCAGACCTTGGGGTCCCAAAGCTGGAAGCACACTAACAACAAAAATAGGTAAGACCAAGGACTGCAGCACTTGATGTAAAATGTGAGACTGTTGCCAGAAAGGTCAAATGTGAAGGGAAATGAGACTAACAGAGTTAACACCCAGTGTCCATGCACACACTTCATTGTTAAAGTATCAAGAACCATTGTGTCAAACACCTCTTTCCTTTTCCTGTCTTTGGGTCATAGTCCTCTAGCATGGAAACAGGCTGAATGGCCGTGCTGAATTGAGGTATGACCTCCGTAACGCTATCAGGGATGCCAAGAGACAATACCAGTCCAAAATCGAGTCCCAGACCAGCCGTCAGTTGCAGCAGGGCTTACGTGCTATAACGGGATACAAAATGAAGTCCGGCAGCATCGCTGACATCTAAGCATCCCTTCCCGATGGGCATGACGCATCCTATGCACGTTTTGAACAGAAGGGGTACGAATGTCACCACCCGCCCCTACAGCCTTCAATGAACCTGAACCCACAGTCATTGCTGCAGACATCAGATCAGCCTTAGAACATAGAACACTACAGCACAGTACAGGCCCTTCGGCCCACAATGTTGTGCCGACATCTTATCCTGCTCTAAGATCTATCTAACCCTTCCCTCCCACATAGCCCTCCATTTCTCGATCATTCATGTATCTATCTAAGAGTCTCTTAAATGTCCCGAATGTATCTGCCCCCACAACCTCAGCAGGCAGTGCATTCCACACACACACCACTCTCTGTGTAAAGAACGTACCCCTGACATCCCCCTTATATCTTCCTTCAATCACCTTAAAATTATGTCACCTTGTGTTAGCCATTGTTGCCCTGGGAAAAAGTCTCTGACTGTCCACTCAATTTATATCTCTTATCATCTTGTACACCTCTATCAAGTCACCTCTCATCCTCCTTCTCTCCAAAGAGAAAAGCTCTAGCTCACTCAACCTATCCTCATAAGACACGCTCTCCAATCCAGGCAACATCCTGATAAATCTCCTCTGCACCCTCTCTAAAGCTTCCACATCCTTTCTATAATGAGGTGACCAGAACTGAACACAATACTCCAAGTGTAATCTAACCAGAGTTCTATAGAGCTGCAACATCACCTCATGGCTCTTGAACTCAATACCCCAACTAATGAAGGCCAACACACCATATGCCTTCTTAACAACCCCATTGACCTGCACAGCAACCTTGAGGGATCTACGGACGTGGACCTCAAGATCCCTCTGTTCCTCCACACTGCTAAGAGTCCTGCCATTAACCTTGTATTTTGCCTTCAAATTCAATCTCCTGAAGTGTCTCACTTCACACTTATCCAGGTTGAACTCCATCTGCCACTTCTCAGCCCAGCTCTGCATTCTATCAATATCCTATTGTAATCTACAGCAACCTTCCACACTATCCACAACACCACCAACCTTTGTAGCATCAGAAAACTTACTAACCCACCCTTCCACATCCTCATCCAAGTCATTTATAAAAATCACAAAGAGCAGGGGCCTCAGAACAGATCCCTACGGAACACCACTGGTCACCGACCTCCAGGCAGAATACGCTCCATCTACCACCACCCTCTGTCTTCTATTGGCGAGCCAATTCTGAATCCACACAGCCAAGCTTCCCTGGATCCCATGCCTCCTGACTTTCTGAATGAGCCTTCCATGAGGAACCTTATCAAACACCTTACTAAAATCCATGTACACCACATCCGCTGCTCTACCTTCATCAATGTGCTTTGTCACATCCTCAAAGAAGTCAATCAGGATCGTGAGGCATGACCTGCCCCTCATAAAGCCATGCTGACTGTCTCTAATCAGCCTATGCTTCTTCAAATGCCCATAAATCCTGTCTCTAAGAATCTTCTTCAGTAGTTTGCCCACCACTGAAGTAAGACTCACTGGTCTATAATTCCAAGGGTTATCCCTACTTCCTTTCTTAAACAAAGGAACAACATTTGCCACCCTCCAATCACCTGGCACTACTCCTGTGGTCAGTGAGGATGCAAGGATCATAGCCTAAGGCATAGGAATCTCTTCCCTCGCTTCCCGTAATAACATTGGATATATCCCATCTGGCCCCGGTGACTTATCTACCTTTTTTTTTAAAAGTTCTAGCACGTCTTCTTTCCTCACGCCAGCATGCCCTAGTGTATGAGCCTGCCATACGCCATCCTCACAAACATCAAAGTCTCTCTCTCTGGTGAAATACTGAAGCAAAGTATTCATTGAGCACCTCCCTTACATCTTCTGACTCCAGGCATATGTTTCCTCTTTTATTCCTGATCAGTCCTACTCTCACTCTAGTCATCCTCTTATTCTTCACATACGTGTAGAACGCCTTGGGGTTTTCCTTGATTCTACTCACCAAGGACCTCTCATGCCCCCTTCTAGCTCTTCTAAGTCGATTATTAAGCTCCCTCTTGGCTACCTTGTAACTCTCCAGAGCCCTGTCTGATCCATGTTTTCTAAACCTCAGGTAAGCTTCTGTCTTCCTCTTGACAAGATATTCTACATCTCTTGTCAACCACGGTTCATCCACTCTACCATCCTTACCCTGCTTCAATGGGACAAATCCATCCAGAACCCGCTGCAAGTATTCCTTAAGCAACCTCCACATTTCCGATGTTCACTTCTCCAAGAGCATCTGTTCCCAATATACGCTCCCAGGTTCCTGCCTATTAGCGTCATAATTCCCCCTCTCCTAGTTAAATACTTTCCCATATCATCTGTTCCTATCCCTCTCCAAGGCTATGGTAAAGGTCAAGGAGTTATGGTCACTCTCTCCAAAATGCTCTCCCACCGAGAGATCTGAAACCTGATCGGGCTCAATGCCTAGTACCAGGTCCAGTACAGCCTCTCTTCTCATCGGCCTGTCCACATACTGTGTCAGGAATCCTTCCTGTACACACCTAACAAACTCCGTTCCATCTATTCCCTTTACACTAAGGAGGTGCCAATCAATATTAGGGAAGTTGAAATCACCCATGACGACAACCCTGTTATTTTTGCACATCTCCAAAATCTGCCTCCCGATCTGCCCCTCAGTGTCTTGGCTGCTATTGGGAGTCCGTAGAATACTCCCAATAGAGTGATCGCTCCCTTCCAGTTTTTGACTTCCACCCACACTGACTCCATGGATGATCCCTCCAGGACATCCTCCCTTTCTACAGCTGTGACACTGTCCCTGATCAGCAAAGCCCACCTCTCCCCCACCTCTTTTATCTCTGTCCCTGTCCCTTTTGAAACATCTAAATCCCAGAATATCCAGCAGCCATTTCTGCCCTTGTGACAGCCAAGTTTTGTAAAGGCCACCATATCATAGTTCCACATACTTACACACGCTCTAAGTTCATCACCCTTGTTCCTGTTACTTTTCACATTAAAGTAAACACACTTTAGCCCATCCAACTGACTGCAATTTTGCCCTTTCAACTGCCTATCCTTCCTCACAGTCTTTCTACACTCTGCATCTACTTGTACCATAAATGAACCAAGCTCTGACCTATCACTCAGGTTCCCATCCCTCTGCCAAACTAGTTTAAACCCTCCCCAACAGTTCTTGTAAACCTGCCCACAAGAATATTGGTCCCCCTCCAGTTCAGGTGTAACCCGTCCCAGTCTTGCGGAGAGTGAACCAGCAGAAAGCTTCTGGTCTGGATGGAGTCCTGGCCATGTCCTTAGATCCTGTGCAGATCAGCTTGCAGGTGTACCTGCAGACAGTACTAACTGCTCCCTGCTTCAATCTGAGGTTCCCATCTGTTTTAAGAAGACCACTATCAAAGGTAATGTGCCTTAATGACTACTGCCCAGTGGCTCTGATATCCACCATCATGAAGTGCTTCGAGAAGCTGGTCATGGCACACTCAACACAGCCTTCCACACAACCTTGACCCACTGCAATTCATCTACTGCCGAAACAGGTCCATGCCAGATGCCATCTCCTTGGCCCTACACACACCTCTGGAGCATCTGGACAATAAAGACATCTTTGTTGGACACTTTTATTGACCACAGCTCTGCCTTCAATGCTATAATTCCAAGCAAATTCATCTCCAAACTGTGAGACCTGGGACTCAACACCTCCCTCTGCAACTGAATCCTTGAGTTCCTGACCAACAGACTGCAATCAGTGAGGATAGGCAGCAACACCTCCGCCACAACTACTCTCTACACTAGTGCTCAGCAAGGCTGTGTCCTCAGCCCCCTACTCTACCCCCCATACACTCACAACTGTCTGGCCAGATTCTGCTCTAAGTCCATCTGCAAGTTTGCAGATGACACCATCGTAGTGGGTCGTATCTCAGATAACGATGAGTGTGAGTAGAGGAAGGAGATAGAGAGCCTGGTGACGTGGTGTCATGACAACAACCTTTCCCTCAATGTCAGCAAAACAAAAGAGCTGGTCATTGACTTCAAGAAGGTGTGGGGGGCGGGCGGTGCACATGCTCCTGTTTGAGAGGATTAGGAGCTTCAAGTTCCTTGGAGTGAACATCACCAATAGCCTGTCCTGGTCCAACCACATAGACATCATGGCGAAGAAAACACACCAGTGCATCTACTTCCTCAGAAGCATAAAGAAATTTGGCATGTCCCTGTTAATTCTCATCAATTTTTATCGATGCACCATAGAAAGCATCCTATCCAGATGCATCATGACTTAGTATGGCAATTGCTCTGCCCAAGACTGCAAGCAACTGCAGAGTGTTGTGGACACAGCTCAGCACATCACAGAAACCTGCCTCCTCTCAATGGACCCTGTCTACACTTCTCACTGTCTTGGTAAAGCAGCCAGCATAATCAAAGACCCCTCCCACCCTGGACATTCTCTCTTCTCTTCCCTCTCATCGGGCAGAAGGTACAAACGCCTGAAAGCACATGCCATCAGACTCAAAGATAGCTTCTATCCCACTGCTATAAGACTATTAAACGGACCTCATGTACAATAAGGTGGACTCCTGACGTCACAATCTATCTTGTCATGGCCCTGCACCTTATTGTCAGCCTGCACTACACTTTCTCTGTAACTATAACACTATATTCGGCATTCTGTTCTTGATTTTTTCTTGTACTACCTGAATGTAGTGATGTGCTGAAATGATCAAATGAAATGGTTGAGGTTCCCTCATGAAAAATATAAGGTGCACTTTTAAGGGTGAGCAACACAGAAAATGTGGTATTTTAGGGAATCACTTTCCACCCACTCTTCCTCACATTTTTAATTATGTTCAATGTTGGGAGATTGACACCCCAGTTTGAGACCCCCCAGTTGACACTCCCCAATTGAACGCTGGGAGCTTTCACACAGAGAAGCTCATTGACACTAAGTGGTATTTTCCTCTTAATATATTGTTCTTTGTGAAAATCTTTTGTACACAGGGAAAAAAGAATCTAGATTTTCAGAGAGTCTAGGTGCCGAATCAATAAACTGTGTTTTCTTTCTTACTTCTTTACCTCTCAGTTTTATTCTCCAAATATTGTGATAAGTTTGTCATAACAAATTCACATTTATCACAATATATCGCTCTGTGATTTAACCAGACAGATACCAATTTGCCATATTTGCTCATCTTTCATTTCTGTGCTACATATTGCACACTCCTGAACACATTCTTGAAGAAAAGGGAGATGGATGTTTCTTGTCTCAAAAAATAGAATCACACTTCCTTTGTTCTTAGTTGAAAGACTTAATAGCAAAAACAGCCTAACAAAAATTTCTGTGGGCTTGTGAAGAGTTGGAAGAACACTGTACTGTGCAAATAAATCTTGCCTTGACTACTTTAGGTGATTAAATCCTTTCCAGCTCTTGCTGCGGTGATTTAAACCCCAGGTGTTGTATAACCCTGTTTGTGCTAATAGATCATATGATATTATGGAGACACCGAAGTAATGGAAGCAGCTTCTCATGCAGAGACTTCCTACTGAGACACTTCAGCACTGCTTCCTTTATGCTCCATCCACTGATGCAAACAGCAACAAATTAACAACATTATTAGAATAGGAACCTGTTACGAGCAGCACGTATTTCTTTGATATTTTTACAGAGTGCCATCTGATTCATAAAGCTCTCTTGGGCCTGCATCTTCTCGGGTGCTTTAGTTAATGTTAGCCAGTTTGTTACAAATTAGAGCTTTGAGCAGTGGAGAATTCGCAGTCCGATCCCATTAATATAATGCTTCATGTGACCTCATGATGTCTCCAAAGTCTTTAGAGACACTGAAGTACTGTTGAAATGTACTCACTGTTGTAAAGTGGAGATCAGAGCAAGTCAATTTGCACAAAGCCAGGTTGCACTAATGACAACGAGATAATAATGCAGTGAAGCACAGTGACTGGCAAAAATGACCAGGGCACTGGGAAGTGTTTTTGTTCGGGTTAGGGATCCAATACTGGCCTTGTCATTGATGCTAGCATCATGTGCACGTCCAAGAGAAACATTGTAATTTAACCTGCCTCTAGCACTTCCTCTGGCAGCTCATTCCATCGTCCAACCACCTTCTCTGTGGAAAAAGTTTCCACTCAGATCCCTTTTTAAACCTTTCCCCCCCACTTTAAATCTACGTCCTCAACTTTTTGATTTGCCTATCCTGGGAAAAAGACCTTATCTATGCTCCTCATGATTTTATAGACCGCGGTAGGGTCACCCCTACATCTTTGGAATGTGGGAGGAAACCGGAGCACCCGGAGGAAACCCACGCAGTCATGGGGAGAATGTACAAACTCCTTACAGACAGCGATGTGAATCGAACTCTGATCGCTGGCACTGTAATAGTGTTATGTGAACCGCTATTCTACCATGCCGCTATGTTGCAAGTTCTACATGACCAAAGCTCATGGCATATGCCAGTGTCACTGCACCACAGCGGCACTTGTCAAGGAGTTACGTTCTGTGCCGAGTTCTGCTCTCCCATGAGGAAGCTCAAGTTATAACAGTCCAGCGAAAAACCTTCAATTCAGTACCAGGCTGGCTTTTAAAATTGTGTCATTTTCATGAGTTTTATGGCCCATCAGAGCCAATTTATGACAGATTGCTGAACTTTCATAATGGTTAGATAATGAAAGGGCAGTGAAATGTTGCCTGCTCCATTAAAGATCCTACAATTCTCTTTTGACTCCAAGTTTTAAAAAAATCCTTTGAAGTATTGATTAAATTCTACACTTTGAATTAGGTGAAGGGAAGCCAGGGATAAAATATCTCTGGCTGCTTGTGAAATTGGTGCATTATTGTTGGCTGCCTATTGTATTCCCTTCCCAATGTTTGGTTCCAATAAATTCAATAAAAATGTATATTGCAAGGTGAGTCTCACAGTGTTGTACTGTAAGAGGCTGATGTAGATGATAGCAGTGGTAATCACCAAAAATGAACTTTTACCACTGGACAGCAGCTAGGTTGCCCTTAGATGCCGTTTCTGTTTTGAAGAGTTTGAATCTCTCTACAGCAGATGCTTCTATCATGCTTAAGGTTCAATTGCACTGTAGTCAATAGTAAATACTTTCTTTATTGCCTCTTTCAGCTGGCTATGCATTTGAAGCCTTTCGTGAAGTGTGGCCTCTGGTGCTCAGCAAGGCAGAGCTGATGCTTTGGGGTTCAATCCACTTTTGGTGAATTAGCCAACCTCAGACAGGGAAGTAGTGGGATAACACATCGTGAACAAGTGAAGGAGAAAATGACGAGGTCTACTGCCCTCAGTTACAAGCCGACATCCTGTTTTGTTAAAAAAAGTATGTTTTTAAATGAGAACTGTGATGCTGGCTGTAGTGATAATAAGGTAGTGATAATAAATCTGATTCTGTTGGATAGCTTGCATCCACTGATGGAACCATTCAGCCCAGAAACAGGCCCTCAGTCAACTGAGTCCATGCTAAATTTCAAGCACCCACTTACACTAATCCTATTTTATTCTCCCCACATCCCCATCAACTCCCCTCCAGATACTACCACTCACCTGCACACCAGGGGTAATTTACAGTGGCCATTTAGTCTATCAACCCGCACGTCTTTAGGATGTGGGAGAAAATCTGAGCAGCTTGGGAAATAGTCACAGGGAGAACATGCAAACTCCATACAGGTAGGGCCAGAGGTCAGGATTTATCCTGAGATGCTGGAGTTGTAAGGCAGCAATTCAACTAGCTCTGGAGCAACACGAGCTATGGACATTCTTGGGGAATCATCCAGTTAGGTCATATGGGTAGAACTTAGAAACAAGAAGGGGAGGGTCACTCTGGTGGGACTGTATTATAGACCCCCCCAATAGTGAGTGGGAACTAGAGGAGCAGGTGTGTAGAGAAATTGCTCATAGCTGTAAGAACAGTAGGGTTGTATCAGTGGGAGATTTTAATTTCCCCGGTATTGACTGGACCACCCAGAATGTTAAGGGCCTGAACGAGGTGGAATTTGTGAAGTGTGTCCAGGAAAGTTTCCTGAGTCAATATATAAAGGACCCCACTCGGGAGGGTGGAATACTGGACTTCCTGTTGGGGAATAAGGTAGAGCAAGTAATGGAAGTGGCAGTCAGGGAGCACTTTGGCTCCAGTGACCATAATTCCATCTAGGACAGGTCCACAGGTGAGGGTCCTAAACTGGAGCAGGGCTAATTTTGGGGGAACTAGGCAGGATCCAGCAGAGGTCAATTGGGTGAGCCTATTTGAAGAGAAAGGAACAAATAGCAAGTGGGAGACTTTTAAGAGTGTGATCTCAAGAGTCCAGGAGCAGCATATTCCTGTTAGGGTGAAGGGTAAACCTGGCAAGTTTAGGGAACCATAGAACCATAGAACAATACAGCGCAATACAGGCCCTTCGGCCCACCATGTTGTGCCGCCCTTCAAACCACACCTAAGACTATCTAACCCCTTCCTCCCACATATCCCTCTATCTTAAATTCCTACATATGCTTAGCAATAAAACCATAGAACCTTGGCTGATGAGGGATATTGAGGCTCTGATCAAAAAAAAGAAGGAAGCATACATTGGGTTTAGGAGGACATGGAAGAGTGAATCCCTTGATAACTATAAAGTGATTAATAATACTCTTAAGAGGGAAATCAGGAGGGCAAGAGAGGGTATGAGATGAATCTGGCAAGTAAGGTTAAGGAAAATCCCAAGAGGTTCTACAGATATATTAAGACTAAAAGGGTGGATAGGGAGAGAGTAGGTCCCCTTAGAGATCAGCAGGGCTGCCTATGTCTCGAGCTGCAGGAGATGGGTGGGATTTTTAACAAATATTTCTCCTCATGTTTACTGAGGAGAAAATCATGGTTGCTCAAGAGATAAGGGAAACAAGTAGAAATGTGTTGGAGGAAATTTATATTACCAGGGAGGAGGTATCTACAGCCTTACAACGCATTAAGGTGGATAAATCCCCATGGCCTGACCAAGTGCATCCTCGGACTTTGTGGGAAGCTAGAGAAGAAATTGTGGAGGCCCTTGTGGAGATATTTGTTTCATCGTTAGCCAGTGGTGAAGTTCCCGAAGACTAGAAGGCGACTGGAAGAATGTTGTTCTGTTGGTTAAGAAGGGTAGCAAGGATAAGCCAGGGAACTACAGGCCAGTCAGCCTGACATCAATGGTGGGGAAATTACTGGAGGGAATTCTGAGGGACAGGATCCACCAACATTTGGATAGACAGAGTCTGATTAGGAGGAGCCAGCATGGCTTTGTGTGTGGGAAGTCATGCTTGACAACCCTTTTTTTTAGAGTTTTTTGAAGAGGTAACTAAAAAGGTAGTTGAAGGTAGGGCAGTGGATGTTGTCTATTTGGAGCTTAGCAAGGCTTTCGACAAGGTCCCACATGGAAGGTTAGGTCCCATAGAATTCAGAGAGAGCTAGTTAGGTGGATTCAAAATTGGCTCAGAGGTAGGAAGCAGAGGGTGGTGGTTAAAGGTTGTTTCTCAGAAGGGAGACTGCTGACTAGTGATGTGCCACAGGGGTCGGTGTTGGGACCTCTGTTATTCATTATTTATAGAAATGATTTGGGAGCAAATGCACAAGGCTTGATCAGTAAGTTTGCAGATGACACGAAATTAGGAGGTGTTGTTGATAGTGAAAAAGGTTGTCATAGATTACAGGGGGACCTTGATCAGTTAGGGAAGTGGGCTGAGGAGTGGCAAATGGATTTCAATACAGATAAGTGTGAGGTGATGCACTTTGGAAAGTCAAACCACTGTAGGACTTATACTATGAATGGTAGGGCACTAAGGAGTGTAATGGAACAGAGGGGCCTTGGAGTACAAGTGAATAGTTCATTGGAAACAGCATCACAAGTAGACAGGGTGATGAAAAAGGTGTTTAGCATGCTGGCCTTCATCAGTCAGGGCACTGAATATAGGAGTTGGGACATTATGTTGCAGTTGTATAAGTTGTTGAGGCCGCACTTGGAGTAATGTGTACAGTTTTTGTCACCCTGTTATAGGGAAGACATGGTTAAACTGGAAAGAATGCAGAAAAGACTTATGAGCATGTTGCCAGGACTAGAGGGCCTGAGTTACAGGGAGAGGTTGGCCAGGCTAGGTCATTACTCCTTGGAATGTAGGAGAATGAAGGGCGATCTTATAGAAGTGTTTAAAATTATGAGAGGCATAGATAAGGTGGATGGTAACAGTCTTTTCCTCAGGGTAGGGGAGTCCAAAACTAAGGGGCATAGATTTAGGGTGAGAGGGGAAAGATTTAAAAGGGACCTGAGGAACAAGTTTTTATACGCAGGGTGTGGTGAGTGTTTGGAACGAACTGCCAGAGGAAGTGGTTGAGGCAGGGACAATAGCATCATTTAAGAAGCACTTGGATATGTACATGGCGGGGCTGGGCTGAGAGGGATATGGGCGGAACGCAGGAAAGTGGGACTAGCTGGGTGAGCACTGTGGTCAGCATGGACTGGTTGGGTCGAAGGGCCTGTATTCGTGCTGTATTGCTCTATGGCGCTATAACACTGGCTTTACTAGCAGCGCCCTGGGCCAGCTAATTACAGTCTGCTGGTAGCATGAGGTATGCCCCTGGGGTTGAGTTAGAAAAGAATTTATGGAAAGAAAATCCTACACTACTTCTTAGCCATTCATGAGCCCAAGAACTTCCTCCTTCTTCGGCATTTCCTCGGGATTGAGAGTGAATTGCCTCCATTCCAGTTCTGTAACTTTGGAGGTGGCTGATAAAGTCAATGTGACAACTGCAGACTCTTCCACTGATGGGGCAGGTGGGTGGGTAGTTTGTGAGGTGGTACATTGCTTCCAACACTTGCACAGGGCTTCTGTGTACTCCCATTCAAGACCATCTGAAGGGCTTTTACCAGCCTTTGAAGAATTTTTTTGGAAGTCTTTTAATGTTGAATACACATCAACCAATTTGTATACAACCCACAGATAGCAATGTGATGAAAAATTAATCAATTGTTAGCTGTTGACATTTCTCAAGCTTTGTACAGTTCTTATTTATGAAATCTAACAGATCACATCTTCAAGTTATTATTTCATTGCAGGATGCCATGATCAAAATCAGAATCTTTTTTGGGATATGCAATGAGCTCGCAGGCTAAGTGTGGAGTTTATAAATGCTGGCAGACTGTGTCCTCGATTAATTATGCAACAACCACTAGCCTTTGGGAACGTAAGATTGAAGGTTTCCAATGGCTTTGCTGAATCTTGGTAAAGTTAAGCAAGTCACTGTTATTCAATAACTTGTTTACATTCACAGCAGATTATTGGTCAATGCAAAGTGCTAGCTTTTCAAAGAAAGACCCAAGAATATTCCTACTTCACCCAACATAGCACCTCCCACTAGTGGTAAGGGACCCTGTAAATGTTGAAGCACAAACCTCCTGCCCGAGACTGAAGGATATTGTTTCTATCATTAAAATATAATACAAGCCAAATTAAATATCTAATTAGGTGAAATAAGCATGTCCAATGCATTCAATTTTATTCCCAGTGTAGTTCTCTTCCAGACGTGGAGCTTTTGATGAAGATATAAACTGATGGCTGACTGTTGCGAATGTGATTCATGCAACATTTGCAATACTGGTCTGGTTGTTCCTAAATGCATGTGAATTCTTGCATATCAAATGCTCCTTTAGCAATCAAAATGGTCATGCAATCAGCTGTGAAAAGAAAAATTACTTCAGGAGAGAATTCAAGAATACCAGATTCCTACTTCAATATTGTTAAGAAATTTCACCATCAGTGTATTGAGTGACAGTTCTCTTTCATGCCCAATCTATTAATATTATCAACGTGCATTTATAATCACTGCAGTTTAATCAGAGGGCCAGGTTTAATTCAATACAGGTGTCGGCTGTGGCTCATTTGGCAGAACTCTTGATCCGAAAGTCAGTGGGCCAAGTCCTTATGTTCTTTTGTGGTTCATCGAAGCTTGCTGCATGGAAGTAGTCTCCTATGTGTCCCAAATTACAACAGTGCTCAAGTATTTCTTTGGCTGTGAAGCAGTTTAGGATGTCCCAATGTCACAGAAGGCATTGTAAATGCAAATTATTTCTTTTGCCTTCCGATGGTTCACTGGACTCAAGTTATTTATGGAATACTTCATGTTGAACAGAGCCCACTACCTCTTCCTCACCGATTTGACAAATGGCAACATCCCACCATAGTCCAAGTATAACAAGTCAACTGAAGATACATTACAATGCAGCAGTACCAAATTATAAACCTTGATCGCTCCCCAAGGTGCCATATGCTTTCAAACATGACAGGGAATTTGTCAGTTCTACCAGAAGCTGACGGAGAAGCAATAAACAGACTGTAAACTTATATCTTTAACAAATATTCAGCCATATGGAACAGATGGACGCAAAGGACCAAAACCCAGCAATGAAACCTGAGATACTGAAGATTGATCTTTGCTGACACAACATCCAGGATTTGAAATATTTTAAAGTTTATTGGAGCTGAAGGAACAAATGCCTCCTTTAACAATTAATTGCCACATGGATCCAACTGTCACCATTAAACAGGAGAATAAAGTGCAGAAATATCACCCATCAACCCCATCAATGTCTCAGTGAGAATAGACATTGTTTTTTTTTGAATGGAACCTTTTGGTACTTTTATCCCAGGTATTTTTTTACTTTCATGACAGCTTTGAAAGGTCAGGTCCTGCTTCTTCCATCATTGAGAACACTCAATGGCTCTGGTGTCCAAATTTCAAAATGCATCCAGTTACCTACATTCTATCAATCTATCGCTTCTCCAGTAGTTAGAGCATAGAGACAGACTAGCAATTAGGTTTTTTCCTGATCTAATCCTGTTAGCATATATCTGGCATTCCTATCCCCATCTTAATTTACCCTTAATCTTGTGTGAAAGATTCATTTCCACTGTTCCTTATGGAAGCACGGTCCACACTCCACATTTGGTGACACAGCGGCACGGGTAGTAGAGCCACTGCCTCACACTGCCAGAGACCTGGGTTCAATCCCAGCCTTGGGTGCTATCCGTGGAGTTTGCACATTCCCTCTGCGACTGCATGACTTTCCTCTGGGCTGTTCCGGACTCCTCCCACATGCAGATTGATAAATTAATTGGCCACTGTAATCTGCCATTTGCCAGTGTGTGGGTGAGTGGTGGATTCTGGGTAGAGTTGATGGGAATGTGAATTAAAAAGAACAGGATTAATGTAGTATTAGTGCAAATGGGTAGTTGGTGGTCAACATGGACATGGTGGGTTGTTTCTCTCTGACTTCAATTCAAACTGCTCTGTGAGCAAAGAGGTTTCTTGTGAATTCTTTGTTGAATTTATTAGTGACTATTGGATAATTATTACCTTTTGATTTCTGATCTACTTTTCAGAGCCATTCATTAACCTTCATTATCCTGGCTTTTCCTTTCTAATGCCACTGTGCAAGTGACCCTGCATCATGGACTACAGAAGCTCAAGGCCCAACCTCCCCATTGCATTTGCAAGGAATATCATGGATAGGCAATGAATTCCCACCTTGCCAGTAACATCCACATTGCTTGAAGCCCTCACGTGTATTCTGGTGACCTGATGTTGTCTAAGGTCTGTTCCAAATTTAAGGTTAACCTCCTGACTTTTACCGTACTAGCATGTTTGAATACATCTTGATTCCTTTTTTTTAGATTTTATTTACAGCGTGGTAACAGGCCCCTCCGGCCCAATGAGTCCGCGCTGCCCATTTTAAATTGCAATGTGGGAGGAAACCGGAGCACCCGGAGGAAACTCACGCAGACACGGGAGAATGTACAAACTCCTTACAGACAGCGACGGAAATCGAACCCCGATTGCTGGTGCCGTAATAGCGTCACACTAACTGCTACGCTACGGTGCCTTGAACACTTCAGGCATCCACCATAATATATTATCAGATGTACAATCAGGGCAACATTTTTGACACATTTACATTAGACACTTATGTCAGTTGAGTATATTGTAACTCATAAACTTAAATTACCCAGGTTTTGTATATGTAATAACAGTGCAAAGTTACAAAAAAACAGCTTAAATCAGTATTTATGCTCTGCACAAACCTCCTCAGATACCATTTCAAAATCTCACTCTATCAATGCATTTTTATATTCCTTTCTCCATCATATACTTAATCCTTTAACTTAGAATGTAGAATATTACAGCACGGTATAGGCCCTTCAGCCCACGATGCTGTGCCGACATTTTATCCTGCTCTAATATCCATCTAACCTTTCCCTCCCACATAGCCCTCCATTTTTCTATCATTCATGTGACTATCTAAGAGTCTCTTAAATGTCCCTAATGTATCTGCCCCCACAACCTCTGCCGGCAGTGTGTTCCATGCACCCACCACTCTCTGTGTAAAAAACATACCTCTGACATCCCCCCCATACCTTCCTCCAATCACCTTAAAATTATGCCCCCTCGTGCTAGCCATTTTCACCCTGTGAAAAAGTCTCTGACTGTCCACTCGATCTATGCCTCTTATCATCTTGTACACTTCTATCAAGTCATCTCTCATCCTCCTCCTCTCCAAAGAGAAAAGCCCTAGCTCATTCAACCTATCCACATAAGACAACTTGTCACAAAGTAAGCCCAAACATAGAATTGTTCGGACAGAACTTTGCTCAGGTGAAAGCAAGAGGGGCAAACAAGTCAGCTTGAAGCACCTTTTAAACTGTGGGGTTTTCATCAGTGCTAAACCAAACACATAACGCAAAAACGTAAGAAGTAAGAACAGGAGCAGGAGTAGGCCCTCTGGCCTTTGAGTCTGCTCTGTCAATCTTCAAAATTAATGCTGATCTTCTTCCACAGTAATATCTTCCTGCTTTCGGTGACTTGTGTGTAAGCACACATCCTTGAATATCAGCTCGACTCAATCTCTCATCATTTAACAAATACTCTGCTTTTCTGTTACACTAATGTGGATGATCTCACATTTTTCCTCTTGCATTCTGTTCCATCTCCCATGTTCTTGGCACACACTCAGCTTGTCCATATCTCCTTTACATCCTCCTCTGTACTCGCAGATCCATCTAACTTAAGTATCATTAGCGAACTTGGAAATATGACATTTGGTCCTCTCAGCCAAATCGTTGATATAGATTCTGAATAGCTGGGAGCCAAGCACTGATCCGAGTTTTATCTCAAGTTTAACCAAAGGTTAATTCATAATACAGCTTCTCAAATATATTTAGAATTGGAGTACAGGCACTCCCTAGGTTGCGCAAGGGTTCCGATCCTGCGAACTGTTAGTAAGCTGATTTCTCCATAAGTCAGAAACATTTGTTTTCTATGGTAACCACTATATCACTGTATACACATACACTTGCTATAACTCTTTCTGTTCATTCAACAATCACCCATAATTAGATTAATTGAATACATACCATACCCAGTCAATAATGAATAAATACCATGAAACATTATTATTACTAGCTTGAAAAATTATGGAACTAAAATGGACTTCATTTTGTTCTAATTATGTTATTTCGTGCAGGAATTGTGCTTAATTTCTGCTTTTCTTGTAAATGCTGCTTATATGATGCTATGTTCCTCTGATGCTGCTGCAAGCAAATTTTTCATTGCACCCGTGCATACAAGCGTATATGACAATAAACTCGACTTTGACTTTGATCACTTGCACAGACTGATTTCTGTAAATCAAGTTATTCATAATGCAGGGAACTCTTGCACTTGAACCATTCAAGAGAATGCTAGAAATGCTGTATCAGATTGAATTGTCCTTTGGATTTTTACTTTTATAATTAAAAGGCGGCACAGTAGTGTAGCCGTTAGCGTAATGCTATTACAATGCCAGCGACTCGGGTTCAATTCCGGCCACTGTCTGTAAGGAGTTTGTATGTTCTCCCCGTGTGTCTGCATGGGTTTCCTCTGGGTGCTCCGATTTCCTGCCACATTTCAAAGACATACAGGTTAGGAGCTGTGGGCATGCTATGTTGGTGCCAGAAGAGTAGCGACACTTGCGGGCTGCCCCCAGCACATTCTCAGTCACGCAAAAAGACGTATTTCGCTGTGTGTTTTGATGTACATGTGACTGATAAATAAATATCTTATTTTATCTTATCTTATCTTATCTTATCTTAATTAAAACTGAAATATGCACTCTCTGTCTTTTAAATCTGTCATTTCTAGGATCAACTTTCCATAAAGGGTGAATACTACAAGATAAGCATATATTATGTGGAGAAAATGAGAATCCTACAACATTAAACAAGGCCCCAAAAGGTTATATTATCAACATTATAGCACATACATTGTGATTCTATGCAAGATTTTCAGTGTGACTTACTCATTCCACAGTTGAGTATTACAAGATTCTTATCAAAGGTTGGTGATTGAGCACCATGCATTTTTTATAATTCTCTATGAAACCTTCTTGATGGATCTGACCATAATTTATAAACTCCTATAATAGACCCTGTATGGCCAACTGGAGCTCCTCACACAGCAGGCCTCCCTATTGGACAGCCAAGCTTTTTGTCAAACGACGAAAGAAACCATCAGTTAAGTATCACCATTAATTTTTCAAAGGCACTGATGTAGTTTCAGGTATGCCATTCTGTTAATATGCCATTTACAATTATTAGACACAAGGCACTTCTGGTGCTTTTCAGAATCAGACATAAGTTGGTTGAATTTCTGTATCTGGAGGAGTATATCCAATTTCATCTTCATTAATAATAGAAAAGATATTTTTCAAAGCCTCTGCAGCAATTCAGGGAGAGTTTGATCTTGGCAAGTGTGCATGTTAGGCGATAGAAGAACAATAGTGGACCTCATCAGTGGTGGTTGAGTAGGGGGATACGATTAACAGACTTGACACAGAGTTCAACTGGCCTGCCACACCCATAAGTCATTACAAGAGTACAATACAACCTGAAGTGCATCTTCCACTGTCTGTTTTCAGGGTTGAGTGGGAGACCACTCAAAGACCAACAAGACCATGCAATTAGCCCACTCAAAAATAACAGCTGGGAATCGGAGCCTTCAGCTCTCACAACATTCAGAACTGACAACACTCGCAACATAACCAAACGATTTTAAATGAAGACAGGAATCACTTCTTACCATGGAAGTGCGGCCTCTTGCTCTTAGAACACGTCACATGCCAATTTCTGCTGTGCCATGTGCCATGGGGGAGAGTGTTTCCCTCTCTGACTCACAGTGGACAAAACAGATGGCAAAAATAAAATGCAAATAAAAATTTGAAACATGTGACATGTCTGACATTTTGGGAAGTGACCCTTCAAACCCAATAAAGGACTTCTCCCCAAGTTGTTAGCTTGACTTTTTTCTTTTTAAATGGCGACTGGATATTTCCTGCACCAGAATATTTTTTATATTAGAGCAAGCCTTGGGTTTGTGGTTAATTAGTGTTTGACACAAGCTTTAGGACTCAGCTACACAGCAAGAGTCCATAAAAGCCACAGCTGGGGAGTAAATAGGGCTTATAAATGTGTACTCATCTTGTGTGGTTCTGATCCCTGCTTAATTGTGGAGAATATCACCTAGCTCAGATGGAAACCACTGTGCACTGAGGTTGGAAGACATCCAATCTGATGAGCAGCATCTGAATAAAGAAGCAGTAAAGGCAACTTACAAACATATTTATTCATCTAAACCTCCTCACTGGTGTTGAATTTCAAAGGAAGAGGCCGCTCAGTGAGATATGAGGCAACTGCAGAAATGGATAAAGAACATCTGAATTTTCAACGATCATTCGTTTCATTCTTGTTCGTGTACAAATCCAAATCACATCTCCAGGTCATGAGCGCAACACTTTGATGGACTCTCCTCTGCAGTGCGGAGGGAGTGCTGCACTGTTGGATGTGCTACCTTCCAATGAGAAATTAGCTAGCTTTCTCTGGGGGTAAAGGAACCTACGAAAGTTGATGGAAGAGTTTACTCCCTAACCTCTCCAACCCCCACCACACTAATTTCCCATCCCGCAAATGACATTACTGACTCTGGAATATCCATTCATTGTCACATTGCTAGTGGGAGCTTACTGTGCATAAATTGACTACTGCATCTCCTGCAGTACAAAATTGCTCTAAAATTGCTTTGCAGCATCTTGAGTTATAAAATATACTGTATAAACACAAGCATATCATTTGTTTATGGGTCCCAATGAAGGGTCATTCACCTGAAACATCAACTGTGTTCCTCTCTCCACAGATACTGCCTGACCTGCTGAGTGTTTCCAGCATTTTCTGTTCCTATGTCATTTTATTAGATCAGCACACTTGAGCTGAAAACATACAATAAAGAGCCCAGTTTCATTCTTCAGCAGTTATCAAAATCAGATTTATTATCACTGACATATGTTGTGAAATTTATTGTTTTGTGGCAGCAGTACAGTGCAAGACATAAAGACATAAAATTATATAAGTTACCCAATCAATCAATCAATAAATAAGTAAATGGATAAATAGTGCAAAAGAGGAATGATGAGGTAGTGTTCATGGACCGTTCAGAAATCTGATGGTCGAGGGCAAGAAGCTATTCCTAAGACATTGAGTGTGGGTCTTCAGGCTCCTGTACCTCCTCCCCGATGGTAGTAATGAGAAGAGGGGATGTCCTGGATAGTGAGGGTCCTTAATGATGGATGCCTTCTTCTTGACCACCGCCTTTTGAAGACGTCCTCAATGGTGTGGAGGGTTATACTTGTGATGGAGCTGGCTGAGCCTACAACCCTCTGCAGCCTCTTTCTATCCTGCACATTGGAGACTCCATACCAGGTGGTGATGCAACCAGTCAGAATGCTCTCCACCGTACATCTGTAGAAATTTGCAGGAGTCTTTGGTGACATACCAAATCTCCTCAAACTAATAATGAAGTAGAGCAGCTGGTGTGCCTTCTTTACCAACAACAGTGGTGCCATCGGCGAATTTATAAATGGTGTTTGAGTTGTGCTTAGCCACACAGCCGTGAGTGTAGAGAGAGTAGAGCATTGGGCTAAGCACGCATCCTTGAGGTGCACCTGTGTTGATAGTCAACGACGAGGAAATGTTATTACTGATCCGCAATGACTGTGGTCTCCCGATACGGAAGTCAAAATCCAGTTGCAGAGGGAGGTACAGAGGCCAGGGTTTTGAAGCTTGTTGATTCGTACTGAGGGGATGATGGTGTTGAATGCCGAGCTATGATCGATAAACAACAGCCTGATGTATGTATTGCTGTTGTCTAGGTGCTCCAAAGCTGAGTGAGGAGCCAGTGAGATTGCATCCGCTATAGACGTGTTGCGGCAATAGGCAAATTGCAGCAGGTCCAGATCGTTGCTCAGGCAGGAGTTAATTTTAGCCATGACCAACCTCTCAAAGCACTTCATCACAGATATCCCAATAAAAGGGAAATGTCATTGATAAATTACAGAATGAGCTTGATTATTCAGCTTGATAAAGCTACCTCCTGCTGAGACAAATAGATTATAAATATTGTGGGAGTAATGTCCATGTTCGCCAAAGCAGGTGGGCCAATTATCCCAGAGGAGTACATTACAAATAAACCTCAGAACTCTCAATCATTCAAAATACTTGGAATGAGTGCAAGGAGCACTCACTCCTGCAAGTTGTCAGCTGTGGCAGGAAGAAACAGTCATTCAGATAAGATTCCCAAGGGCAGCGGATGCTAATTGATCTGTACCTTCTAAGATATTGCCAGGACAAAAAGAGATCACAGAAGGAGAGAGCCCTGTGATACATTAAGCACTTCACAGGTACTCAGGTAATTTTGCAGTGGTCTCATTGTTGGGAAACACTGCAAGACCTCAGAAACAGCAATGGTATCTATTTCACTGCTCTGTAAACTTCACCATTTCACTGGTAAAGATTAGCTTTTTATTTTATAATGTACAGCATAATATAGCTTGACTGATGCCTCTGCTATGCATGAACAACACAGCCCAGGAGTACATAAGAAAATTTTAATCTAAGTTCTCACCAGGAGATCTAACATGATTGAATGAATGGCAAATTATAATGAAGCATACTAGAAGGTTTTTCCATTCAGTGTTGATATTAAACAAGAGAAATAATTTTCTTTAAATCCTTGAAGAAATCTGAATGTTCCATGTAATTCAAATCTATTTATTTTTATTTTTAAAATAACATGCCAGTGGTTTCCTTGATATGCGAGCATCTCCAAATGTGCAAACTGAAGGGATGGTGCTTGATAAATGTTCATTTGAACATTCTCATCCTATAATTTCGATTTCTACAATCTCGCCTAGCCCAAGTCTCCTGTGATTTTCTGCTTCTGACCCCTTACATATCCTGATTTATTTTTCACTCCACCACCAGTTGTTGTGTCTTTAGCTGCCTATATCACAAGGCCCAGAATTCCCCTCCGAAACCTCTCCACCTTCTGGCTGCTTTTTAAAAAAAATCTACTTTGTTGAAGTTTTTGATCACTGGTCCTAATACCTCCCTGTGTGTCCTGGGGTCTTTTACTTGTTAATATATAAATGCAGGTTAGTGCTGCAGGATGATCAATGAGCTTTGGATGAAAGGATATTGACAATTGTTATAGGTGCTGAAAGTAACATGAGATTTATAAAACTCCTGTTACAGCCAAATTGGACTCCTGCTGTGCTTGACAGTCACAGATCCTCAGTGGAAGCAGTGAGCCCATGCTGATATTTGTTGGCAATGAAGAGTACAGCTAAAGGTTATTCTAGTTCTATTGTTGTTTCAATCCCCCAAGCAACTTGACCATCACACCATAAGTTACATCCATGCTTTAAAAAAAACTTCAACTAAATTATTTGAAATTTCCAAATTAAGACCTAGACTGGAATCTCAGGCTCTCTCGGAGAACATTTACAAGAGAATAAGAGGAAATTATTATTTCAGAGGAAGTTAAAATAAAATGAAATTATTGTCAAAGACTCTAACTTGGCAATTATCCAAGTGGAGAGTATTCCTTCATGCTCCCATTTCGTGCTTTGTGGATGGTGGAAAGGCTTTGGGGCATGAAGAGATAAGTCTCCTATTGTAGGCTGCCTTGCCTCTGAACAGCTTGTCAAGTTGAGTTACTGGTCAGTGGTGAACCCCCAGGATGTTGATGACAGATGACATAGTGATAGTAACGCCACTGAATGCTAAGGGTGGATAGTCATACTCTCATTTCTTGAAGTTCAGTGTATGTCTGCCACAAATATCGGTTGCCACTTATCAGTCCATGCCTCAATATGGTGTAGGTCTTTCTGCACGCAGGCATGGACTGCTTCACTTGCTTTGGAGTTATGAATGAAACTAAACATTGCACGATCACCAAACATCCTCACTTCTGACCTTATGGTGGAAGGAAGGTCATTAAAGAAGTAGCTAAAGATGGTTGGGCTGAGGACACTGCCCCGAGAAATTCCTGCAGTGTCCTTGACCTGGGATGATTGACTTCCAACAACCACAACCATCTGCCTTTGCACAAGGCACAACCCCAACCACTAGAGTGTTTCCCCTGGTATATATTGGCTTCAGTTTCACCAGGGCTCCTTAATGTCACACTCAGTCAAATGCTGTCATGATTTCAAGGACAGTCGCTATTACCTCATGTCCTCACTTTTGGAATTCTGCCCTTTGGTTTACATTTGATGAGCTAAGATGCAGAGCTGCATTGTCCTGGCAAAAACAAAACTGGGCATTGGTGTGCAGATTATTGGTGAGTAAGTGTCACTCTATAGCTTTGATGACAGCTTCTATCATTTGGCTGATGGTTCAGAGTAGAATTATTGAGCCATAGTTAGTTGGATTAGATTTGCCCTGCTTTTTGTGAAAACAATTTTACTGAGTACTTTTTCCACGTTATCGGGTTGATGCCAGCGCTGTAACTGTACTGGAACAGCTTGGCTGAAGGCATGGCTAGTTTTGGAGCACAGGTCATCAGTACTACTGGCATTGCACTGAAATTAATGTCATGTACTTTTTGGAACATCATCTGGGTGTGAATATTCCAGCCACAGTGGCCATTTCAGAAAGGAAGTCTTCATTACCCAGAAAGTTCAGAAACTTGAAACATTACCTTCATGTGGTTTAAAATTATATCAATTACTTTGAGAAGATTTATAAATCTAGATGATTAAAATGACCATAAATTATAAGGTAGAAATATGAAGAAATTCAGATTTGTTTCATTTGCTTCATGCTAGGCTTCATCATGCATTAAAAATGCATTATTGCATTAATTTAAAACTTCAGATTGAATATGTCAGCTAATTATCTTCACCCGGGACTTATGTGGAGGGTTGCTGGCAGGAACCTGTGGAATGAGGAAACAAGACCGTCGTGGTTAAGTTACTGGGTTGGTAATCCAGAGGTCTGGACTAATGATCTGGAGTCATGAATACAAATCCTACACTGGCAGCAGGGGAGATTAAATTCAGTTAATTAAATATTCTGATTTTTAAAAATTCTATTCTTGGCAATAGTGACCATGAAACTGCTCAGTTGCTTTAAATCCATCTGCTTCACTAAATTCCACAAGTAGGTGAGTGTTCTGCCCATACTTGATCCAGTTTATTTGTCACTCTAGGCCAATAAAAATGTGGTTGACTATCTGGTTGTAAATATACTCACCATGCTAAAAGAACATTAGACAGCCGCCCAGCATCTACCAGATCCAGATGTGGAAAAGTCCCTCTCAATCATTTCACAAACACATGGGGACTGGCGCTGAAGTTGGGAGAGTTGTCCCACAGACAGCCTAGCATAATTGTACTCACAGAATTCTATCTTTCAATATCCCAAACCATCAAATCCCTGGTATGTCCTATCCCACCATCAACACTGATGCATCAGAGATGGCCTAATACTGGGATAAAGAAAGGAAAGAATAGCCCTGGGAATCCTCAACTTAAATTTTAAATCCCATGAAGGATAATACATCAGGTGAACTAAGGACATGGAGACCACCTACCCATGTCATTTGACTGCATTATCATTGTCAAGTCTCCCACTATCAACAATCTGAGAATCACCATTGACCAGAAACTAATTGGGACCAGTCACAAATACCGTGGCTACAAGAGCATGTCAGAAGCTGGGTATCCTGTGGAGAGTGACTCATCTCTAACATCGGAAAACCTCCTCGCCTTCTACAAGTCACAAGTCATGGAATGCTCTCCACTTGTCTGGATAAGTGCAGCTCCAATGAATCTGAAGAACTCAACACCACCACAACAAAGCAACCAACATCCAAGGCTGGGTATTAAGCCAAGAACTCCCTGCTCAACAACTCTGAGACCCTCAGTGCTTCAAAGCAGCAGCTCACCACCTCAAGAGCATTTGGGATGGTCAATAAACATAGGCCTAGGCAGTGATGCCCACCTCCTGGAAATGAAGGTGACAGATGAATACATATGGTCAATCACAATACTTCTCCATAAGTTCAGAAGATATCCTGTCATCATTAGGGAAGGAAATCAGGAGAATCCCACAAACTTTCTAGAACATGAAGTTGCTATATTTGGAAAAGCTGCAGGTCAATCTTTTACCTAATTGACAAAAGCCTCGTATCCTCGACAGTCCTGCTTTCGATTACTTTCTGATGAATGGGATCTTTGTGGAGGCAGCAAGTAGAATCGAAGGGCAAGTTGTTCAAAGTGGAATCATTTTCAGCCAGGAAAAGGAGAGTGGTTGTGTACAAGCTCTTGATTTGACTCTCATCAAGGAAGCAGCAGAGGAACTTCAGGGAATTTTGCAGGGAATGGAAATGGAGTAGGATTGGACATCAATTGTTCAGAGCAGGAAGTTAGAAACAGTTGATGTGGTGGAGAATGATGCAGTAAAAGTGAATGTAGGAGGGAAGAGGCAAGGGAAGACACACAAGTGTCCAACAATGGAATAATGCGTAACATGCACACCTATCTGCTGCTGACAAGATTGACAGAGGGAATGAAAAAGACAGTGATGTCCTATTCATGTTCCCTTGTCAGTTTGCAGAAGCTCTGGGATGTTCGGGGATCTGGATGTCCTCACACATGATTCATAAAATGTACACGTGCAGCAAGTAAATTGGAAAGCTAACAGAACATTGTTTGTGAGGGAAATTGAATGCAAAATTAGGGAGGATTTGTTTCAGTTATGTAGCATTGACTTCCTTACTTAAGGAATGTTGTTAAGACATTGGAAACAGAATCAGAATCAGGTTTATTATCACTGACATATGTCGCCAAATTTGATGTTTTGCAGCATCAGTGCAGTGTAAGACATAAAAATTACTGTAAGTTACAAAAATAAATATATAGTGCAAAAGAGGAATAATGAGGTAGTGTTCGTGGGCTCATGGACTGTTCAGAAATCTGATGGTGGAGGGGAAGAAGCTGTTCCTGAAAGGACAGTCTTTCAGGCTCCTGTACCTCCTCCCTGATGGTAGTAACATGAAGAGGGCATGTCTCAGATGGTGAGGGTCCTTAATGACGGCTGCCGCCTTCTTGACCCACTGCCTCTTGAAGATGCACCTGTGTTGCTTGTCAGTGAGAAAGAGATGTTATTACCAATCCACACTGACTGTGGTCTCCTGATAAGGAAGTCGAGGATCCAGTTGCAGAGGGAGATACAGAGGACCAGGTTTTGAAACTTGTTGATTAGTACTGAGGGGATGATGGTGTGGAATGCTGAACTGTAATCGATAAACAGCAGCCTGACATATGTTTTGCTGTTGTCTAGATGCTCGAAAGCAGTTCAGATGAGGTTACAAGAATAATACCTGGACTGGGCCGACTGTATTATGAGAAAAGATTGGACAGGCTCGGCGTCTGCTGGACTTGAGTAGGGTAAGAAGGGACTTGATCAGAACATATAAGATCCTGAGGGGTCCTGACAGGGTAGGTGTGGAGAAGATATTTCATCTTGTGGGAGAACCTAGAACTAGGAGCCACCCACTTAAGGCAGGGATGAAATTAAATTTTCTTTCTCCAAGTGTTGGGAGACTTTTGAACTCTCTTTCTCAAAAGGACACTGAAAGCAGGGTCTTTGAGTGCTTTTGGAGGTAGAGAGATACTGTTAAGCAAGGGAGGTTGGTGAAAGGTAACTGGGGGGCAGGCAGGAATGTGGGGCTGATGTTACAATCAGATCACCCATAATCTTATTCAGTGGTGGAGCAGGCCTGAGGGGATGAGTAGAGGACTCGTGCTCCTACGATAGTGCAGAAGTTAGCGTAATTCTATTACAGCGCCAGCGACCCAGGTTTAATTCTGGCCGCTGTCTGTAAGAAGTTTGTACGTTCTCCCTGTGCCTGAATGGGTTTCCTCCTGGTGCTCAAGTGTTCTCCCACATTCCAAAGAAGTATGGGTTAGGAAGTTGTGGGCATGCTATGTTGGCGCCAGAAGCATGGCAACACTTGTGGGCTGCCCCCAGAACATTCTACATAAAGATGCATTTCACCGTGTGTTTCAATGTACATGTGACTAATAAAGAAGAAATCTTAAATCATATGTTTACATGTTTCCCCACCTCCACTTCTCTCAACAATATCCCCTTCTCCCCTCCCTCTCCCCCTCCCTCCCATCAATCTCCCAGTGACCCAGCAGTGTTGAATTCAAATGTTTGCAGCTTAGCTTCCTGGGAACAATACGATGGGTGCATCTCCCAAATTGGATGCTGGAAGGCCTATAGCCAAATATCAGGTGGGCCTAATCACCCTGACCAGGTTCAACTTCTAGCCCATTATGCTTTAAGGAACAGTTGGTCAAAATAGAATTTTAGAATTTTAGAATTCTCAACAACCACTGTGGGAGTGGGAAACATTGGTTTGTTTTTTAGGAGTTCCATCTTTTTCATCATTAAAGCAAGAGAATACATTGAAAAGGAAAAACAAAATCAGTAATTTGGTAAGGAAAATAACTAAGAATTATTTTATTCGTCATTTCACGTGCAGGTCCACAGTAGATAAAGTTTCCCAGAAGACAGCTGGTTTTGGAAAAAGGAAAAACACAACTACAAGCAGGCATTTACAATTGGATGAATCTTGCAAGGACTTGCGCCAGTCCTCTGCTATTTGTATTGTTCAGAAGCACAGTGGGTACAGAAGATAATAGGAGAAAAGATAAGATGTTGCCAATAATGTGATGTAGAGCTGGGTTATGTGAGGGAGATTAATGGTATTTCAAAAGGATCAGCACAAATTAAATACTTGCATTAAAAATTTACAGGCAAAATAAAGGGCTGGCTCCTTGAATGGATAATCCTGGCACAGTGCCACTTCAGGAGAAATGGTCTTAAGAAAATTGGCTCAGAATTCTGGATGAACTAAGGCAAACAATATCGCTTAAATACCATGAGGTCCAGTGACAAGATTATGTTTGCATATTCACATATCATTTTCAGGCTCTGAATTCCAAACATGGTTTACCTGGACAGAGTTCTGAGAAATAAAGCACACAGAGTCTCAGGCTTTTAATAAGTTAGAACTTCAGTAGAAATAACCTTGTTTTCAGTGAAGGAAAGAATGAAATGGGACAAGATCCAAGTCTGTTAATTATGGCAGGATTTGGACAATGGACGTATAAGGATACCAATCATCTCAAACTGTGGTCACAGAACTAGAGGACAAACATTAGACATCAAGGATTTGTGCTCTATCTGATGAATAATACAGATAAATTAGGTGATCAGTTCTGATGAAGGCTTTTCTTTCTTTCTTTCTTTTTCAATCTTTTTATTAGTTTTCAGATTAATACAGATTAATATATAACATCAATGTTTGTACATGTAATACAAAGAGATCAGGAGAACAATCATGGCGTAGATAATCATAAAGAACAATAAAATATTAAAAATCTGTAGATCCAATGATCTTTTAGTAAATGAATATAATATAAAAGAAAGGAAAGAAAAAGATTTATATATTTATATATAAATCCCCAAATCAATAAGAAAAATTATAAACAATATATTAAATCAAACTAAACTAAACAGAAAAATTTAAAAAAAAACAAAAAGAAAGGGAAAAAAAGACTGGACTAAAAATTTCTCAGTAGAAACAGAGTAATATTACGTCGTCAACTGCGTTCCTCTGAGTTGGAAAGTTATTGAAAGGGGATCTATATCATGTGAAAATATTGAATAAATGGACTCCAAATATCTTCAAATTTAAGCGAAGGATCAACAGTAGCACTCCTAATTTTTTCCAAGTTTAAACATGATATAGTTTGAGAGAACCATTGAAAAGTAGTAGGGGGCATTGGATCCTTCCACTTAAGCAAAATGGATCGTTTGGCCATTAATGTAACAAAGGCAATCATACGATTAGCGGAAACAGAAAATTGGCCAGACTCTATCCTTGGTAATCCAAAAATTGCAATGATAGGGTGAGGTTGTAAATCAATCTTCAGTACTTTTGAAATAATGTTAAAAATGTCTTTCCAATATTTTTCCAAAAGAGGACAGGACCAAAGCATATGTGTCGAAGAAACCACATTCGAGTTACATCTGTCACATATAGGATTTATGTGGTGATAAAAACAAGCTAGCTTATCTTTTGACATATGGGTCCTGTGAACTACCTTAAACTGTAGCAAAGAATGTCTGGCACACATTGAAGATGTAGGAACTAAATGAAGAATTTTATTCCATGTCTCTGTAGGTAAAAATGTCTGGAGTTCACTTCCCCATTCATTCTTAATTTTGTCCAGTGATTCTGGACATATTTTCATAATTAAATAATATATTATTGCTATCAAGCCCTTCTGATAAGGATTAAGACCTAACATTTTTTCCATAATTTCAGTTTTGTGAGGTGTGGGAAAAGAGAGTATAGTAGCTTTTAAAAAATTTCTAATCTGCAAATATCGAAAGAAGTGTGATCTAGGCAAATTGAATTTGTTAGACAATTGTTCAAAAGATGAAAAACAGTTATCAATGAATAAATCATGAAAACTTACTATTCCCTTCCTTTTCCATATGGAAAAAGCTGAGTCAACTCTGGATGGATGAAAGAAAAAATTAGATTGAATGGGACTTGACAACTTAAATTTATTCAATCCAAAAAACTTAAGAAATTGAAACCATATTCGTATTGTATGTTTAACAATTGGGTTAATCATATGTTTACTTAATTTGGTAAGTGCAAAAGGGAATGAAGCTCCTAAAATAGAAACTAATGAAAATTCAAGTACTGACTGGTGCTCAAGGTGTAACCATTTGGGGCATTGAATTACATCTGAATCTTGTATCCAAAAAATTAATTATCTGATATTAATTGCCCAATAATATAATCTAAAGTCAGGCAGGGCCATACCACCATCCTTTTTTAGTTTTTGTAAATATTTCTTACTTAACCTTGGGTTTTTATTCTGCCAAATATATGGAAAAATTTTTAGAATCAATAGTGTCGAAAAAAGATTTCGGGACAAAAGTTGGAATTGCTTGAAATAAATATAAAAATTTTGGTAAAATATTCATCTTACCCGCATTAATTTAGCCTACCAATGATAAAGACAGTGGGGATCATTTAGTAAATAATTGTTTAACATGGTCAATTAAAGGCAATAGATTAGCTTTAAGTAAGTCCTTATGTTCCTTGGTAATTTTAACACCTAAATATATAAAATAGTCAGTTACCAATCCAAAAGGTAATTGCTTATAAATTGGGGTTTGCATATTTAATGGAAAAAGTTCACTCTTATTAAGATTTAATCTATAGCCAGAAAAAAACACTAAACTGATCTAGTAGTGATAGTACTGTGGGGATAGATTCCTCCGGATTAGAAATATAAGGTAACAGGTCATCTGCTTAGAGAGATATCTTATGAATCTTCTGTCTGCGAGTAATGCCACATATATTTGAAGAGTCCCGGAGTGCAATAGCCAAGGGTTCTAAAGCAATATCAAATAATAAAGGACTTAACGGGCAACCTTGTCTAGTACCTCGAAAAAGCCTAAACAAAGGAGATCTTTGATTATTAGTAAGTATTGAAGCCATAGGTGTATAATAAATCATTTTAACTGCAGATATAAATTTAGGGCTAAAATTAAATTTTTGAAGTGTAATGAATAGATATTTCCATTCAACTCTGTCAAACGCCTTTTCAGCATCTAGTGAAACAACACATTCTGGAATTTAGGATGAAGGGATATATATAATATTCATTAATTTCCTAATATTAAAATGTAAATAACGATTCTGAATAAATCCTGTCTGGCCTTCAGAGATAATTTGTGGGAGAACCTTTTCCAATCTAAAGGCCAATATTTTGGAAAATATTTTGGAATCTACATTTAATAAAGAAATAGTTCTATAAGGTGCACAATCAGTGGAATCTTTATCCTTTTTAAGAATTAAAGAAATAGTTGCTTCTTAGAAAGATTGTGGTAGTTTACCTACTGATAGGGCATCTTTAAAAATTTTGGCTAACCAGGGAACAAGAATATCAGAAAAGGATTTTAAAAATCCGGCTGTATATCCATCAGGGCCGGGTGCTTTATTCGAGTTCATTGAAAATATTACTTTCTTTATTTCTTCCTCCAAAATGGGAGCATCTAGTATAGAATGTTCATTTAAAGATAATTGGGGAATCTTCAGATCTCTTAAAAATTAATGTAGGATCCTCAGGGGATTCTGGTTGGTATAAAGAAGAATAAAATTCTTGAAAGGATTTGTTAATTTGAACATGATATATCGTGTAGGTACCATCTGGTTTACAAATTTTATTAATCTGACGTTTAGATAAAGTAGCTTTCAATTGGTTGGCAAATAATTTACCAGATTTGTCACCATGTATATAAAATTGACTTTTGTTTTTAAGTAGTAGATTTTCAATTGAAGATGTTAATAATAAACTATGTTGTAATTGGAGTTCTGTTCTCTTTTTAAAAAGCTCCAGATTAGGAGTATCAGAATATTTTTTATCGATTTCTTTAATCTTGTCAGCTAATATGCATATTTCATTATTAGTTTGCTTTTTCAATCCAACAGAATATGAAATAATTTGACCACGGATATATGCTTTAAAAGTATCCCATATTGTCCCACTGGAGATTTCTTCAGTAAAATTGGTTAAAAAGAAAAATGAGATCTGTTCTTTAATAAACTGGACGAAATCTAAGTCTCGTAATAGAGAAGGGTTAAATCACCATTGTCTGACATTAAAGGATACATCTGGTGATTTAACTGATAATTTTAATGGTGCATGATCAGAAATGGTAATTGTATTGTATTTACAGTCCGTAGTAAGTGGAGCTAGTTTAGCATCAATAAAAAAATAATCAATCCTCGAGTAATTATGGTAGACATGAGAAAAGAATGAAAATTCTTTATCATATGGGTGTAGAAGTTGCCAAACATCTAAAATTCCGGATTCAACTAAGAAGGAATTAATAAAGACAACAGATTTGTTTGGAAGTTCAGGATTTGACACAGATCTATCCATCGAAGGGTTTAGACAGCAGTTAAAATCTCCACCCATAATCAAAGTGTATTCATTTAAATTAGGAAAAAATGCAAACAGATGTTTAAAAAATTCAGGGTGATCTACATTGGGTGTATAACATTAACCATAACAACTTTTTTATTATGAAGTAGACCAGTAATTAATAAAAATCTACCATTTGGGTCTGATATTGTTTCATGATGGACAAACGAAATTGAGGAGTCTATAAAAATAGACTCCTTTCACCTTTGCTTGTGAATTTGAATGGAACTGTTGACCCCTCTAAAATCAAAAAAAAGTTATCTTTCTTCCTGATGTGAGTCTCCTGAGCGAACATGATCTGAGCATTTAATCTATGAAAAACTTTAAAGATCTTCTTGTGCTTAACTGGATTGCTTAAGCCATTAACATTCCATGAAATAAAATTAATAGCCTTATCCATTTTAACAGGTTAAAAAAACATATGGTATGTAAAGGGTTAATCTTGGTATATGTGAGTCTTACCAGCAGGAAGAAGTAAAAAAAAGTTCAAAGAGGAAGCGGATATGATGACAATTTAGAAAAATTTGTAGTTTAGTCCAGAAGAAAAAAAAACCTAAAAACAGCCCCAACCCCTCCCCCAACAGCCTGAAAACTGGCCAATAGACAGCCAGAAAGCTACCCTCTAATTGAACTAACCCCAGTTCTATTGGTGGCAGTAGTCCAAGTTGAAAAATATGTAAACCACCCATGTTTAGTCTGGAGGTTAACACCATAATCAAAACAAAGATATCGAACTAACAACCATAGTTGTGGGATTGAAACAGAGCCAAAGGGCGTTAACAGGTGACATTTAAAAGATACAGTTTAATTTTTATTTCGAAAAGAAAGCAAACGATCAGTCTCTTTGTTAAATTCTTAATTATTATTAAAACAAAACATTAAAAATATTAAAAGAAGGAAAAAGAAAGGTTTAAATCTAAAAATTAATTGGATAATAAAGCAAGTAGGTAGTAAATCAAAGGAAAAACATTGTGTCTCTTCCGCATTTCTTAGCTTCTAAAATTAAAAGCTAGTTCAAAAGAAATTCTTTGGCCTCTTGGACGGATTTAAACCATTTACGAGATTTATCAGGCAGTGTAATTCTCAACCTTGCTGGGAATAATAATGCAGGATGATAATTGCTTTGATAGAGATGAGCCATAATTGGTTTGTAGGTCAGCCTTTCTTTCATAACTTCTGGGGTATATCTTTAACTATTCAAAACTTCCATTGTTTAAATTAAATCATTCCACGTCCACAAGTGGTACGAATCAAGAGTTCCTTGATGTTAACATAATGAAATCTCAATATTACTGGCCGAGGTTTTTGGTCCGGAGCAGGTTTGGATCTTATTGCTCTGTGAGCTCTGTCAAGAATGAGGTGAACAGGAAACATTTCAGAACCAAACACATCGACCAGAAGTTTAGAAAAGAATTCCGTAGGGTTACCAGTCTCGGTGTTCTCTGGAAAATTGGTGATTCTTAAATTTTTCCTCCTGCTGCGTCCTTCCAGGTCGATGATCCTCTGTTGTTGCTTCTCCAGGTTTTGCTCGGTCATAATTAAGGCTTTTTCAAGTGAGTGGAGTTTGGCATCTCTCTCTTTACCAGCTTGGTCAAGTTCAGCAATTAATTGCATTTGGTTGGCATTTTCCTGGATAAGAGTATTCTGTTTGTCTTCAAAGTCCTTTAAAATGGACTTCAATTCGACAAAGCTCCGGTTGAACTTTCCATCCAGATTAGAAATAGCTTCCAAAGTAGGTTGGTCTCCATTACCTTTACCATTAGCTGACGCTTTAGATCTGGTGTTCATTTTAACAGTTAAAAATCAAAATTAAACTTGTGCCAGTATTGTAAGAGACTTATTAAATAGTGGTAAATAGTAGATTAAAAAGTGATTGAACCAAAGCCAAGTTATGAATTAGTCCATCGAGCGCCACCAACAGACTCCATGAAGGGTTTTCAACCTAAAGACTTAACTCTTTCTCTTCTCCCAGATGCTGTCTAACTTGCTGAGTGTTTCCAGCCTTTTCTGTTTTTAGATTGCCAGCATCTGCAGTGCTTTGATTTTCACATATAAACTGTAACTGATTAGTAAGGGATTGTTGGATATTGAAAGGAAAGTCCAGGGACTACTTGATGAATTAAAAAGCCAATTAGCAATTCTAAATTGCAGCCTCATTACCACTGTGGAAATGAATCTGTAAAATCCAAGTAGTTACAAGTGAACTTGTAGGTTTGCTCAGTTTTCTTCAGGCAACAATTTTTCAGTGAAATGGTTTTGAATAGGCTTTGAGTCCGTGACAGAGCAGCTCCTGCAGTCATTGTCATTTCCCTGCATATTTAGTTATATTGGCAATGTTTACAGAGGAGGAAATACATTGCCACCAGAAGACAAATGTTGGAATCAAAGAGCCTTTCAAGTCAAATATTAAATAAATTTGTGAAGACTATTTGCAATGTTCAAATTTTGCCAACTTTGGTCCCTGGACAAAATATCATAATCCTGCCCAAGAGAAATATCTGAGCCAAGAATATAAAAAGCAAAATACAGTGGATGCTGAAAACGTAATATTAAAACAGGTGCTGGAAATACCCAGCAGGTCAGGCAGTGCCCATGGAGGGCAACTATGTTAATACTTTAGGGTGATGACCGATCAAGGCTATCCACTGTATCATTAACTCTGCCCTGCCAGCATTTTCTGCTTTTATTTCGGACATCTCTGAGCCAATATCCTTTTCCCATGAAACCTCACCATTTTGGCACAGGTCAGGCAAATTAAACACAGGGCAACCCGATCTGGACAGCCATTATCTTAAGGCTACAGTTTAAGTATGAGGGACAGGATCCACCCAGTATTCCAACAGTGGGTGCCATCACTGGGACTTGTTTTCCCTATCCAGAAATATTATTGAACTGCACCTTATTCAAGTTACAAAGCAAGCAAGTGAACCCAACAAGTCAGTGCTCATATGTACCCCATGGATGAGCCCCTTCCTGCACCATCTAATCCCATCAGCATGGCAACATTTTGATTGTTTCAGATAGGACTGGAACCCATCTTGCACTTGGAGTAACATTTTTTGAAATCCCCCCAGCTCCAGCTTTTGCATAAGACCCTTCCCAAAGACCAACTTTTTGACCAAGCTTTTGGCTACGCATCCAGCTTACAATTTGCTTTCCCTTACACCTCTTGGAATATTTATCCAAGTTATAACCAGCATATACAACATTAGTAATAAGAAAAACTGGGTATTAAGAGACAAAGCTGAAGAGTGAAGAAAATAATTATTATTTTCCTTTACATGATTGGGGTGAAATTTCTCACATTGAAATATTTTTTGAAACGATCAACAGAAAAGGCTTTGTAAAGTCTCATAGATTTCTTAATTACCCAACAAGAAACAATTTAAACCTTAATTCTTCCACCAAATAGAACTGCCAGTTATATTTCCCAGTCTTAATTCCTTATTGTATTTTACCACAACATTAAGAATTTCATTTGCACCTGAATTTCAAGTTGTGCTATGAGCTGGCAAATGGGTTTTGGATTTACAAACCTTACCTTGCTAACAAGGATCTTTGAGCATGATCTATCAATGTTAAAATAATACTTTCATTTGATTACAAGACCTACTAAATGACACAAATTATTGTATATTCTGATTGATGAAAATGTCCTCTATAACTCAAGAGGTTAATGAATTCATAGAAAACCAATTTGAGACAGGCCATTCTAATGTAGACATTACTCACAAAGATTGGCATCTGTTCGGCACAACAGTTACAAAATGCATTTCTCTGTCACACAGCCTAATCCTATTGCAAAACTATGGTAAGCACTTTTCAGTCTTGCAATAATCCTTTCTCCCCACAGCCTAAGGCATGAGAGTGACATTAACATTCTCAGAGGGACAATCCTCTGAATGAAGTCAGCTGAAAGTGAAATCCACAAACCTGTGGTCTTGAGCCCAATGCTTAATCAATTGAACGATTCAGTTCCAATCATTTCCAGCAGGAATTACCAATTAAGGCCAATTAAAAAAATAGGGATCCCCCACTTATTCGATGAACTCCAACCTGAGGTAAAATTGCAGAGACAACAAAGTTCTGGTGAACATTTCTTCCATCAAAAGTAATGGAACTCGAGTCATCTGCACTGTCTAGGTCAACACCCCAACAGTTCCTTACCATTCAATGGCATCATAACAAAGAATAAACAGGTAGCAATCAACTCCAGCAGAAAGATAAAGTTTGCTTATCAACAGTTACATCCTGAACAGTTCCTGTTAACTTGGTTTTGAGGAACTGGAAGTAACAATTTTCTGTCCCTGCATATTATAATGCCTTTCAGACAATGACTGGAAACAGATTAAGGAGCAGAAAATACTATTTATAGCCTCGTATTTGCCAATCAATATTGGTGAGCACAAGATACAAACAAGTATAAGACAATCTAGATTTAGTTCACACAGCAAGAAACGGTGACAACTCTTTCATCATTTTCTGATATGTAATTTATTTAATTCAGTTTTATGTTGTTTCATGTCTCCTTTTTTTTAGCTTCATATCTTGTTCTGAAGCTCGCTCACTGACTCCTTATACTGAAGGTTGTGTTTCTAGTCACTTTTGTTTTACTCATTAACCCTTTGCTTGAAATACAAGTGGATACACATTCAGGCAACAGTCTACAGCCTATTCTTAGTTTGTTCTTGCAACGTTAGGGGAAAAAGACATTTCTGATGGCTGCTATGATCTGGAACATGGTGTTTGAGAGAGTTACAAAAGTTACAAAAGTTGATTCAATTGTATCTTCCAAAAGGGATTTGGACATACATCTGAAGAGGAAGAAGCATTATGGATATTAGAAAAGGGCAGGAGGACAAAACTAATTGGATGATTCTTTCAAAAAGCTAGCACAGGGAGAGTAGACAGAATGGCCTCTTTCAGTGTTGGAAAACTCTATGATTTGAAAGAAGGTTAGATGTTAAAGTGAGGCCCCCTTGCCCTCTGGGTGGAATTCAGATTCCAGTGAACTAATCTGTGCACAAATTAGCTGACTTGTTTTAGAATATTGTAAAACACTTCTAAAGATATACACTTAGCCATAAATCAGTTCCGGTTCCCCTGAAATTGAAGGGGAAAGAGCTGCCAGTAATAAATAGTAAAGGAAAAGAATTCCAGCCTGCATCAGATTATTTTTTCCACTCTGCAGAAAGCCAATTGGCTGAGTAAGTTAAAACTTTATCGAATTACTTCTGGTTTTATTTTCTTTATGCCGGTGAATACCAACAGAGGCCAGCAGTGTTTCTGTTCTACCACAGCTAAGGTATTAGCTGACTGCATGCTATCTATTGAATGCTTCATTGAATACTTCAAATATAACCTCCTTTAATATAAAATTGTTACAAAATAACCAAGTTTATGCTTCGTCAATCAACTCTATCATTTTTTGAGAGTTTACTATGCTGACCATTCGCTTTCGAAATCTGCTCAGAAATCCTGAGGAGAGGGCAGGAGTAAAGTGCTCAGTGCAGACTTGGTGGGGAAATGTTACCCCAAACTGACTGCCAGGAAATTGAAGGGATAGAACATAACAGCAAAAGAATTAGGAGCAGGAGTTGACCATTGACCCCCCCGCTGGCTTCAGTATTCAACATAATCTGTTCATTTACCTCAGCACCACCAATTTTCCAATATTACTGGATGACAAGCTCAATAGCCCTGAAGAGTGAATCAGATAAAGGCAGCATTGTGGAAAAAGGACATTAAAATATAAGCTTAGGCCAGAAAGCTTGAACAACATATCTCTGGCTATCCAATAAGAATGACAAGCTGAAACTGATAATCAGTGTGTGCAGATGTAGATCAAAATGCAAGGCAGGGAACAATCATGTAGCCTATAAATAATTCTGGCACATTTGCCATCAATTTAATGCCTTTTATCAAAGGCAAGGACTTCATTCCCTTCATAAACAGTTGTTTAGTGACGCCTGGAAATGATTTTCACGGTGAGTGCACAATACTTAGTGTCATTAGATACCTCTTTCATGATGCATGTGTCTGATTAATTTGAATAGGATGGCCAGATCCAAGGCTCAAATTCGGTTGAACAGGTGGGTGGGGGGTAATTGTGTTTGAGACCATGACTGAGCTTTAGAACTCTGTTGTCTAACACGTGACTGCAACAAGAATGAGTTAAATAATTCTTTTAAAGGTAAAGGAAAGCTATTGGAGATCTTCCAGAAAAGTCTATGGGGCTTGTGCCATTTCCACCATGTGCAAACTTTGCCCTTCCTGCTACTTCATAGGATCGTGCTGGTCATCTATCACTTCTTGTTCCGGAGGTTAATTAGCACCACTGACTGTGGCTCATAAAGGGGAAGTGAAGTGTTGCTTAAAACCTTGTTGAAGTAGATGTCACAGCAAATGCAAGGATGTATATAGAGCAACACGAAAGGTGCTGCAGGAACTCAGCGGGTCAGGCAGACAGAATGAAGGGAAATGGATAGTCCACATTTCCGGCTGAGATCCTTCATCAGGACTGGAAAGAGGGGAGATAGCCAGTATAAAAAGGTGGAGGGAAGGGGCGGACCAAGAGCTGGCGGGTGATAGGTGGATCCAGGTGAGGGGGTGATAGGCAGATGAGGGTGGGAATGGTGTCAGAAGCTGGGAGGTGATAGGTAGAAGTGACAAAGGGCTGAAGATGATGGAATTTGACAGGAGAGGATGGTGGAGCGTGGAATAAAGAGAGGAAGGTGGGGAGGGGCACTGTTGGGAGGAGTGTGTGGGTGATAGGGAGAGGGTGGGGGACGGGAAAGACATAGGGTGATGGGGGCCAGTTGGATCAGGAGGAGAGAGAAAAAAGAAAAAACAGAAAAATAGAGGGAAACAGGACAGAGCGGGAGCGGTTACCGCAAGTTTGAGAATTCAATATTCCTACCGCCAGGATGGAGACTGCCCAGGCTGAATATGAGGTGCTGTTCCTCTAATTTTTGTTTGGCCTCGACCTGGCAGTGGAGGAGGCTGAGGAAGACATGACAGTGTGAGAATGTCAAGTGGAATTGAAATAGCTGACCACCAGCTCCAACACCATTCCCACCCCCGCCTGGATCCACCTATCACATGTTAGTTCTTGCTCCACCCCTCCACCTTTTTGTACCCACTATCTCCCCTCTTTCTTTCCAGTCCAGATGGAGGGTCTCGACCCGAAATGTCGACTCCCTCCATAGATGCTGCCTGACCCGCTGAGTTCCTCCAGCACCTTTTGTGTTGTTCCAGATTCCAGCATGTTCATTCTTTTAGGTCTCCAATGTACATAGAGCCAGCTCTATAGTTTTAATGATATAATACAGAGAGGTTGGTCAGTGAGAAAGAGATGTGCAAACTAATGGTAGTTTATGCGCAAGATGTGAAGGCAGTGGGAAGCTGGATGATCAAGACCAAGCTCCTGGCTAAAACTTCAATGAACTCACACAGGTAGTCAAGGTCAGTGTGTGCATCCTCAGATGTTACAGCTCACTGAGTGCACCCCTTGCCTCTGGTGTAGTTCCATGTGCCACACTACTCTCACCCATCCATCAACGAGCTCTAGCAATCAATCATCCTGCCTAACAGTTAAATGCTCCAGGACACATTCTTGGCTTCCCACCTACCCCTCACAGCCTGGACACACTGACAACACATAACCAGGACAGGCATGCTGCCTGAACAGATTGAGCAATTCCTCTTTTGTAGTTAAAGGTGGCCAACTCAATGAGCTGGCAGGGGAGAGACAGGATGGGCGAGCTCTCCATCAGATCCCTATGGAGGAGAGAGTACTGCCTTCACTTCAAGGAACCATGACTACGACCTTGTTCAGTGGAACGTCCAAATCCATTGAAGGTGGTGATAACCTCAAACCTCTTGCAATCTATTCCTGCATTGAACCATCTCCATTGAACCATCTCTTCTGATTTGCAAAATACTGATGGTGGAAGCAGCTCCCTCTTCCCTCCCCACTCCACCTTTCTCCTTTCAGGAGTAATCAGCCTCAAGCCATTGGTAGCCAGGGTGGTGGGGGGAAAGGGTGGACCACATGTCAGGTCCCTAAACCTCTGGACTCGGAGGAGGACAGCGATGCATGAAACTCCGGGAAAAGTCAGACATTATCAAACACTGAGCAAGAATGACTGCTACACAGCATGTCAAAGAGCATGAAGTCCAGAAGCAACAGGATACATGGCCCTGTGCAAAACTCTGGGCCCATTCTTTACAACATGTGCTTACCTCCACTATCACACCCTTGAAATCCAGGAAGATGAGGTGTCCCCTGACAGAGTTTACAGTTCAATCTACAGTGCACACAGCTCTGATCAAACATCCAGCGGGGAGGAGGGTTAGAATGTGCAACCACATCCCTGGATATTACAGGCAAAAGATGCCACTTGGTCCATCCATCTGATCAGCAACAGATCATTAGGGTTGCTGAGGCAGTCCTCAGGGAAGTGGCAGTTGTTTAGTGCAGTACAAATCTGCTGTCCTCTGGTCAGGCTGACCACATTTTGCTTCTACTCCTGCCTCCCTATCAATACCCTTGCTCATCATACTATCAGCCCAGGCTGAAACAGTGCAGTTTGTTGCTGAATTACCTTTTCCCTCACAACGGCCAGGTTCCGCATCACGTACTATATTTCCTTAATCTATATGTACTGTCCTCTGCAATCATCATTGTGGGATTTCTGGGTTTCAGATATGGGTTCTGAGCCACATACTGAGAGGAGAACCAGTATCACTTAGTAGCCAGCCTTTGACTTTCCACAATGGGTCAACTGTAGAGGACATAGAGGACTACATAGAATGAAGTAACCATGACTACTGCCAGGCTAATGACCATGGTTGCACATCAGTTGCAGGTTGGAGAATTAAATCCCATTCTATTCTTGAAGGTTGGCTTGAACCATAGGCAAGGTATTGTGTGTGCACTGTCTAGATTCATGTTCAATGGATGGCTTGTCCTTCCAGTAAACTATCTGGCTACACATCAAACAATCATAACATGACATTGAGTAAAGTGTGAAGCTTATTCCTGGACCCAAGCTTATTTATGATGATATAATAAGAGTCAATACTTACAAACAAAAGGCTTCATTTTGAAACCCACTTTTATCCAGAGGTTTAAATGTATATCTGTACAGTATGTATTTATAATGGACAAAGGAGACGAGAATCCAGCTTAGAAATAAATATTTCCATCTCAGACTTTCCTAATGTGCTGAATCAAACTGTTGTCAGCAACACAGCCTGGCATAAAGGGATGCCCTTCCCCAATGATTGCAGAGAAGAGCTCACTATGACAGTGACTAATCTGCACTGGGGATTGTAAGCCTTGCAAGCATGAGGGAGCTTGGCTTTTACTGGCTGTAGATTTCTGAAATAAATATTTAAACAGACTCTTTTGCCAAACTCTTTCTGCTGTCAGAATTAATTGTCAGGTGCTGATATTCTTCTAATCCAACAGTTGACCATGTGCAAAGTGTGACTCATGGTCTCTTCACTGTTACTGATATTGTGATCCTTGAAAATGAGTAGCAACAGCAAAGGAGCAGGAATCATTGGCTGTCGATTTCTGGCAGGCAGCGAAATATGGGGCATGTTGAAATCGACAAAATGGCACATTAGGGGAAGAAACATTTTGAAGCATTGACAGTCAGCATTTCTGTCCTGAACATGGTAACCTGCCAGACGTCTCATCCAAGAATGAATATGTTAAAAACTGGTTTGAAAATTTGCTTCTGCAAACAAGTTTCTGTTTTTTCCATCACTGGAATTCACAGCATCAGTTTTTATAAGATAGCTTTATTAGTCACATGTACATCGAAACACACAGTGAAATGCATCTTTTTTGCATAGAGTGCTCTGGGGGCAGCCCACAGGTGTTGCCACGCTTCTGGCACCAACAAAGCATGCCCACAGCTTCCTAACCTGTATGTCTTTGGAATGTGGGAGGAAACCAGAGCACCCGGAGAAAACCCATGCAGACACGGGGAGAACGTACAAACTCCTTACAGACAGTGGCCAGAATTGAACCCGGGTCGCTGGCACTGTAAAGCTTTATGCTAACCGCTACACTACTGTGCCTGCCCTCATGTGTATATTTGCTTATGTGTATATTTGCTGATGTTTTATGTTTAATGAACTTACTGGAAAACAAAGAGTGGGAAATAAATGGGTCCTTTTCAGGCAGCTAGGTTGTGACTGATGGTGGGGAGGCTGCAGGGACCATGCGTGTTCACATACTCTATCAATAATTTGGTAGAGGGGTCCAGATAAGGATGCAAAGAGGCTTCAAGAAGATGGAAACAAGCTAAGTGAGTGAGCAGCGACATGGCAAATGGAGTACAATGTGGAAAAATGTGAGATCCACTTTGAACCATAGAATCATAGAACCATAGAACAATATGGCACAATACAGGCCCTTCGGCCCACCATGTTGTGCCGCCCTTCAAACCACACCTATGACTATCTAACCACTTCCTCCCACATATCCCTCTGACTTAAATTCCTCCATATGCTTATCTAACAATCTCTTGAACTTGTCCGATGTATCAGCCTCCACCACCACCCAAGACAGTGCATTTCATGCACCAACCACTCTCTGGGTGAAAAACCTCCCTCTGACATCATCCTTGAACTTCCCACCCAATACCTTAAAGCCATGTCCTCTTGTTTTGAGCATTGATGCCCCGGGAAAGAGGCGCTGGCTGTCCACTTTATCTATTCCTCTCAATATCTTGTATACCTCTATCATGTCTCCCCTCATCCTCCTTCTCTCCAATGAGAACAGCCTGGCTCCTTTAGTCTCTCCTCATAATCCATACTCTCTAATCCAGGCAGCATCCTAGTAAATCTTCTCTGCACCCTTTCCAATGCCTCCACATCCTTCCTATAATGAGGCGACCAGAACTGGACACAGTACTCTTAAGTGTGGCCGAACCAGAGTTGTGTAAAACTGCATCATCACTTCGCGGCTCTTAAACTTGATCCCCCGACTTATGAAAGCTAACATCCCATAAGCTTTCTTAACTACCCTATCCACTTGTGAGGAGACTTTCAGTGATCTGTGGATTTGAACCCCCAGATCCCTCTGCTCCCTACACTGCCCAGAATCCTGCCATTTACCTTGTACTCCGCCTTGGAGTTTGTCCTTCCAAAGTGTACGACCTCACACTTCTCTGGACTGAACTCCATCTGCCACTTGTCAGCCCAGTTCTGCATCCTATCAATATCCCTCTGCAAGCTTTGACAGCCCTCCACACTATCCACAACATCACCAATCTTTGTGTCATCTGCAAACTTGCTAACCCAGCCTTCCACCCCCTCATCTAAGTCGTTAATAAATATCACAAAAAGTAGAGGTCCCAGAGCTGATCCCTGCGGGACACCACTAGTCACAGGCCTCCAATCCAAATGCACTCCCTCCACCACAACCCTCTGCTTTCTACAGGCAAGCCAATTTTGAATCCACACGGCCAAGCTTCCCCGGATCCCTTGGCCTCTGACCTTCTGAAGAAGCCTACCATGCAGAACCTTGTCAAACGCCTTACTAAAATCCATGTAGACCACATCCACTGCACTACCCTCATCAATATTCCTGGTCACCTCCTCAAAGAACCCTATCAGGCTTGTGAGGCAAGATCTTCCCTTCACAAAGCCATGCTGGCTGTCCCTAATCAATCCATAATTTTCTAAATGCTCATAGATCCTATCTCTTAGAATCTTTTCCAACAGCTTACCCACCACAGACGTAAGGCTCACTGGTCTGTAATTCCCAGGACTATCCCTACTACCTTTTTTGAATAAGGGGACAACATTTGCCACCCTCCAATCCTCCGGTACCATCCCCATTGACAATGAGGACTCAAAGATCCTAACCAACCGTTCAGCAATCTCCTCCCTTGCCTCACGAAGCAGCCTGGGGAATATTCCGTCAGGCCCTGGGTACTTATCTGTCCTAATATTTTCTAACAACTCCAACACATCCTCTTTCTTAATATCTACATACTCTAGAATATTACCCTCACCTACACTGTCCTCAGCATCATCAAGACCCCTCTCCTTGGTGAATACTGAACAGAAGTATCCATTGAGAACCTCACCCACTTCCACAGCTTCCAGGCACATTTTCCCACCTTTGTCTTTAATCGGACCTACCTTTACTCTCGTCATCCTTCTGTTCTTTACATACGAGAAAAAAGCCTTGGGATTCTCCTTAACCCTACTCGCCAGAGCCTTTTCATGTCCCCTTCTCACTTTCCTCAGGCCTTTCTTATACTCTTTTCTTATGTTCTTCTGCACAAGTCCTGTCCGATCCTTGCTGCTTACACCTTATGTATGCTGCCTTCTTCTTCATAACTAGTTGTTCCACCTCTCTTGTCACCCACATTCCTTCTCTGCCTCACAGGGACAAATTTATCCCTAACATCCTGCAAAAGATCCCTGAACATTGACCGCATCTTCATAGTACATTTCCCTTCAAAAATGTCACCCCAATTTACACTCCCAAGTTCTCGCCCTATAGCCTCATAATTCGCCTTTCCCCAGTTAAATATCTTCCTCTCCTCTTTGCTCCTATCCCTGTCCATGACAATTCTAAAGGTTATGCAGCAATGGTCACTGTCCCCCAAATGCTCACTGACCGATAGATGTCACCTGACCAGGTTCATTACCTAAAACTAGATCTAATATGGCATTCCCTCTAGTCGGCCTGTCAACATACTGCGTCAGGAATCCGTCTTGGACACACTTAACAAACTGCACCCCATCTAAACCTTTGGCACTAAGTAGGTGCCAATGAATATTTGTGTGTTGAAGTCTCCCATTATAATAACCCTGTTAATTTTGCATCGCTCCAAAAACTGCCTCCCAATCTGCTCCTCAGTATCCCTACTGCTACCGGGGGGCCTATAGAATACTCGCAGGAGGGTAACTGCCCCTTTCTTATTCCTAACTTCCACCCATATTGACTATAGATAGGATCCTTCTACATTATCTACCCTTTCTGCAGCTCTAACTGTGTCCCTGACCAGTATCGCCACCCCTCCTCCTCTTCTGCACCCCTCCCTATCCCTTTTAAAACACTGAAAACCAGGAATATTCAATATCCATTCCTGACCTGATGTCAGCCATGTCTCTGTAATAGCCACAATATCATAGTCCCATGTACTTATCCTAGCTCTCAGTTCATCTCCCTTATTCCTGATGCTTCTTGCATTCAAGTAAATGCACTTTAGCCCATCCACCTTACCACTTTTGTCGCCTGTACTCTGCTTCTCCTTCCTCAAAGCCTCTCTACCTCTCAGATCTGACTTTTCCCCATCCCCTTCTTCCTCTGACCTACTCCTCCGGTTCCCTTCCCCCTCGCAATCTAGTTTAAACCCTCCTGAACCACCCAAGCAAACCTGGCCGCAAGGATATTGGACCCCCTCAAGTTCGGGTGTAACCCATCCTCTCTGTACAGGTCCCACCTTCCCCAGAAGAGATCCCAATGATCCAAAAATCTAAAACCCTCCCTCCTGCACCAACTTCTCAGCCACGTATTTATCTGTCATCTTCTCCTATTCCTACCTTCACTATCGCGTGGCACTGGCAGCAATCCCGAGATCGCTACCTTCGAGGTCCTGTCCTTCAGCCTTCTGCCTAGCTCGCTAAACTCACTTTTCAGGACCTCATCCCTCTTCCTACCTATGTCGTTGGTACCAACATGAACCATGACTTCTGGCTGTTCTCCCTCCCGCTCTAGAATCCTGTGGACTCGATCAGTGACATCCCGGACCCTGGCACCTGGGAGGCAACAAACCATCCGGTATTCATGCTCACTGCCACAGAACCTCCTATCTGTTTCCCTGACTATCGAGTCCCCTATCACTGCCGTCTTCATCTTCTCCTCCCTTCCTTTCTTAGCAGCAGGACCAGTCCCAATGCCATAGACCTGGCTACTGTTGCTAGGCCCTGGCAGGTCATCTCCCTCAACACCCTCCAAAGCGGAAAACCTGTTACTGAAGGGAACAGTCTCCGGGGTCCTCTGCTCTATCTGCCTGTTTGTTTTCTTTTTCCTTTTCCCTCCCCTGACAGTCACCCTTCTATCTACTTCCTGGACTCCAGAAGTACCTGCTCTAAGGGGAGTGACTGTCTCCTTATGTACAATATCTGCATAACTCTCTCCCTCCCTGATGCTGTGCAGTGTTTGAAGCTGCAACTCCACCTCATCCATTGTGAGCCGAAGTTCCTCCAGCCTCAAGCACTTACTGCAGATGTGGCCATCGTGGACTGCAGTTAGGTCCACGAGTTCCCAAATCAAGCAGCTGCCGCATATCACCATGTCCTCCATCTGAACTAATTCCTTTTCTTTCCCCCTAGTTTTTCCTACTTAAATATTTATCACAGATAACAGGTAAACCTTACCTTTACCTACCTACCAGCTACTCACCTGCCTTGCCCCTTTACGCTGAAGCCCCTTAAGCCAAATCCCGACCACTCTGCTCCCCCTCACTCAGCTGCCCGCTCCAACCCTGTCCGCTGGATATGGTGGTTTGCATTTTAAACTGCCCGTGCCTTACCTGCCGACAGCATGCGCCTGTGCAGTCCAGCCCCCACTCTTTGTTGAAAAAAATCAAAATACTAAATATTTTTTAATTGGTAAAGGATTGGGAAACATTGATACTCAAAGGGGACCTGTGTGTCCTTAAGGTCACTGGAAGCTTGCATACAGGGCAGCAACAATTTTACTAAGTGTTATACCAAGGCAAATGGTACGTTGACTTTTATTGTAAGAGGATTTGAGTACAAGAGTATAGGTGCCCTTACCTGAAAGAGGATATACATACTACGGAGGAAGCTCAGCAAAGGTTTCACCTGACCAGTTCCTGGGGAGGATGCTCTGCTGTCTGAGGAGAGATTAAGTAAGCTAGGCACTATTTTTTAGAGTTTAAGTGACCTCACTGAAAACATACGAAGTTTTTTTACAGGGCTCAGCAGGTTGTGCTCAGCAGGTTGATACAGGGAGGAATTTTCTCTAGCTAAAGAGTCTAGAACCAGGGGTCATAGTTTCAGAATATGAGAGACGTCATTTAGGACTGAAGTGAGGGGAATTTTTTTCATCCGGAGGGAAGTGAATCTTTGGAATTCTCTACCCTGGAGGACTGTAAAGGCTCAGACTCAGTCATTGATTGCATGCAAAACAGAGATTGATAGATTTCTGGATCTTCAAGGAATCAAGGGATATGGAGGACGGGGCAGAAAAATGGTGTTGAGGAAGAAGATCGGCTATGATATTGATCAGTGGTGAGGAGCACATGGCTGATTGCTGCTCCTCCTCCTCATGGACTAATGTTATGAATGTGCCAAAACCATAACTGACCCAAGAGTAAAGCCCACCTAAAATCACATATTTTATTAACAGGCAACCTTCTTGTCTGTCACAATCACTCAAGAGTCTAAGGCATGACTATTTGAAAGCATTACTTTTAAATGAGCAGCGAGAATGAAAGATGTAATGAGAAGGATCATTCTATCCATTAATTATTCCAACTTATCTCCATAATCATTTTCTCCTTTGGTTTAGCTATCATGAAGGTCCCTTGTACCAACTCACCATTTAGTTGTGAAGCTTCAGCTATGACTGCCAGTGGATTGAAGTAACAACTGGAGCTGTAAGCATTTGATCCAATGAGTTATCTGGTCCAGAGAAAATTAGGAAAAAAATTGGCATTTAAATTTAAACTCGGAATACGTAATGAAGATGATGACTTTGTATGATAGTGTAAGATGGGTGATAAGTGGCAGCTTGCTTTGCATCTCCCTCATTTTTCTATTGACATCATATAAAGAAACAGACTGCTGACTCCATCCCCCATTTTACAGCAATGGGCAAAGTGCTACCTTGAGTGTTATCCCCTAGCTGGCATGAATCATCTTTCAATCTTAATAAGATTGAAATTTTAAGGTGATTGGTGGAAGGTATAAGGGGGATGTCAGAGGTAAGTTTTTTTTACACAGAGAGTGGTAGGTACATGGAACGCACTGCTGGCAGAGGTTGTGGGGGTAGATACATTAGGAACATCTAAGAGACTCTTAGATAGACACATGAATGATAGAGAAATGGAGGGCTATGTGGGAGGGAAGGGTTAGATATTAGAACAGGATAAAATGTCGGCACAACATTGTGGGCCGAAGGGCCTGCACTGTGCTGTAGTGTTCTATGTTCTTACACCATATATCTACATTATTTAAGAGTTAGATGAGGTATTGCAATTGCATTTCAACACCCTCCCATATACAAATTCACTTGAAGGGAAACAACATTATCATTGTAACTCGCAAAGAATGGGAAAAAGCAATTTTGTCCATGTGGATTTGTTCTTTTTAGCAGATTGTGTGGAATTTCTGTTTGCCTCAGAATGCTGACTCAGGGTGGAGGGGTGGTGTGGTGTTTTGTGTACGTGCATGCATGCATACATATACTTAGCTCAGCCACATAAGTACTGTGGCTTAAAGAGCAGTAGCCAAGGAATGGAGTCTGGGTATCCTGCAGTTAGTGATTCACTTCTTAAACACTCCAGAACCTTTCCTTATCTACAAGGCATAAGTCAGGAGGCTAATGAAACACACCCCACTTGCCTATAGCCAAGAGTGTAGTTCCAACAACTCCTAAGAAACTGAGCACCACCTTTCATCAGCCATTCTTTCTCTCCAGCACTGGCACACAACCCAGACTGCTTCAATAGCATCTCCCAAACCCACAATCTCGACCATAAAGAATGACATGGGCAGCAGGTGCTTGGAAATGCCACCATCCGCACTTTTCCCTCCAAAGTCACACACTATCCTGACTTAGAAATATATTGCCAGTCCTTCATCATTGCTAGGTCTAAATCCTGAAACTCCCTACTCAACAGTACTGTGGGAGCACCTTTACCATAAGGATTGCGCAATTAGGGATGGGCAATAAATGCTGGTCTTGTTGGCAATCCTCAAACTGTGAAAAGTGAATAAATCAAAAAAAAGATTTACCAGAAGGTGCAGAATAAGTTCCCTCGTATCCATGAAATCATTTATCTCTCTGGCCAGGTTGCTGGGCAAAGATGGGGTAAAGGAGTGTTTCTTACAGGGATGGTTAGTTATTTTTCTATTTCATTAAGGATCCTGAAGGACTTTGGCAGAGGAAAGCAGAACTGGATCTGATGATGAAATTTTAACCAGATCTGGCAATGAATAGTTAAACCAATCACGCCCTTTCTATATTTACACTATTTTTACAAGGCACTGGGGAAAAAGCTGTACTTTTGTGTGACATATGCATTTAAGACGGTCAAGCGAGCATTTAATAAAAGCTGGACTTATTTCTGACAACCAGGGAAGTGATTACACTATTAAAAGTTAGGAGATGCAGCACGGCAAACACACAATAAGGAAAGAGCCACTGCTAAGCTCTAAGGTTTCAAACGTAAAAAGTAATTTTTTGGAAGAAGTTCATAGTCAAAGCTACATTCCTCCAGCTGAGTCAGTAGGTTGTAGGATCAAGTCCCATCCCATACTGAAACTTTCAGTGCAGTACTGAGGGAGTGCTGCAATATAAATCAAAGCTCTATTTACTCTCTCAGGTGACTACAAAAGAGCCCATAGCATGGTTTTGAAGAAGAGTATGTGAGTTATTCTCTAGTGCCCCGATGAAAAGTTATCCACCAATTTATAGGATTACAGCAGATTATTTTCTCATTAATGTTACTGAATGTGGGAGTTGGCTGGAAAAATATCTACTCTGTTTCCACCAGTACCACAGTGACCATCCCTCAGAAAGTGCTTCAGAGGCTGAAAGGTACTTTGGGAGATTCTGAAAGGAACAAGAAAGGCTCAATATAAATGCAAATCTTGTTGTTACAGGCAGAAGAAATTTAGCACCATTATCAGTATGAAAATTGGACTTTCATTAGGATCCTCAGACCACTGGGTCTGATCTGAGGAAATGGTGTAATGGTGTTGGCATTGAGCCCGATGAACACCAGATCTTAGAGATTGAGGAGAAACCATATAATATTGACAGAACTAAAGGCAACATTTTATCAAGCCAGACAGTGGACAGGAAACAATTGGGTTAGGGCAGCCCTAGATTATAATACATTTGATATTCTAATGGTTGATATATCCTACATGCAAATTTTAATATATATATAAAAATCTGAGGGTTTTAATAAATATAATTGATGGGGGCATTATCTGTGGTGGTAATGGCTGTTGTAATAACCAGAGCAAAATCACATACATTTATTTGCTGTCCATTATTCAACTGGATTGTATCTAAGTGCCACAATGTTTACTGGCAAGCTAATTAGGAGCTTAATTGAATCTCATTAGATTCAATGACAGGTTCTGGCATTGACCACTGATAGTATTTAATTGAAGTTATATGTACAACCATCAGCAATCCTAAAACCGGTGAGAAAATAACCTTCTGAGGATTCCAAAACAGCAGGGAACATAAAGATGATGACTGAAAGACAATCCACAAAACCTTTCTTGCACAACGTTAAGATTCTTTTGCCAAAATGCTGCTGAGAATAAAAAGTGAAGCTGAGAAGAAAGATTGACAAGGAAGATATGAGAACTGAGAAATTACAGCTATTGGGATTTTCTCGTCAGGAAAGAGAAAGCTTAAAAAAGGGCTAATAGAGGTCTTTAACATTATGAAAAGATTGAGAATGGTAGATATGGAGAAAATGTTTCCACACATGGGAGCATCCAAAATTAGTTGCCACAATACAACGTCATTGCTAATAAATCCAAGTGGGAAATCAAGAGAAATGTCTTTATCTGGAAAGGTTAGAAAAGGAAACTTGGTACCTCAGGAAATGGAAGAGGAAAATGGATTGGTTGGTTTTAAATGGAATCTAGGTGAGAGGTAAAAAGGTGAGGTGTGTAAGATATAAAAAGAAATAGAAACCAACAGAAATCTGCAGAAATCTAAGGACTTGCCAACCCTCTACATTGGAAGAAAGTAAATCTGGTGGGGAGGCACCAAAGGATGTGGGGCTGAGTGGGGGCTGGTCCAGTGAGAATATTTAAAAGTGATGCCAGGTGTGTTCATTGTTCTGTCTTTGTGCATAATTAAATTCCGTATGTTATCTAAATAGGAGGTACAGTCAGGCTTGTTTGCGTAGGGAGACAAAAGAGACTGCAGATGCTGGAATTCGAAGCAACAAACAATCTGCTGGAGGAACTCAGCAGGTTGAGCAGCATCTGTGAGGGGAAAGGAATTAGTCCTGATGCAGAGTTTCAACTTGAAACATTGGCATTTCCTTTCCCCCCACAGATAATGCTTGACCCACTGAGTCATCCAGCAGATTGTTCGTTGTTTGCATATTCAATGGCCTGGAAGTTCTATTGAATGTAATGATGTTTATGTGAGCTACATGTTTGAATTTAACCAGGAAATTGACTGCTCAAGGTTGTCAGATAGCCTTCAAACCGATCATGCTCATTGGCATTCAAAAATGTGGAGAGTGTCTCGTACATAGCACATATGGGTAGCAGTTCCACTGAATCCAATGGCACATACACACTTGTAAAATGCATGTGTGGAAGCTGGCTGCCATACTGAGTGTGACGCCTGCTTCAGCAGATCTTAAAGGAAACATGCCTGACTAGGTCTGAGGTTATAGGGTCTGATGCTTGGAGTCATCTCTAGGTAGGTAGGTCCTCTTTAAATTACTTCTGACACCTCTCTGCAGGTATCAATCAGAATGTCCATGACAGCTTACTGACATGGACTCCCCATCACCATTGGCTGATCACAACTCCCACCTTTCTCCGATTGTTCCCTTCACCTTGAGCTGCATTTTTCACATGTGACTTTAGTTCAGTGAATAATGATTACAAGTTGCTGAAGTAAGTAATTATGTCATTGTTTAGTAATAGCCTTCAAGCATTGTACCATGAAGACTTACATATATAGAATTATACAATTAGAAAACTGCCAAAAATTAAAACCTCATTTTCACAAAGAAGCCTTCATAAGAAAAATATGTTCATAAGTTTTTGACAGAAACTCTCAATACCTATTCACTTGAAGAACTGACCACTTCAATTTGCTTTTCCTTATTGCTGCAGATTACATTGAGTAGTTCAGCAGCATGTTTCACTCTACTGTAATAAGTCATAGAGTTATACAGCAAGGAAACAGGCCCTTTAGCCCAACTGGGCCATGCCAACCAAGATGCCCCAACCAAGTTAGTCCCATTTGCTAGCATTTGGCAATCTGTGTTTCGAATGCACTTGGTATCAACTTTGCTTTGTACTCTAACTACAGAGAACATTAAGGTACTTGGGCCTGAAAGATTGAATTGATTTGCCTGCAGCTTCCTAAAGTCTCTTTCTCTCCATCCATGGGCCTTGAAGAATTGAACAACCACAAAGGTTTCCTTATTGCAAAGTCCCCCTTCAATCAGTCATTTTGCCTCATATCCCACAGAGTCCCTCCGCACTACCTATTTGCTGCATCTGCCATTCTCTATCAATATTCCAATGTCAGACAGAAGTCAGTCATAGAGTTCTAAAGCACAGAAACAGGCCCTTCAGCCCATCACTTTCATGCTGGCTTTTTGTCCATCTACATTAATCCTATTTGCCCGCACTTGGTCCGTATCCTTCTGTGCCTTGATTACTTAGGTGCCTATTTAAATGCCTCAGCAACATAGTTTTTGTATCTGACTCCAGCACCTCCCCTGGCAGTGAGTTCCAGATAACAGTCACCTTTAATTACTTTCCTCTCACCTTAAAATTACATCCTCTTGTTTTTGATACCCTTACCATGGGAAAAAAGATTCTAACCATCCACCCTATAATTTTATATACCTCTATCAGGTCACTCCTCAGCCTCCTTTACTCAAGGGAAAACAAGTTCAGCTCATCCAATTTCTCCCCAAAACCTCCAATCCATGTAACACCCTGATGAATTTCCTCTGCACTTTCTCTGGTGCAACCATATCCTTCTGAAAGTGTGGTGACCAGAACTGCACACAATACTCCAAGTGTGGCCGAACCAGTATTTTGTGAAGTTGCAACACAGTGTCCCAACTTTTACATTCTATGCCCCAACCTCTGAAGGCAAGCATGCCCCATGCCTTATTCACCACCTTATCTACCTGTGTTCCCACTTTCAGGATAGAAATGGAGAATTAAAATTAACCCTGGTATCAGTGAGATGTATTTCCTCAATGTTAGCATGAAGAAGTGGTTTGGATTGCACAGATAGTATACAGGTAGTATTATGAGTATTGAGCCAGGATGTAAACCCTTAAGCATTGCTTTTCAGCATTAACTAGACATTGGTACAGGGCCTGGACTGTCACATCCACTAGCATGGAAGAAAGTATGCTCACTGCTTCTTGATTTATATTTTACACTGTAACTTCAATGACACATAGTGCTATTTTGACAATTTGTGAGAACAGTTAGCTGCAGCTTTACATATTCATAGTTAGGTCCTGAATTCTGTGAAGATCTCTTTATATGTCTCCTAACAGCACCTTTGAACTAATCAACATCTCTGTCCTAAAAATGAAAGGTGCAACTGAGAGGTGGGAAGTTGTTCGCATATTGGCAGAACATGTACTTTGTTTCTATCAAACCAGGGAACAGAACCAGGCAGAAATCCAAATGCTGAGTGAATCTGCCTCAGTTTGATTTGCCCAGGTTACCTTAATTGTAAACGTATTCTGCGGATATGCACATCTGTGCTTCAACTGTAACTGATATATAGAGCAATTCTCTCTGTTTCCCCTTTTCTCATAGATGTATTGCACTGGATAAGGTTCTCCTTGAGGAAACACTGGGAAAAGAAGCCCTCCAAAATAAATAGTTGTCTCTAGTGTTGAAAAAGATCCAAAGTGCATTACTCACAGATAGAATGCATTACACCTATATCTAAATATGCAAATTAATGTCAGTAGCAAGATAATTAATTCCATCACACAGGTCATTCAGTGTTCCCAGATATAATGGACATCAATAGCCAGTCACAATCTGGTCTTTCAGGACGTTTTCTTCAGGGGATTTAACCTGCTTTGGCTGCAACAGATATTCATTCCTTGCAAATTTGATTCTTTGCCAATCTATTACAGTTTCATAGATGAAAGAGGAGGATGAAAGAAGGAACTTCAGGGATATTCAATTGTACAAGAGGCAAAGTGATAGCCTTCACCTATGGAGACATGTTTACCGAACCAGGTGCATCTAAAATAAAAGAAAAAAAAAACAGAAAAAAATAGAAAATGTTGAAAATGCTCAGCAGTTCAGCCAGAATCTGTGGAGAAAGAAATAGAGTTAATGGTTTAGATCAATTATCTTTCGTTGCAACAAAACATGCATGCTTTAAGGCAGGGGGAAGCAGAAAGGTTGGAAAGACAAAGGGAATATCCGTGACATTCACTCACCACCTTCGATGAGATTCCACCTCCAGGCACATCTTCCCCTCCTCTTCTCTTTCACCAATTGAAAGCTTTGTTCCCTGGTTAATTTTTCCATCTCCAGCTATACCACTCCTCTTCTCACAGCACTTTTCCATACAAGGACAGAAGAGGCAATACCTGTCCTTTTACCTCTTGCTTTCCTGGGTCATTAAGAGTCCTTCACTTGCACTTCTTTCAATTTGGAACTCATGATGTGGTCTCCTCTGCATTGGAGAAACTAGTTGCTGATTGGGTGACTGCTTTGCACAGTATCTCAGTTCAGTCCACAAGGATGATCCTGAGCTTCCATTTGCCGGCCACTCTAATTTTCCATTCCATTCCCACTTTGACATATCTCTCTATGGCCTGCTGTATTACTTCAACCTTTCTGCACATGATCCATATCTCTCCATTCCCTGCATATTCATGTGCCTATCTAAAAGCCTCTTCAATGCCACTATTGTATCTGCTTCCACTACCATCCCTGGCAGCATGTTCCAGGCATCCATGACTCTCTGTGTAAAAAAACTTGCCCCGCACATCCCCTTTAAACTTTCCCCCTCTAACCTTAAAGCCATGCCCTCCAGTAAATTGGTAAATTGGTTTATTATTGTCATATGTACGAAGGTATTGTGAAAAACTTGCCTTGCCTACCATTCATACAGATCAATTCATTACAGTGCATTGAGGTAGTACAAGGTAAAACAATAACAGAATGCAGAATAAAGTGTTACAGTTACAGATAAAGTGCAGTGCAGGTAGACAATAAGGTGCAAGGTCAATACGAAGTCAAGAGTCCAGCTTATTGTCCTATGGAACCATTCAACAGTCCAATAACAGCGGAATAAGAAGCTGTCCTTGAGCCTGGTGGTACATGTTTTCAGGTTTTTTGCATCTTCTGCCTGACGGGAGAATGTCCGGGTGAGTGGGGTCTTTGATTATATGGTTCCTTTACCGAGGCAGCAAGAAATGTAGACACAGTCCATGGAGGGGAGGCTGGTTTCCATAGTGTGCTGAGCTGTGTCCACAACTCTCTGCAGTTTTTGCGGTCATGGGCAGAGCAGTTGCCATACCAAGCTGTGATGCATTGGGATAGGATACTTTCTATGGTGTATCAATAAAAATTGGTGAGGGTCAAAGAGGACATGCCAAATTTCTTTAGTATCCTGTATTTGACATTCCTACACTGGGAAAAAGACTCTGGTTGTCTTACCCTATCTATAATTTTATAAACTTCCATTCGGTCTCGCCTCATCCTCTGACACTCCAGAGAAAACAGTCCAAGTTTGTCCAACCTCTCCTTACAGCTAATACCCTCTAATCCAAGAAGCATCCTGGTAAACCTCTTCTGAACCCTATCTAAAGCCACCACATCCTTCCTTTGGTGGCTTCCTATCCTTCCACAAATCTGATTGAGATTTTTGAGGCGGTATCGAAAAAAATTAATGAAGGTGGGCAGTAGACGTAGTATATACTTTAGCAAGCTTTATGACAAAGTTATGCACCGTAGGCTGGTCCAGAAGGTTAAAGCACATGAGATCTGAGGTGTATTGGCAAACTGGATTCAAAATTGGCTTGGAGACAGAGGGTAGTGGTGGAGGGTTGTTTTTCTGACTGGAAATCTATAACCAGTAGTGTACTGCAAGGATTGGTGCTGGGGCCTTTGCTGTTTGTAATATGACTTAGATGAAAATGTAGATGGTCCTATTAGCAATTTTGCTGGTGACCTGAAAACTGATGAAGTCAGAGTTAGTGAAGAAGATTACCTGAGGATAAAGTGGGACACAGTTCAGCTGAAAAGTTGGGTGGAGCAGTGGCAAATGGAACTTAATTTAGAAAAGTGTGAGGTAATACATTGTATGACATCAAATACTGGCAGGACATTACAGTAAATGGCAGGGACCTTAGGGGTGTTGAAATACAGAGAGACTTTGTGCTGCAAGTTCATAGTTCCCTGAAAATGGCAACACAAGTGGATAGGGTAGTGAAACAACACACAAAACGCTAGACGGACTCAACCGGTCAGGCAAGCTCTACGGAGGGAAATAGTTGATGTTATGGGTCGAGACCCTTCATCTGGACTGAAAGGAAGAGAGGAGATAGCCAGAAGAAAGGGGTGGAGCAAGAGCTGGCAGGTGATAGGTGGATCCAGGTGAGGGGGTTGATAAGCAGATGAGGGAGGGGTGAGACTGGGAATGATGTCAGAAACTGGGAGGTGATGGGTGGAAGTGACAAAGGACTGAAGGTGATGGAATCTGATAGGAGAGGAAGGTGGAGCGTGGAACAAAGGGAGGGAGGTGGGGAGGGGAACCAGTGGGAGGTGTGTGTGGGTGATGGGCAGAGGGCGAGGGTGGGGGAGAGGGAAAATGGTGTTGGGGGCCAGTTGGATCAGGAGGAGAGACAGAAAAGAAAAAAAGGGATAAAGGGGCAGAGGGGGAGCAGTTACTGGAAGTGTGTGAATTCAATGTTCATGCTGCCAGGTTGGAGACTGCCCAGGTGTAATATGAGGTGCTGTTCCTCTAATTTGTGTTTAGCCTCAGCCTGGCAGTGGAGGAGGCCGTGGACAGACATGTCGGTGTGGGCTAGTGAAAAAGGCATTCGGCATGCTTACCTTCATTGGCTGAGGCACTGAGTCTAAGGGTTGGGATGTAATGTTGCAGTTGCACAAAACATTGGTTAGGCTGCGTTTGGAATGTTGTGTACAGTTCTGTTCGCCACACACTATGGTAGCATTAGAAAAGGGACAGAAGAGATTCACCAGGATGTTGCCTGGAACGGAGTTCTTTAAATACAAGGAGAGATTGGATAAACTGGGATTGTTCTCACTGGAACATAGGAGGCTGAGAGATGACCTTACAATGGATTATAACATCATGAGCCACAAAACAACAAATTTCATGGCGTATAAGTCAGTGATAATAAACCTGATTCTGATTCTGATAGGACAGATAGTCAGAATCTTTTTCCCAGGTCAGGGGAGTCAAAAGCTAGGAGGCAGAGGTTAAAGGTGAGAAGGGAGAAATTTAAAGGAGATCTGAGGGGAAAGTTTTTCAGACAGAAGGTGGTGTTTATATTGGAATGAGCTTCCAGAAGAGGTGGTAGAAGCACTCACAATTACAATATTTAAAAGGCATTTGGATGGGTACATGGATAGAAAAGGCATGGAGGAATACGAGCCTAATGCAGGCAAATTGGATTAGTGTGTAAGGCATTACGGTCCGCATGGACATGTTGAGGATAAGGGCTTGTTTCTGTGATGACTCCATGGCTCTATGACATCAATATCACTTGGATTCTCTTGGTCTCCACCCTATCACTTCTATTATCTCAACTCCTCCCCTTCTCTCCCGCTTAAGACACATTTGTTCTCTCACTTTTCCAGTTTTGTTGAAAGACTGTCAACCTGAAACCTTGACCCTGTTTCCCTCTCTAAAGATGCTGCCTGATTTGCTAAGTATCTCCAGCATTCAGTATTTTTACTTCATATGCACAGCATGTACAGATTCAGGATTTTACATCCACAAGAGAACTAATTTCACAAGCTTTGGCTTCGTCTCTGGGCGATCCCATCACATCATCTGCTGTATACTGACTGGCTGGCAGACAACCTCTGTCAAAAGGATTGCATTCTAACTGTCACATCCTGCCTCTCATCATAGCCCCAACAAAGATAGAAGCCCAGGGCTGACTGTAACCTTCAGACTTGTGACTCTCTCATGCCCAGGGACATCCCAGAACTAAGATCACATAGCTCTGTCAGAAGAGGCAGGAAAATGCAATTTATAGCTAGAATTACTGAATGAACTTCAATACTGAGGTGGGGATGAGATTATAACAGAATTCAGAGAGTCCCATCATAAAATGGATAACCACACCTGAGGGGGATTCTGAATCCTCCACTCATCCAGCATTTGGAGTTAAGCCAATGCACTTCTCTTCTGAGACACAGTGGTGTTGGATGGCCAGTAAGTCTTTCCACACACTCAGTTAGAACAACACTGACTATCCTTGGTGTAAATCAGATGCAGTGCCAGCCATCACACATAAACATCCAACATAAACGTTACATGAAAAAGAGCAGGAAACCAACAACCTGAATGCTCTGCCCAGCACAAATCACCAACAGCAACAGACAGACCCAGAGAACTGGGGGCTTTCCTCTCCTAACAAAGGTCCTAAACACTGGGCTTCCTCTGTTACTTTGCTCATGGCTTCTGTTAACCCAGGTAGTGCCAGGTTAATGCCAGATGGTGATGTTTGAAGTGAGATACTGAAGCTTTGATCCACAGGGCAAGTAGTTTCAAAAGTTTACCAAAGCCTGTTCCAGTGAAACGAGAATTAATGATGGCGTCGAGGTGCCCCAGTGTTTCCAAACAGAAAGAGAAAATATTAAAACAAATACGTTGATCACAAAATAATTGATAAAGCCATGGCGCACATCTTTAGATCATTATGTTACTGCAAATATAATTATTGCCCTTCTGTCCTATAGTGTCCACACTCCAAAGAAAGCCACAGGCATTTTAATGCAGCATATAATGAGAAGCTAATCAAAAAACTGCTCGAAATCTGAAATAAAAGAGAGTCAGAATCAGAATCAGGTCTATTATCACTGACATATGTCATGCAATTTGTTGTTTTGCGGCAACAGTACAGTGCAAGACATAAAGACGTAAAAAAGTACTATAAGTTACAAAAATAAATAAATAGTACTTAGTTTTGGACTCAGCATAGCTGCTCACTCCAGACCTCATTGCATGCTACATGCAGCAAGACCTACACAGAAAGAGGGAATCTAACCACCCACTCTTGACATTCAACAGCATTGGCATCATTGAGTCCCCTACCATCAACTTCCTGGGGATCATCAATTTATCAGAAACTCATCTGGACCAGCCACATAAACACCTCTCCCTGACACCCCAAAGCTTTTCCACAATTTACAAGGCACAAGTCAAAGTGTGATTAAATACTCTCTACTTGCCTGGATGAATGCAGCACCAGCAACACTCAAGAGGTTCAACACTATTCAGTATAAAGCAGCCCACTTATTTCCTCCCCTCCACCCCCAACAACCCCTCCTCCACACTACCCTAAGCATTCACAGAACTGTGGGAGCATCTTCTGCTTCAAGCTCAGGTTCCCACTTGTTTTAAGAAGACCACCATCATCCCGGTACCGAAGAAAAGCAAGGTAACATGCCTCGATGACTACCAACCAGTGGCTCTGACATCCACCACCATGAAGTGCTTTGAGAGGTTGGTCATGGCACGCATCAATTCCAGCCTCCCAGACAACCTGGACCCATTGCAATTTGCCTATCGCCAAAACAGGTCTACAGTGGATGCCATCTCCCTGGCCCTGCACTCAGCTCTGGAGCATCTGGACAGTAAAGGCACCTACGTTAGACTATTGTTTATTGACTACAGCTCTACCTTTAATACAATAATCCCAAGTAAGCTTGTCACCAAACTCCGAGACCTAGGACTCAACACCTCCCTCTGTAACTGGATCCTTGACTTTCTAACAAACAGACCATAATCAGTGAGGACAGGTAGCAATACCTCCAGCATGATTATTCTCAACACTGGTGCCCCACAAGACTGCATCCTCAGCCCTCTACTCTATTCCCTATACACTCATGACTGTGTGGCCAGATTCTGCTCTAACTCCATCTACAAGTTTGCAGATGATACCACCGTCATAGGCCATATCTTAAACAGTGATGAGTCGGAGTACAGGAAGGAGATAGAGAGCTTAGTGGAATGGTGTCATGACAACAACCTTGCCCTCAATGTCAACAAAACAAAACAGCTGGTCATTGACTTAGGAAAGGGGGCAGTGTACATGCACCTGTCTACATCAATGGTGCTGAGATCGAGAGGGTTGAGATCTTCGAGTTCCTGGGAGCGAATATCACCAACAGCCTGTCCTGGTCAAATCACGTAGAAGCCACGGCCAAGAAAGCTCACCAGCGCCTCTACTTCCTCGGGAGGCTAAAGAAATTTGGTTTGTCCCCTTTGACTCTCACCAACTTTTACAGAAGCATCATAGAAAGCATCCTATCTGGATGTATCACGGCTTGGTACGGCAACTGCTCTGCCCAGGACTGCAGGAAACTGCAGAGAGTTGTGGACATAGCCCAGCACATTACGGACACCAGCCTCCCCTCCTTGGACTCTGTCTTTACCTCTCGCTGTCTTGGTGTAGCAGCCAGCATAATCAAAGACCCCACCCACCCGGGACATTCTGTCTTCTCTCATCTTCCATCAGGTAGAAGATACAGGAGCCTGAAGGCACGTGCCACCAGACTTAAGGACAGCTTCTACTCCACTGTGATAAGACTATTGAACAGTTCCCTTATACAATGAGATGGACTATGACCTCATGATCTATCTTGTTGTGACCTTGCATCTTATTGCACTGCACTTTCTCCGTAGCTGTGACACTTTACTCTGTACTGTTATTGTTTTTACCTGTACTATATCAATGCACTCTGTACTGACTCAATGTAACTGCACTGTGTAATGAATTGACCTGTATCATCGGTTTGTAAGACAAGTTTTTCACTGTACCTCGGTACAAATGACAATAATAAACCAATACCAATACCAATACCAATACCACCAGAAGGACTGCAACAGTTCCAGAAGGTGGTTCACCACCACTTTCTCAGGGACAGTTAGGGACAGGCCATTAATGCTGGCCTTTCCAGCATTATCCATATTCCCTTAATAATGTTTTTTGTGGAAGGATAACAAGTTTGATAAAGTATTTCAATGAAAATTGTAGTTGTAAATGTATTTCTCAAAGGATAATTCAATTAAATTAGTTTGAAAGTTGACAGAAGTATAGCATTACAGGAACAGTTAGTTACAGTATGTGTAAAGCTAGCTAATACTGGGAAGAGAAGAAAACTGTTGAAAGTCAGCAATAACCTCAAGCGATAACACATCATAGATGTTCTCGAGAAATGTCCCAAGCACTCAAGGTGATAACCTACTTTTTAACAGAGAAGGTTCATATTCACATCACAAAGTGGCAGCATTTAATTTGGAAAATATTATATGGAATATAGACAATATACTTACTTGTGTGTTATGTAATCCATTATCTTTCAAAGCAGATGGAACTTTTGTCAATTAACTTTGCACCAAACCCATTAGTTTTCAAAGGAAGGGTTAGATTAAACCTTTTTTAATCATTGTGCATATGATAATGTGGGTTCTGGTGACGTGTTGAGTCAGAAGCCCATTTTACACCATGATTGTTCTGCTCAAGACCAATTTCACTCCAGTATGTCATGGTGCATGGAATCATGCATAGTGAGACAATGTTAATGTTGTGGTGATGTTTCTGGTGCTCTTACAAAGAAGAGGAGGGTCAACAAATGCTTCTCCTATGCCATGATTATGAAGCCCATCAGGGTTTGCTCACTCTGTCCGCATATTCAACCTAACTGGAGCTGGAACTGCATAGTGTGGGGTATTTTTCATTTATTTATTTTCAGGATCTGGATGCTGCCGGCAAGGTCAATATTTATTGTCCAATAATTGTCTCGTGAAGATGGTGATGAGCTGCCTCCAGAAGGTGCTTCCATAGTGATGCATTGGTCTGAGACTCAGGAGGTTTATCTTACCTCTCCAACCATGGTGCTGGTAGGGGCTCCTTCACGTTGTTTGATGAACAAGTGGGTGCAGACCTGGGTGCAGTCTTTCAGCAGGGTGAAACATGACTCCATCCTGTGAGCGATGGCCCCGAAACTTTTGTTGTCGACTTCTGAATGATCCATGAACTTATGAACACTACCTCATTATGCCTTTTATTTGCACTATTTATTTATTTTTGTAATTTATAGTTTTTTATGTCTTGCACTGTATTGCTGCGACAAAACAACAAATTTCACGTCATAAGTCTGTGATAATAAATCTGATTCTGATGACCTCACCTTACATTCTGTGACCTCGCCTCCCATTCCATGACCTCACCTCTCCTTCCATGACCTCGTCTCCTATTCCGTGACCTCATCTCCCGTTCCATGACCTCACCTCACATTCCAAGACCTTGCCTCACAGTACGTGACCTGAATGTACAGTATATTGTGTGTTGGACTGGTACCAAGGAACATTCCAACAGTGAGTCACCACATTTTACTGGATGGACTCCAGTTTACTTTACAGCTTGCTTGTACTCAAACAATATCTTTCACACCTGAGTGTGAGGAAGACCATGTACATTGCAGCTGGAAAAGGAAGTGACTGGGCCCTTCAACTAGGAGGTTCCTACTCCTCGTTTAATTCCTTTTAAAGTTTGTGGCACATTTCTGCATCAAACTATTTTTATTTGTTCACTGACAGGATGTGGATGTTGCTGGCAATGCCAGCATTTTTTGCCCATCCCTAACTACGACTCATTTAAGAAGCTGGTTAAAAGTTAACCACATTGGGGGTTCTGCAGTCACATTGCAGGCCAAACTGGGTAAGGAAAGCACGTTCCCCATTACCTCCCCTGAAGATCATTGGTTTCACCCTTCCCATCATGGAGACTAAATTTATTTTAAATTCCAGATTTACTTAAATTGTTTAATGGGATTTGAATTCATGGTTCTGGGTTAATGGCACAGACCTCTGATTGCTGATCCACTAACTCCACCATTCCACTACTGTGCTCACCATGACCTGCTATGGTTATTTGCTTGGTACAGCAGTCAAGGTGCAGAATGCCATCTGTTTCGTTTGACTGCTATTGGTGTTTTTACCTTTGCAGGTCAACAGGTACCTCCCACATCTTCTCATAAAGCCTTTGGTTGATCCAGCCTGAATTCATCAACTGCAACACATCCATTCTGCAGCCTTTCCACCTTCTTCCAGGAGTAATGACATCATGGGTACACCCATATATTGGGGTAGTTGGCAGAGCACTGCTCCAACAGTTCACAATACAAGCGATGCATAACTGTTCAGTATTTACAATTGTTACGGACTCAGTGAAAGTCCCTTTAAGATAGAGAGTGTGTGTGTATGTGTGTGTGGGGCATGTTTACATCAATAGAAGATAAAGGACGTAATGACGTTGTTGGAGAAGTCAGAAGAAGAAGAAGAGAGAGAGAGAGAAGGGAGAGAGACACCAGCCTGCTAGTTTTCTCTATCGATGGATGAGAAACAATAACTGTGTCTGCCACTGAAATCCATGTATGGAAGTTGGAAGTAATCCAGTGGAGTTCACTTTGTTGCTGACCTGTAGAAGGAAACAGGTATTTGTGTGTGGACGACCACGATTCAGATGCTTTTCGGGGTGAGGAAGTCACTACTGAGTAAATGCTTAAGTGTCGTTGGGGTTCCATCGTGGAACATTTGGATTTCGTATTTACTCTCCCTATGTTCTCTACATCTACGTCTTATCTTCTGACAACGGTGGTTGTTGAAGAAGCCCTTGCTCATGTTTCACCTTATGGCTTGTGGAACTGAACTTCAAGAACCATTCCGGAACTTGGAGTTTGGGACTTTGTCACACACACACGAAGAGTTTAGTTTTGGGGTTAACGTTTGAGGTTTAACATTTTTGAATTCTAACATACTAACATTTTTACTTTTATTTTACGTATTATCATCAGTAGTAATTAATAAAATAGTTTTTAACATTGAATCATGCTCAGTGTGTTTCTTTTGTTGCTGGTTCGTGACAAAATTGGGGGCTCGTCCGGGATAGTTCCCAAGGTTAACGAGATTTGTCCGGGATCCAATCCAAAGATTAACGAGTGTCGTCCGGGATCGTTCCCCAGATTGATGAGATTCGTTCGGGATTAAATCCAAAGATTTTTGAGGGAGGTCTGATAAATTCTTTTTAATTGGCTTGTGTGTGTGGAAACGAGCAGCAATGGATATTAAGGCATTTTTGGAGTCACCAACCCAAAAGGGATTGGAGGTGGCGAAAAAGGATGATCTGATAAAGATTGCTACAAGGCTAAACCTTACAGAAGTAAAGCAGTCTATGAGAAAGGCAGATATTCAGAGACTGATAGCTGGCCATTATGTGGAAAAGAAAGTGTTTGAGAAGGAAGTGTTAAAACAGTTTCCTGGCAGTGAAATAGCAATTTCTGAGGCACAGGTGCAGCTGGCAAAGATAGAGGCTGAACGAGAGCAAAATAAATTAGAAGCTGAACGAGAGCAAAAGAGATTAGTGGCCGAACAAAAGAAATTAGAGGCCGAACAAAAGATAACTCGGATGAAGTTAGAGGCTGAACGGGAACGAGAGATAACTCGGATGAAGTTAGAGGCTGAACAGGAACGGGAACTAGTTCGGTTAAAGTTTGAGGCAGAGGAGAAGGAAAAACAGAGGCAGCATGAGTTACAAATGAAGCGAAAGAGTTTGGAATCTGATTCTGATGATGGTTTTTCAGCCAGCAGGGAGGTTCGATTAGTCCCTCCTTTTGAAGAAGATCAGGTTGATCAGTATTTCCAACATTTTGAAAAGGTTGCTGTGAGTTCAAACTGGCCAAGGAAAGGATGGGCTCTTATGGTACAGAGTGTGATTAGAGGTAAAGCTCAAAAAGCTTATTCTGCTTTGTCTGCTGAGGATGCAGCTGATTATACCAAGGTAAAACAAGCTATATTGAAGGCCTATGAATTGGTACCTGAAGCTTATAGACAAAAATTTAGAGACTTGAGGAAATCTGCAGATCAGACTTATATGGAATTTGCCAATGGAAAGAGAATATGTTTTGAACGATGGTACATGGCTAAAAATGTAGATGGGGATTTTGATAAATTGAAAGAATTGATATTAGTGGAGGACTTTAAAAGATGTGTTCCAGCTGAATTAACAACATATTTAAATGAAAAGGCAGTGGAAACTTTACAAGAAACTGCTAGGTTGGCAGATGATTATGCTTTAACCCATAAATCCAAATGGGGACGACCTAAAACCTTTCAAAAGAGTTACAAAGACAATCCAGGTAAACCGGAGATTAAATTGGGAGGTAATAAAAAAGGGAAGGATGAAAAGAAGCCAGGGCTGGAGAAAACTGTTGAGCGTACTTGTTATTACTGTAAGAAACCTGGCCATGTGATATCTAATTGTGCCCTTTTAAAGAAAAGGAAGGAAGCTGTGCCCAATGCTTGCTTTCAGGCAATTAAAAATCAAAAAGGTTTAGGAGATGCTGTTAAAGATCAGTCCTTGCAAGAGGTAAAAGCGGAAAAGTTGGAGGAGGTGAGAAAGGAATTCCGTTCTTATGTATCAGAGGGTTTTGTTTCACTGAATGATGAGTCACCCCAGGTGCCAGTGAAAATTCTTAGAGATACTGGGGCTTGCCAATCTCTCTTGCTGGACAGTGTTTTAAATTTTGGTGAAGAAAGTGACACTGGTGAGGTAAATCTAATACGAGGCGTTACAGATGACACCATGTCTGTCCCTTTACACAGGGTGATTTTAAAGTCAAAGTTCGTAGAAGGACCAGTCGAGATAGGGATAAGACCTAGTTTGCCAGTGGAAGGAGTTTCTTTGTTATTGGGAAATGACCTTGCGGATGGAGAAATTGTTCCTGTGGTACGGTTAACAACCAAACCAAGGATTGATGAGTCTGAGAATGATCCAGATGTTTACCCATCATGTGCGGTGACTCGAGCTAGAGCTAGAGAATTAGCCAAGACAGACAGTCCGGTGCAGTCTGATGTGGTTCCTTGTGGCAGTCCTAAACAGGAAGAAAATTATGATGCCTTATCTGAGACTTTTCTGTCTTCACTGGAGGATCAACATCCTTATAGTGAGCCTGAATTTAAAGATTTGTCTTTGTCAAGGAAGGATTTTATGGTGGAACAGACAAAGGACCCTGAGTTGACAGATTTGAAAGAAAAAGCACTCTCATGTGAGGAGATTGAAAAAGTGCCAATTGGATATTATGTCAAAAATGGAGTGTTAATGAGGAAATGGAGACCTCCTCATGTTCCTGTTACTGAGGAATGGGAAATTATTCATCAGGTTGTTGTTCCAAAAGTTTATAGGGATGGGATTTTAAACCTGGCCCATAGTATGCCTTTGGGTGGTCATTTTGGTGTGAATAAAACTGTAGGGAAGATCTTGAAACAATTCTATTGGCCTGGTTTGAGAAAAGATGTGGTGATGTTTTGTCGAACCTGTCACACATGCCAGATGGTAGGTAAACCAAATCAAAAACCCCCTGTGGCTCCGTTGAAACCAATTCCTGCTTTTGGTGAACCATTTTCGAAGGTGATTGTGGACTGTGTTGGCCCATTACCAAAGTCTAAGACTGGAAATCAGTATGTGTTAACCATTATGTGTGCAACTTCTAGATTTCCAGAGGCAATACCCCTTAGAAATATTAAGGCCAAGACGGTGTCAAAGGCTCTTGTAAAATTTTTTACCTTGTTTGGTTTGCCAAAAGAAATCCAATCTGATCAAGGTAGTAATTTTATGTCAAATTTTTTTCAACAAATGGTCTATGAGCTGGGAGCAAAGCAGATTGTATCATCTGCATATCACCCAGAATCTCAAGGAGCTGTGGAGAGATTTCATTCTACTCTCAAAAATATGCTGAAGACTTATTGCTTTGAAAACACAAATGATTGGGACGAAGGTATCCATTTACTTTTGTTTGCCGTTAGAGAATCGATCCAGGAGTCAATAGGATTTAGTCCGTTTGAGCTTGTATTTGGACATAGGGTGAGAGGACCTTTGGAGTTGTTAAGAGAGCAATGGGTTAATGAAGAAGTGCACTTGAGTCTGTTGGACTATGTCCAAAAATTTAAAACACGGTTGGAGAGAGTCTGCCAGCTAGCGAGAGAGAATTCGAAAACTAGCCAGATAAGAATGAAGACATATTTTGATAGACGTGCTCGGCCTAGGACATTCGCAGTGGGGCAAAAGGTGTTGGTATTTTTCCCTAGCCAAAATAATCCCTTGCAATCTCGTTTTTCTGGACCCTATGTTATTGAATCTCGAGTGACTGATTTAACATATATAATCAAAACACCAGATAGACGCAAGAAAACACAACTCTGTCATGTAAACATGCTAAAGCCTTATTATGAGAGGGATTCAGTTGTGGCCTTGGTGGATGAGGTAAAGGTTGTTTCTAGAATGCCTGATGTTGATGTTGAGGAAGGCCAATTTAGACCAAATATTGTTCCATCAAAACTAAAAAAACCAAAATATCATGGAGAACCTTGAAACGAAGTTGGACCATTTACAAGTTTCACAAAAACAACAGATGAGATAATTAATTTTAAAATTTAAAAATCTGTTCCCAGGTGTTCCAAACAGAACATCGATAATTACCCATGATGTTGATGTTGGGGATGCAAAACCAATCAAACAACACCCATTTCGAATGAATGTGGAAAAAAGTAAACTTGTTGATCAGGAGATAAAATACATGTTGGAAAATGATATTATTAGACATTCTACTTCAAATTGGAGTTCGCCCTGTGTTATTGTACCTAAACCTGATGGAACTGTTAGATTTTGCACAGATTACAGGAAAGTGAATGCTGTAGCAATGTCAGATGCTTACCCTATTCCTAGGGTGGATGATTGCATAGATAGAGTGGGAAAGGCAAAATTTCTTACAAAGATTGACCTATTAAAAGGGTACTGGTGTGTTCCATTAACAGATAGAGGAAGGGAGATTTCAGCCTTTGTAACCCCTTCTGGATGGTATGAATACAATGTTTTGCCATTTGGAATGAAAAATGCTCCGGCAACATTTCAAAGAATGATTAATTCAGTGATTCATGGGTTAAAACATACAGATGCCTACATTGACGACTTAGTGACTGGGAATGATACTTGGGAAGATCACATCTCTGTGTTAGAAAGGTTGTTTGAAAGACTTTCCAAGGCTAACCTTAGAGTTAACTTGGCTAAAAGTGAATTTGGCCATGCCACTGTGACGTATCTTGGTTATGTTGTAGGTCAAGGCAAGCAAGCTCCTGTTCGGGCAAAAGTTCAAGCAATATCTGAGTTCCCTATTCCCACAGGTACGAGGACTGTTAGAAGATTTTTGGGAATGGTTGGATATTATCGAAAATTTTGTAAAAATTTTGCTGATATTGCTCTTCCCCTAACTAATCTTCTGAAGAAGGGAGTAAAGTTTGTTTGGACAGATTCTTGTCAAGAAGCATTTGAGAAGCTGAAAGCCATTTTATGCTACCATCCTGTGCTTAAAACACCTGACTTTGAAAAGCCATTTTCATTAGCAGTAGATGCCAGTGATGAAGCTGCAGGAGCTGTGTTGTTGCAGAAGGGTGACCTTGATGAAATTGACCATCCTGTAGCTTACTTTTCAAAGAAATTTAATGAACATCAAAAGAATTATTCCACCATAGAGAAAGAATTACTGTCGCTTGTTTTAGCCATGCAACATTTCAGTGTATATGTTTGCACTGCTCAGAAGCCATTGACTGTATATACAGATCATAACCCATTGGTGTTTCTGAGCCGAGTCAAAAACAAGAACAGAAGGCTGTTAAATTGGAGTTTAATTTTGCAAGAGTTTGATCTCATGATAACTCACATTAAAGGCAAAGATAATGTGATTGCTGATGGTCTTTCCTGATGTTAAATGGGAAACATGTATCTGTACTAATCTGATATTCTGTAGTTGTGTAGCATGATAATTATTAACATTACTAACTGTATGCGCGGTTAAATTTTTCTTGGGAAAAATTCTTTTTAGGTGGGAGGTGTTACGGACTCAGTGAAAGTCCCTTTAAGATAGAGAGTGTGTGTGTATGTGTGTGTGGGGCGTGTTTACATCAATAGAAGATAAAGGACGTAATGACGTTGTTGGAGAAGTCAGAAGAAGAAGAAGAGAGAGAAGGGAGAGAGACACCAGCCTGCTAGTTTTCTCTATCGATGGATGAGAAACAATAACTGTGTCTGCCACTGAAATCCATGTATGGAAGTTGGAAGTAATCCAGTGGAGTTCACCTTGTTGCTGACCTGTAGAAGGAAACAGGTACTTGTGTGTGGATGACCACGATTCGGATGCTTTTCGGGGTGAGGAAGTCACTACCGAGTAAACGCTGAAGTGTCGTTGGGGTTCCATCGTGGAACATTTGGATTTCGTATTTACTCTCCCTATGTTCTCTACATCTACGTCTTATCTTCTGACAACGGTGGTTGTTGAAGAAACCCTTGCTCATGTTTCACTTTATGGCTTGCGGAACTGAACTTTAAGAACCATTCCGGAACTTGGAGTTTGGGACTTTGTCACACACACACACACACAAAGAGTTTAGTTTTGGGGTTAACGTTCGAGGTTTAACATTTTTGAATTCTAACATACTAACATTTTTACTTTTATTTTACGTATTATCATAAGTAGTAATTAATAAAATAGTTTTTAACACTGAATCATGCTCAGTGTGTTTCTTTTGTTGCTGGTTCGTGACACAATGAAAGCTCACTGTTTTTTCTTAAAAAGAAACTCCATGTAAAATCCACCACAAATATTCATCTTTTGTGCAGATTGGTTCTGTTTGTTACAGGACTGTGTAGAGGCACCAGAGAAGGAGCAAATGTGATATGAAAGGATGATACCACAATGGAGAGGTGATCAAGTAAGACTGATCTGGCTGGGTTTCTTTGACCTAGACAATAAGAGATTTGACAGATTTAGATGGGGTTCAGCAGGGAAGCCTCAGATAATGCTTCCAACTCTGGGAGAACTCTAAACTGGATTATAAATATAAGCCAGCTACAATAAAGCCAATTAGAATCTCAAGGGAAACTTCTTTAACAACAAGTGGTAAGAATTCTGGGACCCACTTCCATGGGAGGTATTTATCGTGAATAGCATTCTCACATGTAGGGTCTGGATAACCATGAGGGAGATAGGAACAGAAGCAAATGTTAGCAAATCCAGATTTTTTAAAATCTGCTGGAAATCTGAAATAAATATCAAAAATGCTACAGATGCTCAGCTGATCAAGCAGCATCTATGGAAGGAGAAACAGAGTTAATATTTCAGGTCAAAGACCTTTTGCCAGTTCTGATTATAGGTCATTGACTTCTAATTTTAACTTTGTTTCACTTTCTATTGTTGCTGCCTGGTCTGCAGAGTGTTTCTAGTATTCACTGTTTCTTTATTTCTGATAACAAAATTAGAACAGTCTCCTCCTGAGCACAGACACTAACACAAACCAGTTGGGTTGAATGGCCTCTTTTGTGCCAAGCACTTGATGTACTTTGACACCTTTGAAGGTGGTGCATGGAATATATAGAGATTCCAAACAAGAATGTGAGCAGAGAACTGATACACGGCCATCACACAGCCAAATGGGTGAACCTTGGAAATGTACTTCTCTACCTGCTATTTCCTGAAACCCTGGAAGCAAGGGATGAAGATTGCAGGGGCTGTGACTCTAACTTTGTGCGGTAGTGCAGGCTGCATGCTGGTGAGTCAGCAACCCAGGTTCACTCTTTCCTGATGTTTGGTTCCATTGTCTTTGATGAGGAAAGATATAAAATTCCCTGAGGGGCTTGCTATTGTCCCCTTGATGCCATAACACAAAGTGATCTGCCCTTGCTACTTAGTGAACATTTTGAAGCTGATTGAGCCAGAATCAGCACTTAGTTGAATTAGTGTGACTGGCGTATACTTTGCAGAGAAGGAGAGTTTGCAAGTGTTCAGCAAATGATGGAAGCCTGCAGCAGTTCAGGCAGCATCTCTGAAGAGGGAAATAGGGTCAACATTTCAGACGAAAGCAAAAAGCAAAGTGCTGGAGGTACTCAGTGGGTCAAGCAACATCTGTGGAGGTAAAGGAATACTTGACGTTTCAGGTCGAGACCCTGCATCAGGACTGAATGTGTAGAGGGGAGGAAGCCAGTTTAAAGAGGTGAGAGGGAGGGGTGAGGCAGGAGCTGACAAGCAACGGGTGGATCCAGGTGAGGAGAGGTTGTTCGGCAAATGGAGCCAGGTGGGGGGGGAAGGTGGAGAGTGTGTGTGACAGGGGCTGGGAGGTGATGTGCAGATGAGAAAGGGCTGCTATCACCTCCCAGCCTCTGTCCCTATCTCCACCTCCACCCCCCCCCCCCCCCCACCCTCACCGCCACCCCACCTGGCTCCATCTGCCCATGAACCCCTCCTCTAGACCTGAAACGTCGACGATCCCTTTCCCTCCACAGGCGCTGCTTGACCCACTGAGTTCCTCCAGCAGCTTGTTTTCTGCTCCAGATTCCAGCACCTGCAGTCTCTTATGTCTCTATTTCAGGTCAAAGACCCTTCATCAGAACTGTTCAAAACTGTGAACGTTTAGAATAGTTTAAGAGAAAGCACTTTGCTTGCAAGATATTTTGCAAAGGTATCTACAGTATGTAATTCATGGCGTGGTACATTACACTTTCCTTTTGTTTTAGGAGCTTATAGGAATGAACCAAAATGGATGTATTCATGATTGATTGCTAAAATCTTACAACTACCCCAGTGCTAATATATCACTACCTGTGTGGAAATATGTCTGTAAATCGTGCTGTGAAAGTGACTATTATTATGTGAACCCATGTAATCTGATCCAAACATGGCATTAATTTGTAAATGAAGAATATGGATATAAGGAAGGTCCATGCCATTACTGTATCTCTCTGTGAATATCTAAAAAGCAAGGCCATGCTGACCTCAGCCTTCCCAAAATTGACCATCCTTGGCCAAGCATTGGCCAATCTTCATTTCACATATTTTTCTCGTGACACTCAGCCGGTCTATGTCAACTGTTGGAGCATTCCCAGCATTCCCATCCCCACACTAATTTCCCTCGTAGCAACATTCGACCGGTCAAGAAGCAGGGCTGGCCTGTCAGACATACAGCACGAACAGGCCAGTGATGGTGCATTCGCTTTGCTGCCCGGCATTCTGCTGGAGTGACCCTGGCAGGGAGATATTGGAGGGCTTCAGCAGGCTCTGGTGTCGATGGTCACTCTATGGGGAGCCTTGGTGGAGGAGGTGGCAGGAGAGACAAGCTGAATCCACAGGCACACATTAAGGCATTGGGAGCAGGTGGCCACGATGGTTTGGTTTTGCGGACCCAGAAATACTGGCAGAAGTTGTTCAGTGACCTCACTAAAGTAGTCAAGGTGAGTGAACACAACCCCAACTGCCTTATCCCATTAACCATACCACCAGTCCCAGGCACTGCCCAATCCCATTTTTCCCATTATTGAGCGATCCAATACCAGAGGGCATGCATTTACAGTGAGAGGAGGTAGGTTGAGAACAGACGTGGGAGGTACATTTTTTACTGAGAGAGTGGTGGATGCCTGGAATGCGTTGCCAGATAGGATGGTGGAGGCAAGTTCATTGGGGGCTTTTAAGAGGGGCTTGGATGGGCACATGAATGAGAGGAAAATGGAGGGATATGGGCATTCTGTTGGTAGGAGGGAATAGCTATGTCGGCACAACATTGTGGGCCAAAGGGCCTGTTCTGTGCTGTACTGTTCTATGTTCTATGTTCTAAAGGACAGTCAAAGGTTTTCAGGAACCATTTTACTCATTGTCTGGTAATCAGATAATCACCAGCTGATGGAGGAAACCATATGGTCCACTGTACATGTTCCACACATCTGTAATGTCTTATGCAATGCAATATATACACCTCCCATCCCTGCAGAAGCCATGTGATCTCCTGGCAGAAAGAAATCACCCTTGTAACCATAGTGCACTGGCACTATGAGTCCCATTTATTCACTCTTTGGGATCTGGCCATTGCTGGGAAGGCTCACATTTATTGCCCTTGAATTGAGAGCCCTGCCATGACATTTCAGAGTATGTAGACCACAATTGGGCCGAAGTGGGTAAGGTTGGCAGTTTTTGAACTCTGGAGGGAGGAAGCACTCTGGAGGGATTGGAAGGACCGTGAGGTAGGTTTCCTGATACTTTGCACACTAACATCTACCATTACAATTCCTGCCTTTTCCAAAGATGTTATCCATTGTGTTTAGGGCATGGTAAAGCTACCGCACATATCATCCAAGCTGATTTCTGTGCTTCCAACACACTTGTGCTCTGTGACTCTATGTGCAGAACTTTTATCTGCTTCCACTCTGTTCTTCTGTTCTCACATTTATCTAGTGTGGACTTCTTCCACCCATCCCCAGCCACATTCCCAGCACCCATCGCACCATAAGCCCAACGTGCCCATTTATCTCTCAGCTCCCATTTACCTCTGCTGCAAAAGGTGACCACAAAACTCTTCAAGTCTCTGTTAGTCGTAGGTGTGCCCTGGGCATCTGCACTGTTCCTTCTGCACAAATCTTTCAGAAACAAGTTGACAATCCTAATGTTTTCTGTTCTGTTTGGTTTGGCAGGATGACTAAGGTCACCTCAGAGGTTGCAATCCTTAAGATTCTGCTTCTTAACTTTGAACTTGGCTTCCTTAAATCAATGGCACTTGAGTAACAACATACATTCAAGATTCCAGATAAAGGCTGCAAGATAATCCATCATTTCCCAGTATTTTTGTCAGTCATGATTTCCCCATTAAACAATGTTGGACAATTCCCTGTGTGAGTGACGTGATAAATATCAGAGGAAAATTTTCTCTTGTATTCCTGTTAGTGACACTGTTAAACAGTGAACGTGGCTGTTCTCAACTCTCCGTTGGACAGACTGGAATGCACTGGGAGAATTTCCTGATCTCTGTGTTGCTGTCATAACAGAATGGCAAGGGTTCCTTTAATCCCTTGCACTCACATCTTCATGAGCACAGTGGAGGGATTTGCTCTGGTTTTAATTCATTACACTCTTCAGTACAGAGGGGAAATTTCCTCTCCTGTTTCCAACAAGATGGTAACATTATTTTCAGAAGAAATTTTTACTAAAAATAACGTTCGGAAAAAAATCTGCCAGGAAAGCTGTGAAGGATTTGTCCTCATTTGCATTTCAATATTTGAAGAATAATTTATTACTGATTAATATCATAGTTTGTTCTTCAACTTTCATTTTATAACATGTTAAATATCCTGATTTAATCTATATACATTTATTTGAGGGGATTATGAAGTATTAATTCCTTCAAGCTTTCTCATTGATAACTGAAATTGTCCAAATCTATTAAAGGTACCTGATCAGTTACATTGTATGTGCTATCACATGACATTAGATTGCATTTAGAACATAGAACACTATGGCACAGTACAGGCCCTTCAGCCCACAATGTTGTGCCAACATTTTACCCTGCTCTAAGATTTATCTAACCCTTCCCTCCCACATAGCCCCCTTTTTCTATTATTCATGTGTCTATGAGTCTCTTTAATGTCCCTAATGTATCTGCCCCCACATCTGCCAGCAGTGTGTTCCATGCAGCCACCAACCTCTGTGTAAAAAACCTTACCCCTGACACCCCCCTTATATCTTCCTCCAATCACCTTAAAATTAAGTCCCCTCATGTTAGCCATTGTCGCCCTGGGAAAGAGAAAAGCCCTAGCTCACTCAACCTATCCTCATAAGACATGCTCTCCAATCCAGGCAACATCCTGGTAAATCTCCTCTGCACTCTCTCTAAAGCTTCTACATTCTTCCTATAATGAGGCGAGCAGAACTGAACAGAATTCTCCAAGTGTGGTCTAACCAGAATACTATAGAGCTGCAACAACACCTCGCGGCTCTCTAACTCAATACCTAGATTAATGAAGGTCAACACAACATACACCTTCTTAACAACCCTATTGACCTGCGCAGCAACCTTGAGGGATCTGTGGACATGGACCCCAAGATCCCTCTGTTCCTCTACACTGCTAAGAGTCCTACCATTAACCTTGTATTCCGCCTTCGAATTCAATCGCCTGAAGTGTTGGCACCGGAAGCGTGATGACACTTTTGTGGGCTGCCCGCAGAACATTCTACGCAAAGATGCATTTCACTGTGTGTTTCGATGTGACTAATAAAGAAATCTTATCTCTTATGAAATTTATTTTATTTTAATATCTTAGATTTTGAAATATTTAGGAAAGAACTAAAACCTACATTCGTTATATGAGCTTTTTAGGGTCATGGCATATGGTTTGCACAACAGTAATTATAGCTTGGTACATGATTCAAAACTCACGGAATCATAGAAATGTACAGCACAGAAACAGGCCCTTTCAGCGCATCTTGTCCATGGGAACTGTGATGCCTATCCATGTTAATCCCATTTGCTCTCTTTAGACCCATAACCCTCTACTCCTTTCCTATCCAAGCACCTGTCCAAACACTTTCTAAACATTATAATAGAAGCTGCCTCCTCTGGCAGCTTACATGGCCCCTTTTGGCCCGACCAATTTCTCTCTTAAATTTTCTCTTATATCTCCTATAAACTTTAATTGTCTCGTTTGATAATAATTTCCTATAGCTGACATATGATTCCTTCTTCTCCCTGATCAAACCTGCAACAAAGTGCAATATTTCAGTGTATGTTATATCAATTCAATTTACTTCCTGGATATGGTTGGAGAAGTTACAACTAGTAATCCTGGATTAGCAACTCAGTGATTTCCATATTAAACTACTGTTAAATTACTGTAGTTTTACCACAAAATGATGGCGAATAGCAATGCATTTGACTCCTTCTGGAGGGAAGTGCCTCTGTGGGTAAAGCAAACACTCAGATAATGCAAAGGACAGCACAAAACACATTACAGGACAGAGTAAATAAGCTTCAATAAGGTTGAAAGGTTTAATCACTTTTAACGCAAATTATCGGGAGTGCACCCTTTCTGTAATTTTTATTTAGGCAAATTCTGGGGATTGACACAAGGGACTGCAGATGCTGGAATCTGGAGCAAAAATCAAATTGCTGGAGGAACTCAATGGGTCAGGCAGCATCTGTGGAGGAAACAGAATGGTGGATGTTTTAGGTCAAGAGCCTACATCACGACAGAACCCTGCATCGTGACCCAAAACATCGACCATTCCTTTCCCTCCACAGATGCTGCCTGACCCATTGAGTTCCTCCAGCAGTTTGTTGTTTGCCCTGTGGATTGATGATGGTTTGCTTTGTGAAGTCCCTAAATACCTAAACCTTTCTACTCCAGGGCTCAATGGTACTGATAAGACTAACATTTGAATTCACAGACTCTGCCACAGATGGCGTTGAAGGTGCTTGGCGGTGTGGGACAGGTGGTTAGTTTGGCAAGTGGTGCTCTGGGCTTCAGTGTACTCTTTATGAATGAACTCACAATTTTCAAAGCCAGCAAGAATGCTCCCTCTCCTGCAAGTCACTGGGAAAGTTACATTTTTTTGAGGAAGCTTTGTGAACATCCTTGAATCTGTTGCTGTGAAAGAGCTCAGAGAGACATTGTTGAAGCAAAGGTTCAGAAGAATGGTACTGGGAATACAAGGGTCAACCATGAGCAGAAGTTGCACATGTTAGGTTTGTCTCCCTGGAACAGAAAAGTTTAGGGAATGATTGATTTGAGGTGAATAGTATGATCAAAAAAATTTGATTCAGTACTTTGAGAACCACCATTTCCTATTTTAAGCAAGTCCTGAACAAGAAGGCACGGTGCAGAAATGTAAGTGGAAATGTGGAAGTCTCTTTCTCAAAATGCTACTGGGCTGAGCAACAGTTTATAATTTTGAATTGAGGTTGATAGATTTTTATAAGCAAGAGCATAAAAGGGTATTGAAGACTTGGACGGTTAAAAGGTTTCATAACAAAGCAAAAGCCTGCAGGTGTAGGAAATCTGAAATCAAAAGAGAATGCTGGAAATACTCAACAAGTCAAGCAGCATCCAATGACAAAGAAACAGAGTTAACCACTCAGCTCTAATGAAAAGCCATTGACTTGAAATGTTAACTCTGCTTTTCTTTGAGCAGATGCTGCCTGTCTTGCTGAATGAATCTAGCACTTTCGGCTGTTACTGTGTTAGAAATTGCTAATGGTCTTAAAGCCAGTGCCAGAGTCCTCTCCCTGAGTGTAACATAGAGAAAAAGGTCAAAAGATGAGGTGTTGGCTTCAAGCAGCGAGGCAAGAGGCCAGTTTGTGCAGTTGATAGTTACAGAAAACATAGATCCACAGGAAACAGGAACAAGAGTAGGGCATTCAGCTCTTCTAGCCTGCTCTGCCATTCAGTACAATCACAACTAATCATCTGTCTCAATGGTAGAAGGAAAGGTAACAACTTAAAACTCCTAAGCCAGGCCACTGAAGTTTCAAAGCATCCGGTTCAATAATGTTTATTTAAAATAAGTAAGAAAGACCAACTACTTTTTTCTTGACAGTGTAATCGTTCTTTGAAAGTATTACTTTACTTCAGCGAAGTGTTTCATATTTGATTAAAGCCCCTTCTTCAGGATCCTTCGTCATTGTCTGAGAACCTCCCAACAGAGTACTCCTTCCTCAACAGGTCCTCCTTCCTTGACAAAAGGCCTTCCCCCATGTGCCTCCCCTTCACTGGGAAGTACAAACAGGTTACATCCTCTCCCCTTCCTCAACAGAAGGGCTCCCTCTAGAGCGAGCTTCATGTGCCTCAGCTGGATTTACCTCTCCAACAGGAGGATTCTTTGTGTGTAGAGCTTTCCTTCAGTAAAACAACCCTTCCTTGGCAGCTTGAAGATTTCCATTCTTCATACCATCTGTAAGTTAAAAACTTTCCCAGCGATTTTGTCAAACATCGAATATCAATTCTTTGATCCATTTATTTACCAGTCAAAGATTTGGGAAAATGTGATTATATTACAACTTCAATCTTAATCTTAAGTGCATATTCAAATCATTATTTCATGCTTTTTAAAATGTTTCAAATATTAGTTGAATATTTTCCTTTTTCCTCTTGGTTTTCTGTCTCTGAGAACTCCTCAATGTAATTGGCTACTCAGCTAAGTGGATCTTTTGCTGCTGGGTGCCATGAATCCTTCTGAAATGAAACTTGGCTGCAACGGGAGTGATCATGTTGATTGCTGGATTATTCTGTATCCATTTTCAAGATCAACAGTAAACTCCATTGCTTCACTTCAGCTGCAGAGTTTCGGCCAATGATGTTCAAAAAGCCAAAGAAAAAGAATGCAGCTGGATAGATCTTATTTCTTCCATGTATAAAGACACAGAAGGAGGACATTCAGCCAGTGTGCCCATGCCGGCTCCCAAGAAGCAGTCCCATTAGTCTCATTCCCCTTCTCCTTATTTCCCTGCAACCCTGCAATTTATTGTCTGTCTCATTCATCCATCATATTTTTTGCCACTGATCCACATTAAGGGGCAACCAATTAATCTACCAGCACGACTTCGGCATGTGGGAGGAAACTGGGGCACCTGAGGGAAATCCACGCAGTCACAGAGAGAATGGGCAAACTCCACTCGGACAGCACTGGAGGTCACAATTGAACCTGTGCCCCTGAAGCTGTGAGGCAGCAGCAACAACTCTTTAAAATCTTTGGCGTTAGGTTTTTTTTTGTAATAAAGGAATGCAGCAGCAGTATGACCGTGCCACTTTAAATAGTGCAGTGAGTCATACAGAAGCTGGAAATATTGTTAGACTGCTTGCTACATGCTCCATGTCAATGTGCTTCACATTAAATGATTCACACCCAGAGTCCACACCTTGTCTCACAGCTCAAGTGAAAGCAGGTGTGGAAGAACAGTAGCCCATGTCTTCAAGTGACTGTAATGCATTACTTTGCCGTGGCTGCCTGTGTCAGAGAGTTCAATTACTGCTCCAGGTAACATGTAAGCATGCAACAGGTACATTTGCAAAGCAAAGCAGGCATCTGGTTATGGGGACGTTGGCCTGGTTAATATCAAATTATTTTCTACATCTTGGACTGAAAGTATTTAAACTCGAAACATACCAGATAACAATGGAGGTACTTTCTGGTGAGGTCTATGGCACCTCTTCAATTGTGATTTCTTTCTCTCCCATTGCCAATGAATGAGTGGGGGGGGGGGGGGGTGCTGAGACACAGTGAGTCATTCAAGTTTTACTCAATGCAAAGCCAGCCCACCCTTTCAGAAGCCAGCAAATTGCTTTTTCTCATTTATTTTCCTGCCTTTCTCAATACTTTTAATTTTTATTGACATATCGACTTCATTAAAGGCAAATTTGCAAGTAACGTTTTTGAAGGAATGAACGTGACAGCTGTCTTCAGTTAGTTCCTCCCATGTGAATACCAATTAAGCTGCAATTAATTCTAAGTTAAACCAAAGGAACTGGGTCCACAAACTGTTCACCTCAGTCTATGGGTGTTTTGCATACAAGAAGCGCACAGTAGGTTGAGTAGGTTGGTTGATGTTTTAGGTTTTTAATTTGAGGATTTTAACTATTTGCAGCCTTGAGTATCAGGACCCACCTCACTCTCCTTCTCTGTGAAATCAGATCAGTGTAAAACTGGAACTCACCCACCTTTGCTCATTTTCTGCATGATGTTAATAATTAAAGTTAGCTCAGATTCTTTTGCTCTGTATCTTCAATGAATTTTCTTCATGTTTTACAAATGATTTAAATCTTGTGCTGTTCATTGTGTTTCCTGCATTCCCAGTGCCCTGGTAACCAAATACCCATTTTACATAAAAGGCCATTCTCCAATTGTACAGTTAAAAAGTGCTGACAGGGAATGTTGTGAGGCAAATCAGTGCCTGGTGTAAATGGATAGAACTCCACTTCTGTGGCTCTGAGATGTACTCTGTTCTTCTGTCAAATCTCTTCCATTACAGGTTTTCACTTATAATGTTCCTGTCATACTTCCTGTTTCTATCACATGCCTGTTCCTAGGAAATAAAGAACAGGAGGAGTCTTTCAGTCCTGCTGCACCACCCACAGATGATCTGCTCCTCAGTTCAATCTACCTGCATCCGCTCCACCCAGAGAATGAAAATCTTTTTGTCTCAACTCTGACAGATATTCGTGGCATCTGGTGTCTTTGGGGTGGGGGGCTGAGGTAGTTGAGGCAAGAGGTGAACATCTCAGCTGACCTCTGTTGTACTCAGTAATTGTGGAGCTTTGTGATTCCTTCACCATTCACCTTTTAATACCTCAGCAGCTAATCTTTATGCCCTCACTCATCCTGCCTACCTGGTGACTCTGCCCAACTCTGTCAGTACCGCCAGCTTAGACCTTTGTTGGTCTACACTACAGCTTTAATACATCAGAAACACAAACCTTACTGACTCATATTACAGAATTTCTCCTAATTAGATAGCAATATAATTGAATCATATTTAGCAGGCAGGCAAATTAACTGCTCATTTTATTTCCACCAGGGCAAAATATGAATGAATTATGATACAGCACTAGGCTAGACCTGAACCCAAAGGCTCACAATGAGGGGTTGATAGCTCGTAGGTTAATCTAAAATCCTCAGTATCCTTAGTTATTTGTTTCACAATTACGATTATAACAATTAATTTTACATAACAAACTCTAATTAGCTATTATCCTGGAAAGCAATTAAGGTGACACACTTGTACAAAGCAAATGTGCCTATCATTCCTGTCAGCTAACACTTGAGAATTTTTGCAGGCACAATTGTCAATGGCAGCATTTACTACCAATCCTTCTTTTGGAGAATTACGTCCAGCAGTTTGTTTCCCTCATCTGGTATTAGATTCGTTGGTCTATAGTTACCCGATTCATCCTCCTGAGGTAAAGATGATCATTGGCTACTCTCCAGCCCTATGGAAAAGCTTGAATGTTTAAGGAGGATTTTGGCCAGATCCTTAGTCTTCTAGTCGATGACTCCTTTCAACAAATGTAGGGGACATTTTATGAGGGATTGGTAACCAATTCGTGTTACACCAAATATGTTTCTGAATCAGTAGTTTTTTCTAGTTTTCTCTACTAATTGTCCTGTGTGCTGCCCCAGTAAACATATATTCTCGATTCCAGAATTACTTGCAAAAAATAAAGAATGCAAAAAGCTTTCATAATTCCTCTGAAATGTTTAAATGTTTATGAATAGATAACAAATGGTTCTACATTATCTTTTTTTTTCCTTTTTATGAACTTATTATAAACCTTACCATTTCCTTTGGTATCATTCATCAGTTTTCTTTTCTTCTTGCCTTGCAATCACCCCTTTCACCCCTGCTTTACCTCAGGATTCTGTATTATATAACTCCCATTTTATCACAGGGCTTCCTTTGCAGCTTCATTTTCTTTGTGGACTCTTTCTGTAACGGTGAGGTTGTAACCTCTGATGCTGTTAGTTTTTAATACTGTTACTTTCTACTCCATATATCTCTTATTCTCACCTTTCCAATTTCTGATCTGAATACCTGTTTGATAAAAATGGTTTATATTGTTGTCTTGCCAATATCCACTTACATTTTCACATTCAACTTAATTATTATTGAGCAGTTCTCCGATTAAAACAACATTTGAAATGTGCAGCAAAGGTCCTTCTCTATGCATGTCATTGTCCTTGAAAGTAGACAGAGCTACAGATGTTTAAATGGTGAACTCAGGAACCAGAGCAAGAAGACGCACACCCACCAGACTCCCACTCACTCTTCAGTAAAGCCTTGCAGGCATTCAATGCATTTGATTCTTCCACGGTGAATTAATCAACAGAAATCATCAGTTAGTGGTCTGTCAAATGCATGTGGATCACAAAGGAGAACTGCAGCGATGTTCACAGGTACTATTAAACACAATATTGATCATCTTTACTGTAGTTAACTGCTGTTTGGGAGCTTGACTGCTGTTGGTAGTTTGAAATACTACCTCAATATGGCAAGATGATATACAATAACCATGGGAATTGCATCTGCGTGATACATGCATCCGAGTTTCAAAAGGGTAGACTTGTTCTCCAAGGGTTCATTGATCTCTTTTAAATAGTCCAGTACAATTGATTAGTGCAAAACCATTGAGCAGCAGTAGGTTCAAATGGAATATTGTATTGCTCCAAAGAATCTATCACATTGGTACTATCAATCATTCCCTTATGCATTCAGTGGTAAAATTGGTCACTCTATTCCTCTGTGATTGCTGCCTGGTGGGACTTAAGATGAAGTTTTTGACCTTGCTGAATGACACAACAGTCAATTCATCAATATCTCCATTGTGAGGAAACTGCCTGGTCCACTGAAACCCACTGTTATAGGCTGGAAGGAGCCATAACAAAAAGATAATAACAGTGGTTACCTTGGCTGCCATTTTGGTAATAGTGTCCTTTGGTTGAGGTGAACTGCAAGCCCCAGGAAGTAAGGGAACCATGTCCACAGTAAACCTGAGCCTCAAAGTCAGAACCGTCCAGTCCTTATTGGGTAGCTGGACTTGAGCCTGTCATAAAATGGTGCATTATCTTAAAAAGTGTAAGTCTGTTCCAATCTGGGCTACATACTATTCAGTCAGAACCTCAAAGACCAATAATGCCTGTTCTTTCTGTATGGTAGGGTAACTTTAACATTGTCCAGCTGGCGATATCAGTGCGACAGGGGTTGACAATGGCGGCTTGGCAGACGTCGTGGCATTCCTGCTTTTCTACGCCTGGATTCCAGGTTAAGTAGAGGAATGTCAGTAGTGACAAGTAGGGCCTAAATGAATGTGAAATTATGTCATTAACACAGGAGCATAATTTTAACTTTAAGAACTCTGGACACCTACATAAATCAAAACATCCAGTGAGAGGAGATGAAGTAGTAAAAGAGACTGGGATAAGATTTGTACTTAACTTCTATATCAAGATTTCTTCTGCACCTCCCCATCCACTTGACTAAACATTTACTCCCTGTACAGTAGGTGCCTCATAGCTACGATATGCACGATCCAGAAAATGCACTGCAGCAACTCACCAAAGATTCAATGGCACTATTTCCTAAACCTGTGCCTCTATTAACAAGGAAAGCAAAAACAGCAGATGCACAGGACCATTACTATTTCCAAGTTTGCCTCAAGGTTGCATTAAACCCAACTTTTAAATTCTTGCTGTCCGTAGAATCAGAATCAGAATAAGAATCAGAATCAGGTTTATTATCACTGACTTTTATGTTGTGAAATATGTTGTTTTGTGGCAGCAGTACAGTGCAAGGCATAAAAATCACTGTAAATTACAATGTAAGTAAATAATGAAATAAAAAGGAATAACAAAGTAGTGTTCATGGGTTCATGGACCAGTCAAAAGCCTGATGGCAGAGGGAAAGAAGCTGTTCCTAAATCGCTGAGTGTAGGTCTTCAGGCTCCTGTACCTCCTACCCAATGGTAGTAATGAGAAGAGGGCATATCCCAGATGGTGAGAGTCCTCAGTGATGGATGCCGCCTTCCTGAGCCACTGTCTCTTGAAGATGTCCTTGATGGTGGGGAGAGTTGCGCCCATGATGGAGCTGGCTGAGTCTACAACTCTCTGCAGCCTCTTGCGATCCTATACATTGGAGCCTCCATACCAGGCGGTGATGCAACCAGTCAGAATGCTCTCCACTGTACATCTGTAGAAAGTTACAAGAGTCTTTGGTGACATACCAAATCTCCTCAAACTCTTAATGAACTAAAGCCCCTGGCGTGCCTTCTTCGTGATTGCATCAATGTGTTGGGCCCAGGACAGATCCTCCGAGATGTTGACACTCAGGAACTTGAAGCTGTTCACCCTTTCCACCGCTGACTCCTCAATGAGGACTGATGTGTGTTCTCCCGACTTCCCCTTCCTGAAGTCCACAACCAATTCCTTAGTCTTGCTGACTTTGAGTGCAAGGTTGTTGTTGCGACACCACTAAACTAGCTGAAATAACTCACTCTTGTAAGCCTCCTCATCACCATCTGAGATTTTACCAACAACAGTGGTGTCATCTGCTAATTTACAGATGGGGTTTGAGCTGAACTTAGCCACACAGTCACGAGTGTAGAGAGAGCAGAGCAGTGGGCTAAGCATGCATCCTTTAGGTGCGCCTGTGTTGATTGTCAGCAAAGGGGAGATGTTATTACCGATCTGCACTGACTATGGTATCCCGATAAAGAAGTGGAGGATCCAGTTGAAGAGTGAGGTACAAAGGCCCAGGTTTTGAAGCTTGTTGATTAATACTGAGGGGTTGATAGTATTGAACGCTGAGCTGTTATTGATGAACAGCAGCCTGACATATGTTTTGCTGTTGTCTAGGTGTCTAAAGTAGAATGGAGAGCCAGTGAGATTACATCTGCTATAGACCTGTCCGTTCATCATTCAATGTTGCTGACTCCAGTCCCAGTGACACTGAGGGAGTGTGGCAGTTGGAGAAGGTTACTTCCTATCACCCTCGCACAGCCTCCCTTCCCAATCCCAGCCCAGTTTGACCCACAGAATCTGCAATTCCACTGATTCCAGGGATGACATTACAGGCAGGAGTTGAGAATTGTTCAAGAGGGAGAAGATGGAAACAATTAAAGGCAGGCATCACCATGAGGGGGCCAAAAATACTGGAAAACTGCTGAACTGCATTAAGCATCATTATGACCTTTCTATAATAGTTGCCATTAGAACCATAGAACCATAGAACAATACAGCACAATACAGGCCCTTCGGCCCACCATGTTGTGCCGCCCTTCAAACCACACCTAAGACTATCTAACCCCTTCCTCCCACATATCCCTCCATCTTAAATTCCTCCATATGCTTATCTAACAATCTCTTAAACTTGTCCAATGTATCAGCCTCCACCACCACCCCAGGCAGCGCATTCCATGCACCAACCACTCTCTGGGTGAAAAAACCTCCCTCTGACATTCTCCACCTGAACTTCCACCCATTACCTTAAAGCCATGTCCTCTCGTTTTGAGCACTGGTGCCCTGGGAAAGAGGCGCTGGCTGCCCACTTTATCTATTCCTCTCAATATCTTGTATACCTCTATCATGTCTCCCCTCATCCTCCTCCTCCTCCAATGAGAACAGCCCTCACTCCTTTAGTCTCTCCTCATAATACATACTCTCTAATCCAGGCAGCATCCTGGTAAATCTCCTCTGCACCCTTTCCAACACCTCCACATCCTTTCTATAATGAGGCGACCAGAACTGGATACAGTACTCTAAGTGTGGCCTAACCAGAGTTTTGTAAAGCTGCATCATCATTTCTCGGCTCTTAAACTTGATCCCCCGACTTACGAAAGCTAACATCCCATAAACTTTCTTAACTACCCTACCTACCTGTGAGGCGACTTTCAGTGATCTGTGGATATGAATCCCCAGATCCCTCTGCTCCTCCACACTGCCCAGAATCCTGCCATTCACCTTGTACTCTGCTTTGGAGTTTGTACTTCCAAAGTGTACGACCTCACACTTCTCTGGATTGAACTCCATCTGTCACTTGTCAGCCCAGCTCTGCATCCTATCAATATCCCTCTGCAAGCTTTGACAGCCCTCCACACTATCTACAACACCACCGATCTTTGTGTCATCTGCAAACTTGCTAACTCAGCCTTCCACCCCCTCATCTAAATCATTAATAAATATCACAAAAAGTAGAGATTCCAGAACTGATCCCTGTGGGACACCACTAGTCACAGGCCTCCAATCCAAATGCACTCCCTCCACCACAACCCTCTGCTTTCTACAGGCAAGTCAATTCTGAATCCACACAGCCAAGCCTCTCTGGATCCCTTGGCCTCTGACCTTCTGAAGAAGCTTACCATGCAGAACCTTGTCAAACGCTTTACTAAAATCCATGTAGACCACATCTACTGCACTACCCTCATCAATCTTCCTGGTCACCTCCTCAAAGAACCCTATCAGGCTTGTGAGGCAAGATCTTCCCTTCACAAAGCCATGCTGGCTGTCCCTAATCAGTCCTTCATTCTCTGAATTCTCATAGATCCTATCTCTTAGAATCTTTTCTAACAGCTTACCCACCACAGGCATAAGGCTCACCGGCCTGTAATTCCCTAGACTATCCCTACTACCTTTCTTGAATAAGGGGACAACATTTGCCACCCTCCAATCCTCCGGTACCATCCCCGTGGACAACAAGGACTCAAAGATCTTAACCAACGGTTCAGCAATCTCCTCCCTCACCTCACGAAGCAGCCTGGGGAATATTCCGTCAGGGCCCGGGGACTGATCTGTCCTAACATTTTCTAACAACTGCAACACATCCTCTCTCTTAATATCTACATACTCTAGAACATTACCCTCAACAACACTGTCCTCAGCATCATCAAGAGCCCTCACCTTGGTGAATACTGAAGAGAAGTTTTCATTGAGAACCTCACCCACTTCCACAGCTTCCAGGCACATCCTCCCACCTTTGTCTTTAATCGGACCTACTTTTACCCTAGCCATCCTTCTGCTCTTCACGTATGAGAAAAGAGCCTTGGGATCCTCCTTAACCCTACTCGCCAAAGCCTTTTCATGTCCCCTTCTCACTCTCCTCAGCCCTTTCTTAAGTTCCTTCCTTGCTACTCTATATTCCTCACAAGCCCTGTCTGATCCTTGCTGCTTACAACTTATGTATGCTGCCTTCTTCTTCCTAACTAGTTGTTCCACCTCTCTCGTCACCCACGGTTCCTTCACCCTACCATTCCTTCTCTGCCTCACAGGGACAAATTTATCCCTAACATTCTGCAAAAGATCCCTGAACATCGACCACATCTCCATAGTACATTTCCCTTCAAGAACTTCACCCCAATTTACACTCCCAAGTTCTTACCTTATAGCCTCATAATTCACCTTTCCCCAATTAAATATCTTTGCCCCCCCCTTTGCTCCTATCCCTGTCCATGACAATTCTAAAGGTTATGGAGCAGTGGTCACTGTCCCCCAAATGCTCACCCACTGATAGATCTGTCACCTGTCCCGGTTCGTTACCTAAAACTAGATCTAATATGGCATTCCCTTAAGTCTGCCTGTCAACATACTGTGTCAGGAATCCGTCCTGGACACACCTAACAAACTGAGCCCCGTCTAAACCCTTGGCACTAAGTAGGTGCCAATCAATATTTGGAAAGTTGACGTCTCCCATTATAATAACACTGTTATTTTCACATCTTTCCAAAAACTGCCTCCCAATCTGCTCCTCACTATCCCTACTGCTACCAGGGGGCCTATAGAATACTCCCAGGATGGTAACTGCTCCTTTTGTGTTCCTAACTTCCACCCATATTGACTCTAGAGAGGATCCTTCTACATTATCTACCCTTTCTGCAGCTCTGTTTCCCTGACCAGTATCGCCACCCCTCCTCCTCTTCTGCACCCCCCCATCCCTTTTAAAACACTGAAAACCAGGAATATTCAATATCCATTCCTGCCCTGATGTCAGCAATGTCTCTGTAATAGCCACAATATCATAGTCTCATGTACTTATCCAAGCTCTCAGTTCATCTCCCTTATTCCTGATGCTTCTTGCATTTAAGTAAATGCACTTTAGCCCATCTACCTTACTACTTTTATAGCCTGTACTCTGCTTCTCCTTCCTCAAAGCCTCTCTACCTGTCATTAAGGAATTATACTGCAAGCACTAAGTGACAACTTGGCCTGAGGGATACTTCTAGGTAGCTACCAGCCACTCTGCTAGTGAGGCAAGTTCTTGCATAATCATTTACCTTCAAATACCACTGAACAGAGTGAGTTAAGTGCACAGATAATAAGTGTAAGGTTAATTTATTCTTTCTCCTACTGACACACGTCACTGCCTAGCCTCCTCCCTTAAAGAACAAGCAAAAAAAAAGATTGCATTTGATCAAAGACTGAAGGACTTTGGTCAATCCTCCTGATTTTTTCCTTTTGTTTTGATCCTGATTTTTCAGCTCTCATAGTTGATCAGTTTACATCTGCAGGGATGATCATTTCTTTCTCTGGCTTGATATCATACTCTTTCAAATTCTTTGGAGAATAATAGACTTGGCTGCTGGAAATCTCAACTCTGTAAACTAAAGTCAGAGGAATACAAATGAGCGGTGTTTCCTCTGGGCTGTCTTATTTTGTCCTCAGGCCATGAAGCTTGCAACAAAAGTGTCTCGAAACATTAAGTATTTGAATACATCACCAATTTCTTCAGAATGCACTGGACTTTAAACGTTCTAAAGTACGAATGAACAAGGCTTCCTTCAAAATATTCTTGAATTTCAGGTAATGTGTGAAATAGACATTTGATAAACAGCAAAATAACTACTAAATTTAATAAACAGCAAGATCACTTTGAGTTGGAGTCACATTCTGATGCGACATTCTATTAAGCACCATTAAAATTATTGGATGCTCCCTGGTAACATCTGGCTGGGCTGGATGTGCACCCACTTCTTGGTTAAGAAGTACCTCCCCCTTCCAACATACCCTATCCCCCACACCCCCAAGATACTTGACCTTGCGTTCAGGCTGACATTACGTTCAGTTTGGACTAGGCACCCTTGGAAGGGACTTTAAACTGAGATCCCTGGTGATGTCCTGACAGGTGGACATCAAACACCACAGCAGAGGAAAGGGAAGATCCCCCTAGTGTCCTGGAAGTACTTATCTTTCAAACAGTATTATCAAAAATAGGTTATCTTGTCTTTGCAACTTCAGGGAGCTTGCTAAGCACACAGCTGCCATGTTTTCTGCAATGAAATGGTGATTTTATGTTTAACTTTCCATGATACCTTATGGGGTATCCTCAGTCAATGAAAGGTGCAGAATGAATGCGACCTGTTCTTTAATTGAAACCTTTGATGGGCTTTGATCAACATAAACTTGCCTTGCCATAGAAAGCATCCTATCCGTATGCATCACAGCTTGGAATGGCAACTGCTCTGCCCGGGACCGCAAGAAACTGCGGAGGGCTGTGGACACAGCTCAGCACATCACGGAAACCAGCCTCCCCTCCATAGACTCTGTCTATACTTCTCACTGCCTTGGTAAAGTAGCCAGCATAATCCAAGACCCCACCCACCTGGACATTTTCTCTTCTCACCTCTCCCATAAGGCAGAAGGTACAAAAGCCTGAAAGCACATATCACCAGGCTCAAGGACAGTTTCTATCCCACTGTTATAAGACTATTGAATGGTTCCCTAGTAAGATAAAATGGAGTCTTGACCTCACAATCTACCTCGTTATGACCTTGCACCTTATTGTCTACCTGCACTGCACTTTCTCTGTAGCTGTGACCCTTTACTCTGCATTCTGTATTTTTTTACCCTGTACTACCCCAATGAGTCATGTCATGAATTGATCTGTATGAACGGTTTACAAGACAAGTCTCTCACTGTTGAAAAACACTATGATATTGGAGGAACACAGCAGGCCAGGCAGCATCCGTGGAGAAAAACTTAACAAATCTTGTTAAGCTTTTCTGCACAGATGCTGCCTGGCCTGCTGAGTTCCTCCAGCATCATAGTGTTTTTCATCTAGATTCCAGCACCTTCAGTCCTTCATTTCTCAAGTTTTTCACTGTACATTGGTACAAGTGACAAATAATAAACCAATTCAATTAAATTCAATTCATTTACCTTTCATGAAAAAAATTTACCCAGTTGCGCATCAGCAGGAAGACAGCCAGTCCAGTGCATTCAAGAGAAATTGATGATGTATTCAAATACTTAAAATTTCTTGACACGTTCATTTATTAGCAGCTTGTTCACAGAATTTGTAGACCCACACAGTTGAGAGTGTGGCTATTCAGTTCATCAGGTGGCATGTGGGCCTTTGAAACAACTAAGAAGTTAGGGACACCTTTGAGGCTGGTTTTCTGTGTGAAAATTGTCTAATAGTTTTGCTTTTGTATCAGTGTAACAATTGAAAAAATGAATTTGTCCTGCCAACATGGTATGTTTCTCTATCACGTGACAAAGGATTATTTCAATCCAGTCTTGCTTTCCAACCTCACTGAACCATCCCACTGGTTTTCCACAATGCATGCATTTCCAGTAGTTTCTTCACATAGCTGTTCTCAGGCTATTCTATGACAGGCTCCCAGTCTCAGTCTGAAAGTCACAAGTTTGCTCCCAAAGCAGAAAAGCTGTAAATGATGAACAAAAATGATAAAAGGTAACAAATAAAATCAATTAAAACATATTAAAGCATTAAGAAATAATTTGAAAATCATTAAGATGATTAAAATATAAACAATTTTAACCGGGCCAAGGGGGCCCATTCCAATGATGGGGCACATTTCTAACACCAGGTCTCGCTGGCGTAGAATGAGAGACACAGATACCCCAGGGTAATCCCAGTGAATCCCAGTGAGATGGGAACTCTGTGCCCATCTCCATATGGAGTCCTGGAACGGAGCATAGCATCAGATGTGCTGCCAGCTACTGTTTAACTAGTGCTAGAGATCCACAGGTAGGACACCCAGAGACCAACTGAGAAATGAACATCTGAATCCGATGGTTCTGATGGGAACTACCAATCAACAACATCTGTCCCTCCATCCCAGTGATATATGAGTATCTCTGTTTCTTCCGCATCACTCCCTCCCTTGTTAGAATGACCTACTAGTCTGAAACATGACACTTTCCAACTAAGGGCGAACGGACTCAGCACGGTCTCACCATCATTTCAATAAGCCCACGAAGGGAGAAATACTCCTGAGGGCACATACCACCAGGCTCAAGGACAGCTTCTATCCCACAGTGATAAGACTATTGAACCCTTATATGATGAGATGGACTTCTGACCTATCTACCTTGTTTGACCTTGCACCTTATTGTCCACCTGCAGTGAACTTCCCTGTAGCTGCAACACTTTACTCTGCATCCTGTTATTGTTTTTACCCTGTACTACCTCAATGCACTCTGTACTACCTCAGTGCACTGTGTAATGAATTGATCTGTACGAACGGTATGCAAGACAAGTTTTTCACTGTACCTCGGTACAGGTGACAATAATAAACCAATACCAATATTGCAGCACTCTAGGAGATACATACTCTGGACAAAGAGGAGAAGGAGACAATGACCCTGAACGTAATGAATCAGGGGCTGATGTAGCTGTGAAAGGACATCCTGTGACATTGCACCTTTCCCTGCAGAGCACCAGGAGAGATATTGGTATCAGGATTGTACATGAGAACACCCGGCACTTGTAAGCTGCAGTCAGGGGGAAAGAAAGTCTTATGAAAAGCCTCACTGCAGGATGACAGTCCTGGAGGAATCAGAGGACGACCACCAGGGAAGGCGTACAGAGGATTAGTGAGTACGTACAAGGAGATGCTTGCCGCATGGTCCAGCCTATCAGCATGAATGCAGATGATGAGCAGCAGCAGGGAGCAGTCTGCCTCCAGTCACATGGAGCCAGAATTCCACCACTCCTCCTCTGGAGGTGATGCCCATGTCTGTGCCAGGCACCACTCATTCGGCAATGTGGGTCCTGACACTTTGGGTTTCTAATTTCACAAAGGCACAGGCCAAGGAGTGTCAGGATGAGTTCGCCAGAACTCTCCAAGCTGTGAGCCAGCATGAGGTTGGTCTTCAGGCTCCACCCCTCCCTCTCAGGTTTTCATACTGGCTACCTCCCCTCTTTCTTTTGGTCCAGATGAAGGGTCTTGACCTGAGACATCGACTGTCCATTTCCCATCACAGATGCTGGCTGACCCACTGAGTTCCTCCAGCGCTTTGTGTGTTGCTCCAGATTCCAACATCTGCACTCTTGTGTCTCTATTTTTATTGCAGTTGTCCTAACTGGAAGGCTTTTCTTATATTTAGCCATTTGTAAGTTTCATTTATGGTTTATGTGAAGTAAAGCAGTTATGCCTAAGCTTCAAATTCCCTGTGAAATTGTGCAGAACGGTGAGTGGCAATGTTTAATAACTAAACTATTGTGCAGCATTTCTTGACTGTGACATGCTTACATAAAGTAGAGTGATACCAATGATCTGAAACTCAGAAGCAAAGTCACTTACTTACCTCACAGTAAAATATAAGTCTGTACCTCAGCTTTGAAGGAAGCCTAGTGACATGGGTCTCCACAGTTCCCACTGATGGGAAGGCCACTCTGGCTTCAATTGTCCATGATCCCAAAGGTTACCTTCACTCACTGGCTTTAATACTTTGGGTCAAATTCCTAGCCTCTGTTTTTGATGGACATGAAGGCTTCTAACAGGTATGACTGCATGTAGTATGCCCATTAATCACAGTGTAATGTAACAGACTCAAACCTCAGTACAATAGGAGAAAGAGTTGCCCTTATCATCCCATTTAAGGAGAGTAAAGATTCCACATGGTCCATTTGCAGAAACCTCAGCACTGAAACACTGTAATTATGGGGATCAGCCCTTTGATTTGATGACCTATGCTTCACATAGTGGCTTCACTTCCAACCCTGTTTCAATATTACACCTCTCAGAAGTGAGGGATTGTGTACCTCCATACTAGGAGGCTCATTGAGGGATCACCTGTAAACTCAGCCTTTGGAACACAAAGTTTGACTGCCTCTCAGGTGCGACAGAAAAATTGAAACTCAAGAAGAAGGCCAATACTTCAGTACTGCTTAGACGTTGCCTCTCATATTAAATAATCTATATGCCATTATTCAAATTACTGAAAGGATCAGTATTTGCATATAATACTTCAGCATGTTATTAATTTAATAGCACATTACAAGACACTTTATTGGTTGCCCTCTTACCTGTGAAGTTGACCCTGCTGACACATCTATTGACTCAGTTGACTCCAAACTTCTAAGCAATATACTTAATTGAAACCATTGAGGATGATTAATAGGAGGAGCTTGAGCTGTTTGACAGGAGGGTTTTGACCCTGTCTGAGGTGTTATTTCAAAAAAGCTTAAGCGATGCGTCCGAGCTTTTGTGAACGTGGTCCAGTGTCATTTGCAACCATCACAGAGAGAATATGAAAATAAAAAGAAATCTGCAGCTGTTGGAAATCTGAAATAAAACCAGAAAATGCTGCAATTTCAGCAGGTAAGGCAGCATCTGTGGAAAGGGAAACAATTAATGTTTCAGATCCAGGGCCCTTCATCAGAACTAGGAAAATGTTTCCAGCAGGTCAGACCAGACCGAGTAATTTCCTTCCCTGAAGGACATTAGTGAACCAGATGGATTTTTAATGACAATCTGCTAGGTTCATGATTATCATTATTGACTAACTTTTTTTTTAAATTCCAGATTTATTTCATTACTTGATTAAATTAATACTTGCCAACGTGAGCTGTGAACTCATGTGTCTCAATAAATAGTCCAGAAGTCTGTTTCTGTTATTGTTTTACCTTGTACTATCTCAATGCACTGTTGTAATGAATTCATATGTATGAACAGTATGCAAGGAGAAGTTTTTCACTGTACCTCAGTACATGTGACAATAATAAACCAATTTACCAATTATTTTACCAATTCAGTCCAATAACTTAACCACTATGAAACACCTACTTTATTCTCCCTGCATTTCCATTAACTCCCCACAGACTCTACCACTCACCTTCAGACTGGGAGCATTTACAGTGGCCAATTAACCCACCGACCCACATGTTTTTGGGATGTGGGAGGAAACCCGGACAGAACACATGTGGTCAGAGGGAATATATGCAAACTCCGCACAAACAGCACCGAAGGTCAGGATTGAGCTTGGGCTGCTCGAGCTGTGAGGCAGCAGGTCTTCCAACTTCATCACTGTGAGCTCCTCAATAGTCTCCAACAGCTTGTTCAGACAGGGGCTCCCTTCTACAACATCTGCCATTCAATCCTTCCACTGGCATCTCCACTGTGCATTGTTGCTATCAGCTCCCCGGTCCTCCCACTCCCCTTCCTCTTACGGTTCCTGTTGTCCTTCCACTAGCTGGAGGCAGCTGCCAATGAAGAGGTAGGAGACCATGTCTGCTGAGCACTGGAGGACTCCCTCATTGTTGTGTAGCAGCAACATTTCAGTTGGAAGTAGTCAGTGTCAGTTTCTACCAAGCTCCTTGTGCAACTGTGCCTTCCATTTTACCAGCAGTCATATACAGTGGCTGGAGAACAAACAGGAGCAAGAAGCCAGATAAGGAGGGCTTAGCCCTTAGCTCTAAGGGAGTTTGGTCCCTGAATAATGTGAGGCAGCTGTGAGCTCCCAGAATATCTTGTGATGACCATGTAGAGTGACCTCTCACGCTCCACCATAACTTCAACATTGAGTAAGTGAAGCGCTCCAGGTTTGAAAGCATGACATGGGTGCAGCGTAAACAGTGTTAACCCGGGCAATCTCACCATTCTGCCAAGTCCTCATGAAGGCACTGTCTCATCTCCTGCACTTATCCAATGGGAGTGGAAGTCCAGTGAACCACCCCGATGTTGTGATGAGCAACAAATTGTGAGATATGGTCGAGGTCAACTGAGGATACTCAGAATGGTCGTAAATATAGGAAGAAGACACAAAGGACTGCAAATGTTGGAACCTGGAGCAACAAGCAACATGCGAGAGGAACTCAGTGAGTCAGGCAGCATCTGTGGAGGGAAATGGGCAGTTGACATTTTGAGTTGTGACCCTTCATCTGGACTCTCTATTTCCCTCCACAGATGCTGCCTGACCCACTGAGTTCCTCCAGCAGCTCATTCGTTACTCCTGAATATAGGAAATTGGACTTGAGTGGGAGAGTGAGTGGTGGAGGTGCAAGCCTGTGTGACAATGATCAGTAAACCTCAGCCCCCCATTGACACTGCTCCACAGAGAAATTGGTATTTGAGTGTGAGTCACTGTCCATGTTTGCTGGATGAGGGCTAAAGTTGTGAGATCTCCTGTGCCGCCTACCTCAGGGTATCTATTTGTTGTGACAGCTCTTCAGATGCAGCAGTTCTACATTTTCCAACCAGAACAATGGGAGCACCAAGTAAGTGCCTGTTGAAAGTCGCTTCTCAGTTATTTAGTAGCAGTGGATGTCAGCCGAAGTGTTAGTGTTTAGGATAAACAGGCAGCCTGCAGGGTGTTCTACAGCTGAGGGTAAAAGTTGAAAGGGACAGTGGGAATTGCCAGCACAGTGGCACAGCTGACAGAGCTGCTGTCACCATGCCGGGTTCTCACACTGCTTCAGTGTCATGGGTTTAATGACACGATTTCCCTGTAACCGAATGGATTTTTCCCTCGGTGCTCCAGTCTCCTCCCACATCCCAAAGATGTGAGGGTTGGTAGGTTAATTGGCATCTGTGGATTTCCCATAGTGTGCACATAAGTGGTAGAATCTGGGAAGTGTTGAAGGAAATATGAGAAGAATGGTTACAGAGAAAATTAGTGAGGAATGGAATGGAATAGCTCTGTGGAAATATGGATATATAGTAGCCCTTTAATTGAAGAGAATCTGGCTGGGTCAGGAGTAACCAATGGCAGGAGAGCTCCAGGAAAACATAACTGCATCTTCCTGGCAATGTTAAAGAATGGGTCTGTAGAGGAACTGGCATCATTGGGACTGTATCTAGTGAGACTCGGGAATGGTTGTTACTCCATTGCACTCCAGGAAAAGTCAATATTCAATCACATAGTGCTGACAAATGCAGTGCTCAGCAATTGAATCTCTTGGGCACTAAGAGCCGGCTGAGTAAATTGTGTCTGAACTGCACTCTACCCAGATCCATGGTTCAAAGGCCAATATTCTAAGTCCACTGCCTCGTGTACTTTATCAGCAGATCGGCAGTGTAAAAGTTCATGTAAATTAACAAAATGACTTGTGTGTCATTCACTCTCAAGCACTCTTGCACTATTTTCATGTGAACATAATGCTTCAAAACATGTCAATAAAGAGCATCAGAAATCACCTTTATCTGGTATTGTCATTTGATTTGGTTATTATTAAGTCAACAAAAATGTTATACTGATGTTTCAATATAATAACAATAAAGAAAAAAATAACAAAGCTGCCAAAAGGGGGCCATCATTTGCTGGCCTACCCCCCATTCTACAACTGTGACCCCTTAGCCACAAGAAACATGCACACTGCATCCAGCTTGTCAAGCTCTGTAAAAAATTTGTAACTTTCAGAGAAATCACCTCTCCTTCTTCTGAAATGTGGAGAATATAGTCCCAGAATACTCAATCTCTCTTCATCAGGAACAGCATATCCTTTTTCAGGTAAGGAGACCAACATTGTACACAATACTCCAGGTGTGGTCTCTTCAAGGCCCAATGCAAATGCAACAAGACATCTCTGCACCTGTACTCAAATCCTCTTAGAATATAAAGGCCAACACACCACTTGCCTTCCTGATTACAAGCTGCACCTGGATTTTAGCTTTCAGTAATTTGTTTACAAGGAGCTGTAACTCCCTTTGAACATCAACATTTGCTGAGCAGTCACCATTTGAAAAATTCTGTTTGTTTCGTGCACTTAAGTGAATGATGTCACGTTTTTCCATTTTACATTCTTTTTGCTGTGTTTTCACCCACTCATTCATCTTGTCCATATCCCTTCAAAGCCTCTTTACAATTCTGCTCCCTGGTCACAATCCCAACTGGTTTTGTATCAGCAGCAAACTTAAAAACATTAAGTACCTCTTTAGCTCAGGGACAATTAGGGAGTCTTGCAATGCTCACATTCTTTGAATGAATAACTAAATAGCACTTGGCCTTGGGGGTTTCAAAATGGCATCAGTCCTCTAATTAACTTATTCAAGGAGCCCACTGACTGTCGGAGGCAGACAATCCTGGGTGCTTAAGACTCACAAGCTGTCAATTTGGCAACTCCAGTCATAGCCGATTGGGAAAATTGTCCCAGGCTCTGCCTCACCATTCATTTCATTGTCAAAATAACAGGTGGGAAGAAGCAAATTTCACCCCTCTTCTGTCTCTCTCTCTTCCCCCCACCCCCTTCTCTCTCTATCCCTCACTATTTCTCCCGTTTTCACGCCCACTCTTGATATGAATCAAACCCTTCATCACATGCCATTTGTGAAGTGCTCCAGGCTTTTACTGCAAATGAGGTACCGTTTCCAAGCTCTGTATCTGATTCAAGGAATTTGGGGAAAATTAACATTTTTGCCAATAGATTGATGATGAACATTAATAAAACAACATGCCAAATTGTTTTTTTGTGGAATAACATACAAAGCTAATTTAGCTTTGGATTGAAGGTATATTTCTATCTACTGACAAGATAACAGGAGTCTTTTGTAGAATTTCTGGTTGTGGTTACTGACAAATAAAAGTAGAGCTGCCTGATGCCATGGACACCATCACGGACACCAGCCTCCCCTCCTTGGACTCTATCTTTACCTCTCGTTGTCTTGGTGTAGCAGCCAGCATAATCAAAGACCCCACCAACCTGGGACATTCTCTCTTCTCTCCTCTTCCATCGGGTAGAAGATACAGGAGCCTGAGGGCACGTACCACCAGACTTAAGGACAGCTTCTACTCCACTGTGATAAGACTATTGAATGGTTTCCTTATACAATAAGATGGACTATGACCTCACGATCTATCTTGTTGTGACCTTGCACCTTATTGCACTGCACTTTCTCTGAAGCTGTGACACTTTACTCTGTACTGTTATTGTTTTTACCTGTACTACTTCAATGCACTCTGTACTAACTCAATGTAACTGCACTGTGTAATGAATTGACCCGTACGATCGGTTTGTAAGACAAGCCTTTCACTGTACCTCGGTACAAGTGACAATAATAAACCAATACCAATACCAATACCAGGATCTTTGACTCCAGTCCCAGGATATTTGAGCCAATCAAAGAAGGGAGCTCCTCCCCTGGGAAGTATATGTGGAGCTCAGCTGCAAATTGCTCCCCATCATCCATGGCCTCCATGGACTTGATATCACACAAGTCTCTGATCCTTTATTCACTGGCCGTCCAACTGAAGAACACTGACTGAAGTGAAATTTAGTCCCCTTATCTCCAATGAAACAAGATCAAATACTGCAAGTAGGAGGCAAGGTTCTGCCTATGACCTTGGTTAAAGAAAGAATCGCATTAAAGCACAACCTTCTGATAAAATGATAGGTCCTTCTGGTATATTTTTGTTCCTGTGGAGGAGTGTTCGATCCCCACTTAGCATGATTGAGACCAGGGGAATCAAAACTGCATACTGCATTCCTGAAAGTGGTCTTCAAGCCAAATAAAGAGATAGCTTGTGGTCCCTGACAAAAAGTGTCCTCAAGTAATCCTTTACCATGAAAAGAAGGAAGGAGCAGACTTGTTTGAACAAGGTGAAACTTATTTAAATTATCCTGAGATATCTGGTTGGACTTAGAACATAGAACAGTACAGCAGAGCACAGGCCATTCAGCCCACAATGTTGTGCCAACCTACCAAATGCCCATATCCCTCCATTTTCCTCTCATTCATGTGCCTATCCAAGCCCTTCTTAAAATCCCCCAATGAGTTTGCCTCCACCACCCTATTAGGAAACACAGTCCAGGCATCCACCACTCTCTCAGTAAAAAACGTACCCTCCACGTCTATTCTGAACCTACCCCCTCTCACCTTAAATGCATGTCCTCTGGTAAAGGAAGAAAAGAAATTAGACTTGCATCAATTGCAGCATTCTACTTTATATAAAGAAATAAAAATATTAAAGTTGCTTTACAGAGTTGAGAACAGTACAAGACTTGAGATTTCTCGTTATGCTAAAGCCAAAAGAACACAAAGTGGAACAAATCACAAAGGTGTAATTTTTGAAACTATCTTTAAACACACTGATAAAAGAAAAATGCAGCAAATCACAGAGTGCAATCTTTATTGCTTCTCAAGCAACAGGCGACTACTATAAATGTTAAAACGTCTGGTAATTCATATCTTTGCAATTAATGGAGGGAAACTTGAGGTAGCTCTGATAAAACCATATTCTTCAAAGCTGCAAGTAATTGCAATTTTCGTATGCAGTAGAAAATCACAACTGATGCCAATCGATTGTCTCAATTTTCCTTTCTGTTTTGCTCAGTCAATTTATAAGGGTTACCTTGGCATAGTGGTTCTGTTACTAGACAAGTATAGCTTCATGGTAAAGGGTAAGAGGCTTAGAGGTGATCTGAGGAGGAATTTTTCACCCAGAGGGTGGTTGGAACCTGGAATACACAGCCTGAGGGGCTGGTGGAGGAGAGACTTCACAACAATTTAGAAGTACCTGGACAAGCACATGAATTGCCAAGGCATAGATGGCTATGAATTAAATGCTGGAAAATGGGATTTATTACAGATTTGTGCTTTATGGTTAGCATAGACATGGTCATCCAAGGGCCTGTTCTCAGCTGCATGACTCTCTGACTTTGACTCTCTATGACTCTGATCAAACGATTGGTCTAAAAACATGAGTTCAAATTCTACCACAGCCGCTGAGAATAAATAAATCTGTAATGTGAAGTCAGCCTCCAGTTATGGTGATAATGAAACCTCAGGGCTGTGACAAAACCCCAATTTGTTCATTAATACCCATCAAGTGAGTAAATCTGACCTCTTTACCTGGTCTGCCCTGAATGTGACTCCACATCCACCAATCTGCTTATTTTGCAGGCACAGTAGTGTAGCAGTTAGCGTAACACTATTACAGCGCCTGCGACCCAGGTTCAACTCTGGCCGCTGTCTGTAAGGAGTTTGTATGTTCTCCCCGTGACTGTGTGGGTTTTCTCCGGGTGCTCTGGTTTCCTCCCACATTCCAAAGGCGTATGGGTTAGGAAGTTGTGGGCATGCTATGTTGGCGCCAGAAGTGTGGCGACACTTGTGGGCTGCCCCCAGCACATTCTACGTAAAAGATGCATTTTGCTGTGTGTTTCGATGTACATGTGACTAATAAAGCTATCTTATCTTATTTTGTAATGCCCACTAAATTGTCCATCAATAATTTATAAACTCTAGATGCTGGAACTTTGAATTAAGTAATGGAGAATGCTGCAAACACTCAGCAGGTCAGGCTTCATCAGTTCTGAGGAAGCGGCTTTGACCTGAAGTATTAACACTGGTTCTCTCTCCGCGGCTGCTGCCTGGCCTGCTGAGTATCTCCAGCAATTTTGTTTTATTTACTCCAAATTGGTCAGTCCATTCAAAGATACTTGAGGATGGGAAATAAATACTGATCTTGCTGTTTGATCCCATGCTTTATGAATGAATGAATGAATGAATTGCTTTCTCCCTTAAGCTGAAGGGGCAAAAAAAAACCTGACTCAAAGCCAACAGCTGAGTTAAGAGCTGATCTGCAGAATAACATGTAAAACAGTTTCTTGGCAGTTGAAAACTAATCTAGGAATTGTGGAGGGGCCTATCACAACATACGTATGTGCTGCCATCTCCTACTTTTCTTTGGCATTGAGTGTGTGGTAAGACAATGGATTATCCTTCATGTGCATCGGCATGGTGACAACATCTCTCATTTCCACAGGCTAAAGTAGCCAATTTCAAGGGCATGATAGTGGGATTCCAAAAGGACTTAGGGGCCCACCGTTAAACGTACACAGAATGCTCACTAAGGACATGTGTCCTCTGCAGAGTGACAGTCTGAGGATGAGGAAATGAGAGATGGTGAAAATGTAAGGGAACTGAACAGTTTTGAAAGGACAGAAGGAGATGTCAAGGAAGTTCCACAGGGTTGGGGATGGAGATGGCCAGCATGTGGTGGCTGTGGGAACAACTTTCAACATTGACAAGGAAGAGGCAAGAAGGCAGCAGTAAGTGCGCTCCATGAACTTTTAATCGTCGGGGGTAAATGGCAGAGGAAATTACTGAGACAGGCAAAGTTACTGAAAGAATTTGAAAAGATTTGAAATTGAGAATGGGGATCTTGGAGCTATGTCACTGCAATGTGGTGTAATCAGGCACTTTCAGCAACTGCTTAACTCATGGTCAACCAAAACTGACTGAAAATTTTATCCCAGCTTGCTGTAGAGAATCCATGGGATACATGCTGAGCTTCTCAAATAGGCTGTAAGCTGAAAGGAAACCCTGAAGTACTTGCTTGCATAAATATGTTTCTCTTCTGGACCTCTGCTCTGTGGTAATGTAACCAGTAGAAGTATGTCAAATAGCAAGATAGCTCTGGTGCATCTGCTTCCATCCATAATAGGCTTTAGATGTGGTGAATGTCAGAATTATCACTGGGCTGAGACTCATTCATCAACCTTCCAGAATGCTGATAAGCTCAAACATTTTCCCCATCAAAACATCTTTGATGTACAAACATTAACACAACAAACGCTCCTTTAACAGTCAGTTCATGGTCCTGTGGCAGGCAAACAGGATAAAGGTGTTACAAAAGGGGGTGCTTGCATCAATCAAATTGTCATTCATGCAGTTGTTTGATTATAAGTAAGAAGAGTTCAGGACAAACTTTGATAACTTGTAAGGGAACTGTGGACAAAATTGATCACCTGTACAGAGTACGAGAGAGGTGTAGGAGTATATACCCTAAATTAAAATCACGGATTAACGCTATATATGATACAGAATACAGAGATTATATTGGTATACAAGCGTTTGTAATATTTTAACATTATACCTTCAGTAATCTCGTATAGCACCTTATGATTTACAACATATTATTTGTAGCATGTGTATGTATTATTTGCTCAGTCTTGGTCAACCTTTTACAAGATTTCTGGTGTGCCACTCTGTGAGTCTGAACTAATTTTGCCCATGCTCATGAAAGAGAAACCTGTCTACAGCCGCGGGACAATGGAACCTTGTGAGGAAAGAGGGAAGAAAATGTATAATTTTGAAAGTATAAGGATAAACCCACTCGGAATGAGCTGGAAGATAAAGAGGAAGGAGGCAGAGGTGACAGAGAGGACAATGCAAATTGGAGTGAGATGGATGACCACCATTAATAAGGTCTTTAAAATGGGCCTGATTTCCTTTCTCTTTGTAAACCTTTTGTAATTCTCCTTTTGAAAACTAGGAAATCTCAGCGCATTTAATAACAACCTTTTTTTCCTGATATTCTGCCACTCAAAACATGTTTAGTTTTTTGCTTCTGATTCCGAACAGTGTTATGTCAGCCACAAGATGGCTGGGTGGTTAAATATATCTGTCATGCTAATTATATTTAATTTGTGGGAGCCGACCTGAATAATTTCTTTGGTAAAAATGGAAATCAATTCTAATGCCTCTTTAACATGCAAAGCCATGATAATTAAATCACCCAGTACAATTTTTAAAACTGCTTTCTATATTGAATCACTTCATAGATTGAAACTTTACTAAAAAATATCACTGGTGTCGATACTGCATATCCGAATGTTAAAATCTGTTTTTCCTCAAATACCATGCAAACTAAAAGATTAATTTGTACTGAAAATCTGTTGGTTTGGACTGAAAATCTCATGACTAAGTTTGTATAGAAATAATACAAGGCAATTTTCCTGGAATACTCAACTGGTCTTCTGTCTCTCCCACCAGATTACTTGGTTTTGAATGGTGTAGAAAATGTTTATTGGATGACACCCGGTGTCACATCTCTGTGGGAAAGGCTGCGTGGACCAGAGGGTTCTTACCTAGCCATCATTACTTGCCTTTTCTGTGCGGGAAAGGAAATACTTGAGGTACACAGAATTATGAAGGACACAGACAGGATAAACAGTGAGACACTTTCCCTTTGGATAAGGTTTCTATACCCAGAGGACAAAAGTTTAAGGTAGCCATTGGAAGATTCAGAGAGAATTTGAGGAAGATGTTTTCTATTCAGAGGATGTTTAAAATCTGGAATGCACTTATCTGAGATGTTGCTGAAAGAAGAGTCTCTCACAACGTTTAAGAAGTATTTAAATGAACACTTCAAATGCCATGGCACAGAAAGCTATGGGTTGAGTACTGGGAAACAGGGTTAGTACATGACGACCAGCAGGGACATGACAGCTGTAGGTCCTGATTCTGTGCTGTATGACTTCCTTTCTTTTTTCCCAGGAGTTCAGAACCATTTCTGTTTACTTCAGATCTCCACAAGAGGCTGGACTTAGGAGTTGCACAGTTCAGAAGGAGGAAGGTTGCAGGGCTGGAGGTTTCAGAAACAGGGAGTGAATGAGCCCACGAAAGGATAAGATAAGACAAGATTTCCTCATTAGTCACATGTACATCAAAACACACAGTGAAATGCATCTTTTGTGTAGAGTGCTCTGGGGGCAGCCCACAAGTGTTGCCATGCTTCTGGCGCCAACATAGCATGCCCACAACTCCTAACCCGTACGTATTTGGAATGTGGGAGGAAACCGGAGCGCCCGGAGGAAACCCACGCAGACACGGGGAGAACGTACAAACTCCTTACAGACAGTGGCCGGAATTGAACCCAGGTCGTTGGCGCTGTAATGGTGTAACGCTAACCGCTACACCACCATGAACAGTGAAGTGAGTACTTTAACTTTTGGGCAATGGAGCAGCAGGAGTTAATCTGCATCAGCAAGAACAAAGGTAATGGCTGAGAGGAGATGTGGTGAAAGACAGGACTTTGCAGCTAACCTTTAGATGATCTGACTTTTCAGAGAGTGCAAGATGAATGGAAAATGGTAAAATGCTCAGCCAGAACTGGCAAAACCATAAATGATGGCATCATCAGTTGATGGGCTGTGCTGGGGCAGAGCATTGCAAGACCAATCTCATCTCATGTGTTTCCTAATAGAATCTCGAGATGTGGCTGCTACTGTTAAATGCCACCAATGGAAACAAATTCTCGAAGCAGAGTTCAATGTGGATATAATACAAAATGACACAGCTAGTGTATGGAGGACAGGATGAATTCTTAACCCATGATGTTTGTGAGTAAGGTGGTCAGTAACTAGGAGATATAGTTGGGTTAAGTGACAAAAGAACCAGAGGGAAAATACAGAGATACTTTTATTCAGAGAATTGTTGTGATACAGAATTCGGTAGTCAAGGTGCGAAGGAATCAGTAGTAATTTTCAAAAGAGAAGGGACTGAATACTTGAAAAGAAAAGATGTGTAAAGGGCAATTGAAAATGAGCTAGGGAATGGGGCCAAATCGGATCGTTCTTTCAAAGAACTAGCAAGGAAACAATAGGTCAAATGGTCTTCTTCTATGCTGCTGATCCAGGACACAAATTTCCGAGATCCTCTGCCAATGGACAGAAGACTGTGGGCTGTATTTCTCACTGTCTGGCCTTGATAATGAAAAGCTACAAGGTCTTTGATAGCCGAACAGAGGCAAAGGCCAATAATGGGTGTTGCAGACTGGGTCAAGACAGGAGCAGAAGAAACCAGAGGCGGGAAAGAGAAAGGATGCAAAAAAATTAAGAAGACCCGTACGACACAATGTCCAGGAGGCCACAGGCCTTTAGGAAGGAGGGAATGGCAAGTGAAAAAGATCTGCATGAATAGAGCAAAACAGATAAAAATAACATGTTTGTTCAGCATTGCAATTACAAAACATTAGTACCTCATTAATGCAAGTACTAAATGCACTTGTCCCATTATTATTTATTGCATATATTTTTAGACTGTCTTACATGGTGCCTTTTATATTCGCAACCTTGCATTTTATCATTGTTTGACTTACCATGTTGGACTAGCCTGCAGTTAAATTGGGTTAGAGGATAAGTATATTGAACAAATCTAAATATCAGTGTGCTGTTACCAGCTGAAATAAGTACTCTGAGGAATTATTTTACCAAGTTTACTTAAAGTGCAAAGGCAAGCAAAAATGTAGTCGAGCAATGTTTGCAAATTGGTGAAAATTTTTACACTGTCACTGTTAGGTCATTTGCATTCATTTAGAGAGGCTGTTTCAGAAATGGACCTGAATCCCAAATCAACAGAAGGCAAGAAAATTGACTTAAATTGTATATACAATATAAAACTGCAACACAGCACAAAGACCTATTAGCATTTAACTTTTAGAGATGGTTTGCCACTACTTAGGCTTCGAAGTGAAATAATATAAAAAAGCTTTGGCAAATTAATGAGAGCTATGCTTCAAAGTAGATCAAAAAAAACGTTGAACAGTATCCAGGAGGAACAGTGTGAGCCATAAGGGAAATACTTAACAGGCAAAGTGGGCTCTAATAAGCACTCTAAACTGTGGTGTTACTGGCAGAAGGCTAAGTAATAATGGCTCAGAATTTGCATTTGCAATGGGGTGAAACTATGCTTGCTATCATTACAGTATAAAGCTGACAACAATTTCTGGCTCTGTGCATGTAAATTTAAATGTGGAAATCTGAAAGTTGCTGTCTTAAATCCCAGTGTGTTGGTGTAGACAGAACACAGAATCATTGATTTGACATGAACTTCAAATTTTTATGCATTTTTTCACTGTAAAATCTACTGAAAACGTTGTACCTTATTGAACGAAGTATAATCACATTTTTAATGGTATGTTATAACTTTATTAATGTCGAGCAACCTCTCTACCCTGAAAGAAAGCTGTTTTTACACATTTGGTCAGTCATTTTCCCAGAATGACATTTAATAAATCTATGATTTTAGAAAATAATTAGAATTAATTTGTCCTTTTATAAAATCATAGAAGATACGTGGCACAGGTGGCAGCCATTTGGCTGACCATGTCTATACGTGTCAAAAAAGCTATCCAGCCTCATCCTACCTGTAGGATGGTTCTCCATTTTTAAGGTCTGTTTAAATTTCTGCCTTAATTCCATGTGTATGTCCAAATCTTTGCTTTTCAAAGGATGTTTTTTTTAAAAAATACAAGAAAAAGTGATGTTTACAGTCAGTTTTTCTGTAAATGGAAATAATTCAATCTGATTGTAGCATGGAATTCTTGATAATATCCCTGTTCATGGTCATTACAGGTCTAAGGTAGAAGCTGTCAGACTGGAAGTCACATCAGAAAAGAGGAAATCCAACCAATAGATTTCATACAATATAGAACAGTACAGCACTGGACAGACCATTCAGCCCATGATGTTGTATTGGTGTTGGTATTGGTTTATTATTGTCACTTGTACCGAGGTACAGTGAAAAACTTGTCTTGCATACCGATCGTACAGGTCAATTCATTACACAGTGCAGTTACATCAAGTTAGTACAGAGTGCATTCATGTAGTACAGGTAAAAACAATAACAGTACAGAGTAAAGTGTCTCAGCTACAGAGAAAGTGCAGTGCAATAAGGTGCAAGGTCACAACAAGGTAGATCGTGAGGTCAGAGTCCATCTCATCGTATAAGGGAACCGTTCAATAGTCTTATCACAGTGGGGTAGAAGCTGTCCTTAAGCCTGGTGGTACGTGCCCTCAGGCTCCTGTATCTTCAACATGATGGAAGAGGAGAGAAAAGAGAATGACTCGGGTGGGTGGGATGCTGATCTTGATGCCAATTTATACTAAATGTCCTCCTCCTGTGTATCATCCATATTCTTCCATTCCCTTCATAATCATGTGTCTATCTAAAAGCCTCTTAAACGCCACCAAACAGCCTGCTTCCACTTCTATCCTTGGTAACCCAATCCAGGCACCTACCACTGTCTGCATAAAAAACTTGCCCCTCACAATGCCGTTAAACTTCCCCCCTCTACCTTAAAAGCGTGTTCTCTGCTATTTTACATTTCCATCCTGGGGAAAAGATTCTGACTGTCTACCCTATCTATATCTTGATCAGGTCTCCCCTCAGCCTCTGACACTCTAGAGAGCACAACCCAAGTTTGTCTAGTCTTTCCTTATAGCTCATACCCTTTAATCGAGGCTGCATCCTGGTGAACCTCTTCTGCACCCTTCCGACAGTTTCCACGTCCTTCCTATAATGGGGTGACCAGAACTGCAGAACTCCAAGTGAGGTCTGACTAAAGTTTTATATAGCTGCAGCACGACTCCCTTACTCTTATACTCAACAACCCTACCAATGAAGGCAAGCATGCCATATGCCTTCTTTACTACCTTATCCACTTGTGTAGCCACTTTCAGTGTGGAACACCACTGGTCACAGACCTCCAGCCAGAAAATTTCTGTGTGGAACTTTCATTAAGTTTCCCTGTTAAACTTTCTTGGTAGTCAGCTGTCAGCCAGTTTTAAAAGAACCTCAGACAGTACCACCTACATGACAGCACAAGGAGTAGGTCATTCAACCCTTTCAGTCTGTTCCAACATTCAACGAGATCATGACAGATCTTCCACCTTAACCCCATCCCCCTGCCCTATCCCCATATCACTTGATTCCTTTAATATCTATAAATCAATCAATCTCAGTTTTAAAAGCAATCAATAAATGAGCCTTCACAGCACTCCAGGGTAGAGAATTCTAAAGATTCACTGTCCTTTGAATGAAGTCATTTCTCTTCATGTCAGTTCAAAATGGCCTCCCCTTTCTCCAGGAGAAATATCTATCATGTTGAGTCACCTGAAGATTCTGCACGTTTCAATGTGATTTCCCAACATCCTTCTGAACTCTACAAAATACAGGCTTGGCCTACTCAGTCTCTCCTCATACAAAAGACCTGTCATCCACCTGTTTTAAGAAGACCACTATCATCCCGGTACCGAAGAAAAGCAAAGTAACATGCCTCAATGACTACCGACCAGTGGCTCTGACATCCACCATCATGAAGTGCTTTGAGAGGTTGGTCATGGCACACATCAACTCCAGTCTACCAGACAATCTTGAAACACTGCAATTCGCCTATCGCCAAAACAGGTCCACAGCGGACGCCATCTCCCTGGCCCTACACTCAGCTCTGGAGCACCTGGAGAGTAAAGACACCTACATCAGACTATTGTTTATTGACTACAGCTCTGCCTTCAATACTATAATCCCAAGCAAACTTGTCACCAAACTCCGAGACCTAGGACTCAACACCTCGGTCTGTAACTGGATCCTTGACTTTCTAACCAACAGACCTCAATCAGTGAGGATAGGCAGCAATACCTCCGGCATGATTATTCTCAACACTGGTGCTCCACAAGGCTGTGTCCTCAGCCCTCTACTCTACTCCCTATACACTCATGACTGTGTGGCCAGATTCTGCTCTAACTCCATCTACAAGTTTGCAGATGATACCACCATTATAGGACATATCTCAAACAGCAATGAGTCGGAGTACAGGAAGGAGACAGAGAGCTTAGTGGAATGGTGTCATGACAACAACCTTTCCCCCAGTGTCAACAAAATGAAAGAGCTGGTCATTGACTTCAGGAAAGAGGGCGGTGTACATGCACCTATCTACATCAACGGTGCTGAGGTCGAGAGGGTTGAGAGCTTCAAGTTCCTGGGAATGAACATCACCAACAGCCTGTCCTGGTCAAATCACGTAGATGCCATGGCCAAGAAAGCTCACCAGCGCCTCTACTTCCTCAGGAGGCTAAAGAAATTTGGTTTGTTCCCTTTGACTCTCACCAACTTCTATAAGTGCATGATAAAAAGCATCCTATCTGGATGTATCACAGCTTGGTACGGCAACTGCAGAGAATTGTGGACACAGCCCAACGCATCATGGACATCAGTCTCCCCTCCTTGGACTCTGTCTTTACCTCTCACTGTCTTGGTGAAGCAGCCAGCATAATCAAAGACCCCACCCACCTGGCTCATTCTCTCTTCTCTCCTCTCCTATCGGGTAGAAAATACAGGAGCCTGAGGGCACGTACCACCAGACTTAAGGACAGCTTCTACCCCACTGTGATAAGACTATTGAACAGTTCCCTTATACGACAAGATGGACTCTGACCTCATGATCTACCTTGTTGTGACATTGCACCTTATTGCACTGCACTTTCTCTGTAGCTGTGACACTTTACTCTGTACTGTTACTGTTTTTACCTGTACTACATCAATGCACTCTGTACTATCTTAATGCATTGTGTACTAACTCAGTGTAACTACACTGTGTAATGAATTGACCTGTACGATCGGTATGCAAGACAAGTTTTTCACTGTACCTCGGTACAAGTGACAATAATAAACCAATACCAATCCCAATCCCAGAAACAAGTTTGTGGAATCTTCTCTGCACTCCCACTACAGCAAGTATATGAAAATTATAAAAAAAAATTGCAGATGCAGGAAATCTGAAATAAAAACAGAAAATGCTCGAAATACTTTGCAGGTCAGGCAGCATCTGTGGAAAAAGAAACAGATCTCCTTTTAGATCTGAGACTGGGAAAGAAAGATTAAAAAAAAGTCATTTTAAATTGTGGAGGAGGTGGTGGTAAGAATGGATAAGACTAAAGGAATATTTGTGACCCTGGTCATGGTTTAATGGAAGCAGTTAGAAGTTGATTATGACACAAAAGATTCTGCAGATGCTGGAATCTGGAGCAAAACACAAAAAATGCTGGAGGAACTCAGCAGGTCAGGCAGCATCTATGGAGGGAAATAAACAGTCGACTGTTTATTTCTCTCTATAGATGCTGCCTGCCTTGTGGAAGTTGATTATGCTTCTTTATCTGTCTTATATGTTGCCGATAGTAAGGCTATGGGGCAAACATGATTTCCCTTTCATAAATCCATGTTGACTCTGCTGAATCATATTATCATTTTCTAAGTATCTTGATACCATGGCCTTTTTCAAACTGCTGATACAGCATTTCCCTGTTTTTTCTCTCCTTCTTTTCTTTAATAAAGGAGTCTTATCTGACACCCTCAACCTATAGGTAATAATGATGAGTAGGGGTGTTCTGTGTTCTGTGTTCTGAAACTAATACAAACAGCACTGCTTGGAAAGGTTATGTTCAAGATAGTGGTAATGATCTTTTTATTCCTTTGGTAATTTCAAAGTTGCCACTTACAGCACTCTGAGGTTTCCCTTTATGCTGGGTAGAAACAGCTGTGATTGACAACTAATGACAATAATTCAGCTTCAGTTCTCAGCCTCCTGCATCAGAGTTGTTCAGATGATAATAGAAGCCACAGTTAGCATTAAATTGCCAGAGCTGCAAAGTTTGAACTGGGTGAAATCACTTGGGGCACAACTTCTGCCACACTGGAACCCTGGCACCAGACACCAAGGCTAAACACGGCAGCTTTGTGAAATTCATATGGAGTTTTGATCAACTTGTTCCACTTGCCAAAAGAATGGCGATATCAGAGAATAAAACTACACCTGAAAATCATAATCCTTGGGACCATTTCAAAACAATGCCATAATAAAACATGGTTCTGTTTTAATTCTCCTCTTTAGAAACAGATGAATTTTCAGGCCCTTGTGGGCGAAGTTCTAGGGAAAGCAGGCTGTGAATTGTTGCCAGCATTGGGTTTGTGCCACATCAGTCAATCCAGTCTACTGCTGGAGCATGTAAACAGTGGGCAACTGTTGAGTAATCTAATTATACTGAGAGATGGCTCAGGAGAAATGTCTTTATTGCTTTCTTTGGTATGACTCAAGGAGAATAATAAAGTTTAGAATCACTGGGGACAATTTGTTACAGCAGAGCCACAGCACACACTGCAAAAGCCAGCAATGCTTTGCAAAATATTGCGTCTCTCTGGGAAAAGAAGCAACACCTCACATCCAGCTTCTTCTTGTTCTTGCATAATTTAAAGGCATGGCTCCATTACTCCAGTCTGTCAAACAAAGTAATCCATGAACAGGAAGGCAATTCATGATTTTATGAATTTATTTCTACCATAAAAGAATCAAAAGTGTGACAGAAGTGGTCAAGTAATACATGACTAATATTTTCTTAGAGAAGCCCAACCTCTGGTGTATTCTGTGTTTATGAAGCACTACAGAACAGTGCTTTTAATGGAATATGATGACAGAGACAAGAGCAGGAACGTATGCAGACGAGTCAGATGAGAAAGGGTAAAAACTGTTCCTGTGTGTGTGTGTGTGTGTGTGTGTGTGTGTGTGTGTGTGTGTGTGTGTGTGTGTGTGTGTGTGTGTGTGTGTGTGTGTGTGTGTGGCATTAATACCACCACAGATCTGTGGGGCCAAAACAGCATGTTTCATCATTGACTATGGCAATGGCACACTCACTCAAGACCAAATTGCAAGGGCCCAAGCTGAAGAGCTTTCTGTTGATGCTGGCTGGGCCTCAACAGAATTCTTCCCAATACCTGCAAATGATTGTGGGTTCCATATTGCTGGCTCAGCCCCTGAAAATAAGGAGCCACATTAATTTTAAAGAAGGTGGCAGTAAGATTGCAAATGTTGTCCACCACTGGACATACTGTCCTCCTCGATCTTCCACAACTGTCTACCATTATTAATCTCCCATATCAACGAAATGGGCGGTATCACTTGCCAAAAAACAACTACCTCTTGCTCCTTTGCTGTATTAAAATGTCCCAATGTACTCTGAAGGAGCTTAATTGGATGGATTAACGCCGAACCAACAGCTTGGTCACAAACAGAAGATTATGGACAGTAATTTTACTGAGGAAAGGGAGGCAGAGGGTGGAAAAGTTTGGGTTGTCCAGTATTTAGAGGGGTGGTACCTGAAGACAGCAGTGGTGCGAGAAAAGAATTTTGGATGACAAGAGGCTGGAGATGCACAATGTGATCCTGGAGAAAATATAGGTTCATAGTCCTTCACTGTGCAAATTTGAAGATCAGCAATAACTGGTTGGCACATTTGAGGCACAAGTCATGCAGCATGCACCCAGGCTAAAGAGATTCACCTCCACAGACCCATTTAAAAAAAAACCTGAGATTTGCCATTATTTGATAGATAATGGAAATTATTACAAAGTGCAAGGATAATCATCTAAATAATCCAGATAATCGTTTGTCAAAGAATTCGACTGACTAAATGCAGTAAGATTGGGAAAAGCCAAGATACTACAGGGAAAAGATTTCAGCATTTGCACCTCACACACTGGAATAAGAAAGGACCAAAGTGGCATCTGAATCCTCAATGCTGAAACAAATCATGGCCAAAGATAGTTACAGCGGCAGCGGACAGCTGTGTTGGAACAAAGAAAATTGTCATTCACCAAACAATTAGGCTAACTCAGATTCAAATATGTCAATTAGCTGTTCACAAAACTGCACAGCAGGAGGTCCAGTGGTGAAATACATTGCTACTGTAATGAGGCATGAAGCTAGAAAACAAGGGCTCATCGACGGCCGCCAAAGCAAGCTCCCATCTGGTGAAGGAGTTGAGCAGGAACAAGTTGTTCCCCCACAGGAAATGTTGGGAGCACTGCAGTTGCCAATGTCCTGGGAGGTGGCATGAGCAGAGACCTGATACAAACCATTATTAAGCCATCTTGGGTTGATGAAACTTCAGGAATGAAGGAAAAGGCAAACCAAGCTGTGCACTAAAGTAACTGGAAATGTGAGAGAGCCTTAAAGGGAACTTACAGCACAAGTTTCAGCATAATCTCTTCAACAATGGAGAGAAAAAAATATTGCTTTAATGCAGACACAGTAGTGTAGTGGTTAGTGTAACGTTATTACAGAGCCAGCGACCTAGGTTCAATTCTGGCCACTGTCTGTAAGGAGTTTGTACGTTCTCCCTGTGTCTGCCTGGGTTTCATCTGGGTGCTCCAGTTTCCTCCCACATTCCAAAGACGTACTGGTTAGGAAGTTGTGGGCATGCTATGTTGGTGCCAGAAGCGTGGCAACACTTGCGGGCTGCCCCCAGAACACCCTACGCAAAAGATGTATTTCACTGTGTGTTTTGATGTACATGTGACTAATAAAGATATCTTATCTTATCTTAATTGTAGGACATCCCACATTCAATGAAGTATTTCTGAAATGTTGCAAGGTGAGAAACACTGCATCAAATCTGCATGCGGACGGGAGCCATAAACAGTTGGTGACAACGGTGAACATAGAACATAGAACAGTACAGCACAGGAACAGGCCCTTCAGCCCATGAAGTCTGTGCTGAACACGATGCCAAATTAAACTAATCCCTAGAGCAACAAACACTCTGCTGGAGGAACTCAGTGGGTGAAGCAGCATCTGTGGAAGGAAAGGAATTGTCAGGTCGAAACCCTGCATCAGGACTGAGAGTAGAGAGGCAAGATCTCTCCACTCTTAGTCCTGATGCAGGGTTTCGACCCGAAACGTCGACAATTTCTTTCTTCCCACAGATGGTGCTCAACCCGCTGAGTTCCTCCAGCAGAGTGTTTGTTGCTCCAGATTCCAGCATCTGCAGTCTCCTGTGTCTCCATTAAACTAATCCCTTCTGCCTGCACAAAATTTATATCTGTCCATTCTCTGCATATTTATGTGTCTACCTAAAAGCCTCTTAAACACTACTATAGTATCTGTTTCCACCACAAGCCCTGTTCCAGACACCTAACTTGATCTGTGTAAAAAAACTTGCCCTGTGCATTTAACTTTCCTCCTCTGATTTTAAATGCATGTCCCCTGGTATTTGACATTTCTACCCTGGGTAAAAGATTCTGACTGTCTACCCTATCTATGCCTCTCATAATTTTATAAACTTCTATCAGGTGTCCCCTCAGCCTCTGACAATCCAGAGAAAACAACCCAAATTTGTTCAGCTTCTCCTTATACCACATACCCTCTAATCCAGGCAGCATCCTGGTAAACCCCTTCTGCATCCTCTCCAAGGCCTCCATATCCTTCCCATAATGCGGCGACCAGAACTGTGCACAATACTCAAGTGCAACCTAACCAAAGTTTTGTAAAGCTCAACATGACTTCCTGACTCTTATACTCAATGATCCGACCAATGAATGCAAGCATGCCATACGCTTTCCTTACCACCCTATCAATAGCTGATTTTCACAGATTAGATGACTCTCACTGACACACTTTCTTCTCAAGGTGACACACAGCTGGATACAATAGGAACTAACCTGAAGGCTGCAGCATGAGGTGGGAGCAGCCACACTGGCATGCCCTAATGTCTCCTGGTGTTAATGCTGGCCATTTCTAAGACACTCTTTCTTATAGCCCTGGTCAGCTGCGGAGTTGAAGTGGGAATTGTTGTCCTCACATTTAATCCTCCATTTTGCCTTCCACCTCCTCATCAACCTCCAACCTATGGACAGCTTAACAAAGTATCTCTTTCACACCCTCAGCACTACCTTCCCCTTGTGCATTTTTCCTTTCAGAGTTCTAAGACTTGCCGGCTGGCCTGGCAGTGGTGGACAAAAAAACAGGAATGGCGAAGATGCAAAACTATGTAACTTCAGTAGGTGGGTGGGTGCCACTTGAGGGCAACATGACAGTGCTGCAGTTAGTGTTGCTGCCTTATGACTGCAGGGTTTGATCCTGACCTCAGGTGCTATCTTGTGTGGAGTTTTCACTCTCTCCCACTGGGTGCTTCCAAAGGGTGTGCTTATTGACTCCCCAAATTAGTCCTTGATGCAGATTAATGGCAGCAGAATCAGAGGGCTTTGATGGACATGTGAGAGAGAAAACATTTGCAGAGGCATAGGGAGATAAATGGAGGGGAAAGGGGACCAATGGGATTATCTTGCTGGGACCTACCATAGACATGAAAAACACAATGATGCTGGAGGAACTCAACAGGCCAGGCAGCATCCGTAGAGAAAAGCAGGCAGTCAATGTTTCAGGTCAGGACCCTTCTTCAGGATTCTGCTTTTCTCCACAGATGCTGCCTGCCCTGCTGAGTTCCTCCAGCATCATAGATTTTCATCTAGATTCCAGCATCTGCTGTCCTTTGTTTCTCCACTACCATAGACATGTTGGGAAACAACAAGTTTCAGCATAATCTCTTCAAAAATGGAGAGAAAAAAGTATTGCTTTAATGCAGACACAGTAGTGTAGTGGTTAGTGTAACGTTATTACAGAGTCAGCGACCTAGGTTCAATTCCAGCCACTGTCTGTAAGGAGTTTGTACGTTCTCCCCGTGTCTGCGTGGGTTTCCTCCGGGTGCTCCAGTTTCCTCCCACATTCCAAAGACATACAGGTTAGGAAGTTGTGGGCATGCTATGTTGGTGCTGGAAGCGTGGCAACACTTGTGGGCTGCCCAGAACACTCTATGCAACACTCTATGCTGGGTTCTTTCTGTGTTGCAATAACTAAAAAGTCAATTTCACATTCATAAAAGCAGCTCTGACACCAGATGCTTCTTTTGAGAATAGCACAGAGTTGGGATTTGAGCATGGCAAGGCACTGGGCACAAGTGGTCTACAAGTGTTTGCTCCCCAAAGAGCTAAAACTGACACAGATCCTGATGCAGATAAATCAGTTAATGATATTTTGGGGCTAGACGGGAGAAAAATGGTCCTTCTTTGTGCATTGGGAACTCTGCCAGAAAGGCTGCATGCAGGGACATTACAACACTGCTGGTCACGAATAACAAACAGGAACATGTAATGCATAAAATAGCACGTGTTATGCCATCAAATTTCTACTCCCTATTTTTCAAGAACTAAGTGACCTCCAATATCTTTCTGGCACAATATGCCTTGCACGTCTGTACATTGGAATTGATTTGCCAACAACATGCCCATTTGGCAAGTTTATTAATTCTTCATGTTTTGTACTGCATCCCTTCTCCGTATTAACTACAGTGACCTGGCATTGATCCTTGGGTATATAACTTACCAACATTTACCCCCCCTTCCCATGCACAATCACAACTTTTTTTGTTTTCTGTCTCTTGATTCTCTACTCTGAGACCTCTAACATGGAAAGAAAACCTGTTGGTTGGCCAGAGACTCCAAAACCAGCACAAACATCCCCTGGCAAAAGGCTTTTCGCAAAACCAAAAGGTCATTTTTGTTTCCATATCAATTCTGTTAATTCTTCGAAGAATTCAATTAGCTTGCTTAACTGTGAGCTTCCCTTTTAAAATTTTTGCTGATTATCTTTTTTCCAATTTCTACATGTTTTCTGTTACCTGTTATCAATGGTGCATTTGCCAACGGTAACATTAAACTCTTTGGTTTATGACTGCATGGATTTGTCCTTTCTCTCTTTTTATCTATGGAATCACTTTAACTATCTGCCAGTTCTCTGGAAATTCACCAACTTCTGTTCACTTTTAAGATGTGTGTAATAGTGCCCTGCTTTCTCATCCTGTCCTTTTCATTCCTGTTGAATTGAAAAAACATACATCCCTTGATGACCATATTTCTAGTCTGATTTTCCTTGAATTAATATGTCTATGAGCCGGTTTCCTACTTTTGAAAAAACATATATAAAAATAGGAGCAGTAGGAAGCCACGAGCCCAACACTGTTGTTCACTGCACACCTGTTGGTGTAGTGAACAACAGTCTTGGGCTGGTGGCCATCCAATTTTCATATCACTCGATTCCTTAGCGTCAATGACCCTATCCACCTCAGTCTATTGATTGACCACAAACATGCTCAAAAGAGAAATATAAAGATGCACAATCTTTTGAGCAAAGAAATTTCTCCTCCTCCATTTCACAGATAACAGCACCTAGCATTGAATATTACAAGGTGAAAAACAGGCAGCGTCCCTACCGATCTCCGGGAACCGCTGGTCCATGACCGCTCAAAGTGAGGAAGGGGCTTTCAGCTTGGTACTGAGAGCCTCGAGTCTTTGTACCAGGACCACACAGAGACTGCATAAACATCAAAAGGACTGCGCCGAAGGATCCAATACCCCCTACTACTTTTCAATTGTTCTCTCAAACTATATCATGTTTAAACTTGGGAAAAATTAGGAGTGGTACTGTTGATCCTTCGCTTAAATTTGAGGAAGTTTGGAGTCCATTTATTCAATATTTTCACATGATATAGATCCCCTTATAATAACCTTTCAAGTTAGAGGAACGGAGTTGATGACGTAATATGGCTCTGTTTCTACTAAGAAATTTTAATCCAGTTTTTTTTTCTGTTTTTTATAATTTTTTTTTTCTTTAGCTTAGTTTGGTTTGATATATTGTTTATAATTTTTCTTATTGTTTTGGGGATTTTTTTTCTTTTTTTTATATTTTATAATAAATCTTTTTCTTTTATATTATATTCATTCACTAACAGATCATTGGATCTACAGATTTTTTTATACTCTATTGTTCTTTATGATTATCCATGTCATGATTGTTCTCTTGATCTCTTTGTATTGCATGTATAAACATTGATATATTAATCTGTATTAATTTGAAAACTAATAAAAAGATTGAAAAAGAAAAGAAGGACTGCGCCACCTGATGAACTACCCACCACCAATGGCAGAGTGTGCAGGTCCCACACTGGCCTCATTGTTTACTTCAGAATGCACAAAAGCAGTGCGGAATTAAGTTATCCTCAACCACAGGGTGTGGCCGGGGATAACAACCACTCAACAGCTACTTGGTCAATCCCACTCAGAAGCTTGCTTGTCTCAGTGAGATCACCTCTTTAAGCCCCAGCAAACTCGATCTCTTTTCACGGGACAATTTACTGGTCCCAGTTTCAACCTACTGAATCAGTACTGCACTAAATCCATTGCTAGAAGTTGTTGTCTGAGGAACGGAGACCAAAACTGCACACATTACAGAAAATGATCCATTTATTCTTACTTTCTTTCCTGGATCCAACTTCTTTCCATGCTAATATATTACCCCAATTCCATTTACCCTTATTTTATGCATTTTCTTTAGCACCTTAATAAATGCCTTTTCGAAATCCAGATATATTGCTTCCTGGTTATGACATATGGTTAACAATATACTACATACTGGTTCCTTCTTATCTACACTGCATTTACAAGGTGAAAAAAACATCATCAGTTACATAAATGTGTTGCTCTTTCATAAAAACACACAGATTCTGCTAAATTATAGATGTTCTAAGCCCCCTATCACCATACCCTTATTCACACACTCCAAGATTTCTCCAACAACAGAAATCAAGCTAGCTGGCCAAGCATTCCCCATTTTCTCTCTCATCTTTATACAGGAAGTCCCCGAGTTATGAACGGGTTCCATTTTTGAGACTGTTCGTAACCCGATTTTGTGTGTAACTCGGAACAGTGTCCGCGCATGCGCACTTGGCCCGGGGATCGTGGCAGCGCATGTCCCCGGCCACACATGCGCACTTGGCCCGGGGTCCCCCAGTCGCGCATGCGCACTTGGCCCGGGGACCATGAAGGTCAGTTCGTAAGTACGGACATTCGTAAGTCGGGCGTTCGTAAGTCGGGGACTTCCTGTATTTTTTGATAATTTAATTTGGTGTTTTATTCCTTTTTTTAAAAAAACATCTTTCCTAACCTCTTCTTATTCCTTTTTGTCATTCCTGCCCATGTTATTTTTCCACAGTGTGCAGCTTTTACATTACCCTCAGCTTTTCCCTTATTTCTTTATTCATCCATCAGTTACAAAATGGACTTGCTGGACCCCACAGAGGCTTTGCCATCCCTTGGTTAAACTGCATTTAGAGTAACATCAACAGTTCTAGTCTCCATCTTATAATAAATTATTCAGGGATACTGGGTACTGTACCAATAGCATAATAGATAACTCCTCTGCACTATTTTGAAAAAGTGCTATGGAATCTTTTGCATCCACCTGGAGTATATAGACTGGGTGTCATTTGAACATCTCCTCCACAAGATGAGAGCTCCAACAGCAGAGTTCAGAGTGTCAGCATGGGAAACTTGTTCAAGTTATGAGGTGAGTCTTGAATCCATAACATTGAGATGTAGAAACAAGAGTGAGAGCACTAAGCCACAGTTGTCAAACACCAGAACTTGATGAGGCAATGAAAGAGTGCATCACCTTCGAAAGTGGTTTCCATTGTACTTCAGGATTAAAACATCCTGCAATTCCTTGATGTTTATTACTTGTGATTTCTGTGAAAGTTATTGTTTTTGGTTTGGATTTTAAGGCATTATGTAAAGTCTATAGGGGTTAAGAGAAAGAGACAGGCATTTTCTAAAAGCTATATAGTTTGTTTTACTTCAGTGAGCAGTCATTATTTGGAGCATGAAATTTGTAGAAGTGTAAATCATAAAAAGTCCTGATGATTAGATTATATAATGATAACTTTCAGGCCATCTCATGCTATTTATCAATACAGATATATATTGGCAATATTGATAATCTTACGTCAAGAATGGATCATTGAACCATATCAATGTGCAACTATTTCAAGATATAATAAAAGAGCAATAATTAACCATAAGGCCCATCAGGCCTGATATGGCAATCAGTAAGGTCACATCTGATCCATTCTTGGCCTCAGTCTGCTTTCTTGCCTGTTTTCTACAACCCTCAGCTCCTCCATGGATCAAAAATTTATCTCAGCCTTGATTCGTTCAGTGGCTCTGCCTGCACAGCTCTCTGGCTAGAGAATTCCAAGATGCAAATCCCTCCCTCATCCCCCATCTTCTAGAGATGAAAAGCACGATGACGCTGGAGGAACTCAGCAGGCCAGGCAGCACCTGTGGAGAAAAGCAGGCAGTCATCGTTTTGGGTCAGGACTCTTCTTCAGGACTGAAGACAGGAAAAAGGGAAACCCAATATATAGGAGGGAAAAGCAGAGCAGTGATAAGTGGACAAAAGAGGGGAGGTGGGGTGGGCACAAAGTGGTGATAGGTAGATGCAGGTAAGAGATAGTGATAGGCAGGTGTCGGGAAGGAGGGGAGAGCAGATACACTGGGGGAGGTAAGGAGGAAAAAAGGGTAGAAGACAAAGAGAGAGGCTAGGAAAAGGAAGAAAAGAAGAGGCATAGTTGGGAGAAGGTGTGGGGGTGGAAGGTTGAGGGGATTACTTGAAGTGGGAGAATTCAATGTTCATGCCGTTAGGCTACAAGGTTCCATGACAGAAAATGAGGTGCTGTTCCTCCAGTTTGTGCTTGGACTTCTCCTGGAAGTGGAGGAGGCCGAGGACTGACATATCTGTGATGGAGTGGGAAGGAGAATTGAAGTGACTGGCAACGGGGAGATGCAGATCGCGGTTATGGACAGAGCGCAGGTGTTCTGCGAAACGGTCACCTAGTCTGCGTTTGGTCTCACCAGTGTAGAGGAGGCCACACTTGGAGCACTGAATGCAGTAGATGATATTAAGGGAGGTGCAGGTGAATCTCTGTCTCACCTGGAAGGACTGTTTGGGTCCCTGCATGGAGGTGATGGAGGTGGTGCAGGGGCAGGTGTTGCACCTATGGCGGGGGCAGTGGAAAGTCCCCAGGGTGGGTGCAGGATGGGTGAGGAGGGAGGAGTGAACTAGGGAGTTGCCGAGAGGGCGGTCCCTGTGAAAGGCAGAAAGGGGATGGGAGGGCAGGGGAAGATATGCTTGGTGGTGGGGTCCCGTTGGAGATGGCAGAAGTGGCAGAAAATGATGTGTTGGATATGTAGGCTGGTGGGATGAAATGTAAGGACAAGGGGGACCCTATCCCTGTTGGGACTGGAAGGGGTGGGGGTGAGAGCAGAGGTGCAGGAAATGGCAGAGATGTGAGTGCGAGCTCTCTCGACCACAGTAAGGGGGAAGGCACGGTTCGGATTGAAGTTGGACATCTGGCCTCTTCTACATTGGCGAGACCAAACGCAGACCAGGTGACCATTTCACAGAACACCTGTGCTCTGTCCGTAACCGCGATCTGCATCTCCCCGTTGCCAGTCACTTCAGCTCCCCCTCCCACACTATCACAAATATGTCAGTCCTTGGCCTCCTCCACTGCCAGGAGAAGTCCAACACATACTGGAGGAACAGCACCTCATTTTCCATCATGGAAACTTGCAGCCCAATGGCATGAACATTTATTTCTCCCACTTTAAGTAATCCCCTCAACCACCCCTCCCCCAACCATGCTTCTTCTTTTATTCCCTTTCCTAGCCTCTCTCTCTTTTTTCTACCCTTTTTTCCTCCTTACCTTTGACCCATCCCCAGTGCATCTGTTCCCTCCTCCTCCCCCACACCTGCCTATCACTATCTTTTACCTGCATCTACCTATCACCACCTTGTGCCCACCCCACCTCCCCTCTTTTGTCCACCGATCACTGCTCTGCTTTGCCCTCCTATATACTGGGCTTCCCCTTTTCCCATCTCCAGTCCTGAAGAAGGGTCCTGACCCAAAACATTGACCGCCTGCTTTTCTCCACGGATGTTGCCTGGCCTGCTGAGTTCCTCCAGCTTCAAAGTGTTTCTCATCTCGATATTCCAGCAGCTGCAGTCCTTTGTTTTTATAGAGATTCTGTAATCTCTATTCTGAAATAGAATAATAACACTTGGAGGATTTGATGGATGTTTGTCAGCCAGGCAACTTCTAATACAGTAAACAGCAGATGTTCACTGGAGTTGAGAAAAAAATGAGTGGTCATCTTATTGAAATATACAAGATCTTGATATGAATTGACTGGATATTTTGTTGCTTCTTCCAGCTGGATATTCTAGGTCAATGAAATACAGCCTCAGAAGAAGGCATTGGCTATTTACGATTGAGAGGAAGAGCTGCAATTCATTGGAACTCTCTATCCCATGGACTCTGGATGTTCAGTTGTTGAGTATACTCAGGACTGAGATTGATTGGTTCCTAATGTCGGAAAATCTGAGGATGTAGGGAGCATGTGGCAAAGTAGATGAAGCACAGGATCAGCTATGACCTTACGGACTGATGGTGGGGTGAATGGTTACTTTTCTTTCATTCTTATTTCTTAAAGGTTCCAATGACCAGTGGGCCCAAATGGACTGGGACTCTTTACTCTGGAAAATAAAGAGAATCTGTGGGGTGACTTGATAGAGGGAATGGGTCTGCTAAGAAAGACATATTTCCACTTGCAGTGAAATCTGAAAGAAGGTCTATTGATAGAAGTATGAGATAGTCATCAATATATCTCATAGGGAATCTGGAGGAGTACTTTATCTCAAGTGGTGAGAGAATAGAACTCACCAACGAGGAGCCGTTGAGAGAAAAACTTGAAGATTTGCACTCCAGAACTAGACGTACTTCTAGGCAAGCTGTTCTAGTTCAGTTGTAACACTTGCCATTGAATTAACAAACGTGCAAAGTTGTCTGGCATGCCTGTCCAAAAGATGTAGCACAAATATAATCTGACTAATTACCATTCAATTGATCCAGTCTCAGCCATCAGCAAAGTGATGGAAGCCATCATCAACAGTGTAATCTAGCTCAGCAATAACCTACTCACCAATATCTACTTTGGCTTTTGTCAGGTCCTCTCAGCTCCGGACCTCATCACAGACTTGGTCCAGATATGGTCAAGAGATGAGTTCCAAAGATGAGGTTAGAATGACAACCCTTGACATCAAAACAACAGTTTATTGAGGAGCCCTGGTAAAACTGATATCAATGGGCTTCATGGGGAAAACACTCCAATGTTCAGAGCTATAACTCACACAGAAAAAATCCTTGCATCTTTTGGTGAGCAATTATCTCTCTCATAGGACACTGGCACAAAATTTCCTCAGGTCTGTGTCCCTCACCCGACTATCTTCAGCTGTTTATCATCGATCATAAGGTCAGTAGAAGGGAGGTCCACTAATGACATGGTAGCGTAGCGGTTAGAATAACGCTATTACAGTGCCAGCGACCCGGGTTCAACTCCCGCTGCTGTCTGTAAGGAGTTTGTACGTTCTCCCCGTGTCTGCGTGGGTTTCCTCCGGGTGCTCCGGTTTCCTCCCACATTCCAAGGATGTACGGGTTAGGAAGTCGTGGGCATGCTATGTTGGTACCGGAAGCGTGGCGACACTTGCGGGCTGCCCCCAGAACACTCAATGCAAAAAGATGCATTTCACTGTGTGTTTCGATGTACGTGACTAATAAAGATATCTTATCTTATGTTTAATTCCATTCCCAACTTCTCAGATAATGAAGCACCAGTGCCTTCACGTGGCAAAACTTGATTAGTGGATTTAAATAAGTGGCAAGTAACATTCACACCACACAGTTGCCAGGCAAATAGGTAATAACCACCTCTAACCAGAGAGAGGTTAACCACAACACCTTTTTTCTCCTTTTCCAAAGGTGGTTTATTTAGTGATTACTGAACACATTACTACAATATTACAACACTTCATGATACACATTATTTACAGTTTCAAATGATAACACTGTCATCAAGATCCAGAACGCACGCGAGCCCGAGGCACCCAGTGGTCCTGGGAATCCCCCATTGTACCCGTGGAACTGCAGCACCTTGACATTCAGTGACGTTACATTGCTGAATGTTCCACATTAGACCAGAAACACCTCTGGACCAGCAACATGAATACACTGGCTACAACAGAAGGTCAGGGATGGGAAAACTCCAGCAAGTGGCTCAATGTTTGAAACAATCCACGCCACACATTAGGACCAGAAGAGAATAATCTCCACTTGCCTGGATGATTGGAACTCCAATATCGCTCAAGAAGCTCAGCATCATTGAAGTTGAAGCAGCCAGCTTGAATGGCAAGCCCATCAAGCACCCTAATCATTCATCCCCTCCAAGAAAATCTACAAAATACACTGCAGTGACTTGCCCAGGCTACTCCAACCAGCCCCTCCCAAACACTCAGCCTCTCTCACCAAGGATCTTCATCATCTGATTCTAAATCCTGGAACCACCTGCCTGGTCCTCACTTCCTCTGGTGTTGGAGGCACTTCTTCCTGAGGCTTCCCAGTGAACAGGACCATGTATTCAGCTTCTCCCTAATGGGGACAGGACCTAGTGATATGGAATGGGAGCAGGGCTGAGCTTTGAGAGGCAGCTACAACACCTTGAAATCCTCCCAGTCTCAGCAGCTTCAGACAGAACAACAACGCAGCGCTGAAAGTAAAAGTGCAGCAGCAAATTGTCACCGGTACAAGTTGGGCATATAGGGTTTGAGAGGCCTCTGATTTGCAGAGATCATTAGGATGAGGGTTGCTATGGAGACAAGAGTGAATCTCAGCAAGGTACCCTCCTCCCACTCACCACCAACACCAAAGTGTATTTAAACCTCCCATAATGAGAACATGAGGAGGACACTTGGTTAATGCTTTTACATAGAAAGGTTATCTATGCTCTTTGTTATCCACATGAAGCCCATGCACCTATTCCTTGCAGATAACAAGGACAAAATGCACATAGACCTCCAAAACACAGTTGATAAGAGTGCCACATGATGTACATGATGAAGACTGAAGGCCAGAAAGTAGAGAAACAAAGGACTGCAGATGCTGGAATCTAGATTCACCTATCTAGAGATTCACCTGCACCTCCCTTAATATCATCCACTGCATTCGGTGCTCCAAGTGTGGCCTCCTCTACATGGGCAGACTAGGTGACCGTTTCGTAGAACACCTGCGCTCTGTCCATAACCGCGATCTACATCTCCCCGTTGCCAGTCACTTCAACTCTCCCTCCCACTCCATCACAGATATGTCAGTCCTCGGCCTCCTCCACTGCCAGGAGAATTCCAAGCGCAAACTGGAGGAACAGCACCTCATTTTCTGTCTTGGAACCTTGCAGCCTAACAGCATGAACATTGAATTCCTCCACTAAGTAATCCCCTCAACCACCCCCACCATGCCTCTTCTTTTCTTCCCTTTCCTAGCCTCTCTCTTTTTTTTCTACCCATTTTTCCTCCTTACCTTTGACCCATCCCCTGGTGCATCTGTTCTCTCCTCCTCCCCCACACCTGCCTATCATTAACTCTTACCTGCATCCACCTAATCAGCCTATGCTTCTCCAAATGCCCATAAACCCTGTCTCTAAGAATCTTCTCCAGTAATTTGCCCACCACTGAAGTAAGACTCACTGGTCTGTAATTCCCAGGGTTATCCTTACTCCCTTTCTGAAACAAAGGAACAACATTTGCCACCCTCCGATCATCCAGCACTACTCCTGTGGGCAGTAAGGATACAAAGATCTTACTTTTCAGCTTCCTACCTAGCTCCTTATATTCCCTCTTCAGCACATCATCTCTTTTCCTACCTATGTCATTGGTACCAATATTCGGAGTGGGAGCTTTGAAAAGAGGTGAGTCTCTATGCCTGGGCTTGTGAGTTTCACCTTGCAGAGTCTAAATGAGGTATATTTGCAAATTGTTAATAGCTGATTGGCTAATTAACAACAGCAAATAAAAGGAAGGTGGTTATAAGCAGAGCAGCCATTCTGTGATGGGTTCAGTGAGAGGTGCTTGAGGCTAAAGTAAGTCTCTGGTAAGTTTCTTTCTTGCTTTGGTGTTTCCTTCAGTGCCAGGACAGAGTATTAGAATGGCTCTAGGCTCAGTGGTGTGTTCATCGTGTGAGATGTGGGAGTTTTGGAAGACATCCAGTCTCCCTGATAATGACATCTGCATGAGGTGCCTCCAGCTGCAGCTCCTTTGAGGCACTGTTAGGGAACTGGATGTGCAGCTGGATGACCTTTTCCCTCCTGTGGGATAATGAGCTCATAGATAAGAGCTACAGGGAGGCAGTCACTCCTAAGCTGCAGGAGGCAGGTAGCTGGGTGACTGTCAGGAGAAGGATGGAGAATAGCCAGGGAGTGCAGAGTACCACTGTGGCTGTTCTCCTCAATAACAGGGATACTGCTTTGGATACTGTTTTGGGGGGATGATCTACCAGGGGAAAGCTGCAGTGACCAGGTCTCTGGCACTAGGTCTGGTTGTGTGGTAGGGAAGGGGGAGAAGAGGAGAAAGGTAGTGATAGGGGATTCCATAGTAAGGGGAGCAGACAGGAGATTCTGTGGGGATTGTGAAGGATATTGCAATTGTGAATGATCTTGATGAGACTACACCTGGAGTGCTGTATACAGTTTTGGCTATGGAGGGAGTAAAGTGCAGATTCATTGGATTTCAGGGATGGCAGGTTTGCTGTATGAGGGAAATTCTGGATGGTATGTTGCCTCTTGGGTGCTAGGGTCAGGGAAGAATCTGATCAGGTCCACAGCATTCTGAAGGGGGACAGTGAACAGGCAGGGGTTGTGGTATGTATTGGTACTAATGACATAAGTAGGAAAGGAGATGAGGTTCTGAAGAGGGAATATAGGGAACTAGGTAGGAAGCTGAAAAGCAAGACCTCCAGGGTAGTAATCTCTGGATTGCTGCCTGTACCATGTGCCAGTGAGGGTAAGAATAGGTTGACTTGGCAGATGAATGTGTGGGTCAGGATTTGGTGCAGGGGACAGGGCTTCAGATTTGTTGATCATTGGGATTCCTTCTGGGGAAGGTATGACCTATACAAAAGGGACGGGGTTTCTCCTGAACTGAAGAGGGATCAATATTCTTGCAGGCAGGTTTGCTGGAGCTGTCAGTGACCAGTTGGTCATGGTGAAATTTATAAAACACTGATTCAGCCACATTTGGGAGAACTTTCAATTCTGGGCACCACACTTCAGGAAAGACATGAAGGCTTGAGAGGGGTGCAGTAGATTCCAGGGATGAGGGACTTTAGTTATGTGAACTAGGAAAACTGGGGTTGTTCTCCTTGGAATGGTGGCAATTGCAAGAAATTCACGAAGGGTATAAAGAGAACTGTTCCCATTGACAGATAGTTCAAGAACAAGGGCATATAGAATGAAAGTGGTTGGCAAAGAAGCCAAAAAGTGACATGAGCATCTTTTCTACACTGAGTATAGCAGGTGGGAGGATGACATTAAGGAGAGTAATTGAGGCAAATCCATTTATAATTAAAAAAGAGCTGGATAGGTATGTGAAAGGAAAGAATTGGAGAGCTATGGGGAGAGGGCAGGGGAATGGGACTAGCCTAATTGGTTTTCCACAGACTGAGAGTGAGATGGTCAGCATGAAAGGTTAATGGTGTGTGATCACATGAAAATGTGCATCAGCAGAGGAATACAAGAGTGGGCTGGCTAAGGGAGTGGTCGCATGGAGAGAGAAACTGTTGGGTTCATGCCCCAGACTAAGGCACAATGTGATTCAGGGCAGCAATGTGTAAGAGGGAGTGCTGAACTGAGAGGGCATTCCCACAGTGGGCAAATGACCACCACCTGTGTTGCAATTATTCTGATTCTGTATAGGTGCTTCTTAACTTCTTGGGGTAATTAAGGATGGGCAATAAATACTGACCTTGCTACCTATGTCCACTTCTTAAATAGAAGAACAAGAGGGCTGCACTTAAGGGAAATCAGCACAAGTACAGGAAAGATAGAGGCCAATGATGAGAGTGTAATGTTAACAGATGTGGAGCATAAATATTGGCAAGTGCCAGTTGGAATAAATTTTATTCCATTAATTCCACATAAGAAAGGAAATGGTATTTTCAGTCCAGGAATAACAATATAATAAACATATTACACTTCACACCCACCAGAATAAATTTTGCCTTTTCATGACTTCAGCTTGGGACATGTTTTATTCACCTCTATTAATACAAGTAAAATAAAATGACACCTAATGAGTGATGCAAAACAAATAACTTTGACATTTGTGCAAAAATTCAACTACTTTTTTAAACTACATTTTCCCTTTCCACTGCAAGCAAATTAATTTTCTGTCAAGGGGAGCTTGTCCTCACCATCAGAGGAAAACCCTGAGAGGTGGTGGGGCTCACAGTGAGGGGACTGCTGGTGAAATTACACAGGAGTGTTTTCAGACAAATTCCTGGCAGAATTCCATGCCACTGTATCCTTGATGTGAGGAATACAACAAGTTACCCTGCTGTTGTTATAACCAGCAACTCTCTCAACAAACTAGATCAGAAAACAATAATTTGCTATATTAATAAAATGGGGGAAAATAATGATTTTTCTGAGTGACTTAAAATCACCATATTTTCATTAGCAGGCCACTAAATGTATGTAAACCTAAAAATGTGAAGCTGGAGTGGCCCATGCCTGCTCTACCATTTAATAAGATCTTTTATGATCCTTTACTTCAGACTACAACCTGCCATGCAGGTTGATAGGGTTAAGAAGGCATATGAGTGTTGGCCTTCATTAGTCGGGGTACTGCGAGGTGATGTTGCAGCTCTGTAGAACTCTGGTCAGACCACATTTGGAGTATTGTGTTCAGTTCTGGTAGCCTCATAATAGAAAGGATGTGGAAGCTTTAGAGAGGGTGCAGAGGAGATTTACCAGGATGTTGCCTGGATTGGCGAGCATGTCTTATGAGGATAGGTTGAGCAAGCTAGGGCTTTTCTCTTTGGAGAGAAGGAGGGTTAGAGGTGTACAAGATAAGAGGCATAGATCGAGTGGATAGTCAGACTTTTTCCCCAGGGTGACAATGGCTAACACGAGGGGACATAATTTTAAGGTGATTGGAGGAAGGTATAAGGGGGATGTCAGGGGTAAGTTTTTTTTTTACAGTGGTGGGTGTGTGGAATGCACTGCCGGCAGAGGTTGTGGGGGTAGATACATTAGGGACATTTAAGAGACTCTTAGACACATGAATGATAGACAAATAGAGGGTTATGTGGAAGGGTTAGATAGATCTAAGAGCAGGATAAAATGTCGGCACAACATTGTGGGCTGAAGGGCTTGTACTGTGCTGCAGTGTTCTATGTTCTATCCCCATCTATGTCCTAAACTTCACCTGCCTCAGCCTTTCTTGTACACAACCAGACGTTCTTAGTCCTCTGTGGCAGAGGATTTCAAAGATTTCACAGCAATCCGTGAAAGAAATTTCTCCTCATCTCAGTCTAAAAAGTCATGGTGCCTCATGCTTGTACTCTCTCCAACCAAAAGAACCAGCCTCTCATTTTCTTATTGGAAATAATTGCAATTCCGATCATGAAGAGGGTTCAATGGCACAGCCACTTTTGCCACAAAATTCCACACGGAATCGTTTCCAAAGGATCACCTCTCATTCTTTACAAATCCAATGACCAGAAACCCATCATACTTGATCTATCCTCATTTGCTAACTCCCTCACCCCAAGAATCAGTCCAGTAAATCCACGCTGCATCCTTCCCAAGGTCTGAACTTCCTACTCATCTTTCTGTAGATTTGGAGACCTAATTGGTACGCACTGTACTCCTGTTGTAGTTTCACCAAAGTTGTTTCATTGGTCATAAAGAATGTTAGTGACTGGAGAAGGAACATACTTCTGGCACATGAATAAAGATTCCTTTCACTTTAGAAAGGATGTCAAAATGTAGGAAAGAGTGAAACAAGAACAAAGTGCTGGAAACACTCAGCAAGTGAGGCAGCATCTGTGGAGAGAGAAACAGTTGATATTTCAGCATAATAACTGTCAGAAGTGAGTTTGATTAAGGATTTTTGATTTGAAATATTGATTTTCTTTGTACTGATGATACCTAACCTCTAGTGTTTCTTGCATACTGTTTTTATTTCAGATTTCCAGAATCTGCAGATTTTTGCTCTTTGATTGCTATGGGAAAGAATATATTAGCAATTTATGAGAATGTGATCAGAAATTAAGTTGTATGGAAAGGAAGGAGAAGCTGGAATTTCACTCCAAGCAAAAGGTTTTCCAGAGGGATTTAAGATCGTTAACATCATGAAGGGCTTTGGGAGAGAAGTTGGAGAGAAACTGTTAACACTGAAGAAAGGTCAGTAACCAAAGGATACAGAATGAAAATAATTGAGTAAAAGCAGGGGGAAAATAAGATTTTTTGAACTCAGTTATGATTGGTAAGACATTGTCTGAAAGGTTAGCAAAAGTAGATTCTATGGTAACCTTCCCACTGAACTCAGTCTGGGAATTGTTTACGTAGCAATGGTTTTATATCTACTTGAAGCGAAAGGTAATGTGCACAATCAAGCCTGTCTGTGTGCAGGTAATGTGCACAATTCGTGCCTAATTAAGGGCATTTTTTTATACCATGAATCCGGTGAAAGGGGTACAATAATGAAGTGGTAATGAAACTGGACTAAGCAATCCACACTTAATGATATTGAAACTTGCATCAGCACATTGTAATTATGAACTCTGGGTCATTGATAAGAGAATGTGGCAGGTGTCTCGAAGACTTGACTCTTTTTCAAATGTTTCCCCCTGAAATTGGAGCTTTTTCTGGATCCATCATTGTAAATTGGAAGACCATGGTAACTCCGAGGAACTGGTTGCAATACCCATTCACATTATTTTCACCAAGTACTCTGCTGATTTTCTGCCTCAATTACACTAGAAGCCCCCACAGAATTCCACTGAGCTCACTCAGCATATACTCCAGATAAAAACGCCCAAGGGTCGAACTCCAGAAAAGACAAGTGCCACTCTGAATTAAGCCCTAGGAAATGTGATATGCTAGTTTTGGAGTAACACTTCCATTGCTTTTGTATTCTCTTACCTTGCCCACTGGAAGTAATTGGGTGCTGTGGCATTGTGAACTGAATACTCTTCTTGGTACCAAAGCAGAGTAGGGAAGTTATGACTTGACTGTCACTCATGGCTGGCTGACAGTTTTCTTACCTCAGAATTGGATGGATTTGGGTTTGGTTGCAGTTCCAGAGACTTGAGTACAAAATCTATTCTCATCTTGGCTTAGGTAGTACTGTACTGTCATAGGTCCTGTCTTCCAAATGAAACTTTAAACCAAGACAGATTTGAAAAATCCCGAAGCACTATTAAAGAAAGCAGAAGACTCTTCAGTCTCCCAGTTGATATTTATCCAATAGCAACCAATATCAGATTATCTGAATGTTATTACATTGCTGTGGATATATTGACAGGTGCATTTCAACACAGACTACAGATTAAAAGTATTATAATATATTTGGGGATATCCTGAGTGTACATGATAAACTCAATGTCTGCTTTTAACTGTACACCACTCTGATCTGATCATTGTCAAATAACTGCATTCTGTACTCATTGATGCATGGCCCATTCCTTACAGATTTCTCTCCCTTGCAAAAATACTGGAACAGGAAAGAAATATATTGTAATTGGGCTTTTGAAGTGAAAAAGACAGTGCTTTATGCAGCAGATTAAAAAGGAGTAATATTCAGATGAAAATAAAAAATTAATAAACATTCCATTTGAGGAAAGTTGGGTTGTAAGCCTCAGTTCAGTGCATTCCAAGAGGTTACATCACATTACTGTTTCAAGTTGATAGGGTGGTAAAGAAGGCATATGGCATGCTTACCTTTATTAGTCGAAACATTGACTAGAACCAGAGGGTACAGCGTCAGAATAAAAGTGCATCCCTTCAGAACAGAGATAAGGAGGAATTTCCTCTGCCAGAAGGTGGTGAATCTGTGGAATTCATTTGCCACATACGGCTGTGGAGGCCAAGTCATTGGGTATATTTAAAGTGGAGGTTGATAGGGTCTTGATTAGTGGAGGGCAGTCAAAGGTTATGGGGAGAAGGCAGGAGAATGGGGTTGAGAGGGGAAAAATAAATCAGCCACTATCAAATGGTGGAGTAACTCAATGGGCCAAATGGCCTAATTCTGCTCCTATATCTTATGGTCATGAGTTCGAGTCAGGAAGTTACGTAACAGCTTTGTAAAACTCGGGTTAAGTCACATCTGGAGTATTGCATTCAGTTCTGGTTGGCCCATTTTAGGAAGGATGCAGAGGGTTCGGGGAAGATTTACCAGGATGCTGCCTGGATTAGAGAGTATGTGTTATAAGAAGAGGTTGGACTAACTAGGATTGTTTTCTCTGGAGCACCAGAGCCTGAGGGGAGACCTGATGGAATGTTATAAAATTGAGACACATAGATAAACAGCCTGTATCTTTTTCCCAGGGTTGAAATGCCTAATACTAGAGTACATGTATTTAAGGTGAGAGGGGAAAAGTTCAAAGGAGATGAGTGGGGCAAGTTTTTTTTTTGAGTGGTGGGTGCCTAGAATGTGATCCCAGGAGTGGCAGTTGAGGCAGATACAACAGATGCATTTATGAGGCTCTTGGAAAGGCACATGAATATGCGGAGAATGGAGGGATATGGATCACGTGCAGGCAAAAGGAATTAGGTGTCAGCTTAATTAGTTCCTGTGTTGTACTGTTCTATGTTCCATGTTACCTCCTAACTTCCATTATTCTAGCCCTACATCCACGCGTCTGGGCACGCACACCTGATCTTTCAGCCAGATAGAATTATCCAGCTGAATTATTTAGCAACCTCCAATATTTCCATTAGTGATTAAAAATGAAGTGCTCAAAAAAATTTAGGAAAACACAATTTTGTTTTATTCCCTGAAGATACAGCTTGTCACAATGTCCTGGAGATTAGTCTTTAGTTGAATAATCCAAGAGTGCTGTAAACCTTGTGTCTTTGCCAGGAGTTGCACTGTGTATGTCAGGCTTTTGGCCACACCAGCCCAGCAGTGGCTGCTGTATGCAGGAACAGATTACTCTTAACAGTCATTAAAGATGGTTTATACTTCAAATTTGTTTTGCCAATAATAATGACTAATTCAGTCTGTTTCTCTTGCTAAAATCCCTTGACAATATATTCCTCCATAAAACAATAAAACTAAATCTGATATGGTGACTTTATAGCTGGTGATGTCACCTTAATTACTAGCTGAGTTCTATTAAGTCTTTATATTGTATCTATTTCATATTCAACCTCAATTATTCCATTTAGAAATAATATTGTTCCTGGTAAATAGTCCTTACTGGCGATAGAGCCAAGGTTATGATTTGAGGCCCAGTTGAACTCCAACTGTACATCTCAAAGACTCTGGACTTGTTCATACTTTTAGCCCCTTGGTGTCGTTACATTCATTCCAATGAATTGTTTCTTTCATGGCAAGGAGCCTCAAGTTCTAATTGTTGGGAGCAAGGATAGACAGTCCACATGCCAGCAGCCCACAACTGCTGCTGGAACACTCATCTGTGCCTTTGACCTCTGGATTAATCGGTATGAATGTTCTGCATGGCTTCCCAGGTTGCATCCTTCACATTCTACCTGGTTCTGAATCTGATTCACCAATCCCCTCTATACCTGAGGATCTACCTTCCTGAACCAGCCATTCCTTGATACTGAAGTTGCCATCTGCTCTCGCTTGCTTGGTCCTTCTAAATCTCTCGGACACACAAGAGACTGCAGATGCTGCAGCAAACAACCTGCTGGAGGAACTCAGCAGGTTAAACAGTATCTGTCAGGGGAAAGAAATTCCCAACCTTTTGGGACAAAACCCTGCATCAGGGCTCAGCAGATGGTGCTCAACCAGATGAGTTCCTCCAGCAGATTATTTGTTGCTCTTTCTGAATCTCTCCTTCCTCTTTCAACCTCTTAATATACTTTGCCTTGTCTTTGGCAGCCAATGCGTCAACTGCATAGGGGCAGAGTTCAGGAGTTCTCCCTATAATGCTATTTCTCTTCCCTCCTGTAAAATGTTCTTTAAAACTTGCCATTTTGACCAAGTTTGGTTCTTCTGTCCTATCTGTCATGTTATTTTCTCAGATGACACTCTAAGCATTTTAAGATGTACGATGTTAAAGGTGCTATGTAAATGTAAGCTGCTGTACTTTTTTGGTAACCCTCTCCTTCAGACATTTCAAGTGTTCGGTGACAAAAGGTGAGGTGAGAAAGCAATTTCTCAGCAATCCCCTCCTTTAAACTGACAGGGACCTCAGCTGCTCAGTCATTGATCTGAAACATCAACTCTGTTTTTCTCTATAGCCAGGTATTGCCAGCACTTTGCATTTATTTTAGTTACTTCCACTGGCTGCCTCTATTGAACAGAGAATTGACATAGTTAAGATGCCTCAAGTGAACCTCCAACAACTAACACCAGTGCAGAGCCAGTGTTAAAGCTGTGTCGTGGAGGGGTCTTTACAGCAGTCCATTGCTGTTGTTTCTGGAACACTTCTTAGCTGCCAAGATTTGCTACATCTCTTTCCACACTAATCACCAGATTTTCTGCAGCCTGCCTTATCAACAATATGTTGGGACAAATTGACTAACGTCTGATGGGTTCAGGGCAGAGGAAACAGTGGCCCATGGGTTTGGGGTCAGCCTTAGTGATAACTGAACTCAATGTATTGCTGTTCTGATCAGTCAGAGTCAGTGATTAGGTGACACCAGGTAGCACTGGGTGGATGTTTTTTTTCCTGAGCTGAGTGGCAACATCTGAAAGTGGGTGGAGGCTGGGATGGTGAAAAGGCTGGTGAGGGGAAGGCAGAAGGGTGTAATGGGGTGAGTCAAGGTGCGGAGAGCTGAGAAAGAACAACAGCCAGTTCTCTCTCCATGGACTCATTCTTTCGCCTGACCAGTGGTGATACTTCCCCCATTCACCCCACCCTGTCACACCTTGACCCAAGGGACTTACTCCTTCCAGATGACACGGGACTCCAGCTAGCCGGGCAGATCTGCTGAGTGCCAGAAGAGTACTGAGGAAGTCTGACACTCCCATCCATCAACTTGGCCACTGGCTCTCCAGTCAGAGTGGGAGGTGAGGATGGTGCAGATGTCCATCAATCGTACATAAGCTCTCTCACACACAAAGCCTGGCAGGAAGCTTATCAGAAATGTCAAAATGCATTCAGGAGTCCAGCGCTTAACTTGGATGGGTCCAAAATCCAACTCTTGCAGTCCTAATCAACAGGCAAGTTCTGACTGAAATTTCACCTCTCAGCACAGCTGGTAATCACTCAACCCCTGAATGCACTGGAAGCTCAGAGTTCCAGCTGGCAATCTGAGACCACGGCAATCATGGCTATGAATATCGACATCTGAAGGGGCTTTGGGGAGTCACGATTCCCAGTAATCTGTCCTCCAATTATTCAGATTTGTTCGGTGTTTTCCAGAGTTGTGGCAGTAGCGCAGCAGGGCACAAGTCAGCTGACCTCTCAAAGGGAGGCACCGCTTTTGTCCCCAGTACTCCCAATTCACCAGACTGCTGCTGTTATGTACCAGCAACAAAAGAAACACACCAAGTAATGTACAAGTGTTAGAAACTATTTTATTAATAACTACTTATAATAAGAAATAAAAATAAAAATGTTAGATCTTAAACATTAACCCCAAAACTAAACTCGAAGTGTGTGTGTGTGGCAAATTCCCAAACTCCAATTCCAGGAATAGTTCTCAAAGTTCAGTTCAGCAAGCTATAAGGTGAAACGTGAGCAAAGGCTTTTGCAAAAACTGCCGTTGACTGAAGAGAAGATGTAGAGAAAAAATAGAGAAGTTATGAAATCCAAACATTCCACAATGGAACCCATATGACACCTCAGTCTCCAAAGGTCTCTACTGCTTTGTTCTGAAGTATCTGCCACCCTGAAAGGCACTCGAATCATGGCTGCTCACAGAAATACCTTCTTCCTTCTACAGGTTAACGACAAAGTGGACTCCACTGGATTATTCCAAAAATCCATACATGGATTGTAGTGACAGACACTGTTATTGTTTTTCATCCATCAGTACAGAGACCAGGCAGGGTGTCCCCCTCCCTTTCTCTTCTCTGAATGCCTGCTCCAAAATGTCAGCATGTCCTTATCTCCTGTTGTTGTCGTAATCACGCAGCGCACGTTATGACTTAAGGGACATTCACCAAATAGTAACCTAATCCGTAACACTGCTCATGTTGAGATGGTGCATTCCAGTACTGGGAGTCCTTGGATCAGAGCTGCTCAACAGTGTCCATGCCATCAATAGCCTTCTCTAGTGCAAATGGACATTCCTGCCCCAGTGCAGCTGCCGCCAGAATGGGAGCACTGTATAATAGCAATAAGAAAGTGTGTGGATGGCAGGTGCAAGTGTGCACAGGGATGACTAGTCAACAATTATAAAGCTTGTCTTAATTGCAAGTGTTAATATATAATGACCTTAAACATTCCTAAACATTGTTTAGGCCACAGCTAAAGTTGCAGAAAGGTTTTGGGGAGCCAAAGTTTAGTTAGAATATCCTGTCTCAGTTGTGCTTTTCCAGCAACAGCTGATCCAGTTAAGCTTCTGGGACCTTCAGAGTGTGGATGATGGCAAAGCTGGTGACAATAATGCAGTTCAGAAGTGGTTGAATGTTATTGGAGATCATCAATGCATGGGATTTCTGTGGTACAACATTTATCAGTCCTGCAACCTCAATGATGTTCAGATCTGGCTGCTTGTGGATATGAGCTGTTTCATCCCCTGAGCTCTGATGCTGTGCAGACTTAATTCTGGAAACAGTCCAACACAGCCCTGAAGCACGTGTAGAAATGGCCTCTTTGTCAGATCCTCCCCTTCAGCAGAACAACTGCAGCCATGGGTTGTGCTCATGTACAGCTGGGCAGCACATGGAGATTGGTCCTGCCTGGTGTGTATTGGAGTGTGCCTCCAGATCAGCCTTGCATGAGCAATAATGACCTACAGTACATGTCAGGTAGCTACCTGGTTCTCGTTGGACGTTCACTCCAGAGGAGTAAGCAGCAAGTTTTAGGTGAAAGTGGTCACCACTAACCATTGGTGTGAATGGATCATGTGTGATCCCTGGGTGTCTCATGTTGACTAGTAGGAACTTGAGAGTGTTGTCTCAGATCACATGGGATGAAGCCAATACGCACTACATGCTCCAACTAGGTATGACACAACCTTTGGATTCAGCAATGTCTTCTGCAACCTTAGTCAGCATTTCCAGCATCTTCAGCTTGTATTTCCAATTTATGCCCTTTGCAATATTTCCCTTTTGTAATTTCAAATATTAATTATGCTTCTCCAATCTTGACCTCCCCAGACTGATTGTTCAAACACTATCCTGATGGAAGGTCATTGAAATGAAAGGTTAACTCTGACTCCCTCAGCTGATGCTGCCTAACCTGCATTTGCTGGCTTATGTTTCAGCTTTCTAGCATCTACAATATTTTATACTTGATCAGATAATTCCCTCATTGTTCTCAGAAATATTGTCATGGGATCTTCTATGTGCATCTGATTCAAATAGCAATACTTCTGTCAGTTCACGAGTCACTTGGGGCTGCACTGGACTGATGGCCAAGGTTATCAGCAGATATAGGACAGCAGCTCTTCCAACATCTGCTAGCCATTCATCAAGATCATGGCTGATCTTTTTTATTGCCATCTACCAACATGATTACCTGAATGTTCAGAAATCTGCATGTCTGCAGTTTATGGCAAAACCAGCCTCCTCTCCATGGACTTTCTCTGTACTTCTCGCTGCCTGGGTAAAGCAGCCAGCATAATCAAAGACCCAATCCACCCCAGACAGTCTCTTCTCCCCCTCCCATCGAGCAGAAGATACACATACCACCAGGCTCAAGGACAGCTTCTATCCTGCTGTTATAAGACTATTAAATGGTTTCCTTGTACAGTAAGATGGACTCTTGACTGCACAATCTACCTCATTGTGACCTTGCACCTTACTGTCTACCTGCACTGCACTCCCTCTGCAGCTGTGGCACTTTATTCTACATTCCGTTATTGTTTTCCCTTGTACTACCTCAATGCACTGTTGTAATGAATTGATATGTATGGATGGTATGCAAGAAGTTTTTCACCATACATGTGACGATAATAAACCAATTTGCCCTCCCAGGGGAGAGAATTCCAAAGGTTCACCACTCCTTGAGTGAAGAAATTTCTCCTCAACTCAGTACTAAACTGCCTATCCCCTGTTCTCAAAATGTGCCACCTGACACAAGACTCCTCAGTCAGGGAAAAGCATCCTCCCTGTGCCTAACCGCAAACTTCTTGAGCAGGACACATCTTTTTCAAAAAAAAATTTTAGTTATGCAGCATAGTAACAGGCCCTTCCGGCCCAACGAGACCACACTGCCCAATTACATCGGATTGACAGGCTCTGCCTCTAAAATTCAACACTAGATTATTTCTAAAAGGCAGATACAAGACTTCCATATTACAACCTGTACAAGTGACATTCGGGGAGTATTCATGGATGATGGATTTGTCTAGGAGGGGGCTTGACTATTTTGGCTGTAACAGGCACTTTGTCATTTTATTGCTGGGGTCCTGGCACAGACTGCAGGTTACATGTTTAGACTCTGAAATTGTAGAGTACAAATCAAATGCCACTTTGTTCAACTGTGCTCCTCCATCTATCTCACAAAGACAGACACAATCAGTAATAGATGACACAAACAAACAACAACTTCTATCAGCACTGGGTGACAATAGACTGATGGCACAAGCCTTTAAGAACATAATCTTGCTGCTAAGTGAGATGGAGCAATTGGTACTTGCTCTTGATGTCTGCTTTACTCGTACCAGGTATGAGTTGGCAGGTCATTTAATATTGTCAGTGTGCAAAGTGTCGAGACTGACAAGGTTGGTAAAGTCAGACAACTGTGGATACCTACAATGAATGGAATGTGAAAAGACATTTGAGAACATGAGTTACATAGGTAAGCTAAAGGATGGATGGGTAAATGCAGAAGAGATGCATTAATAAGTAGTGCAAAATAGAAATAAGGCTCCAAATGTTTAATTCCCCAAAATTTGGAAAATTATGCACATGACATCAATTTTTATCAGTAAAAGCAGAAAGAAATATTGGAATTTTGTTTAGTACAATATCAAGAGATTTTTGAATATTAAGGGCATCAAGGGATACAGGGTTGGTACTGAAAAGTGACACAGAGGTCAAAGATCAGCTCCTACCAAAATGGTGGAGCAGGCACTGAATGGTCTACTCCTGCTCCTATTTCTTATGTTCTTGTGTACAAACACCCTCCTGGTAATTCTCAAGCAATTTCTGTTTCAGTGGTGCAGTGTTTTTCCTTCAGAAATTAGAAAAACAGGTGATCTTAAGGGGACATAAGGGGTAGATGCTGAGAGGGTTTCCCCAATGGGAGTGTCTCAAATGAAGGGAAATAGTTGCACGATATGAGAGCAGTCATTTAAAACTGAAATGAGGTGGAATTTCTTCTTGCAGAGGGTGGTGAACCTTTGGATTCTTAGCCCCAGAGGTATTTCAAGAGGGAGGTGGATACATTTTTGAAAGATTGGAGAACTGAGGACGATGTGGATCTGGCACAGGAGTTGAGGCCAGCATAGATCAGGCATGATTCTATTGAAATGTGGGGCTGGCTTGAGGGGTCAGATGGCCTACTCCTGCTCCTATTTTTTCTTGTGTTTCGGCAAAAGTACAAATAGAGCAGGATTAGAATCAGAGTTGTGTTGTACAGCACGGAAATGGGTCCTTTTGGCCCATTGTGTCTATACCAACCATATCTATAATAGTCCCACATCCTTCTATGCTCATTCAAGTACCTGTCAAGATGCCTCTTAAATGTTGTTACTGTTTCTGTCTTCTTCATTTCTTCTGGCGCCTCATTCCAGATTTCACTCTTTGAAAAATTTACCCCTCAGATCCTCTTAAATCTCCTCCTTCTCACCTTAAGCCTATGTCCTATAGTTCTAGACACCCCTACCATGGGGTAAATAGTTAGTGTTTATTTCCCATCTATGCCTCTCATAATGTTATATACCTCCATGTTACCTGTCTCCTTCCCTCCAGGGAAAACAGACCTGTCCAACCTCTTCTGATAACTGAAGCCCTCCAATCCAGGCAACATGCTTGTGAATCTTTTCTGCACCCTCTCTGGTTTAATCACATCCTTCCTATAGTGTGGTGACCAGATTAGTTGATTTGTTGAGTGAAAAAGATGGGTACAGGTATAATGACCTGACTATCATCCTGTTGTTCTGTAAGATCCTATGATACAATAAGTACATAACAAACTTAAAATATTTTCAACCAGAAATGCACACAGTTGGACAAATATTAAAGCACTGTTTTCAAACAGCTATTCAAACAAAATTCCATGAGGAAGAGTTTGCTGTGTGTAGATGTTAGGACATAGAACAGTATACACAGTACGGGCCCTTTGGCCCACGATGTTGTACCAACCTATATAAACCAACTCCATGATCAGTCTATCCCTTCCCTCCTACACAGCCCATAGCCCTCCATTTTTCTTACATCCATGTGCCTAAGAGTCTTTTAAATTTCCCTATTGTATCAGCCTCTGCCACCACTCTTGGCAGTGCATTCCAGGCACCCACCACCCTGTGTTTTTAATAAAAAAAAAACCTACCTCTGACATGTCCCTTAAACTTTCCTCCACTCACCTTAAACAGATGTCCTCTGGTATTGGCCATTGCTGCCCTGGGGAAAAAGGTGCTGGCTGTCCACTCTATCTATGCCTCTCATCATGTTATACGCCTCTATCAAGTTGCCTCTCAACTGCCTACGCTCCAAAGAGAAAAGGCCTAGCTCACTCAACCTTTCCTCATAAGACATGTTCTCTAATCCAGGCAGCATCCTGGTAAATCTCCTCTGCACCCTCTCTAAAGCTTCCACATCCTTCCTACAATGAGGCAACCAGAACTTGACGTAGTACTCCAAGTGTGGTCGAACCAGAGTTATAGAGCTGCAACATTACTTTGTGGCTCTTGAACTCAATCCCCCAACTAATGAAGGCCAGCACACCATACACCTTACCACCTTATCAACTTGCACGGCAACTTTGAGGGATCTATGGACTTGAACCCCAAGATCCCTCTGTTCCTCCACACTGATAAGAACCCTACCATTAACCTTGTACTCTGCCTTCAAATTTGTTCTTCCAAAGTGTATCACTTCACTTTTTTTTTGGATTGAACTCCATCTGCCACTTCTCTACATCCTGTATATATCCCATTGCAAAAGACGACAACCCTCTACACTATCCACAACACCAACCTTTGTGTCATCTGTATCTTTACTAACCCACCCTTCTACTTCCTCATCCAAGTCATTTATAAAAATCACAAAGAGCAGGGGTCCCAGAGCAGATCCCTGTGGAACACCACTAGTCACTGACCTCCAGGCAGAATACTCTCCATCTACTACCACCCTCTGCCTTCTATGGGCAAGCCAATTCCAAATCCATGCAGCCATGTTTCGATAGATCCCATGCCTCATGACTTTCTGGATGAGCCTACCATGGGGAACCTTGTCAAATGCCTTACTCAACTCCATATATACCACATCCACCACTCTACCTTCATCAATCTGTTTTGCCGCCACCTCAAAAAAAAAAACTCAAATAGGCTTGAGGCACAACCTGCCCCTCACAAAGCCATGTTGACCATCCCTAATAAGAGTATGCCTCTCCAAATGCTTGTAAATTTTGTCCCTAACAATCCTCTCCAATAGTTTGCCCACCACTGACATAAAACTCACTGGTCTATAATTCCCAGGATTATCCCTTTCATCTTTCTTGAAAAATGGAACAATAGTTGTCATCCTCCAATACTCTGGTACCACTCCTGTGGCCAAGGTGAACAGAAAGGTCATTGTCAACACCCCAACAATCTCTTCCCTCCCTTCCCGTGGTAACCTGGGGGCAGGCACGGTAGTGTAGCAGTTAGCATAACGCTATTACAGAGCCAGTGACCTGGGTTCAATTTCGGCCACTGTAAGAGTTTGTACATTCTCCCTGTGTCTGTGTGGGTTTCCTCCGGGTGCTCCGGTTTCTCCCCTCATTCCAAAGATGTATGGGTTAGGAAGTTGTGGGCATGTTATGTTAGCACTGGAAGCGTGGTGACACTTGCGGGCTGCCCCGAGAACACTACACAAAAATGCATTTCACTGTTTCGATGTACATGTGACTAATAAAGATATCTTATTTTCTGTCCGGCTCCAGTGACTTATCTATCCTAATGTTTTTCAGAAGATCCAACACTGCCTCTTTCTTAACCTTGACGTGCTCCTGCACATTAGCCTGTTCTACACTGACCTCACATTCACCAAAGTCCCTCTCCCTGGTGAACACTGAAGCAAAGTATTCATTAAGGACCTCCTCTACCTCTTCCACCTCCAGGCACGTATTTCCCCCTTTATTCCTGAGCAGTCCTACCCTCACCCTAGTCATCCTCCTGCTCTTCATCTACGTGTAGAATGCCTTAGGGTTTTTCTTAATTCTATTCGCCAAGACCTTCTCATGTCCCCTTCTAGCTCTCCTAAGTCCCTTTAAGCTCCTTCCTGGCTACCTTATTGTCAAGAGCCCTGCCTGATTTTTTGCTTCCTAAACCTTAAATATGCTTCCTTCCTCTTCTTGACTAAACCTTCCACCTCTCTTGTCAGCCATGGTTCGTTCACCCTACCATTCTTTCCCTACCTCAGTGAGACAAACCTATCCAGCAACCCATGCAAGTGGTCCCTAAACAACCTCCACATTTCTGCAGTACATTTTCCTGAGAACATCTGCTCCCAATTTACGTTCCCAAGTTCCTGCCTAATACCATCATTAAACTGATTCTGGCAGGGGGATGGAAACCAGGATGTTAGGTTACAAGATGCTAAGGTAAGGGAGGAAGCTTATAGAAACAAGTCCAATGAGGATGGCAAGAAGGACAGGCAGGTGAGAAGTCAGGATAATTTGCTGAATAATAGAAGTACAACAAATCAGGATGTTAGGATACAGAATGTTAGGATAGGGGATGAGGTATATAGGAATATGTCTAAGATAGTATGTAGTGACGATGGTAAGAAGGATAGACAGGTGGAAAGTCAGGATAATCTGCTGAACAATAGAAGTACAACAAAATCAATAGCAGATACTGGACTAAAATACTATATTTAAATGCATGTAGCATTGGGAATAAAGTAGATGACCTAGTGGCACAACTACAGGTTAATAAATACAACATTGTGGTAATCACCGAGTCATGGCTTTATGATGGATGTGATTGGGAACTGAATGTCCAGGGGTACACAGTGTATAGGAAGGATAGGCGGGTAGGCAGAGGGGGAGGTGTGGCCATGATGGTTAGTAATGATATAAAATCAGTAGAAAGGAAGGACATTGGGTCAGAGGAGGTGGAATCCTTATGGGTGGAGCTAAGAAATAGCAAGAGTAAAAGGACAATATTAGCGGTCATATATAGGCCCCCTAATAGCAGTCAGCAAGTGGACGATAAGTTGCAGTTTGAGATAGAAAAAGCATGCCAGAGTGACAATGTGAAGATAATTATGGGGGATTTTAACATGAAGGTGGACTGGGAAATCCAGCAAGGCAGTAGGACTCAGGAGAGTGAGTTTGTGGAATGTCTAAGGGACGTTTTTCTAGAGCAACTTGTTGAAGAGCCCACCAGGGGATCAGCTGTTTTGGATTGGGTGCTGTGTAATGAACCGCAGGTGATTAGGGAACTAAAAGTAAAGGAACCACTGGGAACCAGTGATCACAATATGATTGAGTTCAGTTTCAAGTTTGAGAAGGAGAAGCTGATAACTGGTGTATCAATATTTCAGTGGAACAAAGGAAATTACAATGGTATGAGAGAAGAGTTGGCCCAAATTGATTGGAAGAGTAAGCTGGCTGGAGGGACGGCGGAGGAGAAATGGAAGGAATTTCTACAGGAAATAAGGAAATTGCAGGATAGATATATTCCAAGAAAAAAAGTTTTTGAATGGAAAAAAAGGCACAAATGTGGATAACGAGAGAGGTGAAGGCTAAAATAAAAGCAAAAGGGGCAGCGTACAAAGAAGCAAAAATTAGTGGGAAAACAGAAGACTGGGAAGCTTTTTAAAAACCTGCAGAGAGAAACTAAGAAGGTCATTAGGAAAGAAAAGATGAATTATGAAAGGAAGTTGGCGGATAACATTCGAAAGGATACTAAGAGTTTTTTAAATACATGAGTAAAAGAGAGACACGGGTTGATATAGGACCAATTGATAACGGTGCAGGAGGTATTGTAATGGACGATAGAGAGATGGCAGTGGAATTGAATGAATATTTTGCATCGGTCTTCACCATGGAGGACATCAGCAGTGTGCCGGTTAGTCAGGAGTCTCACGAAATGGAACTGAGTTCAGTTAAGATTACTAGGGAGAAGGTGCTAGGAAAACTAAATGGGCTAAAGACTGATAAGTCTCCCGGACTGGATGAGGTGCATCCCCGGGTTCTGAAGGAGGTGGCTTTAGAGATAGCGGAGGCATTGGCGATAATTTTCCAGGAATTGATAGATTCCGGCATGGTTCCGGAGGACTGGAGGGTCGCAAATGTAGTTCCGTTGTATAAGAAAGGTGGGAGGCAGCATAAAGGAAATTACAGACCTATTAGTCTGACGTCAGTGGTGGGAAAATTATTGGAATCTATCCTCAAGGATGGGGTTACGGAATACCTAGAGGCGCAAGGCAAGATAGGTCCTAGCCAACATGGTTTTGTGATGGGAAGATCCTGCCTGACCAACCTATTGGAGTTTTTTTGAAGAAATCACAGGTAGGGTGGATAAGGGAGAGGTGGTGGATGTGTATTTAGACTTTCAAAAGGCCTTTGATAAGGTGCCTCAAGAGACTGATTAATAAGATGAGAGGTCATGGAATTACGGGTAGGATAGCAGAATGGGTGGAGCATTGGCTGGTTGGCAGGAAGCAAAGAGTGGAAATAAAAGGATCTCGTTCTGGTTGGTTACCGGTTACTAATGGTGTGCCGCAGGGGTCGGTGTTGGGACCGCTCTTTTTTAGCTTGTACACCAACGATTTGGATAATGGTTTTGTGGCTAAGTTTGCGGATGACGCCAAGATAGGTGGAGGAGTAGGAGGTATTGAGGAGATAGGGACCTAGACAGTTTAGGAGAATGGGCAAGGAAATGGCAGATGAGATTCAATGTTGAGAAATGTGCAGTTGTACACTTTGGAAGCAGAAATAAGCAGGCAGATTATTATCTAGAAGGAGAGAAAATTCAAAGTACGGAAGTAAAGGGACTTGGGGGTACTCGTGCAGGATACCTTAAAGGTTAACCACCAGGTCGGATCGGTGGTAAAGAAAGCGAATGCTATGTTGGCATTCATTTCGAGAGGTATAGTGTATAAAAGTAAGGAAGTGTTGATGAGGCTCTACAGGGCACTAGTGAGGCCTCATTTGGAATATTGTGCGCAGTTTTGGGCCCCACATCTTAGGAAGGATGTGCTGACGTTGGAGAGGGTTCAGAGGAGATTTACGAGGATGATTCCAGGAATGAAAGGGCTTGCGTATGATGAGCGTTTGTCGGCTCTTGGACTGTACTCACTGGAGTACAGAAGAATGAGAGGGAACCTCATAGCGATATTTAAAATATTGATAGGAAAGGACAGAGTAGATGTGGCTAGGTTGTTTCCCTTGGTGAGTGAGTCCAGGACAAGAGGGCACAATCTTAGAATTAGAGGGCACAGTTTCAAAACAGAGATGAGGAGAAATTTCTTTAGCCAGAGGGTGGTGAAAAGAGGAGATAGATATCTAAATAGTCAGGGTATCAAGGGATATGGGGATAAGGCTGGAAATTGGGATTAGAATAGTTTTTTTTCTCCCCATTCCCCATTTCTTTTTCCCTTTTCCTTGGAGCAGACTTGATGGGCCAAATGGCCTGCTTCTGCCCCCTTGTCTTGTGATCTTGTGATCATAATTTGCCCTCCCCCAATTAAGTACTTTCCATATTGTCTGCTCCAATCCCTGTCCATGGCTACGTTAAAGGTCAGGGAGTTGTGGTCACTATCTCCAAAATGCTCGCCCACCGAGAGGTCTGTCACCTGACCAGGTTCATTGTCCAGTACTGGATTCAGTATGGCCTCTCTTCTGGTTGGCCTATCCACATACTGTGTCAGGAATCCTTCCTAGACACGCTTAACAAATTCTGCCCCATCTAAACCTTTTACACTAAGGACGTGCCAATCAATATCAAGGAAGTTGAAGTCACCCATGACAACAACCCTGTTATCTTTGCACCTTTCCAAAATATGCTTGCTTTTCTGCTCCTCAGTGTCCCAGTTGCTATTGGGGGAGCCTATGGAAATGTTCCCAACAGAGTGATCGCTCCCTTCCTGTTTCTGACTTCCACCCACACTGACTCAGTGGACAATCCCTCCAGGACGTCCTCCCTTTCTGCAGCTGTGATACAATCCCTGATTAGCAATGCCACTCTTTTACCTCCTTCCCTATTCCTCTTGAAACATCTAAACCCTGGAACATCATGCAGCCAATCCAGCCCTTGTGACAGTCAAGCCTCTAATGGCCACGACATTGTAATTCCACGTACTGATCCATGCTAAGTTCATCACCCTTATTCTTAATATTACTCCCATTAAACAGATTTCAACCCATCCAACTGACTGCATTTATGCCCTATCCCCTGCCTATCCTTCCCAACAGCCTCTCTGAACAATGCATTTACCTTTATACCAACTGCTCCCTCATCTGACCTAATGCTCTGGTTCTCATCCGCCTGCCAACCTAGTTTAAACCTGCCCACAAGGACATTGGTCCCTCTCGAGTTCGGGTGTAACCTATCCCTTTTCTACAGGTCGTACCTTCTGCAGAAGAGATCCCAAATATGTATCCTTTATTATATAAAGATAAGATATCTTAGTCACATGTACATCGAAACACAGTGAAATACATCATTTTGCGTAGTGTTCTGGGGGCAGCCTGCAAGTGTTGCCACACTTCTGGTGCCAATGTAGCATGCCCACAACTTCCTAACCCGTACGTCTTTGAAATGTGAGAGGAAACCCACGCAGACACGGAAAACGTACAAACTCCTTACAGACAGCAGCCGGAATTGAACCCGGGTCGCTGGAGCTGTAATAGCATTACGCTAACCGCTACACTACCTAGTAGTGATCAAGTTGTGTCCTTTATTATCATATAAAATAATAACCAACAATCAGCACTTGTGTTTAATGCTGTCCAGGACGTAAGTATTAGTCACGTTTTGAAAAACACAAAAAATGAAAACACGCAATAGCTTTTGTAATGGTGAGGTTACCTAATTTTGTAGGTGGGTTGGGTAATTGAATAATTGTGAGGTTTCAACATATGCACAGCCAAAATTATTTAAAGATCACAAATGTAATTTGAAGATGTTTTCCATTCTGTGCATACTGTTTGTTTTAACAAACATGAACCATGATCATTTTAAGCCATTTGATTCTGAACACCGTTTAATGGCAGAACTGGGGCTTAATTGGCATTGAGATCAACGTAGTTGAAATCATCAGTGCTTTCCTCTGACTGAAGGAAGAAAATACTTCTGACCATCTCTGGCTGGATCACGTTATCCACCACCACCATTACTTCTCCGTAATCTACCTCAATATGGACTGTAATTTCACTTTTACCCCTCCCCAAAAATCAGTAGCTTTCTTCAAATGATGTCCTCTTCAGATGCTTGCCTCCAGAATTTCTGAAGGCTCCATCCTTGTTCCCTCACCAACACTCTGTGCTTTTCATAATTGCATCTTTTGGACAACAGATACATGAAAAGCCACAAGCCAACATATGCCGATGACCTCTATTCACTGATCCTCTCCACTGGATCTGTGCTCTCACACGGTCTCTAATTAAATACTGAAAAAATCCTGCACTGACATCATCGATCTTATCCACTTCCTTGGCTGCTCACTCATTTCCTTCTGCAGATCTCACGCACACCATAGTGCGGAGCTGCCACTTCCCAGACTCTAGAGCTTTCCTCTATATATTTAGTTGCAGAGATTTGTGTGGATCTTGCTTGTAGTTTGCAAACCCTCTGCCTATTCCCCTTAGCTCCTCAGCTTCAAAAGCTTTCTCAAAACCAGATCTCAAATGTGGGAAGGATGCACAGGGAAGAGAAGGGACATTGCCGCAAGAACCGCAGATAGAAAGTTGGAGAGAGATTTCTAGCTGGAAGAGAGGCTTGTGTTGCAGGGTGCTTTATATAACATGAGGGTAAACTAAATGAAAATGTTTTCAAATGTAGATACTGCTGCATTGTAGGAATTTTGAGTAGATAATCAGTTTTGGTGATAGTGTGGGATAAACGTTGGATCAACAATCACCCCCCCCCCCCCACACACTTTTGTGAGATCTCTTCAGCATACTTGAGAATAGAAGGAGTATTCTTGCAGGAAAATAGAATGCAAGTGCAGGGGAGGGGCTGGGAGGAGGGAAGCCTTGCAGCATGAACCGGACATGCAAGGGTGAAAAGCGAAGTGACCACATGGAGTTAATGGAGGAGGGAGAGGGAGAATGACAGCTAAAATCATGAGGTGAACTGTTCTAGCAGGAAAGAGGGGCGGCATAGTGGCACAGCTGCTTCCTCACAGCATCAGAGGCCTGATCTCCAGTGCTGTTTGTATGGAGTTTGCACATTCTCCCTGTGACAGTCTGGTCTCCGCCCAAGGATGTGCAGGTTGGTAGGTTAATCAGACACCATAAATTACCTCAAGTGTATGGGTGATGGTGGAGTCCAGGGGAGTTGATGAGGATGTGGAGGGAATAAAACAATAGGAATGATGCAGGATTAATGTAAATGGGTGGTTATTGGTCAGCATAGACTCGGTGGGCTGAAGGGCCTGTTTCCATGCTGTATCTCTCTATGACCCTTTGAATGTGATTGACAAATAGGATGCATCCTGGTTCATAGAGTGAGGATCGGAAACACTGGAATCACTTTAAGAAATACTTGGATGTGAAGTATGGAGGATGTCTTACAGCATTAAAGGAACTCTAAAGACAGCTTATTGTCAGTCGTACTGTGAAGATTTGCTCAACAGATGAGCTGAGATTTAAATGTCTTGTTGCATCTAAGTTTCTTTTCGAATCTCATGACTTAACCTTCAAAGCCGATACAGTTCCTTAGCATATTGTATTTTAGCAATTTTCCAGAAAGTTCACTTCAATATACTTCCCACAGCTATTTTGAATTGTAAATATAAAATCATTAATGCAATCAAACATCCTCAGGCAGCAGGGAATTTGAAATGTGGGTTGTAGTTCCTCCTCTGACTGGAAATGCACCTTCTTCCTGAAATGACTATCTTTTAAAAGATTGGGAACCCAGTGTGCTCCCGCTCCGTGCGAGGCCAGTGGGAACCCAGTGTGCTCCCGCTCCGTGCGAGGCCAGTGGGAACCCAGTGTGCTCCCGCTCCGTGCGAGGCCAGTGGGAACAGTGAAGAATATTCTTCCTGTTAAGGGATAGGTATTGATAGTTTTAGGCAATAGGTGTTCATTTTTGGGCAAGGAAAAGTCTTCTCTGGAAGCCAATAGTCATGGATGTACCTGCTGAGTTAAACTTGCTGAAGACAATAGTGAAGAATGAGAAAACATCTGAATAAGCTTAGATGCTTCTGCAGGAATGTCTATGTGATCTGCTCTTCAGGGGTCTACTACTTGTTCCTTCTTACTCTCCTTCCCACAGGGCTAGCACTAACTGTTTCACCTGCTTGTGATTTCTAGCCTTTATAGCAGGGTCTGGTGTGATTTGTTGGTGCACACATCTCCTCACATCATTACTCTGACCATCTTTGCAATACCCTTTTGAGTTGTCCAAAGGCCCTGCTTTGATGCCATAGGAACTTCATCGGCCAGAGCTCCAGGTGAGTCTTGGATCTTGATGCAGCCACACCAGTTTTCATTCAACTGTGCTGATGTGATTGCTTGTCAAAGTATTAATGAGTCATTGAAGTTTCCTGGGCTGCAAAGGTGTGTGGGTGGGATAATGAGCACAGACTGCATACTCATGTAAAGGTGGATGTTGGGGAGTGAGAAGTTCATTCTCATGTTTGAGCGCAGTTAATGGTGGCCACTCATGGAAGCTCCAAATATCTATGAAAGTTGACTACCCCCATTTGATTTGGAGCACTGGTTGATAAATTCCAGTGTTTAACTGAACAGACTATGCAATTCTTTATTCTATTAATACCTCCTTTCCTTTGACAACAACCCCTGACTCCTTCACTCATTAATCTCATGCCTACGATTCCCAAATCTGTCCCCAACTCTCCAGCTCCCCCATCACAGCCCAGTCTTGGCCCTGCCCCAACTTCCAAAGTCTCCACACAGTCTAACTGGCTCCAATGTCCTCCCTACCCCAACCCCTCATCACCAAGGTATAGAAGGTTCAGACCAAGTGCTGATACGTGGAATATATAGGTAGGTAATTGATGGACATGGTGGTTCAAAGGGCCTGTTTCTGTGCTGTATAACTCTATGCCTCTCTAATTAATGAAAATTTCAAATATGTGCAACCTGTTTTCATTGTGAGAAAACCTAAACTATTACACCAACTATTGCATATGGTCTGTACATGTTGCATTGCACTATTCAATACGACTGCTCAGCAAGCTCTCTGATGTTTTCTTAGTTTTAAGAAAGTAGTTTATGATTTTGCCTAAAAATTAGGTCACTCTGCACCCTATTTCATGCACCACAGACTTTTGTCAGCACTTTGACTGCTGTTTGCAATGACAACATTGATAAGGAGATGAAACCTGCTGCAATGTGAATTGAATGGTCTTATGCATGTTGCACAAGTGCAATAAAGTATACTGCAAGTGCAATCCTGGCCTGATATCTGCTCAGGAAAACTGAGCCATATAGATGCACTGAATACATGGTGTAACGTTGGGTCAGAACAACAGAGAACGACCAACCTGCTCCTCCTGCCCTCAATCTTTTCTCTTTAAGGGATCTTCGGTTATTCACAGACTCAGTGGGAAGAGGAGGGGCACAGAACTACAACGCATGGTGGAGGCAGCCACAGTGATCCACAAATAGAGATTTTGTGCCCAGACCAGACCTGAGCACCTAGCAGTACATGCGAGAGAAAGGTCGAGAGATCATTTCCAAACATATGCTTTACACTTTGGCCATTATGCAGGGTGGGGGCTCATCCATTGCCCAGCAATAGTTGGAGGCAGAAGGGGAGACGAGCGCCAGGCCAGGTGGGTAACAGGTGACTGCACTATTGCAGTGGTGGTGATGGGACAATGAATGTCTTCACCTCATTCATCTTCTCCCCCCTCCTCTTTCAGCAGTCTCAACTGATCAATCCTTCTGCAATATGCTGCCAGACAACCCCATTCTGCCCCATCTCCCCGCATAATATTACTCTAACTTCAGGAGCAATAACACTGCAATTTTACAGTTCACCGTATTCTGTCCACACGTGATGCTGAGATTCCAGTTCCTGAGACTGTAATTCTCTAACTTGCAATCCATCATCTGTGTTCAGCACCTGCTTTATAGGGATGAAGCTCATTATAGACTCAAAACTGATCTCTTGATTTCAACAATTTCAGTGGCTGAACTTATTACCAATGACATCTTATCTTGTTCCTTTGCCTGTCCCATTATCACTTCATTATTGACTTGAGGTGTTTCAATGCCCCTGGTTATGTTGTACCTCCACTCCTCAACCAAGAGTGGCGTCTGTGATTCAGAGGGATCTTTCCTCGGCTGCTTTTCTGTAACTTGAGTAAACTTTTTTCCCCAGGTTTGCAATCACTTCCAACAGAGGTTGCAGTCAATGAGCACTTACTATTAAGAAGTGCCAGTCAAGCTCTCTATTCCCTGTGAATGTTTGCCACTGATGCTGGTTGTGTGTGAATGTCAAGACATAGCATCATACAGATATACAGCATGGAAACAGGCCCTTTAGCCCAACTCATCCATACTGACCAAGGTGCCCAACTGAAACTGTCCCGTTTGTCTGCATTTGGCCCACATTGCTCTAATACTTTCCTGCACAACATTGTGGGCTGAAGGGTCTGTTCTGTGCTGTACTGTTCTATGTTTATCCACGTACCTGTCCAAATGTCTTCTAAACATTGTAATTGCACCCACCTCTGCCATTTCCTCTGGCAGCTTGTTCCATATGCCCAGCACCCTCTGGAAAAACTTGCCACTCTGATCCCCTTCAAATCTTTCCCCTCTCACACTAAACCTATGCCCTCTAGTTTGAGACTTCCCTATTCTGAGAAAAGGACTGTGACCATGCACCTTATCGCTGCCCCTCATGATTTTATAATCCTCTAAGCTCACACCTCAGCCTCCTTCGCTCCAGGGAAAACAGTCCCGGCCTATCCAGTCTCTCCTTATAACTCAAGCCTCCAGTCTTGGCAAGATCCTTGTGAATCTTTTCTGCACCCTCTCAGCTTAATCACATCCTCCCTATCGTATGGCGACCGGAACTGCACACAATACCCCAAGTGTGGTCTCAGCAACATCTTGTACAACTGTAATATGATGTCTCAACTCTTGTACTCAGTGCCCCAAGCATGTCATATGCTGCCTTTACCAGCCTGTCTACCTATATCGCCACTTTCAGGGAACTATGTACTTGGATCACTAGCTTTCTCTGTTCTACAACACTCCCTTGGGCCCTGCCATTTACTGTGAAAGAGCTGCCCTGGTTTAACTTCTCAAAATGCATCACTTCTCACTTGTCGGAGTTAAATGCCATCTGCCATTCTTTGCTCACTTTCCCAGTTGATCCAGATCTTATTGTAACTTTAGTCAGCCTTCTTCACAATCCACTCCCCCATCAATTTGGGGCTATCCATAAACTTACTAGTCATGCCACCTATATTCTCATTCAAATATAACAAACAACAGAGATCCCAGCACCAATCCCCATGCATACCACTGGTTACAGGTTTCCAATCTAAAAAAATAACCCTCCACTACCATCCTGACTCCTTCCAACAGGCCAATTTTGTATCCGATTGGCTAGATCACCTTGGATCCCATCTGTTCTAACCTTCTGGTCCAGCCTACCATGTGGGACCTTGTCAAAGGTCTTGCTAAAGTCCATGTAGATAATGTTCACCACCTTGCCCTCATCAATCCTCATGGTCACCTCTTCAAAAAAAAAAAACTCCATTTGAGTTTTTCCTGAGACACTATTTCCCCCACACTAAACTACAGTGACTATCCCTAATCAGTCCTTGCCTTTCCAAATTCAGATAGATCCTGTGTCTCAGAATCCCCTCCAGTAATTTTCCCATCACTGATGTAAGGCTCACCAGTCTGTAGTTCCCTGGCTTGCCCTTGCAGCCCTTCTTAAATAAAGGCACATTAGCCATCGTCCACTCACCCATGGCTAATGAAGATATAAAAATCGCTGCTAGGGCCCCAGCAATTTTTTTGCCTTGCTTTCCGCAACATCCTAGGATACACTTGGTCAGGCCCCAGGGATATATCCACCTCTATGTGCTTCAAGACTGCCAGCACTTTTTTCGTTATGTCGATACATTTCAGGATATCACTGTTCTCTTCCCTGAACTCATTAGCTACCATAACCTTCTTTGTGAACTGTGCTGGGTCAGTTGATGCAGATCCTTGCACATTGCAATTCTAAAGCACATTCACCAGTACAGTCAAAGTTCAACCTATCCTATCAAAGCATTCACTTAAAAGATTTCTGTAGACTCCATTTCTCTTGAGAAGCTCCTCGGTGTTCTATATTTTCTAAGTAGAGGCTCTCAGTTCTCTCATCTTTCAGTCTCTTATTTTGCATATTCCATAATGCCTCAACTTTTTTAACAGAGCAACTGCACAGCTATGCAAAAGGAGGTTCTTTGTACGTTTAACATAAATTAATTGCTTTTCAATTCTATCATTGAAGGAACAAACAACAATAATTAGTTGCACTATAGTTCAATTTAGACCATTACTCATTGAGACTGGATGCCATTGTTTGTCAAAGCTGTGAGACTAAGTGCATCTTGATATCTGGTGCCCACAAATATCTGGTGATAGACATCACATTGCTAAACAATACTAGAATGAGTAATCTAGAAACTATTTTTTCCAACTCAATAATTCAGCTGTTGGTAATATAAGCCATTGGTTCTTAACATTGTATGACCCTTACATACATACATTTACTATGAATGATAACCCTATGTATATCCAGCAGTAAAATTACTGCCTGGCAAACATACCCAACCTACTCTTGGTCAGATTTCACTTAGTAGCACTAATTAATTAATGCCAGATCAAATAAATGAATTGTAAGGCACAAAGATGATTGTTTATAATACTTCCAAGAAAAAACTTGCTGAAATCACACAACCCATATCATTGAAATCCAACATTGCTGAAATGTTGACATTGTTTCAATCCTGACAACCACCTCGTGACTTTATTCTCCAATCCAGGGCAGCAGTCAGATGCAGCCATTTAGGTTTCAATGACTGACTCAATTGAGATGACTATTCGAATGTAGTAATATCCATAGTATAAGAAGCCTAACATCACTGTGCTGTCACCCCACCAGCAGGGAGGAAAAGAAACTGAAGGCTAAATTGCAATGAATAGCCTTGATATAGTAGTTTGCTGGAGTGTCAATAACCAGAGGGGCCAGAGTTATCCTACAAAGACACTGGGGCATTATTGGAAAAGCCCCTTGAGAAAGTGGAGATGAGTCATTCAGATTGGCCACTTTATTCCAAAGGATGTGGAGTTTCCTCAGTGCTGTTGAGTTTGCTTTTATCAGGGCAGGTGAAGTGTATTCCATCATGCTCCGGGCTGAGGCTTGTAGACAATGGAAAGCTTTGGAGAATCGGGAAAGGAGCCACTCACTGCAGAATGTTCAGCCTCTGACTTGTTCCTGTAACCTCAGCACTTATGAGGCTGGCAGGATGCTGATGTGGAATTTGATACTGCAATGTAGTTGAACCATAGGAACAGGCAATTGGACACCTTTGTTGTTGATCATTCTTGCCTGTCACATTCAAAGTGCAATGTTACTTACCACTTATCAGCTGTCTGAACATTCTCTGTGCTTTGTTGCTGGGCGTAAAGTGATTGATTATCTGAAGTGTTTTGGACTGGAAATAAATACTTCATCTTCAGCAAAGTTTCCCACTTCTGACCTTATGACAGAAAGAAATTCATTCTTGAAGCAGCTGATTGTAACCAGGACATTGCCCCTAGAAGCTCCTGTGGTGATGGGCTAGAGCTGAGATGATTGGTTTCCACAGAATCTTTCTTTATTTTATGTTTGACTCCAGCCAATCAAGGGTCTACCCTCAATGCTCATTGAATTTGGTTTCATTGGTAGTCACTGTCATTGGCAGTCTCTTGTGTCTCCAAATTGTTTGTTACTGTCAAATGCTGCCTCATTATTGAGGGTGGGCCATCTCTCCTGACATCTAGAAATCAATTCTTTTGCCAATATTTGATCCAAAGCTGGATCCAAATGGAGAATCTAAACTAAAAGTGGAGGAGTGGGTTATTGTTGAATAAGTACCATTTGATTGCAGTGTTGAAAACCCCTTCCATGATTTTACTTATGATTGAGATTAGACTGCCTGGGATGTAATTAGCCAGATTAGAGTCATCCCGATTGTAGTGCATACCTTGGTAATTTTCCATGTTTGCAGATAGATGACAGGTGTTGATCTACAGGAACAGTCCAGCGAGAGGCAAAGTTAGTTCTATAAGTCTGCAGCGCTAAACCCAAGATGCTGTTGTGGCCCCTTGCTTTTTGCTCTGTCTGGTGCACTCAACCATTTCTTTACATCGCATGGATAGAATCTAACTGACTGAAGGCTATCTGTCCTGTGATGCAGTAAGGGCGAGCCAGGGATGTTGGGGGCGAGATGTCAAGATTAGCTGTATACCTTGTATTCCTACTTGAAGGTGGCTGCAAATGCTTTAGTCATCGTTTTAACCCAATTGGTAAAAGCAACAGAAGCTTGGAGGATACTGTTTCTCTTGTGCAGCAGGTTGTTATGATATGGAATGCAGTGACAAAAAGGTGAGTGAAAGCAAAATCATTGCTATGTTTTAAAACGGAATTGGATCTCCACTCAAATAGAAAACAGCTCCAGGGCTGTGGGGAAAGAAATGATTATTGGACAGCTATTTTAAAAAGTCATCATAAAGACAAGACCAAATGGCTTCAGCTTGTGTTGTATAATTCTGTGGTTCTATTCAGTCTCACTAACATAAGAGATTCTAAAAAGATACAAATGAATTTCTGCTGACGTTTGTCTTGCGTGTGTTTCCACAGCACCTTATTATGTTGTCAAAATATCACAACAAATTACTCCCACAAACAGCAGGAGATGACTAATCAGCTAATCACCTTTTTCTATGGGGGTGTTGGTAAAAGGAAAAATCATTGCTTTTGAAGTGCTGACAGGCCTCGGCTGCTCTGTAAATTCTACCATTGAATGTACTTTTCAGCAGAATAACACCTCATTTTAAGGATGGGTCCACTCTCCATCCTCCAATGGTGAGTTGTGCCTTTACATTTAGAATTATGCATCTCTCTCTCTCTCCACCTTAGAGTCATTCACATACAGAACCAAAACAGGCCCTTTGGCCCACAACACTAACCTCAAGCACCTATTTGTGCTAATCCCAGGTGTGTGGTTTTTTTTAAATTCTCCCACATTCCCATCAACTTCTACCACCAACCTACACAGTGGGGGCAACTGAGTGGCCAATTAACCTCATAACCTGCCCTTCTTTGGATTGTGTGATGAAATCTGGAGGAACCCCACATGGTCACAGGGAGAATTCCACACAGGTCAGGATTAAATCCAGGTCTCTGGAGCTAAGAGTTGTCCTCAATGCAGGGAATTTCCGTTTAGTTCCACTCCCATGGTTTTGCAAATGCTCCTATTTCAAGTATTTATTGGCTTCCCTTTTTGAAGCTATCATTTAATCTATTTCTGCCAGTCTTTCAGTCAGTGTGATCCAGATCGCAATGTTGCTAAGAATCAGTCAAAAGTAATTCAGGGCAGAAGAATCTTTCTTTGTTTTTCACTTCCTAAAATATGAATTGAGGGCAAAAGGCAGCACCTGTCCTTTTCTTCTCAGACTCTCCTTTGGAATCAAAACTGACTTGCTTCCCTCTATTTTAGTGGGTTTTACAGTAATCAATGAGGCTCATTTGCAATTCTTCCTCAAATGGGCTACAAAGTACCTAATGGTGCGTGCTAGTTATCAATAGTTCAGGAGGTGAGCATCTGTGTGTGCTAGCACATAGACATGTAATCCACCCAATCAACTCCCATCATTGTTCAATTAGGAGAGCCATTTGGTGAGAATGGAATGAGGTCTGGCTGCAGTGCATGTCTCCCATGTCCAATCAAATGTCTTAACCCATGGGACCAAGGTAGATGGATAGACAAAAGATGTAAATCAGCTTGATTGCATTAAATGATTGGTAGAGACAAGAGTCTGAATGACTGACTTCAATTTCTACATTCATATGATTTTCTTATATTTAAAAAAAAGATTAAAAATATTACCAGCTGCAGCAGCACAAAGCTGGGATCAAATTGTTCAATTCCATAATTTCTCTGGCTCACTCAACAAGCAGTTATAGAGTGACTGAGATAATCTGTCAGCAGTCAGGATTCATTTTGAATCTCATCAATGTATCCTGTACTTTCACATTGCAACCTTCAGAACCTGCACTGTATATATTCTTAATTAACCAGTATATTCCTGGCTGAATATTACAAGCTGAAATACATTATCCATATTCAAATTATGCCAAAATATGGAACTCCATAGAGCTTTCTATATCCATTTCTACAGCCCACATATTGACACGAGTCAAGTTTCCAAAGCCAGTTCTGAGATCACAGCAACTAAGCGGAACACAAGACTTACCACTTTCATAGCTTTGGCACACCCTGGAGGGTATTACCACCAATAAATGGAGTTTGATCCTCAATTCCCATTCTTTGCAGGTAATCATACCAGTCAACAGGAGGGTCACACAAACACTTCTGAACTAGACAACCAACAAATTAGGTTTTACAGTTCCTGAATCTGGAATAAAATCTGATGAGGTCAAGGGTACTTCTGCTCTCCCTTGAATAATGATGATAGGATCTTACATTCATCTAAAGACCATATGGGGGTCCCTACTGAGTATTGTGGCTTGGAGATTCTATTTGATAGTCCTGGATTCTCACTGAAATTACTCAGGTATCCATTTCATCAAGCAAAGGTTTACTGAATATTTGGCACAAATTGGATTCAGTGTAACCTGAATTTCTGCAGTCTTTGAAATACATTGCATTGGATTAAAGTCTTGATTGGTTTGACTAATCCACTAGTTTGACTCCTCAGAAGCCTTGGCCCATGACCACTCAAAGTGGACAAGGGGGTACTGGGGATGGTATTGAAAAGCAGAAAACATGCATCAGGAGCACACAGATGCCCTGCATGAACAGTGTGGGAGTGTCCCACCTCACAAAACACTCACCTACCCTTCCCATTGGCCACCTCCTGCCCTATCTGTGGAATGGTTTCCACATAGGCCTCGGCAGCCACATGAGAACTCTCAGAACTGAAGTGGAAACACGTCATCCCTCATCCTCAGGGAATTGCCTGAGCAGAAAAATCATAATAGTGAGTTTCCTCTGTCTGTAGCCATTGACAAACTTCAAGAAGCAGCTAAAAATTGAGGTATGATTTATGGGCACAAGGATGCTAAAAGATACTTCAATCTATCTGGAAAATAGTTCCATATATTTTTATAAAGAATTTTTTTTCTTTTGAATTCAGATTGGCATTGATACCATGATCTAAAATGCTCTTTTTTTTGCTATAAAGTCATTCCCTCTTTTTAATTAAACTGCCAAGTTACCACTCAAATATATCAAGCAATATTTTTTTAGTGTTTTGACACAATGCCCAATTGCACTTTTATCACAACAGATTCTGCATTTGCCAAAATCTACAAGACTTCCAGCATACTTTTTTTCATAACAGGTGTAGTTTGGACCAGAATGCGCAATTACTCCCAAAGCAGATTCTCTGACCCCTCATCTTCAAAGAGGCCACTTACAAAAACACAATGTTCCCTCAGTACCTCAAACCTGGGCTATTCAGAACTGAGACAGAGATCCACAATTTTCTGCTTAGGTCTACAGTTATTGACACTGAACCAAGCTATCACTGAAGTGTAGTTTTCACAAGTCTTCAAGTGTGACAAAGAAACTCACAATCAAAGTGCTTCTTTGTCTGGTCCATATCGATGCAGGGAGAAAAAGGTTGTGGTCCTGCAGGCAGATTTTAGGGAGTTAAGAATCAGGTTAGGGAAAGAGGTGTGTAGATTACCACCAGACACGTACACCAGTACCAAAATAGGAGGATAGTGTGGATGAATCAAGTGCTGGAAGAACTCAGCCACTCAGGTAGTACCTGTGTAGGCAAAAGGATGGTTGATGTTTTGGGTCAAGGCCCTGCATCAAGACTGAGAGTGTAGAGGGAAGATAGCCAGTAGATAGAAGTGATAAGAAGGGGTGATTTAGAGGCTGGTAGGCGACAGGTGGAACCTGTTAAGAAGGAATGATGAGAGATGGAACCAGGTGAGGAAGGTAATAAGTCCTGGTAACGAGGAGGAGGGGAAGGGGTGGAAAAGGTGAACAAAGGGGGAGAGACTGTGGCTGGACTGGTGGGAAAGGAACAAACGAGGCATGGATAACCTGGAAGTGGAAAATGTAATATTCTTATCATTGGGGTACCCAAGCAGAATATGAAGTGTTGCTCTTCTATTTTGTGTTTGGCCTTACTGTGGCAGTGGAGAAGGTCGAAAACAGACAGCCAGGTGGGGGAATAAGAAGGGAGTTGAGGTGATGTGCAACCAAAAGCTCAAGATGGCTGTTGTGAATTGCATAAAGGTGCTCTGCAAAAAAAAACTTACTTTGTCTACGTTTGGTCTCACCGATGCCGGGGAGTCCACACCAAGAGCACCAAATGCAGTAGACGGGACTGGAGGAGTGCACATGAATTTAGGACAACACTTCATATTCCACTTGGGTAGCCTGCAACCCAATGGTGTGTACACTGAATTTTCCAACTTCAGGTGACCCACACTTCCTGTGTCCCAATCCACCCAGGGGCTCTCTCCCTTTGTTCACCTTTTTCACCCCTCCACCCCCCCCCCTCCTTATTATCAAGACATTACCTACCCCCACCTGGTTCCATCTTCCCATCATCCCTCCCTAGTCTGGTTCCACCTAACACCTTTGTTTCAACACTTCCCCTCCCCATCACCCTCCTCCGCCTGGTTCAATCTGCCTATTAAACCCCCTCCCCCTCACCTGGATCCACCATTCACCCACCAGCCCCTGTCCCACCCCTCCACCTCTCCCTATCTTCCCTCTACACTCTCTGATGCACGGTCTCCACCCAAAACATTAACTATCCCTTTACCTCCACAGATGCTGCTTGACCGGTTGAGTTCTACCAGAAGTTCGCTTTTTTGCTCCAGGTTCCAGCATTTGCAGTCTCTTGTGTCTCCTGGTACGATTGAATGCTTGGTTTGAGAGAGTGAGCTGGAGGGAGGTTTCTAGGGCAGTGGGACTGGTTTTGGGAAAAGACTGGACCTGTTCAGACTGGAAAGTTTGTGCCTCAACAGGACTGGATTCACTATCCTTATGCATTGATTCGCTGGTGCTGTTGGAAAGCATCTAAACCAACTTGGCAGGAGTATGGGAAGCTGAGCACAAGTTCAGAAAGGAAAAAAAAGCAGAGATGGAACTGCAAAACAAAATTAATGAGAAAGTTTGGAAGCCTGAGAAGGCAAAGAATAGTAGGTATGTAAAAAGGAGTTCTTTGTGCTTATTGATAAGTATCAAAGTAAAGAGTATGGTGACTGAAGCAGGAGGTGCACATCGACAATTACTGTAACACAGCATACAGGACTGGTCTCTGAATGTTCCTGGTTGCAGGTTTTTCAGACAAAATAGAGTTAAAGAAGGAAGTATGGGGCACAATTGGGTAATGAAGCAATCGTAGCTGAGAGAAGGGATTATATGTTGGAAAGATCAGGCTCTGAGTTGAACTAAAGAAGGTGTAGTGTGAAGGGTCATGGCTGTCATGTGACAGTGACAACACTGACCCCTTTGGTCGGATGACAACATTACTCATCAGGTTGGAAGACACCACTGTCAATCAAGGTTTGTCTCCACCCCACCCCTCAAGTGCACACCTGAACAATTGGCTCATTTAAACACCTTTGTCTTTGCTGGGACCAAGCCATTGGCCCTTTTGAATGACCTGGGCTGGACTCCCCAGCCCTCCAGCAGTATAAAAAGTGCCGCATGCTTGGTTCTCTGTCTCTCCGAGGATGTTGAGGTAAGCTGTGCACTACTTAAGGGTAATTAGTTAAGGATTCCGGGGACCAAAGACCCGATACTTGCACTGAGTCAAGGAGAGTGACAGGGTTGTATTGTTTGTTCCTTGATTTGTTTGTACCCAGTTTGTTGCGTGTATGCGCATCTCACCTCGTTGCTATTTCCCCCACATTCGCGATCACCCATGTATGTGTGTGCAAGTGTGTATTGCCCCTGTTATCTTGTCCCGCATTTTTCTTTGTGAATAAACCATCTTTAAACTCCAAAGACTGTCCTGAGTCCTTGCCCTTTAAGACCTCAAAGAACCTTTACTCACAACAAATAGAGAAAGCTAGTAGCAGGTATGATAGGCAGGTGATAGAGAAGGGACATGCTCAGACAATTTGAGATGTGTCTATTTTAATGGAAGGAGTATTGTGAACAAGGCGGATGAGCTTAGAGCTTGGATCAATACTTGGAGCTATGATGTGCTGGCCATTACGGAGACTTGGATGGCTCAGGGACTGGAATGGTTGCTTCAAGTGCCGGGTGTTAGATGTTTCAGAAAGGACGAGGAGGGAGGCAAATGAGGTGGGGGAGTGGCACTGTTGATTTATAGATAGTGTCACGGCTGCAGAAAAGGTGGACGTCGTGAAGGGACTGTCTATGGAGTCTCTGTGGTTGGAGGTTAGGAATAGGAAGGGGTCAATAACTTTACTGGGTGTTTTTTATAGGCCGCCCAATAGTAACAGGGATATTGAGAAGCAGATAGGGAAGCAGATCCTAGAAAGGTGTGAGAATAACAGAGTTGTTGTGATGGGGGATTTTAATTTCCCAAATATCGATTGGCATCTCCAGACAGTGAGGGGTTTAGACGGGGTGGAGTTTGTGTGTTCAGGAAGGATTCTTGACATACGTAGATAGACCTACGAGAGGAGAGGCTGTGTTTGATTTGGTATTGGGAAATGAACCTGGTCAGGTGTCAGATCTCAATGGGTGAACATTTTGGTGATAGTGATCATCATTCTATCTCCTTTACGTTAGCACTAGAGAGAGATGGGAACAGACAGACTAGAAAGGTGTTTAGTTGGAGTAAAGGGAATTATGAGGATCTCAGGCAGGAAATTAGAAGATTAAATTGGGGACAGATTTTCTCAGGGAAAAGTACGGAAGAAATGTGGCAAATATTCAGGGGGTATTTGTGTGGCATTCTGCATAGGCATGCTCCAATGAGATGGGAGTCACAAGAGGATACAGGAACCATGGTGTACAAAGGCTATAATAAATCTAGTCAAAAGGGAAAGAAAAGCTTACAAAAGGTTCAGAGAGCGAGGTAATGTTAGAGATCTGGAAGAGTATAAGGCTAACAGGAAGGAGCTTAAGAAGGAGATTAGGAGAGCCAGAAGGGGGCATGAGAAGGCCTTGGTGGGCAGGATTAAGGAAAACCCCAAGGCATTCTACAAGTATGTGAAGAGCAAGAGGATAAGATGCGAATAGGGCCTATCAAGTGCAGCAGTGGGAAAGTGTGTATGGATCTGGAAGAAATAGCAGAGGTACTTAGTGAACACTGACGTGAAGTATTCATTACGGATAAAGATCTGGGGGATTGTAGTGGGGACTTGCAGTGGGCTGAAAAGCTTGAGCATGTAGATATTAGGAAAGAGGAGGTGCTGAAAGTTTTGGAAAGCATCAAGTTGGATAAGTCACCAGGACGGGATGAGATGTGCCCCAGGCTGCTGTGGGAGGCGAGGGAAGAGATTTCAGAGCCTCTGATGATGATCTTTGCATCGTCAATGGAGATGGGAGAGGTTCCAGAAGATTGGAGGGTTGTGGATGTTGTTCCCTTATTCAAGAAAGGGAGTAGGGATAGCCCAGGAAATTATAGACTGGTGAGTCTTACCTCAGTGGTTGGTAAGCTAATGGAGAAGATCCTGAGAGGCAGGATTTATGAACATTTGGAGAGGTATAATATGATTAGGAATAGCCAGCAGGCTTTGTCAAGGGCAGGTCCTGCCTTACGAGCCTGATTGAATTTTTTGAGGATGTGACTAAACACATCGATGAAGGGAGAGCAGTAGATGTAGTGTATATGGATTTCAGCAAGACGTTTGATAAGATACCCCATGCGAGGCTTATGGAGAAGGTGAGGAGACATGGAATCCAAGGGGACATTGCAGTGTGGATCCAGAACTGGTTGGCCTACAGAAGGCAAAGAGTGGTTGTTGAAGGGTCGTACTCTGAGTGGAGGTCGGTGACCAGTGGTGTACTTCTGGGATCTGTCCTGGGACCCTTGCTCTTTGTGATTTTTATAAACAACCTGGATGAGGAAGTGGAGGGGTGGGTTAGTAAGTTTGCGAATGACACAAAGGTTGGGGGTGTTGTGGATAGTTTGGAGGGCTGTCAGAAGTTACAGAGGGTCATAGATAGGATGCAGAGTTGGGCTGAGAAGTGGCAGATGCAGTTCAACCCAGATAAGTGTGAAGTGGTTCATTTTGGTAGGTCAAATATGATGGCAGAATATAGTCTTAATGGTAGGACTCTTGGCAGTGTGGAGGATCAGAGGGATCTTGGGGTCTGAGTCCATAGGACGCTCAAAGCGGCTGCGCAGGTTGACTCTGTGTTTAAGAAGGCATATGGTGTATTGTCCTTCAATCGGTGAATTGAATTTAGGAGCTGAGAGGTCTTGTTGCAGCTATGTAGGTTCCTGGTCAGGCCCCACTTGGAGTACTGTGCTCAATTCTAGTCACCTCACTACAGGAAGGATGTGGAAGCCATGGAAAGGTTGCAGAGGAGATTTACAAGGATGCTGCCTGGAATGCAGAGCATGCCTTATGAAAGCAGGTTGAGGGAACCCAGCCTTTTCTCCTTTTAGTGACGGAGGATGAGGGGGGACCTGATAAAGGTATCTAAGATGACGAGAGGTATTGATCAGGTAGATAGTCAGAGGCTTTTCCCCAGGGCTGAAATGGTGGCAACAAGAGGACGTAGGTTTAAGGTGCGGGGAGTAGGTATAGAAGACATGTCAGGGGTAAGTTTTTTTACTCAGAGTGGTGAGTGTGTGGAATGGGCTGCTGGCAGCGGTGGTGGAGGCGGATACGATAGGGTCTTTCAAGAGACTGTTGGATAGGTACACGGAGCTGAGAAATATAGAGGGCTATGGGTAAGCCTAGTAATTTTTAGGGTAGGGACACGTTCGGCACAGCTTTGTGGGCTGAAAGGCCTGAATTGTGCTGTAGTTTTTCTATGTTTCTAGAAGGAAAAGGGGTCACAAGGGGGAGGAAGAGCTAATTTGTTGGCACATTTCTGATGAGTACAAAAGCACCAGGGCAAAATAGTGGAGATTTCAAAGGAATAAAGGACACAATTCCAAACTGAACGTATTTGGACAGAATTCTCATATCGGGACTTTCTTTCAGCATAGAAGCTGGCCATTTGTCCATAGAGTTAACACTGACGCTCAGAACATTCCATCAGTCCCATTCCCCCTATTTATTTCTCTGTAACTTCTCCCATCAACTCCCTCCTGATATTCCCACCAACCAACTCCACTAGAAGTAATTTACCAACTAACTTACTTACAATTCTTTGGGAGGTGGGAAGAAACTGGAGTACCCAGAGGAAACCCATACAGTCACAGGGAGAACAGGAAAACTCCACACACAGAGCACCAGATGTCAGAGTCGAACCCAGGTGACTGGAGCTGTGAGGCAGATGCACAACCTTACAGTATGTAGCAGACACAATAACGGGGAGCAATTCTGGAATGAGTTTGGTTAATGAAACTGGGCAGGTGGAAGTCATGGAGGATTTAGTGGTGGAGGTCATAACACAGTTAGACTTAACACAACTATGAAAATGGCAAAAATAAAATAGTAAAGGTCCTAACTTGAGAGAGAACCAATTTTATAAGACTGAGATAATGCTTTAACAGAGGTGGATTAGAAACGGCTACTTGAAGTAAATTAGTTTCTGTACTATGGGGGCCATTCAAATAGGAGATTCAAGGGGTTCGGGGTAAACATGTTCCCACCAAGAGAGAGGATGGGATTTCCAAATCTAGAGCCTCCTGGATGACAAGATGCATAGAGGGTAGGATAAGACAAAAGAAGCTTATATCAGACCCTGAGAGCTTAATGCTGCTGAAATCCTGGAAGAATGTCGAAAGTGTAGGGCTGAAATTAGAAGAGAAATTAAGAAAGCAAAGAGAGGGCATGGAAAAAATACTGGTAAGTAAAATCAAATAAAATATAGCTATGTCTTATGATTACCTAATGAGCAAATGGATAACTATGGAAAGTGTAGGCCCTGTTAGGGACTAAGAGGTAGTCTGTGTGTGAGAGAAGATGCTGATAAAGTTCTTAATGAAGTTGATAAGTCACCAGGCCCAGACGAAATCTCTCGCAGGCTTAAAAGCAGCAAAGGAGGAAATTGCAGAGACTCCGTTCATCATCTTTCAATCCCTTCTGTCTATGGGAGTGATGCAGGAGGATTGCCAATAGCTAACATTGTACTAATGTTTAAAAGGGGAGGAAAGGCTAAATCAAGTCATAACAGGCCACTTGGTTTAATGACAGTGGTGGGAAAATGATCAGAATCAATTTCAAGGAACAGGATAAACCTTCATTTAGAAAGGCACAGATTATTCAAGGGCAGATTTATTAATAGCCTGATCAACGTCACGGAGTTTTTTTTTGAGGAACCAATAGGAGGCTCAGTGAAAAATTGTGTTTGATGTGGTCAACACAGACTTTACCAAGGTGTTTGGCAAGGTCACACATGGGTCATATGTACAGTTTAAAGACAAAAGAACCACCATTATTTATGACCACTTTTTAAGGGCATCTCAAAGTAGCTTATAGCCAATGAATACTTTGAAGTATAATAACTTATATGGTGGAAGTAACCAATTTCCACATAGCAAGATCCCACAAACAAATTGAGTCAATGACCAGACCACCTACTTCTAAGGTGATGCTGCTGGAGGTTAGAAGTTTGACTTCTCTTAGCATAAAGAATGCAATGAGATAAATATCTGAAACACAGGTTTCCTTGAGATAATTATTTCAGGAACAGATAGCCAATTAAACCTTTCAAATGAAAGATGATCCTTCCTTGGAATTCAACATTAGAAGCTTCACAGGCTTCAGACAGTGGATCAAAGTGTCCTTCTGAAAGATCAAAAATTCTCTGGTGATTATAAGGTTTTTCCAAAGTGGTAGAAAATAATAACGTCCAGTCTACAGATATCACACAAAAATCCATACATATCTGCTTATTTTTCAAAGGGCAGTGGAAGCAGAATCTCTGAATATTTTTCAGGCAGAGGTAGGTAGATCCTTGACAAGCAAGAGTGTGAAAGTGAACTGAGGTAGGTGAGTTGAGTTTACAATCACATAACCCATGATCTTATCAAATGGCAGGACAGGTTTCAGAGGCTGAGTGGACGACTACGGCTCCTAATTCATAGAAGGATTGGTAAATGGTTTTGATTACACTTCACAATTCAGGTTCGCCCATTAAGGAAGTGAATAACTCAGGGTTTATCCTGATGTTCAAAACTTTGTCTGAAGTTGCCAACCATCTAAAATTATTTGATTGTGATGTTATAAATGAAATAAAATTTAAATAAGCACACATATCATTCAGAGAAATTTTGCTAATTGATTTTGAATGAGAGAAATTCTCATGTGGCACTTAAATTTCAATCTGATAAGGAAGTGAACAGGAGAGCAAGAGGTGTAAGAACGTATATTTATAGCATATCATTCACAATCTCAGGGCATGGCAAAGAGTTTTGCAACTAATAAAGCACGTGGAAGTGTGGTCACCGTGTACTGTGAGAAAGGTCAGTGTTCCTGCTTCCTCACTTGTAGATCTGTGAGTAAAATCCCGTTTTGAAGTTGGGTTTTAGTAGCCTGTTAAATAAAAAATAATGAGCTTAGAATGACCGTCAGCAAAGAACCTGGGTTGTGTAATTGTGTGTGCAGAGATCACCTCCAACTCCGGTCACAGTGATCTGTTGCTGACTACATTTAAGCTCAATGTCTCAGAACCTGCGGCTCCCTTGTGTAATGCAGTGCAATGCTCCTTAATCACATTATGAAAGTTGGACATACATTATGGGTCACTTGTGAAAACGGTGAAACTCCAATGCACAAAGAGAACTGCAGTTCTGATTTGATTTGCATTTTAACATGGGATAAACATCACTCTGAAGCTGCAGCAGAAGTCTATTGATTTTAAGGAACACTGAGGTTATTAAAAGAAGCAAGGCAAGGACATTTAATAGTACATCCGTGGAAATCAATAACTAAATTGCCATACATCCAAAGTGACTATTTCTTCAAACTGAACTCAATGTTTGGTGCACTGCACTGTATATTTCTACCATATCATAAGGACCATATTTTGATGATTAGGCTTTACATTGTTAGTGCATTAGTTAACGTGAGTGCAAAATAAGAATTCACAGCTGCATTCAATTGCACATGAAGAATTTGATAGGAAATCTATTAACTGACATGTTCCCATGATACTTGAAGCACATAAAACTTTGAGTTATTGAAGTAATTGTTACAATTCAGCACTCCATCTGGAACCTTCACACAAGTTTCTAATACATGTCCCTGCAATGCAAAGCTCCTCTTGGGAGCACTAATTTGTTCCATTTACCTTGCAGTGCACACTTTGGGCCAATCTTCGAGGTTTCTGGATCATCACTTGGTAGAGACTTTGGCGGTGCCATCCGGAGGGCCAGTCCATTCTGGGGAACAATCAGTGGAAACAAATATAGTCACTACCTGACAAGCCTGGCCTGAAGAGCCCACAAAGAACTGGTGATACAAGAGTCTGCAGATGGTGGAATCTGGAGCAAAAAAAACAATCTGCTGGAGGAATTCAGCAGGTCGAGCGGCATCTGTGGGGGGGGGGGGGGGGGGAGGGGGAAGGAATTGTCTACGTTTTGGGTCAAAACCTTGCATCCGGATTAGCTGTTTGTTGCACAAAACCCAAGCTATGGGTGGCTTTTAGTAGACAAAATTCTTTATACATTGCAAGGGGGAAAGTTGTCTGTAATGTTTGATGCTTTGAGTCTTTAAGATTTGTGTGCTTTCTCTAAAAAGGGATGACTTAATATAGGGGCTTTTAGCTTATGAGAGGGTGTATGTAGAGAAGATGCTTCTACTTGCAAGATGGATCAAAGCCAAGGTCAGAAATGCTGTAAAATTCCGATAATTTGGCATTCGATTGGCAATCCTGATGTTTCAGCTCACTCACTGGTCCAGAGTGTGAGCCAGGGTCCAGAGTGTGTAAGGGGGGAGCAGCCAGAGCCGGTGGTCTGAAGTGGGGCAGGGTGCGGAGTTCTGTCTGCGGGTATATTGTCCGCTCCCTTAAACCCAGTAGGTTCACTGGAAATGTTACTGTACTGCTCTGTAAACGTGAAAAAACTGAACTAAAAGTGTCCAGGTATCATTAAGAGCAACATCCAGAAAACCTGCTGGAATGGTACTATCAAAGATAAGATATTTATTTGTTAGTCACTTGTACATCGAAACACACAGTGAAATGTGTCTTTTTGCGTTACTGAGAATGTGCTGGGGGCAGCCCGCAAGTCTCAATGGTGCTGGATTATCAGAGCTGTACTGTATAAAATAGTTGAAATGGGATTTCAGGAATAACTTTATCCAAAGCTTGATTAAACTGAGGTGAACGGCATGGATAGATTTAAAGGGAAGCTGGAGAGAAGAGGGAGAAGGGAACAGGAGGATATGCTGTGTGGATAAGAAGTAGAGTGCAAGGTGACTTGTGTGGAACAGGAGCACCACCATTGAATAAACAGTCTATTCCTGTGAAATAAATCTATGCAGCGATGCCACTAGAATAAAGCCCGTCTGGGAACAGTTTTAGCTACACATGCTTCACTACATACCTGCCATACCTGAGTAAGTACACACTCTGCACAATGGTTCAAAGGAAATCTCAAAACCATTGCAAAAGAAGTTATAAAATTCTGACAGTTTCACCAATCAAAGTAACATATTATTATTGCCAAAAAAATGGAGTGCAAGCTACTTTTTATGCTGCTTGCTGTTGAAATTATTCACATAGTTGAACCTTAAATTAAACAAGCAAATGAAAGACAATCTGGTTTAGAATGCATGCAGCCAGTTTAAATCCCAAATCTAGTTTTATAAAGCAAACAAAGTAAAAAGACTATAATATCAGAAACTACAAACACAGGGGGAGAGGGGAAGCATTTATAGTTGTCAACAGTTAGAGGAATCATGGTGCATCCAAGTCTGCACGTGGCTCAGGTTTCAGGTACAACATGGTGAGGATTTGATGCACTCAATGGCATTCTCCTCCAAGTGTCTGCTCTTCCCCAGCTGTTCCTTTAAACCAGTACACCAGCAACAATTTGCCAATAGCATTACATCAATTTATTTATGCTAATGATGTCATATTAGTCCCACAATGTGATTCCTCCAAAACTATGGAAAAGGTCATTGAAAACAATCTGCACACCTTGGAGGACTTTTTCCAAACATGATGCTTGAAACAAAAAGCAGCTAAAGCATCTGTTTCCTTTATTAGCCTTATAGGTTCTCAGGTCATGAAAACAAGAAATATAATGTTTTGTGGAACCAAAGTGAAACTGAATTATTGGCAGCTCCTCGAAACTGTTGTCAAATACACAGTGAAAACAGCAAACATGGAGAAGCTTGCTGGAATGTCCTGGGGAAGTGATGCTCCTGCCCTTTACTGATCCTTGTATTCTCGACAACTGCACTTCATTCTAGTGCCAAAGCCCCTCCCACCTGACACATTTATGGGAATGCCACCATAAAAGTGAGAAGAGATGTTTTAAAGTCACACTGCTTCTATGGCTGTAGTGTTATTGCCAATCATTGCCTACACACCGGGAAAGGATCCAACATTACTTCAAGAATCCAAGAAGATTGTGGATGTATAAAATCAAATGGGACCTAACTCAAGGAAACCCATCTGGTCACAAGCACTTGAAATTTCATTGAATTTGATGTCACAAACCAATGGTGTGAAATCTGCTCTGTAGCATCAGTGTCCACCAAACATTTGGTCAAAGATCTGAGCATCAACCTCTGGGTTTCCAATTGTGTGAATCATGTGCATTTGGGATATGCAGGATGATTTGAAAAATTGAAAAATTGGGCCATTGTGGATTTTCTGAACTGTATATATGGTGAGGTACAGTCAGAGGCATATTACAAGCTTCTGTCCTGAACTTGCAGGGACTGAACCAATCCACAGGGCTGACCATCAGATTTCAATGTGCAAGTTTAACATGCTCTTGCTTCATCTTGCATACAAAAGCAGAAGGTAGACTAAATTCTGGGTTCCTATGCTTAAAGTATGCCAAAGGCCTTGGAGAGGAGACAGAAGAGGTCTATGGAATGGTACTGGACCTTAGAAACTAGGATGGAGTTCTTCCAGTAAATATGGTGGGAAGAAGTGCAGATGAGGGATCTGTGGCTTGAAGTGGATACTGGTCCCTAGTTTGTCCTGTGAAATGGAGGAAGAGGAGGAGGAAGGGAAGGGAAGAGTCAGAGATGGAACATGTGAAGCTGAGGGTGGGGAGAAGCTGGCAGCAAGTTGATGAAATATTGTTGTTGTTCGGGGGAAGAGACTCTACAAACTCCCCACTTCTCCACCTCAAGAAGTCCACAACCCCGTCCCCACATTCTCCCACCCCCACCACATGTACAACCCACACCCTGTACCTCCAACCTTTCCCTGCTCTGATGAAAGACCTTTGGTCTGAAAAGTTAACTGTTTCTCTCTCCACAGATGCTGTCTGGCCTGCTGTGTGTTTCCAGCACGCCGTCATTACTTCAGATTTCTAGTAACTGCAACAATTTACTTTTGCATCCTTTTTCACAAACTTGCCTCTGAGCTCAATGCATTACATGGCTTGCCTGGATATTATCTATCTCCCAGCAACCTCTACCAGTAAGAAAGAGAACAGCAGTAATGCCACAATAAACTCCTTGTAACTGTCACACCATCCTGACTTGAAAATAAACTGCCAGTGTCGAATCAACGTCCTGGAATTCCCTGAATTGTAATGTCATGGGAGCAACAGCTCCACCAAGACAGAAGCATTTCAGCGAGACCCACTACCCGCTTCTCAATACTGTCAGGGATGGGTGATAAAACCTGGCCTGCAAAGTTGGGCTAATGTTACAAACTTCCCATGACAATGGAAAGCAGATTCTATTTCCTCAAATTTGACTTGCTGTCAACACACTTTGGCTGCTGTAAGCTCCCCCTGTGGGTGCATGGTAGGAGAATGGGGTTGGAGTGTCAATGTGAGAGACAAAAGGTTGCAGAGAAGTAAGTGGGGGAAGGGGAATGATGGAATTACTTTGGGAGCTGATGCAGACTCAATGGGCTGAATGGCTTCCTAAGGAAACAGGAGAAATATGAGAAAACAGTCCATGTCATTTGATTAGACTGTGATGTGTGGACAACCCTAGAATGTGGTGCCCAAGACTGTAATATCATATAAATGGTATTTGATCCTTCAGGTGATTGAAACAAACTGAGCAGAGCAAAGGGCCACTATCAGAAATGATGCATTTGCTTACTAGTTTGAAAATGATCATGGGATGTGAGATCTTTTACTTTTTTAAACCATATTAATGTCTCAGTCACCTGAACATCTTGATGTTAAGCCATTTTACAAGAAATCTCTGCCTGCATTCCACTTCCTCAAAAGCTTATGATGATTCAAGCTCTGAACATAGGAGGAGCAGCTGCTGGGTCTGTTTGATACTCAAGGGCATAATGCCTGTCTGCTGTTGATAGTCTGAGCTATGTCTCAGGTCTGTGCATTAATCCTGTCATACTTCAGTATAAGCGGTACACAACACAGGACCCACATCACAGCTGAAGGATTATGTCACCTGACCTCATGATGAAAACCAAGTCAACCCAGCAAAATGGCAGATACCTACTGGAAATACTGTGGAAAGGAACGGTGTCACAGCATAAAGAAACAGTGACCCAAGAAGGGATTTGTTTCTGGTTCTGAAAAACGTACCCAGTTGAAGATTACCAACAGAAAGCTTTAGGGTAAATGGTGAGGCAGCTTCTCCACATTGAAGAGAATCAGTTGGAAGGTGTGACAGCAAACAAGGCTGCGGACCAGACAGCTCAAATGTCTTCACCTGAGAGCACGCCACTGTTGTAAAGTGACAAATTTGTGGAAAGGTTCTGGAAGTGGATCACAAAGTGGAATTGTTCTCAATGCTCTGTGTCTGGATATCATTCTCACAGTACTCCCACACTGTTAAGGATGGAGGTTTAAATCCCACGTCCCACATTTAAATCCCACAAATGTCAAAGCCAGGAACTTTAAGCATCTTTTCCACCATGTCAGGCTGCCAGCTGCACACCGGAGTGCATGACAATGATTATCAGGGACTTGTTTGATCAAATTAGCCAAGTCTGAGCTCAGAAATCATTCTCTTTGGCTTCCCTTGAAATGACAAAGTTAAGTAGAGCTCACGCTGAAAGCCAGGAAGCTACAAGTAGTCTCCTGCTGGGGCTGACCTTTAGTTTGATAATAAAGTTAGGCAATTGGCGATGGAGGATTTAAGAACATAAGAAATAGGAGCAGGAGTAGGCCATCTGGCCCGTCGAGCCTGCTCCAGCATTCAATAAGATCATGGCTGATCTGATCATGGAATCAGTGGGGTAGAAGCTGTCCTTGAACCTAGTGGTATGTGTTCTCAAGCTTTTGTATCTGAGTGAATCTGCTTCTTTCACCCATCCAGGCAGTATGATATCTACATTTGTTTACTTGTTTAATAATTCATCCAACAGTGACCATAGCATTGTGGTGGGGTTATTAAAAACCCATTCAGCAAATTATTACATCAGCAAGCCAACTGAGGTTCAAAGACAACCCTGAGGAAGTTGGCAATCAGGATCTAAGCTGCCAGGAAACTCCTGTTGGGTATGAGGGAGAGAAGTGAATGTTTACATCGAGTGTACTCATGCACTAAAACAAAATACATTTGTTAGGGTATTTATCCATTATCACCAAAGCATATCAAAGCTATTGAGTGTGTTTTTTCAGAAGTTTGATATCAAGAAAATGTTCTCAGGCTGAGCAATCATACACTGCAAGATGATCACCCAGTGACATGCTACATTCATCACACTGGTAATTATGGACATAATGAAAGGAGATATTCTGAAAAAAAACAACCCACACAGATGATGGGTCTAGCATATTTTGGGGAGATGTTAGATTAATTGCCATATCTTCTGTGTTCAGTTGCGTTCATATTGTGTTCAGTTCTGGTCACCTCATTATAGGAAGGATGTTGAAGCTTTAGAGAGGGTGCAGAGGAGATTTACCAGCATGTTGCCTGGATTGGAGAGCATGTCTTATGAGGATAGGTTGAGTGAGCTAGGGCTTTTCTCTTTGGAGAGAAGGAGGATGTGAGGTGACTTGATAGAGGTGTACAAGATGATAAGAGGCATAGATCGAGTGGACAGTCAGAGACTTTTTCCCAGGGCAACAACAGCTAACACCAGGGGACGTAATTTTAAGGTGATTGGAGAAAGATATAAGGGCGATGTCAGGGGTAAGTTTTTTACACAGAGTGGTGGGTGCGTGGAATGCACTGCTGGCAGAGGTTGTGGGGGCAGATACATTAAGGACATTTAAGAGACTCTTAGATAGACACATGAATGATAGAAAAATGGAGACTATGTGGGAAGGAAGGGTTAGATAGATCCTAGAGCAGGATAAAATGTCGGCACAACATTGTGGGCCAAAGGGCCCGTACTGTGCTGTAATGTTCTATGTTCTATGTTCTCCTGAATATTGTCAGCAGTGAAATCCGATGCATTGATAATCAGGAGCGATGCATGAAAGGTGAATCCTCACAACATTTTGAAAGCCAATGCACTCAGTGAACCTTCCACAAGACCAGCAAGGAAATACACAAGGCTCAAAATAATATATGGAGAGCCATAGAGCATCTTTCAAGTTCTTGCCTATCTTAAGCAGGAGAACAATAAATCCTTGCAAAATAAACAGATCAGTAGATATTTTCACTCACTTACAACATTTTGACAATGGTTTTGCTGACCTCTGTAAAGGTTAAAGGAAGAGAAGGTTCAGGGCCATATTTTCTCTGTTTGTTTCCAACCCATGTAACAAACACTACATGGAAGTTTAGAATCACAGAAACAACTTAGAATGAATCCAATCAGCCACTTTAATTCTGCCATCCTACTGAAGAGCAATTTAAGTTGTCCCATTCTCCTGCTTTTTGCCGGTGGCCAATATATTCATTAATTTATAGTCATAGTGAGATACAGCACAGAAAGAGGCCCTTCAGCCCACCAAGTCCACACCAACCATCAACCACCCATTTACAATAATTCTGCATTAATCCAGATTCTAGCAGTCGACTACACACTAGGGGCAATTGACAGCGGCCAGTAAATCTACCAACCCGCAGGAAACCCACATGGTCACAGGGAAAACATGCAAACTCCAGAAAGACAGCACCAAGGGTCAGGATTGAACCCAGGCCACTGAAGCCATGAGGCAGCAGCTTCTGTGAGCTGTGCCACTGTGCCAACCAGCACTCAAAAAAATTAAAACAGAAAATGCTGGATATACTCAGCAGGTCAGGCCACATCTGTGGGAAGGGAAATAGAGTTAATGTTTTAAATTGGAGACCCTTTGTCAGAACTGGGAAGGAGACAAAAGAAGCTCACTAAGCTGCAGAGAGGGTAGGGTGGGGGATGTCTCTGGGTGACCATAGGGATAAGATGTAAGAGAAAAGAATGCAGGAGGTGTGAAATGCAGAGCAGGAAGACATGCCCACTAGGTTGGGCTGGGCATGTCCTCCACTTTCAGAGAAACAATAAAAATGGGGAAAAAGAAGCTGAGTTAATAACACAGAGGGATGACTGATGGAGACAGAAATCAAGGTACCGGAAGTTGTAGAATTCTATATTGAGTCCAGAAGGCTGCAACGTGCACAGACAGAAGATGAAGTACTAATCCTCAAGCTTGTGTTGAGCTTCATTGCAATAGTGCAGGAGGCCACAGACTGACAGGCGGCACAGTGGTGCAGCCAGTAGAGCCGCTGCCTCACTGCTCCAGAAACCAGGGTTCAATCCCGACCTCAGGTGCTGTCTGTGTGGAGCTTCCACGTCCTTCCTGTGACTAGGTGGAAGAAGATAGGGAGAATAAAAATTGGGATGAACGTGGGATGATCGTAAATGGGTAATTGACTGGTCGGCCTGCTTCCATGCTGTATCTCTCTGTGATAAGTCAGGGTGGGAGTAGGATGGGCAATTAAAGTAGCAGGTAACAGGAAGATCAGGTTCGGCCCTGCGGACTGAACCTAGGTGCTTCACAAAGCAGTCATCCGATCTGCATTTTGTTTCTCTCCACAGAATGCAGTAAATTGGAAGAAGTGCAATTGAATCTCTGCTTCACCTGGACTGACTGTTTGAGCCCCTGGGTGGAGGGAAGGGGAGCAGTGAAAGAACGGGTGTTGTATTGCCTGCTGTTGCAAGGGAAAGTGCCTTAAGAAGGGAGGGGTTGATTGGAATGGAAGAGTGAAGCAGGGAGTTGTGAAGGGAATGACCCCAGCAAAATGCTGAAAGGGAAGGAGAAGGGAAGGTGTCTGTGGTGCTGGAATCTCCTTGAAGGTGACAGAAATTGCGGACAATGATCCATTAAATGAGGTGGGGTGGAATGCAAGGGGAACACTATCCTTCTTCTGTCCCAAAGGAGAGCAGAGGCACAGGAAATGGATGAGATGTGATCAAGGGCTTTGCCAACAATTGTAGAAGAGAAGCAACAGTTTAGGAAGAAGGAAGACATTTCAGAGGCACCTGTACAGAAAGTCTCATCATCGGAGAAAATACAATGCAGATAGAGTCATAGAGTAATACAGCCCGGAAACAGGCCCTTCGACCCAACTCGTCTATGCCAACCAAGATGCCCATCCATGCTAGTCTCATTTGCTCGAAATTGGTCCATAACCCTCTAAACATTTCCTATCCAAGTACCTGTCCAAATGTCTTTTAAATATTGTTATTGTACCTGCCCCAACCATTTCTCTGGCAGCTCATTCCATACATACAACATCCTCTGTGTGAAAGTGTTGCACCTCAGGTTCCTATTAAATATTTCCCCTCACACCTGAAACCTATGCCCTCTCGTTCTTGATTTTCCAACCCTGGGAAAAGGACCGTGTGTATTCACCCTGTCTATGCCTCTCATGATTTTATACACTTCTTTTAGGTCACACCTCTGTCTCTGATGCTCTAAGGAATAAAGTCCTAGCCTGCCCAACCTCTCCCTATGACTCAGGCCCTCAATAGAGGAACTGAGAGGATGGAATAGTGTCCTTACAGGAAGAAGGTGGGACAAAGAGTAGTCAAAATAGATGTGTGAATCATGTAATGGATGTAATAGCTCACCTATCTCCTGAGCTGGAGACAGAGAGATCCAAGAAAGGAAGGGAAGAGTCAGAAATTGACCACGTGAAAGTGAGGGCAGGGTGGAAATTAGCAGAAAAACTAATGAATTGTCAAGTTCTATACAATTGCAGGAGGCAATACCAATGCAGTCAGTGATATACTGGACAAATAGCTCAGGAAGTGGGCCTGGTAGGACTTAAACAAAAACCCTTCCACGTATCCCACGAAAGGATAGACATAAGGTCACTCCAGCTTTACCCTATCAGAGATATCATCCTCCTCTACCCTCCCTGCAGCTTAACAAGCTTCTCTTGTCTCCTTGTCACCCTGAAGGGTGTTTGACCTGAAGCATTAACTCTATCTTTCCCCTGATGTAGACTGACCTGCTGAATATTTCTCGCATTTTATATTTTTATTTTAGATTTCCAGTTTCTGCACATTTTATATTCATTTATTCATATCTGCTTTCACCAATCTCCCTGGCACTACAATCAAGACCATAACAGCTTTCAACATGTGATAAATGTTTCCCTTTCCTTCCCATCCATTGGTCAATAATCTTAAATCTGTATCCTTTCCTACCAAGAGACACTGTTTCTCCCTGTCAAAATCCTTTATAATTTTGAACCCTTTTATTAAATTTCTCTTATATCTTGTGCTCTAGACCAAACTATTACAATTTCTCTTGTCTCCCCAACTCATGGTCCCTTATCTACGGTACCATTCAATAAATAACCTCTGTACCTTCTCTTGGGATTGATCTCTCGGACCAAATGTCCACAACATGTGATAGAGCAGCCCATTGATGTGCTGACACAACACATCTGCAGTCTTGTTCTCTCTGGAGGAGCCCTGTGATATGGTGCTAAGTCATTCTTCAGCAATACAATAGTCTGCTGTATACCATACAATTTCCTGATAGTCAGGCTTAACCCTTTCCACTCACTACACCAGAACAGAAGAGAGAGAGACAGGACGACATAAACATATCATTTCTGGCCAGATTATTTGTCAATAGCCCATCTGAATACAAAACTAGTAAGCACCACCTTGATGTCTATTTAACAAAGGTCCCAACCTTTCTCCACTTACATCACAATGTCTGCTTTGTCATAACACAAAACAAAACCCAACACACCACAATTTCCTCAAGCCTGATTTATAAATCCAGGGATGCCAAATTGCATCAAAATACCAAATAGCACTCTTTATGCATTCCCTGAATGTCTGATTTCCATGTTCCTTTATAGTTCCCAGTGCTCTGATTCAATGTGTCCTCAGAGGTTGCAACGTTGCTGATAAAATGATGTTGAGCTTCAGTAGTAGAGACTGCAGGTAGCATTTGGAGGACAACTATCAATAGCTCTTTCTCTGCGACGTTGACGATTGCATTGGTGCTGCTTCCCACACCCGTGCTGAGCTTGTCAATTTCATCAACTTTGCCTCCAACTTCCACCCAACCCTCAAATTTACTTGGTCCATCTCCGACACCTCTCTCCTCTTTCTGGATCTCTCTGTCTCCATCTCCGGAGACAGATGAACCCCAGACATCTTTTACAAACCCACTGACTCCCACAGTTACCTTGACTACACCCACCCAGTCACGAGCAAGAATGCCATCCCCTTCTCCCAGTTCCTCTGCCTCCGTTGAATTTGTTCCCATGATGAGGCTTTCCACTCCAGGGCACCTGAGCTGTCCTCCTTTTTCAGTAACCTGGGTTTCCCTTCCATCACCATGTCTGGCCTCACCCCATCCCCCCCAACATAACATGGTGGGCCAAAGGGCCTGTACTGTGCTGTAATGTTCTATAACAGGGACAGGTTCCCCTTGTCCTCACCTACCACCCCGTGAGCCTCCACATCCAATACATCATTCTCCCCAACTTTCGCCACATTCAATGGGATCCCACTAACAGGCACATCTTCCCCTCCCCCCTTCCACTTTCCACAGGGACTGCTCTGTTCACAACTCCTATGTCCACTTGCTCCTCTCCACTGATGACCCTCCAGGCACTTATCCCTGCAACCACACCAAGTGCTACACATGTCCCTACACCTCCTCCCTCACCACCATTCAGGGCCCTGGCCAGTCCTTCCAGGTGAGGCAGCACTTCACCTGTGAATCTGAGGGGGTCATTTATTGCAACCGGTGCTCCCTGTGTAGCCTCCTGTACAGGTGAGACCCAACGCAGATTGGGTGACTGCTTCATTGAGCACCTTCACTCCATCCGCCGCAAAAGCAAGGTTCTCCTGGTGGCCAGCCACTTCAATTCCATATCCCACTCCCATACTGACATGTCTATCCATGGCCTCCTCCACTGCCATGTTGAGGCCAGACGCAGGTTAGAGGAACAACACCTCATCTTCTGCCTTGGTAGTCTCCAATCTGACGACCTCAACATTGATTTCTCTAACTTCCAGTAACCCCTCCCCTCTTTTCCCCCACTTTTTCTTTCCCTTTCACCCCTTCTTTGTCTTCCCTCATTCCTGTGGCCCCCTCCCCCTTCTCTTTTCCCTTCCCCCACCCTCATGACCTGCCCATCTATTCCCCGCCTCCTTCCCTTTATTCCATGGTCCACTGCCCTCTCCTACCGGATTCCTTCTTCTTCAGCCTTTGCCTCTTCTACCTATCACCTCTCAGCTTCTTATATCTCCCCATCCCCCACCCACCTACCTCCGCCCCCTCACCTGGACTCACCTATCACCTGCCAGCCTGTGCTCCTCCCTTCCCCCAACCTTCTTATTCCTGCTTCTGCCCTCTTCTTTCTGGTCCTGATGGAGGATCTTGACCCGAAACATCAACTGTTCATTTCCCTCCGTAGATGCTGCCCGACCTGCTGAGTTCCTCCAGCACTTTTTGTGTGTGTTGCTCCAGATTCCAGCATCTGCACAATCTCTTGTGTATCGATAGCTCTGATTTAGAACATAGAACTTAGAACAGTACAGCCCTTCAGCCCACGATGTTGTGCCAACCTATATAAACCTTATCCACATTCAACCTATCCCCCTCTCTACCACCTCTTATAATATGAATAAGCCTATCATGGGGAACCTTGTCAAACGCCTTGCTAAAATCCATGTATACCACATCCACCACACCACCTTCATCAATGTGTCTTGTCACTTACTCCAAAAAACTCTATTAGGCTCATGAGTCACGACCTGTCCTTCACAAAGCCATGTTGACTATCTCAACTAAGGCTATGCTTCTCCAAATGCTCATAAATCCTGTCCCTAAGAATCCTCTCTAACAGTTTGCCCACCACTGATGTTAGACTCACTGGTCTATAATTCCTGGGAATATCCCTTTTACCATTGTTCTCTTGCTCCAACACTGCTTCTTTCTTAACCTCGACATGCTCTAACACATTTGTCTATTCTATGCTAACCTCACATTCATCTAAGTCCCTCTGCCTGGTGAACACCGAAGCAAAATGTTCATTTAGGACCTCCCCTACCTCCTTCACCTCCAGACACATTTTTCCCCTCTTATTCCTCGCCCTCACACACGCATAGAACACCTTAAGGTTTTCCTTTACCCGACTTACCAAGGCCTTCTCATGTCCCCTTCTAGTTCTCCTAAGTCCCCTCTTAAGCTCCTTCCTGGTTACCTTATAACTCTCAAGAACCCTATTTGATTTTTGCTTCCTAAACCTTAAATATGCTTCCTGCTTCCTCTTGATTAAACCTTCCACCTCTTTTGCTAACCATGGTTCCTTCACCCCACCATCCTTTCCTTGTCTCAGTGAGACAAACCTATCCAGAACCCCATGTGAGTGGTCCCTAAGCAACCTCCACATTTCTGCTGTGTATTTACCAGAGAACATCTGTTCCCAGTTTACGCTCCCAAGTTCTTGCCTAATACCATCGTAATTTTCCCTCCCCCAATTAAATACTTTCCCATAATGTCTTCTCCTATCTTTGTCCATGGCTATGCTAAAGGTCAGGGAGTTGTTGTCACTATCTCTGAAATGCTCACCCACTGAGAGGTCTGTCACCTGACCAGGTTCATTGCCGAGTACCAAATCCGGCATGGCCCCTCCTCTAGTTGGCCTGTCTACACACTATATCAGGAATCCTTCCTGTACACACCTAACAAATTCTTCCCCATCTAAACATTTTGCACTAAGAAGGCACCAATCAATATTAGGGAAGTTGAATTCACCCATGACAGCAACCCTGTTATCTTTGCACCTTTCCAAAATCTGCCTAGTTGTCTGCTCCTCAGTGTCCCAGTGGCTATTTGGGGCCTGTAGAATCCTCTCAATAGAGTGATCGCTCCCTTCCTGTTTCTGATTTCCATCCACACTGACTCAGTGGATGATCCTTCTATGTTGTCTTCCCTTCCTACGGATGTGATATTATCCCTGATTAGCAATGCCACCCACCCCCCCAACCAACCCTTCTACACCCTTCCCTGTCCCTGTTGAAACATCTAAACCCCAGAACCTCAAGCAGCTACTCCTGCCCTTGCGACAGCCAAGTCTCTGTAATGGCCTCAACATCATAGTTCCATGTACTGATCCATGCTCTAAGTTCATCACCTTTATTCTTAACACTTCTCTCAGTAGGGTAAACACATTTCAACCCATCTATGGATTTATGACTGAATATTCTCTTCAGCAGTTAGATTAGCCTAAACTGACCAGATGAGTGGAGCGCAGTTACAGGTACAGCCATTCAGCCCAGAGTACCATACTGTTTCTTTGAAAGAATAAATAATCCCACTTGACCCCACAGACTCACTGTGCTGAATATTCCTGGCCCAGACTGCCCAGAATTGTCACCTGGGGCTCCCTGTGTCAGTATTTACCTACTCCAGACCTGGAGGGTTTACCTTGCTAACTTTTCTTTTAAAACAGTTAAAAATAAAGTAGATAATCATTTTTTTATTTAAGTTTTTAGAAATGAAAATAATAAAATGTTGTGTTGAGATACCTAAACATATTAAAAATTAAAAACATTTAATAATTCATAAAGGAACTTACCTTCTCCATTGTTTGATATCCTCAGGCCTACTATCCCCAGCGGGGACCAGGTCAAACCTGATGCAGGATCCAAGAGGAGATTCTTCAGTGTTAACACTGGCAATCTCACCAAGATGAAGCTCCTTTGCTGGACTCCAGTTTCGGGGCACATTGATGGATGCATCATTGTTCAGTAAGTTCAGGACTTCTCTGTCTGACAACTCATGCATGGAAACCCTGGAACTTACTACCAGTTAAAGGGCTGATTGCCAGTTCACCTTGGGGCTACCTCCGGGATGTGGCCCATATATTTCTCCCCTTGAGTATTTATCCAAATCTCCCTCAAAAGTCATGATTGAATCTGCTTCTATCATGTTTTATGCATTTTAGATCTTGCTGTATGAAATCATTTTCCTTATCTCACTTCTGGCTTTTTTGCCAATTACTTTAAATCCATGTCCCTTGGTTATCAACTCCTTTGTCAGTGAAAACTATTCCTCTTTATATATTTTGTTGAACCTCGGGTAATTCTGATGCTTTTGTTAAATCCTCCAGTTATCTTCTGTGCTGTAAGAAGAACAACCCCAGCTTCCTCAGACCCTCTGCCTACCTCATCCCCAAATCCAACATTCCAGTTAATCTCCTCTGTGTTCCCTCCGCAACACTGAGATCCTTCAGAATCTGTGGTGCATAGAATTGGATGTTTAAAGATTCAAGCTCTCACAGTGCAAAATATAGTTGGTCAACCCGTTCCTCATTTATTTTTTTAGCTATTGTAGGCTTTCATACAACTCTACTACTCCTCCACATGAATCCATATGATGCTGCAGGCTCCACATAGAGGTGTGATTTGCACTGGAAAACTCCCCCACTGGTATATCCGTCAGAGGCTTCACGTGTCAATTCACTGTAATGCCACTTGTGTGGGTGCGGCAGTGGCACAGTTCGTCGAGCCGCATCCTCACAGGGCTAAGATGCAGGTTCAATCCTGATCTCGGGTGCTGTCTGTTTGGAGTTTTTACATTCTCCCTGTGACTGCATGGGTTTTCTTTGTGTGCTCCGGTTTCCTCCCACATCCCCAAAGATTTACTGGCTGGTAGGTTAATTGGCCACTGTAAATGACTCTTAGTGTGTAGATGAGTGGTAAAATCTGGGGAGTATTGACAAGAACGTAGGGAAAATAAACCTCACTCAGTGTAGGTTGACAGCCAGTGTGGACTCGGTGGGGCAAAAGACTTGTTTCCTTACTGTATCTTTCTATGACTCTATGACTCTAAAACCTTTCTTTGCAAAGTGCAGCCAACAGAAAAGTGGTCCCATGGGATCATGCATCAAAGTATTCCCCAGGTCTGCTTCTCTCATTGTCTTACAATACCTATTCTGTTGGCAGAACCACACCCAGTTGATGAGATAAATGCTTGGCTCAGAAACATCCATTCCAAAATGGATTCTTAAAAATGAGTTTGACTGAAAAGTTCTACTTTTTTTTAAGAAAAGCAACATAACCTCAACAATGAAAGATAGAAAGAGTTCCTATTTGATGAAATAAAAACTGAAATTGCTGGAAGCATTCAGCATGTCAGGCAGCAAATGTGGAAGGAAAAACAGATAACATATCTATTCATTTGAATCATGTCTATTGATTTGATTTATTTCATGTCCAGACAGCTCTGAACAGTTACTGCTCAGCAAAGACCTTGGGCTGAGGTGCTCCTTTATCTGATCCTGATCACTGTAGGGTTATCCAGGTTACAGGTCCATGCCAATTGAGGGATGAAAAAGAGTAGAATGGCTGCCTCTTTCATAGAGTAGAACTTGAGAGCAGTCAAACAACGAGCTGCAGGCACCTCATGTAGAACTCTTATGCATTAAATATAATTCAGTGCGAAGCCTGAGCTTGATGCAAAGGATCAACAAAATCGATCAACATCTTGGAACTGCGAACACAATGAAGTGTCCGAACAAGGTGGACTTTGCATAGCAATGCAAGGGAATTGTTGGTTAACAAATAGTGAAAAAACATGAAATGTGGCTCCATTCTCAGAAATTGGGGTTACTATCATTGGGGAGGAGGTACAGGAGCCTGAAGACCCACACTCAATGATTCAGAAACAGCTCCTTCCGCTCCGCCATCAGATTTCTGAATGGTCCATGAACCCACAAACACTATCTCGTTATCCCTTTTATTGGCACTATTTATTTATTTTTGTAATTTATAGTAATTTTATGTCCTTGCACTGTACTGCTGCCACAAAACAACAAATTTCACATCATCTGAGTCAGTAATAATAAATCTGATTCTGATAACACTTCATGTTCAGTTTAATCAAAGTGCTGCAGAAAAACATCCACTTTATGGTATGTCAGATTTGATGATTAATACACATAACTACATTGAAACAGGTCCATCTGATCTATGCCACCACTTATGCCTCTTTCCACCCTTCTTCAATAAAGCTTACCTGCATACTTCTCTATTCCCATTTTGTCCATGCACAGACCCGGCACTTAAGTGTAATTGCTTGGGAGTGCCACATTCTTGCCACTCTCTGAAATCCTCCCTGAATTCCCTGTTGGGACTTATTAGTGGTCAGCTTATATTTACAACTCCATCTTTGTACACATCTTATCTATGTCTTCCCTACAAAATTGCTTCATCATTTTAAAGACCACTCTTTTTCTCACATCAGGCTTCCATTTCCTGGAGAAATGAACTACAGCCTGTTTGGCATTTTCTGAGATGTGTTAATTCCCAATTTTGGGAGTATCCTTTTTGCACTTTGTTCACTGTTTCTAGATCCTTTTTGTAATAAGGAGACCAGACTGAGCACAGAACAATTGTGGATTTACCCAAGGATATGCATAAGTTTAGCATAATTCCTCTGCTTTTAAATTCAGTCCAATGGAATACGAATTTTAAACCTATTATTTACTTTAGGTTTTAAGACTGTCTTGATAGAACTGCTTTAACTTTCTGAAGTGACGCTTCCAAAGGTTAGACAAGATTGGAGTTCTCTGATAGTATTACCCACGGAAGTCACCGAGAACATCATTACCATCTATATGGCAAAGTCAACCTTGGGTCATGGGATACCACTCTCAATCTCACAACAGATATGTCACGGAAGCTGGACTTTATTAATGAAAGCTGGTAAGTGGAAGAGGAATGAATGCAGAATGGTGTAGTAGTGGTTGTTTGTGCTTTAGTCATGAATTTAGTTCTATTGTTGGAAACTGCATTGGATGTGTGGAACTACTGAGTGATCACAATGTTATAAATATTTTAAAATATTGAATAAGTTGAATAGGAAGATTAAAAATGGGCAGCACCTTTATCACCAAGTTGGAAAGTTATGGGTTCACTCCAGAAAACATGACAGCGTGGTGTCGGACCAGTTCAATGATAAGGTGGTGGATTCACACCCATTATGAAGTCTCAGTTTGACTAGGTGGAAGATGATATCTGGATTGCAGAAGTTAATTATAAGGGGAGGTTCGATAAGCAGAAGTTGTATTCCCTTCAGTGTAGATGTCAGGGCAATGATTTGATCAAAGTTTTCCAAACTTTCAGGAGAGCAGTTATGAAAAGTAGCCCTCCCCCCACCTCCAGTAGGGTATCCAGAAGTAAGGGACAAGCCTAAGTAGTGGTGAAAAAACACTTGTACACAAATGGTGTAGAAATTTGGCACCTTCTTCTGAAAACCGTAATTGATGCTAAGTTAATGGCTAATTTTAAATATGAGACAAATAGATTTTTTCTAAACAAAGGAATCCTGGGACATGGGAACAGCTGTTGCATGGAGTGAGGTCAGATCATATCAGCTATGATTTCAATTCATGGCAGAAATTTGCACTCCATTTCCAGCTCCAGCTCCAACCTCCAGAATGCAGCAGACTGAACACAGCTGCCAGCACACTGACTGCACACAGGTCCTCCTACACTCCTGGCCATCAGTCACCCAGTGCTTCTGACTCAAGGGCCTAAATAGTCCTAAATGCAGGAGTATGTCTGATAGCCCACTGATACAAAAGGAACATGCTGAAGAAGTGGACTTCTGAAATAAACACATAATGCTAGAAATGCTCAGCAAGACATGCTGTGTGGAGAGAGAGAGAGAGAGAGAGAGAGAGAGAGTGAGAGTGAGTGAGAGAGAGAGAGAGAGAGAGTGAGAGAGAGAGAGAGAGAGACTGACTCAATGTATCAGGTCAATGATAACCTGTCATCAGAACTGAGAGAAATTAACAGATGCAGAGAAAGGGAGGCCAAAATAGTGCAAGGGCAACAGGGTGAACAGAAGAAAAGATAGTACTGACAAAAAGGAGGATGTTGCAAGGCAAAGAAATTGATAATGGTTCAGGTACCCTATCTGGAGTACGCGTAAATGGCAGTGGAAGAATTATTACCTGTAAGGTGTGACTTTGTTAGGACCAATTGAAAGATGTGCTGTTTTTATTGGGTTCACATTGGGCTTCATTGGAACAGCAGACTGAAGACAGAGGGGTGGCAATGGGAGGAAGACGACTGGAAGTTCAGGATCACAGTTGTAATGTGAATAGAGGTGTTCTGCAAAACACCCGAAATCTGCATTTAATTCTTCAATATGGACAGCACCACATCCTGAGTATCCTGCACTAAATTAAAAAGTACATAAATTGCAATTTACCTGGGAGAGTTCGGATACCTGGACCATGGGAAGGTAGGAAGTAAAAGGGTTAATGTTACACCTCCTGCATTTGCAAAGGGCATCAAAAGAGAGAGAGAGAGAGAGAGAGAGTACAGTATTGAAGTAGAGGATCAGCCATGATTACACTGAATGGAAGAGCAAGCTTAAAAGGCCAAATAGTCCACTCCTACTCCTACTCTTCTGTGTTTCATAAACAAATACAGATAATGTTTCTTTAACCATAGAATTTGCACATACAGACCTATCATGCGCTGGGAGAGTCTTGATCTAATTAGATTTTATTCTTAACTTCTGACTTTCCACTTGATGAATTCTACTTTGTAGATGCCCCTAACAAGTAGAGTGATGAGCTTTTGTTCTTCCTCAGACACAAGCCTCTGGTGTGAGGTGTGTTATGGAACACATGTCACACAGAGTTTAACTGCACCATGTGAAGAACATCAGATGGAAACACCTACTGTATTCTGTGTGTAGAGACCTTTGCACTGCTGCGAGACTTCAGCAAGTGCCCCAGACAGCTGTCTCCCCCTGCATTACAAGCTGGTCAAAACTGGCCTTTATTGTATTTTAACTCTGTGGATCTCAAACTGGCACTGTCAGGGGGAAAACATTAAGTAATATTGTATCTGTACATGAGGCTTGTCTGCTTCAGTTGCACTTGATCTTGTATAATGCTTATTGGCAATGGTTGGAAATGCTTGCTGTGGAGCAGCTAACGGCATAGATCAAAATAGGTAATAATAGGTGAGAGAAAAGGATTTTCACAGCTTCAGGGTGTCCCAAAACACTTCGCAGCCAATTAAGTAGTTCTGAACTAAGTACTTCATATGTTCCACATTTTTCACTGTTTCCCATCTATTTTCATCATAGATCTAACAAAACTTATTTTCATGGCCATATCACTTTCTGTAGCTTCTTCCAGTATTTTCATACACATAGGAGCAGGGGTTGGCTGTACAACCCCTCCAGTATGTTCTACAACTCAATAAGATTTATTAATGATTTGATCTTGGTCTCAGCTCCACTTTCTTGTCTGTCCTTCAGTCTTTGACTTTCCCATGTCTGTCTATATCGGCCTTGAATAATATTCAATGACTCTGCCTTCGCAGCTCTCTGAAGTGGACAACTCAAAAAAGTTCATGAGGCTCTGGAAGAAGCAATGCCTCCTCCTCTCTATCTTAAATGGGTGACCCTATTCTGAAATAAAATCAGAAAATGTTGGAAATACTTAGCAGGTCAGGCTGCACCTGTAGGAAAGGAAACAGTCAACGTTTCAGGTTGGAGACCCTTCATCAGAATGCTAGGATTTTCAGGATCCTACTCTAACAGTGTTCCTCCTGGTTCGAGATTCCTCCACAAGAGGAAATCTCTCACCGCCCATCTCAGAGTCTTCTATGATTAAACAGAATCAGAAGCAGGTTTATTATCACTGTCTTATATGACGTGAAATTTGGTGTTTTGCGGCAGCGGTATAGTGCAAAGACATAAAAAAAACAATAAATTACAAAATAAATAAATAGTGGAAAAAAAGGAACAATGAGGTAGTGTTCATGGGTTCATGGACCGCTCAGAAATCTGATGGCGGAGGGGAAGAAGCTGCTCCTGAAGTACTGAGTTTGTGTCTTCAGGATCCTGTACCTCCTCCCTGATGGTAGTAATTGGAAGAGGGCATGTCCCAGATGGTGAGGATCCTTAATGATGGATGCCACCTTCTTGAAGATGTCCTCGATGGTGGGGAGGGTTGTGCCCGTGATGGAGCTGGCTGAGTCTACAAGCCTCTGCAGTCTCTTGCGATCCTGCACATTGGAGCCTCCATACCAGGCTGTGATACAACCAGAGTGCTCTCCACCGTACTACTGTAGAAATTTGCAAGAGTCTTTGGTGACTTACCAAATCTCCTCAAATTAATAATGAAGTAGAGCCGCTGGCATGCCTTCTTTGTGATTGCATCAAAGTTTTGGGCCCAGGACAGATTCTGAGAGATGTTGACACCCAGGAACTTAAAGCTGCTCACCCTTTCTACCACTGACCCTTCAATGAGCACTGGTGCATGTTCTCCCAACCCTGAAGTTCACAATCAATTCCTTGGTCTTGCTGATGTTGAGTGCGAGGTTGTTGTTGCGACACCACTCAACCAGCTGATCTATCTCATTCCTGTACGCCTCCTCATTGCCATCTGAGATTTTACCAACAACAGTGGTGTCATCTGCAAATTTATAAATGGTGCTTGAGCTGTGCCCAGCCACACATTTATGTGTAGAGACTGTAGAGCAGTGGGCTAAGCACACATCCTTGAAGTATGCCTGTGTTAATTGTCAGCAAGAAGGAGATGTTATTACCGATCCGCGCTGACTGTGGTCTCCCAACGAGGAAGTCAAGAATCCAGTTGCAGAGGGAGGTATAGAGGCCCAGGTTTAGAAGCCTGGTGATTAATACTGAAGGGATAATGATATTGAATGCTGAGCTGTAATCAATAAACAGCAGCTGACGTATGTTTTGCTGTAATCTGTGTGCTCCAAAGCAGAGTGGGAGAGTCAGTGAGATTGCGTCCACTATAGACCTGTTGTGGTGGTAGGCAAATTGCAACAGGTACAGGTCCTTGGCTCAGGCAGGAGTTTATTCTAGCCATGCGCAACCTCTCAAAGAACTTCATCACAGTAGATGTGAGTGCTACCAAGCGATAGTCATTGAGGCAGCTCACCCTGCTCTTCTTGGGCACCAGAATGATTGCTGCCTTTGAAGCAGGTGAGAACCTCAGACCACAGCAGTGAGAGGTTGAAGATGTCCTTGAACATTCCAGCCAGTTGGTCGGCACAGGTTTTCAGTACCAAGCCAGGTACACCGTTGGGGCCTGATGCCTTGTGAGAGTTCACCCTCTTGAAGGATGTTCTGACATCAGCCTCTGAGACAGAGATCACAGGGATTTACACAAGTGTAGTGTTATCCTTTCAAAGTGTGCATAAAAGGCATTGAGCTCATCAGGGAGTGAAGCATCACTGCCATTTATGCTGTAAGGTTTCACCTTGCAGGAAGTGATGGCATGCAAACCCTGCCACAGCTGTTGTATGTCGGATTGTGTCTCTAATTTCACATGGAATTGCCTTTTCGCTCTCACGATGGGCTGCTGTAGGTCATACCTGGACTTCTTGTAGGATTGAACGCCACAGACCTAGCCCTCAGCAGACTGTGAACCTCCTGGTTCATCCAGGGCTTCTGGTTTGGGAAAACCTGACATGTTGTCGAAGGCACACACTCATCCATGTGGGTCTTGATGAAGTCGGTGACAGCTGTGGTATATCCATTCAGATAAGAACATAGAACATAGAAAAAACTACAGCGCAATTCAGGCCCTTCGACCCACAAAGCTGTGCCGAACATGTCCCTACCTTAGAAATTACTAGGCTTACCCATAGCCCTCTATTTTTCTCAGTTTCATGTACCTATCCAACAGTCTCTTAAAAGACCCTACCGTATCCGCCTCCACCACCATTGCTGGCAGCCCATTCCACACACTCACCACTCTCTGAGTAAAAAACTTACCCCTGACATCTCCTCTATACCTACTCCCCTGCACCTTAAACCTATGTCCTCTTGTGGCCACCAATTCAGCCCTGGGGAAAAGCCTCTGACTATCTACTCGATCAATACATCTCATCATCTTAGATACCTCTATCAGGTCCCCCCTCATCCTCCGTCGCTCCAAGGAGAAAAGGCTGGGTTCCCTCGACCTGCTTTCATAAGGCATGCTCCGCATTCCAGGCAGCATCCTTGTAAATCTCCTCTGCACCCTTTCTATGTCTTCCACATCCTTCCTGTAGTGACCAGGGACATATATAGCTGCAACAATACCTCTCGGCTCCTAAATTCAATTCCCCGATTGATGAAGGACAATGTACCATATGCCTTCTTAAACACAGAGTCAACCTGCGCAGCCGCTTTGAGTGTCCTATGGACTCGGACCCCAAGATCCTTCTGATCCTCCACACTGCCAAGAGTCCTACCATTAAGACTATATTCTGCCATCATATTTGACCTACCAAAATGAACCACTTCACACTTATCTGGGTTGAACTGCATCTGCCACTTCTCAGCCCTACTTTGCATCCTATCTACATCCCTCTGTAACCTCTGACAGCCCTCCAAACTATCCACAACACCCCCAACCTTCGTGTCATCCGCAAACTTGCTAAGATGAATCAAAGATGAAGAAGAAGGTCAACTATCGTTCTTCTAAGCTCCAATGAATTCAGGTTCAATTGTTCCTTATAAGTCAACAAACTTAGTCAACCTTCTCTGAACTGCCCCCAGTGCATGTACATCCCATCATAAGTAAGGAGACCAAAACTGTACAGAATATTCCAGGTGTGGTGTTGCCAATAGTTTTAGCAGGACTTTCCTACTTCTGCACTTACTTTCACTTTCATTTTATAATTTCGGAAAGTGACTCTGCTTGTCTTGTCCTATTTACATCTCCTCTGGACTAATCTTTTGTTTTTTATTCCATTTCCACTTCTTTCATTTGCCATTTTATCATTTAATCTCTCCTGCCTTCCACCTTCCCGTCTGTGCACTCTTCCTCTTTCCTTTACCTTCTAATTTCCAACTGATTCATCTCTCATCGTCTCCCATGCTAATGAAGCATCATGGACCTTAAACATTGACTTGACAAATCTCTCTGGGAGGCACATCTTTATTTCAGCTTTCCAGCATCTAGAGTATTTTATTTTTGTATTTTTGAATAACTTGAAAATGTTGGTTTAGCAATCAATATTGACCTAATTACAGTCCTGCTCTTCTTCAGAAAGTGTCATGGAATTTTCTTTTTACATTCAGCTGATGCAGATAGAGAGGACCTTTGTTTAAATGTTCATCCAAACCCTGGCAGCCCCCAGCTGTGCAGCACTTCCTGGGTACTGCACTGGAGTGTAAACCTGGATTTTGTGCTTGAAACTCTGGAGTGGGCCTTGAGCCCAGAGGTGAGAGTGATTATCCACTGAGCCAAAGCTCCCAACAGTGTGAAATTTAATTAATTATGAAGCCACAGTATGAAGTACTTTTATCTGAAGGGACATATCCCATGTGTCATTTCTGTGTGGGAGTATTAAAACGACAGATGATTTTTTTTGCACACTTTAACATTCTGTAGCATTCCTAATCTAAATATGGCAATGGATTTTTCAAATTAGCAATCAGATGTTTGTTTCAATATACTAAGGGAAGCTTACACAGCTGCCAGCATCACTTAACAATAAGGGAATGATTTTGTTAGCTTGACTGGAGTGGAGCTGCTGGATTAATTCATGCCATATTGACAACAATAAACAAAAAATAAATTTGGTGCATTCTAACAATTAACTGTCACAAGAGGCTGTTTCTCATTCTTGTTACAGAAGATATAGACTTGATCAGTATCTGAATTTATTTATCAGGGGTAAATTGAGCCAAGCAATAATTGTTATAGAATCTTCAACTCCTATAGAACAGATGGAGGGCACTTGGCCCATCGTTCACAGGCTAACTCCCTGAAAGAGCTATCCAATGAGTTCAATGCCCTTGCTCTTTTTCCATAACCCTGCAAACACTAGTGATGTAAGTATATATTTATTTCCCTCAAAACATATTAATTAATCTGCTTCCATCACCCTCATTAGGACATCACACCCAGCTCAAAACAACAGGCATAAAACAGCTTACACCTGCTTCTTCGTCCTCAATGATTTTAAGCCTGCATCCTTTGGTTTCTGTCTCTCCTGCCAATGCAGTGCTGAAGAGGTGTTTTAATGTATTGGATGTTGTAAAGCTACTTTTGTCTATTAATAAGTACATTTTAGTTATACAAATATAATGAATGGGGAGGTGAGGTCCATGGCAACATTTCCCTAAAATGAAACAGTAAGAGCCCCATTCATGTGAAAGGAGAACATGGATTTAGTGGCAACCAGTAGCCAGCGCAGACCATTCAACCCCTTGTCTTTTGTGTCATTCAATATGCTCATGCCTGATCTGTGTCTCAACTCCTTCCCTCCATAGATGCTGCCTGACCTGCTGAGTTCCTCCAGCACTTTGTGTGTGTTGCTCCTTCTCCTCACCTTGGTTCTGTACCTCTCAAATATCTATCCTTCTCACTTGTGGAAGTTGCACGACCCCACACCACACCTTTATGGGGGACAGATTTCCAGTGATCAGGACTCAGAACTGGCATTTTCATTTATGTGTTTCATTGCATTTCTTGTCTGAGCTCATTTTACTTCACTGATACAGTATTTATGCTGCATTAACCGAGGGCATGTTATCCGCCTTCCATTATGTAAACCAGCCGATATCCATACAAATTGAAATAACCCAAAATGAAAATTGTGTGATATCTCTAACAGTTGTCGATTCACTGTCACCATTTTTCATTTCCTCACAAAGTCAAAATTCCAACCACACTAGGTTGCATCTTAGCTAAAATGTTTTATTTTTATCACATAGAGTACTGAGTGCCTCAGCATTTCAAAATGACAGGTAGAACATTTGCTATTCCTCTTGCACAGCTGCATTGATGTGACACAGGTGCAGAGATTTCACCATTCAAAAGAGCTTCTCTGGGCTTTATTCAAGAGTAATTTTCATTACGATTATGCCAGTAAAATAAAACAAGAAAATGCCTGTCTTATTTTCTTCCGTGTACATATGTGAAATGGAATGCTCTGTCTCTAGAATTATTATAAAGGACACTTCCCACACAACTCCAGTGTAGTATCATTCTCCTCCACAACATCACAGACCCCTCTGATTAATAGTAGCCAGCTTTCAGCAATGCAAGCATAATTTTCCCACCTGTAATGATTCATTACCCTTCCACTCAGCTTTACAATTGTATCTTCAGCAGAAGCAAATGTCACAACCAAGCCAAATATTAGATAACAAAATGGGGCCACAGAGCTCAACTGCCAGCAAGTTGCTTTCATGCCTGTTTAAAATTCACATCGTAGCATGTTAGAGGAATGCCCCACCATGGCACCGGGCCTTGGTCATGGCGACAGTGGTGGGAGGTGCAGGGCAAGTTGGTGAAGAGTTTGGATAGCAGGGGCAAATCACCTCCCTCCCACCAGTTGTTGAACTGCAGTTTCAGCTGCTCCATTTTACCGTAATTCTGAGTGGAGAATTGGAACAATTGGTATTCCTTGTTTTGTGAGAGAAGTGGCTCAGAAAGACTTTCCAACTTGGGTAGAGGATGAACACTTCCTAGCACCGGTAGAGTTGCCAACTTCGGCTAAATATTTCTTGGAGGTTGTGTCACATGATCATCCTCCTTCAATCACATCCACCCCAATCAAACAGTCTTTCTTTTCCCATTTATTGTTTTTTGAAAAACAAATCTATTTGAGTTACTAACAAAGAATCCCATAATAAAAGAAACAGGCAGATCTCCAAAATGATGAAGATGCAGCAATGTTACACATGATGGAATGATTTCATTACACTGCTGGTCACATCCGCCTTATACATTTTACATGTGATTAAGGCATTTGGTAAACAAAATGGCAAAATAAATAAGTGTTCTATCCAATCATACGAGCCCCTGTTAATGGGACATTAATGAGTTGTCAATTAATGCAAGTAACACATGTGACGCAGTGAATAAACAGAGCTGGCTGCGGTCCCTCTTAATTTAAAACAAATACTGATCCTGGCCTAAAAATGCAATGAACTTCAGATTCTGGAAATCTGCAATAACAACAAAAATGCTGGAAATGCTCAGCTGGTTAGGCAGCACTTGTAGGAAGAGAAATAAAGTTAACGTTTCAGATTGATGACTTTTCATCAGAACTAGGAAAAGTTAGAAACAAAATATACTCTTCACTTCAGAGGGGGAAGGGTGGAGAAGACAAAGGGAAGGTCTGCGACAGGGTGGGGATCGAGGGAGACTGAACAGCAGGTGATGGAGAAGGTGGTGAAGCCTTGTTATTTTCAGGGTTGTTCTCCCCAGGTTGTAGGAGGCTGAGGGGAGACCTGATAGAGGTTTTAAAATTACGAGAGGCATAGATAGGGTAATCTTTTCCCCATGGTAAAAACGTCAAATAGCAGAGGACATGCTTTTAAGGTTAGAGGGAGGGAAGTTTAAAGGTGATGAGAGGGGCAAGATTTTTATGCAGAGAGTGATCGGTGCCTGGAATGCAGTAGTGGAAGCAGGCAGTTTGGTAGAGTTTAAGAGACTTTTAGATAGACACATAAATATGAAGGGAATGGAGGGATATGGACGATAAATAGGAAGAGGACATTTAGTATAAATTGGCATCAAGATTGACACGATATCATGGGCCAAATGGCCTGTCCAGTGCTGTGCTGTTCTATGTTCTATGTAGGTGTTTCGTCTGCCAGAGATGTGGATAGGACATGAGCGAGGACAGGAGAGCAAAGAAACGAAAACCAATGCTGAAACGCTGAGATACAAAACATTACAGTTGTTGGAAATCTGAAATGAAGGAGAATACTGGAGATACCCAGCTAGTAAAGCAGCATCTGTGGGGAGAGAAAAACAGAAATAGCATTCATGATAAACTTTAAACAAAACTGAACAGTTCTGATACAAATTGGAAAGGTGGATTGTCTGAAATAGTTGAATTCAATCCTGAGTCTTGAAAGATGTAAAGTACCTAGTCAGAAGATGAGGGTCTGCTCCTTGAGCTTGCATTGGGCTTTGTGGAACACTGAAAGACCCTAAAAGCAGAGTCAGATGGGAGTGGGATGGAGCATTAAAGTGACAGGCAGTGGAAACTCAGGGTCAATTTTGCAGACTGAACAGACGAAGCAATGGCCCAATCTGCGTTTGCTTTTCCAATGTATAGGTGACCATAATTTGAGCACAATATGCAGCACACTAAATTGGAAGAAGTGCAAGCGAATCACTACTTCACCTGCAAGGATTTTTCGGGTCACTGGATAGTGGGAAGGGACATGGTAGAAGGCATTGACACCTGTCATCTACAGAAGATAAGATTTCTTTATTAGCCACATGTACATCGAAACACACAGTGAAATGCATCTTTTGCGTAGAATGTTCTGGGGGCAGCCCACAAGTGTTGCCACGCTTCTGGCGCCAACAGAGCATGCGCACAACTTCCTAACTCGTACGTCTTTGGAATGTGGGAAGAAACCAGAGTACCCGGAGGAGACCCACGCAGATACAGGGAGAATGTACAAACTCCGTACAGACAGCAGCCGGAATTGAACCCAGGTCGCTGGTGCCGTAATAGCGTTACACTAACCGCTACACATACATGATGCCACTGCCACTCACAGCTTCCACTCTGCAGCCTTTCGGCATTCCAAAGGAATTGTTCCCTCTGCGACTGTAACTCACTGTTTTACTCCACCTTACTGTTGCACCTCCACTGACACCTACTCCCCCTTCTCACAGATTTACATAGAAAGAGATTCCCAGAGCACTTTACAAGAAGAAGAAATGAAGAACAAAGGGCAATAAATAAAGGCATGGTTGAGAAGCTGAGTTTAGGGTTCTCTGAATGTGTCAAAGGAGATGGTTAAGATTAAATGGCAAATAGCAATGCTAGAAAGAATGGTTTCCAAACTTGGACAACAGGAGCAAGAATCAGGAAGTGGACCAGAATAACAGGAAGTTTTAGGTTGAGATTGATATGAGCAGTAGGTGTTCTGAACTTCAGTGAGCACAGAAAGCCTGGATTTATTGAATTTCATGCAAGTGTGCAGGCTGACACGGGAAGGAATCAATTAAGAAGGCAACAAGGGAATGACTAAAGTATTCAGTGTCAAGGGGAATGAAGCCTGAGCACAAACAGAGATTATTTGGGTGGAACAGGGGCAACTTAAACCAGTGTTTGAATTTCAGCTCACAATCAGGCTGAACTATAGGTGCAGTCACCGCTTCTACAAGGCAGAGAGAGAACGATGGCGATGGAACCAGAGGCAGATATGTTCTGGCAAGAGTTGAGCATGGTGACATCGGATGTGAACTGTTTTGATATTTGTTGGAAGGCAGATTACATAGCAACTGTATGCAGTAATGATAAAGAAGTGGAGCTTGATATTATCTGCAAGATTTTCAAAAGTAGACTCACGTTTGTGGATCTGGCTGTGGAGGAAGTGTGCAGAGCTCTTAGTTGTGGAAGCAGGCCTGGAGGAGTTGTGTTTGGACTGTCCTGGGCTGTGAGGTGCAGCTGTATTTAGGCAAGTGGCTGAGTTAATTTCACTCACTTCTCAGAAACCTCAAAGGTGTTTTCTTAGTAGTTATCCTTCAGCATTCCCATTCACCTGGGCACATTCTCATACTTTGGTCCATCACAAGGTTCAAACAGCAAGAAAGACTTTTACCTGGATACATTCATGCCCAAAGATCAGAAGCTTCCTTCCTTGAGCATACGTTCTGTCCTTTTGAGAGGAAAACAGCAGCACTGTCAAGCATTCATCGTCATGGTAGCATATACTCCTCAGCCATTGCTTATGCCTTTAACGAGCATGGAATATAACAATTTATCAGAGGATTGACCTGTGCCCAATTTCCACAGGAGTTGGTTTCCTCACGATAGTCACAGGTGCCTTTTTTAGGCATTCTAATCAGATAGGCCCCTGCGGTTCCTCATACTCGTGGAAGAATCCCAAACACTGCCTTAATCATAATGAGCTCAACAGGTGTCAGGCCTGAAAAATCTCAAGTAGACGCAGTATTCACTAATCAAAAGCAGGGAGGGAAGGTTATTTGGTTTGAAAAGAACACTCCTGTGGTGTCACTGTTACTTATCCCCCCCAACTCCTCCCTCACCCCCATCAAAAAAGCCACCGTCATCCCACAGGCTATTCTAACCCACTTCCAGAACTCTTCTCAGGGACACAAAGTCTTCACCCTGACAGTCCATGGCAGATACTCAACTTCCATCTGGTTAGGGAGCTCCTTTCCACCTGTTTCAGTCGAAGGCCCCTCTCCTGCTCTTGCATGTGAATATAAGAGATCCATGGCACAGCCCAGAGAAAATGCTGAGGGGTGTCCTGGTCAAGGTTTACCCCCCATTTGTGAAACCCATTGTGCATTCACGAGCTGTCAGATTTCCCTGCATCATGACAGTGACAGGTTTTAAATAGCTGCCTTGGAGTGGGCATGTGAATCTGATTCGATCTGATTTTAGTCGAGGGATCAGTCTTGACCAGAACACTCTAGACTGTGCCATGGATCTCTTACATTGCTCTGAAACGTAAGTGAAGTTCTTCCTTTTCTTTCTCTCGGTTGTAAAACTGGAATGACCAGACAATTTGCATGGCTGCTTTGCTCTTGAATAAAGCAGTGATGGATAGGATAAACAAGGTTAAAGTGAGTGGACAGGAAAATGAAACTGAGGTTACAGCCAGGTCTTATTAAATGCCGTCACAGGGTTGAAGGGCAGAGTGGTCTACTCCCAGCCCTAATTCATAATCATTATTTGCCTCTTCATCTGGGCATCTCATTCCCCACCTCAAGCAGTAGACTGAGCTCCTCTGCACCTTTAGATTTTTGCTCTTTCTTTCCTTCAAATAAGACCACGTCCACTAGAGTCTGGTGTCTTGGATTTTGCACATCATTGGATTTTGGCCAGTGTGAAGCTGTTCCTGAATCAGCTGCAGCACAGCAGCCAGAGAACTTGACCCGACACGTTACCATGGAGTGGGGAAGGATGGGAATCAGAATGTCCACAACCTGCTGTAAGGGTCTCACTGTTGCTGAAAGGCCTCTGACTGCCACAAACATTCTTGGCAGTGGAGACAGACAGTGGAGATGGTTTTTAGGCACTAACATTTGTGGTAAAGTAGGATCATTTCCACCGGTAGAGCCGATGCCAAGGAAAACAAAGCAAGGCTGTCTCATGGAGTACCCCTGGTTTGCAAACTCCTGGAGACAGAGCTGAGCTGCAGTGGCAGTGCCTGCTTTCCTCCTCGGTACAAGATCACAACTGAAGAAAGCCACACCAAGTCAAGAAAACTAAGAGTGTGTCCCAGAAATATCAGACCTTAAAAAAGAATGGGAACATCATCAGGCTTAATGCAAGCTGGAAGCCAACAGAGCTCTGAAAGGTATTAAGAATGGTGCTAAAAACTCTGTTAGCATCCTGGACCATTCCACATTCCACATTTCTGCCTCTGTTTCCCCAAGCTCAAGCTATGCACTGAGCCAAGCACCCTTTAGCCTTAACAAATTAAGGTTTTACTGAAACTAGTTTATAATGAGTAGTAGCGTGGGTAGAATGTACTGCCATAAGTGTTTGCTCCTTTTTAATATTGCTCAAAGATATTATTTAGGCAAGTCATAATTGTACTTTAGGATAATTATTTGTTCACAATTATCAAGAGAAATTACACTATTTGCACAGCATCAGTAGCCTTTTGTTTTGCTGCTTTCTAAGGCAATTAACAGCGGTAGAACAACAAACAAAATATTGTTTGTTGAAGGGAGTTTATTGAAGGGCAGAGCACGCAGTACAAATGGACAACATGGTCCACAGAGTTTTTCAGGGTACACTCACACTTACACACACAACAATTTGTGAACTACTTGTATTCAGCAAATAAAGATGCCAGTCTTTAAAGGAATGAACGTAAGTGCAGTTGGATGTTCCTAAAAGCCATAACCATCAATCAGGAAGGAATTTCAAACCTATTCAGAATAAAAAAATAAACACATATTTGAAAATGGAAACGGGTTTGCAAGAGCAGGATACTTACAAAAATATTCAGCACATTTACAGCAGCCATTAAAATAAGATTTACCAGGAGAGGGATCCATTAAGCTAGGTTTTACACTGGCCCAGTGAACCGAGAGGCTGGTGTACCAATGGAATTATCTTAATGGGAGTGAAAAGCATATCTTAATTGCAAAGCTATTCGTAGAATGGTAATTTGCTGAATTTTGAAAGGTCAATAATGGTGCAATAACTTCATTACTTGCTCATATACTTGAAAACAAATACTGTACATCAATGTCTGTGCAAACCGTGTGGATATCAGACTACCATCGAAACAGTGCCTTGTTGTTTGCTATCGATTAAGATACCTTAAGGATTAAACCTTGCATTCTAAAGCAAGGACTTTCTAAAATATTTTTGTGTCCTAAATTAACAGGTGTTCCACTCATCTTCTTAAGATTTCTTTATTAGTCACATGTACATCAAAATACACAGTGAAATGCATCTTTTCGCGTAGTGTCCTGGGGGCAGCCCGCAAGTGTTGCCACACTTCCGGCGCCAACATAGCATGCCCACAACTTCCTAACCCGTACATCTTTGGAATGTGGGAGGAAACCGGAGCACCCGGAGGAAACCCACACAGACACGGGGAGAACGTACAAACTCCTTACAGACAGCAGCGGGAATTGAACCCAGTTCGCTGGCGCTATAAAGCGTTACACTAATTGCTACACTACCGTACCTAAGGAAAATTTCTTGTTCTATTTTCTGGTCCCCAGATGTGGGTGAGACAGGAGAACCCGCATTCATTGTCCCCACCCAGCTGATTCTTGAGCAAAAATGGTTAAGAGACAATCAGATGAGGTGTCAACCCTGGCTACATGGTGGCAGTCCAGTCCTGGCTCGGAAGGACTGGACTGCCACTACATGTAGTGGCATCCTCTACATTGGTGAGACCAAACGCAGAGTAGGTGACTGTTTCGCAGAACACCTGCACTCCGTCCGTAACCACGATCTGCATCTGCCCGTTGCCAGTCACTTCAACTCCCCCTCCCACACTATCACTGATATGTCAGTCCTCGGCCTCCTCCACTGCCAGGAGAATTCCAAGCCCAAACTGGAGGAACAGCACCTCATTTTCCATCTTGGAACCTTGCAGTCTAGCAGGATGAATATTGACTTCTCCCACTTTAAGTAATCCCCACACCCCTTCCCCACAACTCCCCTCCCCCCACCATGCTTCTTCTCTTCTTCCCTTTCCTAGCCCATCTCTCTTTTTTCTATGCCCTTTTTTTCCCCTTTTCCTCTCTCTCCTTACCTTTAACCCATCCCCCAGTGGATCTGCTCTCCCCTCCTCCCCCACACCTGCCTATCACTATCTCTTACTTGCATCTACCTATAACCATCTTGTGCCCACCCCACCTCCCCTCTTTTGTCCACCTGTCTCTGCTCTGCTTTTTTCTCCTAGATATTAGGCTTCCCCTTTTCCTATCTTCAGTCCTGATGCAAGGTCCTGACCTGAAAAGTTGACTGCCTGCTTTTCTCCAGGGATGCTGCCTGGCCTGCTGAGTTCCTCCAGCATCATCGTGTTTTTCATTTGGAAGGACTTTACTTACCTCCCACTGTAAACACATAATCTAGACTGAAACTATGCAGCAGCAAGGGAACTGAGCATTGTCGTTGATTTTGTTATTTAAGCAACAGATCGAATGTATGCAAAAGGTCCCATGACACCATTAGAAGAATAGCAGGAGATTTCTTCCAGTGTACTGGTGAACACTTATCCCTGTGGCATCACTGAAACAGATTAACTGTTTATATTTTTCCATTATTTTTTTCAGTAGCGAGGCCAGTATTTATTGCTCAGCCCTAATTTCCCTAAAGAAGGTGATGACACCTTTTTCATCTGCTGCAGCCCTTCTGGTGAAGGTGTTCCCAGAATGCTATTGGGGAGAGAGTTCTAGAATGTAGACCCAGCAACGATGAAGGACTGCTGGTATACCTCAAAGTCAGGGCAGTGGACAAAGTTGGAAGGGAACCTGCAGGTGGTGGTGTTTCCATGCATCCACTGCCCTTGTCTTCCTTGTGCGAAAGATGCTGTTGGAATAGACACTGCAGTGGAAGGATGAATGTTTCAGCTGATTGATGGGTTGCAATGACTATCTCAGAAAAGAGTCAGATCACTTACCATCGATATTCAATGATATTATCATAACCAAGTTCCTCACCATCAACATCCTGAGAGTCACCATCAGCCAGGATCAGGTACCTTAATACTGTAGAGACAAGAGACCACAGATTCTGGAATCTAGAGCAACAAATAATCTGCTGGAGGAACTCAGCAGGTCAGGCAGCATCTGTTGGTGGGGGATGGAATTGTTGACATTTCGGGTCTAAACCCGGCATCAGGACTGATGCAATGGTACATTAATATTGTAGCTGCTAAAGTAAATCAATGGCTGGGTAACTTGCAGTGAGTGACTCATCTCCTGACATCCCAAGGCCTTTCAACCATCTAGAAGTCACAAGGCATAAGTGAAGGAATACTCTCCACTTGACTGCATGAGTCCAGCTCCAAAAACTCTCAATAAGCTCAACACCATCCAGGGCAAAGGAGCCCTTGTGATAGGCACCCCATACATCACCTTAAGCTTTCATTTCCTCTGTCAGTGGCACACAGTTGCTGTAGTGAGCACCATTTACTAGGCTATTCCAACAGTGTGATCTCCACCACAAAGAAGAACAAGACCAGCAGATGTATGAGAACTTCACTACCTGCAGGTTCCCCTCCAAGCTGCACACCCTCTTGATTTGGAAGTACCGGTCTGTCACTGGGTCTAAGTCCTGGAACTCCCTCCTCAAGAGCACTGTGGGAGTAACTTCACCAGTAGGAAAGACTGCCATGGTTCAAGAAAGTGGCTCTCCGCCACCTTCTCAAGAGAAGCTAGGGATCAGCAATAAATGCTGGCCTTGCCAGTAATTCCTACAAGTGATTTTTTTTTAAATTTAGCTTTCTTTGGTCAGCTCTGATATAGAATAACTGGTTGCCTGAAAACTGTAAGATCTGAATTTTATTTACATCATCTGCCACGAAAATTATCACACTTTCTGAGTCCTGAGTGGAGACAACCACTTCATTTGGTTGCTGAAGAACAATATAATTCTCGCAACTGTAGAACAAGGCTCAGAATTGTGGGCTGGTCAGTCATTGTTCTTGGGGAGCAGGAGTGTATACTTATGTTATTCTTCTCCTCTCCTTGTTTGCAGATCTCAACACTCAACTGAACTGTTGACTCTCTTTCTCAGTCCACATATACTGCCTGATGCGCTGAGTGCTTCCAGTGTATTCTGTTTTTGTTTCTACTCTACTTTGCACCTTCTGTATTCAATCCCACATTTTTTCCTCTTTTATTCTGTGGGAAACAAGCCTAAATAATCATTAAAAGGAGAAAATCCTTTGTCTTGCTCACTGTTTTCGAAATAACTTATAATGAGTTGCCTTTTCTCTCTCTGCCAACTCTGCAGATGTTGATTAACTTCCAAACATTGTCTTCTGTTTCCCTGCTTATCTTGAGTGGTTATTTATTTAATTATTGCAATTTGTTGCTGACTCATCAAAACTATGGGATTATCTTTTAGCCACAGTCATTATTGCTCAGTGGGAGTCACTTGGCCAGCTCTGAAAGATCCTGTGGCAAAAAACTCTAGGTCTCAAAAGATAGTCCCTTTCGTCCAGCCACAACGGCTATGTTGCAATTAACACAGTGAAACATTCCATTACACTTCACAGAAACATTATTGGATGGAATTTGACACTGACTCGTAAAAGGAGACACGAGAACAGATGTTAAGAATATAAGGCAGGCTTTACGGGGCATCTTGATAAAGGAGAGGAAGGTGGAGATGTTTCATGAGGGAGGTGCTTCATGTCTAGCAAAGGAATTTTCTAATTTGTGGATAACAATGGATTGCTTTATCTTGCACACTCAACTTGCAATCTTAAATCTGCACGAAATTTATTGACATAAGAAGAAGCCATTAGGAATGTCTTCCTGCATAAATCAACTGTCCTTGAAAATTCTAACATAAGTGGGCCTCATTAACGTCGATACTCAAGGAGGTCTAGTCATTCAATGTTTCTCTCCAATGCAAGTTCTTCTGATCTGGTATTGCTGACATTGGTTTGAATCTCAATGTGAACAATGTTATTTGAATTTCCAGAATGGAAAGGTAAAATTAAATTGAAATCAGTGAAAAGTGTGAAGTATTTCTCCATGTTTCAGATTCAACTTGCGGTCAGAAACCCAAATAAAGAGGCCATGAACAATGGTGGACATTGGAAACAGTGTAGCATGGCATGGCTCCCTTCAATCAGAACCAATAGGACCTGGATTAAATGGGCCTGATTTGCATTTGATGGAAAACCAAAAGATATCTGTGCCTGGAACTTTCATTTAGCACTGACTGTGTCCTGGCTGAATTCAATGATTACTGCATATTTCTATACAGCAACTGAGTTTTTACAGAAAGCAATGAACTTCAAAATACTCAGAAGACCAATCAAGCTATAGTACGGACAAGATAGAGAATCTATGATGTGAATTGTACTTATGTTGATTATTTATCCAAAAAAACAGGGAGTTCCATGGTAAGTCAATATTTAATTCTGATTTCAAGAGCAGATACCCAAGAAAAGAACTTGATGTAAATAATTTATTTATATTTATATCTGAACAACACAGTGCACAATGTGGGCAACTCATCCCTCTTTCTCTTTGGCTTTCCTTCAGGATTAAGAATGGCTTGCTTTCCCTCCACTACTATGGGTTCTGGGTGAGTGATGAGGGCTATGGGGTTTCCACAGGTTCTGTCATAAGTGAGACAGGAGGTACCTGATGTGGCAGGCAGGTGAGTAATTTGTGAGGTGGTACATTCCCTCTATTTATGTTGGGCTTCTGTGATGCATGAATTTAAGGTTCATGTCCTGATTTCAAATGCTCCTTCTCCACCTTGAGTGTTCATGGGTCTGGGATTCCAAGGAGTAAGTTGGAATGTTACAATTTTTCCAAAGTGATTTTCAAAAAAGTGCTTGTAACTTTTCCTCTGCCCAGCCGGTAATCTCTTTCCCTGACAGAGCTCAGAATAGAGCATTTGCTTCAAGTGTCTGGTGTCTAACATAGGGATGACGTGACCTGCACAATTAGACAAATCATCAGCAGCAACATTGCATCACATTGTGCCTTCAAACAGTAAAATGCCCCAAGGCACTCCCAAATATTAACACTGCTGTGAAATGTTGAATGATCAGATGCAATCAAAACTACAATAAAATATACACAAAGATAAAGCAGCTGTTATCTTAATGTCATTGATCTCCATCAAAGAGCCCTGATGTCATGAGACTTCTTTGACAGCTGAAGATTACGTGCCTCATTGATAGAGCACTGAGGCTTTCGATAAGTGACAAGAAGTAAAGGCCACAAATTTAAGATGATTTCCAAAAGGTGCAGAGGGAGGAGAAGAGAATTCTCTTCTCAGAGCAATTTGTTACAACCTAGGATGCTCCAGCCAGGATGTTAACTTCCAGAACAGAGTTTAGAAAATGGAGCAAGGTATTTAATTTCAACCCAGAGAGCAGATGAGACGGACAAATTGTCAAGCTTTTTCCTTGAGATGGGAGAGATGCAAGTGGTCCAACAGACTCAATCAGCATTGTACAATTCTATTATTCTATGAAAAGCTTCACAGAATTAATAATAAAGCATAAGTTCCAAATTAAAGATGTGCTTGCTTCATTGAGAGAAAAACAAGTACAATGGACTAAATACAACCTGCATTAGGGCATACAAGGGCTACCTTCAGTATGGACAAGGGAGTCAGCATGAAAGCAATCCCTCCAGTGTTAGAACTAAACTGGTCTCTCCAGTGTACCAACCAAACTGGTCCATCTAGGACAACTCGCACCAGAGTCAGCATCATCACTGGACTGGTCCCTCCAGCGTCAGTAATTGACTTGTCCCTAGAGTGTCAGGACTGGACTGGTCCCACCAAAGTTTGTACCAGACTGGTCCCTCCCCAGTGATAACAATTGACTAATCCCTCCAATGTAAGCGCAGACATGTCCCTCAAGTGTCAGAACTAGACAGGTCCCTCAAGTTTCAGAACCAGACTGGTCCCTCAAGGTTCAGTAATCGACTCAATCCTCCAGTGTTAGCAGTAGACTGAACCCTCCCATGTCAGTAAAAGACTTGTCCATCCCAAGTCAGTCCTAGACAAATTCCTCCAATGTAATGCAAGACTAGACCCTCCAGTGTAAGCACTGGATTAGTCCTGGCAATGTGAATGCTAGACTGGTCCCCCCAGTGGTAGTACTAGACAGGTACATTCAGTTTAGGAAAAGACTGGTCACTCTAATGATAGTGATTGACCTCTCCCATACGTATCAATACTAGACTAGTCCTCTCCACCCCCAGTTTCAATTTTAAATGTGTCTCTCCAGTTTAAGCTCTAGACTGGTTCTCCCTAGTATCATGACAGGACTGATCCCTCTAGTGTTGATGCTAGAGTGGTCACATTAGTGTCACAAAAAGATCAATGCCCCCAGTGTTACCATTAGACTGTCCCTCCTGACTCATTTCTAGATTAAACCCTCCAATCTCAGTGCTAGCCTGGACCCTCCAGTGTCAGTACTATTCTGGTTCCACCAGAGCCAGTAGTAAATGGATCATTCCACCACTCCTAGAGTAGTCTCTCCAGGGTCAGAACTAGATGGGTTCCTCTAGTGCTAGTCCTTCCAGTATTTCTATTAGATCAGTGTATGTACTAAACTACAATGTCGCACTGTATTGCTCTTTCCGGGGTAAGTACAAGACAGGTAGCCTTGGTATCATTACTCTACTGGTCACTCTAATGTCAGTACTAAAGTAAATCTTCCACTAACAACACAAGACTACTGCAGCATCAGAACTAGATTGGGAACTCTGCTACCATTAGTTCCTGGGTGTCAACATCTCCGAGAATCTATCTTGGGCCTAACACATTGATGCAATCACAACGAAGGCATGCCAGCAGCTCTACTTCATTTGGAGTTTGAGGAGATTTGGTATCTCATCAAAGACTCTTGCAAATTTCTACAGATGTACGGTGGAGACCATTCTGACTGGTTGCATCACTGCCTGGTATGGAGGCTCCAATGCGCAGGATTGAAAGAGGCTGCAGAGAGTTGTAGACTCAGCCAGCTCCATCATGGGTACAACCCTCCCCACCATCGAGGACATCTTCAAGAGGCGGTGCCTGAAGAAGGCGGCATTAAGGACCCTTATCATCAGAGACATGCCCTCTAATGTCAGTTCAAGATGGTCAACTCCAGTGTCCTGTTTCTTCTTCATGCAGATCTTGTACAAGAAACAGCAGGTTAGCAAACAGTTATAGGCAGTAAGTAGAAAGACAAATGCACAGTATAAGCCTTTATTGAGACCACAGATGAAGTACTATGTACAGTTTTGGTCTTCCTGTTTAAGGAAGGATTCAAGGTTATGCTTTGGAAGCCATGCAAAGGGGAGTCACTATTGTCACGAACCAGCAACAAAAGAAACACACTGAGCATGATTCAGTGTTAAAAACTATTTTATTAATCTCTACTTATAATAATGCGTAAAATAAAAGTAAAAATGTTAGTATGTTAGAATTCAAAAATGTTAAACCTTGAACGTTAACCCCTAAAACTAAACTCGTCGTGTGTGTGTGTGACAAAGTCCCAAACTCCAAGTTCCGGAATGGTTCTTAAAGTTCAGTTCCGCAAGCCATAAGGTGAAACATGAGCAAGGGCTTCTTCAATAACCACTGTTGTCTGAAGATAAGACGTAGACGTAGAGAAACATAGAGAGAGTAAATACGAAATCCAAATGTTCCACGATGGAACCCCAGCGACACTTCAGTGTTTACTCGGTAGTGATTTCCTCACCCCGAAAAGCATCCGAATCGTGGTCGTCCACACACAAATACCTGTTTCCTTCTACAGGTCAGCAACAAAGTGAACTCCACTGGATTACTTCCAACTTCCATACATGGATTTCAGTGGCAGACACAGTTATTGTTTCTCATCCATCGATAGAGAAAACTAGCAGGCTGGTGTCTCTCTCCCTTCTCTCTCTCTCTCCTTCTTCTTCTTCTTCTAACTTCTTCAGCAACGTCATTACGTCCTTTATCTTCTATTGATGTAAGCACGCCCCACACACACACACACACACACACACACACACACACACAAAACACACACACTCTATCTTAAAGGGACATTCACTGAGTCCGTAACACCATACTCATTCTTGGAATGGAGGATTGTCTTGTGAGGTAAAAAATTGAGTATATTGGACCTATACTCTCAGCAGAAAACTTTCCCACTGATGCCACTCCTGTGCTAGTACCATTACAGTGTACCCAAAAAAAGAGGGAGGCCATTTGGCCCATTGATCCTATAATGGCTTTTAGAGCAATCTCCACTAATTTTCCCTGTAACCTACACTCCACACATTCCCACAAACCCCCACCAGATTCTACCATTCATCTGACACTAGAGGCAACTTTACAGTGGCCAATTAGCCATGTTTTTGGGATGTAGGACGTCAGGATTGAACCCAGGTTGCTGGAGCTATAAGGCAGTAGCTCTAATAGCTGTGCCACTGTTCTGCCCAGAATTGGTCCAACAACCCAGTGGGTGAGGATTGCTGGATTGTTGAGGAGGGGTGTAAGTTAATTTGGCAGGACAATGGGGCACAGACAATAGCAGGGGGTGAGAAACAGACAAATGCAAATCAAAGAATCTGTTATTGCAGTAACGAGGGAGAAGGGGTAGGTTCAGAAGAGATATGAGTGCTAAATTTTTTACTCAAGAGAGTGGTGGATGCCCGGAATGCATCGCCTGATAGGGTGGTGGAGGCAAATTCATTGGGGGCTTTTAAGAGGGGCTTGGATGGGCACATGAATGCCCATGAGGAAATGGAGGGATATGGGCATTCTGTAGATACGAGGGATTAGCTATGTTGGCACAACATTGTGGGCTGAAGGGCCTGTTCTGTGTTGTACTATTCTATGTTCTATGAAAAGAGTCAGGAAGGTTCTTCATTTGAGGCCATATGGATGAAGATTAGAGATAAAAGGGGGTGATTACATTGTTGGCCACCAAACTGTCAGCAGGATAAAAAAGAGCAGATATGTAGGCAAATCACAGAGAAGTGTAAAAAATAATAGTTATGTTCAGCAGTTTCAACTTGCCTCAGTATTTACTTGGAATGAATTCGTGTCAAGGGCTTAGAGGGGAGCAGAAGCTTTAAAGTACCATCAGGAGAGCTTTTTGAGCCAATGCATAGATGGTCCCATGAGAGAAGGGGCAACAAGGACTTAATCTTACGGAAAGTATCTGAAGTGCCAGTTGCAGGAGCACTGCAGAGATAAGGACCTTAACTGTCGCAGTTGTTATGGAGAAGAAGGGTAGATCAGAAATTCAAGTCCTGAATTGGGGGGCCAAGGCCAGTTTCAATAATATAAGATAGGACCTGACAAAAAATGGACTGGGAGCAACTGCTTGCAACCAGTGGAGTCATTCAAAGATGTGGTAGTGAAAGTTCAGGGGCAAAATGTTTTAGTAATGGTGAAAAGTAAAGCCAAGGAACCCTCGATGTCAAGGGGTACTGAAGGTTGGACAAGAAGAAAGGCAACATATGGCATGTTTAGAGAAATAAAAGCAGGAGTGGCTTTCTAGGAGTACAGAATGTGCCTGTGGGAACTTAAAAAAAGTAATTAGGAAGGTGAAGAGGAAGCATGAAATAGCACTGGCAGGCGAGGTTAAGGAAAACCCCAAGGCATTTAATAAATATATTAAGAGCAAGAGGTTAACCAGGGAAAGAATAAGGATCATAAACAATCAGGAGGTGCAAGGAGCCAGAGGACAAAGGTAAGGTTTTGAACAAATACATCTTATCTGTATTCGGTGTGGAGAAGGATATTGTAGTTGGAGAATTTAGGGAGGTTGACTATAGAATTCTAGAATTCCATCAACAAGCTAACATCAAACAGGAGGTATTTGATGTCTTAGCAGGCTTAACGGTGGATTAATCTCAAGGGCCTGATGAGATGAATGCCAGGCTGCTATGGGAAGCAAGGGAAGAGATTTCTGGGGCTCTGACAGAAATCTTCAAATCTCCTCTGGCCACAGAAAAGGTGGCTGGAAAACAGCAACTTGTGGTACCATTGTTCAGAAAGCATAGAAGAATAAAGCAGGCAATTACAGGCCAATGAATCAATCAGTGATAGGGACATCACTGGATAAAGTTCTGGAGGACAGAAGGACAGGCACTTGGAGAGGAATAGTTTGATCAGCAATAGTCAGCATGGCTTTCTAAAGGGCATTCCTGTCTGACCACTTGCCCACCCTGTGTTAATCATAGACAGACCCACCCTGTGTCTGTCATAGACTGGCCCACCCTGTGTCAGTCCGGCATTGGCCGACCCTGTGTCAGTCTGGGACTGGCTCACCCTGCGTCAGTCCGGAACTGGCCCACCCTGTGTCTGTTGTCAACCTTAAGATATTATTTCAGGTTGGGAACCCTTTATCTGGACTGGAAAGAGAGAAAGCAAGTTAGTTTCAATTTGCTGGGAGTTGCAGGAGGACTGGATAGGACAGAGTAACTATCTCTGATAGTTTGAGGGCAGGTTTCTCATTGTTTGCAGAGTTCTTTGCTTCATGGACTAACGGGTCAGTTAAAGAGCAAGAAAACTAAAAATCTATCCTGACAAATGCTCTTCAATCTAAAATGTTTCCCTTTCCACAGTTGCTGCCTGACCTGCTGAATGTTGCAGTATTTTCTATTTTTATTTCAGATTTCCAGCATCTATAGTTTTTTTTAAATTCTCAAACAAAGGGACATGTTGAAACTGTAAATTGCAGGTCAGAGCTGTTACTGAAACCTGACATCAAAAAAGGAGAATGCTGGAAATGCCCAGGTGGTCAGGCAACATCTGTTGGCAGGGTCTAGGTTAATGGAAAAAGTCTGCCATTTTAAGATGTGGAAATCCATGCAGCCTTCTGAATGCAAACGACTTTGCAAAACAGCTGTGCTGTAATGTAATAAGTATTCTCCATTATGACTAAATTGTTCGTATCAGAAGTCAAAAGCAACATATTGATTACCATGTTCTTGTAGAATATATCATTGTCTGGATCCGCTGTGGTACGCTATTGAGAATTCTGATTCCGGCAACAGGATACCAACCTATTTCTGGCTGTTTTACCTCAGCATTTATAAAATGTGTTACAAATTCATTAAGATGAACTATATAAGGAATAGTAAAAGCTGCACAAGAACTTGCTTATAAAATATGTTCCTGTCCCCAAATTTAAGAAAAGGACAATGACAAACAATTTTTCACCCAGTGACACTGCCAGGTTATCCTTATTTTTAGACATCCTGCAGAAACCACATAGCCACAAATGTTATAAGGGCCCTAACCAATATTGTGCATCTGCCAGTTTGATTTAGATGATGGCTGACACAGGGCAGGCATCATAGGACTGCAGGTTGCACTTTCCAGTCTTTTGCCCTCTGCTTTGCTTTGCACTGTGAAGAATTATGAACCTGTTCAGACCACATCGAATTGTGACGGTAATCACTTCTAATGGACTATGCTTACATGATGCCACAGAAATATAGACATCATGCTGTTCAGGTAATACATCTTTCTTATTGTCTTGAAATAGTACCCCATTTAACAAGAATGCTCATATCCATCTAGATCTAGTTGACACTTCATACATCACCTAGGTGTGTTATTTCTCTGCCATTAGAAAACAACAGATCAGTAAAAAAGCCAATTGAAAAGAAAAATAATTGGGTTTTTTTACCTCTGCAGGGTATAGGTAGCAGAAATTGATTCAATCACTTTCAAAAGAGAATAAAATAACAACAAGAAGTGCTGGAAGAATCCAGCTAGTCAAGCAGCATTTGTGGAAACAGAAACCTGTTAATGTTTTGGGTAAGTGGCCCTTCCACAACACTTCCTCAGAACTGGGAGAACAGTTTTCAAAGCAGAGCTGGGGGGGGGTGGAGTGAGGTGTAAGACAAAAGACTACATGAAGACAGGTTGAGACAGATGAGGCGATAAGGAGCCTGACTGCTAGCGAGGTGTTTTAAAGAAAGGTGGTGAGAAAGTGTCATAAGCAGGATAATGGGAAATGATGAGAGAGCACAGTGAGAGAATTGGATAGATACTTGAAGAGAAAGAGCATTGCAATAGATCTGATGAAGGGTCTCGGCCCGAAACATTGACTGTTTATTTCCCTCCATAGGTGCTGCCTGACCCACTGAGTTCCTCCAGCGCTTTGTGTGTGTTGCTCCAGATTCCAGCATCTGCAGAATCTCTTGTGTCTCTGCAATAGATCTAATTGAATTGCCCTTTCAAAGAGCATGAACACAATGATGGGCTAAATGGCCTTATTCTGTACTGTATGATTCAATGGATATCATAATTTGTATTTCCTTGTGGGCTGGAATAATCAAACATTGGTGTCTGGCTCTTGAAAAATAATTGCTGTAGAATGATTTATGTTGTTCTGAGACATGGATGTAACCACCAGTTACAGAATTTTGTGAAGAACTTAACACATGTAATCAAACATTGTCAGACTGAGCAGGGATGAATTCAGCACTATCAAGTTGCAGGCACAGCCTTCAGTGATTTTAAAATCAGTTTATAAAACAGGCAGTTTGGATTTGTTTCCATTGATTCAACTAAGTGTAACAAGGGCTGCTAGTGTGACGATACGTTCAGCAATAATTACTCCAATATCTGAAGGAAACTCATCACATTGGAGAGTTGTGTAATCTTCCAAAATAATATTGTAATTTAGAACATCGAAATACATGCTGCAGCTCCTCCTGTTCATCTGCCATCGATGGGCAAACTGCACCCCATTCTGGATTTAGTTTAGAACCCAAAATAAAATTCAACAATACTCTCATTCAAAATCATTGAACTCAGCAAAAAAATAGGGATTGAATTATGGAAAACACCACATAGTCCTAGTATCATATCTGGAGCTATGTAATTACTTTGTGCCATCTGAGTGGAAGGTGAATGCATCTGCAGGGGAGCACCCATGGCCATGGTGTCATTATCACCATTCAAACCAACTGAGATAATCTGCCCAGCATTGAGTTTGGAGCACTTCACCATTTGTATGTAATCTTTACAAACCTCTTTATTCTTCAAATGTTTGCATTTGTATTCCCCAAGAATTTAGTTTGTCTCGAAATGTCTAATTCCAGACTTTCTATCTTTGTTGGCAGCAGACACATATCCAAAATATATTGTTGATAATACAAAGGCTTTAGAATAAGTTTTCATGAAGTTCATCATTCTGAAATATTTCCACTCTTACAGTGCAGTCTTTAAGTAGACATGACAGCTAAACAGGAGATATTAAGATATCACCATAAAGGTGCCTTGTAAACCAATATACTTTGTGACATAGAATTAACATCCAATTAGTAAAAGATCTGAAGAGGTCAATTGGTTGTCACTTAAAGGTGTAATTTATCCCTTTTCTAATTATCTTTGACTGCTGTGATGAAAGAAGTATGTTTCGAGAAGGATTAGATGTCAAGGATCCTAGTTTCAAGGAGATTAGTTGCAATGCTGTTAAGATTAGAGCTTCAGCAAGTGGTCAGAAAAGTCATTATACTCAGGGTTAAGAAGAAGGCAGTTACATAATATTGAATCCTAGCGAGAGTTGTTTAATAAAATAAAGTAGTGATTTATATGGAAAATTAGATTATTTTGATATGGACAGGATTAAATTAGACTAGCTAGAAAATTATGAGGATTGGATTCTTAGAGTGAAGTGATTTTCATGGTTAGTGAGATTAAAGGAATGATTTTAAAGGGGGCAAAATACTTTCATGTGTTTAATGTTTTTCACAGCCACAGGTTGTCTCAAGGTGATGCACAGCCACTGAGTATCTTTGAAATGCTATCACTGTGATAATATGGGAAACACGGCAGCCAATTTGCACTCAGCAGGCTCCCACAAACAGCAATGTGCTAACAACCAGATCATCTATTTTTGTGATGCTGATTGAAAGACAAATATTGGCCTGGAGACTGAGCATAGCTTCACTGCTCTTCTTCACAGTGTTACTGTGGAATCTGGAGAAAAAAACAAACTGCTAAAGGAACTCAGCAGATCAGACAGCATCTTTGGAGGGAAATGGACAGTTGACCCACAGTTGCCGTGGGAGCTTTTGCATTCACCTTGGAGGACAAACAGGGCTTTGGTTTGAAGTCTCATCAAGAAGATGGCAACACTAGCAGTTCACCACACACCCAGCACTACAAGGTGATGCTGGCCTTCATTGAGCTCAATCCTCTTAGGTGGATATTCAACCTACAGCTTTGCCTCTGAAGCACAAATGCTCCCATTGAACCCAACAAACATGAATAATTCTAGCTAAAAAAAATAAAAGTAATTCTGCCTAGCTGGTTATGGATAGCCTTCTGGCTCCACAATACAACTATGTAAAAATTTGAAACTTGCATTCTATTGGCATCCCTATATATCTCTTTAAGAACTGTTACTGTGCCTGAAAAACTAAATGCAGTATGCACCAAGTGTTTCAATGCAGAGCAACCACACATCATATGGTGCCTTGAGGAACCCCACTTTAAACATGTAAAATAGGTGCTCCATCATCCAATATCTGGAACTATTTGCCCAGTTGCACAGGAAGGACAGCAAAGCAGCTGAATAACAAGAGATGTCCCTGCATATAAAGTTTCTGAGAGCTCACTTGAATGCAGGGACCACCTAGTAAGATACTCAAAGGATATTCCTAGCATAGGCAGTGGCACATTGGGGATAATTAATCAGAAGGCCACCAGAATTGTTTTCGTACAAGGAGTATCTGCTAATTCGTCCTTCTTAAGTAGATGTCAGCAGACACACCATCCCTACATGGAAAATATAACTCTCACAATAAGCACTGGTAGTAAATCACATTGAACAGATACAACAATGCATTGAAAGCTTGGATGTACTTAGACATGACAGTACATGCAGGTGATATAAATAAAAGCACACCACTTTCACTTTGAACTGTTTCCAGACCAAACTGAAAATACAGTGACCTGGTTTATTTTCTAGTGCCACTATCATATGACACAGAATCAGATAAACATTACATGAAAAGACCATTTGTTCTACTGTTTGAGTTCCATGTGAATCTCTTCCCATTCCAGCTGTTCATTTTAACTTATTTGGAATTCCCTTCCTCAAAGGACAGTGGAAGGAGAGTTCTTGAATATATTTAAGACAGAGATAAATAGATTCTTGATAAGAAAAGGGTTGAAGATTTACCGCGGGCAGGCAGGAATGCAAAGTTGAGGTTACAATCAGATCTGCCATGACCTTACTGAATAGCCGAACAACTCAAGTTACCAAGTGATCTACACCTCTTCTTAATTCGGATGTTCACTTGTTCATATTCCTTTCTTCTTGTATGTTTAACCAGCTCCCCTTAAATGCTATTGCCTCAATACTTAAAAGCTTGAAAGCACGTACCACCAGACTCAAGGACAGCTTCTATTGTGCTGTTATCAGACTCTTGAACGGACCTCTCAGACACTAAAGGTAAATGCTTGATCTTCCACTCCACCTCATCGTAGCCCTTGCACTTTATTTGTTTACCTGCACTGCTCTTAGCTACAACATTATACTCTGCATTCTGCTTTCTTTTTACTACCTCAATGTACTTATCTGACTGCATGGTCTGACTGGATGGCATGCAAACAAAACTCTTTCTCTGTATCTCGGTACATGTGACAATAATAAACCAATACTAATACCAATAGCAAGCTCCACTCTCTAGGTCAGGAAGTTTCTCCTGATCTCCAATTTGGATTTATCAGCAACTATTAGACTTCTGAGACATGTTGATTGATGAATGCTTTTTCCCACTCTTAACCTGGTTCAGTCACGGCACTTTTCCATTGAGCTCCACTTACAGTGTTTGGAGGGCTATGGATACTCATTCCTAAAGCATTTTCACAACAGACAATGAAACCATTCTTCTTTTCATGGTGTCCCACACATCAGGGGTCCAAACTAGGTTAGTGTGGTAGGTTAGTGGCCTTACAGCCAACTGGTAGTCACATCATGTAATGCACTGTATTTATTACAATAGGTAATTATTTAGACTGCATGAAAATTACAGAACATCCCACCATTAAGGGAGCACTCACTCCCCATCTTAGGTGAGCTACTGTCATCATGGATTAGAACATAGAACGTAGAAAAGCTACAGCACAATTCAGGCCCTTTGGCCCACAAAGCTGTGCCGAACATGTCCCTACCCTAGAAATTACTAAGCTTACCCATAGCCCTGTATTTTACTCAGCTCCATGTACCTATCTAATAGTCTCTTGAAAGACCCTATCGTATCAGCCTCCACCACAATTTCCTGCAGCCCATTCCACACATTCACCACTCTCTGAGTAAAAAACTTACCCCTGACATCTCCTCTATATCTACTCCCCAGCACCTTAAACCTATGTCCTCTTGTGGCCACCATTTCAGCCCTGGGGAAAAGCCTCTGACTATCTACCCTATCAATACCTCTCATCATCTTATACACCTCTATCAGGTCCCCCCTCATCCTCCATCTCTCCAAGGAGAAAAGGCCGAGTTCCCTCAACCTGCTTTCATAAGGCATGCTCCGCATTCCAGGCAGCATCCTTGTAAATCTCCTCTGCACCCTCTCTATGGCTTCCACATCTTTCCTGTAGTGAGGCGACCAGAACTGAGCACAGTACTCCAAGTGGGGTCTGACCAGGGACCTATATAGCCGAAACAATACCTCACGGCTCCTAGTTTCAATTCCCCGATTGATGAAGGACAATACACCATATGCCTTCTTAACCACAGAGTCAACCTGCGCAGCTGCCTTGAGCATCCTATGGACTCAGACCCCAAGATCCCTCTGATCCTCCACACTGCCAAAAGTCCTACCATTAATACTATATTCCGCCAACATATTTGACCTACCAAAAAGAACCACTTCACACTTATTTGGGTTGAACTGCATCTGCCACTTCTCAGCCCAACTCTGCATCCTATCTATGACCCTCTGTAACTTCTGACAGCCCTCCAAACTATCCACAACACCCCCAACCTTTGTGTCATCCGCAAACTTACTAACCCACCCCTCCACTTCCTCATCCAGGTCGTTTATAAAAATCACAAATAGTAAGGGTCCCAGTACAGATCCCAGAGGTACACCACTGGTCACCGACCTCCACTCAGAATACGACCCTTCAGCAACCACTCTTTGCCTTCTGTGGGCCAGCCAGTTCTGGATCCACACTGCAATGTCCCCTTGGACCCTATGTCTCCTCACCTTCTCCATAAGCCTCGCATGGGGTACCTTATCAAACGCCTTGCTGAAATCCATATACACTACATCTACTGCTCTCCCTTCATCGATGTGCTTAGTCACATCCTCAAAAAATTCAATCAGGCTTATAAGGCAGGACTTGCCCTTAACAAAGCCATGCTGACTATTCCTAATCATATTATACCTCTCCAAATGTTCATAAATCCTGCCTCTCAGGATCTTCTTCATCAGCTTACCAACCACTGAGGTAAGGCTCACCGGTCTATAATTTCTTGGGCTATCCTTACTCCCTTTCTTGAATAAGAGAACAACATCCGCAACCCTCCAATCTTCTGGAACCTCTCCCGTCTCCATGGACGACACAAAGATCATCGTCAGAGGCTCCGCAATCTCCTCCCTCGCCTCCCACAGCAACCTCGGGTACATCTCATCCGGTCCCGGCAACTTACCTAACTTGATGCTTTCCAAAAGTTTCAGCACCACCTCTTTTCCAATATCTACATGTTCAAGCTTTTCAGGCCGCTGCAAGTCCCCACTACAATCTCCCAGATCTTTTGCCATGGTGAATACTGACGTAAAGTATTCATTAAATACCTCCACTATTACTTCCAGATCCATACACACTTTCCCACTGCTGTACTTGATAGGCCTTATTCTTTCGCATTTCATCCTCTTACTCTTCACATACTTGTAGAACGCCTTGGGGTTTTCCTTAATCCTGCCCGCCAAGGCCTTTTCATGTCCCCTTCTGGCTCTCCTAACCTCTTTCTTAAGTTCTTTCCTTTTAGCCTTGTACTCCTCCAGATCTCTAACATTACCTAGCTCTCTGTACCTTTTGTATGCTTTTCTTTTCCTTTTGACTAGATTTATTATAGCCTTCATACACCATGGTTCCTGTATCCTATCACGACTCCCCTGTCTCATCGGAACATCTCTATGCAGACCTCCACACAAATATCCCCTGAATATTTGCCACATATCTTCCGTACTTTTCCCAGAGAACAGCTATTCCCAATTTAATCTTCCAATTTCCTGCCTGAGAGCCTCATAATTCCCTTTACTCCAAGTAAACATCTTTCTAGCCTGTCTGTTCCTATCGCTCTCCAGTGCTAACATAAAGGAGATAGAATTATGATCACTATCACCAAAATGTTCACCCACTGAGAGATCTGACACCTGATCAGGTTCATTAGCCAGTATCAAATCAAGCACAGCCTCTCCTCTTGTAGGTCTATCTACATACTGTGTCAAGAAACTTTCCTGAACACACCTGACAAACTCCACCCCATCTAAACCCCTCACTGTCTGGAGATGCCAATCAATGTTTGGGAAATTAAAATCCCCTATCACAACAACTCTGTTATTCTCACACCTTTCTAGGATCTGCTTCCCTATCTGCTCCTCAGATAGGGAAGCAGATCCCTATTATACACTATCCCTCCTCAGATTATGACTCTCATTGCAATAATTTTGAAAACTTATAGAGTTATAGAGTTATATAGCACAGAAACAGGCCCTTCAGCCCAACTCATCCATGCCGACCAATGCGCCTGCCTAAGCTAGTACCATCTGCCTGCGTTTGGCTCATATCCCTCAAACCTTTCCTGTCCAAATGTTTTCTAAATGTCATAATTGAACCCACCTCTGCCACTTCCTCTGGCAGCTCATTCCATATACCCACCAGCCTCTGTGATGAAACCTTACCCCTCTCACCTTAAATCTATGCCCTCTAGTTTTAGAGCACTTAGACTTTTGCAGTCACTAGTCCAGACTGGTTCATGGACCCACAACCTATCGGTGCAACTGCAAGAACACTACTCACTGAGCCACAGCTGACTCCATGAAACACTAGCCTGCCAAGAGCTATCTTTCCACTTCATCCTTCTCTGGCAAATGTTGAATGAAGGGTGGGACCAGGTCTGCTCTTTGGAGATCCTGTGCTGACCTGGTCAGTGTGTGGTCGCATGTATCAGGGAGATGCATGAAGTTGTATCGGCATGCATCTCCATTTACTAATTTTCTTTGGCTTGGGAAAGGTAAATAGAGTGAGGGCCTCTCTCACTGCCAGCCACATGAGGTCTTTGTGCTTGTTTGTGACCTCACAGTGTCACCATTGAAAGCTTAGGATTGAAGGCAAAGCATCTACCACCTCCTTATTGCTATGGGACTGGAGTCTCTTCCTGCCCTCAATGGTTACAACAGTAATGCATTTACCCTGGCCATGCAGAGTACTGATGAGGGATTTTCAGAAAATGACAACAAAGTCCTCATTCTGCAGTGAATTGCCCTAATTTTAGGTTGCAAGATTAAAGCAATCTTAATGTAACTACTGACGCGTAGAGCCACTTTATTTTTTCTCTCCCTCTGATTCCTGTGTTAAGCTCACAACTGCTCCAGTAATCACTTCACAAACAATCCCACAAGAAATGACTTCATGTGAATGACCATTTCCCCTCTCCTGACTACAGTTAGAACAGCACAAGGGCAGGCCCTTCAGCCCACGATGTCTGCACTGATCATGATGCCAAATTAAACCAAGTGTCTTCTGCCTGTACATGATCCCTATTCCTCCATTCCCTGCATATTCACATGTCTACCTAAAGCCTCTTAAACGGCACTATTGTATCTGCTTCCACCACTACCCCGGCAGCCTGTTCCAGGCACCTACCACTCCCTGTGTAAAAAACCTGCCCCACACATCTCCTTTAAAGTTTTCTCCTCTCACCTTAAATGCATGTCCTCTAGTATTTGTCATTTCTACTTTGGGAAAAAGATTCTGACAATCTATCCTATCTATGCCTCTCATAATTTTGATAATTAACCCACAGTCTCCGACATTCCAGGAAAAACAATCCAAGTTTGTCCAACTTCTCCTTTTAGCTCATACCCTCTAATCCAGGCAGCATCCCGGTATAAACCTCTTCTGCACCCAATCCAAAACCTCCACATCCTTTCTATAATGGGGCGACACAATATTCCAAGTGCAGCTGAAGCAAAATGGATACACAAAAAATTCTGCAGATGCTGGAATCTGGAACAATACACAAAAAGCGCTGGAGAAACTCAGCAGGTCAGGCAGCATCTATGGAGGGAAATAAACAGTCAACGTTTCAGGCCGAGACCCTTCATCAGGACTGGGAAGAAAGAGGGCAGAAGCCAGAATAAGAAGGTGGGGGGAGGGGGAGGAGCACATGCAGGCAGGGGATAGGTGAGCCCAGGTGATCGGCGAGTCCAGGTGAGAGGGGGGTGGTAGGTGGGTGGAGGAGGGGGGAAGATGTAATATGCTGAAAGGTGATAGGTAGAAGAGGCAGAGCTGAAGAAGAAGGAATTCGATAGGATGGGCTCTGGACCATGGAATAAAGGATGGAGGAGGGGAGGAGAGGAGATGGGCAGGTCATCAACATGGGGGAAGGGAGCTACAGGAATAAGGGAAGACAAAGGAGTGGGGGGGTAAGTAAAAGAAGGAGTGGGGTTACTGGAAGTTAGAGAAGTCGATGCTGAGGCCATCAGGTTGCAGACTCCCAAGGCAGAATATGAGGTGTTGTTCCTCCAACCTGCGCCTGGCCTCAATGTGGCAGTAGAGGAGGCCATGGACAGACATGTCAGTATGGGAGTGGGATGTGGAATTGAAGTGGGTGGCCACCGGGAGGGTGGAGTGAAGGTGATCGGCGAAGCGGTCACCCAATCTGCACTGGATCTCACCAACGTACAGGAGGCCGCACTGGAAGCACAGGATGCAATAACTGACACCCTTGGACTCACAGGTGAAGCACTGTCTCACCTGGAAGGATGTGCCTGGAAGTTCTCCCCAACTTCCGCCACCTCCAATGGGATCCTACCACCAGGCACATCTTCCCCTCACCCCCTCTCTCCGCTTTCTGAAGGGACCGTTCTCTCCGAGACTCCCTTGTCCAATCATCCCTCTCCACTGATAACCCGGAGTGGAGGTTATCCTCCAGTCACTGGCGCTTATGCCTGCAACCGCACCAAGTGCTACACCTGTCCCTACACCTCCTCCCTCACCAGCATTTAGGGTCGCGGACAATTCTTCCAGGTGAGGCAGCGTTTTACCTGTGAGTCTGAGGGCGTCACTTATTGCATCTGGTGCTCCCGGTGCGGCCTCCTGTACATAGGTGAGACCCGACGCAGGTTGGGTGACCGCTTCGTCGGGCACCTTCGCTCTGTCTGCCGCAACAGCCAGGACCTCCTGGTGGCCACCCATTTCAATTCCACATCCCACTCCCATACTGACATGTCTATTCGTGGCCTCCTCTGCTGCCACGTTGAGGCCAGATACAGGTTGGAGGAACAATACCTCATATTCCATGTTGGGAGTCTTCAACCTGACTCTAACTTCTTGTAACCCCACCCCTTCTTTTACTTCTCACTCGCCCCCCCCCCCCACTCCTTTGTCTTCCCTTATTCCTGTGGCTCCATTCCCCCACCTTGATGACCTGCCCATCTCCTCCTCTCCCCTCCTCCATCCTTTATTCCATGGTCCACTGCCCTCTCCTACTGGATTCCTTCTTCTTCAGCTCTTTGCCTCTTCTACCTATCACCTCTCAGCTTATTACATCTCCTCCCCCTCCCCCACCCACCTACCTTCCCCCACTCACCTGGACTCGCCTATCCCCTGCCTGCGTGTGCTCTTCCCCCTCCCCCCACCTTCTTATTCTGGCTTCTGCCCTCTTCCTTTCCAGTCCTGATGTAAGGTCTCGGCCCAAAACATCGACGGCTTCTTTCCCTCCGTGGATGCTGCCTGACCTGCTGAGTTCCTCCAGCACTTTGTGTGTATTGCAGCCTAACCAAACTTTTATATAGCTCCTGGCCTTCCTTACTCAATGCCCCAGCCAATGAAGGCAAGCATGCCATACACCTTCTTTACCACCCTATCTACTTACGTGGCCACTTTCAGGGAGCTATGGATTTAGATCCCAAGATCCCTCTGTACATCATTGCTGTTAAGGTTCCTGCCATTAATGTATACTTTCCCCTTACATTTGTCCTACCAAAGCGCAACACCTCACACTTGCCTGGATTAAACTCCATCTGCTATTTCTCCACCCATATATATCTGTAACTAATCTATATCCTGCTGCATCCTTGACAACCCTCTTCACTGTCCATAAACTCCGCCAATCTTTGTGTCATCTGCAAACTTACTAACTCACCCATCTATATTTTCATCCAAGTCATTTACATATATATAAAAAACAAACAACAGAAGTCCCAGCACTGATCCCTGTGGAACACCACTGGTTACAGACCTCCAGAATAACACCCTTCCACTATGACCCTCCATCTTCTCTGGGCAAGCAGTTCTGAATCCAAACTACCAAGTCACCATGGATCCCATGCATCTTAATCTTCCGGATCAGTCACTGTCTCACTAACTTCTCTCGGAAAGTGATTATTTCTCTCCTTATTGCAATAACCAGCTGACAGGTCTTACATCTAACGTAAGACCCCACTGTCATTAACAATAGAACCTGCAGTTCCCCTTTCATCAAACACTGCTCTCCCATTTCCCCTCTCCTCTTGGCTTTAACTTTCAGTCCTTCCCCACCTTTTCTGTCTCAGCTGTTACTACTATTTAAACATGATAGTGTCATAATTTTAACTTACATTTCAGGCAATCAAGGATAATTCCAGAAGTTACAATGGGATTTATTTTAGATGAGGAAACAAGAACCTTTAAATCTCCCACCACCTGCTCTCTGCTGTTGATCCAAGTTAATCCCATGCCATGTTTACATAAACAAATCCTGTATGGGCATTTCAAAGAACTCAGAAATAAAGAGCATCTATTTAACAATAAAATTGTGAAGAGATGCTCCTTAGATAATCAAAAACTGCAGGAGGTCAGACACCTGACTCCACCTGCTTCCCCTTTCTCTCCGTCACGTCTCTGTTCTGTCACTTACAACCACTAGCCTGTATTCAAGACTTCTAAAGTTTACTTCTCTCGAAACATGGTGGGAAGAGCAAACACAATTTTCCAGCCAGTTACGAGAATACATCACAGTCAGCCTTCCAGGCCTGTTAAAATCGGTTCAATCAACCACTTTTCCTATCAGCCCTCCTCACCTATATCCACCCATCGCTTGCCAGCTCCTGCTCCACCCCTTCCCCTCACCTCCTTATACTGGCTATCTCCCCTCTATCTTTCAATCCAGATGAAGGGTCTCGACCCGAAGCATCAACTATCCATTGCCCTCCGCAGATGCTGCCTGACCCGTTGAGTTCCTCCAGCAATCCTCCGCATTCCAGCATCCGCAGTCTCTTGTGTAATCACATTTCCTGCAGGTATTGCTACATTGCAGAACAACAATCAAACTGCTGGAGGAACTCAGCGGGTGGAGCATCATCTATGAGAGGAAAGGAACTGTCAACCATTCAGGTCGAGACCCTGCATCAGGAGTGAGAGTGGAGAGGCGAGACAAAGAGAGAGAGGGAAAAAATATATATGGAGAGGCAGATGCCTCTCTTTGTCTCTCACTCTGCCTCCATCTATCATTCACCTGCCACTGTCTCCCAACTCCACCCCTTCTCCCTCCCCTACCTGGCACAACCTGCCCGTCATCTCACACCCCTCTTCAGTCCACCAATCATCTCAGAATTCTGTCTTACCACTCCCCTTCCCCTCTTTATACTGGCCATCTCCCCTCTCCACTCTTGGTCCTGATGCAGGGCTATGACCCAAAACATCAACTATTCCTTTCCTCCCATAGATGCTCCAGATTTCAGCATCTGCAGTCTCTTGTGGCTATATTGCAGAATTTCATAGCACAATGTTGGAAGGGTTAAATAGGGTGGGGGCAGGTCTGCTTTTCCCCGTCTATGCCAGCTAAAAGACAAATTAATTGAGACATTTGGAATAATCGAGGATTGTTTGCTCTTAGGTGGATGTACACAAGACCGTGACGCCAGGTTGAGGGAGAATAGGGGAGCTATCTTTCATGTCCGGATGAATAATCAACAACACTCAAACAGATTATTTGGTCAGTATCACAATCCTGCTTGTGGGAGCTTACTGTGTGCAAATTGGGTTCCATGTTTCCTTCACTTCAACCGTGACCACACTTCACAAAACACTTCCTTGGCTATAAGGATGTCCCTAGGTTATGAAAACCACCAAGTAAGCACAAATCTTTATTTTTGCTGAGGTTTCCTGCATGGTATTTGTGGAATGTATCGTCGGGGAAATGGTGTCTGTATGAAAAGTGCCACGTCAATGTAACGCAGTGACCAATGAGGTTACAGTCAGATCAGCCATAATTTTATGAAGTGGCAGAGCCAATTCAAGGTGCCAACTCCTGCTCCTGGATGAAAAACACAATGATGCTGGAGGAACTCAGCAGTCCAGGCAGCATCCCTGGAGGAAAGCAGGCAGTCAATGTTTCGGGTCAGGACCCTTCTTCAGGACTCAGGATAGGCAAAGGGGAAGCCTAATATATGGGAGGCAAAAGCAGAGCAGTGACAGGTGGACAAAAGAGGGGAGGCAGGGTGGGCGCAAGGTGGTGATAGGCAGATGCAGGTAAGAGATGGTGACAGGCAGGTGCAGGGGAGGAGGGGAGAGCAGGCCCACCAGGGGATGGGTCAAAGGTAAGGAGAGAAAAGGGGAAAAAAAAGGGGGTAGAAAAAAGAGAGATAGGCTGGGAAAGGGAAGAAGGTGAGGCAGAGATTCATTTGCACCTCCCTTAATATCATCTTTGCAGTCGGTGCTCTAAGTGTGGCCTCCTCTACATTGGTGAAACCAAACACTGACTGGGTGACCGTTTCACAGAACACCTGCGCTCCGTCCATATCCGCGATCTGCATCTCCCCGTTGCCAGTCACTTCAACTCCCCCTCCCACACTATCACAGATATGTCAGTCCTCGGCCTCCTCCACTGCCAGGAGAATTCCAAGCACAAACTGGAGGAACAGCACCTCCTTTTCCGTCTTGGAACCTTGCAGCTTAGCAGGATGAACATTGAATTCTCCCACTTGAGGTAATCCCCACCCCCTTCCCCACAACCACCCGCCCACCACGCTTCTTCTCTTCTTCCCTTTCCCTGCCTATCTCTCTTTTTTCTATCCCTTTTTTTGCCCCTTTCTCTCCTTACCTTTGACCCATTCCCCAGTGGATCTGCTCTCTCCTCCCCTGCACCTGCCTATCACTATCTCATACCTGCATCTACCTATCACCATCTTGTGGCCACCCCACCTCCCCTCTTTTGACCACCTATCACTGCTCTACTTTTCCCTCCTATATATTAGGCTTCCCCTTTTCGTATCTTCAGTCCTTCAGGGTCCTGACCCGACACGTCGACGGCCTGCTTTTCTCCAGGGATGCTGCCTGGCCTGCTGAGTTCCTCCAGCATCATCGTGTTTTTCACCTGGATTCCAGCATCAGCAGTCCTTTGTTTCTCTTGCTCCTGAATGATCGTCTGACCATATCCCCACTTAGTCCAAGCCCATTAAATGCTCATCTTCAATAGAGATAAGGTAGCTGTGCCTGAAGCAGAAGCACCTTGTGTCTAAGTTGCTGGCACAATGCTGAACTTTCTTTGCACTCATCTCTTCCATCTGCTGCTCCACAATCCAATGGCCCACATTGGCACTGCGCTCAGTTCTTGCTACTGCCAACTTTATGCAGTGCAAAACAAAATTTTAAAATGTCAGATCGATGGCGTCATTTGCACAGCTTGTCCTTCTGTTCACAAACTGATAGTAAATTGGTTGGGGGGGGAATGGAGAAGGCTGTTCAGAGTGAAGAGGATCACAATGCTGAGTGTAAATCTACAAAGACAATCATTAATCCTCACCAGTCACTCACAGTTGCCATTGTTCTATAAGCAGATGATACCTCTGAGCATCTAGAGTGTGCTCACATAACTCACTGCAAGTCAAATAATGTTATTCATTGAGAAGGCCAGCACTGAATGCAGGTTACAGGTCTAATCTACTAATGTGCATGCAAAAGCATGAGATGAAAAGGATGTCCCCTGACTTTTCAAGCCAAACACTTTGGCTCCTTGGAAAATATCAAAGAAAGAAACTTGCTTTATAACATTATAAAATCATTCACTAATAATGAATCATTTTATCATGAGAGGCCAGTTGATATATCAGTAAAGACAGTCATTTTGCACATAAAATTTTAAGATGTATCATTTGTAGAAAAAATAGTGAGTGATAGGTAAAGAATACCTGGACTATGGCCGGGAGTCCCAGGATTTGATCATCACAATACAGTAAATGGCAGGACACTTCAGAGTATTAATGCTCAGAGGGATGTTGGGGTGCAAGTCCATAGTTCCCTGGAAGTGGCAACACAAGTAGATAGGGTGATATGACATGCTTGCCTTTATTGGTTGGGGCACTGAGTATTAAAGTCGGGAAGTCATGTTGCAGCTGTATAAAATTTTGGTTAGGTCACGTTTGGAGTATTGTGTGCAGTTCTGATCACCACATTGCAGGAAGGATGTGGAGGCTTTGGAAAGGATGCAAAAGAAATTTATCAGGATGTTGCCTGGATTAGAGGGTATAAACTATCAGGAGAGGTTGGACGAACTTGGATTGTTTTCTCTGGAGCGTTGGAGGCTGAGGGGAGACCTGATAGATGTTTAGAAAATTATGAGAGGCATAGATAGGGTAAGTGGTCAAAGTCATTATCCCAGGGTGGAAATGTCATATATTAGAAGGCATAGTTTTAAGGTGAGAAGTGGAAAGTTTAAAGGAGATGTGCGAGGCAAGTTTTTCACAACAAAAGCCAATATGATGGCATTGTTTAAAAGGCATTTAGACAGACACATGAATATGCAGGACATGGACCATGTTCAGGCAGATAGGATCAACTTAAATTAGCATCATGGTCACCACAGACATTGTGCGTTGACGGGCCTGTTCCTGAGCTGTATTGTTCTATATTTTATCTGCACACCATTCCCCGAAAAGAGCAAACTTAGTCCTTCTAAGAATTTTGCTTTCTGTTTGCTCCCACAATCATCACACCCACACCATGCCACCCGCTCAATGCCCCCACAATTCCAGGAAAAATGTGGAGAGATTACCCTAGTATGGATTCATTAATTTGGCTTATTTCAAAATTCTCCAGATCCAATGTTTGTCCCACTGAGGCAGGATAAGGATGGTAGAGTGAAGGAACCATGGTTGACAAGAGATGTAGAATATTTTGTCAAAAGGAAGAAAGATGCTTACTTAAGGTTTAGAAAACAAGGATCAGACAGGGCTCTGGAGAGTTACAAGGTGGCCAGGAGGAAGCTTACGAATGGAATTAGGAGAGCTATAAAGGGGCATAAGAAGGCCTTGGCAAGTACGATTAAGGAAAACCCCAAGATGTTCTACATATATGTGAAAAATAAGAGGATGACTAGGGTGAGGGTAGGACCGATCAGGGATAAAAGAGGAAATGTGCCTGGAATCAGAAGAGGTAGCGGAGGTCCTTAATGAATACTTTGCTTCAGTATTCACCAGTGAGAGAGACTTCCATGTTTGTAAAGATGACGTACGACAGGCTGATAGGCTAGAGCATGTCGACATGAAGAAAGAGGATGTGCTGGAACCTTTGAAAAACATTATGATCGATAAGTCACCAGGGCTGGATGGGATATATCCAAGGTTATTACAGGAAGTGAGGGAAGAGATTGCTGCTCCTTTGATTGGAGGGTGGCAAATGTTGTTGCTTTGTTCAAGAAAGGGAGTAGGGATGATCCTGGGAATTACAGACCAGTGAGCCTTATTTCAGTGGTGGGCTTATTAATGGAGAAGATTCTTAGAGACAGGATTTATGAGCATTTGGAGAAGCATAGGGTGATTAGGGATAGTCAGCATGGCTTTGTGAGGGGCAGGTTGTGCCTCACGAGCCTGACTGAATTCTTTGAGGATGTGACAAAACACATTGATGAAAGTAGAGCAGTGGATATGATGTACATAGATTTTAGTAAGGCATTTGATAAGGTTTCTCATGGAAGGCTTATTCAGAAAGTTGGGAGGCATGGGATCCAGGGATGCTTAGCTGTGTAGATTCAGAAATGGCTTGCCCATAGAAGACAGAGGGTGGTTATAGGTGGAACGTATTCTGCCTGGAGGTCGGTGACCAGTGGTTTTGGGCAGGGATCTGTTCTGGGACCTTTGCTCTTTCATGATTTTTATTAATGACTTGGATGAGGATATGGAAGGGTGGGTTAGTAAGTTTGCTGATGACACGAAGGTTGGTGGTGTTGTGGATAGTGTAGAAGTTTGCTGTAGGTTACAATAGGACATTGATAGGATGCAGAGTTGGTCTGAGAAGTGGCAGATGGAGTTCAACCCGGAAAAGTGTGAAGTGATACACTTTGGAAGATCAAATCTGAAGGCAGAAAACAAGGTTAATGGCAGGACTCTTAGCAGTGTGGAGGAACAGAGGGATCTTGGGGTCCACGTCCATAGATCCCTCAAGGTTGCCATGCAGGTTGATAGGGTTGTTAAGAAGGTGTATGGTGTGTTGGCCTTCATTAGGGTATTGAGTTCAAGAGAGCAAGATAATGCTGTAGCTGTATAGAACTCTGGTCAGACCACACTTGGAATATTGTGTTCAGTTCTGGTCGCCTCATTATAGGAAGGATGTGGAAGCTTTAGAGAGGGTGCAGAGGAGATTTACCAGGATGCTGCCCAGATTGGAGAGCTTGTCTTATGAGGATTGGTTGAGCAATCTAGGAGAATGAGAGGTGACTTGATAGAGGTGTACGAGATGATAAGAGGCATAGATTGAGTGGACAGTCAGAGACATATTTCCAGGGCGAAGATAGCTAACACAAGAGGGCATAATTTTGAGGTGATTGAAGGAAGGTATAGGGGGATGTCAGAGGTAAGCTTTTTTACACAGAGTGTCGTGGGTGTGAGGAACACACTGCCAGCAGAGGTGGTGAAGGAAGCTACATTAGGAACATTTAAGAGATTCTTAGGCACATAAATGATAGAAAAATGGTGGGCTATGTGGGAGGGAAGGGTTAGATAGATCTTAAAGCAGGATAAAATGACGGCACGACATCGTGGGCCGAATGGTTGTACTGTGCTGTAATGTTCTATGTTCTATGTTCGAGAGTGGTTCCACTCAGTTCCCAGGTAGCAAATGTAACAAAGGGAAAGAGAAACTCCCCCTTCTGTATATGTTAGCATAAATAACTTGACTTCTGCTGTACTGTGTAGTTTGAGATGTGATCTTTAAAAAAAGCATATGATCTTTAAAGAAATGTCCATGAGTAAATAGAACACCCATTTTTGCTTCCAGACAAGAACTCTATGCACAATATTCTTTTGTTCAAGTCAAGTCAAGTTGACTTTATTGTCATGTGCACAAGTACAGTGAGGCACAGGTACCATGAAAAACTTGCTTGCAGCATCATTACAGGCACATAGATTCAGACAAAGTCAAAGTTGAGTTTATTGTCACATGCACAAGTACATGTATGCACAGGTACAAAGAAAAGCTTACCTGCAACACACAGAAAATAAGTTAAACATAAATTATATCAGACAGTGAATAAAAAAGACTGTGCAAAATAACATTAGTGCAAAATAAACACAATCAGAGACAAGTTCATGGTGGGGGAAGAGGTGATCCATAGTGTTCGTCTCTCTATTTCATTCTTCCATGTGAGATGCTGATTTTACAGTAAGTAGAAAGGCCAGTGGAAAATTGAGAATTTTAACTGAAAACTCCTCACATTGGATAAATAATCAACAGGGTTTGTTACTAATTGGGTGGTAGATGCAGCCAATCAGATAATTGAACTAAAGGTCTCTGATATTTATTTCAATGATATTAATCCTAATCAGTTAAAAAAATTATAGATCTTTCTGAATGTTGTTACAATTTGTCTCCAGAGCAGAAGGAATCAGTGGATTTGGAATTATATAATAACCTTCATGTTCCACAACTCTGTTCAAAGAGAATATGGTCTGCTTATGTTTTATGGACCAAGGATTAAAGGTAGTTTTTGAATATTCTGACTTGAAAAAGCTTGTAAATGACAAAGGCGATAGTGAATGAAAGTTGATGCACTGAGTTACGATTTCAGTACTTTTTCTTGGCAACGATTAAATGCAGTCTGATCTCTGAGACTCACTGGCAAAGGCCACACATTCCCAGGATGAAGACAACCTCCGCAATGCATTGCAAAGATCTGTACAATTAAATCATATGTTAATATGGTTTAAAGCAGACAGTTTTTTCAATTTTAAAGGTAAAACATTGCACAGGGTGTCAGTGCATTACCCACTTCTACTTTATTATTTAGGAGGAAGAGGCATTACCAAGCCTGATTTGCAAGTCTGGCACTGTGAGAAATAATTGCCTTTCTCAAGGCTTGATATTGTTGGAATTCTGGCCAATGCTGAGTAGCCTGTCATCTCGCCAGACTCATACTTAACTAACTGAAGTTGTGCCAAAGCTCACTGGCATAATTGCCATGAGTCAGAATAATGATCAAACTCCCGTTGAGTGAAATAAATATAAAATTCTAAATTTCTCAAGGCCCATTTCGATGTCTCACATTTTAAAATTTGGATAATGATCTTGACCTGTGGTTGCAAGCCACAGAGGTTTTCACTAGTGGTGGTATAGCATTGCAGCAGATCAGAGAGACCAGTTTCTGGTCACCTGGTTTTTGGTTCAATCTGGACCTCTCTAACACAAAGGGCACCTCAAGACAACAAGATCACTGATATTCTAAAATGGTGGCGTCCCCACTTCTTGCTTGCATAGTACTATCGCAGAGGCGTAGCTAATCCTTATCTTTACTGACCAGATAGAGTCAGCAAGTTCTTGATATTCACTTGTTGAAAAACTCCTCAGTGACTACCACCAACTATGCAAAGCAAGAGTAATGAAATCTTGTGCAATTAAACAGGACTTAGGTGTGATTAGACCTGCAATACTGGCTGCATTTTTAATCTCTGGGCAAAAGGGAGAATGATTGTCTTGGAGGCAATACAACAAAGTTCACTGGTTGATTCTAGGGAACATCAGGTTGTCCTAACTTCATTTGAAACATTACTCTGATTCTCTCTCCACAGAAGTTACTGAGCCTGATGAATATTTCCAGTATTTTCTGGTTTTGTTTCAGTTTTCTAGCACCTCTTACTTTTCTTTTGCTTTTTGACTGACAATGTGGGGACTGAAAGATTGTTTACCCTGCAGGAGAATTTAGAAACAGAGGGCATAGTTTCAGAATAAGGGATCAGGCTTGTTAAGACTAAGGTGAAGAGAAAGTTTGTTCCAAAAGGTTGAGAATCCTTGACAGTTTCTACCCTAGAGGGCTGTGGATGCTCAGTTATTAAGCTTATTCAAAGCTGGACTCTTAAAGGCATTAAGAGAGCGTGGATAAGGATCAGCCATGATTCTATTGAGCAGGAGAATAGAATTGAGGGGCTTTAAACCCCCTTCTGCTCATGTTCCTTTACATTCTTACATCTCTGACTCCTTTGCCTGTCACTGAAATCTGTGTTGTCCAGTTGCCAAGTCTTTTGCCACTGGAAATGATTTTTCCTCACTCACTCTATAAAAACAAATCATTATTTTGAACTCTTTTATCAAATGTTCTCCTGCCTCTGCTCCATAAAGAACAAACCCAGCTTCTCCAAGTACCTCATTCTTGGAGCCATTCCAGCTTACTTCTTGCACTCTCTCCAAGGCCTTGACATCCTTTAAGAGCAATACCCAGAATAGATACAAACTACCATCTGAGGGCTGTTTTCTAAAGATTTAGCATAACTCCCTTTCATGTTACTCTTTTCCTCAGTTAAAGCCAAGGGAGCACATTTCTGATGCCAAAAATGCTTCCCAGATCGTTCTGCCTAGTTCAAAGGTCTGTGTGTATGTCCTTCAAGGTCTCTTTGTTTTTGCGCCCCTATAAAACATACCATTTAAGTCATATTGTTTCTCCTCCTTCTTTGTGATTTCACTAGCGCTGGGTCTGCCCTGCCTGGCTGGCCTATGTTTACCTGGAATTGTGTTATGGCTTTCCCCACTCTTTACTGTATTTCTGCAATTTTGTATCATCTGCAAACTTTGACATTCTCCCATATATACCCAGGTCATTAATGTGTACCAAGAAGAATACCACTCAGTGCTCTGGGGAGCATTACTGCATACTTCACCACCACTCTCCCCCTTAACCAATTTTGCATCTGGACTGATGGTATTCATTGAATCTTAAGTGCTCTATTTTTACTAACTGTTCTATCAAGTGGTGCCTTTTGAAAGTCCATTTTATTTTATTCATTCAAGGGATGTAGGCTTTGCAAGCTGAACTGGCATTTAATTGCCCATCCCTAAATGCCCTTGAGATTTAAGATTTAAGATATCTTTATTAGTCACATGTACACTGAAACACACAGTGAAATGCATCTTTTTGCATTACTGAGGGTGTGTTGGGGGCAGCCCACAAGTGTCGCCACACTTCCGGCGCCAACATAGCATGCCCATGGCTGAGAAGGTGGTGGTGAGCTGCTTTCTTGAACTTCTGCAATCCTTGAGGTGTGAATAGACCCACAATGCTTAGGAAGGGAGTTCCAGGATTTTGGCCCAGAAACCATGAAAGAACAGCAATATATTTCCAAGTCAGGATGGTGTGAGGCTTCAAGCGCCAATTCCAGATGTTGATGTCCCTGTGCTTTTGCTGCCCTTGTCCTTCAAGCTAGTAGAGATCATGGGTTTGGAAGGTGCTGTCTGAGGTGAGTGAATGGTTGTGGATGGGGTGCCTATCAAGCAGGCTACTGTGTCCTGAATGGTGCTGAGCTTCTTGAGTGTTGTTGAAGCTTCACTCATCCAGGCAAGTGGAGAGTATTCCATCACACTCCTGGCTTGAGCCTTGTAGATGGAAGACAGGCTTTGGGGAATTAAGAGGCGAGTTACTCACCGCAGGATCCATAACATCTGACATGTTCTTGTAGCCATATTTTGTAAAGGTTACTCCAGTTCAGTTTCTGGTCAGTGGTAACCCCAGGATATTGTTAGTGGGGGATTTAGTGATGGTAATGCCATTGAAGGTTAGGGGGTGATAGCTGGATTTCCTCTTGTTGGATATTGTCATTACCTGGCATTTGTGTGGCGCAAATGTTACTTGCCACCTATCAGCCAAGGCCTGGATATTGTCCAGGTCTTGCTGCATTTGGTTGTAGACTGCTTCATTATCTGAGGAGTCACAAATTGTGTTGAAAATTGTGGAATCGTCAGCGAACATCCGTACTTCTGACCTTACGATTGAAGGAAGGTCATTGCTGAAGCAGCTGGGACACCAACCTGAGGAACTCCTACAGAGATGTTCGCTGGCTGAGATGATTGACCTCCAACTAGCATAACCATCTTCCTTTGTACAGGTATGATTCCAATCAATGGAAGGATTTCCCCCGATTCCCATTAACTCCAGTTTAGCCAAGTTTCTTTGATGCCATACTCAATCAAATGCTGTCTTAATGTCAGGGGCAGTTCCTCCCACTTCACCCCTTGTCCATGTTTGGACCAAGGCTGTAATAAGGTCAGGAGCTGAGTGACTTTGGTGGAACCCAATCTGAGCTTCTGTGAGCAGGTTGTTGCTGAGCAAGTGCCACTAGCTAGCACTGCCAATTAGCCCTTCCATCAGTTTGCTGATGATCGAGAGTAGACCAATGGGACAGTAATTAGCCAGGTTGGCTTTGTCGTGCTTCTTGCGACAGGACATACCTGGGCAATTTTCCACATTGTCACATAGGTGCCAGGTTTATACTGGAACAGTTAGGCCAAGGGCATGGCAAGTTCTGGAGCATGTCTTCAGTACAATTGCCAGAATGCTGTCAGGACTGACAGCTATTGCTGTATCCAATGTCTTTAGCCATTTCTTGATATCACGTGGAGTGAATTAAATTGGCTGAAGATTGGGGACCATGCTGGGGACCACTGCAGGAGGCTGAGATGGATCATCCACTCAGCACTTGAAGATTCTTGCAAATGCTGCAGCCTTCTCTTTTGTGCTGATATACTTCAATGAAGCTGCCCTCATCAACCACCTCCATTACTTGATGAAAAAGACTTGAACACTGGACAAACATGATTCATTTTCAATTGTTCTGTGATTTTCAATTGACTTTCAGCATCTCAAACCATTCTGAATGCCAATTCATTTTGACCCATATTATTATCCCTAAAAGCCTCCCTACAATAACCTCAGTAGTTTCAGATTTCTCCTTCTACCTTAGTAAAACAGGGGGGGGGGGGGGGGGGGGGGTAACACTAATAATGTTTGGAACATCTGAATTGCATCTGAACATTCTATACTTCATTCCTTCCGCAATTTAGGACATATCCCATCTGGACTGCTGAACTCTTCATTTCCTCTTTTGATTTGTATTTATCCAAAGCAGTATTAGTATTATGTTTTCCAGTACTGACTCATTGGCAGCAACTTTGTCTGCAGTGAAGACAAATGCAAGGTACTCGTTTCATACCTCAGGCTTCTGTCTCTACAGAAAATATTTCCTTTTCAGTCCCTTGTCAGCTTAGCCTTCGTTTAATACCCTTTTATTATTTATATGTTTATAACAGTCTTCCATTGTTTCTTACTAATCTATTCGCATATGTTCTCTTTGTCCTACTTATTCCGTGTTAGATTTCCTCTGTAGTTCCTTTATTCAGCATAGTTCTCTGCTTTATTATGCACCTTACATTTGTCATAAGCCTCCTTTCCCTGTCTGATTTATCCTCTATATACTAAATGCCCAGGGAGTTCTAGCTTTGGATGACCTTCCTTTCCTCCTCATGGGACTATGCCTACTTCACACCTGAACCATATCCTGTTTGAAAGACTCCACCTCGTTCATTTACTGCTTTGACTACCAAATTTTGATTCTTGTTCATTCAGGCCAGGTCCCTTTCTCAGCTCACTAACAACACTTCAATTGCCGCATCTCATTGTTGAATCTGTCAGCTTCATTAGTGAAGCTTCAGTAAAGGGATAAGGGACGTAGTCTAGTTTTTGCTTGCACCAGTGTTTCCTATCTTTCCGTTCTTATTAGTAAATCACATAAATCAACAGTCAAACTTCATTTCTGACCAGATATACCTCATCATTAAAATAACCCAATTAAATGATGGGATATTGCTTTGTAAAATTCTCTGAACATGAGGACTTTTTTTCTTTTAAAAATAAATAAGAAATTCATGAAAGCAACATGTGGTAATTAAGGAATTAACTCAAACAGATAGCCCTGAAGTGTTGCTGAGACCAAGAAATGTCATGAGAATGCAATGAATAGAAAACGGAGATGGTGATGCTAAGTAGAAGAGAGCCAGATGCCTAGAGGGATTATCGTTAAAAAGGTTTCCTTGGTAGGTGGTCCCATCCTATTATATTAAGTTGAAAATGGAAAGTTTAAACAGTAAATGTCACTTGCACCCCTGCAATGATGCATGGAGACATCTAATTGTATCAGCAATGGTTCATTTGTGTCATTCCCATCTCTGTGTCAGGAGGTTATAAGTTGACTTGAGTTCAGACTCAAGGCTGACACTCAATACCAAAATGGTACTGCAGTCATGGAGTCTTATGGCATGGAAGTAGGCCTCTTGATGCACCAACTCTACATCAACCACCAGGCACCCACTTACACTCATCCCATTTTATTCTCCCCACATTCCCACCAAGTTCCCCCAGATTCTATCACTTAACTTACCTTCACCTGGGGAAATGTTGAACAGTGGTCAATTAATCTACTTTGGCAGTCACTGGGAGAATGTGCAAACTCCACACAGAAAGTGCTGGAAGTCAGGATTGAACCGGGATCACTGGAGCTGTGAAATACCATTTCTATCAGCTGTGCCACTGTGCTGGGCTGTGTCTTAGATCAATGGTTTTCAACCTTTTTCATGCTGCGGCCCCCCAGAACATGTCCTTGTTAGATGGCGGACCCCCAAAGCCCACAAAATCAAACAATCGATACTCCTTGCATATGACACTTAAATTACTGTACATGGACCCTATTGAAATAGTGACTATTTCAATCACCGATAATTACCAGCGGTGTCTTTCAGAGTTCAGTTCAATGTGAAGGTTGTGCCTGTTTTGCCCTGCAGAGCTTGTCCAAACGTGGTGGTATGTGCGACAAATATACGTGTATGTCATCCTCAATATTCAGTCTTGATCTGTATTTGGTTTTCATGGCAGTGACTGTTTTGCACAAGTAAGTGGTTGCAAATGGTAACAGAACATTGACGGCTTTGTTGGATAGCAGTGGATACTCCTGGGAACATGCTATCCAGAATGACAACAGTGACATTCGGTTGAACTGCAAGCACAAAGTCCTGTCAGATGACAGTTCAGCCAATTCTTCTTGTTCACGTCCAGTTAAATCAGTAAGCATGCATTCAAATGGATTTTGAATCCAATCAAACATGCTTGTGTCATGCTCGCAGCCTGGCTTTGATAAAGTTAATGATTTTAATGCACATGGAAAACACATCCACAAGATTTTCATCCATATCCTTTGCAGCCAAAGCCTCACGGTGAATCATGCAGTGGGTTGCTGCTACATGTGGAGCTACTTCTTTCACTCATGCGACTAGACCCGACTTCGGTCCCGTCATTGCGGCAGCACCATCCATACATACTGCAATACACTGTGTCCACGCCAATACCAATTGTACAAAAAAAGTGTCGAGCACACAGAAAAGTTCTTCACCAGTTGTACGCCCTGGGAGCGCCTTGCAAAACAAAAAGTCTTCCAAAGCCTCTCCTTCCCAGCAATATCGAACATAAACCAACAACTGCGCAGCACTGGCAACATCAGTACTTTCATCGAGCTGAATCGCAAATCTGACTTGCTGAAGATGTGCTATCAGCTGGCTCTGTATATCTTCCGCCATATCGCCAATTCTTCTGCTTACTGTGTTATCAGACAGTGGAATGGCATTCAGTTTTTGTCTGGATTCTTTTCCCAGTACAACTTCGCACATATCTACTGCTGCAGGCAGTGTAAGCTCTTCTCCAATTGTGTGAGGCTTTCTGGAACATGCTATTCATAATGCTACCAAATATGATGCATGAACAGACTTCTCATTTACAGTGGTGCAGGCTGTCATTTTGCCTTTCTGCTTGAGGTACGGCTTCTTTTGCCGCTCAAAATATTCCTTCGGCTTACTGGCAATACCTGGATGCACAGTTGTTAAATGGCGCTTGAATTTCGCTGGTTTCATTGCATCGTTGGACAGTGTTTGCAAACACACAACACAGAGAGGTTGGTCCGCATTTATCCCCACTGTGATGAAGCCATATGAAATGTATTCTGGATCGTACTTGTGTTGTTTTCTCTTTTGGTCCCCCTTATCCCCTTTGTCATCAGAATCTTCTGGTTTCTGGTCAGCTTTTCTCTTCAGAAATTTCTCCATACTCAGCAATACACGCTGGACAGTTTAATTACTATTACTGATAAACAAAATTATCAGAACTAATCTAAATTTTACACGCTTGTGCACTTTTTGTTTAACAGTGACGTCACTGTGGCGTAAATGCACGGTAAGTAAGCAATATTATTAAGGCACACCAACAACGTCACTCAGTCTCGCTAACAATACAGTGTACAACAGAATAGTAGTGAGTAGTGAACACTACTGACTACTCTGACTACACAAATCGAATATTAAGCGGCAGCTTACCAGAAGGGGACGCTGTCTAAGTCTCTAAGATTGTCGCCTATAACAGATAGAATAGATATGGCCGATTTTCTGAATAGTGGAAAACTGGAGCAAGCAAATAAGCTATGTCTTTGTAACAGGTCCCTTTTCCATTTTTTTCTTGGCTTGCTTGCAGACCCCCGGCAACCCGCCGAGGACCCTCATGGGTCCACTGACCACAGGTTGAAAACCTCTGTTTTAGATGAAATACAACAGACAGCCCATGAGGCCTTCTCCAACATTTCTCGATTTCTTGATTTCCTGGGTGTCAATAAACTGCACACATTGACAGATGTGCCGGAGAACAAAGGAGTTTCTAGGACATTGGCAACCATTTTAATCATGAGGAGATCAACAGGGAAAAATCTGGATTCAACAACTGTACAAGGAGAGCAGCGGAAGGAAGAGCAGGAAGGGAAGGAGTAGTCAACATCTGAGGAGACGGACGCAGTTACTTCTAGCGAAGGCTCCCAAAATTTTGCTCAATTGAGCTGATTATGACAGTGAAAGTATTTCCAAAGGTAAATAGAATAAAGTTATTTCCTCTGGTGAGGGTATCCAGAACAAGAGATTTGAGCTGGATTGGCCACAGATGCTGCCTGGAAGGGCACTAGAACTCTGCAATCTTCTCTCCCAGAAAGCTGCCAAGACCAGAGGCCAACTGTCGGCAAGGATAGTGCATTGTGGAACCAAGACTCATTATTTATATCTAAGCACTGATCAACAATGATCTAATTTAGCCAGGTACTCCTATTCCTACATTGCGTCAATCTGTGGAGGAGCGTGCACTGAATGAGATGACCCCAGAAAACAGCTGCTTGGCAATTCTGCACGCAGGGTTCTTTACCAGTCAATAACTGGGCTACACTGCCAGCCAGATCTTCACCTATACTCATCTCCTTAGAACATTGACCGCCTGCTTTTCTCTATGGATTCTGCCTAGTCTGCTGAGTTCCTCCAGCATCGTAGTGTTTTTCATCTAGATTCCAGTGTCTGCAGTCCTTTGTTTCTTTAAATTCAAAAGGGAATTTAGGAAATATGTCGTACGTAGAGTGCAGAGAGATCATGGAGTTCTAGCACTATGTGGAGCAGGGATATGTTTAAAGTAGAAAGGCAAAGCAAAAGAAATAGTAAATTGTGCTGCTAAAGTGAGCTGAAGAGGGGCAAGAGGAGGCTGGCTCGAGAGCACTGACACCATCATAAATCGGGTGATCTACATGAGCAGCTTCACAGACAGCAAAAAACAGCAAAGGATTCACAGCACAGCAACACGTCAGTTGTCCCTTCTGTCCATGCTGACAGCCCATAATGGCTGCCCCGCCCCTCCATCTCATTCTATCCCATCTTCAATGACTTCCTCCCACCTACACTCAATGGAAAATATCATTGCTAAGCTTCTCAACAGCACCCTGCGGTAGTGACTACTACATTCTTACTACTTTCTGGGTGAAGAACTTGAATCTAAGCATCACAGCAGACCCTGAAGATGTAATCTGCACTAACCTTGAGAATAATAATATCAGGCAAGCAGATCTATACTCAAGTAGCCTTCTGTGACAGGGTCTATGTTTTTCTTTTCTACAATCCAGATGTCCAAAAGATGAATGAGTTAACTAGGTCCACCTAATTTTGTTATATTTTTCGGTGGATGGCTATGTCACACTATGATTGTCTCATATCATTGTGGGATGATCTGTCACAGAGTCATACAGTGGTACAGCACAGCAATGGGCCCTACCACTCACCCCATACATGTTGACCTTTTTACCCATCTGTACTAATCCCATTTGCCCACATTAGGACTGTATCCTTCTATGTTTTACCTACTTAAGTATCTGTCTAAATGCCTCTTAAATATAGTAATTGTATCTGATTCCACCATCTCCTCTGGCAGTGCATTCTAGATATCAACCAGTCTGTGTAAAACAAAACCCTCAGATCAACCCTCTAAGCTCCTTTCTCTCACCTTAAACCTAAGCCCTCTTGTTTTTGATCCCCTTTGGTGGGAGAAAGATTCTGATTATCTACCTTATCTATGTCTTTCATAATCTTATATACTTCTGTCAGGTCACCATTCAGCCTCCTTCTCTCTTGGGAAAACAAGCAGAGCCAATCCAATCTCTCCCCATAACTAAAGGCCTCCAATACAGGCAACATCACAGTGAATCTCCTCTGCACTCTTTCCAGTGCAGTTAGTAATATAACCAAAGTTATGCAGAAAAAGTTTCATTGGTTAGATTGGCCATTGGAGAATGACAGATTGTACAGCTGGGGAATTGGATGTTCACTGTTCTGCTTAATTGGAGGCCTCAATTAGCTTTGAATATCTGAAGGACTGAGACCAAAGCTCTGCAGTCCTGCCAGATTCAGTCATGAATGAAAGGAGAAGGCTCCAGAGACATCCCAACCTTAACGATAGAGGAGCCCAGCAAGTGAATGCCAAAGGCAAGGCTGAAACATTTTCAACAATCTTTAGCCAGAAGTGTTGAGTGCACAATCCACTGCAGCTTCCTCCTGAGATCCCCAGCATCACAGAAGATCATCTTTAGCCAACATAATTCATGTGATAACAAGAAACAGCTGTGAGCAGTGCATTCAGCAAAGGCTTTTGACCAGACAGCATCTCCATTGTGCTCCTGAATTAGCCATATATCTGGCCAATTTTCCTTCACTTCTGGAATTCAGCTCTTTGGTCCATTCCTGAGATGAGGTTTGGAGCTGAATGGTCCTATCAAAACTCAAACTGGACATGGGTAAGCAAGTTCCATCTCTTGCACTGTTGACGATAACTTCCATCACTTTGCTAATGACTGAGAGTTGACTGATTGGGTGGTAATTATCTGGATCTGCTTTGTCCTGCTATTTGTTATCAGGACAAACCTGGGCGATTTTCCGCATGTGTGAGGTGCAGAGTGATTACCCTTGACATCATTTGACTGGATATCTCACTAGGGCAGCAGATGTCAATGTCAAATTGTCCAAGTAAGATAAGATAAGATCTTTATTAGTCACATGTACATCAAAACACAGTGAAATGCATTTTTTGCGTGGTGTTCTGGGGGGGCAGCCCGCAAGTGTCGCCACACTTCCAGTGCCAACGTAGCATGCCCACAACTTCCTAACCTGTACGTCTTTGGAATGTGGGAGGAAACCGGAGCACCCGGAGGAAACCCACGCAGACACGGGGAGAACATACGGCCCCTCCATCTCTCCCTGCACCATGAGCCCCTCCCCTCTGGCTCTCTGCTTTCCATCCTCTCTACGTTCTGTCCTTCCACCTCACCTTGCTCCTTACCTAGGACTCGCCAGATATTTTGTGCCATCACTGAGCAGCCTGCCCTCAGTGGGTGGCTGGTGGTGGGAGAGCCTTGGGTCAGAGGTGAGCACAGTGCCAATCACAGGGACAGCAGGGCACAGGAGCAGGCCCACTGAGAGAGTGGACCGGCCTGGTGCAAACCCTTCCATCTCAGTTTTCTCCCCTTCACACATACTTTCCCATCCCTCATAGTTCCCTAGACCCTCCCCCACACTTCAGCTGCCATCCGTTCAGCCCAAGAACCATTCTGGCACCTTGCAGTAACCTGGACTGGGCCAGGAGACTGGATCACTACACCATTCCCAGCCCCAGTCCTGCCCTCATTCTCAACCCCTCCCACACGCCCCCCTCCAGCCCCTACTTTCCACCATGCCCCCAGTCCTGCCCCAGACATACTTCTGCCCTCAGTCATGAACCTATTCCTGCCCCCAACCCAGCTATCTCATATCCTTACTCTCTGCTCCACTCCCGGTCCCACTGCTGCCTCCTATACCAGTCCCAGTCCTGTTACTACTCCTGACCCTATTCCTGACTGATGCCTGTCCCTCGTTCCTAACTCCCACTCCTGCCCCCTTGGCTGCCCCACTCCCAGCTTCACGACACTGATCAGGAAACCAGTTTTCAACAATGTTGATGAAGGGGTAAATACTTATGGAACTGTTGGGAAGAACTCCCTGTCTCTATTAATGGCTGGCTGGTACTTTGACAACCGCCTTAGACAGCAGACAAAGCCGGAGCTTAGTTGCGCACCTAAAACACCAGTCAGTATCCCAAAGCAGGGTAAAGAGGAAGTGATGAAGCAGATCAGCTGAACCTTAACTGGTTCTCTCTACACAGATCCTGCTGAGGATTTCTAGCACTTCCTATTTTTTACTTAATATTTGTTACATTATTCCTGGTGCAGAACTGTCCAATGCTCACTCACAGATAAGGAACTTATTTTTTCAGCCATCTTGCAGAACAAACTATTACAGAACACTGGATGGGGACATCTTTAAAAGCTGCAGCTGTTCAGCAAAATATATGCAAAATCTACAGCCCTTGGCTGTGAAATAGAATATAAGCAAACAGCTTGACAGATCAGCAAGTGAGATGCTGAAATGTTTTGTGTTGCACAGGGTTTTTGGAGAATGGCTCAATGTGCTTGGAGTTTTGTCATCAAGCTGCTAAAATCCATCGTGATGGAGATTTTGCCAGTGACCTACCATGAAACTACCTCTGGGAGCAGTGGAAAACCATTGGCTCTGCCAGTTTGGCTACCTACTCACTAAATCCAAGACTGCATTTGTGCCCGTCCCAAATGATGCTGGGTGATTTTGCAAAACCAAAAAGGCTAATGTCCTTTCAACATGAATATTTTAAACTCTGCAGACTATGGCAATAGGCACACCTTTCAGTTCTGGCTCTACCATGTTCTGGGAAATAAGACTGGTCTTCCCAGCGATGCACAGAGCTTTGGTGTGCTCACGAATCTGAAGGTGAACCTTTCTACATATCAAACTTCAAGTATAAATTCCAGTAAGGTTACAAATAAAAATGATATTCCCTCTCTACAGATGCTGCCAGTCCTGTTGAGTATTTCCATCATTTTCCACTTTTATTTCATATTTCTATCATCTGCAGTTTTTTGGCTTTTGGATTCCAGTAAAATTATTCTTGGTTTATGTACCACTCAAAAATTCTCAGCAGAAAGCAACCTTAAAATTACGGAACAGTGATGCTGCATGGAACATGGACACTTAACATCATGCCTGGAATTCAATCAAGCCCAAAGCAATGGCATAGTCTTTCCTGGTGCAAAGACATCCTAGAAATACATAAAAACACAGGGTATACGATCCAACATTATGGCGGGCCTTGACTGAACCGGAGCATAAATCCTCATATACCCCAGGGGATATAGGTAAAAGAATGAATAACCATTGGAGATTTGTCTCCAACCAATAGGATTATGGTAGGTCCTCCACTGCGAGACACTTTCCTGTCCAGTCCCTGTATCTCCTGATTCCATTTGAGTCATTAAGTAATTTAGGTTTAAATACTATCAACAACTGAGGATTCTCCATCTTCTTGTAAAGGATATCTCAGATTCAAAACCCTTTGTAAAAATATTTTTCATGAGGTCAGTTCTAAATGGCCTCCAACTTACCTTGAGGCTAACCTCTTCAATTAGAGGAAACAGCTTCTCAGCAGTTACATTGTCATACCCTCCTGAACCTTAAATTTCTAAGAGATTATCTCTTTTTCTTCGAACCTCCAGTCAGGTCTCCAGTCAGCGTAGGTCCAGCCTATCCAATTCTCCGAGGATGGCTTCCACATGCTATGAATAAATTTGGTTTTCTGTTTGTGATGTTAATAAATGCCAAAGAATAATAATGGCTTATTAATAAGGCACCCTAACTATGTACATCTTACTCCAACAGATTCCTTGATGTTAATGTTACTGTTGTAAAGTTAGTACATGACATAACTCCCTTATTCAGTAAGCATATAACATGCTCATATACTTAAATGCACTATACTAGTGAACTTATATTGCACCAGCTTAAAAGCAGGTATATCTTTATTTATGTTTCAGTATGACATAGAAAGAAGCAATTTCAGCCCATTTAGTCTATGGCGGCTAACAGAGAAATCCTATTCCTCCACTAACTTTCCCATAACCAATTATTCTATCAACTCCCTTAGATTCTTCCATTCTGCTACATCTAGGGGTAACTCACAGTGGCCATTTAATCTACCAACCCCCAAGTCATTATGGTGTGAAGGAAACCAGAGCTCCTAGGAAAATCCATGTGGTCACAGGTTGAACGTGCAAACTCCACACAAACAGCACCAGAAGTCGGAACTGAACCTGAGTCATCGGAGCTGTGAATCAGCAGCTCTATGAACTGTGTTACTGTGCTGCCCATTGCCTATCCTTCATAAGATATGGAGACCAAAATTGATTACAGTTCTCTCTGTGCTCCCATCAAAGCTTCCTCGGTCTTATGTTCTAATACCCTTTATGAAAGCCCTTCTAATCTAATCTTTCTTTACGTCTCTTTACATACTCTTTACATAGCTAATTTTAGATTGACTTCACCCTCACTACATTGTTTCTCCTTCTCATAGAATTATGGCATGACAGGATAATCCAGCACAGAAATGCGGCATTTGACCCATAATGCCTGTGCTGGCTCTTTGAAAGAGCTACCAACTAAAGCCACTTTCCTGATCTTTTCTGGCAGACTAGCAAATTTTTCTCTCTGTATTTATCCAATTGCCTTTATAAAGTCAGCCATTAAATGAACTTACATCATCCTTTCAAATTTTGCATTCCAGAATTACCTGAAATTTGTTTTCAATGTTTACTGACACTTCTCTAGAAACAGCCCCATCTTATTCCTTCTATGCACTACTAACTAGTGATGTATAGACTTAGAATAATTGCTGTTTTTTTGTATTCAAAGCTATTTACAAAGGCAAGGATTCTGTATACATATTAAAAATCAACTAAACTTGTCCTGCTACATTCAAAGCTCAGTGCACATGCTCACTCAGGCGTCTTTGTTCTTGCAATCCCTTCAAAATTTCCCCTCCTCTTTCTTCCTACCAAAATAAATAACCTCACTCTCTTCTGGATTAAATTTGCTCAGCTATTCTCTTCATCTGTCCTTCTATGGCTTCCTGAAGAACCTTGCCATTCCTCTCATTGTTCATATTTCTGAGTTTCATATTTTCTGCAATGTCTGTGGTTATGCCCGGAAAGCGCAAATTCTATTTATCAAATATATCAAAAGAAGCAGTGGTCATGATGATGAAAACAGTTGCATTTTCAGTGAGCGGGAGCCGGGACGGAACGAATGGCAGGAGTTTTTAAAAGAGGTGAGTCACTGTGCTTGGTGTTCATTTTCAGTGAGTGTGATCCTTAAAGAGGCACATTTGCATATCATTAGTAATAATTGGCTAATTAGCAAATCGGCAGCAGCCAATAAAAAGAAGCTAGGGTTAAGCGGAGTGGCCATTGTGCGAGTGGCTCAGTGTTAGAGTGGGGAGTGAGACTTTGGTTCAAGAAGCTTGGGTGAGAAAAGGCTGAGTAAGTGACCTAGGTGGCGGAGTGAGAGCAGCTCTTTAAAAAGAAAGGTTTCAGTAAGAAGGCACAGGTAAGAACAGATAAGGTCTTCATTTTGTTGTCTGTAAATCCTTAGTCCTTGATTCAGTATAGGCAGGGGTGCAGTTAGGGCAGTGGAATGCTCCTCCTGTAAGATGTGTGATGTCAGGGAACCTCACAGTCTTCCTGATGAGATGAGATGATGAGATTTCTTTATTAGTCACATGTACATCAAAACACACAGTGAAATGCATCTTTTGTGTAGAGTGTTCTGGGGGCAGCCCGCAATTGTCACCACGCTTCTGGCGCCAACATAGCATGCCCACAACTTCCTAACCCATACATCTTTGGAATGTGGGAGGAAACCGGAGCACCCGGAGGAAACCCACGTAGACATGCTACATCTGCAGCGTGCACCCAGCTGCAGCTCCTGACTGACCAGGTTAAGGAAATGGAGCTGGAGCTGGATGTACTCAGGACCATCCGGAAAGCTGCAAACCTCACAGATGAGATTTTTACCAAGATGGTCACACCCAGGGTACAGGCTTCAGATAGATGGGTGACCACCAGGAGAAATAAGTGGTCAGTGCAGGGTTCCCCTGTGGCCATACCCCTCAGCAACAAGTATACACCTTTGGATACTGCTGGGGGGCTGACCTATCACGACACAGCAGCAGCAGCCAGGTCAGTGGCACTGTGGCCATCTCTGCGGCTCAGCAGGGAGGGGTAAAGTCAGGCAGGGCAATAGTGATTGGAGACTCGATAGTTAGGGGGACAGACAGGAGATTCTGTGGCCATGAAAGAGACAGCAGGATGGTGTGTTGCCTCCCAGGTGCGAGGGTCGAGGATGTCTCAGAGCAGCTGCAGAATATTCTCAACGGGAAGGGTGAGCAGCCAGAGGTCATGGTGCACGTTGGCACCAATGACATAGGTAGAAAAGGGGAAGAGGTCCTGCGCAGTGAGTATAGGGAGTTAGGAAAGGGGCTGAAGAGCAGGACCTCCAAGGTGGTAATCTCTGGATTACTCCTGATGCCAAGTGCTAGACAGGGCAGGAATAGAACAGATGAATGAGTGGCTGAGATACTGGTGCAGGGGACAGGATTTCAGGTTCTTGGGTCATTGGAACCTCTTCTGGGGCAGGGACGACCTGTACAAGAAGGACAAGTTGCACCTCAACTGGAGGGGAACCATTATCCTGGCCAGGAGGTTTCTGGTGTTACTCGGGAGGGTTTAAACTAGTTTGGTAGGGGGATGGGAATCAGAGCACCGGGTCAGAAAGTGGAGGGATTAAGAGGCAGGTAGATGTCAGGGCCAGTAAAAACAGGCAAGAGCAAAGTAATAGACATGTTGGGACAGACAGTTTGAAGTGTGTAAATTTGAATGCTAGGCGTATTATGGATAAGGGTGATGAATTTGGAGCATGGATCAGTACTGGGAACTATGATGTTGTGGCCATTACAGAGGCTTGGTTGAGAGAGGGACAGGAATGGGTGCTTAATGTTCCAGGGTTTTGATGTTTTAGAAAAGATAGAGAGGGAGATAAAAGGTGGGTGGGGGGGTGGGGGGAGCTGCACTACATAATCAGTTAATCAAGAAAGTTTGGATGCATGAGGTCAGTGGAGAATTGGCTGCGTGGATCCAGAACTGGCTTGCCCATAGAAGAAAAGAAGACAAAGGGTGGTGGTTGAAGAGACTTATTCAGGCTGGAGGCCTGTGAGTAGTGGTGTTCCACAGGGACCTGTGCTGGGACCTCTGCTGTTTGTAATGTACATAAATGACCTGGATGAGTATGTTGATGGGTGGGTTAGTAAGTTTGCAGACGATACCAAGATTGGTGGAATTGTGAATAGTGTAGAAGACTGGCGATGGATACAGCGTGATATAGATCAGTTGCAGATGTGGGCAGAGAAATGGCAGATGGTGTTTAACCCAGATAAATATGAGGTGTTGCACCTTGGTAGGACTCATGTCTAGAGGCAGTACACTCTTAAGGGCAAGAGTCTTAACAGTGTTGAAGAGCAGAGAGACCTTGGGGTGCAAGTCCATGACTCATTGAAAGTGGCTACACAGGTAGACAGGGTGGTTAAGAAGGCTTATGGAATGCTTGCATTTATTAATTGAGGTATTGAGTATAGGAGTCAAGAAGTTATGATGCATCTCTATAGAACTCTGGTTAGGCCGCATGTAGAGTATTGCGTGCAATTCTGGTCACCTCACTATAGGAAGGATGTCGAGGCTTTAGAGAAGGTGCAGAGGAGGTTTCCTAGGATGCTGCCTGGATTAGAGGGCATGTGCTATCAGGAGAGGCTGGACAAACTTGGGCTCTTTTCTCTGGAGCAGCGGAGGCTGAGGGGTGATCTGTTGGATAAAATTATGAGGGGCATAGATAGGGTGGACAAGCAATATTTTTCTCCCATTAATGAGTGATCCAATACCAGAGGGCATGCAATTAAGGTGAGAGGGGGTAGGTTCAGAACAGACATGAGGGGTACTTTTTTTTACTGAGAGAGTGGTGGATGCCTGGAATGCATTGCCTGATAGGGTGGTGTAGGCAAATTTATTGGGGCTTTTAAGAGGGGCTTGGATGGGACATGAATGCTAGGAAAATAGAGGGATATGGGCATTCTGTAGGTAGGAAGGAATAGCTATGTCGGCACAACACTGTGGGCCGAATGCCCTGTTCTGTGCTGTATTGTTCTACGTTCTATGTACTAATAAGGGACAATATCACAGCTGCAATCAAAGGGGACATAATGAAGAGCTCATCCACTGAGTATCTTCAGGTAGAACTCAAAAATAAGAAAGGTGGAACCACTCTGATGGGATTATACTACAGAAGACATTAAGGAACAGATATGCAGACAGATTAGGGAAAGCTAATAGGGTTGTTATTGTGGGGGACTTCAACTTCCCTAATATAAACTGGGACCTCCTTAGTGGAAGAGGTTTAGACGGGGCAGAATTTGCATCCAGAAGGGTTTCTTAAATCAATATGTCGATAGTCCAACAAGAGGAGGGATCGTGCTGGACCTGGTGTTGGATAACGAGCCTGGCCAGGTGACCGACATTTCAGTGGGAGAACAGTTAGGGAACAGTGACCACAACTCCTTAAGTTTTAAGATAGCTAAGGAGATGTGCGGGGCAAGTTTATTTACACAGAGAGTAATGGGTGCCTGGAACGCACTACCTGGGGTGATGGTGAGGGCAAATACGATAGGGGCATTCAAGAAGCTCTTAGATAGGCACATAAATGTGACAGAAATGGTAGGATGTGGACATTGTGTAAGCAGAAGGGATTAGTTTAGTTGGGCATTTCATTACTTATGTAATTGGTTTGCCACAACATCGTGGGCCGAAGGGCCTGTTCCTGTGCTGTACTGTCCTATATTCTATATTCCATGTTCTAATTCTCAAACTGATAAACAGCTGCTCATCTATTTTGTATCTGCTCTGCATCTGTCTCCTTAATACCCATGGCTTCAAATTTTTTTAGATACACAAGCGGCATTTTATCCAATGTCTTTTTTATGTCCACAACACACATCACCTACCCACATACCTCATCAGCCCTCTCTGTCACTTCATCAAAGTCCTTCTGATGTTTATTTAATCCTTCAATCTGACTGGTTACGAAGAAACGCCATTGTTTCTCTGCTCTCTCCGTCCTCCGTTGCTCATCTATCCCTTTCATTACTAGGTCACTTCCAGCAACTTGTAAAGGCAAAACAAAAATAAATGTGCACAAACGCATTTAATGAGAACACAAAACCGCAAGCCACTGATTTATTTGGAGGAGCATAAATTCTACCAACACCCCCTCCTGTTCCTGATATAATGTTTCAAGTTGATCAGAATCTGGAAAAGTTAGAAATACACAGAACTTAGAGATGCAGAGAGGGAAGGGAAAAGAGGAAAGAACAAAACAGAAGGTATATGATGAGGTGGAAGACAGGAAAGATTAAGAAAAAAAGGGTTGATAAAACAAGGTAACAAAAGCCTGGAGGAAGTGAAAATGCATAATGATAATCTGAAATTACCCAAAGAATGCTGAAGGAATGCTGGAAGTCTGAAATAAAATTGCTGGAAGTCCTCATTATCTGTAATTGTTGAACTTAATGTTGAGCCCAGAAGGTTATAATGGTGCCTGTTCAGAAGATGAGATGCTGTTTCCTGAGCTTATGTTGAGCTTTATTTGAACAATGTAAGAAGCCAAGGGCAGAAAGGTCAGAGAGTCAAATGAATAATTAAAGTGACAAACAACTGGAAGGTCATGGTAACGCTTACAGACTGGACAGTTCCCATAAAGCAGTCACTCAATCTGTGCTCAGTTTCCTTGATGCGGAGGAGACCACACCATGAGCACTAAATGCAGAACACCAAATTGGAAATAATTTAACCAAATAGCTTTTTCATGTAGAAAGAAAGTTTGGGTCCTGGAATGTTACAAAAGGAAGAGGTAAAGAGGCAGATATATCTCCTGTTGTTGCATGTGTAGGTGCCCTGAGAAGATTGGGTATGGATGGATGTGGAGGAATGAACTACACCATTACAGAGGGAACAATCCCTTTGGAATACTGAAAGGGGAGGAGAGGAGATTATGTGTCTGGCTGGAGGTGTTGGAAATTGTGATGGGCGATCTGCTGACTGTGGAGGGGTGGGCTGTAAGGACAAGCGGAATCCGTTCTTGGTTCCGTGAGTCGGGAGAAGCAGAAATGCTGGGAATGAGTCACCCTGATTTATTTGAGGAAAACATACCTTTAAACCATATGGACAACCTTTGAAAGTAAAACCAGAATGACATAACCTGGTTTATGCAAAGGTGGGGAGATCACAATGACCCACTCTGATCATACTAGGGCTATATAGACCTACTCTAATGTTTATCAGAATTATACAGACCCTAGTGGCCCATCCATTTAAGTATGAGAACATAGAACAGTAGCTTAGCTAATTTCAGCTGTCACGTCCCTTCTTTCCGATTATAAATATTTGCTCTCAAGTGTTTGCTCTGAAGGAATTTTGCCTTTGTAATTTTCACCATTGAAGATGATCTCTGCATTTTGTGTACTGAGAAATACTGATGTGGTAGAAAGAAATACTGAGCTGGCATTATTAATATAACTAATTAGAGCAAATATTTTGTCACATCTTTATGCCTCATGATATTGTTGTTGTCCCTCCTTTCAGGAGAGCACTCCTACAATTAAGATGCCTGTTCCCTATATATATGTATATATATAAAATATTCAACCTAGAGGCTGAATGAAGCTAAATGGAGATGAATAGCCTCAATCAAGAGGTGACAGAAACTCTAAAAGAGCCAAGAAGCAGATTAATGAAGAGCAAACAGTTAATCTTACAAATAGATCCTCCAGCTACAAAGCAAAAGCAAATTTCTTTCAAAATTAATCATGTTTGATTTTCCCTTTAGTTTCAGATATGCCGAAATGCAGGAATAAATTTTATCCAAGGTAAGGCCAGAGCTAAATGCAAATGCACTCCGCAGTGTTGTGCAATGTAGCACCAAAGTGACCCAATTAGAGATCAGTTTCCGTAATGGCCACTCAGTGAAGTTGATCATTCAGTATATGTAATGCAGTGCTTAGTGTGTCTGCCATTTTATTATTAATGGTGGGGAATTAACTTTCTTTACGTAAAAGATAGGTGACTTTCACATTTGGTGGTTAAAACAAATGTGTTACAGAAATCACATGATGAAATAACAACTTATTACACTGTCTCCATGATGCAATTCAGGTCAAAGGTATCACCTTCATCATCAAAAGCGATGGCATTCGTGACATGAAAATTATTGTGGGATGGAATCTTCAAAGGAGATGAATCTTCAAGAAGCTGACAAAACTCAGAACAGATAACTGCAACATCACTTCAAAGGTTTCATGTAATATACAAACTTAGGCAAAACGACACTCACCAATCATTACTGGCAGAAAATCAGCATTTTTTCAATTGGCACTGAGGCTGCAGGAATCACAAGCAAAACTGCATTTACTGCCCATTCCCTATCACCCAGGTTGTCAGTCATTTCCTTTGAACAGCCATGTTGAAGGTACTCCCACACCATGATAAGTTTGGTGTTCTGGGATTTTGATGCAGCACTGATGAAGGATTGGTGAGTTACTTCCAAGTCCCACTGGCGTTTGACTGGAAGTGGAACTTTGAGGTGGCCCCACGTGCTTAGTGCCCTTGATCCTTATGAGTGAGAGTTTGAGAGGTGCACCAAAGAACCTTTGGTGAGTTGCTGCAAAGCACCTTGTGGATGGCTCTCCCTGTTGCCCCTGTGTGCTGGTAGTATGGGGACTAAAGTTTAAGGTGGAGGATGGGCTGCTGGTCCAACGGGCTATTTTGTCCTGGGTAACATTAAGTCCCTTCAGTGTTGCTGAAGTTCTAATCATACAGGCAATTAGAATGATACAGCATGAAATGCTAATCACATGAATGATGTCATCAGTTAATAGCATTAAAGTATATTTTCAAAGCACTGCAGAGTGCTTTCTGTTGTTCTGCTATATATATTTACAGGTTAAATTAATAACAGATGGTAATGCTCCATTTTCATTATGCTCCTTCATCCTTAAATTCTGTTTTGTTCTCCTGCGCACGTCAATGCCTGCAAGTCCTTCTGGTCTACTTATTACTTTCTTGCCCCCTTCCTATCCTTTTCTGATTTCCTTACCTGAATAATATGTGCACTTTGTCTGCATGGAAATTGCTGTACTACTGAGCAATCTGTAATGCATTGTTCAGTGAGGGCCAGGACCAAAAGGCAAAGTATGCAAGAGACCCCTGAGTCGCCCACTTGGGTATAGTGAGAAATATCAAAAGCTGGGATAAAAGGGGGACTGAACTAATTCTGAAACATTGTTTACTGCATCCTTCGTTCACAGAATAAATACAGTTTATGATGATTGGTAGACAAAGAGCACCATAGAGGAACATAAAGTTCCTTTATTTGAAGAGGCTTAAAACTTTGAGCCCATTCCATCTTTCACACAGACATCATGGCACTGCAGGAGCCAGCAAAGCTTCTTGGAACTTTCAAGGACGTGGTGAAGGAGAATCAAATTATCATGTAACGTTATAGCTTGTAGTGTTCATATATTTACATTTATCTGGAAGGAAGGTGATTTATTTTGCGGACCAAAAGAGTCTCATATATCAAACTAATGCAGTAACTGTGAACAATTTGTCCTTCATGCTGTGACTGGACACTGTCAGCTGAGGTTTATCACCTTCATCCATTGAGAAATAAGGGAGAATTAGTCAGATGTCAGGCACTTTTCACTCCTTTTGATACACCGTGTCAGAAATCAACCTACATTTATTAGAGTATTATTGATTACAGCCAGGGAAATTACACAGAGAAAGATAACCTTTCGAAAAGCAGACAGATCAGCACTCGAAAGTCTCCAGGTGGAGATGCAACGAATTGGAACCTGAAAGCACCCAGAGGCAGTGAGCATGACTCTCCTGAGAATATTGAAGGGAAAAATGCCTACACTGTCATTACCCATGACATCGCTGGTTTCCCTAGATGTTGAGAATATATGAATCTGTCGGTGTGCTAGATTTCAAAGTCAAAAATACTGAAAAGATTTCCAAGTTGGGAAGAAAAAAAAGGGAGGAAAAAGTGAAAGAATTTGAGTTGAATTAGTTCTATTATTCCAGTTCCAAGTCTGCACTGTGTGTGCTGTCAAAGCTCTGCTGTGCTTTTTAATATTTACATTTTGCAGACCATTTATAATCACAATAAATCTGTATTTAATTTGATATAATGTGCAATGTACACAAAATACACATAGATAAGTGGGGTAGGTTGAAGTGCACACACTTGCAATATAGAGTCTTAGGTGAAAACAAATGGCATTGAGTTGAAGACCCTATTCATCTAGAGAGGCTATGTTTTATTTATTGGTTTCAGTGATATTTATACTTCAACCTTCTCACGTCTGTATCAAAGGGTGTTTCATCAAGCTTGTCTGTTTAAAGTGGTGTGAATGGGTTTTTAAATGGGAGTCAGCCAGTAAAATTATTTAATTTACAGATATATTATGAGACAAAGGGAATGTAGGGATAGTGCAGATGTGAGAACTGGTACAATACAAACCCAGCAGGGAATCATAATATTCGAAAATAATATTTCTAATCAAATGAGGGACATTATCATAAGCAATAGATATTCACCCTTGATTTAGTTCAGTGCTCAGTCTAGATAATGGAATGGTGACACTAAAAGCAAAGTATTAGCCTCTTACAGTTTCCTACTTAAAATCATTCAAATTAAGCATAATTCCTGGCTCTAAATGACTGAGGTTTCTGTTTTAACTCGATTATTTGTCAAAGATAAATTAGAGGCATTTACTAACTCAATTCTTTGCCACAAAATCAGATTGTTATGGCAAAGGTAAACACAAAAAAACAATGATGCGCTGCCGTACACCCTATGGTATGAATATAACTCCTTTTTCATCTTATTCCTTTTCACTCCTCTCTCACTTTCTTATGTTCTCTCCCATTCTTTCTATTTTGCCTATGTCGAAATCACAGCATTGAATTATTGGAAAGCAAAGACAGTGCCATGGTTATTACTGTTGAACTGTACAGCTAGGAAAATGCCCCAAAGGATGCCACAGGGGATCCTTTTACTCTGCCAAGACAACATATCCAATTGTTTATCGTGCCAGATGCCATGTCCAATCAATGTTAAAGAGACCACTGCTGACTGCACTAGAGATGCAGCTCTACAAAACTCTGATTAGACCACACTTAGAATACTGTGTCCAGTTCTGGTCATCTCATTATAGGAAGGATGTGGAAGTATTGGAAAGGGTACAGAGGAGATTTACCAGGATGCTGCCTGGTTTGGAGAGTATGCATTATGAGGAGAGACTAAGGGAGCTAGGGCTTTACTCTTTGGAGAGAAGGAGGATGAGAGGAGACATGATAGAGGTACACAAAATATTAAGAGGAATAGATAGAGTAGACAGCCAGTGCCTCTTTCCCAGGGCACCAATGCTCAATACAAGAGGGCATGGCTTTAAACTAATAGGTGGGAAGTTCAAGGGAGATATCAGAGGAAGGTTTTTTACCCAGAGAGTGGTTGGGGCATGGAATGCGCTGCCTGGGGCAGTGGTGGAGGCAGGCACATTGGTCAAATTCAAGAGATTGCTAGGTTTTATCGGTATTGGTATTGGTATTGGTTTATTATTGTCACTTGTACTGAGGTACAGTGAAAAACTTGTCTTACAAACGGATCTTACAGGTCAATTCATTACACAGTGTAGTTACATCAAGTTAGTACAGAGTGCATTGATGTAGTACAGGTAAAAAAAATAACAGTACAGAGTAAAGTGTCACAGCTACGGAGGAAGTTAAAGTGGAGGGATATGTGGGGGGAAGGGTTTAGATAGTTTTTAGGCGAGGTTTAATGGCCAGCACAACATTGTGGGCTGAAGGTCCTGTATTGTGCTGTACTTTCTATGACTCTATGATTCTAGAGAATGGAATGAGGGATTGCCCAGACCTTTGGTAGGAGAATGAATAATTCTGCACTGGAATTATTTGTCTTCAAACACTCTTTATCTCAAGTCATCTTTGGCTATGCTTCTGCTTTTTGTAGGTTTTTTAATGCAATGATTGCCATTAATTTTTAAACAACATGTGAATATTTGGCTGAAGTTCATGGCTGCATCAAATCCTGAATAGAAATCAACCAAAAAAAAGGTGCAATGAAAATTGGCTGTTGTTTGGGCAAAGGAGGTGAGATGAGTGAGTGTGATTGAAGTGTGATAGCACTCATGTTCTTAGTCCTCCAGAAGCAGTACCACCTTTTATTTGATTTTACATCTTTGGCTAGTCATAAATATGTGTATAATAATGATTTTGGATGGTCCCTTAGGAATATATAATGTCAAGCAACAATAAGTATAAATCTGGAATGTCTTGAAAGAACCATGTTTCATGTGAAAAGTCACTGAAGAATCACTTTGTCCTTTCTAATATATAACCACTAAAAATGCATTGTATATAATTTATATCTACCAGCAATAGCAAAGTTCTTCCAATAACATATGTTCCTATTCCTTTGTGAATATGTTTCATTGTTTCATTTTGTTCTCTGCTGTATGTACCTGACACAGGAGTCACTTTCAGTTACCTGGGGTCATTTTCATTCATTGGTATTTTAGAGATCTGTCATTCCAAACTACCTAGGGTATGTGTCCAGTCATCTCTACATTACACATAATAGCTTCAGTTGTTTTACTCTTGGCCATTGTGCTTTTTCATAGTTCTAGGACAGGAGATGTGAAAGTATACAGAGCCTATGAATATAATATTTCATTCCAACCTTGGAAAAGTCGACTGAATACTTTTTTTTTGCTGACAACAAGTATATAAATAGAGTCTTGATAAAACTTGGCTCAGTTTTGCAAAAATGTGATGAAAGTTTGGAAGGATAGAAATGTAGTGTGATTGTGAGAAGAATGTTCAGATTTCCAGCACCCTCAATGCCTTGCTTTTACAAAATGCTCACACATTTTGAACCAAATATTGACTCTGCCATCTGCATTTTACTTTGCACAAGTGTTACTCACTGACCAGCCACAAGCTTACTGACCAACTTTGGCTCCCAGTCCAGCAATGCTTTTGTTTTTAATATTCTCATCTATGTTTCCAAATCCCCACATGACTGCATCCCTCTAATGTTCTCCAGCCTCACAGCCCCTTGCAACTCACCTGTAAAAATACAGCATATCTTTTCTCCACTGTTCAACTTCTTGCATATCCTGGATTTCACTTCTCTGTAAGTGGTATTGCACTGATGACTTTAAAAAACCAAAACTCTAGAATTCCCCAATTAGACTTACATCTCTCTCCCTACAACTTCCTATTCTCTTTCTTTTTCTTAAAGTTCTTGGAGCAAATATCAGATTAATATAGCCTTGTATTTGGTCCTTGTCAAATTTTGTCTTAAGATGTTCCTTGAGACATTTTACCAAAAACAAAATCATCATCAAAGATCCCCACCATCCGGACCATGCCATCTTCTTGCAACTACCATCGGGCAGGAGGTACAGAAGCCTGAAGTCCCACACCACCAAATTCAAGAACAGCTACTTCCCTTCAGCTATTCACTTCTTGAACCAACCTGCACAACCCTAATCACTCCCTCAGTATTGCAATATTATGACCACATTGACCACTTTGCACCTCAATGGACTTTTTTTTGTTCTAATTGTGTTCTTTCTTGTAGAATTTTGTGTAATTTATGTTTGGATTAGGTTTTTCTAATGAATGTTGTGTCTCTAATGCTATGTGCCTGTGATGCTGCTGCAAGTAAGTTTTTCATTGCACCTGTGCATACACGTACTTGTGCATATGACAATAAACTCAACTTTGAATAATCCAGTCACTGCTAAAATAAAAGGCTTGACTTGATATTATTGTGAATTGAACCAGCTTTTGCTGGAGTATTTCAAATGAGAATGGGTATTATCCAGTTGTTTAAAGCATGCACAAATAATGTAGAAATAAATAATTTAATGCATTTTGATTTTGAGTTGAAATTGTGGAAGGCATTAATACAAAACACAAGAAGCATCAAGGCAGGCCAGGGTCTGGAAGAATTTGATTGCCCATGCAATGCTGAACATGTAATTGAATTCAGAGGAATGCCACATCCAACCATGTTATGACTGCCTATTTCCACATATCTAAGAGCATCAATTCCAGTCCTCCTCAACTCATCTGCTTCCGGACTCTGCAATGCCTGGATCTAGTTTTCAGCCCACACTCCCTTGATCAACAGAAACAGTTGCTTTGATCAACAGAAACAGTTCTTTTCCATAGACCCTATCATTTTCCTTTAATATCTTTAAACTAAATCTCCTTAATCTCCTAAATTCCCAAGAAAACAGTCCTGGTTTTGTGCAAATCTGTCCTCATAATTTAACACTTATGAGTTCTGGTATCAGTGCATCTTAACGAAGGTTTAAGGGATTAGAGGGTGATTCAGATAAAATTTTGGTTTTAGCAGACCCCCAACAGTAATTCAAAATGCTTTGCAAATACAATTGTTATATTATAAATCTGACTTCAAATATTTTTCTGTCTTCGCCTGGTTTCAGAACAGATTGTTTTATATTTCACTTTAAAGTGTCAGATTACTTGCAGTTTCCCACATTTGAAGCTTCCTGATAAAAAGGTGTTGCTATCTCTGTATTCATTGTTTAAAGAATTCTTGATACTCCATCATAGGGAGTATTTTTTCACAAAAAATTGCTGCTACATTCATCACTGGTCTCAGATTCTTTGGGAAGTAATAGAACACTATAAGGAAAGTGTGCAATGATTATAAACACTGAACAGATGTCTTGATAGCAATATTACTAAAAAGAGTGACCCAGGTCAAGAGAGCTGTTAAAAATAGCAAAGTACTCAGGACCATTTATAGAAGGAGAGAATTGAACATCAAGAGATTAAGTTAAGCCTCTTGGTTCATCAAAATTTGGAGAATAGTGTATAATTCTGGTCTCCATGTTAGACACACTGGAAAAGGCACAAAAAAAGATTAAAATCATTGAAAGATACAGTATGGAAACAGGCCCTTTGGCCTATTGGGTCCGCACCGACCATCGAGCACCCATTTTTACACGAATCTTACCCTAATCCATTTTATTCTTCCCCCAAATTCTACCATTCACCTACACGTGAGGAGCAAATTACAATGCCTTTATTAACCTACCAACCCGCACATTTATTAGAATGTGGGATGAAACCGGAATGCAGGGAGGGAGAGCATGCAAACTCCACACAGATAACAGGAGAGGTCAGGAGTGAACCCAGGTCACTCGAGCTGTGAGGCAACAGTTCTACTAGTTGTGTCACTAAGTTGCTGGATTAAATACAATGATTCCAAATCATGAAAGATTGAATGAGCTGGGACCCTTTCTCTTAAAAACAGATTGATGGGTGACCTGTTAGAGGTTTCCAACTCCATGAAAGACTTTGATAGGTTTAGATATAAAGACATTATTTTTACTTAAGAACAGGACCAGAACCAGAGCCAGGTAATCAGTAGTAAATGCAACAGGAGATATACCAGTAGGAATGTGAGAATTGATGTGTAGTTGAGGTGAGTAGCCTTAATGCATTGAAGCAGAAGGTAAATGTACATGGGGGAGAAAGGTTTCGGAATTTCTTTGTTGGGCTTAAATGAAAAGGAGTAGGAGGAAAAGTCACATGGAACATGAACTTCAACAGAAACCTGTTGGATTGAATGGTCTCTACTTTTTGTGCAAAGGCTTTATCCTGGATCAACTGAACTGCATTTTACCTGACTCTCAAAGGATCAATATTATGACTGTTGAGAGCAGGAAGGTTTCAGGTTTGATCTCTGATTTATCCCAAGTTAGCAAACCATTGACATACAGTAAAGCCTCTTGGATTGAAAAAAAGAAATGTTCCCATTGGTTAGGAGGGAAAACAGTGCAATTATATTAAGTTTCCTAATAGACAGCAGATTTAGACAACAGGCCCTGTCTCTGATTGAACATGTTCCATGTCTTCGAGGGTGCCTTGTGTCTGAGAAAGCTGTCGGCAATAATCAGGTGGTTCCATACTGGAGAGGAGGTGAGAGAGCTAATGAGTGACATCCCATTGGAAAGAAAACTACACACAGAAATCGAAAGGTGCAAAGGTAATTACTGCACTAACTCCAGCAGTGACCAAGTAATATCATTCTAATGTGTCAATGTGCCTTGCAAGGTTCCTGCTGAAGAGATTTTGAAACTTGCTCCACGACCGACCTGTCCCTCACACGACATTAGATTCATGAAAACCATAGCCACCTCTCCATACAAAATGACCCACACAAAATGCTTGGACACAAGAGTGGCATTGACAAGGTTCTGTTGAAGATTGATTCTCCCTATTTATAGAGGTCTATGAGTGAATGAAGGTGACCTTGCAGGATGGGGGTGAATATCTGGATTTAGCATTGAACCAGACATGAAAAACAACTGTGTCTCACTGGCCACAGCTTTGGCATCTTCTCCATACTTCTCAGCTGAGGATGGATGGCAGACAGTTCAACATCAGAAACTGTCGACACAAAAGGCACTTCATCCAGCTCACTGTCTTGGATCTTCTCTTTTCAGGTGATTCTGCAACCACTTCAAAATCAACTGATGAACTGCAGATCATGGTGAACAAATTTTCTGATGTATCCGCCAAGTCCAACCATAAAAATCCGAATCAAGAAAACAGTTGACAAATCACAAGATATCAACATCCCGTGCAAAATGTACATCAATAATAAAGCCCTAGATTACAAAGTCACTTCTGCTATTTTGGGCCAACTGTCACCAATTCAGTTAGGTTGACAGAAAACCTGCTTGGAAAATCGCTACTCTATAGGAAGGATGTGGTAGCAATAGAGAGAGTACAGATGAGATTCACCAGGATGTTGCCTGGAAAGGGGGGCTGGAGTAATAAGAAGTGATTGAATAGGCTGGGCTTATTCTCACTGGAATGTAGGAGGCTGAGAGTTGACTTCATAGAGGTTTATATAATTATGAGGAGTATGGATGGAGTAGATAGAGTATTTTCCCTAGGGTGGGGAGTCTAAAATGGAAAGGTATAGGTTTAAAGTGAGGGGCAAAATTTAAAGGGGATCTGAGAGGCAAGTTTTTCATGCAGAGAGTGGTGGTTATACAGAACAAGCTGCCAGAGGGATGGTGGAGGCAGATACAATTACAATGTTTAAAAGGCATTTGGACAGGTACTTGTTTAGAAAAAGAGTAGAGGGATCCAGGCCTAATGCAGGCAAATGGGAGTATTATAGATAGGAATCACAGTCGGCATGGACGAGTTAGGTCAAGGGGCACGTTTCTGTGCTGTACAATTCTATGGCTCAATTAATCAGCAAAGCCTCTTCCATACATGGTAAACTTGCCTCATATATCTGACCCTGAGTGCAGAGACGTCTGCCCATCAGACTGAGATCCTCAGCAACCTTCTTCATGAAAAACACACAGAGAATCTGCCAGAAATAGTAAACAACAAGAGGCCTCAAATGAATGAGGAGCTCAAAGAAATTGGCACTGGTAAAAATAATTAGCATTGGAGAGATTAACAAATCAGAAGATTAAGAACATATTAACCTGCATCTCAAGATTTTGAAAGAGCAAATGATGGAGATAATGGTACATCTTACAGTATTTCATAGATCCTAGAATAGTTCCCACAGACCGAAAGGTAGCAAATGCAACCCCACTAACTAAAAATGAGAGAGCGAGTAAAAGTAGGGGATTACAGATGAAGTAGCCTAATGTCAGTAGTAAGGAAAACGTTGGAAGTCTATAATTATGGAAGTGGTAAGAGGGCAGTTAGAAAATGTGAACACAATTTGCCAGCATCAACGTGGATTCAATTTCACAAATCTGTTGAATTTTTGTGACATCATATGTAATAGAATAAGATAAGGAGGAACCAGTGGATGTGATGTATGTGAACTCCAACCAGTGCCATGCAAGAGGTTATAAAACAAAATTATAGCACATGAGAATTGGGGCTAATATTTTGGCAAGAGTTGAGAACTGGCCAATGGACACAAAACAGATGTTTGGAATAAACAAATCACATTGTGCGAAGAAATTGTTACAAGTGGGTGTTGCAAGGATCAGTGCTGGGAGCTCAGTTACCCACAACTCATATCAGTGATTTGGATGAGGGCACCAAGAAAGATATATCCAAGGTTCCTGTGTGGCAGTTATGAGTCAGGCAGACGATGCAGAGAGACTAGAGGGAACCTCCCTCGGCTAAGTAAACTTTATGCCTTCTTGTTTAGAAGTCTGTGAAGTTATACCAACTGTCACAACCCTAATCACCACAGTTTAGCAACACTGTGACCACTTTGATCCCTTTGCACTAAAATGAACTTTGTTTGTTTTTATTCCAATTGTGTTCTTTCTTGTAGAAATTGTGTATAATATGTTTTTCTTGTGAATGCTGTTTATATGCTGCTATGTGCCTGTGATGCTGCTGCAAGTTTTTCATTGCACTTGTGCATAAATGTACTTGTGCATATGACAATAAACTAGACTTTGACTTTGAAATAATAACTGATATATTGATGGAAGGAAGAAAGAAAAGAGTGGAAGGAGGAAAAGACAAAGAAGGGAAAAAGAGAGGAAGGAAAGAAGAAAAGAAAGATACACCGTTTTTCATGATCTAAGGGTGCCCCAAAGTGTTTTACAAACTTAGCCAGTATTTTTGAAGTGGAGTTACTGCTGTATATAGGTATTGTAGCATTCTATTTGTGCGCAGGAAGCTTCCACAAACAGCCGTGTGGAAATAATTAATTGTAGGACATTGCGTTCTTGCAGGACATTGCTCAAGGGCAAATATTGTCGAGTGCAACAACAGGGATCCTAGATAGGAGAATAAAACTTTTATCAGGCTTGGTGAAATGGTAATACAAGCAAATTAAGAAAGTGAAAGATGGAACAAGTTAGTGTTGAATGGTTTTTCATACTTCTATTAGATTGATGTAATCACATGCCTTAAAGGCATTATTTGTGTACTTACAGAGAAGTGAACTGAGTATTTGAAATATGCAGTTAAAAATTTAGCAATTTATATTGAGTCACTGAACTAAAAACTCATAGCAGCTCTGTGATTTAACTACAGAACTCAATGCCATAGAGTTAGCCAGGCACATTTAAAATTGCTGCTTTATTATCACTCAAAGAGCATTGAAGAGAGCAGCCTGCAGGCTACTCATCACTGGAGAGACATTAGACACAGCTCAAACAATCTAACAAAAAATGGATGGCCTGAGAAGAGACCACTGAACCCTCCCGTCCCCAATTTTCCACAGATCATGCCTAATCTGTTCTGTCATGTAGACCACCCGATCAATCTCAGTCCCTGACGTAACCTTCTGCCAAGTTTCCACTTGCAATTTATTGATAAGGTGACTCGATGCCTTGTTTGGCTTTTTCGGCTGCATCTTTAAGTTGGAACATTGGCACAGGAGTAGCCCAGTTAGCCCATCAAGCTTGCTCTGCCAAATCTGAGCGATTGAATGGAGGTGGCTTCTCTGAAACATGGCTTAACAGAAGTATAACAACACCATTTTTATTTAGGTTGCATCTTTAAAGTAGCAAAATGAACCACAATGCTTCACCGAAACATTTACAAACAAGACCTGACCCAGCCACTGTTCTAGAACTGTGGGGGCACAGGGTTAAGATAAGGGGCAGGCCATTAAGGACTGAAATAAGAAGAATTTTTTTTCAAATGGTGCTAAATCTTTGGAATTCTCTTCCCTGAAGCGTTGTCGAGACTCAATCACTGATTTTATTCAATACTCAACATATTCAACATTACAGGAATTGAGGGATATGGAGATAGGGCAGGAAAATTATGCTGAGTTAGATTAGACATGAACTTATTGAATGGTAGGGCAGGCTCAAAAGGTCAAATGGTTGACCCCTGTCCTACTTCTCATGTTTTTATGTTGTTACCCTATTCATATTTCAACAATTCCTCTCCTTTTCAATGTTCCTATCCCAGTCTATATTAGAATATTTTAATTACCCTATCATCACAAATCTCTACCTCTTCTACCATTCTGTAACTTTCCTCCTTAATCTTTTTCCCACTGTTAACTACCTTTAATACACTCTCAGTAATGCAATTTCCCCTCTATTGTTCCTTAATTACAACCAAATAAAGTTCACTATATCAATCCCATCTATACCATAATAGATTCACTTCCCAATGTTGTCACATTGGGGTTTTTTGCCCTTTGATAATAACCAGCAGTCAAAAATATTGTCCTAATCTTCTGCTATTTTATTTTATGTTGGCAAATGCTATCTAATCAGGAACTAAACAGGGTAGAGGAATGCAGATGTATTATTTTTTGGGACCTTTTTGTGCTTAATTGACCGTGATAAACGGCACTTCAGCAGAACACATTCCCTGTACAGAGAGACGTGCATTTGCATAATGCCTCTCCCATCTGCAGGATGTTCAAAGTTGATTTGTAGTTAATAGAGCATTTTTTGTACTATTACGATAAAAAATACATGGCAAACAACTGGACACAGCAAGATGCCATGAACAACAATTTGGCAGTTATCTGGTGATTAAATAGTTGAGGAATAAGTATGGTCAGGATACCAGGGGAAACTCTCTGGTCTTCTTCAAAACATTGCCATGCAAAGTTTTTCATCAACTTTATAGGGCAGACAGATGCTTGGTTTAGGATTTGCTAAACCTGATAGCATTGACCTGGAGCAACAGCTTGGATTACATGCTCAAGTACCTGGATTGGGTCTGTGAGCTCAGAATCCAGCGACTGAGAGATGATGGTGTCACGCTGAGATGTACTGGTATCTTTAGTGTTAATCCTGTTCAGGTCTAATATGGTGATCTTCACACCTTGTGCAGGGGACGACACACAAATTTCACTCCACTAGTTCTTTTGGTAGGGGAGCCATTACCCTAATGCTTGGATGGTAAGAATCAGCTGGAACAGAAGACAAAAAGGAAAGTCTAGCAGAATCCCACACCCCTTTCAGAACCTACAGGAGTTTCCATGAAAACGAAAATCCAAAAAGTTCTGTTGGCTTCATGTCTACAGGCTGGAATTTGAAGGAGTGCAGGTTATGCTTCTATTGTATAGAAAGTGTGGTTACAACTCCTTTAATGAACTGCATTCAGTTCGAGGGCTGTCCACATAAGTAAAGGTATATATTCACCTTGGAAGTGATGCAGTATAAAACTAGCAGAATGATACAGTATGAAAAGGGTTAAATAACAAAGCCAGTTTGCAGAAACTAGGCTTTCACTACCTTGTGTATAGAAGATTTTGGAGTGACTTAATTGGAGTCTTGAAGGTGATTGAAAGATTTGATATGGTAGGCAAAGAGAAACTCATTTAGTGCTATTAACCAAAGACTAATCCCTTTTGTCCAGAACAAAAGAGCACTGTCCTAAAATTAGAGTTAGGCAGCTCACTGGCAACTCCAGCAATGTGTCTTACAAAAGTAGTGGAAACTGGGAACATTTCTGCCCACCCAAAAGCCATATCAGGTGGGGACAATAAATTGAAAATTTCAAAATTAGGGCTGTTGATTTTCCTAGTTGCAGAACCAAATTGGCAGTGGGAGTTATGGTAAGGATTAAATGCAGTCCAACTGATTATTGAAGTGGGTTTAATGTGCTGGTTGGCTTGCGCCTCCATTTCTGTGGTAATAGATGATAAGACTGAATAAAGGATTTCACAATCCACTTCTAAAGGCAAAAAAAAATCTCACAGGAAATTCCTGCGAGAAATCTGGGCTTCACACTGTTTACAAGGTTCCTTGCTCCAGGAGGTGGAATCCCACAATAGTCTCAGGATCATGGACGCCTAGGGAATGATTAGCTTTGGGCTACAGTGGGAAATGGGTTGATATTGATTTCAATGGGAAATAGATTAAAGAGAAGTGCGAAATGAGTGGCTGAATTGATGTTGCTTATTTTGTGCCATTGCCCAACATCAACACCAGGAGTGGAATAGTGGCGTCTGGTGCTCCCTGTGTGGAGTTTGCACATTCTCTCTGTAACTGCGTGGGTTTCCTTTGGGTGTTCTGGTTTATTTCCCACAAAAACATTGGTTGGTTAACTGGCCACTCTGAAATTGCCCGCAGTGTGTAGGTGGGTAAAGAGAATAAAATAGGATTAGTATAGGATTGGTGTAAAACTGAGTGCTTGATGGTCAGTGTGGACTCGATGGGACGAAGGACCTAATGCCGTGCTGTATAACTCTATGACTGTAAGAATCTTACAGCCTGCAAGGAAGCCATTCTGCCCATCATGTCTTCCTGTACCAGTTCTTCAAGCGATAAGATTAGACAAGATAAGATATCTTTATTAGTCACATGTACATCAAAACACACAGTGAAATGCATCTTTTGCGTTAAGGGTTCTGTGGGCAGCCCGCAAGTGTCGCCACACTTCCGGCGCCAACATAACATGCTCACAACTTCCAAACCCGTACATCTTTGGAATGTGGGAAGAAACTGGAGCACCTGAAGGAAACCCACGCAGCCATGGGGAGAACGTACAAACTCCTTACAGACAGCAGCCGGAATTGAACCCAGGTCGCTGGCACTGTAATAACATTATGCCAACTGCTACACTACCATGCCCAATCAAGCCCATGCTCCCCTCAAAAAAATTCGCACTTTTAATAACTAAGACTCTAAAATCTAGATAAGCAGCAGCTTTGGTCAAATTAAATGGCATTAAGCTTATCAGCAGTCCAAGGACCTGAGCATTTCTCCATCCCCCCCTTAATCAATTGTAGGATTTGCTGATTTCTTCAATAAAGTATTAATGATGAGCAACAGTCTGGAAAGCAGCAACAAGCAAATTCTATTAAGAATAAAATATAATTTTAAAATGATGAGGTTAATTGTAGACTAAATTATTCAAGATAACTTGTCATAAAATCATTGGAATCATTAAGTGAAATATGACTGAAATTAATCAATGTTAACTGAATACTTTGAAGAAAAATTCTGGTTCTCATCTCCTTCCTGCTTGTTTTCTGCCAGTGACTGCAATGAAGAGTGCAAAAGACTTCCGACGGATGGATGAATCAATAACAGCCGGACTACACAATCACCCAAAGTTAAAATTATGTCTGGTATTATTTTAAAGAAATACTAACATCGAGAGGATTTTCCTGCTGAGTTAGGCAGGTTCTCCAGCATTAAATGGGCAGGCCAGCATGAAGAAATGGGCTGGGACCCAGCCTCCTGCATCTTGCTCACTTTGCAGATGTGAAATACACTCAATGCCAAAATCTCCAGGCCAGTCAGGAAAGGGGGAGGGTTTCTAAAGACGTAAAATTTCGGAGAATGTATAGCATGGAAACAGATCATTAATCCCAGCTGGTTTAGATTGGTGTTTATACTCCATATTAGCCTTGTCCCTTTCCTTACTAAATCCCTTATTCTGTTCCCTTCCATGTGCTAATCGCTCTTCTTCATCACATCTATGTTTTACCCTTGCAATGCTTCTTGTGGTGCTGAATTCCAAATTCAAACATTGACATCCAGGCTACAACATTTAGCTCAATTTTTTTAACGCAACAGCAAAGATAGGGGATTGTGAGGGGAATCCAATGGAGGGAGACAGGTTTGTGGCATGACTTATGCCAGATGCCTTGTTGGTGTTGGGTGGGTGCTACCACAGGATTGCCTCCACCCTTGGAAATACCCAAAGTGGGGAGATTGTGAACCAATCACAAAGCAACGCGGATGATGCCAAAATTACCATTATGGAGCTCAGGGCTCCAGCTAACACTCTCCCTTAACCTTGCACAGTAGAATATGCACTTTGCACTGAGACGGCGATTTACTTATACTCAAGGGACTCACATCTCATTAAGTGAGAGCATTTTCCAGATTTTTACATGGATGAAAGATAGTGTCCATCTACACACACAGACCAAGGAAGTCCACAGGTATTTGATGTTAAGGCATGCTTGCAGATGCTGTTGAAACCAATGATATGCTTATTCTTCACTTACCAGCTAAACAAACTCAGAACCAATGAGGCAAAACAGGGCTATCATTTAAAATTAGCTGACACATTACCACATCATTTGGCAGTGGGTTATCAGTCTAAAAGTAACAAATTGAGAACTACAGAACTGCATCAGTTAGCCTTCTAAACTGAGACACCATATGTAGCATTTGCAGCTATGGCCTAATACCACAGTTTCAATCATTAGTAATACCGAGATACCGAATCTTGTGTCAGTAAATTCAACCAAAGAACACAGCTACTGAATGTGCATCCTTGTCCATATTCAACTTCTCCAACTCAAACCACCATCTCTGTGGTCATCCAAGTGCTACCCAAAGCCACAGAGATAGAATTTCAAGTTTTGAATAGCTCCTTGTTGGTTGCTTAAACGGGTCTTTCTCATCTAAGATGGTCATAATCATAGAGTCATAGAATCATACAGCACGCAAACAGGCCCTTCGGCCCAGCTGGTCCATGGCAACCAAGATTCCCATCTAAGCTAGTCCCATTTGCCCACGTTTGGCCCATATCCCTCTAAACCTTTCCTATCCATGTACCTGTCCAAGTACCCTTTAAATGTTGTTAATGTACCTGCCTCAACCACTTCCTCTGGCAGCTCATTCCATATACTGACCACTCTCTGGGCGAAAAAGTTACTCTCAGGTTCCTATTAAATCTCTCCCCTCTCACATTAAGCCCTCTAATTCTTGATTCCTCAACCCTGGGAAAAAGACTGTGTCCATTCACTCTATCTGTGCCCCTCATAATTTTATAGTCCTCTATAAGATCACCCCTTATTCTCCTGCACTGTAATGATAACAGTCCCAACCTGCTCAATCTCTCTCTGTAACTCATGCCCTCCAGTCCTGGCAACATCCTCATAAATCTCCTCTGCACTCTTTCCAGTTTAATGGCATCTTTCCTATAGCGGAGTAACCAAAATTAAACACAATATTCCAAATGCAGCCTCACCAACGTCTTGTACAACTGCAACATAACATCCTAACTTCTATACTCAAAGTGCCAACTGATGAAAGCCAGAGTGCCAAAAGCCTTCTTCACCACCCTGTCTACCTACGATGCCACTTTCAAGGAACCATGTACTTGTACTCCTGGGTCCCTCTGTTCTACAACTCTCCCCAGGGCCCTACCATTCACTGTGAAAGTCCTACCGTAATTTGTCTTCCCAAAATGCAACACCTCACACCTCACACTACATTTGCCAGTCCTCAGCCCACTTACCTAACTGATCGAGATCCCTCTGTAAATTCTAATAACCATCTTCACTGTCAACGACACCACCTAGTTTAGTGTCGGCTGCAAACTTACTAACCATGTCTTGTACATTTTCATCCAAATCATTGATATAGATGACAAATAGCAATGGGCCCAGCACCAACCCCTGGGGAACATCACTAGTCATGGGCCTCCAGTCTGAAAAACAACCTTCCACCATCTCCTCTGCTTCCTACAATCAAGTCAATTGTGTATCCAATTAGCTAGCTCTCCCCAGATTCCAAGAGATCTAACTTTCCATAGCAGCCTTCCATATGGAACCTTATCAAAGGCCTTATTGAAATCTATATAGACCACATCTACTACCCTGCCCTCATCGACCTTCTTGGCTACTTCTTCAAGACAACTCAATCAAATTCATGAGCCATGATCTCCCACACACAAAGCTGTGCTGACTATCCCTGATCAACCCCCGTCTTTCCAAATGCTTGTATATCTTATCCCTCAGAATCCCCTCCAATAACTTACCTACCACAGATGTTAGGGTTACTGGTCTTTAGCTTGCAGGTTTTTCTTTACAGCCCTTCTTAAATAAAGGCAGAGCATTAGCCACCCTCCAGTCTTCTGGCACTTCATCCATCGTTAATGATGATGCATGGATCTCAGCCAGGGTTCCCGCGATTTCTTCCCATAGTGTTCTTGGATATATCCGATCAAGCCCTGGAAATTTATCTATATATGTTTTAAGACATCCAATACCTGCTTTGCTGTAATGCAGACTATCCTCAAGACCTCCCCATTAACTATCTCAAGGTCCAAAGTTTTCATGTCCTTTTCCACAGTAAAAAGAGAGGAGAGATACTGATTGAGGACCTCGTCCATCTCCTGCAACTCCACACAGACATATCCAATTTGGTCTTCAAGGGGCCCTATTCTCTCTCTAGTTAATCTTCTTCTCTCAATATAAAATCTCTTCGGATTCTCCATAATCTTCTCTACCAAAATGATCTCATGCCCCCTTTTTGTCCTTCTGATTTCCTTCTTGAGTATACTCCTGCATCTCCTATACTCTTCCCAGTATTCACTTGATCCCAGCTGCCTGTACCTGACCTATGCCTCCTTCTTTTTCCTGACCATGATGTCCATGATCAATCCGCTAATCTTGACCTGGAGTCTCAGTGGATTTGCAAGTTGACTAGGAGTGCGACCAGCATGGAAGCCCTCATTCTCATCTGATTCGCACTAAAACCATTGGTTCAGATTCCGGATTCTACAAACCTCCCCCTGAAGTGGGTGACGTGATCATGTAGGCAAATCCTTGACTGAATTCTGTTGGCTGCTGTTACCAGTCTATTTTGCTTACTGGAGTGCATTCAAATTGTTACAGGCACTGGCTGGTGTGCCTGGTGCCAAATGACTGTCTGAACTTCAAAGCTCAGCACAAGCTAATTGCACTCAGACAAGTAGGCATTGCTTTAGGAACATTGTCTATCTGAGAGAGAGGGTGCGGAGTGGGGCAAGCATTTGGAAGGAACAGGAGGAGAAGGGATAAAGGGTTCTCACCAAGGATTTATAACACTTAGGAATCTCTGAAGCTTCCTTAGGCTACTAATTCCATAACAGTATTACCATTCCAGTAAATGGGGTGTGTTGATCCACCCCAGTGTAGCTTTTCAGACTTAATTCATTTGTTAAACCAAAGATATCACGGAGGGATGCAAAAGATCCCATGACACCTTTTACAAACAATAGCAACTTTGCCAGATTGTTTGCAGTGGGGTTTTAAATTTCTAATCGATTTATTAGTCAGTGTAAGCTTCATTAGTATTAGTGGATCCTCAGACAAAAGAAGTCAGTACAGCCAGTATCCATTAACTAACATCAAGGAAACAGATTATCACTATGTAGCGTGTTGGAGCTTGCTGTGTGTCCTAGATTGCAGCAACAACTGCACTTCAAATTTGCTTCATCAGCTGCAAAACACTTCTGGACATTTGTTGGTTATCAACCCTTTTCCTTTCAGTTCCTCCAGCAGTTTCTCTGTAACAGAGGTCAACTTCACACATAACTTAAAGAAAAACTTTCCAGTTTGACAATCTCATTGCATATTAGAGCCTTGACCAGATAATTGATCATCAGTCTGTGAGCTTGGGGGTGGGAGTTATTGGGGATGCAAGAGGAAAAATAGGATTAGCAGAGCCGTATGACTCTAATGGATGGAACATTATAGGCGGATATTGATTTCCTCGTGTGCAAGCCCAGGAAATGTCAAACCAGAACATTTTCCATAACATTCCTCCACAATGACAAGATGAGAATCAGTGGTGGTGATGGAAAGAAGAAAACTATATAAAGCCTGATACGTTAAACAAGATCTTCTTGTTCCAAAACCTTAGGCATTGTACAAAGTGGACCATGAACCTTTTTGTTTTTACTGTGGTTCATTAACCCCAGGACCAATTTAAATGAACACTACTGCTTGAATGGGTAAATGGGAAGTCGGACCAAGCCATTATTTCATTAAGAAAGCCAGCTCAGGCAGGATGGGCCAAATAAGTATCTCTCTGCTGTGAAGCTCTTCTAGACACCATTTGATTGGATGGATTAGTGTCATGGCCAGGAACAAAAACCGGCTGGTTCTGCAAAGGACGGAGGACCATCTTCTGCCAGTCTCTTTCAACACACTATCTCAGTTAAGCGCCTGTTTAAAAAACACACACATACACCATTTTCCCTTTGGATTATGAATGACGTGACAAGGTCATTAATCACTGCCTCAAACAAAGAGATAAATATAGTTTTATGTTTCTTGCCACAAATCGTAGATGAATTATGTTACTTTTCACTCCCAGTGCTTGAGGAGGTAATGTTGTTAAGTTATCAATGGTTTTGTCCATTAATTCTACACTGATGCCATGACAAAAGATCTCTCTGCCTTTTTTTCCGTCTCCCTTAAACTCCAGATATGTCACCTTACACCCTTTATAGCTGATTTCCTTTTCACTTCTAATATGGAAATACATCATTGCCAGATCCAAACTGGAGGCAATAATGGCAGGACTCATGAACCACTTTCCACTTGTTGCTCTCTACTTCAACTAGCAAAGATGAACTTCTGTGCCGTCTTCTGAAACTAAACTCTAGCTGAAACATCCTTCATTTTGAAAGCTTCAAGATTCTGGAAACACATTTATCAGTTCTTTTAAACCTATTATTCTGCTTTCCAATATGGGTTCAACTTACAACTGGAGGGTTTGAAACAGCTGTTACACAGAATACAAATGTACCATTGACATCTGATTTTCTGGGGCTAATTTATTATCATAATTTGGTGAAGATTTATTCATGCAGGGTATAGAGCAGAACTAATGACTTTAAAATAGCATGTAGGTGAAATTTAAAGGTTGCAGAATACTGAAGGGATGTTGCTCGGTTGTAAAGACCCTTTAAGGAAGAGTTTAGAAGATAATTTGATGCGTTGGCTGCTCTTACTAAAGCTGAAGGGAGGGAAGTAGTCAACAAAAAATTCAAAGAGGAGATACTTGCCCAACTGTTCCAATACTTCCACTCTGTTCCTGTCTCCTCCAATCTTTCATCATCTCACTGCATCATCAGAATCTCCTTTCCATGTTTATCCAGATTCTCTCAATAAAGTCAAGGAAAGGAGAGGGAATTTAAAGTGCGAGTGGGTGACAGATAGGAAAGGTGTTTAACAGGTAGATGTTGAGATGTCTTCACTAGTGGAAGAGTCATGAACTGGGATTATAGCTACAAAATAAGGGGCTGGTCATTTAAATTGAGGTATTTAGAATATCTTCTCTCAAAAGGTAGTGAATCTCTGGAATTCTCTGCCCCCGAGGGTGGTGGAGGCTAGATCATTGGGTATATTTAAGGGGGAGATAGACAATTGTTTCAAAGATCGAGGAATTGAGGGTTATGGGGAACTAGCACAGGAGTTGAGGCCAGCAGATATCAGACATGATCATATGGAATGATGGGGTAGGCTCACAGGGCCTGGTGCCCTACTCCTTCTCCTACTTTTTGGTACTCTTGTTCTTTGGACTTTATCCACCTTCTGACTTGAATATTTGAATCAAATTTATGTTATATTTTCAATTACCTTAACTTCATAAGGTGTAGTTTTGTCACGAAAAGAAGCTGATAGGCCTATCAAATTTATACCAGCGATCTGAAAATCTCATCCCATTAAATACATGCTCTGTTATTAAATACTGCACTTAATCGTGCCAATTTCCCCCCTTAAATATTTATATGATTCCCTTTTAAAGAATCCTCCTGAACATTCCTCCACCGCCTTGTTAAACACATTCCAGATTAATGTTACACTAGTAATCCAGAGGCCAGAATTAATAATCCAAAGACCTAATCTCAAATCCCATCACCACAAACGTGACGTTTAAACTCAGGTCATCATCTGGAATTTGTAATAAGTGGAAAACACCAATTTGTCTTAGTAATGATGACGAGTGGATTGTTGTGAAATCTCATCTGGTTCACTAATGTTCTTCAGGGGAGAAAGTCTGATATCCTTACCTCCTTGGGTCTATTTGTGACTTCAGACCCAGCCCATGTGGTTGTCTCATTAATGCTCTTTGAAATGGCCTGGTAAACCATTCAATTCAATGGCAATATCACTAGCCTTGTCAACAACCCCACAATTTAAAAAATGAATAACAGAAAGATAAAATAAATCCTTAAAAAAGAAAATACCCTCTTTTGACTGCATCCAAAACTCTGCTTCCTAATTAACACTGTCCCAGGCAACCATCACCTCTGTATTTGCTGACGCACACCGGCTCCTGGTTGATCTATGGGGATTGTGCCTTCCTTATCTCTGTAAATATCCCGTGGTCTTGCAGCTCTTTAAGTTCCCAACAGCTCTCCAGTCCAGGTTTCTTGCACACCTCTGATTTTCTTTGTTCACCACTGGCATCCATCACTTCATTTTCCTGAGTGCCATGCTCTAGAGATCTCTGATTTTCTTTGCACCACATTTGACAGTTCTGCTTTAAACATCTCTAAACTCTGGACATGCCATTCCTAAACCCTGCTGCATCTCTATTTCTCTTTCATCCTTTAAGATTCTTCATAAAATCTATAACTTTGAGCAAGGTTTCAATCATTTGCTCTAATAGCTCCTTTCATGGTTGACTGTCAAGTGTTGTTTGAGAACAATGCTGTGACACGCCTTGGAGGATTTTACTGCATTAAAGTTGCTGGATAGATGCAAGTTGTCCTTGCTACATCACCACACCCAGGTGTTCCTACTGCCCTGCACTGGATAACCTGGTCCGTATCCCCATCACAGCCTCCAGCATTGTTAATCTCTTGCTTTTTCTCTTTGAAGCTAAAGGGCTTTAAAGAATGGGTGGGGGGAATAAAAAGGCTGGATCCATAAATGTAATGCAGGATAAATCAATTTGAAAAAAGGTAATAAAGTAATCCCGTGTCATCTTTATTGTGGCAATACATTACAATGCATGATATGCAAATATGCACAGGGGAATAATACTTCCAAGGGAAGAAATAATCCCTAATGCCAGTTTTGAGTAAAAGAGTGAGTCACAATTGACTTTACATCCATTAGAAAACAAAAATCCACCTCCTAATTCTCCCTTGTTAAGTTGATTTTGGTCCCAGCTATCATTTTTATAACAAATTGTTTGTTATGGCTTTGAATACAAACACGCAGGACACAGAAACCAACCAATGGAGGGAGCACAGCCTCATTATTCAACTTGTGCTCTCCTCTTCAACCTCACACAGATGTAGCTACATTGAAAAGGTTATTAATTCAGTTAGTTCTGGCATCATCTTACAGAAAGCACTCCTAACTGGTTCTTACACAATGACGTGAATTAGGTTACGGTTTATATGGCTCATTTGATTCAGGAGGACTGATTAAATTTCTTCTCTTCTAAAGGGCTGCAGAAAGAGTTTAAGGGCATGTATTTTCTAACCAGATTCTTTTGAAATATTATATATTATAAAATTATAATATATAATATTTCAAAAAATTATATATTATAATTTTTATTCCGATGTTACAATAGAGAACATTATGGAAGGCTATCTAAAAATCAACAATGTAGTGATTTTTAAAGCATGAGTCTAAAAATTTTCAAAATAGTTTGAAATAATCCAAGTGAACCTTATTTGATCATTTCATTTTGTTTTTCACATTAAATGATATGGACATTTGCAGATGTATGTATCATACAAGAGAGAACATACAGCTTCGTAAGAATTTGAGAAATGAAGGCTTGAACTGCCAGAATATAATGAGTTTTGTTAATTCATATAACACATGGAGATATTGTGGGTTTAATGAGCATGATTGATAATGTGTCTATTAGACTCAGAGATTAGTGATAGCGGAAATCTCAGCTATCCTGGCAAGCAACGTCTGTGTGAAATGAGATTGTGAGAGTTTGCATCAATCAAATGGAGTCTGTAGAAGCCACTGGTAACAGTATTATATCAAATCTATGTTTCCTTTGCTTCTTATCATTAAGTTCATTTCAGTTGTGCCCCTCTAAAAAGGAGATAGTTTTGTTTCCTCATGGTCATGTTATGAGCTATTTCAGCAAAAGGTTTTACTTTTGGAGCATTTAAAAAATAGAAGCAGGAGTGGGCCATTCGGTCCCTTGTTCCTTCTCAACTGTTTTGTAAAATCATGGCTGTTCCTTTAGCTCAGCGCCACTTCCCTGCATTAACTCCATATTCCCTGATCCCCTAAATATCCAGAATCTGTTGACCTCTTTCAACTTCACTACATTTCTGTGAGCCAAAACACCCTAAATTCTTGCACTTAATTGAACATTTGCAGGAAAAATTGAAACCAAAGACCTTGCCTCCTGTATCGGGTGCAACACTTTGCTGACACTGGTTTGGCAGCAGTGGTGTGAGGAGACATTCAGTGTAGTTTCTGGAGCTCTGCAATCAACGCCCTCAAATCCCTAGTGGAGGGCGATACAAAGGTTCATATATGCAAGAGCTGGGCTTGGGAGAGGCATTCATCACTTCTGAAAGTAACAGTGTGATATCAAACTGGCCAACATGTCACATACAAAATAGTTGAGGTGCCTAGCAACCTCACAGCCACACTCTCCCCAGTCCCTCTTTTCACTCATTTAACTAATATAATACTCTGAAATTGTTAAAGGTACATGCAATCTGAAATCATGACCAAGGAATTGAAATTGCTGTTCAGTTCTGAGACTGAGTGTAGTAAGAATCCTGAAATTTCGGCCAGAGTGCAAGGAACAATTTCTGGGATCAAATGAGTGTGTGCGTGGGGGAAGGGTGACCTGGGTGCTAGGTAACTAAGGTATTGTCTCTGCAGACATGAGCCTGCAGTGCCCGAGGCAATGGCCACGTGATGGGTCGACCTGGACAAAGGATCAACCCCAGGAAGGGGCAGATAGAAGTGACCAGGGTATAAAAGAGTGACCACACCAGTGGTGAGGTCACTTGAATTTGGGCTCACCACAGCTTAGGTTGCGACTGACGCTGTGGACCGATTGGAACGGGGCGCTGCAGTTAAACAGGCTCAGGCGCGCTTCCAAGATAAGTACCACCTGTTGTAACTTAGCAATAAAGTGTGTTGTGTGCAGCATTGCATGTGCAAGGCTTATTTCTATTGAATCTGTGAACAATCCTGCTTAACTTTGGCACAACACTGAGGCTGTTAGATTTTGTAGGTATCAGTGGTGACGGGGTAAAGGCAACTAAATGGAGTTGAAGTACAGATCTGACAAGATCTAACTGAACAGTGAAGTGATCTGAAGGGCTGAACAGCTCAGTCCTGCTCCTAATTTTCATTATCTTTTCCTTCAGGCAGAGTCGGCTATTATCGAGCTGTTAAAAGTATTTTCAGATAAGCCTAATCTTAATTCACCCATTGTTCATTTGTGCTCCATTTCTGAGAAGTAACAGGATATCCATGTGTACTTGGGTGTTGATTCTTTTCCTCTTTCTATGGAGGCCATTTGTATCCTGACACAGGCACAACAGGGTAAGTAGCCTCCATCTGTGCTGTTAGTATCCATGATTAGTGGATGCTAACAGCACTGTTAGTGGACAATGAAGAAGGTTATCCAAAATTACAGGGGATCTTGATCAGCTGAGTAAGTGGGCCAAGGAATGGCAAATGGAGTTTAATTGGAGGAAGTGCAAGATGTTGCATTTTGGAAAGTCAAATCCAGATAGGACTTTCACAGTGAACAGCAGGGCCCTGGGGAGTGTTGCAGAACGGAGGGACCTTGGAGTACAAGTATATGGTTTCTTGAAAGTGGAGTCACAGGTAGACAGGGTGGTGAAGAAGGCATTTGACATGCTGGCCTTCATCAGTCAGGGCATTGAGTATAAAAGCTGGGAGGTCACCGTGCAGTTGTACAGGATGCTGGTGAGGCCGCACTTGGAGTATTGTGTTCAGTTTTGGTTGCCCTGCTATAGAAAAGATGTTATTAAACAGGAAAAAGTGCAGAAAAGATTTACAAGGATGTTGCCAGGACTTGAGGGATTGAGTTATAGGGAGAGGTTGGACAGGCTAGGACTTCATTCCTTGGAGCATAGGAGACTGAGAGGTGATCTCACAGAGGCGTATGAAATCATGAGGGGCATGGATAGGGTGAATGCACTCAGTCTTTTTCCTAGGGAGGGGGAATCAAGAACTAGAGGGCATAGGTTCAAGTTGAGAGGGGAAAGACTTATAGGAACTTGAGAGGCAACTTTTTTACACAAAGGGTGGTATCTATATGGAATGAGCTGCCAGAGGAAGTGGTTGAGGCAGGTACAATAACAACTTTTAAAGGGCAGTTGGACAGGTACATGGATTGGAAAGGTTTAAAAGGTTATGGGACAAACGCTGTCAAATGGGACTAGCTTGGATGGGGCATCTTGGTCGGCATGGACCAGTTGGGCCGAAGGGCCTGTTTCCATGCTATATAACACTATGAACTCTATGAACACCATTGCAAATGTTGTAATGTAATTGTATGGTAGAAAGGAAAGGGTTTATAGTACCTTTATGGTACTTAGATCCTAAATATTTGCTGGAATGCTTATCAGAAAATTAGTCAGGGAGGATCAAAAGTAATTCTCCAACTGCTTAAGACAGAAAACAGGCCAGGTTCCACTCCCATCCACTCCTGATTCCTATTACCAACTGCATATAGCAAATCACTTGGCACCCAAGCACGCAAGTGAAAACTAACCATAAGTATGTCAATGTAAAGAAACCAGAACAATTCTTCATTTCCTACCACAGCAGATATGGGAACAGGGAAATGCAACTTCCAAGTTGGGACAAAGGTGCCTTGTTAAGGTAAAGTTCAAGTTCAAGTTACTTTATTGTCATTCACCCATGCTATAAAAACACATGGCGGAACGAAATGTCGTTTCCCCCAGACTCTCACAACAGAGGACATACGTAGAACAGAAGACATACAATAAACACAAACAAAAATCAAAAAAACAAAAAAAAATAGTGCAAGTACAAATAGTGCAAAAAACAGTATATACAAAATACAAATTTAGTGCAGAGTTAGTGCAAAACCAAGTTGGACAAGAGAAATACAAGCTCAGTGTGTTGTACTCATTGTATAAACATGTTTAGCAGCAGCCAAAGTTCTTATATTCCATTGTGCAAACCAGAGCTTTTGACGCGGCATTTGTCTACCAGGGTATTCAGGAGCCTGACAGCCTGGGGGAAATATCTGTTGTGCAATCTAGTAGTTCTGGACCGGATGCTCCGGTACCGCTTGCCAGACGGCAGTGGGACTAATAGGTCATGGGAGGAATGAGAAGGGTCGTCTATAATTCTATAAACCTTACGTGTGCATCGTGTATTGTAAATATCCAAGATGGAGGGAAGAGGTACTCCAATGATCGTTTTCGCTGTACTAGCAATTCTCTGCAAAGACTTACGGTCAAGAGATGTTACAGTTACTGTACCAGGCAGAGATGCAGCTGGTCAGGACACTCTCAATGGTCCCTGTAGAATGTAGTGAGGGTGGGGGAGGGCAGGTTTGCTCTTTTCAGCCACCGTAAAAAGTGGAGACGCTGCTGTGCCTTCTTGTCAAGGGAAGAGATGTTAGTTGACCAGGACAGGTCGTCTGCTATATGTATTCCCAAGAACTTACAACAGCTGACTCTCTGTACAATGATTCTATTGATGCACAGGGGTAGGTGGTCAGCCTGAGCCTTTCTAAAATCCACAATCATCTCTCTTGTTTTGTCCACGTTCAAGGAGAGATTGTTGACTGAGCACCAATCCTCCAGCCTCGCCACCTCCTCTCTGTAAGCTGTTTCATCATTCCTGCTGATGAGGCCCACCACTGTTGTATCATCAGCAAACTTGATGATATGGTTGGAGCTTGAGTTGGCAGAACAGTCATGGGTCAGCAGTGTGAACAGCAGTGGACTGAGCACGCAGCCCTGGGGGGCTCCAGTGCTCAGCCTGGTGATTTTTGAGATGGTATTTCCAATACGAACTGACTGTGGCCTTTCAGAGAGGAAGTCCAGAATCCAATTGCAGGTGGAGGTGCTAAGGCCCAGTAGATGTAGCTTCCTTATGAGGTTCTGTGGGATGATAATGTTAAAGGCAGAACTGAAGTCTATAAAGAGCATTCTAACATAAGTGTCCTTTTGATCTAGGTGAGACAAAGCCAGGTGGAGGGCAAAGGACACTGTATCTTCAGTTGACCAATTGGGGCGGTATGCAAACTGAAAGGGGTCCAGTAAGGGAGGGAGAGTGGTTTGATGTGTTGCAAGACTAACCTCTCGAAGCACTTCATGATGACTGAAGTCAGTGCCATGGGGCGGTAGTCATTTAAACAGGTTACAGGCATCTTTTTAGGCACTGGTATAATGGTGGTAGATTTGAAACATGCGGGGACAACTGCTTGGCTCAAAGAAACATTAAAGATGTAGGTGAATACATCTGCCAGCTGGTCTGCACAGTCCCTGAGCACACAGCCAGGTATGCTATCAGGTCCCGCTGATTTCCGAGGGTCATAATATCTTCCTTACACTAGCTGAGGACAGACAAAGTACCTGGTCATTGAGCGGTGGAGGTGTCTTGCTTGCAGGTTCATTGTTAAGTACATCAAACCGAGCATAAAAGTCTTTCAGTGCATCTGGGAGGGAGGCGTCAAATCAAATAAGTTGAAACTCCACATGAACAGCACTGTATGTGTGTGAGAGAGAGAGAGAGAGAGAGAGAGAGAGAGAGAGAGAGAAACACACACACCCTAATCAATCATTCTCTTCAACAAACTACTTTCAAAATCTTCAATATTTTTATGGGTCATATGTATTTATTGGGAATAAGTGCTGCTTTTTGCCCCAAGTTAGTATGTCAACTTTTGTTTTCTGTTGGAAATGTTTCCCAAGGCATCTCTCAACCATGTTATCAAGCAAACAAAAATGCATATTCAGACAAGTGACCAAGAGTTTGTTCAAAGAGGGTGAATTTAAGAGGATACTTATAGGAGGAGAGAGAGGAGTAGAGAGATATAAGGTGTGGGGACCAAGGGGGAGGGGGAGGAATTCCAAAGTACGGGGACTAGGCAACTGAGCAGGTGGACTGGAGGAGATGACCAAGGGATAGAGCTGGAAGGCTTGGAACAAATCAGGACGAGAATTTTAAAACAGAGCTATTGCTGGATTGGGAGTTCATGTGGGTCAGTGAACACAGGAGTGTTGAATGAGCAAGCTTAGAAACACAGAAAATAGAACCAGGAATAGGCCATTCAGTCCTTGTAACCTGCTTCATCGTTCTATACTGTCATGGCTGACCCTTTGTCTCAATGCCATATCTGCACTCTCTCCCCAAAGTCTTTCCCAAAAGGCAGCTTGTTCCTTCTAAAGAATTCCTCTCAATTCATCTAGTTACAAAGTTGAATAAATATAAATATGCACTACAGCATCAGCAAAATTAACAGGTTACATTAAAAAAGTACAACCTGAAATCAGCAAGTCTATCAATTTTGCGACATTGCCTGTTTTAACTGACTATTTATTCAATTAAAACTTTTTCTTTGTTTAATGAGCATGATACTATTTTGGGATATTTACATTTTTATGAAAGAACTTACATCCCAGTACGAATCAACATTGACAGCTTTACAACAGAGACCTGTGCATAAATATTTGCTTTGACTGCAGCACATCACTGAGAACTGTATCAATCTTTATTTATGCCATGACGTTGTTCGTGCCTTGAGTCTGCTTGGGGTTTTAGCACAATAACTTGCTCGGTCATTAAAAACAATGTGCATGGCTCTTAATGAACTGTTTCCAATTCTTCCAGCAAGTGAAAAGATGCTCGATATAAAATATTCCCTTTGGCTGCCATTAGCTAATGAATCTCATAAACTCAGACCAAAGTATCTCAAGTTCTTTTTAAGTGTGTATCTGGAACTGGATGTTATTCGCTTTAATTTCAGTAAGTTTCCCATTTTAAGTGTGAAAGTCCCTCAGCCTACCACTCAAATCATCTGCTTTGCATTATTCATACACTAATAGCCTGCAGGCAACATAAGAATTGAAAGGAAAGAAAAGAGCAAGTAAGGTAGATAATTAAGGTAACGTCCCCTGCAGCACCAAACACGTCAAGAAATGAGGGTCTCCCTCTCCTTAGTTCACAAATGACCGATCAAGAATCCACATTCACACAGTAAAATGAATAGTTGACTATTTTTCAAAGTGTCGCTTTGTCTGCTCAAGATTGGCCATTTCCTAAATGATGAAAGATATAGTATCAACATCAATACTTCCAAATGAGGGGTAAGAAGATAGTTACTGTAATTGTAGTTAAAAAACAAAGAATGACCTTTCCATTGCCCAATTGATCAGCTTCTAATGTTCAATATCAACCTGTAAAATAGACTTCTTACTCAATTTAATGGAACTGCAGCTGCTACCATTTCAATCCACTCCTATGACAATGGATATTATTAAGGGAGATACAATTATGTCAAGGTAATGTCAGTTAATTTTTTTATAAATACAGACATTGTGCTGATGCAGACCCTATTCAATTCCTAAGCCTGTTGTTACAAATCCTGAGTTATTGAAGAAATACCATATATACAGATACTGCAGAAACTGTGTCTGTGCTAATATGTAACTGGTGTCACTGTACAGACTGTCATTTCTATACATTATTGTAGACCCAGTATCATTGTGTAATTGATAATTACACAGAGTCTGTGTCACTGCATAATATCCGACACTGTGTAACGTCACAGTACAGACCTGCTTTATTACAGAGCCTGTGTTACTGGGAAGTCTATCTTTACAGACCCTATTTAATAAGTGCCTGTGTCACTGTGTAATCTGTCATTACAGGGCCTGCTTTATTGCATAACCTGCGACACTGAATAACCTCACATTATAGACCCTGCTTTATTACAGAGCTAGTGTCACAGTGTGACCTGTCATTACAGATTATGTGTCCCCACAGGACATGTGTTTTTCCTCAACACAACCTTCAGGCACACAGCCTCTACCTTTTAGGGCAGCAGATATAGAGAAGGGCAGCAGATGTGGAGAAACCGGCATGTTTGCATTCAAGTCACACATGTCCTTGACTGGTCCTTCATTAGCACGGGTTTTAAATCCTGGAACCTCCTCCCCCACAGCACTACAGGAGCACCTTAATCCGGGGAACTGCATCAGTTCAAGAAGGCAGCTCACTACCACATTCTCAAGGGCACTTAGGGGACGGGCAAGCCCTGTTGCTGGGCATCTACTGGCTCTGGATCTTGTTCCCAGCAGGTTTGATGTGATTTCATGATGACATCATTGTTCTTCTCTGCATTGCCCTCATGTTAATCACTGAACCCCAATCAGTGCATTTACCACAGGCTCCACTGGTCTCAAGAAGTGTTTTTGCTGCTTATAGTTTAAAATATCAATTGGCCAGATCTGGACAGGGTAGGAGGCGGTAAAGCACAGCACCCAACACCTACCAGCACCCTGACCCCACCCCACATCACTCAAATTCACAAGTCTGATTTCTATCAGGGACACATTAAAATCAAGACCACTGCATGAGAGCAGTTATTACTTTTTTATATTAAAAATGGGTCCCCAGGCAACAAGAAGTAATCACAAACGAATGTCTGACGGTTTCAGACTTATTTTAGGAGAGGTGCCCATTTATCTCCTTGCTAACTTATTGCAGTTTATGTAAGCATTACACCAGACTAAGATTAGACATATATCATACAGGAAAATTGAATCAGAAAGGAATAAATTCTGTCAGACTGAAATAATTGCATTACTTGATAAAATAGGTGGCCAATATAGCCAAGGACTGAGGAGTGGAATGCAATCAGAAAGGGAAGCAAAACAAGAACAAACCACACTGCAGCAGCAATGGAGTAGCATGCAGAATGATAGACCACAAAGCAAATTCTGTCACAGCAAATTTGGACAGTAGTTTGTTTCATGATGTGAGCATTCGATATACATTGAGCATTGCAGAACCAATTACAGAACTCTGATGCATGACATTTTTAATGATAAGGAATCTGAAGTTAATTCTTATGTTAAAAGCCTTCGCATGCCCCAGTATCGTTTGATCAACTTTGTATGGAAAACTGAGTAAAAGAACTATAATGCACCAGATTTTGTAGGCACAGGGAATCTTACAATGTGCCCTTCTTAATTACATTTGTACCTGTAGAGTTAAGTTTTTTGTTTTATTGGAACGGTTTAAGTGTATCTGGTGATAAGGAGTATGGCGAAGGCAACAGAGCATCTGTGAACAACAGGGCCAAGATTCTATGTCCTCAAACAATGAAGTTTGAGAAATAAACAGAGCAAAAATTAACAAGCATGGATTAGAGTAGGCAAATTCAATAGCACATTAGGTATAGAAAGCAAAATAGAAAGCAGGAAAGAAAGATTGGATGATGAGGGAAAAAGAGAGAAGAATAAAAGGAAAGTTTTTTCCCTCAATTATCATTTATAAATCCATCAAGAATATTTAAAAAGCTGAATTGATATCTCATTTATTTGCTCACTTTCAGGGTGGGAGAGATGGTTTGAAAGTCATCAACAATTGTTACATAATTAGAATGGCATTAACACCATTGTTTACTAGACATAACATTCTTCAATGGATTTAATGGGTAAGTAATGTGCAAATATAGGAACGTCATCAAACCTATGGGGTAGCTAAGTGTCGGATGCTGTTATTATGAAGCTAATAGTGCAACAGTGTTAATTAGCCAGCAACCTGAGGAGATCCCTAGTTCACAGTATTTGTTGACATGTCTTTGACCTGAAATGTTAAATCCATAGATGTTGCCTGATCTGATGAGTGTTTCCAGGATATTCTGTTTGTATTTTTGGATTTCTGCAGTTATTTGGATTTTCAGTAGCTCTTTAAAAGAGCCAGCAAAGGCATTACCAGCTGGCCTCCACCTGTGCTGTATTACTGTATGGTTTCACAACTTAAATTCCGCAACAAAAATTTTCAATGAAAACGAAACTACAGACATAATTTTTTTAAAAGTCTGCTTGAAGTCACTGTACCAGAGTCTTATTCCAACAGTTTGACTTATTTCTTCTTTTTCCTACAAAGATTTACTCGAAATTAATGGAAAAGCTTGGACCTGAAGTTCCATGCCCTTTACAAGATATCCAAGTTCACAGCATTATTACCTGCTTTCCCTTAAAGTGGAGGACTGGATGCCGTGACATGCCAGCCATCATGATGTGGGACGCTCTTGAGGGGCAGGCTGATTTTCTCCTGCCTGCCACACCATTTGTCACTGAACATCCTTGGTTGTGGTTCAGTTGCTTTTTCATCAGATTATTATGGGTTTAAGCCCATTCCCAGAGCTGAGGACCAGATGCCATTCCAGTGCAGTACTAAGTGGAGGTTGTACTGTTAGTGATCTCACCTTCTGGATGAGATATTAAGGAAAGATCTTAGGACATTATTCTGGAGAGAAACCGAGAAATCCTTCCTGGTAACCAAGCAAATATTTATCCTTCAATTAAGAGGACAAAAAACAAATTATGTTCTCATTATCACTTTGCTGTTTATAGGGGCTTGATTTGCTCAAACCAACTGCCTCTTTGTCAAAGAGACTATTCTTCAGAAGTACTTGATTGACTTGCATGGTTTAGGGTCACCCTTGGTAATGATTGGTGCCAGAGAAATGCCAATCATTCCCTTCCTCTGTGAACAAGTCTTGCAGTGGTGAATCTGACCAGGAGGTGTGAGCGGTGATAGTTCGGACCTTCCACTGATTGGTAAGCTGCCCAAACTCACCAATACCTTTGAAGTCCACTCCTACCTGGTGCAGGCCTGAGTATACTCTGCCACTGGGAAATCAGCTCCCAGTTGTTCTGTGAATCTCAACCTAGTGCAGGGCCTCCCTGAGTGAAAGTGATAGCCTCTCCACCCAGAGGTTCCTGCACAGAATGATTAACCCTCATCCTCAGGATTTCTGGATGTCAAAACTGTCATGGACATTGAACATCTGTGAAGGTTTCTGATGTTGACATTCAAAACACTTAAGATCTATCAAAAATATAAATATGTGATTATTTCTAAAAATTTTAAATATTAATAAAGCAAGTAAAAATGCAAGGAAACAGTTAAAAAGAATTAAATGCATTCAAATCTACTTAACAAAGTGGAGAAGTGGAAATTACCCTACCCCTACAGATGCTTCTTCCAGTTGACTTCACTGGGACCACAGGACACTGAAGTTAATTTTGGACCAATTCAAAGGAGCACGCTTCCTAGCTTAAGTTTGTGCTCTCTCAGAGTGTACCACAAATACTCAAGGATGGATAATCAGCTGAAGCATAATCATAGAGTTACAGACACAGGCCCTTCAGCCCATCTCATCCATGGTAATAAAGGTGCCTTCCTGAGCTTGTCCCATTTGTCTTCATTTGGCCCATAACCCACTAAACATTTCCTATCCATGTACCTGTCCAAATATATTTTAAACATTCTAATTGTACCTGCCTCTACAACTTCCTCTGGCAACTCGTTCCATATACCCACCACCTTCTATGTGAGAGAGAAACAAAGGACTGCAGATGCTGAAATCTAGATGAAAAACATGATGATGCTGGAAGAACTCAGCAGGCCAGGCAGCATCTGTAGAGAAAAGCAGGTTGTCAACGTTTTGGGTCAGGACCCTTCTTCAGGACTGAAGATAGGAAAAGGGGAAGCCCAATATATAGGAGGGAAAAGCAGAGCAGTGATAGGTGGACAAAAGAGGAGAGGCGGGGTTTTTGTCCACCTATCACTGCTCTGCTTTTCCCTCCTATATATTGGGCTTCCCCTTTTTCTATCTTCAGTCCTGAAGAAGGGTCCTGACCAGAAATGTTGACCACCTGCTTTTCTCCACGGATGCTGCCTGGCCTGTTGAGTTCCTCCAGCGTCATCATGTTTTTTACCCTCTATGTGAAAAACTTGTTCCTCAGGTACCATTTAAACCTTTCACCTCTCACCTTAAATCTATGCCCTCCAGTTTTAGGTTCCCCTACCTTGGGAAAAAGACTGAGACCACCCATGTTGTCTAAGCTCTTCATGATTTTATAAACCATTCTCAGATCACTCCTCAGCCTCCTTCGCTTCAAGCCTATCCAGTCTCTCCTTATAACTCAAGCCCTCCAGTCCTGGCAACATCCTTGTGAATCTTTTCTGCACCCTCTCTAGCTTAATCACTTCCTTCCTATCAGATGGCAACTGGAATTGCACACAATATTCCAGTTGAGGTCTCGTCAATGTCCCGTACAGCTGTAACATGACGTCCTAACACTTTTACTCAAAGCCCCGGATGATGAAGGCATGTGTGTTATATGCTTTCTTCACCACCGCATCAACCTGTGTCACCACTTTCAGGTTACTATGTACTTGTACCCCTAGTTCTCTCTGTTCTACAACACTGCCCAGGCCCATGCTATTCACTGTGTGTGTCCTGATTTAACTTCTGAGGATGCGGTACGGTAGTGTAGCTGTTAGCGTAACACTATTACGGCACCAGCGACCCGGGTTCAATTCCCGCTGCTGTCTGTAAGGAGTTTGTACGTTCTCCCCCTGTGTCTGTGTGGGTATCCTCCAGGTGCTCTGGTTTCCTCCCACATTCCAAAGACGCACAGGTTAGGAGCTGTGGGCATGCTATGTTGGCGCCGGAAGAGTAGCGACACTTGCGGGCTGCCCCAGCACATTCTCAGAAACGCCTAAAGATGCATTTCACTGTGTGTTTCGATGTACATGTGACTAATAAATAAATACCTTATCCTCTATCTTACTTTACACATGTGAGCTAAATTCTATCAGTCATTCCCTTGCCCATTTTCCCAGTTGATCTACATCTTGTTGTAACCTTACTCAACACTGTCCACTACACCACCAATTTTTGTGTGATCCGCAAACTTACTAATCATGCCACCTGCATTTTCATTAAATCATTAATATATATGACAAACAACAGGGGAACATGCACCGATCCTCCAGTCTGAAAAACAACCCTCCACTCTCACCCCCTGCCTCAGTCCTGAGCTGATCCTTCATTTGGGAGTCCCAAACATCCACCCAGTTTCATAGATAAAAGATGCAGCTCCAAGTGGAACTTCCTGCTGCTAGTCAGAAGACCCAGGACAAACACAGTGCAGCATGGGACAGGCAGAAGATGTAATGAGCCGCAGCAAGGTGGGATGAATATCATTAGAAATGGAGGGACCAGATAAATGGCAAAAATGACAAGTACACTGTGCTCCATCTCTTGAGCTAATTTACAGATGGAAATATGTCACTTTTTTTTGTTGTGATACATTCAAATTTAGCCGGTTTTTAAATCCATTTAGTTTTACGATGTCTTTATCCTGAAAATGCTTTCAAGAGAACTTTATGAATCAGTAAAGATGAACAGGTGGAATAGGTGGCAGTGGAAATAGTTACCATTGTTAAACTAGATTATTAGACTTCTTCACACACTCTTTGGCTGGCTTTTGTGTCTTCTACATCAGCAAGAATGGGTAATAATAAAAAAATTCATTGGTGTCCCTGTTAGGGTTAGTGTGAAGATAATGCCTTTGTCCATTTGTGGAACAATAAAGACTGCAACGCCAGGAAATCTGCTGGTTAATGCTCACTTACCAGTTTCACCTTCAATACATTTATCTAAAGGTTTATAGCCAGAACGGTGCCTGATGGAGCTCCAGCCCTTCCATCTTTTGATCTTCATCTCAGGCAGTCCCTCAGAATTGAGGATGATTTGTCCCCATTGTTGTTCCTTGCATCCTGAGGTGGCAGCTGAGGCCAGTTTGGGAACTGCAGACTCTACCACAGATGGGGCAAAAAGTGTTTGTCAGAGTGGGAAGGTGGGTGGCTTGTTGGGTAGCATGCTCCCTCCACTGCTTACTCAGTGCTTCTGTGCACTCCTGATGCATGGCTGCATGGTTCTCAATCCCATCCAGACCCTTCCCTTTCCACTTTCAGCAGTCATGGGGACGTAATATTTCTTCAAGGAGGCTTTGAGCACATCCTGCATCTTTCTCTCTGTCCCAACTGGAAATCTCCTTCTGTAACAGAGCTTGGAATAGAGTATCCGTTTCAGGAGTCTGATGTCAGACGTATAAGCAGTGTGGCCTGCTCATTGTAGCTGACTGAGAAAAATTAGGGCCTTAATGTTGGGGATGTTGGTCTGGCAGTGGGCACTGATGTTTGATTGAAGGGAAGAGCAAACCAACACCATCTTCTGATATTTTGGACAGGTATGCTAGCAGAAGCAAAAGGAGAAAGACTCTTTGCCAGGCAGAACCCTAGTTGTGAAATATGTTGCCTATGTTGTCTCAGCGCCAAGTTGCTTTCTCACTCACTTCGGTATATGTTCTGTTGCAAGGGAAAGAAAGCCAAGCACTACTGTTAGCAGCATTCTCAATGCAAACTGAGAGGAACATTAACAAGACCAATAAGTCCAGCACAAGAGTCGGCATTGTAAAGGCAAACAGTCAATACATGTAGGGAGCAAACTGCCAAAAGCTTGAAGAATGCAAGAAAAATCAACAGCCCTACGGAAGTTAGTCAATGGCAAGGCACAAATAGTCTGCACTTTAAAAGCAGGTGCTGAGATATTTGGCTGCATTGTGCCAATGGTTTTGGAGCTACAGGTATTGATTTGGTTGCGGTTTTGTTTGTGAAACGTGAGTGCACCTTTTACACATTACTCACCTGATTCAGCAAATTGAGTCATGTAGAGCCCTAAGCTTCACATGCAGACTAGAAGTTTGTGAAACAGGCTTTTGGTGACATCAGTTCTTCTGCAATACTGACTTGAAAGCCACCACTATCAAATGGTCAAATAGGATGACAACAATCCAGCTAAAAAGATATCAAACACAATGATTTAACAGCATGAAAAACCTCTACTTCTTTGGCCCATCCCACTTGCGCCATTTAAAGTGGTCCGTAATGGGGTTTGATGAAGGGGTCACTAGATTTGAGTCAAAGAGTGATGCAACATCATAATGAGCCCTTTGGCCCACTAAGTCTGTGCCAACCATCAAGCTCCCTGATTATACAAATCAGTGTTTGATTTACAGAACACAAGATATCTGTGCTGGTGAGAAAAGAAGAAAGAGGAGGAGGAGAGCTCAGGACCTGAAGACTTCCAAGGATCTTCCATTGATATTCCAAAAGTACATCTTATATGCTGTTGATCGAGTAATAATGTGCCTGGAGCTAAGGTTCTGTCAGGGGGTGGACACTGAGGCATGCCATCTGCTATAGGGACAGCTGCAGCAATAAAGTTGCGGCAATTAAGGTCAAAATAGCCCTCAGTGCCTTCATTTCTGGTTCCTTCCAGACAGCTGCAGCAGATGTAAGTCGCAATCTCCAATTCGCATTGCACCATTGAATAAATGGGGTGATGGAGGCTATCTATTCAAGGTGCACTCAGTCATTCTGCTGGGATATAAAGAGCAGCAGACAGTGCCAGCACATGGCTTTGCTGAAGTGTGGGGTACTCCTTACTGCAGGTTGCCAGCCGTGCCCACCATGTTAGGCCAATGTGTTATCTGAATCCAGTTAAAGCATCAATAACATAGCAGCGCACTGTTACAATGAGAGATATGAAGCCATTGGAGACACAACAGAGATCACCACTGGAGATACCAAGCAGAGTGTGATACCTGAACCAATTTGGAGGCATGATCCAGAATACTCCACTCACCTTACCATCACTTGGTTTTACCCTCACTATTATGGGGATACACACTAATACTTCTCAATGACCTTGTCCATAGCTATGAAAGATCAAAGCAGGAAGAGGTGATCAGAAGCCCTCTCTAGATATGCAGTAATCTCCTTTCCATTCAACCAAGAAGCTTGGCACCAATGTAGCTCATATCTGCATGTGACAAAGCCTAGCGAACATTCCAGCATGGGCCGACAAGTGACAAGTACTATCAAGCCACCTAAGTTCTTCTGCAAGAGAGGGTTCATAAATTCCCTTCTGACATTCAATGTTGTTGCAACCAACAAATCACACACCATCCACAACTTGGCCAGAAACTTATTTGGTCTAGATATATATGAAGGTATTCCCACAGCGCCATCAGGTTCAGAGCTGCAGGATGGTACCTCAGGGTATAAGTATTCTGCAGTGCGGGACCCAGCACTTGCCTCACTAAAGCCTTTTGGCCAATTGACAAGACACACCAAGAGAGCAATGGAACATTTCACATATGCCTGGATAAGTGCAACTGCAAAATTACTGAAGAAGCTTGACAAAATTCTGGATGAAACACAGAATGTTAGCTCTGTCACTGCTAGCATATTGTGAGGGTGTACCCTACACAAAATGCCCAGTAGCAACTCACCAGAGGTTCTTCAAAAGCATCTGAAAGGTCTGTGGCCTATACTACCATAGAAGCAATTCCTACTGGCCAGTATGGCACCAAGTCACATACTCTCCTGACTTGGAAGTACAGTACCATTCCTCTTCATTCTTTCTGTGTCACCTCCGTGCTGCTCTGTACCTGGGAATACCTTCACCACCAGCACTCCAGCACACAGAACGGTGGCTCCTCACAACTCTCCAATGGGCAGCTAGGATCGGCATTACATGCCAATCTGTCAATGATGCAAAAATTAAAGAAACAAATGCTCTATTCCACAACAGTCCCCAGCTTGCTTGAACACAATTTGTGAATGCAGGGCCACATCCAATCAACGACCAAGTCCCATACCCATGTATATAATCACAACAAAAAAAAACAAACCTCGACATTTACACTGTGCTCTGCAAGTGATTGCAGCCACATTAGTAGAAGGCTGACCTTCTGTGTAACTCTGCATAACTCCATAACTTGCAGTACACTTAGTTCAAGTTATTGAACTTGAGTTTTATTCACCCTAACAGTAACTGTGCGGATATATTCACTATGGCAGGCACAGTAGTGTAGTGGTTAATGTAACGCTCTACAGCACCAGCGACCTGGGTTTAATTCCAGCTGCTGTCTTTAAAAAGTTTGTATGTTCTCCCTGTGTCTGCGTGGGGTTTCCTCTGGGTGCTCCGGTTTTCTTGCACATTCCAAAGATGTACAGGTTAGGAAGCTGTGAGCATGCTACATTGGCGCCGGAAGCATGGCGATACTTGCAGGCTGCCCCCAGAAGACTCCACGCAAAAGAAGATGCATTTCACTGTGTGTTTTGATGTATATGTGACTAATAAAGATATCTTATCTTATCTTATTTACCCCGGCAGTTTCCCCTTATGAATGTGTATAACATAGATTTTCTTCTTCCCAACTGAGAGTTTCCTTCTGGATGGGAGTATAAGCTGAAAAATTGCTGTAGTTCAGCACCTGCCTCCAGATATGGAGGTAATTGAATATGTTCTTATATCAGACCTGTGCATGAATTTGCAATGGCAATCACCACAGGTTTAGAAATGTTACTTGCTGCTGCTCTCTGCACTTAAATCTGTTTTGATCCCAGACTCCTTCTTATAACCGAGGTTACCTTGCCATAGATAGCATGAGTCAACTTGCTCTTCAAGACTTCCGCTGCTTCTCTACAGCCTTCACTTGCAAGAAGTTTCCCTGTCTGTATCTATATAGCGCCTACTGGATCTCATTGCCAACAAGTTTTTCCTCAATCATCAACTCTGCTACTCATCAACCTTTCACATTTCTTTCACCTAACGTTTCCCTTTGCTCCTTCATGGCTTCTAGTTTCTGATTATTTGGAAAATATTCCAATTTGCCGTTCGTGGATCCAATATCCATTACCTCACATTTGCTAAAAGTGACCTCCTGTGTAACATTCCTTATTGTATCTGAGCATTTAATCTGAGCCATCAGGAATGCAGCATGGTTCATGTTGGTTTTCATCAGATGTTAGACCAAAGATCAGGCCTACAGATTCTTTGGCTTAAATAGACAATTCTGAAAGAAATTCAAGGAGTTAATTTACCAGCCTGAATGTTTTGAATTCTTCAGCCATGTTTTCCCAGTCATTGAGACCTCATTGACTGCTACAGAGAAACTCCTGGGACAGCTGAAGTTCTTTTCGCGATGATTCTTTCTCACCAGAATACTGCTTCTGCTTTTTTTAATCAGACATATATACATATAGCACCTCAATGGTGCTTCAAGCTCTGACACCTGTTATCACACCACGTTATGTAAAATATTCACACACTCAGCTTCATTAACAAACAGTTGGACACTGGAAATATTTTAAGTGGTTTATTGGCTGCTTGTAAAGCATTAATGGATTATTATTACAGGTGGACTATGATTGACTGGATGGTTTCAGATCCAACTAATGATATCTCAGAAATCACAGCCTGGAAATTGGATCACATACTGCATATTTATCAGACAAAGGAAGTGTACAGAATAACAACGTGTTGCATTTCTATAGGATCTTGCTATTGTAAAGTGTCCCAGGATGCTTCAGAGGAGAGTAACCAATAAAGGCATGCATTCAAGACTCATCTCTTTGACCAAGTTTTTAATCATTTCTCCAAATATCTTGTGTGTCTTGATGTTAAATTTATTTGATAATTTCTCTTGTTAAGCACCATGGGGTGGTTTACAATGTTAAGGATGCTACAAAAATGCAGTTTCTTGTTGTATGTATTTCTCATTGTTGGAAGCTGGACTAGCATCTTTTGCCAGAACTGCTCAACAACATTGCAAGGTCATCACAGTTCAGCTCATCATCTGCCTTTAACCCTTACTATAAAAGAGTAACTATTTCTGCCAGTCATACAGATGGGAGAGCACATTCTTAGCAAAAGATCAGAAGCTAAAAATACACCTGAAGGAGAATTCTGAGTTGCAATTGGTGCAGTTGACATAACAAGTTATACTATGGCTTCTGTCTGATACTTGGATATAAGCATTGAAAGCTTTTAATAACTGAGGGAATGCACAGCAGGTCAATGCATTTTTTTTAAATCTGAATACTATTTCAATTTAACAAGCTCTGATATAAACATTTCTCACAATAAACATTGAAGATATGTCACAGATAGCTTCCAAATGTGATTTCCAGTGATAACTCACTTTCTCAATATGTAAGTTGTGATTAATACTATCAGCGACAGCACTTGCAGTATTAATCATGGATTTGTCCCCAAATGCAGGACAAATTCAATCCCACTAATTACCATCCCATCAGTCTACTTTCAATCATCAGCAAAGTGATAGAAAGTGAGAGAAAGTGTCAAGAGGCAATTACTCATCAATAAGTTGCTGGCTGGTTCTTAATCTGAATTCCTCAGAGACCATTTGGCTCCAGACCTCACAACTTAATCTAAATATGGAAAAAAAGAACTGAATTCTACAGTTGAATTGAGACTCACTATCTTTAATATTGATGTGATATTTGGCTGAGTGTGGCATCAAAGAGCCCAAGCAAAATTAAAGTCAATGTGCATCACTCAGAAAACACTCCAGTGGTTGCAGTCATACCTTGCACAAAGGAAGATGGTTGTGGCTGTTGATATATATTTAGCATCCTAGCTTCAGGACAGCATTCAAGTTCCTCTTCATCAATGACCACCCTATTATTCACTATGATTGTATTTTTCAGGCCCATTTGCAACTCTTCAGCTAACACAACAGTCCATGCCTTAATGCAGCAAGTCCTGGGAAACCATCCAGGCAGGGGCTGACAAGCAGCAAGTAATACTCATGCCACACAAATGTCAGGAAATGTCCATCCCAACCAGAGTCTAACTAACTTCTCTTGATGCCTTGAGGTGCACAGTTCTCACACTTGACAAGCACTCTATTCAGCATTAAATCATAACTTCCCTGCCAGCACAGTACTTCTGCAGTGCATAACATGTCCTGCGGAAACTCACCCAGTATTCTTCAGCAGCACTGCCCAAACCCATGACATCAACAACTGAAAAGAATCATAGCAGCAGGCACATGGGAACACCACCCACTCCAGTTTCTGCTCCATGCACCATCCTGGTATGGAAATATATCAATGGGTAATCATCATTGAGTCAAAATTCTGGACCTTGCTAAATTAAGATAAGATCAGATCAGATCAGATCTTTATTAGTCACATGTACATCAAAACACACAGTGAAATACATCTTTTGCGTAGTGATTTTGGGGGGCAGCCCACAAGTGTCGCCACGCTTCCGGCGCCAACATAGCATGCCCACAACTTACTAACCTGTACGTCTTTGGAATGTGGGAGGAAACCGGAGCACCCAGAGGAAACCCACACAGACACGGGCAGAACGTACAAACTCCTTACAGACAGTAGCCAGATTTGAACCTGGGTCTCTGGCACTGTAAAGCATTATGCTAACCGCTATTAGCATCATCCAGTAGGCCAGCATTTATTGTACATCCCCAAATACTTTTGAAATGAGTGGTTTTGGATGAGTCTAGAGTTACGTATAGGCAGTCTAGATGAGGGCAGCAGATTTCTTCTGCCAGAAAAAATATTAGTGAACTAAATGGATTTTTTTTTGCAATCCAGTAGGTCTGTGGTTTTAGTTACTAATGACTAAATTTTCTTTAATCTAGATTACTAATCTGAATGCATTTTCCACAGTTGCCATGGTGTGAGTGTTTCTGGATTGTTTGTCAAAGCCTCATATACTTAAACCTATAACTTAACCACTACATCATGAGCACAACCCTTCAAAGCAGCTCTTTGGAAGATCCTTCACCACATTTCCCTATAAGGTTCACTATTATCTTCCTGAAGACAATTAGAGATTGGCAATAAATGCAGATCGAGCTGGCAATGCCCCATGAATTAATTTTAAAAATGAGCTGACCATGGACTGACTGAAGAAACCAATTGTTGACGGGCATAGGAAAACAATAGCTTCAACCTGAGAGGGTAAAGAACATTATATTATCACAAGTAAGTGACCTCCACGTTAATTCAAAGATGAACCCAACTTGAAACAGCTTTGAGTTCTGATCAGAAGCCATCAACTTGAAATGTTAACTCTCCTGCCAGACCAGCTGAGTATCTCCAACGTTTTCAGTTTTTGTTTCAGATTTTCAGCATCTGCAGTCTTTTTCTCATCACCCGGAACAAGGTTGTTCAATAAGTTGGCCACTGATGACTAAATGGTAATTAAATGTGGCTGATTGAATTTCCAGAAGTGAACATGAATTATAGAGTGTATCATTGGACAAGTCATCACAATATTCATATTCAGATGGCAGCTACTTGCGAACATTAACTTTCTGTGAGATTATTAGTAAAGCAGTAAGATGAAAAGTAATGTGTGAGTGCTATTTGATCTCTTTGGAAGACCTTGCTCCTTGATTATGCAAAGATGTAGAAGCTTATTAACAAAATATGCACATATTAAGTATATTTACATGTAATGGGAGAGCAACTGCAAGGCATTTTCTACTGGATTTAATGCACCTGGCTGAAGCAATTTTGCCATGATCACATTTGTTTGTAAGTCAACAACTTCTATCAGTCACTCCTGTCCTCAAAGTCAGCTCAATGAAGTTAGGCTTAGGGAGTGAGCAACAAGATGGTCATTGTTGACTCTGTTCTGATTGTTACTCTGAATAAGGTGCCCCCATCATTCAGAAGAAATGGACACTTGCTTTACTAACGGAAGATTTCTTTCTTTATCTACTTTTCTAGTGTATGGGCCTTCCTTTGGCAAATAATTGAGGCAGGCCATTTGCATGCTCTGGCTGAAGTATGTATTGTCCACAAAATGTTTAGATTGGTAGATGAAGACCAACAGGTATGGAAGCTCAACATAGAAGATTTTGCTCTCAATCTTCTTTAGTAACTTATGTTCATTTCTTTTATGTAATGCTAATAGTCTAAATGCTTGCTTAGATTGTTAGGAGTAATGAGCACCATGAGACAGGGAAGCGGGGTGACCTTTGAAATGGATTAAAACAACCAGCAAGAGACAAGGAACACAGCAAGTGAGGTGAGGGGTGGAGGTGAGTTAGAGATGGCAGCAATGGCTTATAGCAGCCTTTGGGAGACAAACGACAGTAAGGGTGGCCTCAGGGAGAAAAACACACAAGAAGATCTGCTAATTGGGCATGTTGCACTGTGACTCAGTCTTCGGGGATTTAGCAGCATATTACAAGCCACCATTCTCAAGGACAACTGCAAGACACCATTTGGACAGAGTGCAGTGTTGCCCTGACAACCACCTCAAAGTGCGTTATTGTTGCTGTAGAACATAAAAACTATTTTGCATTCAGAGTATGGAATAACAGAGGAGAAGTTCTGACATATCCATCGATTCATAGCTCAAACAGATTTCTCTCTGCTATCATGGAAATTTTCTAGGATTTTGTTTCTGGATTCCTGAATTTTTTGCTTGTCATTATTTCCACAGTGGCTCAGTAACTTCCAAATATGCCCATGAAACATGAGCAGTTAGAATGCTGCACTGTCTTTCGCAGCCAGAAGCCACGCCAAGTCTTTGCCAAGAGCTTAAAAATTATCACTTTACTCCAGTCTGACTCACGTACAAAAAGAAAGGCTTTCTCTTCCAAATCTCCGAGCCAGGCTGTTTGAAAATTGTCTGCTGTGAATGCACCTGCTATCTGCCACAAAGAAACATCTGTTTTACAACTGTGCAGTCCCTTAGCGTGTCCGCAAGTAGGGTTAATTACAAGACACAGGCTGATAATTCCAAAGTTCTTGTTTCCACGGTAAAATTATTGTTAAGATGCTGCATATTTGAAATTTAAACAGAGAATGCTGGAAATACCCAGCAGGTCAGATAGTGTTGGTGGAGAGAAAAATAGAATAAAAGATCAATGACTTCCATAAAATAAAGCAAAAAGGGAAGATCTATGGTAGGATGGAAGGCAGGAAAGATTCAATGATCATAGGGAAGGTGGAGCAAGGCAAAAGTGGAGGAGAATGGATGTAAAGAAGAGAAACATGGGTCAAGAGACAGCGCAAGTCGCAACAGCAGAATCATTACCAATGATTGCTGTCTCAAAAATTGGGAGGAATTTAACACTGAGTCCAAAAGAACTCAGAATGACAAAAACCTCAGGTACTGTACAGTGAGGTTATAATGAACATCATGGGAGAGGTCAGAGTGAAAATGGGGAGGCGAATTCCCACAGGGGTCATAGTGAGAGTGGGGAGGTGAATGCACTCTACTGGTACATGATTGGAAGCTCAGGATCACACAGACTGCATGAATCTGATCAGAAGAATTGGTCAGCCAGTCTGCACTTGGTTTCCCCAATATATATAGGAAATTATATTGTAGACAGCAAATATGTGAATACACATTGTTATATCAAATGGAGAAGAATTGAATGACTGCTTCACCTGGAAAGAGGGTGTGAGGCTGATTGGCACAAGGGTATTGCTGAGCGTGATGGAAGGGTGGACTAGGACGTCACAGAGGGAATTGTGAAGGTGTGTATGGTGGTGGAAATGCGGAGGATGATCTTGGATGTGCATGTGGGATAGGTAGATACTTGATGGCCAACATGGAAATGTTGGGCCAAAGGGCTTGTTTCTGTGCTGTATGACTCCACAGCTCTATGACTGTTGGTTGATCAGTTTGATGGGATGGAGAATATGGATAATAAGATCCTTGTGTTGAAGGGATGAAGGGATAGGTGGAGAACATGGCATAGAGTCTAAGAAACTGATAGATGGGATAGAAACCTTACTAGAGAAAGAGTGGGGAGAAATATAGTTGAGGTCACTGTGGGAGTCAGTGGGATTAATGAAGACACAGAGCTAAGACCAATGTCCAGAAATTAATACAGAGATATTAGGGAAATGTAACCAAAACTCATAGGCAGAGAATTTGAGAGTATGGGTGCAGACAAAATTAGAAACTGAAGAAATGTTCCATTCTAAACAGCACTGCTACAATCTATTCTGTTTCTTTTTTCAAATCCTGGGTGTTATTGGTAAGGCCACCATTTATTGCCCATCCCTCAACACCCTCAAATAAATGGTGGTGAGCTTCCTTGAATGGCCACATTCATTCTAGTGAAGGTGTTCCTCCAGTGCTGTTGCTCGGGGTGTTCCAGGATTCAGAGCAGTGATGATAAGATAAGATAAGATAAGATAAGATAAGATAAGATAAGATAAGATAAGATAAGATTTGATAAGATTTCTTTATTAGTGACATGCACATCAAAACGCACAGTGAAATATATCTTTTGCATAGAGTGTTCTGGGGGCAGCCCACAAGTGTCTCCACACTTCCGGCACCAACATAGCATGCCCACAACTTCCTAAGGACTGAAGGACTGGTGGCAAACTTTCAGGTCAGGAATGTGTGCAATTTGGTGGGGAATTCGCAAAAGGCAGTGTTCTCATGTGAATGCTATTGGCACAGAAACAGGCCCTTTGGCCCATCATTTCCATGCTGACCATCAAGTATCTACCTATCCTGTATGCATATTCCAGATCATCCTCCATATTTCCACCACCATATACACCTTCACCCTTCCCTCTATAGGAACTTATTGTGTACATGGCACATGTTGCAGGGAATGTGAGGTAGGCATGGACAGTGTGCAAATTGGGCTGTTTTGACCAGGGTGGTCATAAAGCCATAAAGTCATACAACATAGTGGTGTCAGTCTCAGGATTTGCTGAATCATGGTGGCCAGTGGTAACAGCCGCTTCTTGTTTAATACCCCAGCCCACTGAGTCTACACTGACCATTTACATTAATTGCATTTTATTTTCCCCACATTCTCATCAACTCCCCCCAGATTCTACTGCTCAGCTACACACTACTGGCAGTTCACAGTGGTCAATTAACCTACGAAACCACAAATCTTTGGCACATGGAGGGAAGGGGGACAGCCATAGGAATCCCACGGGAGAATGTGCAAGCTGCACACAGGCAGCAAGGTCAGGATTGAACATGGGTCAATGGAACTGTGTGACAGCAGCTCTACTTGCAATGACACTGTCATTGGCTTCAGAGTTTTGAACGTTGTTGGATGTGCATTCATCTGGGTAAGTTGAGAGTATTACATCATGCTCCTAACTTGTGCTTTGTATATTGTGGAGAAGCACTGGGATGCCAGAAGGTGAGTCATTCATCGCAGGATACCTTGCCGCTGACCCACTCTTCTAGGGTTTTCCTGACTGGTCCAGTTGAGTTTCTGGTCAATGGTGATCCTCACCTGAGAAGGTTGATGGTGGGGGACTTGATGATGGTAATGCTATTGACTGTCAAGGGCGGTTAGACTCTCCCTTGTTGGAGATGATTATTATATGGCACTTCTGTGGTGTAAATGTTACTTGCCACTAATCAGCCCATGCCTGAAATTTGTCTATGTCTTGCTACATTCATGGCTTACTTGCTGAGGAAATGTGATTGGAATTGAACATTGTGCGATCATCGGTGAACATTTCTGACTGCACGATGGAAGGAAAGTCAGTGATGAAGCAACTTAAGATGGTTGGCCCTAGGATACAGACCTGCAGTGATGTCGTGAGTCTGGGATGATTGACCTTTATCAGCCATAAGCACCTTCCTTCGTGCCAGGTATGACACTGACCAATGGAGCATTTTCCCCTTGATGATCATTGGCCTCAGTCTCCCTCGGGCCCCTCGACTCCACAGTCAATTGCATACTGCCTTGTGCTCAAAGGCAACCACGTGCAACTCACCTCTAGAATTCAGCTCTTAGGTCCATGTTTGGACTCAGGCTGTGATGAGATCTCAAGCCTGATGTCCTGGAGAAACCAGTGAGCAGGTTATTGCTGACCAATTCCCACCTAATAGCACTGTCAATGGCACCTCCTGAGGAGGTGCAGGATTAATAAACTATAACTGTATTCATATCTTAAGACAGATGAGAATTATGGCTGCTCAAAATACTGATTCAAAAAGTGTCCTTCAGGCCAGAACAGCCATACCACTGCTTTCCTGGGCTGGGTGCTGTGTGGTAATTGCTGTGTTTGGAACTTAACTGGATTCCCATTATGTTTGACTATGGAGATGATGGTCAATCTTAACGGGAAATGGGAAGGCTGTCTCAAACAGTGAAGGTGATACCTGCCTTTGACTCACCCGATTGCAAAACGATTAGCTGAACCTGGGGTGTGAGGCTGCTCTTTGTCCATCTGCAGTAGCCCTTTGTCCGTTTCCTGATCAACCGAGAACTCCAGCGCCTGACCCATTAAAGTGTGCGTGACAATGTTTGTATAGATTACTGTCTGCCCCCCGTGTACCTCGGAGAACCCCGCCGCGGACTCTGCCTGAGAGTCAGGAGGTTTCTCCCTAGCGATATATTGCTAAATAAACGCGTTTGAATTAACCTGTGGTACTGTGTGATTTACAGCAGACGGAAGTGGGACTTCAAAATCAGGTTAACACTCCAGGCATGCTGCTGATGATTGAGAATAGAGTGCTTGGGCAGTGATTAGCTGGGTTGGATTGTCCTGCTTTTTGTGAAAAGGACAACTTGGGCAATCTTCCACAGGGTCAGATAGATCCCAGTTTTGCAAATGTGTTCTAGAACAGTTTGGTTAGAGGCACAGCTAATTCAGGAGCAAAGGGCTTCAGTGTGACTGCTGTGACATGGTATGATCCCATAGCCTTTGCTGTATCCATTGTTCCCAGCCATTTCATCATATCAGATTGGCTAGGTTAGCTTCTCTGGTGGTGGGGACCTCAGGAGAAGCTGAGGTGGATCACCCACTTGGTATTTCTAGCTGAAAGTGGTTGTGAATGTTCAACATTGTCTTTGGTATCCACATTCTGGGGTCCCCTATTGCTGAGGATTGGGATGTTGTTCTTCCTGTTAGCTTCAGTTGTCTATTAACATTCAAGGCCAGATGTGGCAAGATCGCAGAGCTTCGATCTGATCCATTGGTTGTGAGATGGCTTTGCCTATTGCATGCTGCTCTGATGTTTAGCACTGTGATGTGTACTCCTGAAATGCAGCTTCACCAGGCTGCCACCTTGTTTTTAGGTGTGCCCAGTGGTGCTCCTGACATGCCCTCCTGAGGCTCCATTGACCCTCTTGCTCAATAGTAACCGTAGAATGAGAGAGATGCCAGGCCATGAGATCACAGATTGTGGTGGTGTAAATTTCTGCTGCTGCTGCTGCTCTACTGTGCTACCTGGATACAATTTTGAGCTGCCAGATCTTGAACGACTCTGCTGTGGTCACCTCTACCAATGCCGTCATGGTCAGAAGCACATGCCACAAGTGGATTGGTGAAGATGCGGTCAAGTAGCGTTATTTCTCATGTGGTCACTCACTACCTGCCACATACCCAATGTGGTAGCTGCATCCTTCAGGACTCAGCCAGCTCAATCAGTGTTGGGTCTCGGACACTGAAGTCCCCCACCCAGAGCAGATTATGTGCCCTTGCTACTTTCAGGGTGTTTCGCAATTGTTGTTCAGTGTGGAGGAGCACTGATTCATCGGCTGAGGAAAGAAGGCAGGTGGTAATCAGGAGGTGGCTTCCTTGCCCATGTCTGACCTGATGTCATGAGACAATGCTGAGGAGTCCAAGGGACATTCCCTCCTTCCTGCATATCACAGTACCACCCCCCTAGTGGGTCTGTTCTGGGACAAGGTAAACCCGGGAGTCTGGCATATTGCCTGCAAAGTACAATTCTCTGAGGATGACTTCAGTTTGATGAGTCTGTGAGATGGATCTCCTAATTTAGAAACTAGACATTGTGAGAAGGACTTTACAAAATCAGTTTTGCCATGTTTGAATTCGGTGCTGGGATCAATGCCAGATGACCCATCTGGTCACATTGGAGCATCTGAGTGGCTTGGTGGGCCATTTTAGAAGGTATATATAAATCAACCACATTGGTGGGTCAGGGGTCAGTTACAGACCAGCCTAGATAAAGATTAGTGAAATAGATGAGATTTTCATAACAAGCTGATGGTTTATTGTTACTAGAATCAATATTAGATTCTTTTCTTTCACAATTTTCAGAATATTAATTGAACTCAAATTCCACGTCTGTTATGATGGGATTTGAAGACAGTCTTTGAATTGTTAGCCCAGGCATATAAATTATTGGACCAGTAACTTAACTGCTGCGTCAGCACAGATGAATTTCATAATATTAATATTTATGCTGGAAAAAGCTGAGTTAGGAGTTAAATAGGACCACAACTAAGAATAATCCACCTATTCCATCTGCTTCTAAATCCGCCCACCAAATTCATGTACCCTTCCACTGGTGGGCATAATCGGATTGGTTCATTCGGTGAATGGTGATTACTGACAAAATCTGCATCATATAACGTCATTTCAAACAGAGGTTTGCAATTCTCATTGGGAGCAAATCCTGTGCTCAACCACTTCAAAGTTCCTGAAGGTTCAACCCAAAAGCACATCAATGACCATCTAATGGTTTGGGACATCCTGAAGTCATGAAAGACAATGTAACCTCTACTATGTTTGTTACAGACCACAGAAGTAAATATATATACCCAATGTTGGTACAGCAGCTCCATTAGGTAATTAAAAGACCATAACTTGATTCCCTTAGTTGTTGTGTCATGTTATCCATTGATCAGTTTCCTATATGGACCACAATATCCTTGCATTGAATCAGCAGGACATACCAAGCTTGCTGATCTCGTCTGACTATTGGCCAGATATGCAGTTGGTCTTCACTCCCCTAGTTTAGAGAGAGTGGAGATTGGGAAGTAATTACCAAGCACTCTCCTGAGATACATGATGAACGATGTGGGTGATTTGGGTTCAGTTGTAGCACCACCAGTGTAGGAATCTGCCAAAGTGCACAGTTATGGATCTCACACCTATAATGGCCCATTGGATAGAGTATCAGCCGTTAATGAGTGAGACAATACCACAGCAAAATCTAACAATACTGAGAAAGAGAGAAGAGGGTAATAACAAGATAAGAGTAAGGATTTAAATGTATTGAATTCCATGGGCCTCTTAAGGTTGAATCTGGCCCACAGAATTAACATGTATCCATTCATTTATCTCAATGAGATAATTATTCATACTCGCAAAGGTAGCAAAGTTTTCTTGAGCCCCATTTCATGATTCCTGTCCCTAACCTACATCCTACTGGCACGTTGCCACTCTTCATAAACCGCAACCGTGGTATTGCCCTGGTGAATTAGCAAATTAAATGCTTCAGAAGAATCAGTGGATAGTCTATGCTGCATTCGTAAATAGTAGTCAAGATTGATTGGGAGGGAGTATAGAGCTATTCCCAGACCCCATAATCCCAGCAAAAAGTCACATTAAAAGAAAATGCAAGTTGGAAAAGCAGAGAAAATACTTGAGTTTGAGCTGCAAGATTAGAACCAAATGCATGTGCTCACATTCATAAAAGAACATTTTCAGCCGATAATAGGAAATTCATCTTCATATCAAAATGGTGAGTGTATTAATAAAATTACCACATGGAATAATGAAGGTAATATTTCTTGAATTGTTTATGAAATATTTGGATTCCATAACTGACATGAACATTGCATCTACAGGAGTGAATTAAGATAGGCCAAAATGGCTTTTCTCATCTTTAAGTGTGACATTCCACTTATTTTGTTCTGCCTCTTATACCTCAAAGTTACATGGTCCTATGTGATTAGGTTTACCCTTTCGAGCAATTATTGGCTCTAACTAGGTGGAGAGTTGCTGTTCCTTCTTACTCTCCAGTGACCCCTGGTGGGAAATGAATGTATGCATGTGGGCAGGTGAAAAGGCAATGTTTCGGTATTGATGCTTCCTAGAATGCATAAATGGGCTGCCACACAAAGAATAATTTCTTAGTTAATGTACTGAGAACTAATAGAATCCATGGGACTGGATGGCAACAATCAGATAAGGATGAGTACAAACAGAAACAAATGCACCAGAACAAAGAGAGACTTGGATATCTGTTCCAGTATAATAATTAACTGGTAACTATCCAAATGTTCCTTTGAAGCAATTGCCTTCATTGATCATACTGATTAATTATTTTGTACTATCCTGCTTAATAATATCCTTATTTTGTTCACAATGCAGAAAAGTTTGTTGCAGCATATGAAGAGTTAACACATAATGAGGGATATCTTGGGATCTATGCAAAGTGTTCTTCAAAAGCACTTGATTGTTAACCTATATGCTCATACACTGCACTCTTATTTATCATTTTGCTTTTAGTATCATTGCCCTTGAAAATGGATTCATAGCAGTGCTATTAATTACCCACAACAATAAATGACTCACAGGGCAACTCTTTCAAGATCCGGCACTGAGCACATTCTGTAAGATTTGGGTAATCTGAAGTCAAACCAATAGTGTGGCAAAAGATCGGACATGGCAGAAAGGAATAAGATGCATTGTAAACAAATTGCTGGATTAGCATTATCTCCAATTGCAAGCGTTGAAATTGCAGCCCACATCTTTCTCAATATTGCTGTCAGTGTGTAGGAGCAAATGCAATTGTTAATGCCTTGGCCCTTTCTGATGGAAGAGCCATCCTTGCTCCAAGTATTCTTCTTAAGAATAAATCTATGAAATACAAAAGCAAAATACTGCAGATGTTGGTAATCCAAAATAAAAGTCAAAAATGCTGGTAGTATTCTGCCGGTCAGGCAGTATTGAGGGAGAGAAAAGTGGTTACTGATTCGGGTCAATGACCTTACTTCAGAACTGGAGGGGACATGATGGATTTTAACCAAGTGCAGAGCAAGAGAGGAGGAAAACCATGTTCTGTTTCTTTTCTTGTCCTATTGCCATCACTTTCTGCCATGTACCGTCATTCCTTTTGTTAGTTAACCTCTCCTCTCTTCCCCGTCCCAGACTTCCCATTTCACTCTTTCATCTTCTCAGTTCCCTTGCCTCAAATCTTCCCTCAGTCATGTTGGACTTCTAACTTCTTCCAGTACTGGTGGAATATCAATGCCTTGAAATGTTGATTTCATTTCTCTCTCAACAGATGCTGCCTAATCTGCATTCTCAATTTTTATGTTGCTGGTAGGTTTATTTTGGGATGTATTCTATTAAGTTGCATCAGGATCCATATTTCCATATTTCCTAAAGACAAAGAAAGAGGCCATTTGGCTCATTGAGTATATGCCCACTCACAGAGCAATCTTAGCTCCCTATAAACGTTCATTTTAACTTATTCTCCCCACATTCCCATCAGTTCCCCCAGATTCCACCACCCACCCATTCTAGGGGCCATTCATAGTGGCTGATTAACTTACCCACCCACAGGTCTTTGGGAAGTGGGTGAAAGCTGGTCACCTGGAGGAAGCCCAAGTGATCATAAGATGATCATGCAAACTCTATACAGACAACACCCAAAGTCAGGATTAAATTCAGATCATTGGCAATGTGAGGCAGCAGTTGTATTAGCTACAACACTATGCTGTACCATGACCAGAAATGCAAATGATTCCATGCCATTTGGCCACTATAAGCGTCAGGAGGATTGGGTAGACCTTATGAAGTTACTGGCTGAGAACCATGCAATGACTCACAGCTGTCCAAACCTTTCCTATCCATGTACCTGTCACCATGTACTTATTGGATTCCCCCAAATAGTAAAACTCCGATAATATAGCTCCCAAATGTTCAGAAATCCTGATGGTCTGGCATCTGGCTCACTCATTAGTCTGGAATGTGAGTCAGGGGTCTACAGTGCAAGTAGGTTGTGTGGCCAAATTCGGAGATCCAGAGTGCAGCTGTGACTGGGCTCCAGACTGTGGCTGAGTATGCATGCAAAAAAAAAGTGAAACATAACTATATATAGATAGAAATAAGAGTAAAATATAATAGTCCAGAAAATCTGCTAGTCCAGCACTGCCAAAGTTCCAAGGGTGCTGGATTATTGGAGTTTTAAAGTAGTTGGACTGGGGAACCTCTCCACTGAACCCATGCCAGGGAAAATGAGTCCTTTATTTCAATGGAAAAGAGTGGCTCTGAGAAATAAGGGTAAATATAAAGCAATTTACATTTAACTACATTACATGAGTTTTCTTTACTGTTTTAATGTTTTAAAAGTATTTTTACATGCCTTGTTACAGACTCAGTGAAAGTCCCTTTAAGATAGAGAGTGTGTGTGTATGTGTGTGTGGGGCATGCTTACGTCAATAGAAGATAAAAGACGTAATGACGTTGTTGAAGAAGTTAGAAGAAGAAGGAGAGAGTGAGAGAGAGAGAGAGAGAGAAGGGAGAGAGATACCAGCCTGCTAGTTTTCTCTATCGATGGATGAGAAACAATAACTGTGTCTGCCACTGAAATCCATGTATGGAAGTTGGAAGTAATCCGGTGGAGTTCACTTTGTTGCTGACCTGTAGAAGGAAACAGGTATTTGTGTGTGGACGACCACGATTCGGATGCTTTTCGGGGTGAGGAAGTCACTACCGAGTAAACACTGAAGTGTCGTTTGGGTTCCATCGTGGAACATTTGGATTTCGTATTTACTCTCTCTATGTTTCTCTACGTCTACGTCTTATCTTCAGACAACGGTGGTTGTTGAAGAAGCCCTTGCTCATGTTTCACCTTATGGCTTGCGGAACTGAACTTTAAGAACCATTCCGGAACTGGGAGTTTGGGACTTTGCCACACACACACACAAAGAGTTTAGTTTTGGGGTTAACGTTCAAGGTTTAACATTTTTGAATTCTAACATACTAACATTTTTACTTTTATTTTACGTATTATCATAAGTAGTGATTAATAAAATAGTTTTTAACACTGAATCATGCTCAGTGTGTTTCTTTTGTTGCTGGTTCGTGACAGCCTTTAAATATTTTAATTGTTTTAATCTCTTTTTAATAAAATCACACTTTTAATTTTTCAACTACTTAATTGTTTTTTGGAAAACAGAGAGATGACAAAGCATTCAAAGCCCTTGGCAGGCTTTGCCAACTGTTGAAGATTTCATGGCTGGAGGTTGTTCCGGCTCTCTGAAAGCATTCGGGTGCACAAGGCTCTAATGCAATGCAGGGCCCTGTCCTTAGGTTCACAGTGGAATGAATAGAAATGACAGAAGCATGTTGGTATTCTGCCCAGGAGACTGTATACAAATATTAGACAGAGTAGGGGATTAACACACTGGACCATGTAGGTATTCAGAAGGTGGAGGTATTAAATGTCTTTGAACGCACAAGGATAGATAAACCTATAGGGCCAGATAATGTAATTGAGAATCTTAAGCTTGTGGACATTATTTTTTTTAACAAGACCTCCATTAAATATGGAATGTTCAGAGCCTGCCATTTGTAATTCAGGCTGAGATGAGGGTAATTTACATGTGCATCATTACCAACCCTCAGGATCTTTCATGACACTGGTAGTAAATCTCTTGGAACGATGGATTTCTGAACCCTTCTTTATTACCTTGATCTTGGTAAAAGGGAGCAATAGTAGTGTCTCAATCTGTGCCCGACAAAAAAAATTCTCTGGAGGAGAAACATCCAATAGGTCAGTGTGTCCCAATATAATGAGATTTTAATGTACAGTAATAGAGCCAAGTCCCTTCTACCTGTGTTTGAGATAAGATTCACAATAAGCAGCCAATCCAGTCTCCAAACCAGGCCAGTATCATCATTGGCTGAAAGACCTTATAATAAGGAAATGTAGTGGGTAAGAGAGAGGTGAAGGATGGAGGTGAGAATGCAGAGCGTTATGGATATAGAAATAATTTGTGATCTAGAAATGACGACAGTTCTTTTCAGCTATATATGACCTATTTCTCAACATGACATGCAACCTGGATACTCTTATCCCATAAAATTGGAAAAAAAAGAACATGAAGGAAAAGGAAATTCAATGAAAACGTGGACTGAAGTGGTACTCTACGGGTGACTTGTGCCAATCAGTTCCAATGTCGCGCAGAAGAAAGTTGTCTTACAAACCAATCGTACAGGTCAATTCATTACATAGTGCAGTTACGTTGAGTTAGTACAAAGTGAATTGATGTAGTACAGGTAAAAACAGTAACAGTACAGAGTAAAGTGTCACAGCTACAGAGAAAGTGCAGTGCAATAAGGTGCAAGGTCACAATAAGGTAGATGGTGAGGTCATAGTCCATCTCATTGTATAAAGGAACCGTTCAATGGTCTTATCACAGTGGGGTAAAAGTTGTCCTTGAGTCTGATGGTACATGCCCTCGGGCACCTGTACCTTCTACCCGATGGAAGAGTAGAGAGAATGTCCTGTGTGGGTGGGGTCTTTGATTATGCTGGCTGCTTAATTGATTAATTTGATTAATTGCCCACTGTAAATTACCCCCAGTGTGTTGGTGAGTGATAGAATCTGAGAGGTGTTGATGGGAATGTAAGAAGAGTAAAATGTGATGAGTGTTAGATTGCTGTAAATGGATGCTTGATGTTCAGATAGTGAGCTGAAGGGAAGTACCTCAGACATGATATCCTGTAGAAGAAAGGTCCTGCAGAAGAGAGAATCTGCAGAAGGGAGTCCTGCTGAAGATAAGTCCCACACCAGAGAAGAGCCCCTGTTGAAAAGAGCCCTTGCAAAAGAGAGGTCCGCGAGAAGAGAGATATAGCAGAAGAGAGATCATGCAGTGGGGAGCAGTCATGTTGAAGAGAGGTTCTATAGAAGACAGTCTTGAAGAAAAGAAAGCCTGTAAAAGAGAAATTATACAGAACATAGGTCCTGCAGACAAGAGGCACTACAGGTGCTTTGGAAGAGATATCCTGCAGAAGTGTGGTCCTTCACAAGAGAGAGCTTGCAGGAGACAGGTCTTACAGAAGAGACACGCCACAAAGGGGAGATATTGCAGAGTAAGGTCCTGCAGAATGTAGGTTCTATTGGAAAGATGTCATACAAATAAAAGGTCCCACATAAGATAGATTCAGAAGGTGAGCTGTGAAGAGGTCATACAGAAGGTAGAATGCTTGGAGGAGAATTCCTGCAGAAGGAGAACTCCTGCCAGTTCTCTCCATCTGGCCAGTGTTATGAAAGGGAGATCACGCAAAAGGGAGGTCCTGTAGACAAGAGGCACTGGATGAAAGGTCCTGTGGAAAAGAGTTACTAAAGAAGAGAAATCTTAGTAACTCAGTTATGCAGAAAAATATTCCAATGAAAGAGAGGTCCAGCAGACTCTGCAAAAGGAATATGCTGCCAGAATAGAGATATCTCAAAAGAGAGGTACTGCAGAAGAGACGACCAGCAGAAGAATGGTTCTGTAGAAAAGGGGAGCTGTGGAAGAAAGGTCCCAATGAGGAGAGATCATACAAAATGGAGATCTGCAGAACAGATCCTTAGAGATGGCATTTCAAAGAGATATCACGTAGTAGGGAGATTATGTAGAAGAAAGATCTTGTTGGAAAGAGATCAGATTTCATAGAAAAGTATTCCTATGGAATAGAGCCAGTCCTGAAGGACAATGATTCTGAGAGGACAACTCCTCATGAAGCATCATCCTACAGAGGAGAGAGTCTAGAGAAAAGAGATCAGTCCTATAGAAGTGACATTCTCCAGGAAAGCTCCTGCAAAAGGTAGGATCTGTGACAATGAGGTTAGTCAGAACAGTGATCCTTTAGAAAATCGGTCTGCCACAGGAAAGATCCTATTGGCGGGAGATCCTGTAGGAGAGCGGTCCTGTAGGAGCAAGAACCATTGGAGAAAGGTCTTTAAGGAAAGAGTCCTGTAAGAGAAAGGCCCTGCAAGAGAGAGACCCTGCCTCCAAACCTACAATCACACAACTGCATTCACTTGCTTACAAATTTACGGGGATTATTGCTTTTTTATCTGATTAATCAAATCACATACAGACATTAACCCCATAATTTTACCCAACTTTAATGGTAGACAAGTCTGCAAACTGCCCTTGACTGCAGCCGCAGACTCCCAATAGCCCCACTGGACCCATCAGTTGCATCGCCTGGAAGTGAAGGTACTTGGGATTGTGCATTCTGTTACCACAGATACCATAATGTTTGGAGGAGTGGAAACAATTCAAGAAGCTAGCACCATCAGATCTATTCCTCTTTCTTACATCCCACTTCCCTCTATCCCACAATTTCTTCAGAGTTACCCGATGCAGATAATTTAAACCTACAACTTTTCTACTTCCTCTCCTTACATCATGGCCAGACCCTTATATCTTTCTCGTGTCAGTTCTGTAGAACAATCAGGTGCCCAGGCTGATGTGTTTTTAGACTCAGTGGAAGACAGCGTCAGTTCTCTCCATCCGGCCAGTTCTTCTGTTTTGTGACTTGATCTCTAGCTGTTGCTGACATGATCAGTTGTGCAGGCACTATGTTGGCCAAGAGGTTTGCATTTCTCTTTATTCGAATACTCGCATGAGTGGACATTGCTGGGAGTTGAGTCTTTAAGCTGAATTTTTATTGAGAATGGTGACTTAAAACATCATGATCTTAGCCTGTGCTCAGAGTGGCAGTATAGAATCATCTGACAACCTCTCATAGGGAACGTTGAGTGCTGGCAAGGGGAAGTAGTAATGATGTCACTGAGAAGACAGCTTCCTAAGTTGTAGCAAAACTTATGGTGAAGGAGATTGCAGGGTGCTGAGAAAAGGGCTGGTCTTATTTTGTGGAACAGAAACCACAGAAAAACAATGACCTACTTCCATGGCAGAATAGTCTGTGTCTTGGAAGCCAAAATTTTGCAAGCACTTGAATACCCAAGAGATTACTCTTCATTCTTGATAACAGAGGAATTTCCATATAATGCCAATGAAGCCTTGATGAGTTGCTGACATCCATTTTGCAAATGGTACACAAGCAATTAATGGGTCGATGGCAGATAGCAATAAATCCTGGGGTAGCTAGAATTGACAGCTATGGGTCCTTCTTTGTCCTGAATGAATTCAAGCTTCATCAGTGCACTTATAGAGGCAAATATAACAGTCAAAACATTGCAGCTGTAGCAAACTCTTATCACAATCCTCATTTGTGCCTTGAAGAAGTTGGAAAGTCAAGGGTAGGGAAACAGTTATCAGTCAGAAAATTAATCAGGACTTGTGCTTGGAAATCTTGGCACAAGATGTGTGCTCTCTACCACTCCTTAAAGCTTTAAGGTGACAACCTGGCACATCCACATTGGCACCTGCTGGTCTCTATTTAAAGAAATGAAGATGAATCTCCCTCCTTGAGTGGAGCATCTCCATGAAGTTGTGAGTGTAGTAATGAGCTGAACACTGAGATAATGGGAATAGATCACTGTTTCCAGAAATAACTGGAGGCTAAGTTCAGGAGAACAACAACCTTCTGCTCTGCAAGAAGAGCCAACCAGAAACCAGGCAGAGTTGTGAGTCTGTGATTCTACCTGCAGAAGGTGGCAGATCTACGACCAGGAACTTTGAAAAGCATAGCCTCGGATACGTTGCCTGACAGATGAGTGTTGCCCCTGGAAGATTCTTGGGCTTTCCTGGTTCACCAGTGAAGAGATCTTCTCCCTCTTCTGAAAGGGAGCCTTATCTTTGGGAACAGTTTCCTTTCTCAAAGCTACAACTAAAGCCCCCATTTATTCACAGTATAAGTCTTCAGCACAACAATTAGCAGCAATCTTCTCAACCTTCTCAGCTCCAAAGTGTAGACCAGCTCTCCTCCAAACCCCAAAGAACTTGGTGCTTGCATAACATGTGAGGATCTTCAACCTACAGTACAGACTTGGCTTCCTGAGCAGCTGTTTGTATGTTTCTCACATATATGTATCCCTACTTCATGAAGCCAACATTGGATTCTCTGTGTAGCATGGAAACAAGCAATTCAGTTTCACTGGTAGCACAAAGTACACATTAATGTGCCAGCTGCCATCACAAAATTGAGACCCACAACACAAGAAACATGAGTCGTGCAGAAGAATTTCTACATTTTTGAAATCCTAAGTTCATACAACACTGAAGGAAGCTGACAACTATTGTACCTGTGTCAATTCTTTGAAAAGGTTTTCCAATCTTGGTCTTAACTATTGCCCTACAAAGGTTTCTTTTCAGGTATATCCAATTCCTTTTGTGAAGAAAGATTGAATCTGCTTCAGCTACCCTTTCAAGGCAGTACATTTCAGAGCACAACTCACTGAGTGAAACAATCTCTTTTCTCCCCTGGCATTTTGCCAATTGTCTTAAGTCTGTATCCTCTGGTTCTTGACCCTAATGCCACAGGAAACACTTCCTCTATTAAAATGCCTCGTAATTTTGAACACCCATAGTAAATCTCCCCTTAACCTTCTCTACTCCAAGGAGAACAATCCCAGTATCTCTGTCCTCCTAACTTAACTGAAGTCCCACACCCCCAAATAACATTCGACTAAATATTTTCTAAGCTTTCTCTGTAGTTTTGACATCCATTTGCACTCAACTTTCAAAACAATATCCCAAGCTTCTTATTTATAATGCTTCTATGTACTAATGAAGATATTGCTTTGGTCCCTTGTTATTGTTCGGCAATGCATCTGCATCATAACTTCAGCCTGGATTTAGCACAGGGTGCCCCCTTGATAAAAGAAGGTGAGGCTTACACCAGGGATGGGTTCCGGAGGTACTGCTGAAAGTGTTGATTAGCGTACATTAATGAGGGTGCATGGGATATGGTGGACAGCACTCAATCTTTCTCAATGGTATTCAGTTCTTTATGAGTAAAGATGGAGCCCTTGTCCATTTTGAGTCCTATCCCAATTTGCGCTTAACCTTGGTTGTGTACTGTGACGGTAAACTTGGGCAATTAATTAATTGTTGCCCACCATTTTCTATTTCTGCTTTCATAGAGCTAAGGTATTATATCCATGTTGTGTTGCTCTATGACTATTATTATTCTCACTTGAATCAATTGGCAATCGTGGCCAGCTCTATGAAAAAACACTAATTCCTTCTTTTCCCAGTGTGTACCCAAATTTCATAGAAGGGATAGTCTTCACAAGGATTCAATGGCTAAACAGTGGATTCTCCCCACCCTGACACGACGTTGAACTTGCCGCCACAAAAAAAGCTATTAATGGTGTTCAGCAATAGAAAAGGCCATGGCCTATGAGTGTATTATACAGATCTAACACAATCTCCTTACTCTTATATTCTATGGCTCAACCAATGAAGAAAAGTATCCCAAAAGCCTTCCTAACCACTTTGCTTATCTATATTGAAACAAGCACTCCAAGGTCCCTCTGTTCATCTGTACTGAAACAAAAATTAGCATGCACCAGAATGTGGTTAAGAGAGGAGCTGAAAAATTTTAAACAATCTTCCAACTTTTAAAAAGAAACCGTAAAAATCATAGAACTTTTAAAAGTTCTTCTGTGATAGAGACTCTCCACATTTGTAAAATCATTTTTTCAGCACCGAAGAGGTTGTTTAGCTACCATTGAAGGTAGTTATATCTTATTCAAAGAACATAATATTTTCTGCTTTTTGCAACTGGAATCGTGCTTAAAAGTCCTCATTACATCTCCTGTGCCGTATTGATTGCTCCCACAAAGAATGCATCAGCACACTCTGTAGAAGAGTGGATACCACTAATAGCAACTTCCCAATTTTTGCATTTAACTGTGCATCTACCAAGGTTACTGATTTTTGAAGGTGATTGGAGGAAGGTATAAGGGGGATGTCAGAGGTAAGTTTTTTACAGAGAGAGCGGTGGGTGCATGGAACACACTGCCGACAGAGTTTGTGAGGGCAGATACATTAGGGACATTTAAGAGACTCTTAGATAGCCACATGAATGATGGAGAAATGGAGGGCTATGTGGGAGGGAAGGGTTAGATTGATATTACAGCAGGATAAAATGTTGGTATAACATTGTGGGCTGAAGGGCCTGTACTGTGCCGTAATGTTCTATGTTCTAAGCACTAACAGTTTTGCAGTCATTACAATTGAAAATTCTGGCTCAATGGTTATCTGCCACACTTATTCTGGAAATATAATATCCATGACTTGATGAGGAAATGCACTGCTTCCTTTAGAATGCCACAACAAAGGCCTTGGAGGTCCCAGACTGCAGTGTTGGTCCTTAAAGGGTTAATTAAACTAGTCAGGACTGCACTGAAGCTACTGCACTACTGGGAAAATATGTATTATTTTAGCTATCTAAGCAGATACACATTTGTGCATTTGATTCTATTAAGGATATTATCAGTGCCAGAGGATGATGATATCTGCTCACATTTGTGCTTAGTGGTTATAAAGACTCCTTCATTTCATTTCAATGCTGAGTGAGAACATTTCACTCTGCCATGCAGCTTCTGACAGAAAGGTGGATCATGAGAGAAAGGGACACTACATTAATGATTCACAATAGCAACCTAAGGCTGAACTCATTAAAGTACTGCAGCCCTTTGATTTTGGTGTAGGTTCATATACAAGAAGGTAATCCGTTTTCTTTAATCTTTACTGGATAAGAAACATTTTTACGGGGCCAGAAAAGGGAGTCATCACATGGTGGTGTAAAAAGAATGACTTGTGCCTTCATTAACATGGTGAGAATTTTAAATCCTACATCTCCCATTGCTCACTGTGACAGATAATTGGTGTCTCATTCCTCATAACATATGTACTTGAGAGGTATAATAAATATTATAGGGGAACATTTAATATTATTCTGAATGTGGCCTTCGCATAGTGAATTTCCAATTACTAGGGAATGTTTAATGGAATAAGTGTAGCAAGGAAGGGATATCATAAAATTAAACATTTATAATTTTCCTGTACTTCAGAACTACACATATCTGCCCACCTGACCCATTGTTCCTCCAGCAACTCAGAATTAATCGGGCAAATTCAATCACATTGCATCTAATACACTCTCACTAATAAGAATCACTCTTTGCACAGACAGTCTTCATCTTTCTGCCTGAAAAGCAGACTCTAACCCTTACAGATGTAAGAGATGTTGCAGTGAAGTTATTGACTTTTTTTTGGAGAAGTTACTCTACCTAAAAGATGTTTTTTCAGGGATGGGAGTAAGAATGCCTTGGTTAAACAACCACAGCTCTGAATATAATGATTTAATGACTGAAAACTGTTAATTCTTAAGAAGTTTCCTGTATCTCTGAAAGACAAGTAAAATTTGCCACCTTTAATATTCACCCCCAGCTTAATGTAATGTCAGCCACTTTAGTTCTTTATGTAAATGAGTTTTCCTCTTAATCAAGAAGATCACAGGGTTTCCCAGTCATCACTTTCTCAATGTAGAACACAACAAATCATCTCCCCAACAAATCACCTGCCAGTTTTCATTTCAGCTTGGTAATTTATACTTTCTGTAATTAAAACAAAACTTTAAAATGTTTCCAAAGGTTGCAAATGGCTGCAAAAAGCATTACTTATCATCGGACTCAACTGCCAACTATTGTTAGCTAATAGTGTTGCCAATTCTTCATTGTCAGACCTGAAATCTCCTAATGAGATGGCTACATCATCATTGTTGGTGCTGATCACATGCTCTCATTCTTATCATTTCCATGTGGTACAACTGTCTGAACACTTAAAAACTAAACATAGGCACCCTGGAAGAAAGCCAATTAAAATGAAAGTGCAGGAAACTTAAAAATAAATAATATATTATTGACTAAAGAGCAAGGTCCAATGTTGGTGGCATCTGTAATTGGTGTTAATACTGTCATCCCACATTCATGATGGGCAACTCCAGAGCAGTGTTGCACCTTTGAAGGTCAAACAAATGCCTTGTTCCTCTCTCATGGGGATGGAAAACATCCCTCGCATTAAGAGGTCAGTGGCAGTTATCCCTGGTGTTCAGGCCAACATTCATCATAAGTTGCAGAACAGCATTTTATCTTGCAACTAGGCATGTTACAGCCTTCAAAGAATCAATACTGAATTCAACTATTTCAGATAACCTGCCTATCCATTTTGTGTCAGAATTGGCCAGTTCTCTTGGAGGATCATCTACCTACAAGATCTGATGAAAGTTCTCTGATCTGAAACATTAACTCTCCTTCTCTTCCCACAAATGCACCCTGACTTGCTGAGTACTTCCAGTATTTTCTGTTCTTGTTTTAGATTTCCAGCATTTGCATTTTTTTAAAAATTTCACTTACCTATAAGATTAACCGTAGAAACATAGAACCATAGAACCATAGAACAATACAGCACAATACAGGCCCTTCAGCCCACCATGTTGTGCCGACCTTTAAACCACGCCTAAGACTATCTAACCTCTTCCTCCCACATATCCCCCTATTTTAAATTCCTCCATATGTTTATCTAACAATCTCTTGAATTTTACCAATGTACCTGCCTCCACCACCACCCTAGGCAGCGCATTCCATGCACCAACCACTCCCTGGATAAAAAAACCTGGCTCTGATATCTTCCTTGAACTTCCCACCCATTACCTTAAAGCCATGCCCTCTTGTATTGAGCATTGGTGCCCTGGGAAAGAGGCACTGGCTGTCTACTCTATCTATTCTTAACTCAGTTTTTTTCCCATCCACAGCAGCTATCTGACCTGACCTTTTATTTCAGGTTCCAGAAACTGCAAAGTTCTGTTTCTCACAGCTCCAGCACTGACTTTTTTTTTCTCTCCCCTGTCCTCAATCGTCTCCTTCTATATACTTCCCTTCCAGGGATATCAGCTTTGATTAACAAGCCATCACCACTGTGTCTGAGCCGGCACCTACGTTATTTGCATCATTCAGTTTTTCTGTGCCAAAGTCACCATATTATTGTCTCAAATGGATGTGCTCTTTTTTCACACAAACACATCATCAACACTCATAAGTTTAGTTATTAGTTTGAAATATTCCTGCTGATTTTTTTCCAATTAATATTACCAGCTCAGCTAAACAGATGGGCCTTGATTTTATTCCCATTGTCCCTTTAGCCAATGGGAAGAAGAGAAATGGAATGGGTGTTAGTATTGGAATCAAGATACTCTATGATCTTATGCACTTTCCATCTTTCCACAGATACCAAAATCGTTGTAAAAACCATTTTGATTGTCATTGTAAGCTCATCTTTTGTGAGACTTCCATTGAACTCCTGCTGTGGAACTACACAAGCCAATACCAGGCATCATTACTGAGGGTAAATATTACACAAAGTCACTGAAATTTAAAAAAAAGCAACCAATGTTGAAAATCTGAAACAAAAATGAAACATGCAGGAAAAACTCAGTGGATAAAGCAGCATCTGTGACCTGAAACAGTGACTCTGTATCTCTCTCCACAGATGCTGCATGAGTTATTTCTGTCTTTGTTAGGAAATCATGGTTAGGCTGACTTAGGCTGGCATGATGCTGCAGCCAGTGGAGCTGCTGCCTCACAGCTCCAGTAATCCAGGTTCGATCCTGACTTCAGGTACTGTCTATGTGGAGTTTGTATGTTCTCCTTGTGACTGTGTGGGTTTCCCCAGTTGCTCCAGTTGCCTCCCGCATCCCAAAGACTCGGTAGCCCGAAGGCCTGTTTCTACGCTAGGTAACTCTATGACTCTATAACTGAGTTTTCCCATCCATAGCTTATGGAACAGTGTGGGGCAATTCGTTATGTATGTAAAACAGCACAGAAACAACTGTAAGCATTTCAGTGTCTGGAACCTGTTCCATTAGTCAATTAGAACATCGCTCATCTGTATCTCAATTCTATCTACTTGCCTTGCCTTCAAATTCTTCAGCCTTTTAAAAGACTATCCATCTCAGTTCTGAAATACTTAATGAATCCCCAACCGTAACAGTTTTTAGATGAATGTCCTTTATAGCCTGGGTCTAATTTTAAGGTTATTCTACCCCCACCCCCATGCCAGTTCTGGACCTGCCCATCACAGGAAGCAGCTTCCTCATGTTTTGTATAGAATTGGGCCAAGCATCTTATTTCTGGGAAATCTTAACTACAGTCTCCATAATTTGCAGGCACAGTAGTGTAGTGGTTAGCGTAACACTTTACAGCGCCAGTGACCCGGGTTCAATTCCCACCGCTGTCTGTAAGGAGTTTGTACGTTCTCCCTGTATCTGCGTGGGTTTCCTCCTGGTGTTTTAGTTTCCTGCCACATCCCAAAGATGTACGGATTAGGAAGTTGTGGGCATGCTATGTTGGTGCCAGAAATGTAGGGACACTTGTGGGCTGCCCCCAGAACACTCTACGCAAAAGATGCATTTCACTGTGTGTTTCGATGTACATGTGACTAATAAAGATACCTTATCTCATCTTATCTTAAATCTGTTACTCAACAGACAACAGTAAAATCAGACGGAGTGAAAACAATCTCAATTAAATATACAAAGGATGCAATTTTTTCCTTGGATTGGAAGCACTGAATGTGCAATACAGCAGTATGTGTGCATTGTGTTCCTCTTCGAAAGCAGAGGCTAATATATCATGGCTAGCAGAACTGATCTGAGGACATATTTCTGGAGGAACCTATGATAATCAATGTTGAGAGTCCAGAGACTCCAACAGCAGTTCCTGGCTCATACTTTCCTCTGTCTATTAATTGTACTGTAAAGATCAACTTCTGTGAAGAATACTGCAGTGTAAGTATAAAGTAATTGATTGTTTATGTTGCTCTGAGAATATTGGGGTCCAAGAAGAAAAAGTTTGTGAAAAGCAAAAGGAAGAGCTTCTTTGAACATTAATACAATTGCTAGTTTTTGTAAATTAATTGATTCATACTTGAGAATATTCACAGGACTGGAAGGAAAAAGCAGAGGAGTGGGATTAATTGTATAGATATTTCAAAGAGCAGGCACATGCATGGTGGGCTCTGGCACTGCTGCATTCTATGAATGCTCTTTTAAATGCCAGTTATGAGCAATTCATGAAGAATTACAGCGGGATTAATGGAGAGGAGGGAGGAATGGAGAGAATCAATGAGATTTGAGCCGGCATTAATGAATATAAACAACACAGAGATTTTGTAGTATTACCACAGGAGCACTCATGTACAGTGATAGTTCGAGTGACAGAAACAAATACACTGAAATAAAGCACCTGATTAACATGGTAATGCCAACGTATAGAAAAAAGCACCAGATTGGGGACCGCTAGCATTTCTATTTCCTTTTTAATCAGCGTTTGTATTCAATACAGAACAGCTGTAAATTCTGGCCAATTAGTTTTGCACATGTGTATTGGATCCTGCCAGCTGGGACTGAAGTAATCCAGGACAATATCTGCACAGCATTATTCAGGTTCTCAGATCGGGTCAGTACCTAAAGTGACACTATTTGAGAGAAACAAGGTGGAAGTGAGCTTTTTAAAACTGGTTGGTGTCAGGACTGAACAATGGATGCTCCTGTATAATGAGATCAGCCATCCTATAGACTGTCAATTATGATTCAACAGGTCATGGCAGAGTAGGATAGATATAGTCACTAAGGTTCAGATCTTCATTTTAGTCTTCATGACAATGTCATCTGTTCTTGAGGAAAATACAAATCACGACTAATGCACTGAAATGTTTAGAGGGATATGGGCCAAAAACGGGCAAATAGGACTAGGTTAGATGGGCAACTTGGTTGGCATGGACCAGTTGGGCCGAAGGGCTTGTTCCCATGCTATGTGACTCTATGGCACAAAGATGACTGGACAGCACAGTGGAAGAGCTGGTAGTGTTGATGCCCCACAGCTTGACTGACCTGGGTTCAATCCCGACCTCTGCTATTACATGCATGGAGTTTGCATGTTCTCCCAGTGACTATGTGATTTTCCCCTGGGTGCTCTGGTTTCCTCCCACATGCCAGAGTTCTGCAGGTTAATAGGTTAATGTACCACTGTCAATTGCCCCTAGTGTGTGGATGAGTGGTCAAATCTGGGGAGAGTTGATGGGAATGTGCGGAGAATATATTACAGGAAAAATTAGCTGGAGAATGAAATTGCTCAGTGAACTGGCATGGAATCAATGGACTGAATGGCTTCCTTCTTTGTCATTTGAAAGTAAGGAATAATATTGTAAATCTGCAAAATAAACAACCATAAACTTCAAACCTATATTTCTCTTTCATATCATCGACCTGTTTGCTGAATATTTTCAGCGTTTACTTCAGATTTTCTGCATTCATATTTTTATGACTTTTAATGTCAAATCAACTCTCTGAGCAAAATGAAAAGCAACACTATAAAATTAAAGTCAGTTTTCCGTAGCTGAATTTACTTTTATTCTTTTCATCGCAGGCCCTATTGACATGAATTTGGTCTGATTATGTTTGGTGTTGATGTAGTTTGCTGGAACTCCTCTGTTTGATGTTTACACCTCATCATAAGCTCTATTCACATCTGCAAGGATGAATAACTCTGTCAACTGCTCAGTCTAGTTTTCAGATGGAACTCAACAGGCTGAGGAGGGGATTTCTTTTCTAAGCTATGTTCTAGGGCATTCTAATCCATTCCTATAGGAATTTAGCTTTTCTATGGATTCACTTTAAAGAAGAAGACACTTTGGGGATGGATTAAATTAAAGGAGGAGGAAGCTGTTACAGATCTCACAGTACAATTTCAATACAATTGTATTTTCGACTGTGAATCTTTTGAATTTATAGTACATTCTTTTTAGTAGAATGCAGTACAATCCTCAGTCAATAACTTGTTTAACAGAACTTGATTCATGTTTTTGATCCTAGTTCGCCTGGTGAGAAAACACAGCAGGCCTGGAGGTTCAATACAAAATTCTTTGGAAATGGCAGGACAAGTTGATAATGTATAAGGCATCCTAATCTTTATAAGTCAAGGCTAAGGAACTTTGACCAAAGAGGAAAAGCAAGTACCAAATGTGTGCAATGCTTGTTAGAAAGCCCAGACTTAGCACACAATATTGGGTATCATTGATGATTATTACCATGAGGGAGGAATTCATCTTTGGTTACAATTGCTGGATGTGTGGGAAAGTATCATTCACTGGTCACACTCATGCTCCTATTTTCAGTTCTAATGATTTTACTGAACATTTTACAGATGGCGCACACTGCAGCAACTTGCCAAAGCTTCTTCGGCAGCACCTCTTATACCTGTGAGCTCTAATACCGAGAAGGGCAAGGGCAGCAGATGCACTGACAGATAACCTGAGTATTAAAGGTGGTGGATGGGATGCCAATCAAGTTGGCTGCTTTGCCTCAAAGGATGTTCAGCTTTCTAAGGGTTGTTGGTGCAAGTGGAAAGTGTTTGATCACATTCTTGACTTGTGCCTTGTAGATGATTGAAAGACTTTGGAGAATCAGGTGGTGAGTCGCTCTGCAGATTATCCAGCCCCTGGCCTCTCTTGTGGCCATGGTATTTATGTGGCTGATCATAAGAATCTGGTCAGCAGTGACCCTCTCAAGGATGTTGATGGTGAGGGGCTGAGCAATTGCAATGCCAAAGAGAAAATGTCAGGCTCTCCCTTGTTGGAGATGGTCATTGCTGAGTAATTGTGTGGCATGAACATTGTCTGCCACTTATCCACCAGTGCCAGGAATGTTGTCCAGAACTTGCTACATGTAGGCATGGGCTGCTTCATTTACCAAAAAACTGTAAATAAAATTCAACGTTGCACAATCATCAGTGAACATTCCCACTTCTGACCTGATGAAGAAGGAAAATCATTGATGAAGTAAGTGAAAATGACATTGTCCTGAGGCACTCATATAGGGCTGAGTGATTGACCTCCAACAACCAGAAGCATCTTCCATTGTGTGAGGTACGACCCCAGCCAGTGGGGAACTCACCCTTCAAAAATAAGATGAAGACCTGTTTTCCTAATAAATAATGATTTACATAATGTGAGCAGTTTTGCTTTAAATTATTTTCAGGATAAAGGTAATACTATCAGGGCCTGTTTGTTGTCCATCCTCATTGTCCTAGAGATGCAGGTCAGTCTGAGGAAGTAAAGGGTTAAGAAACTGTGACTGACTGTAACTATACATATAGCTGATGTAAAAATACCTCGCAAGCAAGAGCACGCAAGCTACTGATTCATGGAAAAGTGATAATTACTGTGTCCGGAACCTTGGTTGCAGACCAGTTATGCCAGACAATAAGGGTGGTGGGTGCAATAAACGAGTGGGAAGCTTGTTTTAAACAATGAGGGTGATACCTGTCTTTGAACCTCTTGATTGTAAATCAATTATATTGGACAATGGGTGCGATGTCTGCCTTTGGATCTCTGAGGCCTGAACGAAACTCGTGGAGCCAAATTCATTAAGTGTGCGTGACAATATCTGTATAAATTTCTGTCTCCTCCTCTGGACTGTGGAGACCTCCGATAAAGACTCTACATGAGAGTCTGAGGAGAATTCTCCTGCAGTATACTGCTAATAAATGCGTTTTAACAGAATTAATCTGTGGCACTGTGTTACTTTGCAGCAGACAGCAGTGGGAACTTAAAATCGGGACAACAAGTCCTCCACTTAAACTGCAGCAGTCCTTGTGGTGATGGTGCTCTCCCAAAAGAATAGTTCTGCAAGTGTGTATTCATCAATGGACTCTTTCTTAAGAACAAATATTCGAGTTCTGTATGTTATTTCTACCTTACAGAGGAGGTAACTGGAAAGACCATTGCTTTCCTTTTCTCAGGCAGTGTCACTCACCTTTCCCTGTCGCACATATGCAAGCACAAGCAAACACTCACTGAGGATAACTTCCCCCACTCTCCTTCATAATATAGTTGCGGGATCTTTTGCATCCAGCCAAGAGAGCAGGTAAGGCTTCAGTGTGATGGTTCATCTCAAAGCACCGCTGACGGTTCAGCACTCCCTCTAACACTTCCGTAGACAGTCAGCCAGGGTCTTTGTGCACCATTCTCTGAAAATGATCTATACTTTTCTGAACCATTGCTCATATTTCCATTTACAGAACCAAATAGATAAAATATCATGTTATTTTATCTTGGAGTTAGCCTGTACAATAATTTCTTTGACTCATTGGTGCAAAGTACCCAGTTGCTGAGGGCAGCAAAGATTGTGCTGCTACAACAAGGCAGAAACATTGTTGCACCCTGGCAGTGTTAAGTAAGCAATAAACCATTTCACATGTGTATTGCCCTCTGAAATTTGGCACTAATAAATGACCATCTGTCCTTCAGGTTTAGTTTTACCTTTAAAATATTGGTAGGGCACTTCCATTGTACATGGCAATAAGATAGCAGTGTAAATCAAAATAAGGGAATTATTATTTGCACCTATCATAATGGAAAACACACTTGTAAGTATCTGGTTTCCAATGGCAGGCAATAGGGTATTTACTGCATTAGTTATTATCGTCAGTTGCAGGTGCATTCTTATGCAGCAGATTGGGTTGAAAACACTGCTCAATCAATGAGAAGAAACAAACATGAATAAAATAGCCCAGGTCCTTTCTGGGTTAGCTGCCATAAATAAAAGACAAAGAATATAATCAAACCAAAGCCTTGCCAAATTCAACAATGCAGCCAAGGAACTAGCAAACAGCTAGAGCAGTGCAACATTGAAGAATATACCATACATGTTCAACTGCCATACCCATGCAAATATGAATATACATTTGGATGCAAAATGTCTGAATACTTACACTAAAAATATTTGCATTCACCATTACATGTAACTACATCAATAGTTTTGTTCTCCATTGCAGTGTTTTTTAAGGAATTGTTGTGAAGCAAACCACATGGATATTTTATGTTATTTACTTTTTTTTCTAATGAGGCAATCTCATAAATTGGGTAGAGTTATAATAATCTGATCATGTCATCTGTTATACAGGAGAATACCTGCAATATCAGCAACTACATTCTCCAGTGTAGCACTGAACTTAGAATAACATGCAAAGGTCAGTAGAAAACCTGACCCTATTGTGCAACTGATAATGCATGCGATCTTCTGATGTTAAATAACTTCAAACAACAGAATGAATGTCCTATTTATAGAGCTGTTTACTTACAAGGGTTCTTTGCTTCAGTGAAGCTACTGGCCATTTGAGTATACTGTCAGATCCATAAACATAACCTTCAGCTCAATATGTATTCACAATTTATGCTTCATATTATAAGAATGTTACATTATAAAATCAGATTGCATGTTTACTTACATCTGTTTAGATTTTAATAATCTCCATTCAGCCCTTAAAATCACGATTCACTATTATAAACTGTGTTAACTATAAGAAATTGGAATGCTTATATTTTCACATTCAAATGATTACAATGTCTTTGCAATCATATTTGTCTTGTGCTTTTTATCAGTCTGGCTAACCCTTGCAGCAGGTAGCTCTTTTGAATCCTTTGCAAGTGTCATTAGCAACTGGAAGATTATCATGCCGGCTTTCTTTCTTGCCATTGACATCATATGGCACTGATCCAAATTTATGTATGATCCTGATATCAGTAAAATCAGCATGATGCTAGAAGCACTTAAACATTGACCACACAGATTACAACAAGTATAAAAACACATAGGACTAGATTAATAATGTAAGTGCCAGAAAAAGAGGGATAAGCTGGAAATTTACTGCAAATCAGTTGTTGTCTGGAAAGACAGGCAGGTTAATGGCTTAACCCAAACCATTCAACTACTGATCAGTCTAAGGCACTCTGAACATTTCTTTATGTGATTTTTGTATGGTTTAGCATCACCTGTATATTTGACTGTGTATAAATGCTTGAACCAAATGCATACGTATTTATTTGTCAAAGTAGGTCACTTAATGAAATCAAAATAAAATGTATAAATTTAATGTTGGCCAGGGATGGTTTTCTAACACAAAGAAATGCAATTTCTTGCTCCACTTCAACTTCACCAGAAGTGCATTAGAAAATCCCAACCTTAGCATTGAGAGAGATAGTAGGTAAGGAGATGATAAACAAATTCACCTTGACAGTTGTTTGAGACATTGGATTCAAGAAAGGTCAATTGATTTCATGCAACAGTGTAAAATGCATGATTAGAAATCAAAGGGAATAAAATAGTCTGAGATTTAAGGCAGGCTGCCATCATACACAACTACACTGGATTTACTTAACCAGATGCTAAAAGTGGACAACACATATGGTACTGCAGTTGCCTCATGGATTCAGTGATCCGGGTTCAATCCTGACCTCCAGAGCTGCCTGTGTGGAGTCTGTACATTCTCCCTGTGACCATGCGGGCTCCCTGGAGTTTTCTGGTTTCCTCCCAAAAACATGTGTTTTGTTAGGTTAATTGGTTACTGAAAATTATCCTTTCTGTAGCTGGGAGGTAGGGAATCAGGCTGGAATTAATGTACAAGTGAGAAACAGTAGGTTACAGGGAAATAAATGGGGGAATATAATTGATGGGTTGCATAGAGTGCTGGCAGAATAAGTTCCTTTCATGTGGTGAGAAAATATGAAACAGATCAGCCAGTACCAGGTAACAGGATGACACATGTGAACTGCTGGGCCCGCAATGTCAAAAAAATAATTTCAGGAAAGCATGTGCTCCACTGTGACACCCAGTTGAGGCCTGAAAGTGGGTCCTAAGAGAAAGTGCTCAGGTGTCAACATTGATTACAAGGCATTCTATTGGCTCTTAGGCACTTATAGATGTACCAAGAATATGAAAAGAGCTGCGTAAACACAAATTGGTTCTTTCCATCATGGTAGGCTCCAACCTGCTCATTAAAGCTACATTAAAGAAGGTATAATATACCCATATTAAAACGATTCAAGGGTCATTCACAATTGTTGAGTTGAATAGGTAGACACAATTCCGGATTGCATAAAGAGAATTTCACAATGCATGCTTGTTTAAGGTGGTGTGTCATTATTTACATCAGTGCAGAGGGCATAATGGAACAATGAGTGCCTATAGTTACATATGTGCATATATTAAATATTATTGCTCATATTGATTAGGGATGAACAAGCACATACTCTTGGAAGACAATTTTAAAAATTTACCACACTTTACTGAAATCAACAGTCCTTATACTGAATTAATTCTCTATGAGCAGTAAGCAAAACTAAAGGAATTACCTTTGATGTAAAAATGTTTAAACATTGCTCCTTTGGAGTGTTGTTTGCATTGATGCAGTAACTCTAAGTAGCGCTAAGAGAGATCAGTTACACCATCCCAGAATCTCCCCGCATATACTAAGGCTATCCAGCCCATCCATCATGCCTGTGGCAGCTCTTTGAAGGAGTTATCCAATTGGCCGCAATTTCCTCATGTCCGTGCAGATTAATACTTCACAGATAGTTACCTAATTCACCATTGAAAGCTAATGCTCAATCTGCTTTGTCCACTTAAACCCTTAAACCAGTAAATGGGAACAAAGATCAATTGGCCATTCAGCCCTTCGAGCAGATTCTATCATTTGCTTAGATCACGGCCAATATGTATCTTAACTCCTAACACTTTGGTTCCCCAACTCTCAATACCCCTGACTGACTAAAAGCTGTCGATCTCAGTTTTGAGATTTTCAATTGAACCCCAGTTCTACAATTTATAGGGAAGAGAATTCCAGATTTGCGGTACTATGAGAAGGAGTGCTTCCTGTCATCACCACAAAAACCTTAGCTCTAACTTTAAGGTGTTGCCTCCTTCTTCTGGACCCTGTTACCAAAGGAAAGAATTTCTATCTGCCCTATCAACTCCCTTATTCTTCATACATGCCTTAATTGGGTACTTCCTACTCTTTTAAACACAAGAAAATAACTGCATTAATCTATGCAATCTAGCTTCATAATTTAATCCTTCTAGTCTAGTTTCAAACTGATACATCCCACTCCAAGATTAAATCTCCTTCTATGAGGAGTTAATTCAATTTTCCTGCCTTCCTTTACCATTTACTTGAACAGCTTAATTTTGGAAATAAACAACAACGTGGTGCAGTTGATATTAAACACAAATTTACTTACACTATTGATCTAATAACTTCATGCGAGGCATTGCCTGCTCAAAGACACATATCGGCTTGATGTGCAGTCATGGACAGCGAGGAAATGAGTTCCAGATGACTGAATCATCTCTGCCACACTGAAACTAACAATCATCCATATCTATATAAAAAAAGGTTTATTTATCTGACAATAGTGGCACTAAATGACATAGTAAAATAAAAATCGACTTAGAATCTCTCTTGTTAAAAAGAATGTTGCCAGTGATGAGAAACATGACGTTACTGATCAGAGGTTTAGAATTATGTCTGCTGTGTGCGATATAAGCATTTGCAAAGTCACATCTGGAACTTTGCAAGTTTCTCACCTTGCTGATACTGAAAAAAGGCAGCAATTTTGTTTGTGTTTGTTGGAGTATTTTCCTTCTTGCAATGATTGGTGGCTGTCAGTTTGAATTTTTAGCTATTAGAATTTATATTCAGTGTGGTATCACAGATGCATGATCAAATGCACACAAGTAAACATATGCATGAACTGTTTAAGAGGATGATTGAAGTCTGATCTGTCAGCCACAGGCTGAGTTATGCTTTGAGCCCAAGTGAGGGTATGACCCCTTTAAGAAACTCCCTTTTAAAAATGATAGCTCCAGAGATATGAGTAACCATAGCCTTTCTCTAGCAAAGTGTTCACAGAAAAGAGGAGACTGAAAGAAGCTGGGTGAGCAGAGAGAGAGGAGAAATATTTGGTTTTGGATTGTTTAAGGACCATTGCTCGGAAAGGAAAGGAGGCTCTGAGGAGCTGGAATTCCGTAACATCATTTAATGTGCACATCTTCATTAATGGACAATTTCAAGAATGATTCACCTGTTTTTTTTTAAATACACCATAAATCATTTTGTAACTCAGTAGTTCAAAATGACATTTCACCGCCACACAAGACATTTGGTCCTGATTAGATCCATTCATTATTTAACAAGCACTGCTCAGCAGAAACCTTGCATTGGGATTATGGTGTTCGCAATGCAGTTCAGTGAATTGTGTGCAACATCGGGACAGCTTATAATCAAAATTTCATTTGCTGAATGTTTGAAGGTTGGACACAACCTGTAACATTAGCAAACATCTATCATGTTCAACATTTATCAAACAAGTGCACAAATCTAATTTTTACAAGGAAGGCCAGTATGGTAAATAAAAACTCTTTTTATGTTTCAGACATGGTGCCCTTTAACCTTTGTATATGTGCTGACAGTGGCTCAGGGGCACCACTTTCCTCCCTGATTCAGAAGGTTGTGGGTTTAAGCCCCACACTGGAGACATAAGCACATCATCTAAGCAAGCACTCCTGAACTGAAGAAGTGCTGTAATGTCAAATGTGGTTTCATTCCAACGACATGTTAAACTGCAGCCTTGTCTGTCTTCTCGGGTAAATGTAGGAGCAGGAGATGTTTATGTAATCAATACTTATTCCTTCACCAACATCACTAAAAAAAATCTGGTCAATGGGAGCTTGCTATGCATAAACTGGCTGGTGTACTTCATACAACAGTAACAACTCATAAGATGTAATTCATTGATTGTGAAGTGTATTATACATCCTGAGCATGAGGAATGCTGTGTATAAATAATGAAAGCATTAATGATTCAGTATGGAGGAAAGCTATTCATACCATGGTGCCTTTTTGACAGCCATCTAATAATTCTCATTCCCCTGTTCTTTCCCCTGGTCTTTCCCCTTTCAAATTAAATTAAATTATTATTTTTTAAAATTTTATTTACAGCGTGGTAACAGCCCCTTCCGGCCCAACGAGTCCGCGCCGCCCATTTTAAACCCAATTGACCTACCCGTACGTCTTTGCAATGTGGGAGGAAACCAGAGTACCCGGAGGAAACCCACACAGACATGGGAGAATGTACAAACTCCTTACAGACAATGATGGGAATTGAACCCCGATCGCTGGTGCTGTAATAGCGTCACGCTAACTGCTACGCTACCGTGCTGTTCAGCTTTTCCCTCTAGTAGATCATTGTTAAATCTACTTCCACCAACTCTTCAGGCAGTGTATTTCTTCTCAGAATAACCCCCTGTATAAAAAAATTATCCTCATATCCCCTTTGATTCTGTTACCATTACAATAAATCAATGCCCTCTGGTTACCAATATCTGTCAGTACCAAGTGACTCTATCAAAACCCTTCCTGACTTTTGAACATCTTTATTAAATCTCCCCTTAACATTTTCTAATCTAATGAAAATAACCACAGCTTCTTTAGTCTTTTGACCTAAATGAAGTATTTCATCCTTGGTATCAGTCTCCTAGATTTCCTCAGCACCCACTCTAAAACCTCAGTGGTCTTCCAAAACCATAATGTATATGTATTTGTCGTGATATTTCAAATGGGTCTTAAACAGTATTTCATAAAGATCCAGCATAATTCAAGGCTTCTGTGCCCCGTGATAAAGAAAAGAGACCCAAATATGTTTTTAACAGCATTTTTCAACTTGTCCTTCAGCTACAAAGATTTGTGCCAAAATGCCACCCAGCTCCCTCTGTTCCTGAATCCCCTTTATCCCTTAGTACAACGTCAAAGTTATTGCAAGGATAATAGTAACTCAGTCATTGTCCTTCAGGCTTGATGTCAGCTATATCAGTTTCAGACTGTGATGCTCCTAGATAACTCTTTACAAATAGTTTCAAGTTGCAGTCTAAGACAGTATGGGTCTCCATGGAAAGAATGTTCTGCTTCACAGATAACAGAAGTGAATGTAATGCACTGCCAATTAAACATGATTTTTAAAATAGCTGCTTAACAGTTTTACATGAACACTGTATTGTATTACTGAACATGGCAGTTTTTGCAACAGAGAAAAGGTTGTCAGCTGCTGAGAAAGTGTTAAATGATGCTATTAGGGGCCAGGGCTGATAGCTTGCTTTTCTTCTCATCCCTTTTAACAAAATAATACTGTATAAAGGCCTACTCCAAACTAACATTTATAAAGAAATTGTGGGCATCTGATATTTTGTTTCAGTGAAAATCAATGAAAAATTCAACCCCTTTTTCATTAAAAATGAGGCAAATGTGTGATCATAAATTTCTGACAATGACAAATATGATCCAAAGGAGAGGTGAAGAATGAAACCTGACCCATAGGCTTTTGCTTGGGTTGACACTGCAGCATTTATCTCACTCCCATCAGAGCATTCACAAGAGACCACCAAAGTTAGAACAGAACTTGAAACTCAAAATTGGTTCAGTCAGCTTGAGCATGGTTTGATTGAAGGGGACAGGAATTTATATGTCTCTGATCATCTGATCTTTGCTCCAGCATTCTCCAAACATTTAGAAGTACAATTATTATACCTCCCTGCTATGAGTTTCCTTCTGTAGTATGTTGGTGATATTGTAGGTCATAGGAGATCAATGCAGGGATGAGTTTGTTCAGGTTCATGATGCTAGACCATACACCTTGATACCAACCTGGCAGGAGAGGGCAGTGAATCGATTATTCACCGAGGGCTTGATGAATTGGACAAAGAGTTAGAATGATTCGGAAACTTCAGGTTGAATCAGAAATCACCTTGAATTGGTTAGTCAAGGAGTTTCACTCTCCTGAAAGATTCAATATATTGGGGCAAGGGATGACTGTTAAAGGATCTGAAACTATTCGATTGGATGGATCTACAGGTGGGAAGTCCAAATGTTGGGGTCAGATAAAGAAGGAATCTAATGAAGAGGAGGAAGAATATGGTTATTCAGATTGCTGATCACTGAGATGCCTTTATGTGGATATAAACATGCAGGTGAGAGAGAAAGGAAGGTGAGGGTGGCCACACAGCTTGGATGAGATGAAATTCAAAACACATGCAGATGCTGGAAATCTGAAATAAAAACAGAAACTGCTAGAAACACTCTGCAGGTCAGGCAGCACTGATGGACAGAGAAACAGAGTTCAACGTTTCAGGTGCCAGACTGTGATGAAGGGTCCTCAGCCTGAAACATTCACTCTTTCTCTTTCTACAGATGCTCCCTACCTTGAATGGAATGAACTTGGACGGGAAGAGTACCATGGGAGCATAAATCTCTGGGCTGAATTCTAGACACTTCCTCGTAATATAGGTAGAACTGGCAAAGCTAAATGTTAACTACCAATCTACATGGAGAACTGTAATCCATTAATCCCGTTGAAATAAATGTTCTTGTCCACGAGGATCATATAAGCGGTGACGTGCAATAGGGAAGTCTCACAAAGAGGGGATATGAAGGGTACTATATGTCGAAGAAACCGAGGGAAAACAAGTTTGATATGAAAACTCACCTTGAGGAGATTTAGGTTAACCTAAGGAGGGTGAGGAGTGCGACACGCTGGGTACGAGCAGTGATCTGCGTTACCGTCTCACCCAACAGTTACAGCAATGTGACACCTGACACCGAGAAACAACTTGAACAAAGTTTAAAGCCAGATCCCAAGGGGCGATACCACCACCTCCCCTCCACACACACATATATATAGTGTCTGTGTGTGTGTTCTTTCCAGGCAGCGGTTTATTTGGAGATGTTTTCTCAAAGTGTGTCCTCTTTTGAATAATTTAAGAATTCACATGAAACCGAGTACAGGCTTGATGCTACATGACCAGAATGAAAACAGAAGTGACAAGATGCTGGTAAGGAGGGAGAAGGCGGGGGGTGGGGGTGGGGGAGACGGTGTTTGCCAGCCCTGAACTTGGTTCAGATGCAAGGGGAAGGCTGGAGACCAGGGTGACTGAGATTTAACAGTTGACCTCCCCAGATTACTGTCAGGGCTCGTACCCTGCGACGTCTGGGGAACTGACCCCAATGGCTGCTGCCGCCGCTGAATTTGCGGAAGGGCTGGAAGCTTCGCGCTGGCCACTGACAGCGGCGGCTCCCCAGCGGGCAAAGTACGCGGTGCCCGCGAACACAGCACACCACATCAGACAGCCCTCTCCTCCTCCCCGCCCGCCCGCCACCGCTCACAGTCAAAACCACTCCGTGAGCTCCTTCCTATTAATCCGATCCCCTGTGAGCCGATCAAAGATCCGTGTCAGTGCCGGTGTCACCCTCCATATTCACTGACATTTCGACGGACCATTCCGGAGGCTTTAATCGGTGACTGCAAAGAAATACCCGGCCGCGTTAGAGGGCCGTCAACGGGGCATCTCAGCAGAAACAGGGCAAGACCGCCCCTTACTCCTTATGGCTGTGTTCTCCTGCGCTAAAATATCTGTGTCACCGTGTTCCAGAAAATAACTAGCGGTGCCATCCGCCTTTGGAAGGGGGCGGTGAGCGCCTTCTAACCCTTCCCTTGGCATGAGAGTGCCCGTGTTCCGCTGCCTGCCCGCCGAGTGCCTTTGATCCCAGGGAGACGGTGGCACTGGCTGCCTGCGTGCCGTGTGGGCGCCCGCCCCATCTGCTACTTTGCCGGGGTGGGATTCTGTCGATGCCATCCACACCGAGGGGACGAGCATCTGAACCGCCCCCCCCCCACCCGCTCGAAAATTCTATCATAAACATCCCTCCATCCGCTCCAGCATCGCCGTCGTTATCGAAGGGTCCATCTCGTCACCCCTGTGCCGCCGATGCACAATGTTAAACTTCCTCAGCCGCGCAGATGGTGAGTTCCAGCGGGTCCACTCTCACTCATCGCTGCACCTCGTCACTCTTTCTTTCCTTAACCCTGGCAAGAGTGAGACCCCCCCCCCCCCCCCCCACACACACACACACACAACTCCCTTCTTGTGTCTTTTAGCGACAGACCTTCAGCTTCTGAATCCTTTCCAACCTTAGGCCGTCTGTCCGGCTCCTGAGAAGTTGTGGGTGAACACCTGCCACCACCACACATCCCCCCACCCCCCGCACAACCAACCACCCCCGTCCCCGGGGAGCCGGGCACCGGAGAACTGCCACTGCACCAACCTGACAGTCCCTCAAACAAAAACCCAACAAATTCAGCCCTGGGAGGGATTAACACATGGTAGAGCAGAGCGGGGGAGGGGGGGACGTTTATTTTGTGTGTGTATCTCCCCCTCCCGGAGCCCGCAGGCTCAGGCCCTGCTGCTGTCTGCGGGCTCCGAAGGCGGTGTGGAATTGCCCTCAGAGACGCGCTCGCACACGTTAATACGGGTCCGATCCGACCGAGTTGTGACGTGCGAACGCAGCCGCATCTTGGAGCCAGCTCTCCTCTCTCTGTACTGTACCAGACTCCGCCACTCTTAACATATTTCCACCCGCCACTCCCCCGCCCCCTCCTCTTCACCAGCCAAGGATTTTTTCCTCCATGTCATCTCGGGAGAGTCCGCCAGTGATCTGAATCTATTTCCGCAGCGAGCGAAGATCTCAGCCGCTTCCTCTCGCCTCTTTTTTTATTATTTCGCAATCTTGTGTTTTTCCCCCCTCAACATAATCCGCTTCACAAAACAAAAAAAAACCCCGCTACTCCATCGGACTGGTTTTTTTTAACGGTTCTACTTGCGGGAGAGCGAGAGGGAGAGACACATTCCCCGTACAAATGCATCCTGGAGTTTAATGGCTTTCAGAAGAACCGGTTCCAATTGTTGATTGTTTTTTTAGGGGTAAAATGGGAAGAGTTAGATTCGAGGAATGGAAATCTTCCCACTCCACACTGGGTATATGTGCTAGCATTGTGAAGAAGTAGGCACAGTTTTCGGATTGGAAGGTAAGAGGCAAGCTGCTTGCTCTTTCTCGCTCTTTAGCGTAAGACCTCACCGCGGGTCGTAGGCTTGTATGTACCATATATATCCGATATCCGCTTCAGTCGGTGACAGCAACCATTCTTAAATCTTTGCCAGTCAGTCGGGCCGGCCTCGGTAACCGTCCCTTTCAGATATTTTGCTTAAAAGTAAAACGCCTGGAGACAAATGATCCTGGCAGATTCAAAAACAATTAAGTTGTCCTGAGCGGGATGGCGGGTGGGAAATGTTAGATGAGAAACGTGTTTGTAGAGGAAGTTGAGATGGAAGTGAGCCAGTGCGAGAGTCTCAGCATCCAGAACAACTTGTGCAGACAGCGGGGCTCTGGCGCCGACTATGTCTTACACGGCTGCTGCTATTAAACTTGTGGGAACGGCTTCACTGGACACCTGCGCTGCTTTTTTTAAATTGTCCAAATACAGAAACCTCTCTTGAGCCTTTACTCGGCTGCACCTGAACACTGTGTGCACGTTAACCGAACGCGTTACAGGACAAAGTTTTCTCTCTTTTTTTTTGGGGGGGGGGGTAAAAGAACTGATTTTAGTTGGATACCCTGACTTCCCTGAACACGAGTAGAAGATTGCGGATGCTCCTCCGTTTCGGTCCCGCTTGCCAGCCTGTGTCGGGCTCCGCTGGATAATGCAGAGTGGAGATGTGTTTGCCACTCTGCTGTAACATCTTCTGTTCGACCGGCTGTGACTCACGGGGAGACTGCAGCTCTGCATCACGTCTACTTAGAATTTGGGCGCTAAACTACGAACCCTGAAAAGCTGCGTTTAAAGAGGTCTCCAATCGCACGGGGCCAGAGACGCATTTCTCGAGCCTGTTTTCTTTTTGTTAAACAAAAGTGTCATTTTAATCAGATGCATTTGAACTTTTGTCACAGAGCTAAAATGAACAAAGGCAGGACAAGGATTTGCAGCAATATTTGCAGCTCTGTAAAATCCTGAAGTGTATTATTATTGAATTCCTAACTGTAAGCTTTTAAACTCCAGCACCATTGACCCGTGCAATGTCCCTGTATCCAGCTCTTTCCACTTGCTTAAGTGAAGGCTACATTCACATCGCTGAGATTCAATCGATGTTAACAGGTTTAATAAAAATTAATATATGAACTGTTAATTTAGGCGAATAGCAAGGAATATTATGAGAACATTGTGACAATCTTGGAGTTTTTTAAGCGTCCTTGTAGTACGATGCGATTCTTATTCCAAGCTAAATGTTTTTTTTTCGCAATGACCAATTTAACCCCTGGACACGTCTTCAATTCAATCATCAGTTCAGGTAGAATGCTCCGGGCCTCCCAGCCTCATTTGATATTCAAGAAGATGCGCCTTGTTTACACATTATGGGTCCCACCGGATGACGTGAATTGGAATGTAAAGACTTATCACTAAGAGAATATAAAGTTCATTCTGACGCATTGCAAAGTACCTCACAGAACCGTGGGGTTAACCGTAAGGAAGAATTAAGTGGGGGGATGCACGCAGCAAGATGGACTGAGAAAGGTAAACCGCGTGAAAGGGTATCTTAACTACAAGTCGTCCTGCTAAGCATGACATTTAAGATGCTGACTAATTTGTCTAACTTTCAGGTGTGCAATCTGGTTCATACATCGGAGATTCTTTGATTCCCGCCTGGAAAGTAAGCACCCAGCACAGTTATCTCAGAAATAGCCGGCACAATATTATCATATCTTTATAATACCGTGGACGTGCTGGGAATATTAAAAAGTACATCACTGGTACTTGAGAAAAGGTGATTTTAAAAAAGACATTATGAAATGCATAAAACAGAAACGGGAGCATCTGGTTCAAACCAGCACAACCTTCCAGTTGAAGGCATCTTCTTGTCGTCAATTTTTTGGGTCTGGGGTGCCTTTTCTTTAGAACAACCCGTGCACCAATGCCTGCATGCTGACCCTTTTGCACTGCGCTTTCGGAGTTCAGTGCAGTGAGTAACCAGAGAAGTCCCACCACGGACACCCACGTGCACCGGCCGATCCGTGCAATGCTTAGGAGTTTTAGAATTTCCCTTAAGTTGCAGAAACAAAAGTTTAATTATATAGTGGAGCTGTCGTATCAATCTCAGTGCAGGGCAGACTTGGGAACAAGGGTTTGTGTGCAGATACAACGAATGCATGTAGATTGCTTCCGATAATCCCATCTCCAGCCTTAAAAGTAAATGCTAAACACTTAATCAGCGGCGTGTTTTAAATCCAGTCTACATGATGGCTATGTGGAAAAGAATCACTTCATTAGATGTGGCTATTGATCGGCGAGGGATGATTATAGTATTCCACGCATTATTTTAGAACAATATGTGCTTAACTTTCTGAGTTATCATTCTAATTTGCTTTATTTGGTGAACGACAAACTTGGTGACAGAGTGGTGGTGTTGCTTTAGATATCTGAAGGAGACGGGCTCTGGTGCTGTGTAATTACCGACCTCAGCTCCCTCACTTGGCACTGACACTGGGATAACATCCGCGTGGCGGCGATGTTTTCTCAGCCATCAAACAAAAACCTCAGTGTAAAATTCAAGCCGTTGTATCAGTGATAGCCCAACTCTTAATGGTGAAATGATCACGCGGGACCGTTGATCACCGGCCGCCAACGACGAGCCCGCGGTGGACTTGCCGAGCTGTTACTTGCATTCTAACCTTCTTCCCTTCCCCAGGCCAAATGACATAGGATGAGGGCCTTTGGTGACCTGGTGACTTATGTGTTTGCAACCCATCTCCTGGTTATGGTTGGATCTAACGTTGCCGAGGACCTGTGCTCCGCCTTCGTGAAAGGAGTCATTTACGGATCGTATTCGCTCAACGAATTATTTCCTCAAAACTCCACCAACTGCACCTGGACTTTGGAAAACCCAGATCCGACCAAATACACCATCTACCTGAAATTTTCTAAGCGGGATCACGACTGCTCTAGCTTTTCCCTATGGGCGTACCAATTCGACCACTACTCCCCTGAGAAGATCCGGGACCTATTGAGAAACGCCAAATCTGTCGTTCACCTGTGCCAGGCGAGGGGTATGTTTGTATTTTTGGAGTTTGACAAGAACTTCGTCCAGTTGCGCCGCCTGGTCTGGCCCGACGTGACGGCGGGGAACCCCCGCGGGAAAGGGCAGAGCGATAGGCCAGCTTTCGAGTTCCTGGTCTTGAACAAGGTGAGCCCCAGCGAGTTCGGCTGCCAGGTACTCTGCGGCTGGTTGGAGAGTTGCCTGAGAGCCGGGGGCCACGACAGAGGAGGAGGAGGAGACGGCAAGAAGGAGTCGGAGGCGGGCTCATGCGGGGTGATGGACGCCAAGTGCAATTGTCAGCAAGATGTGATGACGGGGGTGGACGGGCTCGATATGGTACTACCTCTCAATGCAGACACCGAGGGCTGTCTCTCCGCCCGCCTCCACACCTCTCACACATGCAACCTGACCGAGGGCAAGCGAGCGCCCAGAAAAGGTAGGCGTCCTTATTTTACCCCATTGCATTGGAACTTTCTGTCCCCAAACACTGGAGGTACCAGTTATTACACGCCCCAGTTAATTGGTGTTCTAATTCTTATAAATACTGCACATAATTATTAGGGTTACAACTATTGTGGATATGTTGAAGAGTATGAGTGTTTAGATTTAGAATCTCTCTCAAGCAATAAACTTGAGAAAAGGTTAAATATAGTTGTTAGATTTCTGAAATGAACAGGGCAAGTTTGTTTTTCTGAACTTACTTATTGTCTTTTTTTGTTTTTTTGTAAAGAGACTGTTTTATTCCCCAAATCTCTTCAAATTCATTTGTCTCTTGGAATGTGCAAGTTTATTTATTTTACATATCAGAACAAAGCCAGAAATCCCAGCAGGTCCCCGTGGGCTTCTAAGGATGTGTAAAAGAAAACCCGTAAAGAAAATAAAAACCACGGTGCTCATATTAAACGTGACAGGTAGGAGAAACACAGGGACTGGGAGATGATGCATGTTACCAGTGGGGTGGAAAGAATTTCAGATTGTGAATATGCCTATTAATGAGGGCGGACGAGGATCCAAGACATTCAATGTACTCTCACATCATCTCAACTTGGTGCCATGAATGCTGTCCTGTGTTGTCCTTATGGAGGGAGTTACTGAAATATAAGACGCATATATATGGGCAATAGATAAAATTATGCCTTTGGAAGTTATATTAATTGGTAATGTTGTCTCTATACTGCTTCCCTCCTTGTTCCAATGAATTTTTACTGTATCAGATACCAATGGGGAGCCCATTGCCCAGAATATCTAAAGTTGGGGTTAATCTGGGTACAAAATTTCTAACTCTCTATATCCAGCCTAGCATAGGTTGGCTTGACAGCTCAATGAAGAAGTTGTTACCTTACCGGGGTCCTGGTAAGCACTCAGCAACATTAATTAACTTGACACAAAAAATTCTTCTACATTGTATGTTACTTCTGGGATTTTCTCAATGCAAAAAGGCTGTCAGTTCGGAATAACCCACTGTCTTGCCATTGGTAAACAGCTACTGCTCAATTAAATAATTCATCACTGTTTTGCGAAGGAGCCTATTCCCATGTTTGCTGTTAGCTCATATATTATCACAGAAGACCCCCGATCATTCCTATTGAAAATTGAGAACTTATTATCTGGCTCGATTAATTATGTAACAGCCTGGGCAGCCGTGAAGGGGGAAAAAAATCCTTATTTTCCAACGTCGTAAAACCGACTGATGAACCTGTGAGCTGCCACTGTGAAAGAACAATGAGTTGCAAAGGCAGGACTGTAGTCGCTGGAGATTAACCTGTCCGCGTGCTTTATATAATGATTGGAGTTTGTAGCCCACGGGATGATCTTTGAGCAATCGCTCCGGCCTTGCTAAGTGCCTGTTCATCCAGCCGCCTTTCTCTACATGAAGAACAATTTCCATTAAAAAAAAGGGGGAAGTTAAAATGATAAAGTAGCACTTTTGGCATATGATAGAAAAGATAAAAAGGAAAAGCGAAATGATCCCTTGTATTTCTAGAAATGGGTGTTGATTCGATTTAACGGCGAAAACAGATAGCTGGGTGCTTGTCATAACCTGCTCTGCACGGAGAAGTAGGGTGCAGCCCACGGGAGGCCAGCCCAGAGCTTGCTGATGGTTTCTTAAATCAGGGTGTTTAACATTACCGTATTACTGTTAATAAGTTGCTGCAGTGAACGAGAGCGCAAACACTGGCGGGCGCCTGAACGTGAGCCAGCCTTTGCAAAGAAAGAAGAGGCGCAGTCGGCCGTGATACAAAAGGTTCTGCCCCTCCTGACCATCTCGCCGGAAACGTGGAGGCTCTTTCGGGTGTTTTGTGTTTGACGCTCGCTTGCTTCGTTAGCCACGCCACAGGCAGAGCATGCCGACTGAGAGAGAGCAAGTGGAGGGGAGGGAATAAATGAGCGGGCTGCCTCGTCTGTTGGAGGTGATAAACCTCCCCTCCACCACCAGTGGAACAGGAAATCAGGTCACCGGATAAAGAGCAAGGAATCGGGTTCCAAAGGGCTGACAGAGGGACAATGGCCCGAATGGCTTCCTTCAGTCCCGTTAAATTCTGAGCCCGCCAAAGTGCGCGGCGTCGCAAGAATAAGGGGAGCAGCAGAGTGTACGGCGCGGGCTCCTGTTGGGAATACAATGCTCTAGCCCCGTCACCGCTGCCGACTTCCGCAGCTGTGCGCGGCTCGAGATGCGGTGCACCTTATGCAGCGAATGAACCATCCCACTACTCCCGAAATGTCTGTAAATGTTACAGTGGTGTAGAAACAGGGTGATTTGTGATCACAACTCTTCTACCAGTTAAAAAAAAGGTCCTCGAGTTATTTTCACAAGGAAGGGCGATAAATAGTTGCCGAATAGATGTCCAGGGCCTTGGAGAAAGAGCAAAGGGTGGCACTAATTGGGCAGTTGTTGCAATGAGGCGGAACAGCTCAGCTGGCGGATGGTATTCGCCCGTGTCCACAGCAGACAAGCCGAGCTGCCTCCGTCCCACACACCGCGGACGGACGCATTCGTGTGACATTTGCGCCCTCTGCAGCACGTCCGCAGAACAAGCCTCCCTCCCTGGGCACAGCGGGGCAATGTTCCGCACTCGTACACCCAGCAGACCGGTTCCGTGACTCCGTGCTGACATGGTACCGAACCATCCTTGCAACGCATCTCGATTAGAGCAAAACATTCCCGACGCCAAAGGCCACGTCTAAAGTAAAATGACAGGCAGCGAATGGATAAAGTGTAGCGATGAATCGAGCGAAATTAACGCGCTCAGAAAATCCCAGACCGGCTTTTGGCATTTTATGTTGCTATTGCAATCTTGGCATTTACAGGTTATATAAACTGTAGTGGCAACAATTTAACATCTATGCAATTGTGCTGTGCTATGACAGAGAAACAGCCGTACTATCTGATGTTCAGCAGTTTCCTTTCCTTGACGTTTCGGTGTAACAGCTCAAGCGAGGGATGTGTTTGGTAATGTAGGTAGCGGTGAAAATAAATTACATTCAACACCGGTACACTGTTCCGCCTTGATATCACCCCTCAATGTAGGATCTGAACCGCGAACCACTCGCTTTACAGTGTGCCTAGCAATAAAAACTAAACTCTGTGTGTCCCCTCACCCAGCTTCACTCTCAAGGTCGCGCGTGTGTATGTGTGTGTGTGTGTGTTTGCTGTGTGGGCTGCACAGAACTCTTCTCCAAGGCCCTCCATCTGTGTGTGTGTGTGTGTGTGTGTGTGTGTGTGTGTGTGTGTGTGTGTGTGTTCAGCAGAGAACTCTTCTCCCAAGGATCTAAACGGTTAGCGTGTTAATAATCCGCGCAGCAGCACCGGAAAACCATATTGGAATTATTTGGAATTATACTGCACAATGTGTTTAGTCTACGGCGTGTGAGATGGCTTTTCCTGTTAACCGATTCTCAGTGCATCTAATGGCCAAATTGTGGCAGAGCTGCTTGTTGACACTACTCCACTGATATATGGATAGAATTAGAACATAGTAACCCAAGACCAGAGTACATTGGAATGTGGGTGCAATTAAAATAACGGGAAACATATACAAATTAATTTGTTATTTGTATGAAAAAACATTTGGCTCATAGGTTTCACCTTTATCAGATCCCAACACTAATCTTGTATGACTTGGATGCTGAGCAGAAATGGATTATGTCTATTGCACAGTGCAATAAATTATAGCCACATTGTTTAATCTCATTTACTCCAAATTTGGTGCAGCAGATGAGATTGAGAGCAGTACATCAGGTGTCTTGTCTCAAAGTACTGCCTCTGTTCCTCTTCCTAGCCAGCAATGTCATTCGTTTAACACCAGTACAATTTAATTTTGAATGCACCTTGCAACAAAGCATAATGCTCAGGTTAACAGTCTGACTGTGGACCACCCCTCCCCCCCCCCCCCCCCACCCCCCACCACACACCCACACACACAACACACTGACACACACACACACACACACACACACACACACAGAGAAACCACTCAAGGTCAAACACCAGTGGTACTTGAAATGGTTTTAGATTTGTTGCATGGAATAATGTAAGCTGATGCTAGTGATTCACCAAATACTTTCCTCGTTAGAGAGACAACCCTGCCCAAGAGGGTTATCTGAGTGAAGTGCACCTATCCATCATGGTCGACAATTTCCCACCTCGCAGAGAGCTATCATGGAGAAAGATGTGAACCCAGCTCCAGAAGGTAAATATTTGGGTAGGCAATGATTGAAAGAAAAACTAAGAGATTTATATTTCTTTAAACTTGTTCTTATTGGAGACGACCCACTTAAAAACATCAGAAATAGGAGCAGGAGCAGGCTGTTTGGACCCTCAAGTATGTGGTTCCATTGAACAAAATCATGGCTGATTGGTTATGTCACACACTACTTTCCTTCCCATATCCCTTGATTCCTGGAACTGTCCTGAAATCCATCTATCTCTGGTTTGAATGCAACTAATGACTGGGCTTCTGCAGCTCTCTGGGTTAGGGAATTGCGAAAATTCACCACCCTCTGAATGAAGAAGTTTCTCTTCATCTCTGATCCCTCTTTTGAGACTGTGCCCCCTGCATCTAGGCTCCCCAACCAGGGGAAACATCCTTCCCTTGTCTGCCCTGTCAAGCCCTTGAAGAATGTGGGTATATTTCAATGAGAGGGCAGCAGCACAATTTCACAGTGTAAGCTGTCACTGGCGATTTACCAAACACATTTTTTCCACTCCACGTTAGAGAGACAACCCTGCCCAAGAGGGTTGTTTAGGTGAAGTGCGCCTATCCAAAAATGGTCGACAATTTCCCACCTCACAGAGAGCTATCATGGAGAAAGATGTGAGACCAACTCCAGGAGATAAATATTTGGGTAAGCATCAATTGAAGTAAAAACTAAGATAATTATATTTTTTTAGGCTTGCTCTTATTAGACATGACACACTTAAAAACTCTTGAGACGAGGGGCCTAACCTGCTCATTCTCTCCTCATACAACAGATCCATCAACCTCAGCACTCCTCACATTACCCAAAATATTTGAAGATAGTTCTGTGTTTACATTTCAAGCACAGTGAAGGCTGGCAATATAACTTGAGCCTGCTGGTCCCATATTGCACACTACATGTTTATGACAGCAATATAACAAGGCCCTTAAACTTCTACATTACTTGGTCAAACTCACATGAGCACCATCTCATTACCAAAGTCAAACTACTCTTTATGGGTGTTTCTCCCAAAGTACAGTTAAGACAGAAAAGTTGTTGAAGGTAATTGCCACTAAAAAAAACAACAAATCATAGAGTTAATCTTATTTTACAAGTTAGAATCATTCTCCTTAAGGCACTTAAAGTGCTCTGCAGCTCAAAAAACCTTGCTGCAAAACAACTTGTCTTCACCTGGCTGATAGGAAGGAGGTTAACACTTCATTTTGAGGAGATATAAACGTTAGAGGAGATTTTAATACATTCTAACAACTGGACTTCTTGAGTTCACAGGCACCAGGTAGAAAATTCGAGCAGAAAATGCTGGAAAAACTCAGCAGATCAGGCAGCATCTGCGGAAAGAGAAACAGAAGGCTCACAGACCCCAAAACATTAACTGTTTTTCTTTCCAGCAATGGTGCCTGACTTACTGAGTTTTCCAGTATTTTCTGTTTTTATTTCAGATTTCCAGCATATGCAGTTTTTTTTTTGATTTTCGTGAGGCATTTGAGCTTGTTGTTGTAGTGGATCTATACTCCAATTCTCTTCCTCATGTGTGTTCCAAGTACTTGTCCATTACAAAATCTCTCTCAGTCTTGAAATTTTCAGTTAACTAAGTATCTGCCTCTAAGTCCTCCTTATTTATGTTTTAGTCACTAAAAGGCTTCCTAACGTTTGGAGCTGAAATGAGTTCTGGCCATGAGCATGTACAACTGATGCAACACTCATTTGCATTCCATTCTATTTGAGATAAAAACAAATACACATGTACAATAAGCACTCTGATTATCATTTGTGCTTAGATTTTAGTCTTTTGTGCAGCTGGATATTTAAATCTCCCCACAGCTGCTAGTCTTCCACCATAAAGAAAGTGATCAATTTGTCTTTCTTGGATCCAAGGACAATGACCTCACACTTCTCCCTGTTAAACAACACCTGGCATAGTTTTTCCCACTCAGTCTGTATCACTTTATAGCTTCTTGTTTGAACCTATTAAACTTACTAAGCCTTCCTACTTATTGTCATCAGAAAACTTGGATATAGAACTATTTAAATATCTATTTAATAGATAAGATAAGATATCTTTATTAGTCACATGTACATTGAAACACACAGTGAAGTGCATCTTTTTATGCTGAGTGTTCTGGGGGCAGCCTGCAAATGTCGCCACACTTCCGGTGCCAACATAGCATGCCCACAACTTCCTAACCCGTAAGGCTTTGGAATGTGGGAGGAAACCGGAGCACCCGGAGGAAACCCTCGCAGACACAGGGAGAACGTACAAACTCCTTACAGACAGCAGCCAGAATTGAATCTGGGTCGCTGGCGCTGTAATAGCGTTACGCTAACCACTAATCACACAGAAGTCTTGGGAATGACACTTCTCACATTCTGTCATAAAAGAATATAATTTTATCACTTCCCTCTAACTATGATTTCCAAATCACTGACTAATTTATGTCACAAAGTCACTTTCAATTCTGTGTGCATATGTTTTTTCCAATAATCTCATGTGAAACTTGAATGCATTTTGGGCATTCAGGTAAGCTCCATCTACAGAGACTTCCGAACCACCCTCCTTGTGATATCTGACAAAATCCAGGTCTGACCTACCTATCAGATCCATGCTGTCTTTTTTTTTGGTCAACTGATATGTGTTTGAGAACCTGTTCACTTTGCCTCTGATGGATTTGAGTAACTTCCTGATCTTAGATTAGCTGGACAACAAGTATATGGTATCTATTCTGTCCTTTTCTATATATTCGTCTGGCATCTGTAATGAATCTATTTTTTACTCATACAGGGTTGAAACTGCCTGGTCCTGGATATTATCCTACACTAAGCACCGTTTTTAAAATGTAGTAAATCTACTTGGTTCTTCCTCTTGACCTTTAGGATTTTTTTGTATATCTGGTATTTTGTTCTGTACCTCTTTCATGAAAACATATGGATCTGCACTTTCTCTATTGGCAATTCTCTTTTTCATCTGCAGTGGTCTTTAATGGACCTGCATTTCCACTCTTTATTTTAATTTACATTTAAAAACTTATGGTGTTATTTTTGAGAGCACATGCAGAATTTTGCACGTATTTATTTCACACAATGAATTACTTGTGCTTGGCTTCTTTTGCTTTTAACTGTTACCCAATTGACTGGATTTCCTCACATTTGTTTTTCAGTTTTCTTTTGGTGTGATACCATCTCAACAATGGCTGTGAGGGCATTGCCTCTTGGGAACAAATACTTGCTTTGTTTCATGCCAAAGAGCTCTTTGAAAACTTACCAACATCTGTCTATGGATTCACACAGTGGCTGCCTACTGTTGTCAATCAACTTCTCGTTCCTCTGAAGTTTGTTTTATTCTGAATTTAAAACCATGGTTTGAGACTCTCCCTTCTCCTTGCAAACATCATATCATCCTTAACCACCAGATTGTTAATTAATTCTGGCTCCATACTCATTACTAAATCAAGTATGGTTTGTTCAATTTGTTCATTTGTTTGTTTATCTGTTCTGGAAATTGTCCTGAAAACATCCCAGAAATTCATTGTCTTTGCCACTGGAGCTCTATTATTTCTCTTAGTCAATGTGAAAATTATAAACTCCCATTATGATTACATTATTTTTATCACACACCTTCCTCATTTCCATATTTGCTTATCTCCCATCAACATCAGTACTAACAGGAGAATTGCAATCTATCGAAGCAGAGACCTACATTCTTCTCTGTTTTTTAATGCCAACCTTAATATTTCCAGTGGAGACACAAGAGACTGCAGATGCTGGAAATCTGGAGCAACAAACAAAACACTGGAGGAGCTCAGTGGGTCAAGCAGCATCGATGGGGGGAAATGGACAGTCAACGTATCGGGTCGAGACCCTTCAACAGGAGCCCTGATGTGTCGACTGTCCATTTCCTTCCATAGATGCTTCCTGACCCGTTGAGTTCCTCCAGCGTTTTGTTTGTTGCTCTTAATATTTCCACTGTCAGTTCATCTTTACTGAAATCCCTACTTTCTACAGCTGTAAATATGTCTTTTCTCAATATTACTACACCCCCTCCTTTTTCAATTCTTTAGTCCTTTCTAAAGATCCTATTGCCTGGAATACTTACTTATTCATTAAACCCGGTATCATTAATTTTCTGTCTACTGGCTTCTTGATATAGTGCTTCTTCTGATACAGTGAATGTTTTATGTGGAAAACATGATTTCAATATAAAGTGGTTGCACAGTCATAACAATTTATCATTTAGTGGTTATATAAATGTGAATATTATTGATTTTAGACAAGGTCAATTCCTTTTGTGAGCAGCTAGGTTTTCCAGCTAAAAGCTTGCCTTAAAGAATGTGTTGCAATCAGAAATCCCTTGAGAAATCTAACTTACAAAACATTATGGCCACTGCTAAAATCTATCATATTTTACTACCTTTTTACAGATTGTGTTTTGAATGTTTCTTGTTGAACAGCAAGAGCCGATGATGTTAATGGGGTTACGGCTTAAAAGCATTGCTCAGTCCTCAAAGGCGAGGTAACTCAATCAGTGTGCATAATTAATACTGACGAGTTAATGAAAGCACATCTACTGGTCTTCATTTATCCTCTGCCAACTTTGGTCATTTCTTAGGTTGCCTCAATTCTCCAGGCTAATAGGGAATAGGTAGCTATGGTTACTCTTTCTGATTGCTACCCACCAAATCTTGTACGGTATGCATCTGTGAACATTAGGTGAGGCAGCCAAGGTATTCTTGTCAAGTATAACAAATAAAGAACTTGCATTTATGAAGGATTTTCCAGTGTTTCAGTTCAACTCAAGGTGTTTTGCATAAAATTAAGGACATCTTGAAATTTTGGTGCTATGTGGTCATCATGTAGGTCATTGGTTGATGTTCTGTTACTAAGGGACAATGAATTCATTAATTTCAATTGGGAAACCAGCCAACATACAGAATGAGCCATGTGGCATGACACTCCAAAGACAAGATTTGTCGGCTGGATGTAAATTCTCCCTTCTACCTCTTCTATTTCACTACTGAACTGAAAGAGCTATACTGCATTTACCCACTACACTTTTACATCTGAAGCACAAACCAGAACTGCTTTTATAACCTCAGTGCATTCCAAATACTTTGCAGCTAGTAAACTAACTGAATTATAGATCTTGTTGGAATGGCGGAAACTTAGGAGATAATTTGCATGCAATAAGCTTCCACAGACAGCACTGTGATAATGATAATGATATGGTGATCTGAATCTCTTTAGTAATGTCAGTTGAAGGATAAATTCCAGCCAAGGTACCAAGACAAATTTTCCTATCACCTCTTTTGATCTTTTATGTCCACCCAAGAGGACAGATAGGGCCTTGTTTAAACTTACCACCCAAAGCATGGTACCCCCATTAATGTAGCATTTCCTCACTACTCCATTGGCTTTTGTAGTATAACTTAAACCAACAACCTTCTGACATTCCCACTGACTCTACATTGGCTAATCAACTGGACTTGAAAAACAATCGCCATTTCTTGCATATCTGTCTTATCTGCATGCACACAAAGCAGGACCTGGTGGAAGAGTGCCCATTACTGTGATGTTCGTTATGATAGTTTAATCTTGTTATAGCTTTACTTGAAGAGTTTGAAAGTTCCAGGGAATGCTGGTGGGAGACCAAGGGGACCAAGATCGTGATTGACAATGAGATCACATGATCCAGCAACAAAGATACCAATTGAGATCTGCACCTCCACCAGGAAGTTAGTGGAAAGCACTACTGGCATCATCTGATCAGTTAAGTGGTTCACTATTGGGCTCCAAGCCTATGATGCATCTGACACAATTTTTGAGCCAGAAGATCGTTCAGCAATATCACCTGTATTCCTTTCCCTATTTTAAATTTTAAATTTTTATTTACAGCGTGGTAGCAGACCCTTCCGGCCCAACGAGTCCGCGCCGCCCATTTTAAACCCAAGTTAACCTACCCGTACATCTTTGCAATGTGGAAGGAAACCAGAGTACCCAGAGGAAACCCACGCAGACATGGGAGAACGTACAAACTCCTTACAGACAGCGACGGGAATCGAACCCCGATCGCTGGCGCTGTAATAGCGTCACGCTAACCGTCCAATTGCTTCCTCTTGCATCTTACCAATAGGGTGAATATCCCATTGGGTGTAACTGCAGGAATAGCATCGGCTGACAAAACACTGAGAGGTTCTGGGCCAAGTTTAAACATTAGGCTCTGCCACTTCCTCCTCATGCATCCAGACAAACAGAAGATGTTTTCCAGCATTTGCAGCAAACCACACTTAGAAAACATAGCTCCAGGTTGCAAGATGTTATAATGCGTTATAAAGAAGTCATCCTACTGCAGGATCATGTAATGCAGATGCACCCTTCATACTTGTGCTAATTCTGTGAAAGAGCTCACTAATTAGTTCCATTGCCTTGCACATTCCCTGAAGTCATGCAGCTTTTTTTCTCCATTACCCTTTCAGGCTGTGCATTCCAGATGCATAATATAAATTCACTGCATCTCACCCTAGAACCTTATGCCAATTAATTTAGGTCTATGTCCTCTAGTTACTGATTATCCTCCCAGTGGAAACAGTGTTTCCCTATCCATTCTATTAAAACCTTTTGCAGTGTTGTATTATTTGTCTAATGTGGAGGAATAAATACATGTATTAACAAGGAGCTGAAGATTCAGAAGTATACCGATGGAGGTAAACTCTGACCTCATCCTCACCCTCACCAAACGTCCAGAATCTCCATGATCTTTTTCTAATGAAGACAAAGGCTTAGCATTACTTCCCGTCATTGCCTCATGGAGACATATTGTCCTGTTAGACATCTTCACATGGAGATGTTGAAAAATGATATATGCCAAAACAGAAGAATAAGCCAAAAGCTAATTCCTTGAGTATATGCGGGTATCCATGTTTCTTGGTTTTGTGATATAAATTAAATGGGTCACATGGTCAGAAAGTTGACAAGTCATGTTTAAATGATGTCCAGGAGTTACAGGTAAAAAGATGAACAAATGGCAGAACTGGTGAAGCTCCTCCCTCACACCTGCAGTGACTCAGTTCAACCCTGACCACCAGTGCTGTTTGTGCGGAGGCTGAACACTTTTCCTGTGACCACATGGGTTTCCTTCTGGTACAGTGGTTTCCTCCCATATTCCAAAGGCATGTAGGTTGGTAAATTGTTTTGTTATTGTCACACTTAACGAGGTACAGTGAAAACCTTGTCTTGCATACCATCCATACAGATCATTTCATTACAACAGTGAATTGCGGTAGTACAAGGTAAACAATAACAGAATGCAGAATAAATTGTTACAGCTACAGAGAAAATGCAGTGCAGGCAGACAATAAGGTGCAAGGCCATAACGAGGTAGATTGTGGCATCAAGAATCCACTTTATTGTGCTAGGGGACTGATCAATAGTCTTATAACAGCGGGATAGAAGCTGTCCTTGAGCCTGCTGGTACGTGCTTTCAGGCTTTTGTATCTCCTGCTTGATAGGAGGGGGAGAAGAGAGAATGTCCAGGGTGGGTAGGGTCTTTGATTATGTTGGCTGCTTTACCGAGGCAGTGAGAAGTGTACATCGAGTCCATGGAGAGAAGGCTGGTTTCTGTCATTTGCTGAGCCATGTCAACAACTCTCTGCAGTTTCTTGCTGTCACAGGCAGAGCAGTTGCGGTACCAGGCCCTGATGCACCCGAATAGGATGCTTTCTACAGTGCATCAATAAAAATTGGTGAGCATCAAAGGGGACATGCCAAATTTCTTTAGCCTCCTGAGTAAGTAGAGGTGCTGGTGAGATTTCTTGGCCATGGCATCTACGTGATTTGACCAGGGCAGGCTATTGGTGATGTTCACTCCTAGGAAATTGAAGCTCTCAAACCTCTCGACCTCAGCACCGTTGATGTAAACAGGAGCATGTATACTGCCCCCCTTCCTGAAGTCAATGACCAACTCTTTTGTTTTGCTGACATTGAGGGAAAGGTTGTTGTCATGACACCATGTCACTAAGCTCTCTATCTCCTTTCTGTACTGCGACTCATCATTATTTGTGATACGGCAGTAGATAGGGGGCTGAGGACATAGCATTGTAGGGCATCAGTGTTGAGAATAATCGAGGTGGGGGTGTTGCTTCCTATTCTTACTGATTAGAGTCATAGAGTCTTAGAGTACTACAGCACAGAAACAGGCCCTTTAGCCCATCTAGTCCATGCCAACCTGACCTTCTGTCTTGTCCCATCTACCTGCACCCAGACCACAGCCCTCCAACCCCCGCCCCAACCCGTGTACCTACCCAAACTTCTCTTAAATGTTACAATTGAACCCGCATCTACCACTCCCACTGGCAGCTCATTCCACACTCACACCACCCTCTGAGTGAAGAAGTTTCCCCTTAGGTTCCCCTTAAATATTTACCCTTTCACACTAAACATATGGCCTCTAGTTCTAGTCTCACCCAACCTGAGGGGAAAAAGCCTGCATGCATTCATTCTATCCATACCCTTCATAATTTTGTAAACCTCTATAAGATCTCCCCTCATTCTCCTGCACTCCAGGAAATAAAGTCCTAACCTATTCAACCTTTCCTTGTAACTCAGGTCCTCAAGTCCTGGCAACATCCTTGCAAATTTTCTCTGTACTCTTTCAAGCTTATTGATATCTTTCTTGTAGGTGGGTGACCAGAACTGCACACAATATTCTAAATTTGGCTTTACCAACGTCTTGTACAACTTCAACATAACATCCCAATTCCTGTACTCAATGCCCTGATTTATGAAGGCCAAAGTGCCAAAAGCTCTCTTTACGACTCCATCTACCTGTGATGCCACTTTCAAGAAATATGGATCTGTACTCCCAGGTCCTTTTGTTCTACAGCACTCTTCAGAGCCCTACCATTTACCCTGGTTTGTCCTCCCAAAGTGCATCACCTCACACTTGTCTGCATTAAATGCCATCTGCCATTTTTCAGCCCATTTTCCTCGCTGGTCAAGATTATGTTACCAGCTTTGATAGCCTTTCTTGCTGTCCACTACGCCCCCAATCTTGGCGTCATCTGCAAATTTGCTGATCCAGTTTACCACATTTATCATCTATATTAATGATTTAGATGATAAACAACAACGGACACAGCACCGATCCCTGCGGCACACCACTAGTCACAGGCCTCCAGTCAGAGAGACAACCATCTACTACCACTCTCTGGCTTCTCCCACTAGGCCAATATTGAATCCAATTGACTACTTCATCCTGAATGCCAGGCGACTTCATCTTCTGGAGCAGCCTCCCATGCGGGACTTTATCAAAAGCCTTGCTAAAGTCCATGTAGACAACATCCACTGCCTTTCCCTTATCGACCTTCTTGGTAACCTCCTCGAAAAACTCTATAACTTTGGTTAGACATGACCTGCCACACACAAAGCCATGTTGACTATCCCTAATCAGACCCTGTCTATCCAAATACTTATATATCCTGTCCCTTAGATACCTTCCAATAATTTACCTATGACTGACATCAGGCTCACTGGCCTATAATTTCCTGGCTCATTCTTAGAGCCTTTCTTGAACAACAGTAGCTATCCTCCAGCCCTCCGGCACCTCACCTGTGACTAAAGATGTTTTAAATATCTCTGCCAGGGCCCCTGCAATTTCTGCACAAGCCTCCCACAAGGTCCGAGGGGACACTTTGTCAGGCCCTGGGGATTTATCCACCTTCATTCACCTCAAGACAGCCAGCACCACTCTCCGTAATCCAGATATGGTCCATCACCTCACTACCCTTTTGTCTAAATTCTATAGTCTCTGTGTCTGTCTCCAGAGTAAATACGGATGCAAAAAATTCACTTACGATCTCCCCCATCTCTTTTAGCTCCATGCATAGATGACCACGCTGATCTTCAAGAGGACCAATTTTGTCCCTTGCTACCCTTTTGCTCTTAGTATAGCTATAGAAACCCTTGGGATTGCGGTCTGTGGGTCAGGAAGTTAAGGATCCAATTACAAAGGGAGGTATTGAGTCCCAGGTCTAGGAGTTTGGAGATGAGTTTGCTTGGAATTATGGTATTGAAGACAGAACTGTAGTCAATGAACAATAGTCTAATGCAGGTGTCTTTACTGTCCAGATGCTCCAGAAATGAGTGTAGGACCAGGGGGATGGTATCTGCCATAGACCTGTTTCAGCAGTAGGCAAATTGCAGTGGGTCGAGGTCATCTGGAAGGCTGGTATTAATATGTTCTGTGACCAGCCTCTCGAAGCACTTCATGCTGGTTAATGTCAGAGCCACCGGGCGATAGTCATTAAGGCACGTTACCTTGTTCTTCTTTGGTACTGGGATGATAGTGGTCTTCTTAAAGCAAGTGGAAAGCTCAGATTGAAGCAGGGAGAGATTAAATATGTCTGCAAATACCCCCACCAGCTGATTTGCACAGGATCTGAGGACACAGCCAGGGACACCATCCAGGCCAGAAGCATTCTGTGGGTTCACCCTCTGGAAGACTGATCTTACGTCTGCAATGGTGACTGTGGGTTCAGGTGCATTGGAGGCTGTCAGGGCGCGTGGTGACATTCCAATCCCTTAGAATGCATTAAACTCATCAGGAAGGGATGTACTGTTGTTGGCGATGGTGCACGACTTCGTTTTGTAGCCCATTATCACATGTAAGCCTTGGTACATTACTTGGTCACTGTAAACTATGGATGAATAGTAGAACCCATTGGGACTTGATGGGAATATGGGGAGAATAAAATGGGATTAGTGTAAATTGGTGTTTCATGGCTGGCATGGACTTGGTGGACTGAAGGACACATTTTCAAGCTGTATGACTGTGACTCTAACATGTTCTGCCTCATTGATAGTTCAGAGTAAAATCAATTGCAGTGCAACATTGTGTAATGTGTAGATTGAAGTTATCAGCATCATTATCACAGTTCTTGTGAAGCTCAGCAATTTTCCTCTGAACCATCTCATGTCTGGGTTGGAGACAAGGCAATGATTATTTGCTCTTTCACCTGCATCCAAGCTGCTCTCCTTTTCTTCATTGTCCCTGACTTCCAGAAACACTTAACAACCATTAACAATAAAACAATTACAATTTTAAAATTATGAATATATTTGAAAACGCAAAAGCGGGATGACCAAACACACAACAATTTTATTTTAAAGAGTAACTTAATGGACTTGGATTTAATGGAAATCCAAAGCAGATTGTGCAGAGGAGTCCAATAAGCTCTTGTTCCATTGTGCAATGGCAGGGCGCAGATGGGAAATTGTCATCTGAACTTGCTGAAATCTGTGTCATAGCTTCTGTTGCTTAATAGGTAAACACAGTTGCCAATGTGTTCATGGAAATGTGACAAAAATAGCGATGAAACAAAGTGCCAGTTAATCATTGAGGAATAAATATTGGTCAGACAATTGCAATTACTTTCATCCTATAGGATTTTTTGGCATCTTTTAGATGAAGCCTTGTTTTAACATTTCATCCAAGAGACAACTGACTCCACATTGCAAAACATTGAAAAGCAGCTAATATTATGTATTCAGCTCTCTGGAATGGGATTTAAATCCATGAACTTCAGATCCAAAGCTCAGAGTGCTAAACTAAGAAAAGAAATCCATTCAGTCCCTTCATCAGTGAACATAATCATTTATTTCAAAAAATGAAGGTAGAAATCCAAAAATTATTCAGACACAAACTGAAGAAGAACAGCATTAAAAGTTGCACCCAGCGAGTTCCAAACTTCACTCTAACATTAGAGGGAGGCAATGAGCAAGATCAAGCACATCTCCACTCAGAAGGGGTTTTGCTTCTAAGTCCTGTCATAATTTTGATTTACTACTTTACAGATTTGTAGATATTAGTAGTGTTGTTAACCTCCTTATTTTGTGTGGGTTACTTCCTAAAGAAAACATCCACAATAAATTGATACAATTATGTATTAAATATAATGCACAGGAGTTTAATCTACTATGCATTATCTCGAATACTTCTCACAATTCAGTAAATGCTTTCAAATGAAGTTATGCATTTTTACCTTAGACATTACTTTGGAATGGCTCTCATGCACTGCATACATGAATTACAATTGGATAGCCCTGTGTACACAGCTGCATCTCAACAATAACATGCATTTAACATTGCAAAATTGACAACAGAAGATACCAGAACAGTTGTGAAATGGGTCTTAATGGAGGAGAGTACAGGTCAAGGAAACAGAGAAGCCATGAAAGGATTTGAAACCAAATAAAATTGAAACATCTTTGGACTGGAAGACAATTTGGAGTGCACAGAGTGGGAAAGCAGAATCTAGATAGGTACATATAATTCCAAGATGTTGAAACAAAGAAAGGGGGAAATCAACCCTTTTGCCTTTGTTTATTGTTTCCACCAGTGGTTTAATTTCTGCTTTTTGTCTATTTTTCTGTGCACACCCATCTAATATTCCTGAGAATACACAGATTTCCAGGAACACCATGATTAACTGTTTATCCTCGCAGCTGTAGCTGACGTTAGTCACTGGTTGCACAGTGATTAATAACGTGGACTCAAATGATGCCACTTCTGTAACATTTGTGTTAAAAATAAACTCTCCCTTTTGCCAGTGAGATGAAGTTTATCATATAAAGTCTATAGCTGATAATATTCTTTACAACTGGCATTTGCTCAAAGCAGATTTTACAACATTTTGTTTGGGTAATCTAAATAGATAGATATCGAGTGCAATTACAGTCTGGTTAAATTCATGCCCACATTGAGGTTCTTTTCCCCTAAGTTTCCATTAAAAACTTCCTAGTTTATAAGTGCCATAAACCAATTGAATCTGGCAACATTTTAAGAATTGTTTTTAAATCTTTTGCTTTAAAAGATAGTTTTTCCTTCATTTAAGCATAATTAGGTGCAGTTAAAAATATATTTATCACAAAAGGCTGAATGTACAGTCACTTCACCACCTGCAGGTAAACTGACCTTAGATTACTGACAATGAATCTTTAAGACTATGGAAAACCATTTGTTGCTTGCATTGGAGTAGAATGGTAAACAGAAGCCCATTAATGTTTTTGAACCCAAAAGGAATGTCTACATTTTTGTCTCTTCAAAAGCCTGGAAACTCAGTGGAGTTTGCCAATATTCCCAATGACAATATATGCAGTGAAGGAGCATGGCCAAATTTATGGGTTAAGCCAATTTCTAGCACATTTTTTTAACTAGCACAAAAATCGGGAAAACTGAAGTTGCACTGGTGCTCAAAATACAGTCCTGTTTTGTACAAGTCATTGCATCATTGCATCAATTTCAGGCACATTGTGCCCAAAAGCAGCTAGTTTACCTATCTGCACATCTTTGGAATGGAGAAAAAACTGGAGCGCTCAGGGGAAACCCATGCAGTCACAAGAGAATGTATAAACTCCACAGATAACACCCAAGGTCAGGATTGAACCAGGGTCCCTGGTGCTGTGAGACAGCAACAATAATTGCTGTGCCACTTTGACGTAGGATGGCTTATGAAACTAGAGGGTATTTTTACCACAGAATTGATAGTGTAGTCAAGTGAAGGTAGGAAACTGCTTTCTCTATCTTATGAATATGATAAGGGTTTGCATTAAAATGTATCAGTTTTAAATTCAAACTTATAGACAACATTGCTTTGCCCACTGTTGTGATACAGCCATCATCACATCCATTTTAAATAAGTGAAGATCTCTATCGAAATAATGAACAGAGAATTCTAAATAGGTGTCCATTAATACCACCATTTTGAAAGCAAGTGAACAGAAACTTGTCAAGTGACAAAGAGGCTGTGAAACAAATTCTCAGTATGGGGTCATTCAAGAGTGAATGACCTCCCATGTATCCCAAATACTCCCAATTATTCTTTATATATCTTATAACCTGTCAGCTGTTGCTCAGTGAAGAACACTCTTGCCTCTGCATTGGATTACTGTTGGTTCAGGTCCCAAATAAGATGCTGCAGTAATAATTTAGTGCTGAACTGTTGTGGGAATCATCTTCCTATTGTGATAATCCATCCTCCTTCTAAGGCAGATGGAAATTTCGAAGAAGAGCAGGGGAGTTAATCCTGTTATCCTGGCCAATATTGCTTCCTCAATCAACATTGATAAAAATGCTTTCATCAATTCATTTATTTTATTGGTTTTAGTGGGAGCATGTCAAATGTATGTGACTTAGCATCAAAAAGTACCTCAGTGGCATCAGGACAATGCAGTTTGCTTAATCCACAACTAAAACATTCATTTTCCACTGCCACCCGACCCCGCCCCCACCAATGCGCATTGGCTAGAATGTGAACCACCTACAAATTGCAGTGCTGCAACTTACCAAGGCTTCTATAGCAGCACCTCGAAAGCTAACTAGAAGGACAAGGGCAACAGGAGTACATGAAAACTCCATCGCCTGTAAAGTCACACGCTATGCTGACTTTAAAACATACTGATGCTGTTCCTTTATTGCTGTCCTTTATACTGGAACTCCCTGCCCAATAGCACCATGGGAATACCTTCACCACATACTGTATATAGCAGTTGTTCAAGGAGATGGCTCAACACCCTATTCTCAAAGATAGTTTGGAAAGCATGAATATATAAAAGTGTGACATTAACTGTAATATGTTTGTGCATCCTGCAGATTATGTATTTTCTATTCATTCACATTTCTACCTCAATAACCTCTCTCTGGACTAGATTGGATTGGACGTACAGATTTGGCTGTTAATTTTAACTACAATTTGTTTATGGCAGTTTTTCCCAGTTTGGGGATTCTTTGAGATTGCCTTGGCATTGTCTACTTCATAAGTCTGCTAATATCAGCAGTGTTCTTGTTTGTGCTTATTTATTTTCTTATGACAGACAAAAAAGACATTTGGCCCATTGTACCTATGCTGGCTCTCAGAGCATTCCCAATTTATTTCACTGTAATCTAATCTAACACATGCCCATTCACACACCCCTGATTCTCTCACCAGCCATCCATACAAGGAGCAATTTACAATCTACCAACCAGCATGTGTTTGAGATGTGGGAGGAAACTGGAGTGCCAAGGGGAACCCACATAGTCACAACGAGAACATGCAAACTCCACACAGGCAGCATGATATTACAGGACTGAACGCGGATCGCTGGAGCTGTGAGGCAGCTGCACTACCTGCAGTGCCACTGTATCTTTTTTCAAGAGCTGGTCTTATTCCGAGGACATCATAGAATAAGCATAACTCCAAACTGAATTACTACTCCAGAAAAGAGACTGAATTAGACCACCAGGGCTTTGCCTGTATTCCTTTGAGGGGGACCTACTCTCATTCATAGAATTGATTAGATAGATAGTGAGAGACTACTTACAAGACTGAGGAGTCATAATAAGGGGTTTACCCTGTGTTTGCATTAAAACATACTTTCTGATAAGAACCTTCTCTCTTCCCAAAAAAACTGTTCAAACCGAGGGTTAAACGAAAATTTAACAATTAAGAGTGATGGAATTTGGTTGGGTCATGTTATAAAGGGTGATAGAACCAAGCAATATGAAAACATTGAGGTTCAGGTCTGATGTGGTCTAAATTAATATCACTACTGATGCATGGGTTGAATTATTATGGGAAGGGGAAAAGGTAACAGTACCTCAACCCTATTCAGCCATTCATTAAGATCATGATCCATGTACCTACTTTTGCCCCATAGTACTTTGAGACATTTGATTAGTAAAAAGCTTTCAATCTCTGATTAAAAGTTTAAACTGAACTTGCCAATTATGGGAGAAAGTCCTGAATTTCACTAACCTGTGGCTATAGAAGTATTTTCTAACTTCAGTCCTGAGAGGCCTAGCTCAGTTTTTCGAATGCATCACAAGTGTCGAACCTGGAAGCATGGTAAATAATTAAAACAGAAACAGGATATGTTGGGAATGCTCAGCAGGACAGGCAACAACTGTGGAGAGAGAAACAGAGTCAATGTTTCATGTCAAGGACCTTTTATCAGAACCTGACGAGTATTCCCAGTATTTTCTGGTTTTATTTCAGATTTTCAGCATCTGCAGTTTTTTTTTGCTTTTCAATTTCTCCCAATCGTTGTCTTTATTTACCCTAATGGTCATTGATTAACATCTTGGAAACTTTGTTTAATCACCCCGTAACATCCTAATTTCCCTAGAGTACAGTCCTATTTTGTGTTGTTTCTCCTCATAGTTTAATGCTTGGAATCCAGTTGTCATCCTGGTAAATATATGCTGCACTCCCTCCAAGGCCAAATATCCTTTGGAAGATGCAGCATTCCAGATGTGATCCATTTAAGGACTTTGCTCTTTGGATCGCCACAGCTTCTACCTTTTCACCAACTAAAGGCGTACTTAGTTCTATCCTTTTGGATCTATTTACTTATAAGGAAATCCCTTTTCACAGTTTTTTTTTCCTTTTGCTTAATCTACTGAGTCTTTTTTAAAATATAAATTTATGCATCAATTTGCACTACTTCGTATGCTACCTGCCTTTGTGCCCCGCATCTCTCTCAAGCTTTGTTGTTAACTGTGAGAAAAGTTGAGGCTGTCTGGAATAAGGAAGTATTTTCCACTTCTTGTCCCTTTTTCTACTTCTCATGTTTTTTTCACTTATTTTAAGCCATCACATTTACAATCTCCACTAATTCTCTTAGGACATAGGTTTTGAGTGTCGGCTATAAATTAATAAAATAATGTAAATGAATTGTCTGACTATCCATTGCTCTGCTTACACTTCCAGTGTCTGCTGTCTGCTATTTCTGCTGCAGAGCAATGGGACTCCCACACTGGAAATTTGGATCTTACCAGCTTTCAAGCACTGGAAATGCATAGAGGTGATACGGATAGATAGGAGGCGCATGTTCTGAAACATTTTCAATAAAATTGATAAGCTTTTGATTATTTTTAAAAATATTTTTCAAGATATAGGAAACCTTGATAGGGCAAGGTCAGTTTTTATTTTGTAGTGTAACTGCTCTTGAGGAGGTAGTGGTGAGTCTAGCAACTAAAGGTCAAATTGGTGAATGGAGTCCCTCAGTTCTATTGACTATGGAGTCCAGGATTTTGATCCAGTGACAAACTAGGTGCTATGAAATCTGGTCAAGTTATAGGATGTCACTTGGAGACAGATCTGGAAATGGTAATGAGCTCTTACATTTTCTGTTCTCATTTCTCGAGATGATGGAGGTTGTGAGCTTGAGGGTTGCTGAGGAAGGCTTGATGAGTTGCAATGCATCTTATGGAGACAACCCACAGGAATCACAATGTACCTGTTGGTAGACAGAGTAAATGCTCAGCATTCCAAGTAGGCTGCTTCATCCCAGATGATGTTGAGCTCCTTGAGTGTTGTTAGAACTGGACTCATCCAGGGAAGTGCAGTGTATTCACCCAACAGATGATGACGAGTGTTTGCAAACTCAAGAGTTGAAGCATTTGTTGCAAATGTGTTGTGTCAAGCAATATTTTTCAAACAGGAGAATGCGTAAACTACTCATTTGATGCTGCAAGATTATGAAAAGGCAGTTTTAAATGGTGCAAAGTAATGATGAAAAATGCAGGTCAGAAAAGTAATTTATAAAAACAGCTCTACTGGATCAATTCCAATTTCTTTTTTATCTTATAACATTTTTAAGGCTCAATGTATTTTCCTTTCTGGCAGAATAATACAGTTCATTTTTGAGTTGTTTAAAGGATTGAATTGATAGCTATGATCTCATGACTTCTCTCTAGAGAGAAGCTATTGGATAGCCTTCATTATGGGAAGCACTGAACCATGCCAAGGTTTCTTCCCAAAGTAACACAGAGTCACTTTTATCAATTGCAGCAGTCTTGTGCTTGTACCAGCTGCATTACATTTAAGATCCAACATAAGCTCATTATCAACATTTTAATATTTTGTCAATTTAGACTTTATCATGAAGTAACCTCAAATTTTATGTAACATAGATATTTAATGTGCTCAGTTATATTTATGATTGGTCCTTTGTAATCGTTCACAGCATACCCCACAATTGCCACAGAGTCAGAAACAGCCTTATTTCAATTAGTTATGTTATTTCATTTGATAGTTAAAGTTTCACATTGAATCCTTCTACATTAACATCAATGAGACATCCCCAGCCCCATCATCCCTGCCACTTCTTTTGTCTCCTTTTCAGTTCTGATGAAGGGTCTCCAACCTAGAACGTTGACTCTGTTTCTCTTCTCACAGACGTGGCCTGACCAGCTGAGGGCTTCCAGCATTTTCTGTTTTTGCTTCAGATTTCCAGCACCTGCAGTTTCTTTTATGAGTTTCAACATTAATGTCTCCACTTGGTATGGAAAGGTTAATAGGAGCACTCCAAGGAAATTAATCAAATATTTTGACAATTAGAACTAAATTCAAGGAAACAAATTCAGTAATTGCTTCAGATATTGAAAAAACTTTTTGAATCATCAGTTTAAAGTACGTTTAAGAGTTTAGTTCCAATAGACACAAGGAAAATACTATTGAAATGTCAAGAATGTACCAACCCAGCATAAAATGTTAGGGAGATTGTTTTCATGCAGCCCATAATGGTACGTCTTCCCAATTGTGATCAATTATTTTGTCTAACCTGGTGCTGAAGTAGCTGTCAGCAGTGTTGCTATATCACTGACACATCATTATTATCTTTGTGCTTGAGTGTACTGGTAATGCTTGGCTGAGCTAAGAAGATTAGCATATGAAGAAGTATGATTGGATATGGTCCATGACTGCTCTTATCAAGAGATCTTGGTTATAAGTGGATGCCTTCTTAAAATTGATCATTCTTGTCATAGGTGTCCCAGATCATAACTATCTTTTTTGTGTACCAGTTGTCAGTTATTGGGCATTTTATAACCTAAGCTGTCACCACACAACTGCCTGAAAATAGGCTCAAATATGCTTTCTTATTCCCTGCTGTTTCCTTCAGTCTGAAAGTTCTGTGACAATCAAACACCACACCCCACCATCCAGATACCTTCTTCACCACTGTGGGCACTAGTTCACATCCACACACTCCATAACCGTATGCCTTTGCTTTACTCACAACATTTTTCTGACCTTGCTTTTTTCAAAAGCCTGAATGCACATACCTCCAGGCTCAAGGACAGCTTCTATCCTGCTGTTATAAGACTGTTGAACTGTCCCCTAGTACGATAAAATGGACTATTGACCTCACAATCTACCTCATTATGGCCTTGCAGCTTATTGTCTACCTGCACTGCACTTTCTATGTAACTGTAACATTTTATTCTGCATTCTGTAATTTTTTTCCCTTGTACTACCTCAATGCCCTGTTGTAATGAAATGGTCTGTATGGATGGCATGCAAAACAAAGTTTTTCACTGTACCTCGGTACATCTGACAATAATAAACCAATTACCAACTTTTCAAACAACAACCAACTCTCCAGCACTCTGATAACTTCATTGTGTTGTGTTCCTAGCCTCATTGTTGGGCAAAGAGAGCACAGGTGTAAAAAAATGATGTACAATTGTCCCCTTAAAGTGGAACTTGAGGTACATTAAAGAGTGTGAAATCATCGTTACGTTGGAACAAAGGAGTATAGTCACAAGGCATGGGGAGGGAGGGGGAAAACTTCAGAGCTTTTATCCAAGTTTAGGGACAGAAAAGCCCTTTTATTGATTTAAGGGCAGAACACCCATGTTACCCGACTTAGGGACAGAAAACCTGTGGTATTCCGAATTAGGGGCAGAAATTCTCTATACTCAACGAGGACAGAAAGCCAGTATTACCCAATTTAGAGCCTAAAATAATCCATTATTCTGATGTGAAGGCATGAGGGGCACATTATCCCAAATTGGAGCAGAAAGTCTATGTGTGTAATGCTGGAAACGCTCAGTAGGTGAGAATTATGTAGAAACTACAGGACTGAAGCAAATCATTTGACCCATCTAGATTTTGTCAGTTCAAAATCAAAAACCTGCAGATACTGAAAATTTACAGTAAATTGCAGACAGTATCCATGGAGAGAGACACAGAGTTAATGTTTCAAGTAAATGACCTTTCATTAGAACTGAGTGAAACCTGCTGAGAATGTCTTGTATTTTCTGTTGGCCTTCAGCCTTTATCCTGCCTGAGAGCTTCCTTTCAGCTTATGTCACCTCATATCAGTAAGCGTGTTGGTTTTAGTGGCAGAACTCCACAATCCTGGTTTACAGTGAACAAAAGCCACATTGGCCCAGTTTAGGGATTAGAGAACTCATTATTATGATTTAAGAGGCAGAGAACCCATGTTATTCCAGTTAGGGGGTCAGAGAGCCTCCATTATGCTGTTTCACAGGACAGTGAGTCCAGTTGAGAGGACAGGAAGCCTGTAATTCTGATTTAGGGGCTGAGAGGCTCATGTTATCCAGTTTGGGGGCACAAAGCCCATGGTATTGCAATGGAGAGATCAGAAGCCTTGTGTTACCCAATATAGGAATCAGGAGGTTTATTTTATTCCAATGTAAAGATCAGAAACCTCATGCTATCCCATTATAGAGTGCAGGAAGATTGTTTAATTCTGATATAGGGATTTGGAAGTTTGTGTTATCCTGAAACAGAGGACAGAAATCTCCTTGTTTGGGAAGAGAAAACCTCTATTCTGATTTAAGGGTAGAACACACGTTACCTGACTTAGGGACAGAAGACCTGTGGTGTTCCAAATTAGGGGCAGGAAGTTTGTATACCCAACAAGGGCAGAAAGCCATCTGATTTAGAGTATAAGATATCCATTCTTCTGATTTGGAGGCATAAAGGGCACATTATCCTGAATTAGGGCAGTAAGTCCACGTGCATAATGCTGGAAACACCAGGCAGGTGAGGCAGCACCTCTGGAAAGAGAAACAGTTAATTTTTTAGGTTCATTTCAGATTCCCAGCAACAGCAGTTTGTTTCATTTTCAAGCCCATTTTATACTAGTTGAGGGATAGAAAGACTGTGTTGTAATGACATAGAGGCATAAAGTCTGCCTTATCCTGTTTTAGGGGCAGAAAATCTGAATTTTTGCAATTTATGGACCAAAACCTTTTGGTATTCTGATGACTGTTCCTTTCACAAAATGTCTCATAAGTCTCTGAAGTAGCCAATGACCAAATTATATACCACTACTGTGTTCAAGAGGCACAGTAGTGTAGCGGTTAGCATTACACTTTACAGCGCCAGCGACCCAGGTTCAAATCTGGCCACTGTCTATAAGGAGTTTGTATGTTCTCCCCGTGTCTGCGTGGGTTTCCTCCGAGTGCTCTGGTTTCCTCCCACATTCCAAAGACGTACGGGTTAGGAAGTTGTGGGCATGCTATGTTGGCACTGGATGCATGGCAACACTTGCAGGCTGCTCCCAGAACATTATGCAAAAAGATGTATTTCACTCTGTGTTTCGATGTACATGTGACTAATAAAGATAAAGATATAAAATTAAATTTTGCAATACAGATGTTAACCCCTTCTTTCCTTCCTTGAATTTCATTGCATTTTTCTCACTCTCCCACTGATTGATTGTGGCAGCAGATTGGCAGGGGCTGGATGTGGGTGTGATGTTGGGGGTGGCAGAGATAATGGGGCAGAATGAAAACTGTTGTTACAAAGTTTAAGAATGCTGCTCGTGTTTCCCCATCTCCTGAACCACTGACCTAAGCTGTGCTTCAGTGAGGAACAGGCAAGGCAGTGCATAACATTGCACTTCTCATCGAAGGGAGGTAGAATTAATCATAGGACAGGGGTTCAGCACTTCCTGATATTCACTTACCAATAGGTATTGTTTATAACCGGTTAGAAAAATCTTCGTCTTCATGACACCAACACATTTGTAAAACATGAAAGAAAAAAGGATTTATTCAGAGTAAATAATTGTGTTGTTTCCCCAGAATATCCTGCATTAGGTTACAAAATACATTATTTCCAACACAGAAATAGGCCATTCAGCCCACCTATTCTGGTGTTTGAGCATCCTCCTATCCCTCTTCACATCACCCTATTGGTATATCATTCTATTCCTTTATCACCCGTGTGTTTAACAGTCTTTCCTCTGAAACAATTTATACAAGTCACGTCTACTATTCTGTTGTAGCAGCTTCTACAGAAGGTAGAGGACTGGATGCAACTAATAAAATAAAGTCTTTAAATTATTCAATAAGATTGATAATTTAAAGAGAAAAGCGAATCCCTTTTTTTTAAATAAGCATTTTAGTGGGTAATTGTTTATCCAGCCACTGACCACAGGTGATCATTTTCAATTCAAATTAAAGATAATTACTTTGGGCAAAACTCTCTCTGAAATAAACATGATTTGATGAAGGATAAACCAGGATAAAACAGTGGGAGCACCCACAGTAGGGCCATAGCTGGGAAACAAGTTACAGTTCCTGCTCCTGTGAACAGATGTGCATTTGAACCACTCTTCATAGTGTATTTGTAAAACATAATTATCTTTATGCTATTTAAAGTGAGCGCACCCCTCATTTCAATAATTCATGTGATAAATTGGTGAAAGAACTAATTGGAACTTGTACTGCAGGATCTTTCAAAGTCCTTGAAGGCTGTACTTTCCTCAAGCCAACTTGACCTACCAACATCACCCTGTACCTCATCCATCAAGGTATTGGGTGGGAAGTTCAAGGGTGATGTCAGAGGGAGGTTTTTCACCCAGAGGGTGGTTGGTGCATGGAATGAGCTGCCTGGGGTGGTGGTGGAGGCTGATACGTTGAACAAGTTCAAGAGATTGTTAGATAAGCATATGGTGGAATTTAAGTTAGAGGGATATGTGGGAGGAAGGGGTTAGATAGTCATAGGTGTGGTTTGAAGGTCGGCACAACATGGTGGGCCGAAGGCCCTGTATTGTGCTGTATTGTTCTATGGTTCTATGGTTGTACCCCCACAGTCCTCTATATATCTTGACTACAAGTGCCCAAAAGTCAGAATCAGGTTTATTATCACTGACATAAGTTGTGACATCTGTTGTTTTGCGGCAGCAGTACAGTGCAAGGCATAAAAATTACTAAGTTACCAACAAACAAATAAATAAATAGATATATAGATAGGTAGACAGTGCAAAAGAGGAATAACAACGTAAAGTTCATGGGTTCATAGATTGTTCAGAAGTCTGATGGCGGAGGGGAAGAAACTGTTCCTGAAATGTTGAGTGTGGGTCTTCAGGCCCCTGTACCTCCTCCCTAATGGTAGTAATGAGAAGAAGGCTTGTCCCAGATGGTGAGAGTGCTTAATGACGCCTTCTTGAGGCGCCGCCTCTTGAAAATATCCTCGATGGTGGGGAGGGTTATGTCTGTGATGGAGATGGCTGAGTCTACAACCCTCTGCAGACTTTTTCAATCCGGTGCATTGGAGACTCCATACCAGGCAGTGATGCAAGCAGTCAGAATGCTCTCCACCATACATCTATAGAAATTTGCAGGAGTCTTTAGTGACATTCCAAATCTCCTCAAACTTCTAATGAAGTAGAGCCACTGGTGGGCCTTCTTTGTGATTACATTGATGTGTTGGACCAGGATAGATCTTCTGAGATATTGATGCTCAGGAACTTGAAGCCGCTCATCCTTTCCACCGCTGATCCCTCAATGAGGTCTGGTGTGTGTTCTCCTGACTTCCCCTTCCTGAAGTCCACAATTTCTTGGTCTTGCTGGAGTCTCAGCCTTGAATGTATTCAGTTAGTGAGCATCCACACCCCACCAGGTAGAAAATTCCTAAGATTTGCATTTCTCTGATTAACAGAATTTCTGATGTCAGTCCTAAATAGCTGACCTCAGCTCTATGATCTCCATCCTGAGGAAAACAACTTCATACAGCATCTTAATTGGTTATGGTTCTCTTACCCTGATGTCAAGCTGTGGTATTCTCACTGCAGGTTTGGTGGGATCTCCACATCTGCTTCTGTCAAGCAAACCTCCTTCATGGTTTTCCTGAGATGGCAGAAGTTTGTCTGATGTGGGACATCCCCCTCTGTCATCACATGATATGATCACCACTGCCTTCTGCCACCTCTGACCATCCTTGCCATGTCCTCGACTCTGAATGGTCCAGGACATGGACAAAAGGCACATTACCATAGCAGGTCTTTGGCACCTCTGCCGTGGTAGTGTGCCTTTTTCCTGCTGGCCGCTTACAGTTGTCTTCTTACACATTTTTGAACTTCTGGTTCCTGCTTTAGGAATTATCTATGCAATCACCACAACTTCTCTATGTCAGTAATTCTCGACCTATTTATTCAATCTCTCCTCATTGGACAAAATAACAATCAATCAAATGAATCAATGCTGCACCACTTCCCAATATACCTTCATCAGTGCAAACCAAAACTGCACGCAATATCCTATGCGGTGCATCATTATCTTTGTTTCATTAACTTATTGAGATATTGCAGGATAAACAGTTATTCAAAATAACAATCAAAGGTACTTCTTTTATAAAATAATGTACATTGTGCAAAGGGGTATTTCTCTACTGTTTGCCAACCACCGGCAGGCAGCTTTTCCTCAGAGATCAACGGTTTCTGGAATGTTCCACCCTCTATAGCAAGTAGTTGGAAAACATGGCACAACTCTTAAAGTGGTGCCAAGAAAATACTATGAACCTGACATATTGAAAATGAAAAACAAAAGAAATAAAACAAATATCCAAATGACTCTCTGGCCTCTTATATGTTTTACTATAAGAACATAACATACGAAATAGGAGCAGGAGTCGACCATCTGGCCTGTCGAACCTGCTTCGCCATTCAATAAGATCGTGGCTGATCTGCTGTCCACCTACCTGCCTTTTCCTCATAACCCTTAATCCCTTACTATGCAAAAATCTATCTAATTGCGTCTTAAATATATTTCATGAGGTAGCCTCTACTGCTTCCCTGGGCCGAAAATTCCACAGATTCACTACTCTCTGGGAAAAGCAGTTTCTCCTCATCTCCATCCTAAATCTATCCCCCTGAATCGTGAGGCCATGTCCCCTAGTTCTAGTCTTACCTACAGTGAAAATGATCTTCCTGCTTCTACCTTATATATCTCTTTCATAATTTTATATGTTTCTATAAGAGTACCTCTCATTCCTCTATTCCTCTGAATTCAGCGGGGACTCAATCTCTCCTCATAGGATAACCCCCTCATCTCTGGAATCAACATGGTGAATCTCCTTTGCACCACCTCCAAAGCCAGTATATCTTTCCTCAAGTAAAGAGATCAGAATAGCATGCAGTACTCCAGGTGCGGCCTCACCAGTACCCTGAACAGTTCCAACATAACCTCCCTGCTCTTAAATTCAATCCCTCTAGCACTGAAGGCCAACATCCCATTTGCCTTCTTGATAACCTGTTGCATCTGCAAACCAATCTTTTGCGATTCATGCACAAGCTCTCCCAAGTCCCTCTGCACAACAGCATGCTGCAATCTTTCACCATTTAAATAATAATCTGAGCTTCTATTTTTCCTTCCAAAGTGGATGACCTCTCATTTACCAACATTGTAGTCCATCTGCTAGACCCTTGCCCACTTGCTTAACCTATCTATATCTCTCTGCAGACTCTCTGCATCCTCTGCACAATTTGCTTTTCCGCTCAATTTAGTGTCATCATTAGTGTCAAACCTTAGACATGCTACACTCAGTCCCCTCTCCCAATCGTGAACAGTTGTGTATCGTGAACAGTTGTGGGCCCAGCACGGACCCCTACGGCACCCTGCTCACTACTGATTGCCAACCAGAGAAACACCCATTTATCCCAACTCTCTGCCTTCTATTGATTAATCAATCCTCTATCCATGCTAATACATTACCCCCAACTCCATGCATCCTTATGGATAAGTCTTTTATGCAGCACCTTATTGAATGCCTTCTGGAAATCCAAGTATACAACATCCACCTGTTCCCCCCTGTCCACTGCGCTCATTATATCCTCAAAGAACTCCAATAAGTTTGTCGAACAGAACCTGTCCTTCCTGAATCCATGCTGTGTCTGCCTGATGGAACCACTTCTATCCAGATGTCTTGCTATTTCTTCCTTAATGATAGCTTCAAGCATTTTCCCAACTACAGACATTAAGCTAACTGACCTATAGTTACCTGCCTTTTGCCTACATCCTTTTCTAAACAGTGGCCTGCCATTTGCTATCTTCCAATCTGCCAGGACCTGCCCAGGGTCCAGAGAATTTTGGTAAATTATCACAAACACCTCTACTATAACTTCTGCCTTCTTGGGCATGGAGAAATGGCACAGAAGAGGAGTTTAGGCCAAGATAGATCAGCCATTATGATATTAAATAACAGGCAGGCTTGAAGGGCCCAATGGCCTATTCCTGTTCCTATTTTCAACTGTTCAGCACTGGTCGATACCCCTTCGCCTGCGCTATTGCGGAAGGCTCAGATGCTCAGTTGGGGTCTGATGTGATGAATTGGCCTTGTTCAGCAGTTCCCTGAACACTTTCACCACATTGTCTGTGTCTCCATTCCGAGGGAAAGTGGGATCGTGCAGTCCCATGATCAAACCTCCAGTCCTTTTGAGAATCTCAACTGTTGTCTGCAGAGAACTGCAGCCAGTATTCACGATCATGGGAAGTCATATCTGGAAAACTGTCCTTTGATTTTAAGTTTGACAATCAATGAATGGGTGTTTTGAAGAAGTCTCTCTCCCAGAAATTTGAAAAACAATCTACTATCACCATATACACTTTCCCATCCAGGTGAAACATCTGCCTGACATTTTGTTTCTTTTCTGGAGATCTGCTGGTCTGCCATTTCGAAATTCTGTCGCTGAATTCTTTGTTCATCTCCGCTCAGTAGATATGTCCTGTAGAGGCAATTATTTATGCCTGATATTTGATCATGTCTTTTTGTCATAGCTTGGGAACAATTATATATTTGTTTGTAAAGATCAGGTCACCTTGAGTGTCCAGTTCATCTCTCCTGTGGAAGTATGGTCTCAGAACACAATGTATTTCTTTCCATCATGTCTGAATCACTCACTTCAAGCACTGCAGTGCCTCATCTTGTCTGGCATCAATGGCTGAGAGATTGGAATGTGTCTGACTATATTAATCTTCCATCAGTATAAAAAAGGAAGAGAGAGGTCAAAGTTAATATACGTCCCATTGTGAATGAGGCTGAGGAAATAATTATCGGAACAAGGCAATGACAAAGTGATTAAACAGATATTTTCTATCAGTCATTATGGTTGAAGAAAACTGCTATTAATACTGAATAATGCTTGGGAGGAATTAAGCACCAACACCATCACTAGAGAATTAGTTATGGAAAAAATAATGGGGCTAAAGAGAGATGATTCCTAAGACCTGAATGTTTGCATCCAATGATCTTAAAAGAAATGGCTACAGAGATAATGGATGCAGTGGCTGTAATCTTTTGTAAAATCCTTAGATTCCTGAGAAGTACCAAATGAATGGAAAACTGCCAATATGATATCCTTATTCAAAAAGAGTGAGCTGGTTGGCTCACAATTATTGTAAAAATACCACAATCCACTATTAAAGAAGTAATAGTAGAACATTTGGAAAGTCATAACCTGGCCAAGCAGAGTCAAAATGGCTTCATGAAGGGGAAATTGTGTCTTACAAATCTACTATAGAGTCCTTCAAGGAAATATCAGCCAGAATGGATAGAGGGGAACCAGTAAGTGCCATATATTTGGATTTCCAAGAATATTTGACAAGGCACGGCACTAAAAGTTACTTTGCAAGATATGGGCTCGTGGTGTTATTCAGTTTGGAATAAAGAATGATAAAATTATTATTTAAATGAAGAAAGGTTGCAGAAAGCTGCAGCACAAAGGGTGTTGGGTTCCTGTACACGGAACACAGAAAGCTAACATACAGATAGTCAGGAAGGCGAATGGAATGCTGGTTTTTATTTTAAAAGGGTTGGAGTATAAAATTAGGGAACTGTACATAGCACTAGCAAGGCCACTTCCAGAGTATTGTGAACACTTTTGGTTCCCCTGCTTAAGGAAGGATATTATTTTATTGCAGGAGGTTCAGAAGAGGTTCACTAGGATAATCCCAGATATGCAGGGATTGTATTACATGGAAAGATTGAACAAGCTAGATCTGTCCTCATTGGAATTTAGAGAGGTGATCTTATTGAAACAACACAAGATTCCTGAGGCATCTGCTGGGAGGATGTTTCCTCTTCGCAGGAGAGTCTAGGACCAGAGGGCATAGTCTCAGAATAAGGGGAGCCACTATTTAAGATGAATGAAGAAGAATTTCTTCTCTCAAAAGATTGTAAGTCTTTGGAATTCCTTGCCCCAGAAACCTGTGGAGGCAGAATCTTTGAATATTCAAAGCTGAGATTGATTTTTAATTAAGAATGGAATCAAGAGTTATGAGGAGAAGAAAGGTCAGTGGATGTGAGAAAAGTTGGATCAGATATGATCTTATTGAATGATGGAGCAGACATTTATGATCTTATGGAATAGTGAATTCTTCTTATTGAGACCTTCTCACCTAAACCTATGCAGCACACTGAAAAATGTTACTCAGATCTGGCAAAACACCTTTCATAAAAATCAAATCCTTCTGATAAAGGACCTTTGACTTGAAATCTGAACTCTGTTTCTCTCTCCACAGATGTTGCTTTACCCACTGAGTATTTCCAACATGTTCTACTTTTAAAACATCTATCATCACTAGGATAATCCCAGATATGCAGGGATTGTATTATATGGAAAGGTTGAACAAACTAGATGTTATTTTTACCAGGATGTTGCCTGGATTGGAGAACATGTCTTATGAGGATAGGTTGAGCGAGCTATAGAGAGAAGGAGGATGAGAGGTGACGATAGAGGTGTACAAGATGATAAGAGGCATAGATCGAGTGGGCAGTCAGAGACTTTTTCCCAGAGCAACAATGGCTAACACAAGGGCACATAATTTTAAGGTGATTGGAGGAAGGTATAAGGGAGATGTCAGGGGTTTGTTCTTTTAAACAGAGAGTGGTGGGTGCGTGGAACGCACTGCCTGCAGAGGTTCTGGGGGCAGATACATTAAGGACATATAAGAAACTCTTAGATAGACACATGAATGATAGAAAAATGGGGAGCTATGTGGGAGGGAAGGGTTAGATAGATCTTAGAACAGGGTAAAATGTCGGCACAACATTGTGGGCCGAAGGGCCTGTACTGTGCTGCAGTGTTCTATGTTCTATCTTCATTGAGTTATGGCTTCTCTATAGAACTCCATTAATATTCCTTGGGTCGAGGCAGATTCTCAGTTTTCTCAGCACAAAACAAGCTAGATACCCCAAGGGTAGGTGTGGCTACTGAGACTATTATCTCTGCAGCTCAGCTTTGTTTCTGCATGAAAGCCACTGGAACATGCTTTGGTGGGCACAATACTGACTGCTTCCTCTCATCTAGGAACAGATGATTTTTACCCTGTATTTCCTTGCTCCGTAAAAGATATCTGCAAATTTCACGTTTCAATGTCAGGATTAATATCAGCAATCTTTATGATCCTGCCGTGGTATGCATTTTCCAGTCCTATCTCCTGTGCTGTTATATTTCCACGTAGAGATATGGTATCTTTCTAATCTACAACAATGAAATCACATCACATCCCTCTGGATTCATTAGGTTCAGAAAATTCATAGAACACCTCCCACTCAGCTTCACTGTAGCTTTCTTGCACATCAGCAGCACATAACTTGTTGGTTTCATTGCACCAACTCAAGATCAATGGTTTGTTGTAGGAGGACATTTCAACTCATCTCACGTAACAACACTGCACCACAGCTTATGTTCCTTCCACAGAACTGACCTCTTTCAGCATAAGCTACATTGCTTTCAAGTGGTATTCTGAATCTGACCCTGTCTGTGTATGGATCATCTCATCCCCTCCATTTACTTTCATTGTCTACTTGATCATGCAGTATCTGTGGAAATGATATCCCAATCCACTTCCTGCAAACTGTTTTGCACATTCAGGGCATCTGTTTGCAGCCGCTCATTTTACCATCCACCATACTTGCAATCACTAAATTCTTCTTTCCCTCCACTGCCCTTGGGTTGGGCTTCACTGCTTCTGTTGGTCAACCAGAAGTTCCAGCTTGGCCTTGGATGGTTCCACAGCTTTCCACATCCATGTCCTTCTCATGAATCAACCCCAGTAGGCCAGACTCTTGGATTCTACAAGCCTGCAGAGGTTGTGGGGGCAGATACATTAAGGACATTTTAGAGACTATTAGATAGACACATGAATGATAGAGAAATGGGGAGCTATCTGGGAGGCAAGGGTTAGATAGATCTTAGAGCAGGATAAAATGTTGGCACAACATTGTGGGCCAACGGTTCTGTACTGTGCTGTAGTATTCTATGTTCTATGTTCTATATTTCTGCCTCTGATGAGCAAGCCCTTTAAATCAACAAAACTGTGGTCATCTGCTTTAGCTCCATGAAGTATCAGGGAATTTTCCACGCCCTGGTTCAGAATAACAGTCAACTATTTCACTTCAAGTTAGGTTGCAATGTGCTTGTAATGCATTCAGTCTCCAAGGTCTCATTTCAGGCTATGTGTTAAGCTACAATTCTCTTCCCTTACAATCAATGAGATACAAGGACATCCTTCCTCATGTGCTCTGGTTTATCCACCATAGCCAACTCAATAGACAATGTAAACTCTTCCCTCTACGATCTCCAGTCTTAAGGAAAGTTACCTGTCTGAAAATCCAGTAATCAGGCATCATTAATTGTTCCATCATATACTACCTCTATAGAATCACACAGCCAACCATTTCTCAGCACACATCCATGTGATCTCTCCAATGGTACTGGTATTGGTTTACTATTGTCACTTGTACCGAGGTACAGTGAAAAACTTGTCTTGCATACCTATCATACAGGTCAATTCATTACACAGTGCAGTTAAGTGTATTGATGTCGTGCAGGTAAAAACAATAACAGTACAGAGTAAAGTGTCACAGCCACAGAGAAAGTGCAGTGCAATAAGGTGCAAGGTCACAACAAGGTAGATCGTGAGGTCAGAGTCCATCTCTTCGTATAAGGGAACCATTCAATAGTCTTATCACAGTGGGGTAGAAGTTATCCTTAAGTCTGGTGGTACGTGCCCTCAGGCTCCTGTATCTTCTACCTGATGGAAGAGGAGAGAAGAGAGAATGACCCGGGTGGGTGGGGTCTTTGATTATGCTGGCTGCTTCACCAAGACAGCGAGAGGTAAAGACAGAGTCCAAGGAGGGGAGGCTGGTGTCCGTGATGCACTGGGCTGTGTCCACAACTCTCTGCAGTTTCTTGCAGTCCTGCGCAGAGCAATTGGCATACTAGGCCATGATGCATCCAGATAGGATGCTTTCTATGGTGCATCGATAAAAGTTGGTGAGTGTCAAAGGGGACAAACCAAATTTCTTTAGCCTCCTGAGGAAGTAGAGGTGCTGGTGAGCTTTCTTGGCCGTGGCATCTACGTGATTTGACCAGGACAGGCTGTTGGTGATGTTCACTCCCAGGAACTTGAAGCTCTCAACCCTCTTGACCTCAGCACCGTTGATGTAGACAGATGCATGTACACCGCCCCCTTTCCTAAAGTCAATGACCAGCTCTTTTGTTTTGTTGACATGGAGGGAAAGGTTGTTGTCATGACACCATTCCACTAAGCTCTCTATCTCCTTCCTGTACTCCAACTTATCACTGTTCCTGCCTGGTATTTGATGGTCAGGCATGGCATTCACATTTTATAATTCCATCAATCAGCACTTCTGACATAAAACCAGAAATGCTGGAAGAATTGAGCCAGTCAAGCAGCATCAGTGGAAAGAGAAACCAAAAACAGAAACCAGAGCTCTGATGAAGGGTCTTTGACCTGAAACATCAACTGGTTTCTCTTTCCACAGATGCTGCTTGACCGGCTGAGTTCTTCCAGCAATTCTGATTTTGTTTTAGATTGCAACATCTTCAGTTTTATTTGTTTTCTAGCACTTCTGACACAATAGCTTGGTATTTCTCTCATTCATTCATGAGGATACTAGAAGATAGTTGTTCTTTCTTAAGTTAACAGAGAAAGGCACTTCACTTATAAAGAACATACAAGCAGCATTTTTTTCCAGTATTACCTTCTTGTATTGCACTGTGACCCAGCTCACACTGAAAAATGGGATGATAGCGAAGTGAAAATTAAAAGCAGTGGGGAACTCTTTCACCCAACAGGGTGCTATGATCAGGAATGTGGGGACTAGAAGCAGCATTTCTGTCTGTCTACTACCACACAGGCAGATAGCTTTGCCCAGAGATAGAGAAGGTGTTTCTGGAATAAGACTATAAGACATAGGAGCAGAATTAGGCCATTCAGCCCATCGAGTCTGCTCCACTATTTGATCATGGCTGATTTATTTTTCCCTCTCAACCCCATTCTCCTGCCTTCTCCCCATAACCTTTGACACCCTTACTAATCAAGAACCTATCAACCTCCGCTTTAAATATACTCAATGACTTGGCCTCCACAGCAATGTATTCCACAGATTCACCACCCTCTGGCTAAAGAAATTCCTCCTCATCACAGTTCTAAAGGGACGTCCTTTAGCCTAAACTTTGGTGCAGGATATATGCAGGGAATAATTGATCACATGGCACAATTCTTAAAGTGGTATCAACCCAATATTACATAAGCCTCTGACATTACAGGTATAAACTTACCAAAGCCTTATAACGTCATGTGAATATTTCCTCACTCTTATTCCCTAACCCTCTTGTATAAAGGCTTTCCTAATTTGTCTTGATAATTGCTTGCTTTACCTGCTTGTTTAATTTCATTTTCATAAACCAGTACACCAAAATCTTTCTGTAAGATTTTGCCAATCATGAAACCTGTTTTCAACCTTTTAGTATTACACCATGGCCCAGCTCACACTGAAGAATGGGATGATAGTGAGATGAAAATTAAAAGCAGCGGGGAATTCTTTCACCCAACGGGGCGCTATGATCAGGAATGCAGGGACTAGAAAAGAATTGAAGTCAGATTCACCAATAATTTTCCAAAGAGAATTGTATACTGAAGAGGAAAAAAGTTGCTGAGCTAAGATGTACTGTACACCAGGGGAGAGGACTAATCAGATTATTTTTTAATAAAACAAGTGAAATAGGATGAATGTTCTCCTCTTGCTCTGTTTCTTACTTCTATGAAAGTCGGAGGCTGTGGTTTAACAGGCTGACATCAAACGAAGTGTCTGGTAGAGACAAAACCCTTAAAATGTGCCATCCTTGCATTTTTGCCTCTCAATCACACAATTTTGAGAAACTAAATGTGAACCAGTCACACTGTCTTTAGCTGGGATAGAGTTCTGCTGTAATTTAGTCTATGTGGAAACCAAGTTCTTATTCTATGTTATTGATTTTCTGTCACTCACACCCGTTTTCTCAAATATATTTGGCTTGACTTAACTGGGACTGAGCCTGCTACCATGCAGCTGTTATTTGATTTGCTTTTGTTATTGCTATATCCAATAAAACTATGTTTTTAACTCAAAATGATTTACAGTGGAAATATGCTGAACTACCTTGACAGTAAACTGTTCAAGAATATTTGCTGTAAAAAAAACATGTAAATCTGAGAAACTAGCTACCATCAGGCAAAATTATGCTATTATTAATCGAAGTGGCCAATTTCATCCATACAGGGAAAAGATTTTACCAGTGGATATCTTTGCATAAATTAAACTGAAACAAAGAAGTATAGTTCAAAATTTTATACTTTACCATCTATTTTTGCTTTTTTGTGGCTATTTCACTGAGGATCTTGCTTCATGGAATCTAGAGCTTTGAAGAAACGATTTAAGTCACTACCCCACTCCCACTCTGACCTTTCCGTTTGTGGCCTCCTGCATTGTTACAACATGCCCAATGTAGGCTCAAGGAACAACACCTCATTTTTCATCTGGACACAATGCGGCCTGTAGTGTTCAATAATGAATCCTCCAACTTCAGATAACTTGCTCTTTCTTTCTGTTTGTATCAGGACTGGTCACTAGTGCTTGCCATTCCTCCCCACTATTTTTGCTGTCATTTGTATAGTCCAGCCTGCTCAGCACATCCCAGTAGGCCACACTGTACAAGATTGCCCAGACTTCACAACATTAGCAACACATTACAGAGACAAAGGAGCTTAACTGTTCATTCACTGGCTATATCATTTCACCGTGTTACACGTTCCTTTTGTTCCACCTCCCACCCCTCCACCCCACCATTTCTGATACTTGGAGTAATTTGCTTTCTTTCAATCTTGATTCTGATGAAGGGCCTTCAACCTGAAACATTAAATATTTATCTTTCCACAGGTGCTGTCTGACCAGCTGAATTTTTCCAGCATTTTGGTATTGGTATTGGTATTGGTTTATTATTGTCACTTGCACCGAGGTACAGTGAAAAACTTGTCTTGCATACCGTTCGTACGGATCAATTCATTACTAAGTGCACTGAAGTAGTATGGAGTGCATTGAGGCAGTACAGGGTAAAAACAATAACAGAATACAGAGTAAAGTGTCACAGCTACAGGGAAGTGCATTTTCTGTTTTTATTTCAGGTTTCCAGCATCTGCAGTTTTTTTTTGATTTTCGCAATGCTCTAGGAAGCATATGGAATATCAATCACCAAACATGCATTTAAAATGTTACTGCACATAGTAAAAAGGTTAATAACACCTCAGTATTGCCCTTTCCAATGAGTTTGCTTCACTAAGGCTCCTGGGTTGCTGGATTTCCTGATTCTGCCGATGTGAAAGAAAGAAATTAACATCAGTTCATAAACCAAATCCAGGGTTGACAGCTTTGCTCTTCACCACACATTTCCTTGGTGGTTTGCAGGTTAATTGGCCACTGTAAATTACCGCTAGTGTGTAGGTGAGTGTTGAACCTGGGGGGAGTTGAATGGAAAGTGGGGAGAACAGATTACAGTGAAAATTAATGAGGGAGTGGGAATGCTCTGACCAGAGTATATTGTTGCCAGTGCAAGCTTAAGCAGTAAGAGACTTCCTGATAGAAATAATGTCACTGCCTGGCTTCCACAAACTAAGAAATCAGATCAGGGACTGCCTCTCACTTTACAATGCCACTTAACCAAAAATGTACAACTGAATCTGGTATATTGGTAAAATATTAGAGAGAAAAGGAAGGATAGCAATTTCAGATGAATAGAATTGTAAGAAAGAGACATAAACAAATTTAAAGTAGGAATGGTAGATGGATGTTTGCAATGGCAACAGGACAATGGACAAAGGAAGAAGGAACATGCGTTGTTATCGCAACTTTTATAACCTCAGGATGACCTCAAAGTGATTTTTGACCAGACTGTAGGAAAGGAAACTGCAAACCTGCCACAGCAAGCATCTCTCCCTCCCCAAAATACAAAATGGAGATGGGCAGAGAATTTGTTTTCTTGATACTTACTTTGGGATAAATAATATCCAGGGCACAGTATAATGTCCTTGTTCTTTGATATAATGAGCTCTTTTACTTCCACATGAGAGACCATTTTATGTCATGTCCCAAAGGCAACGCCTCCAGTCATGAAGTGCTCTCTCACTGGAGTATCAGTCTGGATTTTTATGTTCACATCTCTGGTGTGGGATTTAAACCCACACATTATGATTCAGAGGTGAGAATACCCCCTCCTACTGAGACCTAGTGGAACTGAGCTGACCTTCCTTACATGCTCTATTGCACCATCACAGTCACATAGCAGCCAGTGCACCAATTTCCTCATTCGAGATTGGTGCAGTAAGTCATTCAGTGCATCCTAGAAGCCAAGTTGGAATATTATAATGAGTGACCTCTTATAATGGGATTAGGATGGATAGAAATATAAGAATGTATAAATCAGGTGCAGCAGTTTGCCACTCTCAGATTTAATAAGATCATAATTGATCCAATTGTAACCCCAGCTTGGCATTCCTCATTTTATCCTGATTCCTACACCCGTACAGTATGCCTACAGCCTAAAATTGCAGGTAATGGCAATCAAGTCTTCATTCCAAATCTTGTTCAGAAAGATAACTTTCACTTTAACCTAAGCGTTATCTCTCATGGATGAACATCTTTCTTGTCATATCTTATTAAATTACACAGACTGTCCCTGGGTTGCAAAGGCCCGAATTATGGGCACCCCCGCATATGAACGAGCTCCCAGAACATTATTAAATTCAAAAGCCTGAGGTATGTACGTACATTCATTCATACGAAAAGCAGAACTAGTTTTCACACTCTCTGCAGTTTTAGTGATTATCCTTTTTTATCCATCTTATGTGCTTTTGATGCCATTCATTACAACACTGTGGAGGTAGGGTTACCATACTGTGTGATTTTTGTGTATTTTATGACTTATGGACAAAGTTGAACTTTGTATGCCTGTAAAAATGTAACCTGGGGGATGGCCTGTATTTGCTGAGGCTGCTTTGACTAGTTCACAAATGCACAAGGGGGATGTTTCCACCCTGGTTCAACGATTGCTTACTTCTTGTGTTATAAGATGCAGATATCCAGGGACAAGAAGCAGGAGAGAAAAATACCTGTCTATCAATGAGTACAAGGCTGTGTGCTGAACTCCTGGCCCCCTCAGGCTTAATATAAGTTAGATGGTGCACATCGGAAAAGCTCCTGACTCACAGCACCTATTTAAATCAGACACCATAAAGAGGCTTTTATTAAAACATTTTGCATCACCATTTCTTGCCACTTAGGGCATGCCGTAATCAGTGCTCCACATATGATCTCTGACTTGTGCTGTATCATTCTATGATCAGTACCTCTCTCCTGCATGGCACAACGGTGCTGCACAGGAGCAGCGTCAATTGTTCAATTGCTTAGAGGGATCAGAATGGAATTTCCCAGATATTTTAACCCACAAAACAACCTTGACCTCAATGTCAACAAAACAAAAGAGCAGGTCATTGACTTCAGGAAAGGAGGTGGTGTACATGCACCTGTCTACATCAATGGTGCTGAGGTCGAGAGGGTTGACAGCTTCAAGTTCCTGGGAGTGAACATCACCAACAGCCTGTCATGGTCAAATCACGTAGATGCCACGGCCAAGAAAGCTCACCAGCGCCTCTACTTCCTCAGGAGGCTAAAGAAATTTGGTTTTTCCCCTTTGACTCTCATTAACTTTTACTGATGCGCCATAGAAAACATCCTATCTGGATGTATCACGGCTTGGTATGGCAACTGCTCTGCCCAGGACCGCAAGAAACTGCAGAGAGTTGTGGACACAGCCCAACGCATTACAGACACCAGCCTCCCCTCCTTGGACTCTGTCTTTACCTCTCGCCGTCTTGGTGAAGCAGCCAGCATAATCAAAGACCCCACCCACCCAGGACATTCTCTCTTCTCTCCTCTTCCATCAGGTAGAAGATACAGGAGACTGAAGGCACATACCACCAGGCTTAAGGACAGCTTCTACCCCACTGTGATAAGACCATATAATAAGATGGACTATGACCTCACGATCTACCTTTTTGTGACCTCGCACCCTATTGCACTGCACTTTCTCTGTAGCTGTGACACTTTACTCTGTACTGTTATTGTTTTTACCTGTACTACCTCAATGCACTCTGTACTGACTCAATGTAACTGCACTGTGTAATGAAATGACCTGTACGATCGGTATGCAAGACAAGGTTTTTCACTGTAACCTCAGTACAAGTGACAATAATAAATCAATACCAATACCAATACCTTTTGTGCTTTAACATACATAGGGCAAGTGACTGAGCATGCAGGCCACAACATTGTCTCATAAAATTATGATGGCCAATCTACCACTTGTGTGCCTCCCTTGGGATTTCTTCCCTCTTTAACCAAATATTTCCACATCATAGATTTTTTATAGATAAAATACCTTATGAAGATGGCTGGGCAGTTCCTAGGCCCAAACACCTTTAGCTGTTTCAACAATGACCTTCTATCATATGATAAGTGCGGGGATGTTTACTGATGATCGCACAATGTTCAATTCCACTCACAACTCTGTAAGTGAAGTAATTCATGCCTGCATGCAGCAAGACTTAGACCACAATCAGACATTGGCTGAAAAGTGGCAAGAAACGTTCACACCATGGAAGTGCCAAACAATAAACCATCTTCAACAAGAGAGAATTTAATTACCTACGCTTGACATTCAATGGTATTACCATCACTGAGTCCATCACCAATAACATTCTATGAGTTAATGTTATAGTCACTATTAACTATAAATTCAACTAAACCACTACATAAATACCATCGCTATGAAATCAGATCATAGGCTAGGTATCCTGGAATTAGTAGTGCACCTCTTGATACCTCAAGGCCTTTCCAGCATCTAGCAGGCATAAATCAGGAGGATGATGGAGTATTCTCCACTTGCCTGGATGTGTGCAGCTTCAGCAGGCAAGAAGCTCAACATCATCCAGAACAAAGAAGCATATTTGATTGGCAACCCATCAACCACCCTAAACATGCATCCCCTCTGCCATCAGGACATAGTAGCTGCAGTATGTAACATCTGCAAAATGATCTGCAGTTTCTCACCCAGACTACTCTGACAGCACTTCCCGAATGCACAATCATTACCACCAAGAAGGCAAGGGGGAAGCAGGTGCATGGGAACACCACTACCTGCAGGTTCCCCTCCAATTCATATACTATACTGATTTGGGAATGTATTGCAGGTCCTTCATTGTTACCAAGTCTAAATACTGGAATTCCCTGTCAAATATAATCGGGGAGTACTTTCACTCTTACGACTGCAGTAGTTTTAGAAGATGGCTCATCATTACCTTCTCATCTGTAATTTAGGGAGAGGCAATAGAGTAGAGACCATGATCGTGCAGGTGACACAATTGCTTTGGCACTGCATCACTGAAAAAACGAATGCTTGTTAATCATGCCTGATCTGTCTGGAGGAGAATAACTAGAGGGAGATAAATCAAGACAGCAGAGAGAATAAAAATCTGCTGGAACTGTGAGAGACAGAACACAGCAGTTACTGGAAATCTGAAGTTAAAGAAAACAGAATGCTTGAAATACTCAGCAGGTCAAATGGCATCTGTGGAAAGAGAAAACACAGAGCTAATAATGTCACAGGTGGATGATTTTACATCGAACATAGAACAGTACAGAATAGGAACAGGCCTTTCAACCCATCATATTGGTCCCAACTATGATACCAATCTAATTAATCCCATCTGCCTGTAAATAGTCTGTATCCCTCTCTTAAACGGCTTGTTCGCATGTCTGTCTAAACATCTCTTAAATGTTGCTGGTATATCTGCTTCTAACACCTCCCCTGGCAGTGCATTCCAGGCACCTAGCACTCTCTGTGTAAAAACAGTTGCCTCACAAATCTCACTTAAGCCTTCTCCCTCTCACCTTAAGCCTATACCCTCTAGTATTTGACATTTCTACCCCTGGTAAAAAAAAGACTGAGTATCAGCCCTGTCTATGCCTCTGATAATTTTATAAGCTTCTATCAGGTCACCCCTCAGCATCCGACGGTCCAGCAAAAGCAATCCAAGTTTGACCAACTTCTCCTTATAGCTAATACACTCCAATCCAGGCAAAATCACGGTGAACCACTTCTGCATCCTCTCCAAAGCCTCCACATCTTTTCTGTAGTGTGGTAACTAAAACTGGCCAGTTCTGACACAACAAAGGAAGACATATCTGAAATTGTTGCATTCAGTATTGAATCCCAAGGACTGCAACATGACCAGATGAAAGAGAAAGTTGGAACAGTGTAAGAGATCAAAGGCAGATAGCTCAGAGAAGGAGTGGGGTTAAAATGGCAGGCGACTAGAAGCTCAGGGTCAGTCCTTGTAGACTGAACAGAGATGTTCTGCAGAGGAGTCACCCTATCTGTGTGGACTGTTTGAATCTTTTGGTGGTGCGAAGGGACAAGGTTAGAAGGACAGGTATTACACCTCCTGCAATTTCCTGGGAATGTGCAATGAGAAGGGGAATGGTTGGTGGAAGAGTGGACCAGCGAGTTACAGAAGGAATGGTCCCTTCTTAATGCCAAAAGGGAAGGGGAGGGGGAAGATTTGTCCGATTTTATTCCAGGATTTTGTTAATCTTAATCTTGGAATCAAACCTTGAGGTTATAATGCAACTGTGTCTACAACAGATGACTGAAGGAAAAATGCCATGGAAGGTCTAATCATAACAATTGAATAATAAATTATTTGAGATGCAGGTTTAGGCTCCCTTTTGGTAAGAAACACACAGTGTATTGAAAAATCATTCTTGCATTATCTCAACTTAAATTTCCTTTTAATTTTTTTTTGTTTGCTGCTGTATTGAAAAATCAACATATTAATTCACTGGGCCATACCTATAATACTGCCTCATCAAAATATCCAAGTACAAGGCATGTTATCACAGTTTCTTAGGAACAGTTATCAAATGCAGTGAATATGCTTTTCACATCATCCCTATCTGATTAGCAGAATCCAAACTAATTAAATGCATCACACCTAAAGAAGTTTTTGTACAATCATTTCATTCTGGAGTACATTGAAAAGTCCAGGTGCATCATTATTAAAAGCTGAACTATTTATGAGGTGTCAACAGTTTCACCTGTGAATCAGAAAGGTGAGGGTTCAAAAATGAGAAAAATAGCAGCTTGTGCTGAAAATGTAGAATAAAAACAGAAAAGGGTTAGCTTGTATCTGTGGAGAGAGAAACAGAGTTAATGTTTCAGATCAATGATCTTTTGGCTAATGAGGATTTCAACCTGAAATATTAACTCTGCTTCTCTCCTCACAGATGCTGCCTGACCTGATGAATATTTCCAACCATTGTACAGTTTTTATTTAAGTCAGACAAAAGGGATTAGTGTGGATGGACAAAACAGTAGGCAGGGATGTGATAGGCTGAAGGGCCCATTTCTATGCCATACAACTGAGCGAATCATAGCATGGAAACACAGAGTCATACACCATTTAGCCCACTATGTCCACACCGACCAGTCGACACACATCCGTATTAATCCTATCTTCCAGTACTTGGCCCGTAGCCTTCCATGCCTAGGTGATTTAAGTACTCGTCTAGACACTTCTTAAACATTGTCAGTCCTCTAGTTTTATTCACATGTCTCCGAAATTAAGTGAGGGATCAAATTTCATGTGCACATTCAAGAAAAACAGTTCACAACAGGACTGAGGGAGTACTGCACTGTCAAAGGTGCACTCTTTCAGATGGGAACAAAAAGAAAACTTGCACTTCTGTCATATGTTTCATAACTTCAGAACATCTTAAATGTTTCATAGCCAATAAAGAACTTCCAAATGCAGTTATTGTTGAAATGTAGGAAGCCTAGAGCCACACTTCCACAAATAGAAATGTGAATGTGACCAATGTTTTAGCAGTTGGCAGTGGGATATATATTTTAAGCTGTTGGGGATAATGGCATTGCTTTTCACTGAAATAGTGCTGTGGGTTATTTACTTCTATCTGAGAGAGCACTTCAGCATCTCACCTGGAAGAAAGCTCCTCCAACTGTGCAGCTCACACTTGGTTGAAGGCTGGACCATCAGCTAAACCACTTGTGCTCAAGTCTCTGAAGTAAATTTCAATACAGATCAGAAGGAAGAGTTCTACTCAGTGATTCTAAAGATGCACCAGAACAATTAGCGTAACACTATTACAGCACCAGCGACCCGGGTTCAAATCTGACCACTGTCTGTAAGGAGTTTGTACGTTCTCACTGTGTGCCTGTGTGGGTTTCCTCCAGGTGCTCCAGTTTCTTCCCACATTCCAAAGACGTAAGGGGTTAGAAAGATGTGGGCATGCTATGTTGGTGCCGGAAGTGTGGTGACACTTGTGGGCTGCCCCCAGAACACTCGACACAAAAGACGCATGAAGATATCTTGTATCTTATAACCTGTACCTACATCTCCCAAAGCACTTTAGAAAAACAATATCAAACAAAACTTATGGAATTTAGCATGGATCTATCTAAAGACATTTTGAGGAGATGGCCAAATATTTGGTCAAGGTGGTGTACATTACACAAAGGAAGATTGGTGAGGGATTTTGGGAGTCTAGGACTTTGCCAGTTGAAGACTTGATCATTAATAGTAGAGTAAATAAATTCCAGAATAGGGGAAGCCACTAGAATTGGAGAAGGAAGATATTTTCAAGAGTTGTAGGACTTGACAAGACCACTAGCCTTTGGAGGGAGAAATCACGGAGGGTTTTGAAAATAAGGATGCGACTCAAGATGTTACTTAACTGGGAGACAGTATGGATCAGGAAACACTGGAGTTACTTGGTGCTTAGTTGGAAAGACATAGCAGAATTTTGGGTAACATCAAATTTAGAACAATACTGGGTGTCCCAAGAACGCATGGGAATAAGAGTGGAAGTAATGAAGGCCTGGACAAGTGTTTCAGCAGCAGATGAGTATAGGCAATGTTATGGAAGTGGAAGTTGGCAATCACAGTAGTAGTGCAGGTACTGTATGTGGTGAGATGCTCACCATAGGGTCTGTTTCAGTCTTCTAAATGCTTAGTTGAAGGAAATTTCTGCACATCCAACAGTGGACTGTAGGCAAGTATCTTATAATGAAAAGGCTAAAGTGGGGGTATGAATGATATGTAACAGGGTGTTTTTGGCATGCATATGGAAAATTAAGGTTTGGTTTTGGTACAACATTACTGAGGCACAGCATGGAGTTGAGAAATAGACATTAAATGGAGGCTGTGTTGAAGATGAACGTACCATGGCATTATTTAGCAAAGGAGTTCAATCCAAGTGGGGTGATTAACAGCCATTACCTTAAAATGGTCTTGGTCATTGACACTTTGCAGTTTGTGGAGTCAATGCTTTGTGCAGACCTTTGTGCTCACGTTATGTGTCCCTACTTCAAAATTATTAAAACGGCTGTAAAGCACTTCTCAATATTTTGAGATCATGAAAGACGTTACATAAATGCAAGTTCTCCTGATGTCAAAACAAGGTATTCTTACCTGTGTCAAGCATTGATTAAATATTATAGCACTCTACTCTCCTTGGAATGTTGGAATGTGTTCCAAAAGGGCAAAAATAATAATGCTATATTGTAGGGCTTTAGATATTCAAAGAGTGACAGGGAGAAATGATCAATGGCCTTTAACTGTTTTGGAATAACATCATACAGATATGATTAAGTTGTTTTGACTTGTAGTGCAAGGACAGAACTATAAGAGTCATTTAAAATTAAGCAGCCACAAAGAAGAATAGAGATTCCATTCTTTCTCAAGGTGGAAGAGGGTATAAGTAGAAAAAGACAAATACAAACTGAGCTGTATCAATGAAAACACAAATTGGAAATTGTTTTAGGCGTTAACTAAGAAAGATAGAATTTCATATATGTAAACCTATAGACAGGAGCACGAGTGGACCACTCAGCCCTTGAGATTGCTTTACCATTTAATAAGATCATGGCTGATTTGATTGTAACCTCAATTCCACATTCCCATCACACTGTGGCAACCTTCCATGCCCTTGCTTATCAAGATTCTATTTATTTCTGCTTTAAAAATATTCGAAGACTCTGCTTCCATTGCCTATTGCCATGGCCAAAGAGACACAACCCTCTGAAAGAAAAAAAATCACTTAATGTCTGTCTGAAGTGGGTAACCCCTTTTTCTAAACAGTGACTCCTGGTTCCAGTTCCTCACACAAGGTTAAGCATTCTCTCTGCATACATCCTGTCAAGACCCCTTGGGATCTTAAATATTTAAATCAAGTCCCCTCCCACTCTTCTGAACTAAGTCCAATCTTTTCTGACCATTCCAGTTGTCAGTCCAGTAAACCTTCTATGAACTGTTTCTAATGCATTACATTCTTTCTTAGATAAGAAGACCAATACAAGACAATAAATACAATACTGTACGCAGCACTCCAACTGTGGTCTCATCAATACCATATATAATTGAAGCTTAACCATTTAGTTCTGTCTTCAATTCTTCTTGCAATAAATGATGACATTCATTTTCCTACCCATTTGGAGTATTATCAAACCAGGCTTTAGCCCATTATGCCACCTCTGTTTCTCAAAGCTTTGGAATCTCTCACATTCTAGATAACATTAATTTTATTTTTCCTACCAAATTGGACAGTTTCCCATTTCCCACATTATGCTCCAATTGCTGGATTTTTGCCCACCAACTGAAGCTATCTAAATCCCTTTCTAGCCACCTTATATCCTCCTTACAACTTATTTTCCCACATATCTTTGCATGATGAGCAAGTAACACAACTGTGCCTTCAACCAAGTCATCTGTATAAATTGTAAAAGGCTGAACCATCACTGATTGTGCTTGCTAATCAGAAAAATACATATTTATGACAATTCACTTTCCTGCTAGCCAGTTAATCTTTCATCCAACATCCTACGCAATGCCAATATGTTACCTCCCACACCATGACTTTTATTTTCCACAATTACCCGTTATACAGCACCTTATCAAGTGGGTCTTTCATGAGGTCTTGTGCTTTGCCACAACTGATCTACTTTATGAAGTGAAGTTATGGCAGGATAGATGTCACCTGAAAAGTCTGAATTGTGGAACAAGATAATCATTCCGCTTTGGAGAAGACCATGCAGATCTTTGTTCCAATTAGATCTGTTCTTCATTGGTGAAGCTGGGATTAAATTGGAAAATACAAGAAGCCCGTCCCCTAACACTGTGAAAGAACTGATGCCTGATTTAGGTTCAGCAAATCTGGGATCTGGCGAGTCACCAGATCTGGAGAGAAAAATCAAAGATTTTGGAATTTAAATGAGAATATATTCAGTGGGTGTGGCTTTAGTTTCCCAAGGTTTGTGGAGCCCAGCAAGGAAAGGGAGGCAGGAGTTACAGTGTGAACCTACTTTCAATTCCATTCAGAAGATGGCTGAACTGATGAAGTGCCTTGCCAACTGCTCAGTTATCCACTTTCAGACCATCTCCCCATGCTGCTGGGACCAAGGAAGCTCCCAGCCTTTGCATTGATGGACAGTACACACCATTCAGTGATCCAGCTCCACTAACAGTGAGATGCTTTGAGCAAAACGAGACCATGGCTGTTTTCAGGGTATCTGACTCACCTGGGACAGTGGAGTGGATGTGGGAAGGCAGGGTAAGGAATTTTGTAAATATTTTGTGTCTGGAAGAATGAAGCTGGATCCATTGATGGCGATGCCATTGAAAATCAAGTGGAGATCATTAGATCTTTCTGGAGAAGGTCACTGGCTCACATATGTGTGGTGCAAATGTTGCCACATTCGCCACAGTCTGAATGTTGTCAAGATCTGAGGAAGGTTGCAAGTGCTTGTCTGGCCTTTTCTATACACATGCTTGGCTCTGATGGTATGATGGTAGAGGATGTTGATATAGGAAGCATGATCAGTAAATTCATAGATGACATGAAGATTGGTGGGGTTGTTGACAGTGTGCAGAGTAGTCTACAGGATGATACTGATGTGTTGGTGAAACGGCAGATGGAGCTTAATCCTGTTAAATGTGAGGTGATGAATTTTGGGAGTACTAATGAGGCTAGGACATACATCATGAACGGTATGGTCCTAGGGAGTATCAAGGAACAGGGTAACCTTGGTATACATGTCCAAAGGCCCTTGAAGGTGGCAGAGCAAGTAGATAACATGGTTACGAAGACCTATGTGATACTGGCCTTTATTAGTCAGGGCACTGAGTTCAAGGGTAGTGAGGTTATGCTCCAACTTTACGAAACATTGGTCAGACCTCAGCTGGAGTATTGTGTGCAGTTCTGGTCACCATGCTATAGAAAACATATGCTAGCACTGGAGAGGGTGCAGAGCAGATTCACTAGGATCTTGCTTGAGATAAAGCATTTCAGTTATGAGAGGAGACTGAAGAGGCGAGCCCTGTTGTCCCTGGAGGGGAGGAGGAGGTTAAGAGGGGACATGATTAGATACATAAAATTATGAAAGGTATAGATGGGGTGGACTACAGGAATCTTCTCCCCTTGTGGGAGGTGAATAAAACTAAAGGACGTAGATTTAGTCTAAGGGGTAAGAGATTTAGAGGGGATCTGAGGGGGATCTTTTCCCACCCAGAGAGTGGCCAGTACCTGGAATGCAATGTCCGAGAGAGTGGTGGAAGCAGAGTCACTGACAGCATTTAAGAGCACTTAAATCACCAAGGTGTAGAAGTCTACGGGTCAAATGCTGGAAGATGGGTTTAATATGGATGGGTGCTACTGGTCAGCATGGACGTGATAGGCCAAATGGTCTGTTTCCATGCCGTATGACTCAATGACCTTGGAGATGTCCCCAAGCTAATGATGGAACTTCATATCCAAAAGACATTGGGGTTGGTAACTCTAACTGACACTGTCACTGATAGATACATAGACGATGTATAGATCCAACAAAGAAGTAGCCATGTAGTTTTATCCTTCATGTTGGCACTCTCACTGCTCTCTGTCTCTGTCCAGTACTTGGCCAACTTGGTCAGAATTGGTTCTAGCAAGCCTTCTTCCAAGTAGTAAACATGAGAAATGCTGATTCATTAGCTGAGGAAGTTTTATTACCTCATTTCACCAGATACTGTGAGATTTCCTAGGGATGAGGGAAACTGTGGAGGACACCTGGAGTCATTCCTTCTCAAATGTATACCACTGAGTGTCAGGACACACCCAGAGGAGGAGTCTCAAGTAAGTAAAAGTATATAGATGGTAAATTTTATTGAGTCATATTGCTGCTTGACCAGTTACGGAAATATATTTGCTCTTATTTGTCCCGGATTAATTTATTTTCTAGTCTGTTCCTACAAAAGAACTATTCAATCCATTCTTTCAAACAGTCATGGTTTCAATCATATCTCCCAGAGCCATCCAGTTTTACAAATATTGTAACTTTATTGGAGTTTATTTGACTTCCTTGATCCAGCAACAACTTAACAATGGAAAAAGGGAAGACTACCTACCAATAAGTTTGATCCGATAAAAACAATTAGCTCGTCAACAATGAGCAATTGTGTATCATTATGATTAATAATGGATATCCTAATTTAGATTGTGGGTTACTCAAACATCACACACTGGAGTAAGGTAAACAGGTAATTGATTTATTTAAATCAAAATACAAAGCAAATTCAGTAAAATGTGTTAAAGTGCATGGCTATTGTTATTACACTCCTTTACTAATCGCTGTAAGAGCAGGTCAGGAACTGGGGTTTCATAAGATTAATAAACTGAAACTATATACTGAATGTCATCCACCAAAGAAGTGAACAGTCTCCAACATTAACCATTCCTCCACATTCTATTGCAGCCCACTCATTTTTCTAATAGTGGGAGAGAATTCCCTCAGGGTTCTCCTGATATTCCATTGTAATGTTGACAAAAGATCAATGCAACTATTGCCACTAAGATATAAATTGTGCTTGCAACATTTCTCCATGATATTTTAGAGTCATACTGCATGGAAAGAGGCCCTTGACCCACTTTATCTGTCATCGTCATTGAGTACTTATCTATGCTAATCCCATTTCCCAGCAACTGGCGCAGAGCTTTCTATGCCTTGGTGTTTCACTTGTTCATCTCAATATTCCTAAATCTTGTGAGAGTACTTGCCTCTATCTTCCTCTCAGGAAGTGGTTTCAATCACCCTTTGGGTGAAAAAATTCTTTATCAAATCCTCTCTAAATCTCCTACCCCTTACCTTGAACCTATGTCCCTTGGTCTAGAAACTGTTAATGGGAAAGGTTTTTCACTATTTATCCTATCAAGACCCCTCATTATTTTGTATACCTCAATCAAGTCCCCTCTCAGTCTTTTCCCTTTCAAGGAAGACAAACCCAGCCTATCCAGTCTCTGCTCATTGCTTAAAATGCACCATCCTAGACAATATCCTGGTGAATCGCTTCTGCAGCCTCTCCAGAGAAATCACATCCTTCTTATGATGAGGTGACAGTGCTGCAGCTGTGGTTTAATAAAATTGCACCGTAAGCTCCCTGCTAATGAAAACAAGCATCCTGTATGTCCTCTTCACCACCTTCTCTACCTGTGCTGCCGTCTTCAGTGATCCTTGGACTTCTACACCAAGGCCCCTCTGTTCCTCAGAACTCTCTGGGGTCCTTCAGGCAAAAGTACAGAATTGGGAAAACCCTGTAGAGATTACGGACAACTCCAAGCCTGTCCTTTCATGCACCTTAATTTCAATCAATCATTCCACCGTGGACAATATTGCTTTCAGCTGCAACCTGGTATTCTTTAAATCTCTCACCACCCTTCCCAGTGCATTCACATTCTCTCTCTGTTTCTTTCATATTAAAGCCGCTATATAAATACAAATTGTTATTGTTGAATGTATTAAGCAGTCTTTTATTTGACTCTATGCTTTTCTGTCTGTACCTTCTGTTACGATATTTAGCTATAATTTCCTTATCACTATATATTGCTGCCAATATTGGTCTCAGCACGTGCTGAATGAATGCTTTTGTCCCATGCTTATAAAGTAGCACTGCAGTCCAATAGCAGTTGCAGAATCGTAACTATATCCCCTAGTGTCAATGTCAATAGCTTTCAGTACCCTGTCTTTAATGGCACTGTGCTGAATATAGGCACTTCTTCATAATGAGAAATGAACAACTGCAGAGAGACCACCTTCTGGGTGCTCCCTTGTGGCATGGAGCCGACTGGAGGGAACATTGGCAGAGTCCTGTTATGTCCACCATCTGTTCATTGCAGACTAGAATATGAGGGGTGAGCAAGTCCAAAGGCTGCAAAGAAAAATAAATCAAGTATTAAGTGCAACGCTAAAGCAGAATTGTATCTACTTGAGATGAAGAAATAAATTACCTGGCTACCAGTCAGAATTCAATCATTGACCAGTTGAAATTATTAAGTATGACACTATCAGAGTCTCTTAAATTCAAGATGGTTTTTACTTCACTTGGCACCTTTTGAAAGCTTTTAAATATATACCGATTCAATCCCAGTACAGCTACCAAAAGGTTCTGAAAGTTATTTTTGGTGATTTAAAATCAGGCTTCTCACAGAGGCTAATTAGAAGTCCTTAATTTTGTGATAATCCAGCAGAAATGAATTTAACAAAATTGCACTATTAACATTTTAGAAGCTTGGCAATGTCTTTTTTAACAAAAGGATTTTTAAAAATAATTTTGTCTTCTGAAGCATTTGCTTATGGAAGGCTTTTCCTTCTGCTGTACAATTATTAGTTTGAGTGGACATTTGAAAGAAAAGCAGTTCTCAAAACATACACAATTTAGAGTGCAATTTGCTCCTGGATACCCAACTACACCCAATGTAAAAACATGAACCAATCTTCTTCAGAGACAGGGTGAGCACAAACTATCTTGAATTTGTAAAACACCTTTCATAACCTCTGGCATCCCATTGTGTGTTATCACCAGTGAAGTATGTTTTTGAAGTGTAGTTGTTTATATAATGCAGAAATGAAGCTATTAATTTGCACTCAGCAAGATTTTGCAAATAGCACCATGGTAAAAGCCAAGTAATCCATTTTAGTGATAGAAGCAATGGGATAAGCATTGGTCCATGCCATTGGGGAATTAGATCATAAGTTATAATGGCATGGAAACTGGGCTAACAAGGGGTATGTGGTTCTGGAAGGAGGTTGCTGGAGCTCTGAGAGTGGAGTGACTGACAGGCAAAGTGAGTGTGAGAGATGTGCGTGTCATGGTGATGAGTAACTGTAAGAATCAAACAATTCCAGATCCAGCAGTATTGCCGAGATGCGCAACCACTTGTTAGTAAATCTGTAATAATCTTATAATATCTTATGAGATTATCAACCTCCACATGAAATGGAGGACAGCTTTTCAGGAGCCATTGGGTGTTTAGGGAGATGCATGCTTCACTGGTGGACCCGTTGTTCCACAACAAAATTGTAAATGGAATTAAAAACATAAGATTGAAGCAATGACCGTGAAGAGAATCATGCTTAGACCTGGCAAGGCGTGTCAAATCCTCTCAGGCCTCAGAGCTGTGAAAAGCCAGAGCTGATGAGTGGGTAGCAAACAGCACTGCTCCTTCGAGGCAGGCAACCAGAAACAAAAGGAAGAAAGATCAGTGACGGTATATAATGTGACAAACAGCATGAATAGCAGAAGGAGAACCATGCAGCTTATGGGAAGGAATGTAACAAATGCAAGTCTTCGTAGTGCAGCAGAAGGCAGATGAGGAACAAGGAGTCTGGCAAAAGGACAAATGCAGTTCACAATGTCACATAAGCTGACTACAGTCCCTGTGATGTGAGGGAGAGTATGATGCAAAGTCATAAGGTTGAACCCAGCCAAAGAGGACATGGAACAAGTGAACAGAGCACTGGTGGCCCAACACTCAGCACAGACCTTTGCTACAATGGAAGTAGAAGGAAGGAGGAGAGCTACAGTTCCAAATAGAGAGTGTGCAACACGCAATATCATTTCCAAGAAGTTGTCAAGGAAGCATGAAGAGACAAGAAAAGTGCCATAAACATGTGTATGGGTGTTGTACTATTGGGAAAATGCAAACTGACAACGAGGAACCCATTGAATGGAAAGTACAAAGCAAATTTTATTGAACTTGAGCATAGCTGTGTGCTAATCCTTGGTCATCATGCAACCCAATAAGTGTAACTGATGATAGTACGGACAGGGAACAGCTATTTATCAACAGCCCACAAATCACTGTGCTGGCTAGGAATGACAACAGGTGAAAGACTTTGTATGAAAGTGTGTGGAGATCTAGAATATCTTTTTGAAAATGGAATGTCTCAGGAATGTTGTTTTCTAAGAGACACAAATGCATGGTAGTGTAGCGGTTAGTGTAACGCTTACAGCACCAGCGACCTGGGTTCAATTCCGGCTGCTGTCTGTAAGGAGTTTGTGCATTCTCCCCGTGTCTGCGTGGGTTTCCTCCGGGTTCTCCAGTTTCCTCCCACATTCCAAAGACGTACGGGTTAGGAAGTTGTGGGCATGCTATGTTGGCGCCGGAAACGTGTCGACACCTGCGGGCCGCCCGCCGAACACTCTACGCAAAAAGATGTATTTCACTGTGTGTTTCGATGTACATGTGACTAATAAAGAAATCTTATCTTAACTTGTGCTGAAATCTTATGCTGACTATTCAGCAGTTTATATTAAGAAGTTTAAATTGCACAGAAATTAATTCATATAAATTGTTGTTTACGGACAAACTCTGAAACAAAGATCAAAGGATGGGTGTAAGAGGTGGATGGCTTCTCATGGTATTACTGTCATTTCCAGGACAGAGAGTTGCCAGGATGGAGGGTAACCACATACAGATTTGTAAGTAGGTCAGAAATAATTTTGTAATACAAGTCACTAAGAACCCACAGAACGTGACGAGGATCACATTATTTAAAGTATGAACAATTACTGGAGACATTAAGGATAACAAATATATGCGCATAATAACAGAACAAAATAAAGCAAAGAAAGAGATTTCTTGACTGGAATCATTACAGTGAAATGGAGAGCTGGTCAACTGTTTTTTTCCAAGAATTCACACATACCTAATCATAAGGACACAAAAGGTGCAAGAGATAATTGTGGCAAAGCCACCTACAGAGGAGCTGTCATAGGTGAAAAAAGGCAGTTTTAATAATCAGCCCCAACAGAGGTTGCAAGCAGAGATAACACTGATTCGGATTGATCAGTACCCCAGGTGTCAGAACAAAAAATTATACAGGAGAGTGCAATACAGCACAGAAACATTAACTCTGTTTCTACCTCCAGAAATGTTGCCTGACCTCCTGAGTATACATAATGTTTTAACATCCGCTGTATTTTGGTCTTGTGACAAGCAGATTTGTGTTTGGAAAATTCACAAATGGCTGCTTATTGACTTGAAGGTCAAATTGGTTCACTCATTTAGTGATATCTGGAAATCTTATTTTAGACCATACAACACACACATTTGTCACCTCAGTACACAGAATTTAATTGTGTAAACAGGTGTAGATTCTTATACTGATGCAGACCTGGCATAAGTATTCACACTGTTGCAGAGCTGCATTACTATTCACATTGATGCATTGCTGGAGTAGATTCTCACTCTAAGTGCCAGTGAACTGAAACAGAACTAATGTAAATATTCATACCAAAATATTTGTGCTGGCATAGGGCTGGGCAATATTCACATTTGTACATTGCTGTGGAATATATCTGCAAAAAGTTAACATAATTCACATTGCTATGGTCCTAGTTTCAACATTCTGACTCATAAAGCATTAGAGTAAATATTTATACAGATGCAGCCCTGGTCTTTTTATTTATGCATTTTTTGAAATGCAGCTGTTGTTGACATGGCTAGTATTTATTGCTTATTTCTAATTGCTCTTGAGGTGACAACAAGCCACCAACTTGAACTACTGCAGTCCTTCCAGTGAAGATGTTCCCACAGTTCTGCTGGGGAGGGAGTTCCAGGATCTGGATCCAATGACAATGAAGGAATGGCGATATATTTCCGTGTCAGTATGGTGTGAGACTTGGAAGGGTACTATTGGTATCGCTATGTGCCTGAAGCCCTAGTCCTTCTTGGTTATGAAAGTCTTGGTTTTGGGAGGTGGTGTGTGGTTGCCTGGGTGAGCAGCACTGCATTATACTGTATCTGTATGCCAATATGCATAATGATACAGTGGTAACATAAATATTCCCAAAGTGCACATGAAATATTCATTGGTACAGTGCAAATGTAAATATTCATAGTATAATGTAGTATAAATACTCACACTGTTGCAGTGCTAGTGTAAATACTCACACCAATACAACACCAATGCATAACATCACATTTACATTATCCTCTCATAACAATATTTTCATGAATTTTGTTCAACTCTCCAGGAAGCTAGTACAGAACGTTTAGTACTTGCTCAAGTTTAGGTACAGAGTATAAATCATCTGAGTGGCATATTTCACACAATTACAAGTGTAACCACATTTCAAAGGTACTTAATTGGCAAAGCTTTTGGGAGATTCTGAAGCTGAGCCATAAAAGCAAATCTTTGTCTCCTCAAATATTTTTTTAAAGGAAAGGAATTGCAGCACTATGGGGAAAACGCAGGTGAATCGGGACTAATTGGGCAGCTTTTTCAATGAACTGGCACCTTTATGATGCTATAAGATTCTCTGAAGTACTACGGTTGCTTCTATTAACACTTTCACCCATCACACTTGATTGAGTTGAAATAAATCCCTTTTTTTCATTCATGCGAAGGATGTGGGCTTTACAGACTGAAATAGCAATTAATTGCCCATCACTAATTGCCTTGAAAAGGTGATGGTGAGCTGCCTTCTTGAGGTGTGGGTGTACCTACAATGCTGTTAAGGAGGGAGTTCTGGAATTTTGTCCCAGTGAAGGTGAAGGAACAGCGATATATTTCCAAGTCAAGATGGTTTGTGACTTGGATGGCAACTTCCAGGTGGTAGTATTCCCATGCTTTTTCTGCCCTCGCCCTTCTAGCTGGTAGACATCATGGGTTTGGAAGGTCCTGTCCAAGGAGTCTTGGTGAGTTACTGCAGTGCATCCTGTAGATGGTACAAACTGCTGCTACAGTGCCTTGGTGGTGGAGTGAGTGATTGTGGTTGTGTGGTTGTGGATGGGGTGCCTGCTATTGGTATTGGTTTATTATTGTCACTTGTACCAAGGTACAGTGAAAAGCTTGTCTTACAAACTGATCATACAGGTCAATTCATTACACAGTGCAGGTACATTGCGTTAGTACAGAGTGCATTGATGTAGTACAGGTAAATACAATAACTGTAGAGTAAAGTGTCACAGCTACAGAGAAAGTGCAGTGCAATAAGGTGCAAGGTCACAACAAAATAGGTCATGAGGTCATAGTCCATCTCATCATATAAGGGAACCATTCAATAGTCTTATCACAGTGGGGTAGAAACTGTCCTTAAGTCTGGTGGTACGTGCCCTCAGGCTCCTGTATCTTCTACCTGATGGAAGAGGAGAGAAGAGAGAATGTCCCAGGTGGGTGGGGTAATGTCCCGGGTAAGCAGGCTGTAATGTCCTGCATGGCGTTGAGCTTCTTGAGTGTTATTGAAGCTGTGCCTATCCAAGTAGAGAGTATTCCATCATGCTCCTGACTTGAGCCTTGTAGGTAGTGGACAAGCTTTGAGGAGTTAGGAAGTGAGTTACTTGCCACAGGATTCCAGCTTCTGATCTGCTCTTGTAGCCTCACTGTGTATATGGCTTCAGTAGCTCAGTTTCTGGTCAGTGGTAACCCCAAGATATTGATGGTGGGGGATTCAGTGATGGTAATGCCACTGAATGTCAGACAGTGATAGATGAGTTTTCTCTTGTTGGATATCATCATTGCCTGGCACTTGTGTGGCTCGAACGTTACTTGCCACCTATCTCTACCCATGCCTGGATATTGCCCAGGTCTTGCTGCATTTGGTTGTGGGCTGCTTCATTATCTGAGGAGTTGCGACTGGTGCTGAACATGGTGCAATCGTCAGCAAACATCCCTACTTCTGACCTTACAACTGAAAGAAGGTCACTGATGAAGCAGCTGAACATGATTGGGCCTGGGACACTACCCTGAGGAACTCCTGCAGAGATGTCCTGTAGCTTTTAGCCATTTCTTGATATCACGTGGAGTGAATTAAGTTGGCTAAAGACTGGCATCTATCATATTGGGGACCACTGAAGACAGCCAAGGTGGATCACCCGCTCTGCACTACTTGCTGAACGTTCGTGCAAATGCTTCAGCTTTCTCTTTTGCACTGATATAGTGAGCTCCCCTTCATTGAGAATGGGGATATTTGTGGAGCCTCTTCCTTTAGTGCGTTGTTTAACTGTTTGCCAACATTCACAACTGCATGTAGCAGAACGACAGAAAGATCTGGTCCATTGGTTGCAAGATTGTTTAGCTCTATCTATTGCATGCTGTTTGGCATGCAAGTAGTCCTGTCTTGTAGCTGCATCAGGTTGATTCCTCATTCTGAGGTATACCTGCTGCTGCTCCTGGCATGCCCTCATGCACTCTTCATCGAACTGGGTTTGATTCCCTGGTTTAGTGATGATGGTAGAGCGGGGGAATATGCCAGGCCATGAGGTTGCAGATTGTGTTTGAGTACAATTTTGCTGCTGATGGCCCTCAGTGCCTCATGGATACCCAGTCCTGAGTTGCTGGAGCTGTACAATATATCCTTTGGTCCATAGTGAGGAATACAAGGGAAGATTGCAAGAATTACTATGTCAGCACAAGCAGCAATGATATAATTGGTCTTGTTTTAATAATTGTGTTCAAAATGTAGAATGGCTGAGAGATTATAAATGGGTGAGAGCTCTCTTATCTAGCAGTGAGTAGGCAATGGGGTGAGCTTATGGTGTCTTTTAAATTATATATGTCTCTGTTAGTGTAGACTTGGAAGAGTTTCCTTGTGAGAGAGCCAAAACTATGGACTTTAAGTGAGAGATTTCACTCATAATTCCAGTATTCAAGGAAAACTTTACTCTCAGTGTGACAATGAGGAAATCGCTACCACAAGCAGTTGCTAAGGCAAATAGCCAAGGTACACTTAAGAGCCAGACAGGCAAATACATAAAGGAGAAAGAAGTAAAAAGTTATGTAGAGTGGGTGAGAGGAAACGAGGTACGAGAATGCTATTCCCGGTGTCTATATGGGTAGAGCAGAGTCTATATGAGTAGAACTCAGGAATAGGAAGGGTGCAATCACTCTCTTGGGGGTGTACTATAGACCTCCCAATAGCTACCAGGACACTGAGGAACGGATATGCAAACAGTTTAGGGAAATGTGTAAAAATTACAGTGTTGTGGTCATGGGAGACTTCAACTTCCCTGATATAAATTGGGACCTTTTTGGTGCAAGGGGGTTAGATGGGGCAGAATTTGTTAGGTGTATCCAAGAGGGGTTCCTAAATCAATATGTTGACAGTCCAACAAGGGGAGTGGCTATTCTGGACCTGGTGTTGGATAATGAGCCTGGCCAGGTGACTCACTGATCAGTGGGTGAGCAATTGGGGAACAGTGACCACAGCTCATTAACTTTCAGGATAGCTATAGATAAGGACAGGTATGGGGCTAGCAGGAGGGTTTTAAATTGGAGCAGGGTTAATTATGAAGGCATAAGGCAGGAACTAGGTAGAGTAAACAGGGAACACCTTTTTGCTGGCAAGTCCACGTCGAACATATGAAAAGTGTTTAAGGATTAAATACACAGGGTACAGGACAGGTATGTCCCGATTGGAAGGAAGGACATGAATGGGAAAATAAGGGAACCTTGGATGTGATGAACCAGAGAAGTGACGAACTTAGTCAAGAAGAAAAAGGACAAGTATGTAGAGCTTCGGAAGTTAGGATCAGACAGAGCACATGAGGACTATAAAGAAGCTAGAAATGAACTCAAGATAGGAATTAGGAAAGCCAGGAGGGTCCATGAAAAGTCCTTAGCAAGTAGGATTAAGGAGAATCCAAAAGCATTCTAAAACTACGTCAGGAATTAGAGGATAACAAGGGAAAGGGTAGGGTGAGGTTCTGAATGAGTATTTCTCTTCAGTATTTACCCAGTAAAGGGACATGCAGGACGCAGAAATTGGAACTGAGGGCGGAAACATGTTAGGCAATTAGAGGTCAAGGAGGACATCGTGTTAGGTCTCCTAAATGGTATTAAGGTGGATTAGTCCCCAGGGCTCGTTGGGATATACCTCAGGTTACTGAGGGAGGCGAGAGAGAAAATTGCCGGGACCTTGACCAGTATCTTTGACCACGGGTGAGGTCCCGGAGGACTGGCGAGTGGCTAATGTGGTTCCTCTATTTAAGAAAGGAACAAGGGAAAATCCAGGGAACTATAGACCGGTGAGTCTCACTTCAGTTGTAGGGAAATTGATGGAGAAAATTTTTAGAGATAGGATATACGAGCATCTGGAATCCAATGGCTTGATTAGGGAAAGCCAGCATGGCTTTGTGCGGGGCAAGTCATGTCTCACTAACCTGGTTGAGTTTTTTGACAAAGTGATGACAGAGGTTGATGAAGGTAGAGCTGTGGATGTCATCTAGATGGACTTCAGTAAGGCATTTGACAAGGTCCCACATCATCGGTTAATCAAGAAAGTTTGGATGGTCAGTGGAGAATTGGCTGTGTGGATCCAGAACTGGCTTGCTCGTAGAAGACAGAGGGTGGTGGTTGGAGGCACCCCAAGGTCTCTCTGCTCTTCAATACTGTTAAGGGTCTTGCCCTTAAGATTGCACTGCCAGGGAGACTCGGGCTGGAGGCCTATGAGTAGTGGTGTTCCGCAGGGATCTGTGCTGGGACCTCTGCTGTTTGTGATGTACATAAATGACCTGGATGAGTATGTTGATGGATGGGTTAGTAAATTTGCAGACGATACCAAGATTGGTGGAGTTGTGAATAGTGTAGAAAACTGGCAACGGGTACAGGATATAGACCAGTTGCAGATGTGGGCAGAGAAATGGCAGATGGAGTTTAACCTGGATAAATGTGAGGTGTTGCACCTTGGTAGGACTAATGTCAAGAGGCAGTACACTCTTAAGGGCAAGACCTTTAACAGTGTTGAAGAGCAGAGAAACCTTGGGGTGCAAGTCCATGACTCATTGAAAGTGGCTACACAGGTAGACAGGGTGGTTAAGAAGGCTTATGGAATGCTTGCATTTATTAATTGAGGTATTGAGTATAGGAGTCAAGAAGTTATGATGCATCTCTTTAGAACTCTGGTTAGGCCACATTTAAAGTATTGCGTGCAATTCTGGTCACCTCACTATAGGAAGGATATCGAGGCTTTAGAGAAGGTGCAGAGGAAGTTTTCTAGGATGCTGCCTGGGTTAGAGGGCATGTGCTATCAGGAGAGGCTGGACAAATTTGGGGTCTTTTCTCTGGAGCAGCAGAGGCTGAGGGGTGATCTGTTGGAAGTGTATAAAATTATGAGGGGCATAAACAGAGTGGACAAGCAATATCTTTTTCCCATTATTGAGCGATCCAATACCAGAGGGCATGCATTTAAGGTGAGAGGGGGTACGTACAGAACAGACGTGAGAGGTATGTTTTTTACTGAGAGAGTGGTGGATGCCTGGAATACATTGCCTGATAGGATGGTGGAGGAAAATTCATTGGGGGCTTTTAAGAGGGGCTTGGATGGGCACATGAATGAAAGGAAAATAGAGGGATATGGGCATTCTGTAGGTAGGAGGGAATAGCTATGTCGGCACAACACAGTGGGCCGAAGAACCTGTTCTGTGCTGTACTGTTCTATGTTCTATAGGTTCTAATGCTCTTGTGAAGCAGAGACACATTGTCTGAGTGGGCTGAATCACCTGTTTCCATGCTGTAAATCCAATGCAATTCACGAGCATTGAAGTTGCTGAGGAAATTACAAAACAATGATGTCCTGATTTTGTGAGATCTGGTCGTGTTCCATTTGCAGAGTACAAAATCTATCTGGAATACCACTTCTGTTGACAGGCTGAAGTTATCTTTACTTTTCAGAAGTGAATTTCAACCTGTGCATGCAATGAATATTATGTTCATTTTATACAACAAATTGAAAAAGAATGGAAATAAATGTAAGACATTTGTGAGTTGCAATATTGTGGAAATTACAGATTCCACAACATCAGGCCTCTGTTGCAAAGGCTGCATTGTCTGACTGCCCCCTGTTCCAGGTTCTCTGATCTCCCTCTTGGCAACTCCCAAAGCATGCCATTCTGACTCTAGATCCCAGACTCACCTGTTTCTGCAAAAGAGCCCACAAATCAAATCAATTACTTCTCTGGGTTAGGGAAGCGAGCTGTAATGCCCCAACTGATGTGTATTGAAGAAAAGGATTGGACACGACTTCACATGTTCTTAGAAAGTATGAAGGTGTTCAAGCAAGTTTTCACCCCAGAGCTGAATATATCAACAGATTTTTCGCAAATTGCTGCATTAAATAAATTAAACATTACTTTCTGTAATTGTATCTGTCTTCTCTGCAGCTCAGCCACAGTTACTTGAACTTCATTCCACCATTTGGGTAGTGCTTTAAATACCTTACAATTACATTTTGTTTTGTTCACCCTCAATTTATTACAAATGTACTCTACAACCATTTAAGTACTTCTGATGTATGGTCATTTTGTAATATAGGAAACACAGAAAGCCAAAAATAAAAGCATTGGGATTGATGACTAGATCATCTCTTTTAGGTGTTGCTTAATCTGGACTATTAACCTAGATAACCACAAGAAGTTCTCTGCTTTTCTTTAAATGTCTTCCAATGGGGCAAATGGAGCCTTCACTGAAAATGAATTTGAAAGTGTATACCTCTAGTACCTCCAATAGGGCAGCACCACCTTGTACTACACTGAACTATCAGTGCAGATTAATTACTCAACTCCCTGGGTGGTCCTCAAATCCCAGACCTGAGGCAGGATCACAACGACTGAGTTGACATGAATCATCACACGGTAGAGATGTTAATCCTTTTTAATGTCATATCTGGGTTGAATGTGGCTGCCAAGGTACTGGAGAACACAATTATTACCATTTTCTTTTAAGCAAAGTCTTAATTTCTTTTTATTGTACAAGGTAATAGTTCATTTTCCTTAAGAGCAATTAGACAAGAAAAGTCTGTTGATGATGGCTATGGCTTACATGTCATTATCAGAGTAAAATGGTATATTGTACTAAAATTGTTGTCCAATGTATCAAACAGTAAATATTTACTAACTCTTCACCTGTGTTTAGAGGTCCCTTTCATGATCAATACAAATAGTTAATCACTTCTTTGCAGCTCCATAATTTTATGTTACATGCCAGCATGTCCTATGAACCACTGTTCCACTTCCCTTCTCCATGTTTATGTGATCAGTCCACATAACAATGTAAACTATGTAAAGTGCAAGGGCAATACTAGTCATTTTTCATTTGAATACATTCATAAGAGGAACGGATTGCATTGGGCAAATGCCAAGAGTGAAGATCAGCATTCAGAGGAGATTAATGAAAGCCTGTGGCTTATTGACTCTGAAGGCTGCTATCTTCAGTGAGGATTCTCTTTAAGATCACATTTGGAGCTCACATGGATTACGAAGGTTGTTATCAAAAATGTTAAATATTTTGCTTGAAATTCTCAATCAAATCCCCTCCTAATTACCTAATGTATATTTCAAAAGATTCCTTCAAATCACCCAGAATGTGCCTCCTCACTGAACTTATTAAAAGAAAATGAACAGGAAGCCTTCAGATTGTAATAAAGGTGTAGATGGTTTAATCATATTGTCTAGGAAAGAAATTTGTCTTCCTGGGTCTGCCTTGTGACACTAACCTTGCTCCAACATGGTTGACTCTTAATTGTCATATGAAGTGGCCTAATAAATCACTCGGCTGGACCAACTAGGAAAGGACAATAGATCTCAGCCTTGCAAATGACATCCACTGTCCCTTGGATGATTAGTACATCACATCCCATGATTGTTCCAGACCTCTTCACTACCTATGCTTTTCCGCTGCTTTACTACTCCTTCATCTGGACTTCCCTCCAGAATTGCAGGCAAGTGGAATCTAAAGGATTCACTCTCTTCACATCTCAAGGCTGAGATGACTTGTCAACAATCCTCTTAGTACTGTTAATTTTTCCAGTCTCAATTAAAGGAAAATAACATATTCAAAAAGATAATAAGGAACAAAAAAACTGTTCATATGGAGTAAAAGTTGAAAGTCGAGGACTCTGAGTGATAGCCTCATGCCTTTGCATGACTGCACTAAGTAATAGTTATTTGGGCACTAAGTGGTAACCTGGGCACAATTTCCATTAGTTAGCTTGAACACATGAAAGATTGTGGTGAGCCATGAATCAGGCACGTGGAGCTAACATAGAATCCTGCAGAATAAAGGACTGTGCTCAGAGTTGTAATTTACCTCAGTGCCTGTGCACGCGTGTGTGTGTGTGGACGAGCACGCACGCACGTGTGTGTATGTTGCATATGCACATATTTGTGTGCAATTCATGTGGTGCAAACATGCGTCAGACTCACATTGGTGAAGTCTATGTAAAAAATGTGTTTCTATGAGAAAAACAGAGAGATTGGGTTTTGGGCAAATTAGGTAATTGAGATAAAGGGAAAGAATGGACCTAGTAAAACAAATTTAACATAATCCTCTACCTAGGTTCACATGCGGGAGATACAGAAAAGGTTAATCTTGATTTCCCTGCCTTGCCATTTTGAGTTGCCCTTCTCTGATGTTAGCAACAAGCATTATTAACAAAGGCCTCAGACTGTCCATGTTTCACGTATAGAGGTTGCAGCCCCTGCTTGCATATTTGAAAGGGCTGCTCCTCAAGTTCTGGTTGTACTTCAGCACAACACTCCTGATTTTTGTGCACTGGGTGCAGGGCGAGGGGTGAACCGGTTGGGAGAGCTCCTCATTGGTCTGCTCCTGGGCCCGACTAAGGTGGTTATTCACAGGTTCAAGCCGACTGCCTGCCCCTCTTCCAAGGATACGTTCATGCCCCAGTGTCACTGGAGTGAGAGTATGTGGTGTCCACTGGCTCCTTAGAGGCCTTCTCGGACCAATGGGTGCTGCAGGAGGATGATCACATTTTAATCTGATGTTTTATTTGCATTGCAAAGACTGAACTGAGAATAATGTAATAAATGTCTTCTTGAAAAAGAAAACACAAGGTAAATTGCCATGTCAGTTCTGGTTGGTGAGCAGAAGATGTCCTGCTTGTAAAAGGATCAATTTGTTTAATTCACAACACAAACAATGTTAATTACATGTTTAAATAAGAGGGCCACACTTCACCACCAAATGAAAGGCAGCAAAAACTACCAACTATAACCTTGTAGCCACCATTACCCAGATCTTGCTGGTCCAGTCTTCCACCTGTGAATCTACTGTTGCTTTTATTGTGAAATTTTACCTTTTTGTGTTGCCTTAGATGGTACTGTGCCATTAATGAAGGATTGAGGCAATGTTAGTGTGAATTTTCAGTGCCACATGGGCTGTCGTTATGGCAGTGAACCTTGGCAAGGAAAGCTTAGAGTGTGCAGAACACAGGGTGCCTTCAAGGAGTCAGCAGTCCAAAATGCTTTGCTTCCTTAAGAAGACATGTGGAAATTTGACATCCCATAACAATGATGTGGGTTTTATTCTGTGCATATTGTCTGGGCCTGAGGTGAATGACAGTCTCTTCTTGATGATCATCAGCATATTCTATTGGGCTACACTAGTTCTTGAATCAGTCGTGGGAGAGGATACTGGATAAGGGACTGCATCAGACATTCCTTCGGAATATGAGACCTTTTTTTGGTGAAAATGAATTGTTAAATAAGCTGACTCCGAAGGTTACAGAGAGGCTCTGCAGAACACCGACATCATTGCCATCAATTAATGTCTCAGTAGAGTCCTTCAACAGGCAATAGCCTCCTAGTCTGCATATTTAGGGAACTTATTGCCTCTTACAGATGAGCAAATGCAGTGTCTAAAATTGGTAGGTTTTGTTAAAACTAGCAATGGGACCTGCTAATTGATTGGCTACAGCCACCCCATTGCTATACTGCTATGTTTTATGCCCAATGAAATGTGCAAGGCACAGTAGTTTCTAATACATATCTACCATAGCACCCTGTATACATTCTGCCATGTTATTATCTAAATATGCCAGGATCCCAGTTGGAAACCCTTGTGAATACTTTTTCTTGAGACACAGAATGGTCCCTTTCCTGGACAAACTAAATGATTCAACATGGCATGAACAAACTAAAAGGAAATAAAACACAGCCCAATGGTTCTGCCTGTCAGCCATGCCAGAACATGGACTGGAATTTTAAGCCCTGGAGCAGCTGAATGGGGCTGCTTGTTCTACATTGAATTCAGCTCGGATCTGTTATATAAGCTCAGCTGAAAACTGGATCTTCTCCAGTATTCAAATCAGGGTTGGTGAAGGCACAGAGCAAGACACACAGTCTCAGTGCTCCACAGCTTGAATGGAGCCATTAATGCATAGAAGTGCAGTGAGCTCCAGACGAGTGCACAAAGGATCTAGTTCTGAATGAAAATCACTGCAACTCTCAGAATGATTCATTATTACGATGCATCACTTCTTTGAGCAAATTTTCTATTCTCAAACCATTTTAAGTATAGCATTGAAAACTCCGTTCAATTTTCCTTCCCATTCCCTCCTCATTGTACCTTCTGAAGGAGCCGACTCTGCCTCCGAAATGACCGTTCTTTATGTACGAGCACTGTGAGGAGGCTCATCGTTGTTGTCACACGCACTCCCTCTCTGCCCCCACCAAACCCCTCCCCGCGCCCCACCCCCACAACTTCCCCAGCTCAATATCTCAATAACCAGGCACAATTACATTGAAAAGGGAATTTTCAGGATGGCAGTCACAATGGTCTTCAGGCCCCTGTAATTTTTTCTGCACATATTTGTCAAATTCCCTTGTATCACTGAATCAATGCTCACTAGCCCATCAGACAGTGCTTCCCAAATAACAACTCCTCAATGTTTCAGAGAAATCATCTTCCCTCTGATGATTTGCTATTTATTGCAAGTGTTTTTCATCCTGCCAGTGGGAAACGTTTCTCTTTATTTACTCTGTTAAAGCCATTGATGGCTTTGAATATTGCTATTAAATCAATTCTTCAGCGAAGGTGAACAATTCCAGTTTCTCCATCTATTCACATAATTGAAATCCCTCATCTCAGGCACTAGCTTCAGAAATCTCCACTGACTCTCTATGAGGAGCCTAGAACTTAGTGAAGATGCCTCTATCTGGGGCCTAAACAATGATTCTTACAGGTTTAGAATAACTTCTTTGCACTTCTTCCATGTATTCCATGAAGGACACTTCAATGTGAAAGTGAGAAATTAGGATTTTGAGTTGTTTAAATTTGAAATCAAATTCAATTAATTGGCTGCAGGCTAGGATTTGTAAATGGAGAGTAGTGGATACTTGGCAGTGACTACAAGGCAGCAGTCCAAGAGACTTGGATAAATTCATCAAGCACAACAGCGAATCTATCCACCGCACTTCAAATCTAATTACAGATGTGGAGTCGTATGAATGTCATCAGCAGAGGGACCATGATTGTGTGGGGTGGGGTGGAGAGGTGTTTCTATAATTAGCTGGAACTTTTAAAGGAAAGAAAGGTGTTGCTTGAACAAGTTTATGTGTGATGATAACAATTATAAATCAGTCGGGTCTAAGGTTGGAAAGTAGGTGAGGAAAAGGTCAGAGGATGAGGGAAGAGGTCTGGGGAATGGATGTAGGGAAACAGCAATGCTTTGTTGCTGCCACTGAAATGCCCCATATTGCTTAGTACTTCACCAGAAGATAAGTAATGGGGAAAAGGAAACAATTCATCTAAAAAGTGAATTGCTATGTTGCTGCAACGTGGGAGGCAGGCTGCTGGCGATGAGTGGTGCTGAAGCATTCACCTCCAAAGGAATGCATTCAGTTCTTATCAGATTAAACCAAGGAGAAGAATGCCAATAAGGATCCTTTGGTGGACTGGATCACAGTTCTTCTGCCAAAGAGCTAATGAATCATCCAGGCACAAAATGGGGACAATCTTCCCTTATATCTTAAGCAAACAATGTCCCATTCATAACTCCATGACTTTCATGCCACATTTCCATCCCTGGTGCATACATTGCCTGAATATGACAGAGAAACTGGCCCGAGGTGCTTAAGAGCATCTCCTAAAGCTAGGTTCCTTTGAGGGTTATATTGAAGGAAAAATTTAGAACACACTGATGTGTTGTAGAACATAGCACAGTACAGCACAGGAACAGGCCCTTCGGTCCACAATGTTATGCCAAACTAATTAAACTAGTAATTAAACATCTAACTGAACTAGTTCCTTCTGCCACACAATGTCCATATCCCTCCATTCTTTGCATATTCATATGCTTATCTAAGTGCCTCTTAAAAGCCTCTATTGTATTTGCCTCCACTACCACCCCTGGCAGTGCATTCCAGGCACCCACCACACTCTGTGTAACCAAGAACTTGCCCCACACATGTCCTTTGAACTTATCCCTCTCACTTTAAATGCATGCTCTCTAGTATTAGGCATTTTGACCCTGGAAAAAGATATCACTGTCTATCTATGCCTCTCAATCTTATAAACTTCTATCAGGTCTCCCCCTCAGCCTCCAGAGAAAACAACCCAAGTTTGTCCAACCTCGCCTCACAGCACATGCCCTCTAATCCAGGCAGTATCCTGGTAAACCTCTTCTGCACCCTCTCCAAAACCTCCACATCCTTCCTGTAATGGGGTGTCTAGAATTAAATGCAATACTCCAGATGTGGTCTAACCAGGGTTTTATGAAGCTGCAACACAACTCCCTGACTCTTGAACTCAATCCCTTGACTAATGACAGCAAGCAAGCCATGTATAAATCAACTGTGGCCACATTCAACCAACCCAAAAGCAAAGTATTGCAGATGCTGGGAATCTGAAATAAAACATGAAATGCCATAAGTACTCAGCACGTCAGATAGCATCTGAGGAAGCAGATGTTTCCGTCTCCATAGGTGTTGCCTGACTTGCTGAGTATTAACAATATTTTCTGTTCTTGTTCTCCCTCTGTGAAATTCCAGATGTGGTTGGGTTAATAAGAGGAAGGCAGCCGATGATAATGTTATGTTACTGAATCCAGAGACCTTTCAAACCCTGCCACAGCAGTTGGGAAGTTTCTATTCAGTCCTTTAAATAACATCTCAAATAAAAGCTAGCATCAGCAAAAGTAACCATGAAACTCTCAGGCTGACATACAAATTCATTTGAGTGTCTAATATAGTTTCAGGAAGGCCCTCACCCGAGTTACCCAGTCCCACAGCCATGGTTGGACCCTACCACCCTCAAGAATGAATTGACAGGCCACCCAGTTGTATCAAATGAAAATGCCAAACGTAATCAGAATAAAACTTTGATAGACTACCCAGCCTCAACTTGGGCACTGGATTCAGACACTCTAAAGGCACTCCCAGCCCAGCCAATCCTGAAAGGTCCATAACATGGACATCTGTGGATAGTGTCCAGGTCAGGAGACAGACTAATTAAGCAGCAAAAACCGAGCTGTTGAAGGAACTCAGCGGGTCAGGCAGCATGGTGTCATAGAGCAATACAGCACAGCTACAGGCCTTTGGCCCAACTGACCACGGTGCCCACCCAACCAGTCCTAATTTCCTGCATTCGGCCCATGTCCTTCTAAGCCCCACCCTTCCACATACCTATCCAAATGCTTCTTAAATGATACCATTTTACCTGCCTCAACCACCTCATCTGGCAGCTCATTCCGTATACTCACCATCCTCTGCATGAAAAAGTTGCCCCTCACGTCTCTTTTAAATCTTTCCCCTCTTACCCTAAATTTATATCCACTAGTTTTGGACTCCCCTACCCTGGTAAAAAGACTGTTACCATCCACCTTAATCCACGAATAACAAGGGTCCCAACACCGACCCCTGTGGTACACCACTAGTTACAAGTCTCCATTCCAAGAAACAACTTTCAACCACCACCCTCTGCTTCTTACCTTCAAGCTGATTTTGAATTCACCTAACTAGCTCTCCCTGGACTCTATGGGATCGAAACTTCCAGACCAGCCTACCATGTAGGACCTTGTTGATGGCCTTGCTAAAGTCCAAATGGACAACATCGATTGCCCTCCCCTTTTGTCAAACACGACTTTCCATGCACAAAGTCATGCTAACTCCTCCAAGTCAGACTCTACCTATCCAAATCCTGGTAGATCCAGTCCCTCAGAACTCCCTCCAGTAGCTTCCCCACTACTGATGTCAGGCTGACTGGCTTGTCCTTGCTACCCTTCTTAAACAACAGAACAACATTAGCCACTTCCCAAAGACTGGAAGGTGGCTAACAGTGAAGCAAATATCTCCTCAAGGGCCTCCTCAATTTCCTCTCTAGCCTCCCATAAAGTCCGAGGATGCACCTGCTCTCTCCCTACCCACTCTTTTAATATGTCTATAGAACCTCTTGGGATTTTCGATAATATTACCTGACAGATCCATCTCATACCTTCTTTTTGCCCTCCTGATTTCCTCTTAAGTATATTCTTAATCTTTTTAGAGTCATCAAGGGATTCACTTGTCTCCAACCTCCTAAACCCAATGTGTACTTGCTTCTTTTTCTTGACCCAAGCTCCAATATCTCTCATCAGCCAGGGTTCCCTAAACTTGCCATATTTACCCTTCACCCTAACAGGAACATGCTGCCACTGGACTCTTGATATCACACTCTTAAATACCAAGCTTACTTGCCATTTGTTCCTTTCCCTTCAAATAATCTTACCCAATCAACCTCTGTTCGATCTTGCCTAATTCCCCCCAAAATTAGCCCTGCTCCAGTTCAGGATCCTAACCTGTGGACCTGTCCAATCCCTTTCCATCGCTATCTTATAACTGATAGAATTATGGCCACTCAAGCCAAAGTGCTCCCTGACTGCCACTTCTGTTACTTGTCCTGCCTCATTCCCTCAGAGGAGGTCCAGTATTGCACCCTCCTGATTAAGGCCCTCTCTGTATTGACTCAAGAAACTTTCCTGGACACATTTTACAAATTTCACCCCATCCAGGACCTTAACAAACTGAGTGGCCCAGTCAATACCAGGGAAATTAAAATCTCCCACTAATACAACCTGATTATTCTTAAACTATGAGCAATTTCTCTACACACCTGCTCCTAATGTTCCCACTGACTTTTGGAGGGTCTATTTGAGGTACCCTCCCCTTCTTGCTTCTAAGTTCTACTCATATGGCTTCACTGGATAATCACCCAAGAACATCATTTCTAAGCACTGCTGTTGTGCCCTCCCTTATCAAAAAGGCAACACCCTGTCCTCATTTACCTGTACCTCTATCATGCCTGTAGAACACTGAGCTGTCAGTCCTGCCCTTCTCTCAGCCATGTTTCTGTTATGGCTATAACATCCCAGTCCTCAGAACCAATCCACACTTTGAGCATCTGTGGACATTTTGGGTCAAGTCCAGATGAAGGGTCTCATCCTGAGATGTCTACTGTCCACTTCCCTCCACAGATGCTGCCTGATTCACTGAGTTCCTCCAACAGCTCATATTTTGCTCTAGATTCCAGCATCTGCAGTACCTTGTGTCTCAAATTAAGTGGCAACCTGTCTTAGACATACAGAATCATGCATTTCAGACAACACCACAAACCATCATCTCTGTTCCACCAGGAATGGCAGCACTGTGCTATACAGTCCAGAGGGAAAGTTTCTGGGAGTGCTCATCAATGCTTCTGAAAGTCATAGCATCAAAACATTGGCAAGGAAAGCTCCCTTATCACCTGCCACAGTCTTTAAACTGATGAGTCAGTGGTCTTGTATGTTGATCAACACTTAGAAGAAGCATCAAAGGAAGAAAATGCACAGAACATACTTTAGGTGGGGGCTTCAGTGTCCATCACCAAGACTGCCTGGTAGTGCCATCACTGATTGAGCTAGCCAAGTCCTGAAGGATATGTTTCCAGGGTGGTTCTGCGGCAAGTAGTGAGTTAACAGCATGAGTGATAAACCTCTTGACCTCGTCCTTACCGATTTACCTGCGGCAGATGCATCAATAAATGATCGGAAGTATAGAACTGACCATGACACAGTCCTTAGGGAGATAATGTCAAACCTTCACACCAAGGATACTCTCTGCCATGTTGTGCCAAGTGGGATAGACTTAGAATGGATCGGGCAGCTCAAAGCTGGGCCGGACTGCCAGGAGCAGCAGGAATGTACTCCACCAAAGTCTAGAAACCTCACAGCCTGGCATATTCCTCCCTCTACCATTGCCATCAAGTTGGGGATAATCCCTTGTTAAACAGTGTAAAAAGGAATGACACCAGGCACATCGAAAAATGACAGGCCAACCCAATGCTAAACAATGGAAGCAGCATGCAGTGCAAGTAGCTAAGTGATCCATAACCAACAGATTGAATCACAGTCCTGCCACATTTATGATTGAAGATGGACAACTATACAGTCAAAGTCAAATTTATTGTCATATGCACAAGTGCAATGAAAAACTTACTTGCAGCAGCATCAGATGCACATAGCATCAGATACCAAACATTCACAAGAAAAACATAAATTATGCTAAATTATACAATAAAGTACACAATCTGAACAAAAAAATGTCCATTGTAGTGCAAAGTGGTACAGCTAACAGAAGGAGGAAACTCCAAGAACCTCTCCATCCTCAATTATTGCAAAGGCCAGCACCTGAACACAAAAGGCAAAGCTAAAGTGTTTACAACCATACTCAGTGAAAAATGCCATCTTAGCATTGTCCTGAGGTTGTAATCATCACCAAAGCCAGTCAATTTGAATTATTCCAGGTGATTCTGGCTAATGGCTGATCACACCACACACAGCAAAGTTTGAGAGCCTCATAAGCATCTCAACTGCAACACTAAGGACATGTGCTCAGTTAACAATTGATTGAATTGATTGTACTCCAACTAACCACTTAGTTAGTTTATTCCAGATGATGACAACTTGCTTAAGTTTGTATATTTGGGTTACCAACCTTTTTACCAGTGGAAGCTATTTCTCCCTATATATACTTTCAAAGCACCCATCATTTTTATATAATCAGTCATTTTGCTTGTTATACTTCCTGCAGGGCCCAGCTGACCTGCCATTTTTTTCTGTGACAGACTTAAATGGATCAATTAAACTATATTCATTATAACTCTCCTGTGCAGACTCAACCCAGTAGACAATTCCCCAAACTTAAATGTGCCTTTGACCAGCTGCCAAGGCTATTGCATTGGAATAATTGACTCTTGGATTTAACAATAACTGATTGTCATACTTATAATTAAATCAATCACGCAGCATACATATATTACAAATGCATGATTTGGTACCTCCCTCAGGCCTATAATTCTTGGAAACCAACAAAATAAACCTTGCAGCATTTGGATCTATTAATGTTCAATTGTTAGAGCTGGCAGTCAAATGTGTTGTAAATTATGTGCGTGCAGAAAAGTCTCTGTATTTATTCAGCACTGATCATGATCTTTGGATATTATGAACTACTTTACAGTCAAAGCAGCATATTTGAACCCTATAATATAAAAATGGAGCAGCTAATTTGTAAATAGCAATTTCTCAAGGGAAAAAACAATCATGACCAGATTATTTTAAAATCTTTATTGTGGGATATATGTTGCTCAGTCTATTGGGAAAACTTTCCTATGCACCTAGACCTTGTGATTCTGCAATGGGATATAGATAGATTGAGTAACTGGGTGAAAGCCTGGCTAATGGAGTTTAATTTGAGGAAGTGTGAGGTCATGCACATTGGTAAGAGAAAGCAAAAGGTGGATTATTATCGAAATGGAGAAAAACTGCAAATTAGTGAAGTTCAAAGGAATCTAAGCTCTCCAGTACATGAATCACAAGAAGTTAGCAGGCAGGGTCAACCAGTAGTTAGGAAGGCAAATGCTATGTTGGCTTTGGAGTTTAAGAACAGGGAGGTTTTGTTAGAGTTATACAGATTGTTGGTGAGGCCACACTTGGAATAGTCTGCACTGTTTTGATCCCCTTACCCAAAAAAGAATTTAATAGCATTGGAAGCAATCCAAAGGAGATGCATCAATCAGGCTAGTTCCTGGGATGTAAGAGTTGTCCTGTCAGGCAAGGTCAGTCAGTTTAGGTCTGTATTCCTTGGGGTGACCTTCTTCAAACATATGAGATCCTAAGTGTAGATATTAAGATGTTTCTTATCATGAGAGTGACGAACAAGGGGTCATAGCCACAAAATAAGATCAGGTCATTTAAAACTGAGGGGCATAGAAATTTTTTCTCTCAGAGTGTAGTGAATCATTGGAATTCTCAGCCTTGGGATCAGATCATTAAAAATCTTTAAGGTGCAGACGGATAAATATTTGAAATTGAGGAATTGAGGGTTATGGGGAACTAGCACAGAAAAGGAGTTGAGGCTGGCATAGATCAGCCATCATCATACTGAATGGCAAGGCAGGCTTGAGGGACTCGATCTATTTCTACTCCTATTTTCTTGCGCTCTTGTTCTTCAAAATAATGAGATTTTTTAAGCATATTTGATAGGGGTAAACAGGATGTCAGCTTAACAGCTCATCTGGGACGGTAACACATCCTTAGTACCACAGTTAATTGATGTTCCAGGTTTTTGGGCTCAAATCTCTGGGGGTAATTTCTGGACCTGTAACCTTTTGACTCATTAGAAAGAGCGTTTCTGGTTGAATTGAGGCTGACACCTAAACTGCTTACTATTTCTGGGTATGGAGTGGCCTGGGCAGTGGCCCTTAAACTTTGGAGAATGCTTCCATAGTAAGTCAAAAGGCCAGAGCTACTGTTCTTGTCTGCAGGAAACTGTTGTCCGCAATCAATTCTTGGCCCATCACCATAGGTTTTGTCTCCTCCACCACCATGAATGCCAAAATTGGACAGGTCAATTCCCAAAATCCATCCATCATTCATGTGCATCTTTGGAAATGCACCTGTTTTTAGAAACCTACCAATTAAGAAACAGTTCTGTAGAGTTTCTGTCCCAATAATCGTGGAACAACCTCAAACCATGCAACAATGGCCCTTTGCTTTCCTGCCTTAACTTTGATCTGAAAGCATAACCAGGAGGAAAGCAAACCCTCGCTGACAACATTAACTGATAACATTGCAGGCTGGCCTGATATTTGCTTTTCTTCTTCTAGCACCCATTTCTGACTTGAAATGGCTTTCTGTTAGGCTTACAACAGTCTCCAAGACATTCCTTTCTGTGCCAGTGTTTAAGGCAGCAGTGGTTTTGTAGGGCAGGCACAATAGTGTAGCAGTTAGCGTAACGCTATTACAGCGCCAGCAACCCGGGTTCAATTCCAGCCGCTGTCTGTAAGGACTTTGTACGTTCTCCTTGTGTTTGCGTGGGTTTCCTCTGAGTGCTCCAGGCTCCAGTTTCCTCCCACATTCCAAAGACATACTGGTTAGGAAGTTGTGGACGTGCTATGTTGGCGCCAGAAGCGTGGTGACACTTGCGGGCTGCCCCCAGAACACTCTATGCAAAAGATGCATTTCACTGTGTGTTTCGATGTACATGTGACTAATAAATATATCTTATCTTACTTATTCATTTTTTGGGGACCTGGATGTCACTGGCATGGATTACATTTACTGCCCATCCTTAGCTGCCATTGAGAAGGCAGTGGGGAGCCACCTTATTCAGTTCTTCTGGTGAAGCTGCTCCCATTGTGGTGTTGAGGAGGGAGTTACAGGATGTGGACCCAGCAATGATGAAGAACCGACAGTATATTTTTATCAGGCCAATATGCAACCTGGAGGGGAACCACAGGTGATGCTGTTCCCATGCACATGCTGCCTTTATCATTTTTAAAGATAGAGGCTACAGGTTTGAGAGGTATTGTGGGAGTAGCCTGGGTGAGTAATTGCTGAGCATTGTGTAGATGGTACACACTGTGGTCACTATGCGCCAGTGTGGAGGGAATGAATGTTTTGAGTGATGGATGGGGTGCCAATCAAGTGGGCTGCTTTGTCTGGATGTTCAGATTCTTGAGAGGAGTTGGTGCTGCACTCATCCAGTACCTGTGAAGTGTCTTATTATTTCCATTGACCTCTTCACAAGGACAAAGCAACCGGAAATGACTTAAAGTGTGGTCCTTAAACTGATATCCAGAATGATTGGGAAAACCCACTTATATATGTGTTACACCTTTTCTGCCTTGAGGACGTTTATGCTGTTTCTCTCAATTACTCCATACTGCAGTGAATTCCACATTATCATCATTTCCTATTTAAATAGGTTTCTCCTGATTTTCTATTTGGATTTATCAGTGACCGGCTCATCTGTATGAACATTCAATGCTGGATTCCCCAAGAGTGGCAATGCCCTCTTTGCCCCTATTGTATTGAATCCCTTCATAATTTTATACATCTCTAAGTCACTCCTCAAACTTCTCAAGTTCCCATTTTCCTCACATTGAATCATTGCTGAAGGACTATTTTCCTCCATCAGAAAATTCTCTTTTGACAATTAGCTGTGTGTCAGATATTAATTTGCAAAAAATACAAGTCTTTGAAGCAGAGCAGGCTATTTGGCCCTTCAGTACAGTACTATCATTAGTGATTAATCCTGTATTACAAATCCACTTTCCAGCAGGATCCCCATTTCCCTTGATTCTATTTGTCCCCAGAAGCCTTATTAATCTCAGCTCTAAATAAACTCATCTACTGACCATCCACAGCACTGAGGTAGAGAATTCCAAAGATTTAGACCTGCTGTTCAAAGAAATTCTCACCTGTCCAAAATGGTTAGTTCCTTTTCCTGAGACAGTGTACCCTCAATTTGGAATCTCCACAAGACACATCCTCTCAATCCCCTTCATGGGTCTTCATGAAGTGACTTGTCGTTTTCTTAAACTCCAGTGACTACTGGCCAAATTTCTAATTCTATATTTTTTTGTTGATAATCTTTTATATATACTAGCTATTGGTTTGGAATATGAACTCACATAAGACATTCTCCAAAACATTTATATGTTAAACAAAACACTCATCTTTGGATATGTTGCCAAGATGCTAGTTTATAGATGAGTCCACATGATGAAATATGAGGGTATTGCCATCAAGGACAATCCTGGTCTGCCCATCAGGCAGACACTTTTTCTTTGAAGTAGCCTTCAGGGATGAAAATCCCACTACTTTAGAGGAACCACAGTCAATTTTAACATTTAATTGCCTCCCAAATGGCATTGGTTAACTCATGAGATTATAGGGATTAAATCTGTCAGGATCATATCAGCCAACAGGGCCATCCAAGGTAATGTAATGCAGTATTATACAGCTTATTACTCAATTGGAAAGAAGAGGAGGATAAAAAAAAACATGACTTCCTGAGACCAGGGGAGATTTTGAGCTTCATTTCCTAGCCATGTACATGCTTTTGATGATTAAATTTTATTTTTATGTACAAATAAAATCAACTATGTAATAATGTTACTTCTTCATGACTCATTACCAGCTATCATATAGAATTAAGGATATATCTTTAAAAGCCTACCATTCTCATCTAGTACATTCAGATGTAAGCCTTCATGACATTTAGAATTTGGGTAGATGAGTCTTACTCACAAGTTGACAAAGGGATGACTAATGGTTAAATTCTGTCATCCTGAACAGTGTCATAAGCACTACACCAAAGAAAACACTGTTTTTCTCCAGATGCATAATGATCTTAATAATTTATGCTCTGCCTGATAACAAGGAAAATAGCTTTTCTGTATCTTTAATATTGATGAATTTCTCCACCAAGCCAACCAGAAAATTAGCCTTGTTCATCATTCTAGTTAGCAGGGAGTAACAAAGTATGGAATAGTAAACCTATGCCAGTGATTTGGTTATGTTATCTTCTAAATATCAAAATGTATTATATTAATAAAAAATCAAATGCACATAATATAGTACATTCAAGTTAGCATGTTCATCACAAGCCATATTATTCCATTTGCTTAATACTAGTGTATACAACCCATGAGCAACACTTCATGGGGTTTCAACACAAATTCCAATGTGTTCAATGGTGGGAGGGCCTTGGACTGTGGCTGTTCCCCATAAGATATTTTGCAGTGACAGCCACCAGCTTTAACTCATCCCTCAGCACATGGTCTTGGATCTTACAAACATGCCATTTTGCAGCACTCAGTCATGGTCTACGCTTTGCTCTGGAAGACCAGTGACTTTTAGACAGACCAGCTTTAATGAACAATTTACTACTAGATTCCTTGTTATTTCTGAATTGATTGCATATTATTAGACCTGATTAGGGAGCAGCTTGTATGGTTTCACTGATAAAGGCAGGCACATCCAATTATCCAGCATTCTGAATACTACACCGAAGTATCAGATTGTGCTCAAGGCTTCAAGTTTTGTGTGAGGACAATATTTCCACTTTGTTGTTGATTAAGAATTTTGTTTACCTAACTTTAATGACCTGTCCACCAGCACATCAAAACCTCATTGATTTATCCCATTTAAAATCATACTTTTTAATGACTGTTCCTTTCCGTACACTTGTACCATTTCCCAGTCACTATCTCCCATGTCCTTGTTGAGCTACATTAGCTCCCAGACCAGAACCACATCCATTTCAAAATCCTCATTCTAAAGTTCAAGTCCTTCCTTCATTGCACTTCTCCAATTTCTGACAGTTCAATTCCACAACCTCTGCTTTTCTTTAAATTAGTCCCTCGTCATTGACAGATTTTCATTACTCCATCATTGGGATTAAACTCTGGAATACTTTCACTAAATTCCATGTTTTTACCAGCATTCACATCAAAAGTTTAAGTCACCAGCCCTAATATCTCATTATATGCAGGTGTCATATATTTTACGTAATTGTAAATGTGATGTCCCTTGTCCCAATAAAGATGGGATTTAATTACAATTTATTAATTCCAAACAGTATTATTTCAGCTTATTTGTCTTCAAATTGCATTTGCACATTGTGCTTCCCTGACCACATCTTCCTGCACTCTTTCATTACCCTAATCATGATTTGTCAAATCACCTGCATCAAATCATCAATAGTTTTATTGTCACTCATAAATCCAGAGCACCACATATGTTGTAAATTAGATCAGCTTCAACAGTGATCACAATGGGAAACTACCTCCTATATTTCCAGACCGAGGAATTCATCTTTAAATCTTTATCCTTGGCTCTCTGGTCTTTAACCATCTGTCTGTCTATATGCCCACATCGCCCTCAATTTCATGGGTCATTAACTTTGCCGTGAGCTTCATCATGTCGCAGCTGATCAATTGCCTTCTGAAAATCCACACAAACCACCATATCCATCTTTATCGTTGTTCTCCTCTTTGCTATACTCAGGAAATCTGACCAAATTGGTGAAGCATTATTGACCTTTTAGACATCCACTCCACACTGGTGGACTTGGATTACTATTCGTTTCTCCAGGTATTTTGTGCACCACTTTTCTATATTCCGAGCTCTTCAGGGGCAGGATTTGAATGGGAATGGTGCCCGGGAGTTGGGAATGGGTAGGAGGGTGTGGAGGAGGCCAACAACCTACTAATCTCTCACTGGAATCGCTACTGAAACTCTGCACAACTTCTACAAGATATTACAAACAGTGTTGCCATGGTGATTCTATCACTGCAGTTTATCAACAATTCAGGAGAGCATATAATTGCCAGCTTTATTGCCAGTCAAGAAATATTAAGACAGCTAAAATTCCCTCATTCCAGCTTTTTGCCCATCTGTCCCTAAATAAGTTCTTCAAATTCAGCCTCGTTGACCGAGTTTCTTTCCGAATATCTTGTCGTGCATTGCAGCGTCACTTCATTTGATTTTACTCCTGAGAATTATTGTTGATCACAGTAAAAGATGCTATGTATGTTTTTTTTTCCTGGTTGGAGTAGAAGGAGCAGACAGTTGGGGGCTGAAACATAGACCATTATAAAACTAGCACGTGAGGATTATCATTGTGGGTTTAGAGGGGAAAAAGAAGCCAATTGGGGATTGGAGCAAGGATCCACAATGTGGTGAAGTGAATCTAGTCAATGCGGATGCAATGAAAATTGAAAAGAATTGCAAAAACTGGAATCACACTAAAGGTGACAGGATGGAATTTTTGCCTTGTTTTTCATGTTTCCTTCTGACATAGGAGGAGACCATTGAGCCCTTTGAGCCTTTGCTGGCTCTCAAACCATTCCTATCAGTCTCATTTCCCCACTTCTCAGAATCAGTTTTATTATCACTGACTTATATGTCATGAAATTTGTTGTTTTGTGGCAGCAGTACAGTGCATGACATAAAATTACGATAAATTACTAAATAAATAAATAATGCAAAAATAAAGGAATAACGAGGTAGTGTTCATGGACCGTTCAGAAATTTGATGGTGCAGGGGAAGAAACTGTTCCTAAATCACTGAGTGTGGGTCTTCAGGCTCCTGTACCTCCTCTCTGATGTTAGTAATGAGAAAAGGGCATGTCCCAGATGGTGAGGGTCCTTAGTGACGGATGCCGCCTTCTTGAGGCACCACCTCTTGAAGATGTCCTCGATGGTGGGGAAAGTTGTGCCCATGTTGGAGCTGACTATGTCTACAACCCTCTGCAGCCTCTTTCAATCCAGTGCATTGGAGCCTTCATACCAGGCTATGATGCAGCCAGTCAGGATGTTCTCCACTATACATCTATAGAAATTTGCAAGAGTCTTTGGTGACATACCGAATCTCCTCAAATTCCTAACAAAGTAGAGCCACTGGCATGCCTTCCCCGTGATTGCATCAATGTGTTGAGCCCAGGATAGATCCTCCGAGATGTTGACACCCAGGAACTTGAAGCTGCTCACCCTTTCCACCACTGACCCCTCAATGAGGACTGGTGTGTGTTCTCCTGACTTCCCCTTCCTGAAGTCCACAATCAATTCTTTGGTCTTGATGACACTGAGTGCAAGATTGTTGTTGTGACACCACTCAACCAGTCAATGTATCATCACCATCTGAGATTCTATCAACAACAGTAGTGTCATTGGCGAATTTATAGATGGCGTTTGAGCTGTGCTTGGCCACACAGTCACATCAATTTTAACACATCATGGGCAGAAGGTCAGTGAATGCCCAAAGAAAAGGCTCTGTGTTTCTCTGGACTTATAGTTCATCACCTACTGAAGAAGTGATTTGAAATTGGGAGAACTTCTGTGCAAATTTTCCATTACAATGCACCATCCACCTATTGTATGTTCCAATCTAAAGCTATAAATGGAAGGCCATGCTTAGATCCTAAATGAAGCAGAAGCTGGTGAAGAAATGTATCTTATTTTAAAAAAGAGAATAAATGGGTAGTATTAAATGGGTCTTATTTCCACTTTCCCCAATATTCAGTTTCATTGGTGTCCAGATGAATTTCTAGCCCATTAAATATAAGGGTCTTTACTCCAAATTTTAAAGAGCCTGTTATAATTTATATGTAAAATGGTGTAAGACTTGATAAAAGATTAATATTACATGAACATTTAATAAAAATGAATGATAAATGCACTGCAGTATACAACTGTAAAATGCTGCCACTCCAATACAACTGGGTAAATTGACATAATGTAATGACACTGTGGGTGTTATGTCATTGAAGAAAACATTTTATAAAAAGGCCATTTCTTTTAATGGAAGGTCACCTACTGGTGGCTTTAAATGAAACCAATTAGGCAATTGCATAAATGAAATAATGCTTTTGGCAGGCATGCTTGTTATCATTTAATGATGCTTCTGGTAGCAGGAGAGGTGAAGAATCAAGATCATCCCTTTCCATTTCCTCAAATGTTTTTTTTTAATAAATCGAATTGGACTCAGGGTACCCACAGTTAATCATGATTTCTCAGTGACCACAGACACTGGCAACTCTAATAAGTGAGCAATTGAAATTTTAATCTTGATTGCAACAAGAATAGTAGTTAAGCAGAGAATTACCAAACCAATCCAATCGTTACGATGAATCTGACCGTCAGTCTTGAACAGTGTGCTGACATTATAAATGCTTAGGTGCGATTTATGAGGGAGGAAATTACTCCCAACAATGTGGATAAATTATAAATAAACCTTCAGTTTATAAATTAATATAATACTATGCCATTGCAATGCTGATGTCACCAGCTGTCAATTCCACCCATCACTCCACACCCCATTTGCAAAGAGTCATATTCCCAGGAGGCGGGAGGCTCCCGGAAGGCAAGTCATTTCCCATCCTAAATTAACCCAAACAACATGGTGCAATCAACTGGCCTTCAGGAACAACTTGGGGAACATCAAAATGATCCTCAAATTTCTCTTATTATGTGTAACTACACTAGTATTTCATGATAGACTTATAATCAATTTGAAGTAGTGGTGACCAATGGAAAAATCTGTGAAGTAATTCCCAGTGAGAGGTGTGTGAACGGGAAGGGGTGCTACATCTGCTTTATTGTTGGATAATAGTAAGACCAATTGAGTTTTTATGAAGACCAGCTTTTTTGATGACATTTTTGATGCATGCTACAAATTACTAAAGCTATAATTTTGACTCTTGGTCAGTGAGTAGCAAAGTGATTTAAGAATGAAGCAGGGGTATTTAAATCCCTGAGGCTCTTTTAACTTCCAATGGCCAACCAACTGCCCAAAATGGATGGGTAATTGAAGAAAAGTGACACACAATCTGGTAAATTTCTGCTTTCATCACCAGCTGTGTCTCACACGTTAGTTCTTTTGGAATTTTAAATCCATTTGTATGTTTTAAGTCATTCACCTGACAGTTCACAAACATTAAAAAGTCATGTGGTTTGGGATAAGATCTAGGGTCATCATATTCAACAAGTTATAGTTTAATATCTCTCTGGATAAGCTTTACTGTTTTAAACAGTTCCGTTCACTACATCCTCCCCCTTTGAAACTACTTATTGCTCCTTTCCTGCTCGTTCACAAACTTTTCCTTTTTAAACACAACGGTCTCTCTTTCCCTGAAGCCGAAGCCATCCTAATGCTTGGCTTCAGATAAGAATCTGACTGCAAGCACCTCCTACCATGACTATAAACATCTCCTACCATGACTGTATACATCACCATGCAACTCAGAGGCTAAACTACTAGAGTTTAGATTAAGGCACAGAGATTACGGTATAAAATATCTTGATTTGTGGCTAATAGTTTAACCAGCCCACCTCTGCATTGGTGAAGTATTTACTATAATAAATAGACTGAGTTATATTTAGTTAGTTAATGCTGTGTCCCTCATAGATGAATGTTTATTAATTATTTAATGAACAAATGAAGGTAGGCAGGGTAATTATCAAGTACATTTAATTTCCCATACACATTATTTTTGATGGATATTCAGAGGGCATTTGCTTAGCAAAACTGAGACTTACAGAATAAAAGGGACAAGAAATTGGCTTAAGAACAGAAATCAAATTCATAAGAAACACCTGCTTTCAGACTGGATGATGGTAGACAATGGGGATCTGCGTGGGTCAGTGCTGGGACCATTTTTTATTACATATGTTCATGACTGTGTGGGGTGGATTATTTTAATTTAAATAAATTAAATTTTGCAGTGTATTAAAGAGTTTACAAACATTATTGGTATTGGTATTGGTTTATTATTGATACTTGTACCGAGGTACAGTGAAAAACTTGTCTTACAAACTGACCGTACAGGTCAATTCATTACATAGTGCAGTTACATCAAGTTAGTACAGAGCACATTGATGTAGTACAGGTAAAAAAAAACAATAACAGTACAGAGTAAAGTGTCACAGCTACAGAGAAAGTGCAGTGCAATAAGGTGCAAGGTCACAACAAGGTAGATCGTGAGGTCATGAGGTCATAGGTCATAGTCCATCTCATTGTATAAGGGAACTGTTCAATAGTCTTATCACAGTGGGGTAGAAGCTGTCCTTAAGTCTGGTGGTACGTGCCCTCAGGCTCCTGTATCTTCTACCTGATGGAAGAGTAGAGAAGAGAGAATGTCCCGGTGGGTGGGGTCTTTGATTATGCTGGCTGCTTCACCAAGACAACGAGAGATAAAGACAGAGTCCAAGGAGGGGAGGCTGGTGTCCGTGATGCGCTGGGCTGTGTCCACAACTCTCTGCAGCTTCTTGCGGTCTTGGGCAGAGCAGTTGCCATACCAAGCCGTGATACATCCTGATAGGATGCTTTCTATGGTGCATCGGTAAAAGTTCGTGAACCATTAAACCCATATCTCAGCCCTGAATGACCAACCCAATATGATGAAATCTCTACTTTGTGACTTTTGATTCTGGAACTTCTAGCCAGCCTCAGAAGAATTCTGTATCTTTCAATGAGACCACTCCTTTGGGCACTGTTGAACTACTTACAGTAGGAAAAGCCTCTATTTCACATATTGTACTAAAGCAGAGCATGCAAGAGATATTCAGGTTCAGGATTGGGTCCAAAGTTGCAGGATTGCATGAGCATGGAGCATTTGGTGGAGAGGGGGGGAGCGCAGCTGGGTGGCTCATAGTTGAGAAGGGAGTGACGACTGGAGAAAGTTTAGCCATTGTTGATTAATGGCAATGGAGCCTGTGTGCTTGCCCAGTCAAGGTTTAGGGTGTGGAGGGTTGGTGAGGAGGGGCAGTTGGCAGTGGAAAGGAGTAAGTGGTGTATTAGTCAATTTGCAACTTCAGTTGGTAGTCAGGGATGATAAGATCAGTGGAGGGTGGGGGTGCAGTTGCTTATGTCAATTATTGAGTCCTAAGGCAGCCAGGGAGTTAGGGTTGGGTCAGGTGAAGGCCCAAGTGCTTGGGATTGGTGTGGATCAGTACCATTGTTGGAGGAGGGGGCTGGAGACAACAAGAAAATAATTTAAGCAGACCTAACTGAAAAAGGTTTTCAGCACTGACTGGAACTTATTCAGGAAAGACCCCACGAATTGTACAATCGCAGTGTTATCCAAGTGCTATGAAAACCAGGTTGGATTACAATGACATACTAACTGAATTAATCTCTTGTGGCAACACTAACGAAACATTCAACTGGACACAAAAACAGCTCACCTACACAAAAGCATGTCTCGTGATTGGAGGTGTTTTGTGAACTTCCACGGGTGCAGTAATTTGACCCGGAAAACTACATGATCTTATTGTTCTCAATGAAACATCAACATTTGTAAGCATAGGTCTGAAAAGGCAATTCAATTTCACTGAATTTTCAGGTAATTGAAAGTCATCACTTTTTTCACCGAAAAATAGATTTTCGGGGCTAGAGAGCAAATTCTGCAGTAATTGTGTCAATACATTATTAAAAACCTATTCACATTTCATTCAAAAAGCAGTATTTATAGTAAACTTTACATGTTGAAGAGTGCATAAAAATATTGAAGTATATGTCAATTCTAGTTATAGCAGCTGCACAGAGTGTAAAAGTACAACAAAAAATAACAACTTTGGGTTTTTTTGTGATAATTAGGCATGAGTAAAGACTGAAAGTTGCTGTCAGTTTTGCACAGTACTGACGACAATCACTCACAACATCACCCTTTGCACAAATCACATGACATTACCTTTATCTGTGCTCAAAATGACTGCAGTACTATCTAGGCTTCAACAGTGAATTCAATTCATAAGTAGTTAGTTGATTGCAGAGCACCTTGAGAACATCCTGATAAAAGGTAGAAATGCAATTTCCTTCTTTAGAATTTTCTTTAAGAGCGAACCTATTTGAAACCAGTGTGAGCAGAAAATTTGGTAATAATTAGGCCCTCTTCTTGAACTGCAGCAAAGTATTGTACCATAGTATTTAAATGTATTTAAACCAATAAACGTAGCTCCATGGAATTGGATAAGTGCTTCAGTGGTGTATTCTCTCATCAATACAAGAGAAACATCTTTTGCTGGATACATGCTAAAACAACATGGTCACTTATACTGCAAGCACTGGATCTCCAACTCTAATGGGAAATATCAAGTCTAAATTTAAATACTTTAAGTGCATAGGTCTCTGTGATAAGTGTCCTTTGTTGCTATGACTACTTGGTGGGTTTTGCCTATGTAGCATGTGATCTTTTTGCATTCTCAATCTGCTATTGGTTTCTTTATTTTCACACCTTTTGTAGCAAAATATACTGATTGATGAGACATGCTGAGAATGTGGAGGTAGCTGATTCATGGAGAGAGTAGAGAAATTGAACATTGAGCCTTTGGGGCAAATGGGAAAGGGAAGAAAGTACAGATGCAATAACAAATTCTCTACCACAAAATTCATGTCTCCTAATGGTATCATGCAAAAGTAAATTTCTCTTTAGCATCAATAATGGCTCAGTTGTTTATATTCTTATTCTAAATCAATACATTGTGGATACAAGTCCAATTTAGGCACTAGAAAGCAGACAGCCCTCTAGGGTAACCACAAAAGATCCATTGGCAACATTTTGAAGAAGCCCTTTTGACCTGGCCAAAACTTATCCTTTCTTCAATCACATTAAAATACAGATTATATATTCATTATCACATTACTGCTCCATTGGCTACAGCATGTTTAATATTCCAAAAGTTATCAACATTTATTTCAAAGATACTTCATTGGCTTAATGGTGTTTTGGGATATTATGAAAGGTGTTAAGTTATTCTGCTGGAATTTTCCTGGTGGATTTTTTTTCTACTCTTCACCCTCCAAGTTTTATAACTAATTGTGGAGTAGCAAGTTTACCTTTGCCAGTCTACAATAAATTCCCTAATTACACAATTAGTGTTATTTTTCTAGGAACCTAAACAGTCCTTCCAGCTGAAGCAGCAATTCAATTGCACTTCTCTCAGACCAGTGTACTGCATTTGGTGTTCACAATGTGAACGCCCCCACACAAGAGAAACCAACTACAGGCAGTCAGGCCCTATCCAAGTTATAAATGCCCGACTTATGGACACCCATACATATGAACACACTCCCATTATGTTATTAAATTCGTACATCCATACATTTGTTCCTACGAATGGCAGAACTAGTTTCCCCTTTCTCTCTCAACTTTCAGTAATTGCACTTTATCAGTCTTGTGTGCTTTTGATGCCATTCATGATAATACTGTGAAGATATGGTTATCTTATTGAATGGTTTTTGTGTATTATCCTACTTATGGACAAATTCAACATATTGACATCTATAAAATAAAACATTCATAACCCAGGGACAGTCTGTAACTGCATTAGGAAACACCTGCAATCAATCTACAAGAGTGATTCAGAGCAATCTTTTTCCTGACACCTTATTTCTCCATCCCACTCTGACCTCTGTCTATGAGTTCCTGCACTGTTATAATAATTCCAAAGTAAGCTTGACAAACAACAACTCATCCTCACTGGTCATTTTGCAGCATTCAAGACTCAAAATCTTGAATTCTACAATTTCAGTTAACTTGCTTTTTATGTCTGTACCTGAACTGGCCATTTCTGCTATTTATAATCCATCTGTGATATTGCTTCAGTCTTTCAATGTCCATTAGCACTCCTTGATCTGTTGGGCATGTCCTGCAGCCCTGCATTTCACACATTTCTATGTTTCTTTGTCTGTATTATCACTCTTTAACTGCCCTCATCTCATCGATTTTGTTATATGTTTTAGCTCTCTCAAAACTACCTGCATTAATTGATTGACTGGACAACCTTTACAACTTATCCACACAGCAACCCTGACCTCTCCCAATTATAGATACTCACTTTGTCATGTCCATCATCCCCACCCCCACGTTTTAAAACCAACTTGTTTTCCCTGTTTCCCAGTTCTGACAAAGGGTCTTTGACCTGAAATGTTAACTCTGTTTATTTTTCTACAGATGCTGCATAAACCACCAAATGTTCCCAGCATTTCTGTTTTTAATTCTTTCTTCTGTATGTTATCATGTCTCTATATTATGTCAGGGTCACCACAACTAAATCAAACAAAGCGTTGCCCTGGTTTCCCTGATGCACAGCGGCACAAAGCAATCACATACTTCAGTCAGTAATTGTTGCCGTCTCTCAGGCAGATACAATTTATCACTTGAAATCCTCTGTTAATATAATGTCCACGTTTTCAGATAAATTTATCCTTTCAAATTGTATTCTCTGCATTCTGTTTTGATATTGTGTAGATTTTTTCCATTTTCCTTTCGTTCAAATCTGTTAGTAGCCAAGTTCATTTTTACCATTAAATGTAGATAAGGAGAAACTGCTTCCACTGACAGGAGGGTCAGTGTCAAGGCCACAGATTTATGCTAATTAATAAATAAACTATAAGGACGTAAGGTTATTTTTTTTCCCTGAAATGGACTGTATTATAATCTGGGGGCAAAAGCAGATTCAAAAGTGAACTGAAGGACTTCTCAGTAAGGAAGGATTTGGAAGGTTGAAGGTACAAGCAGTGAGTTGGACTAAGGGATGGGATAAGGTGAAAGTCAAAGTCGAGTTTATTATCATATGCACTAGTATATGTACGCATAGGTGCAATTAAAAACTTACTTGCGTCAGCACCACAGGCACATAGCATCCATCATAGCATCATAGCAGGCTGCAAACTAGCGTGATCTCATGCCTTTATGGCATGGTGCCTACTACTTCAGGGCGGTATGGGCTGTGGGTGCTCCACTGGCACAGTGGGCGCTACACTGGCACAATGGGTACTACACTGACATAGTGGGTGCTGCACTGGCACGGTGGGTGCTACACTGGCACAGTGCGGACAGTGTTGTTATGTCAGCACAATGAGATCAGGGTGTGATTTAAACTTATTAAGGTGGTCACTGATTCGTTGTAGCTGACAAATGGTTCCAGGATGTCATTTGGAGGTGAATTTCTTCCACTACTTCTCTCAGTCTGCAGCTTCAACCTCAGCAGAAATACAAATTCACATGCCTAATTTGGACAGAGCCAAAGAAATCTCATTAGGGAGGGTGAGGTCTCTGAGGAGATTCCTTACCCACTCTTCACTGCCCTTTAGTTAAGCACCACATAAATCAAGCATTATTATTTCAGCAGTACACATTTGCTCATGGCAAAACTCAACCACTTTGGTAAATATTTCATTAAAAAACCTATAATTAATTATGCAGACAAAATATAACCTTGTCATATTATAGCAAAACATAGTCAAAATCTTTACACAAGTTATTGTCCAATCAAAAATTGATGAAGGAGAATGAAATTACAACTGATCAAAGTGGTAATGAATTGATCAAATTGATAGTTGTACCTCTGGTAACCATGTAGCAGAAACTACAGAGGAACTGTCGTACTGTAGAAACTGACAGAGAACTAATACAACGCTATCCCGTTGCCCAGAAAGGTTTCAGACTGGCAACAAATCAGTGACTGTATTCGTTTTGAAGAGGTTAGAGGACAGATGGGTTTTTAAATCAAAAAATTTGAAATTCAATGTCATTTGCTTCTCCTGGTAAGCAGGCATCCAGGATATCAATCGGGTAGAAGAAACTAGTCACTCAATACAAATAGAACTGGCTGTCGCTGCCAGATTCGTACAGGCAAAATAAAACGTCCATCTCAAAATCCCCACCTGGAAAAGATTTTTGGGATATTCCAAGCACAAATAAGGTAGTCACCTCCATATTACTGGTTTGCTTTGATATAGCCAATACCAACTGTATTGGCTAATATCACAGAACCAAGAAGCCTGACTGATAAGCCTTATGGTCATTGCCCAACACCAATGCTGAAAATGCTTACATGAACATGATGCCAGATGGTGCAAAATTGTTCTACACAATTCCACATTGATGGCGTGAGCCTTTCCCTGACACTGCTCAATACCACTCTCCCCTCCAATTGAAATCACAACCACCTGCCCTCTGTTATCATCACCTTCTTTTCCAGTCAGACTCTCACTCCTGGCCACCTCATTCCTGACCTCTCCTCACCATCTGATTTCCTCCTTTTGGTCAACAACATCTTCCAACCACCATCACCCTCAATCACTTTCCACCATTGTCCAGTTAACTCCTTTATCCACTTTCCATTTCTCCAGCCACCCAGGCTTTCTACCCTTCGTCCCCTCCACAAATATCAGGGCACCTGCTGGAGCCCTTTAAGGACCTGCCCAAAGACACCTCTACTGACCACGGAGGCCAGTAGTCCAGAAACAGACCTTAGGGCACAAGAGAGACACAAGAGACTTCAGATGCTGGAATCTGGACCAACAAACAAGACGCTGGAGGAATTCAGCAGGGCAGGCAGCATCTGTGGAGGGATTGGGCAGTCGACATTTTGGGTCAAGGCCCTTCATCTGGACTGAAAGATACAGGAGAGAAAGCCAGTATAAAAGGTGAAGGTAAGGGGAGGAGCAAGAGCTGGCAAGCGATATTGGATCCAGGTGAGGAGGGGTGATAGATGGAGGAGGGAAGAATGAGAGTAGTGCCAGAGGCTGGGAGGTGATAGGTGAAGGCAACAAAGGGCTGCAGATGGGCTACAGGGCACAGCACACCCATGCCAGTACCATTGCTCCAGAAAAAATTCCTCCCATTCAAACACTCTGTTTCTCACATGGCTATCTAGTTTTTCCTGAAAAGATTCTAAAACATAGAACATAGAACATTACACCACAGTGCAGACCCTTTGGCCCATGATGTCGTGCCAACATTTTATCCTGCTCTAAGATCTATCTAACCCTTCCCTCCCACATAGCCCCCCACTTCTCTATCATTCATGTGGCTATCAAAGAGTCTCTTAAATGTCCCTAATATGTCTGCCCCCACAGCCTCTGCCGGCAGTGCGTTCCATGCACCCACCACTCTCTGTGTGAAAAACTTACCTCTGACATCCCCTGGAAATTACAATTTTCACCCTGGGAAAAAGTCTCTGACTGTCCAAACAATCTATGCCTCTTATCATCTTGTACACCTCTATCAAGTCATCTCTAAAATTCCATATAATCCCCTCAACTATTTTTTTTATTTTCAGGACTTGCTGTTTGCTAACTTACTGTTCTGAAAAAAACCTGGTTGTTTCATAGTGACTGTCTCTCTGCCTTTTCTCCCATGTTCATCACAACCACAGAGAGAAATAAAAGATCAGGATAGCCAAAGCACAGTGTCAACCAAAAATCTTCCTCACTGCCCTTCAAAGCAATCCGCCTAGCCGGGAAAAATGACCCAAGGTATGGGGACTAACCCTGGGTCAGGGACATAAAGCAGCAGTTCTCTTTGGGATCAAACTGAACCGTGACGTTGGGCTCAGAAGGTTGAATGATTCAGCAGTCGGACCAATATACACTGAGAATTTTGAAGAGTGAGATGGTAACCTCACAGAAACAGAAGGGTGCTTATAAAGCTGATGATGAGGGGTTGTGCACTTTGTAAGACTACCTAGAGCAGGGGACAGAGTTTCAGAATAAATATTCACCCATTTAATTCAGAGTTGAGGAATCATAGAAATGTTCAGCACAGAAATAAGCCCTTTCGGCACACCTTGTCCATGCCAACTGTGATGCCCATCTGAACTAATCCCATTTGTCTGCCTCAGGCCCATGCCCCTCTATGCCTTTCCTATCCAAGTACCTGTCCAAATGCCTTTTAAATGTTGAAATTATATCTGCCTCTACCATCTCATTTGGCAGCTCATTCCAAATAACCACCACCTTCTGTGTAGAAAAACTTGCTATTCAGATCTCCCCCTCACCTAAACTTGCGCCCTCTAGTTCTCGACTCCCCTGCCCTGGGTAAAAGACTCTGACTCTCTATCCTATCTGTGCCCCTCATAACTTTACCAACCTCAACGAGGTCATCCTCCTACGTTCCAGTGAGAATAAAGCCTATTCTAAGCCTATCCAATCTCTCCTTAGAACTTCAGCCTTCCATTCCAGGAAACATCCTGGTGAATCTCTTCTGCACTCTCCCTATTGCTACCACAACCTTCCTGTGGTGTGACAACCAGATCTGTACACAGTATCCAAGTACAGTCTAACCAAGGTTTTGTACAGCTGCAAGATGATATCCCAACACTTACACTCAATACCTCTGCCTATGAAGGAAAGCATACCAAATGCCTTCTTCACCATCTTATCCTTTGGTGTCGCCACTTTCGTGGAGCTATGGCCTTGCATGCTAAGGTCCATATGTACATCAACGCTCCTAAAGTTCCTGCCATTTACTCTCTATGTCCTACCAGAATTTGGCTTCCCAATGTGCATCCTCTCACACTTGTCAGGATGAAATTCCATCTGCCATCATCCAGCCAAGCTTTCCAGCTGATCTATGTCCTGCTATAAGCTTCTTCCCTATCTAAAACTCCACCAATTTCTTTTCTCAGACCGCCATGAACTTTGCACCCTCTATCCCAGAGAGCTGTGGAGGCTGATAGATTTTTGAATTAGAGGATAGTTGAGAGCTATAGGGAACAAGCAGGAAGTGGAGTTGAGGCCAAGATCAGATCAGCCATGATCTTATTGAATGGTGGAATAGGTTCCTATCTTGTGGGTGCACCACTTGGCTCCATTGTAAGCCAAATTGTTTTTTGGACTGAATACCTATGACAAATGTAAATTTGGAAGAAACTTTATGAATGGTACAACCAATTTCCAACTGGGCAAGCTACCAGTTTTTATCTTTAATTGCAAAACTGCTGGAGTTAGTCAACAGGTCCAGCAGTATCTGTGGAGGGAAATGGACAGTTGATGTTTCAGGTTGAGACCAGCTGAGATTCCAGCATCTGCAGTCTCTTGTGTCTCCATTTGTCCTTAATTGCCCTTGTGATTTCTTGCTTATGAACTCACACCAATGAGAGGCTCTATGCAAAAAGCATAGAGGATGTCAGTTGTGGGTAAATTATTGGAAGGTATTGAGGGACAGGATGTATAAGTATTTGGATAGACAGGGCCCGATTAGGGATAGTCAACATGGCTTTGTGTGTGGCAGGTCAAGTCTAACCAATCTAATAGAGTTTTTCAAGGCGGTTACCAGGAAGGTTGTTGAAAGGAAGGTGGTGGACGTGGTCTACATGCACCTTAGCAAGGCCTTTGACAAAGGCCTGCATGGGAGGCTGCTCCAGAAGGTTAAGTTGCTTGGCATTCAGGATGAAGTAGTCGATTGGATTCAACATTGGCTCAGCAGAAAAAGCCAGAGTGGTAGTAGATGGTTATCTCTCTGATAGGAGGCCTGTGACTAGCGGTGTGCCACAGGGATCGGTGCTGGGTCTATTGTTGTTTATCATCTATATTAATGATTTAGATGATTTGCAGATGACACCAAGATTGGGGATGTAGTGGACAGTGAGGAAGACTATCAAAGCTTGCAAAGTGATCTGGATCAGCTGGGAAAATGGGCTGAAAAATGGCAGATGGAATTTAATGCAGACAAGTGTGAGGTGTTGCACTTTGGGAGGACAAACCATGTAAGACTTACACAGTGAATGGTAGGGCTCTGAGGTGTGCGGTAGAACAAAGGGACCTGGGAATACAGATCCATAGTTCCTTGAAAGTGGCATCACGGGTAGATAGGGTCGTAAAGAGAGTTTTTGGTACATTGGCCTTCATAAATCAGGGCATTGAGTACAGGAGTTGGGATGTTATGTTGAAGTTGTATAAGACAATGATGAGGCCAAATTTAGAGTATTGTGTGCAGCTGGTCACCTACATACAGGAAAAATATCAATAAGCTTGAAAGAGTGCAGAGAAAATTTACACAGATGTTGCTGGGACTTGAGGACCTGAGTTACAGGGATAGGTTGAATAGGTTAGTACTTTATTCCCTGGAGTGCAGGAGAATGGGGGGAGGTCTTATAGAAGTATAGAAAATTATGAGGGGTATAGATAGGGTGAATGCATGCAGGCCTTTTCCCCTCAGGTTGGGTGAGACTAGAACTAGAGGTCATAGATTTAGGGTGAAAGGTGAAATATTTAAGGGGAATCTGAGGAGGAACTACTTCACTCGGAGGATGGTGTGGGTGTGGAATGAGCTGCCAGCTGAAGTGGTGGATGTGGGTACAGTTGTAACATTTAAGAGAAGTTTGGAAAGGTACATGAATGAGAGAGGTATGGAGGGCTATGGTCCGGGTGCAGGTAGATGGGACTAGGCAGAAAACCAGGCTGGCATGGTCTAGATGGGCTGAAGAGCCTGTTTCTGTGCTGTAGTGCTCTATGACTTTGAGCAGGTTGTTGTAAATTGTACCCTCTGCTATTAGGCAGTGGGAAAGCATAGCAAAAAATAAAGTTTCAGGCAGACATTAGCAGTCTCTCCAGAATTCTATAGAACTTTGCTGCACTTTCTTTTTGCATCAGTGGTAAATGTGAAATACAACTGAGGCATAAAGTCATTGAACTGAGACAGCACTGGAAGTCATGGGAATAAGCCAGAAGCCACTTCACAGATATAATTTCACAGGCAATGGCATGATGCAAAGTTTAAAAGTCCCCAGTCAGTCTATGATTTTAAATCTTTTTCAGCTGGCTTGTTTGACAGTTATTCACCACTCAGACCAGCAATTGTAGCCTTGTTGACCCCTTGCAATGCAACACATTACTGGAACTATGGAAGAACAAAGAGGCCAACTTGAAGAGATCACTTGCATTCCTGCCTCATTGCTTGACAAAGGAAGAAAACAAAGAATAATGTGTAGCTGAAATACAACTAAATCTAATTTAGATCATCAGAAATGTTAAATGAGCTGAAATGGTCAAATTGCAACAAAACACAAGGGTGTAAATGAGCTAAATTACAAGATTTTTCAATTATTACACAACACAGGGAACAAAGGAAATTAGATGATTGGATATGTAAATTACAATCCAGCTGCTATTGATCCAAAGCAAGCTAAATATATAGGAAGCAAAAAATATAGATGAATGGTAAACAAGACACAAGTTAAATATTTAACTCCAGCCTACGTGGTTCAGCATGTTAAGGTCCAGCTGAGTGAGACAGCACTCACCTGATTCCATTCTTGTCTGCCCAATCATACCCAGTTAATGACATGCTGGCTTTTCTCTGGACACTTTCTCTGGTGTCCCAAAGCTTCCCATTTCTCTCATATGTCACACCAGATTGTATAACCACTTGTCTGACATGATGAACAGAAATTCCCTCCCCATATATATTGAAGTCTTTGGTTTCAGTCCTTGCCACAGAATTCATTCCCTAGGCATCATCTCCATCCGTGTCCCTGGCATATGCCCGAAATAGCCTGAATGCCCAAAGGGCATTGAGTATAGGAGCTGGGAAGTTATGTTGCAGTTATATAGGACAGTCAGGCCGCACTTGGAGTATTGTGTACAGTTTTGGTTGCCTTATTAAGCTAGAAAGAGTACAGAAAGGATTTACCAGGATGTTGCCTGGATTTGGGGACCTGAGTTATAAGGAGAGGTTGTGTAGACTAGGACTTTATTCCCTTGAATGTAGGAGATTGAGGGATGACCTGATAGAGGTATATAAGGTCACAAAGGGCAATAGACAGGGTGAAAGCACATAGTCTTTTTCCCAGGGAGGGGGTGCTAAAAACAAAAGAGGGCATGGGTTTAAGAGGCGAGAGATTTAAAAGGGACATCAGGGGCAGCTTCTTCATTCAAAGGGTGGTGTGTATTTGGAATGAGCTGCCAGAAATAGTGGTTGAGATAGGCGTATTAGCAACTTTAAAAGCCCATCTAGATAAGTACATGGATAGGAGAGGTTTAGAGGGCTATGGGCTAAATGCAGGCAGATGGGACTAGCTCGCTGGGCAATACAGTCAGATTGGACGCGTTGGGCCAAAGGGCCTGTTTCCATGCTGTAAGACTCTATGACTTTAAATGGAACAAGGATGTTTTGTGTCATTTGATTTAAGTGTCATTTCACACACAAGCTTGGGACCACATATCCAAGAATATGCTGTATTGCCTGACTCTGCTCTTGCTTTAGATAATATACTGCTAATATCTTTAGACTTAACTACTACAATACATTCCGGCCAGCATTTTTTCATTCTACCATGTTTAAATGAGCTCATTTGTAACTTTGCTGCCCATATACTAATTTAGACAAATTCACTGCACCCATCCTATGTACTTCTGCCCTTCAGCTTCTGATACTCCAAAGAAAACAATCCAAACAGTCCTTGTAAGATATTTATTAAGATATTTACTGTGTTTATTACTCACATGTACATCGAAACACAAGGTGAAATACATCTCTTTGCATTACTGAGAATGTGCTGGGGGGCAGCCCCCAAATGTCGCCACGCTTCCAGCACCACCGTAGCATGCCCACAGCGGTACGTCTTTGGAATATGGGAGGAAACCAGAGCACCCGGAGGAAACCCACGCAGACACGGGGAGAACGTACAAACTCCTAACAGACAGGGGCTGAATTAAACCCGGGTCGCTGGCGCTGTAATAGTGTTACGCTAACTGCTGCACTCCAGAAGTGAATTTCCTCTGCACCCTCTCCAAAGCCTTCACATCCTTCCTACAGTGTGGCAACCAGAACTGCATACAATAGAGTTGCAACATGACATCCTAACTTCCATGCTCAATTCCCCAATGGATGAAGGCAAACATGCTGTATGCCTTCTTACTGCCCTGTCCACTTTCAGGGAGCAATGGACTTACACCACAAGATCTCTCTGTACGTCAATGATTCTAAGAGTCTTGCCATTTACTGTATACTTTCCTCTTGCATTTGACCTCCCAAAATGCATCGCCTCCCAGATTAAATTCCACCTACTATTTCTCCACCCAAATGTCCAACTTATCTATATCCTACTGTATCCTGTGAGAAATGTCCTCGCTCTCCACAACTCCACCAATTTTCATGTCATCTGCAAACTTAGTAATCAGAACATAATGGCAGCATTCATTTCTGTAGTCATTGCCACAGTTCCACCAGCTTTGCCACGGCTTAGCAATTAGCCCACGAGATTGCAGCCACTCAGACCAAGGTGGTGCAACCTGAAGCCAGACATTCCAGGACTTGAGATGCTTGGCTTCTGTAGCTTCCTCCACTGCAAGTCAGCAGCCTTTTCCATCCACACTACAAGTACTGGCATTGGGGAACACTGAGTAAGTCAAGGCATGCAGAAAACAAGCCCTAAGGCAATGCCTTTTTGTGATCATTGTTATTTCTATCCAATTTTATGGTTTGATTCCTAAACCTGGTCTGGTATGCCTACTTGTATTTGCTTATACCTTGCTAAGTAGGTGCTGTGCTGGTCATTAATGGAGGGAGGATGAAGTATGAAGCAGCTGATGTGTTTACAGATGTCACAGTTGGATGAGTTGTTCACTACCAGCCTGGTCAGATGGATTGTCCAGGTTGTTTCTTCCATTCTTTTTCTTCCTCATCCTCCTATCCTGCAGCTGTTGACAAGATGGCTGGTGGCAAGGGCTGACTTCTTGCGATGCCAACGTTGTGCTGGAAACAGATCATAACTCTTGCATCCCTCTTTGCAGAGTACCGCAGTGCTCCTAAGAGCAGCCAAGGTAGTAGAAGCATCAGAAAACACTGCTCTATCAAATTTTGTGGGGAAGTCATTCATTACACATTTGCTGTCCACGTGTGTATTGGCTACTGATCAGAAACATAAGGCATTTGTTACAGTGGTGTAGATGGTACAGTGGAGTCCACAGCAGTTGCCAGTAGAATTCTGTTTAGGTGCAGTACATTGATTTATCCAATATCCACTGAGTAACATGCATCCTGCACCATGTCGGAAGTTTGCAATCCTCACAAAGCTTCGTGGTCATTCCATCTGCTGCCCTTGGTAATGGAACTGATTGCCTTTGTGAGGAAGGCAGACAACTGGATAGTACAAACATCTCCAGCAGCCTAGTTTAAGAACACACTCACCTTCACAAAACACTACAATATGGTCCTTGCCCTTCTGTGATGTTGCACTTGCAGCTATAGTTGATGGCCAATTTTAGTGAGGATGCTCTCATCAAACCATAGAACTATATAGCACAAAACAGGACGATTAAACATCTTGCATGATATTTCTCAGTGAGGTTCAGGTCAAAGGACTGTTCCCCAAATTCTGAGTGAATATAACTTCCTCCTGAGAGCCTTCTTTCTTCTCCCTTTAGCAGTACATCCTTTTTTTGGCTGATATCCTTGTCGTGCTGCACTCCAATGGGAATGTATACTCATGTACCCACATCTGGCAGCAACTTGGTTGTTAAGAAGCCTCAACAATCAGATCACAGTATTTATGCACCAGACACACCATTCCTTGAAGACCTCAGTAACTTTTAAGTGTCTAGAGAGCACCAAGTGCGTACAGAATTGAACGTAGCAGCAGCCAGTGAAAATCATTCAGCTAGAGATTGATGGCCCTCATCAACAGTACTGGTGAGGTTGCCCTCCAGGTTGTTGAACACATCGGGGTGGAAAGGGTGAGCAGTTTCAAGTTCCTGGGCATCAGCGTCTCAGAGGATCTATTCTGGGCCCAACAAATTAATGCAATCATGAAGAAGACACGCCAGCGGCACTGCTTGTTAGGAGTTTGAGGAGATTTAGTTTGTCACCAAAGACTCTTGCAAATTTCTATAGATGTATGGTGGAGAGCATTCTGACTGGTTGCATCACAGGATTGCAAGAGGCTGCATAGGGTTGTAGGCTAAGCCAGCTCCATCACAGGCACTCCCTGCCATCAAGGACATCTTTAAGAGGTGGTGCCTCAAGAAGGTGGCATCCATCACTAAGGACCCTCATCATCGGGGACATGCCCTCTTCTCGTTACTACCATCGGGGAGGAGGTGCAGGAGCCTGAAGACCCACACTCAGCGATTTAGGAGCAGCTTCTTCCCCTCCGCCATCAGATTTCTGAACGGTCCATGAACGCTACCTTGTTATTCCTTTCTTTTGCGCTATTCATTTACTTTGTAATTTATAATAATTTTATGTCTTTGCACTGGACTGTTGTGGCAAAACAACAAATTTCACAACATATAAGTCAGTGATAATGAACCTGATTCTGATTCTGTCTGTGGTTAAGAAGAGATAATATCTACAATGCAGAATTTCAAAATGGAAACATTCACTTCCAATCAGCCTGCATCTAACAAGTTCTATCTGGGCAAGCACCGATATCCTTACTTCTATGCTGGTTGGCATGACTTGCATCACAAATGTGGCTGTGCGCATCAGATACCATATTGGAACCAATTTGGCAACCTTGGTGTCCAAAGGACATGTACTGCAAAACCAGATTTTGGGACCAAAGTTTTTCTTAGGGAGTTGTGAGATTAAAATGCCATTGGTGAACACTGGGACTTCACCAGAATATTTCTGATGAATTACAAAAAGTTCTTTCAAAAGATTCAATCATCTGCACATTCAAGAGAAAGAGCCACCAGAACAGCTTGTGCTCTGAAACCACTTTGTTCCCAATTGTCTGCAGCAGTTCTCAGTTTAAAATGGATTTGCCTGGGGTCACCTTTCACAATGCAGTTATAACAATGAAACTACTTTTCAATCAATTTAAAAGAAAGCAAGCCTTATGTTTATATTGCACTTTTATAACCTCAGAATGCCCCAATGCATTTTACCACTAATGACCTGCTTTGAACTACAGTCACTATTGTAACATAGGAAAGTAGAAGGCAAATTGTGCATAGCAAGTTCCAAAAAACAGCAGTAAAATAAACACCAGAGCTCTCCTGATTATTTTAAAATCAACACCGTGGAATCTGTTAAATGGCGTCCTGGTTTTCCCTCTCTTGTTATTTCAAAAATAAACTCTTTTTCTAATATATATATATATATACACACACACATATATATGTACACATATATTTTAAAAAAACAAAGTGCAAAACTCTTTACTTTTTTAGTGTCATTTGGTTAATACATTCAGTAATTTTAACACTTTTCTTAAACCGCAGCACCATTGCCACTCATGTGGTCCCCTGGGGTGATACACCCTTTTCGTTGAGGGTTTTCCCTCTCATTCAAAGGACAGGAACTACCTTGCTCTAAAATGGACTTTGATTTTATTGTTCTAATTGTGTTCTTTCTTGCAAAAGTTGGCTATAATTTATGTTTAATTTTATCTTTTTTTGGAATGCTGCTTATATGATGCTATGTGCCTGTGATGCTGCAAATAAGTTTTTCATTGCACCTGCACATACGTGTACTTGTGCATATGACAGTGACAATAAATTCAACTTTGATAATATCAGGTTAGATCTAGAGTCCACAATAAAAGTAAACCGTAACACCTATGCCTTGTGGTGAATAAATGTGTCTAAACATGAATTTGTGGAAGAAAATCTTGCATCAATATTAAAACCTTTCAGTATCTCTGGATGTCCCAAGGGTTTCATGGCCACTTAAAAACATCTAAACTGTCTTCAAGTGTAGAGTGACATGAAGCATACCTTGCAACGTGACCCATTCAAAATGCTTTTCCTTAGAGTCAATTTTTGTTTGATGCACCTTGAAGTCCTTGGGAGTTTTTTTTTCTTACAAATGCTGCATAAATGGAAGTAGTTGTTTTCGAGCCAGTTGGTTCTTTTAATACAATAAATCTTAAGTAGCATTTGCTGTTCCTTGGTATTTTTTGAATTGCATTTGCACCTTTCAACATCACAGGATGGTCCAAAGGGCTTCACAATAACTCAAGTACTTTTCCAGTTTTTCCCTTAGCTATACTACATCTGTTTTGTCTGAGACTTTAGCAGTTTCCTCTTCTTTGGCAATACTGGTTCAGATGGGATACAAGTCGGATTGTTGAGGGAAATTATAGTGGAGATTGCAGATGAGCTTGCATAATCATCCAGTTCTCCCTCCCTAGATATGAATGGTGGTGAAAACTGGAAGGTGGAGAGGGGTGTGGTAGGCAAACTATTAGAAAATGGCAAATGTGACATTCTTGTTCAACAAGGGTTTAAGGACATGCCCAGTAACTATATACTGATCAGTTTCACCTCACTAGTGGAAACAATTTAGAAGCAAATATCAGAAAAAATATTAGTTAGTACTTGAGGAAAGTTTGAGTTGATAAAGGAGAGCCAGCACAGATTTATTAAGTGAATAGCCTGGTAATTTTTTTGAGGTAACACCATGGAAGGCTGATAAAAGGGAATTCATTAGATACCATCTACATGGATTTTTAAAGGACATTTGACAAAGTCCCTCATAAAAACAGATGATCAAATTGAGGCACATAGAATGAAAATTTCAAAGACTATATGGACTAGAAATTGACTTACAAGCAGAAAGCAGAGAATTGTGGTAAATAATGGTATTGGTATTGGTTTATTATTGTCACTTGTACTGAGGTACAGTGAAAAGCTTGTCTTACAAACCAATCGTACAGGTCAATTCATTACACAGTGCAGTTACATTGAGTTAGTACAGAGTGCATTGAAGTAGTACAGGTAAAAACAATAACAGTACAGAGTAAAGTGTCACAACTACAGACAAAGTGCAGTGCAATAAGGTGCAAGGTCACAACAAGATAGATCGTGAGGTCATAGTCCATCTCATTGTATAAGGGAGCCGTTCAATAGTCTTATCACAGTGGGGTAGAAGCTGTCCTTAAGTCTGGTGGTACGTGCCCTCAGGCTCCTGTATCTTCTACCTGATGGAAGAGGAGAGAAGAGAGAATGTCCGGGGTGGGTGGGATCTTTGATTATGCTGGCTGCTTCACCAAGACAACGAGAGGTAAAGACAGAGTCCAAGGAGGGGAAGCTGGTGTCCGTGATGCACTGGGCTGTGTCCACAACTCTCTGCAGCTTCTTGCGGTCCTGGGCAGAGCAGTTGCCGTACCAAGCTGTGATACATAGGATGCTTTCAATGGTGCATTGGTAAAAGCCGGTGAGAGTCAAAGGGAACAAACCAAATTTCTTTAGCCTCCTGAGGAAGTAAAGGCACTGGTGAGCTTTCTTGGCCATGGCATCTACGTGATTTGACCAGGACAGGCTGTTGGTGATTTTCACTCCCAGGAACTTGAAGCTCTCAACCCTCTTGACCTCGGCACCATTGATGTAAACAGGTTCATGTACACGGCCCCCTTTCCTGAAGTCAATGACCTGCTCTTTTGTTTTAATGACACTGAGGGAAAGGTTGTTGTCATAACACCATTCCACTAAGCTCTCTATCTCCTTCCTGTACTCCGACTCATCGCTGTTGGAGATACGGCCTACAACGGTGGTATCATCTGCAAACTTGTAGATGGAGTTAGAGCAGAATCTGGCCACACAGTCATGAGTGTATAGAGAGTAGAGTAAAGGGCTGAGGATGCAGCCTTGTGGGGCACCAATGTTGAGAATAATCGAGCCGGAGGTATTGCTGCCTATCCTCACTGTTTGCAGTCTGTTTGTTAGAAAGTCAAGGATCCAGTTACAGAGGGAGGTGTTGAGTCCTAGGTCTCGGAGTTTGCTGACAAGCTTGCTTGGGATTATTATATGGAAGGCAGAGCTGTAGTCAATAAACAATAGTCTAACGTATGTGTCTTTACTGTCCAGATGCTCCAGAGCTGAACATAGGGCCAGGGAGATGGCATCCTCTGTAGACCTGTTTCACCGATAGGCAAATTGCAATGGGTCCAGGTTGACTGGTAGGCTGGAGTTGATGCGTGCCATGACCAACCTCTCAAAGCACTTCACGATGGTGGATGTCAGAGCCACTGGTCGGTAGTCATTGAGGCATGTTACCTTGCTTTTCTTTGGTACCAGGATGATAGTGGTCTTCTTAAAACAGGAGGGAACCTGAGATTGAAGCAGGGAGAGGTTGAATATGTCCGCAAATACTTTTGCCAGCTGATCAGCACAAGATCTGAGCACACGGCCTGGGACACCATCTGGGCCAGGTGCTTTCCTCGTGTTCACTCTTCTGAAGACTGATCTTACATCCTCCACTGTGATCACAGGTTCAGCTGCATCGGTGGCTGTCAGGGTGGATGGTGACAATTCACTTCCCTTTTGTTCAAAACGCGCATAGAATGCGTTAAGTTCATCAGGAAGGGATGCGCTGCTGTTAGCTATGAAGCCCAACTTCGTCTTGTAGCCTGTTACGACATGTAAGCCCTGCCATAACTGGCGGCTGGTCAGGGACTCTATTTTGAGTTGGTATTGCCCCTTGGTGTTCCTCCAGGTGAATTGCCAAAACCATGATTTTTTTTTTACACAATAATGACTTGGATATGGTTGTGCTGGGAACTTTTCAAATTTATAAATGACAGAGATCTTGGAGATAGTGAAGAGGATGGTAATAGATTGCAAGAGGACACAGATGGGCTAACTAAATGAGCAGATAAATGTCAGATGAAATTTAATATCGATTGTGGAGTGATACATGTTTCAAGAAAAGCAAGGGAGAGACAATATAGGGTAAATGGCAGGTTTTAAACTGTGTGCAAGAACAGAGGGATCTGGGTACATATGTTTTCATCTTGAAAGTTAGCATGGGATCCTGGGTTTTATGAATGGAGGCAGAGTTCAAAAGCAGGGAGACTATATTGAACCAGTAATAAACATTGTGTGGATCACAATTGGAAATATTACATCCAATTTTGGTCATTATATTTTAGGACCTTCACATCTTTCCTACAGGGCAAAGAAAATGTTAACTGAAATGATTCCAGGGATATGAAAGTTCAGCTAAGGTTAGATTAGAGAAGATGGGATTGTTCTCCTTGGAAGGTTGAAAGGAGATTGGAAAGAGTAAGATGCTGTGTTTCCTTCAGTAGATGAATCGAGATCCAGAGAACACAGATTTAAAGTGAGAGGCACAAAGCACTGGCAGAACTGGAAATTTCACACACAGATTTGGTGTGATCTGGGATGCACCCTCTGCAAGGGTAATGGAAATAATCCGATCTTTCCAATGCAAGTTGGATAGCACCTGGGAGCTATGGGGAAGATGTGGGGGAAATGTAAGAAGAGGGATTTCTCCACAAAGAGTCAACATGGACTCCATGGACTGAACGGTATACAATCCCTTGACTGATTATCTCCCATGCCAATGGCCTACTGGCTGTGCATCATGGGCTGAATTTCTAGGGGAATACAATGCTAACAACAATTGCCCATCCATAATTGCCCTCAAAGGTGGTGGTGAGCTGCCTTGAACTGCTGCAATCCCTCTGGCTCTCAGCCTCTCAGCTAATGATTTAGATCCAGCAATGCTTCATTTTTGTGGAACAGGCAGAGTCACTCTTCAGACACAGCATCCAAAACCAGGCACTTACTGCTCTGTCCCTGTCACCCTCCCACCAGAGAACCTCCAACCCCAGCCCAGAGGCAGGACGTGTCTGCAGATCTTGCAGCCTCAGGGGTGTTTGGTCCTCAATTGATGTCAGATGAATTAATCCAGATTAAACCCAAACCAAAAACCAACAAATACTTCAGGCAAGGCAGACTGATATGTCCTGCTGGCTTGTCTTCCTTCAAGATTCCTCCATGATGAAAAGAGCCACCATTGTAGACCTGAAATTGATACTCTCCATGGAGCCATAGAAATGCACAGATTGATTTACCTTTGAGAGAATATTCTTGCTTTCAACTTGATGTTCTTCAGAAGTTATCCACAGCCTACATTTTCAACGCTCCTTTAATTGAGTAAAATATTCCAGGGCGATCAAGCATGGAACCATGCCACATTAGGACAAGTGACCAAAAGCTCACTCACAGGAGGTAGGTATTAAGGAGAGGAGAGATATAGAGTGTACGGCACCTGTATGCAGTAACATTATGTACTGCTAGATTCTGACAGTTCTATCCCTGGAAATAAATGTTTAAGAAATTTTGGGAGTATAGTTTCCAAGAATGGACAGAGGAGAATTTTTTTACTCATTCAAGGGATGTGGTCTTCGCAGGCTGAGCCAGCATTTAATTGCCCATCCCTAACTGCCCTAGAGAAGGTGATGATGAGCTGACTTCTTGAACTGCTGCAGTCCTTGAAGTGCTGTTAAGAAGAGAGTTACAGGATTTTGGCCCAGTGACAATGAATGAACTACGATTATATTCCAGGTCAGGGTGGGGTGTGGCTTGGAGGGCAACTTCTAGGTAATGGTGTTCTCATGCTTTTGCTGTCCTTGTCCTTCTAGCTGGTAGAGGTTTTGGGGTTGGAAAATGCTGCCTAAGGAATCTTAGTGAGTCTGCCACAGTGCATCCTGCAGCTGCTACAAACTGTTGCTACTGTGTGCTGGTGGTAGAGTGAATGAGTGGTTGCGAAGGGGGTGCCTATCAAGCAGGCCACTATGTCCTAAATAGTATCAAGATTCTTGAATGGTAACAGAGTTTTTGCCCAAGAAATTTGATAAAGAGTAAATCACTAAATGGTAATAGGACAGAAGGAGGCTGTTAGGTCTACTAAGCAGGAACCTAAACAGGTCAACTAGAGGTTCACATGCACCTCCTCCAACCTCGTCTACTGCATTCAGTGCTCTCAATGTAGCCTCCTCTACATTGGCAAGACCAAGCATAGACTAAGGAATCATTTTGTGGAGCACCTACCCTCTATCTGCAATGGACATTTTGAGCTCCCAGTGGTTTGCCATTTTAACTACCCTTCCCATTCCAACACCAACCTGTCTGTCCTCGGCCTTCTCCATTGTCAGGGTGAAGCCAAATGCAAAGTAGAGGAACAGCACCTCATATTTTGCCTGGAGAGTCTACAGCCCGATGATATGAACACGGAATTTTCCAATTTCAGATCACCTACCTCCATGTTCCTTTCACCTTCCTTCTGATCCACCCAGGTTCTCTCGTCCTCCTTTTCCAAACCCTCAGCCTCCCATTGCCAGGTTCCCCTCTCCCACTTCGTTCCATGTGCCTATCACCCACACACTTGATTTCCTGTGTCTCCTATCCCCTCCCTCAACTGCTTCCATCTGTCTATCACCCCTCCCTTATCTGGTTCCACTTATCAATTTCCTCACATGTCGGATTCCAGCATCTGCAGCTTTTTGTGTATCCACTTATCACCTTCCAGCCTCTGTCTCTCCCTCCCCTCTCCCCTCCCCTTCCCTTCCACCACCTGGCTCCATCCGCCCCCTTTTTTTCTCTCCTCATCTGTTTCTATCCATCACCCACCAACCGATGTCTCCAGACCCCACCACTCCCCATCCCCCACCTGGCTCCATCTACCCAACATCTCCCTCCTCACCTGGTTTCACCTATCCATGTTCATGCCATTAGGCTGCAAGGTTCCAAGATGGAGAATGAAGTGTTGTTCCTCCAGTTTGTTTTCAAGTGGGAGAATTCAATGTTCATGCCGTTTGGGAGAATCCAATGTTCATGCCGTTAGGCTACAAGTTTCCAAGAGTCCTGAAGAAGGGTCCTGACCCGAAACGTTGACCGCCTGCTTTTCTCCACGGATGCTGCCTGGCCTGCTGAGTTCCTCCAGCATCATAGTGCTTTTCATCCAGATTCCAACATCTGCAGTTCTTTGTTTCTCCTGTTCCATCTATCGCCTGCCAGCCCTGCCTCACCCCCCCCCCCCCCATCTCACCTCCTCATACTGGCTATCTCCCCTCTACATTCTCAGTCCTGATGAAGGGTCTCGACCTGAAACATCAACCATCCTTCTACCTCCACAGAAGCTGCCTGACCCACTAAGTTCCTCCAGCAGTTTGTTTTTTGCTCCAGATTACGACATCTGCTGTCCCTTGTGTTTCCTGTTAAATTCGTAGTAGATTTGTAAGAGTAACCTAGCTAGTTCCATCCCCCTTACCTGTCCTTCATTATCCTGCAGATACTTTCCTATCAGATACTAACTTCCCTCAATTGCTGCCTCTGTTCAGAAGAGCAGGAGGCACCAGCTTGGCAAGGAGAAGAAATTCTGGATCCTGCATCCCTGAATTTGGCAGATGGATTTCACCCACTGGGTATGGATGGATCACTCATTCACACAATTACTTTTCAAATACACACTTTTATTTGTTCTCTGAAGGACCTATGTACAAAATTTAACTAAAGGTGGCAGAACTGGATTGTAACTGGGATACAGTGGGTTCTCTGCAGTTTTGGTCATCATCTGTCCTTGGCCAACAGGAAGATGGGAAAATGGGAAAACGCCAGTGGCAATTTAGGGCTCCGATTTCAGCACCAGTGTCAACATTGCGGGAATATTTTGGGGTTCCACCTACAAGTTGGCAAAGCAGAATAATTCTCCTTATTATTTCTTTAGTATGTACATTACCACTGCATTCTCACAGGCAAGTAGCGATGGGTAATAAATGCTGGCCGGGTCAGTAATGCCAAGATCCCGTAAATGAATATTTAATAAGCCAAAAATATTTTAGAGTGTATTCCAAAAAAAACACTAGCTTCTTAAATGGTTAGTGTAGCTGTAGTACAAGTTGTTAAGGCCGACCTGTTTGTTTCAGTGTCTTCACAGATTTCTTATGCATAAATCTTCGAGGCAAAATTAGTGTTTGAAGTACAGAACATAATACCCATCACTTTGCTATAAAATGGATATAAATGTGAGAAGGTGCAAGAAAAACTCAAGGGTGAAAGCAGAACTGAAAGGTTATAACAATCAAGAAAGAGACTGCAGAATGGGGCTCTTACCTTCTGAAAGGGGAAGGCTTAGAAGTCACTCGATAGTGGTTTAAACGTCTTTAAAATTCTAAAATGGTCTTCATAGGATGGATGGAGAGATAACAATTCCATGTGGAAACTAGAGGTCACAATGATAGTCTCTCACAAACCCAAAAGGAATTTTGGAGAGATTTCTTTACCTAGAAAGTGATGACGATGTAGAAATCAGCACCACAGTGAGTGGCTGGGGCAATTAGCAGAGGTTCATTTAAGAGGAAGCCACATAAGCACATGGCAAAGAAAAACGTACAAGACTTTGTTCACAAGGTTAAAAGAAGAAACATGCATGGAGGATAAACACCACCAATGACTGGATAGACTAAATGTTGTAAAATTCCATTCAATCTTAAAGAATTATTGAGTGACTTCCAGCAACATAATCACAGTGAAATTTTAACACACCCAGCCCTGTAAGATCTGTGCTGCCAGAGGGTTAAGATGTCAAGGGTTCACACCAGGTTGCCAATATGTTCATGCTCTCCTGCCTTTAATAGTAGTCCTGAGCTGGCAGAAGCAATTGTAATCATTTTATGCCTTAGGAAAGAGTGAAGACGTGTTGAGAAAGGCCACTCCAGTGTGTAATTTAATCAATAATTTACACCCTTGGTATGTGTGTGTCATTTTAATCAAGGCACAACTGAGACCTCCATGGAGTTCGCTAAGATTTAAAATCAAGGCTAAGCTTGAATCAGCAAGGAGTGGTTGCCATCCATGAACGAACACAACACTTAAAATGAAATACAGCTACATCTTAACTGCAGTTAGATTAGGTAAGATTTTTTTTTAAAAGGCACAATGATTAAGGGACAGAGAATTGGTCATTGATCCTCATGTAACTGGTGAAATAAATTATAAGAACTGCAAGTCAAATCGAATGAGGGCAGCCTCATGAAAGCAGACATCAGCAGGATGATTCTCCAAGGAACAATCTATTTTAGCCAAGTCCTATTAAAGTTATACAGTTATCATATTAGGCTGGTGATCTAGAAGTTAGAAGTTCAAATCACTCTCTGCCAAGTTATTCAGAATTCAATAAATGTGCTGATTGTTCTGGATGGAGCTAGGATCAAGTAACTACTAAAATGTTAGTATAAATGTCATTGGTTTCTTTTTATGTAAGAATATGTATCACCCCCTTCCAAGTTTGTCTGTGGCTCAATTGAGCATTTTAGTCATAAGTTGACAAACACCATATCAAAAAAACTAAATGGAAGATTCTGAAATCTTACAAGGCTACAACAAAGAGGCAATTTTGGGAAGTCGCACGTCACAAAAAAACAAGTGGATATCTGAAGTTCCCTGGCTGCTGAGATAAGAGGTCAATTAGAAAATTCAGAAGTGGGACTGATGAAATTTTATTAAGATAACATAAGATATCTTTATGTACATCAAAACACACAGTGAAATGCACCTTTTGCATAGAGTGTTCTGGGGGCAGCCCACAAGTGTCGCCACGCTTCTGGTGCCAACATAGCATGCCCACAACTTCCTAACCCGTACGTCTTTGGAATGTGGAAGGAGAACGGAGCACCCGGAGGAAACCCATGCAGACACGGGGAGAACATACAGAGTCCTTACAGACTGCGACTGGAATTGAACCCAGGTCACTGACACTGTAATAGCGTTACGCTAACCGCTGCACTACCGCACAGGCAAGAGTATTGAGGGTTGAAGAATCATGATCTAATTAAATGGAAGAAAAGTCTTGAGAAACTAAATGGGCTATCCTTGCTCTGTACTTCATAGAAACCAATAGTGAAAAAAATGACGTTTTATTCCAAAAAAAATACTTTGGCTCCCATAAGCAACAGCAGCTGCAATTCATTTAGCACCTTTAAAAAGCCCCAAGGCACCTTTGGTGAATATTATCAAACTATTTTTAATCAAGCTATGCAAGGAGATATTAGAACAGGAAAAAAGTAGTGGATTTTAAGGATTTTTAAGGACACACAGCTTCACAAACAATTTCACAGAACTTCAGTGAATTGAATTAAAACACCAGTAGATGATCTCATCGCAAAATCTCGATGACATGATTAGCAGTAAACCAATTACCTAAACTTATAATTAAGTTTAAACTAGAGGCCAAAGCTAAATTGGTTTTATAGATCATAAGTTAATATTATCTGCTGCTAAATAAATAATTCATTAGCAATGTGAAATTATACAAAATTAAATGAGACTGAATTACTGCACTCACTTGATAACATTAGAAAGGAGCTATCTGAGAACAATATTATACCTCCCTGAAGCACCACAGCAAGGAGTAATTAGAAAGTAGTATGGAGCCCATACCCTCACTCTGTGGTTGAAGTATTTCACGGACTGTTACTGAATCAGATTGACAAGGTAGATCTTGAGGTTCACTTACTCCCCTGCCTTGCCAACTTTTGGGCTCTGGGTTTGGGTGTGGACCTTGCCTCAGTGCTCCACAGTATCTTCATTTCAATCGCTGCATTTTGTGAAATCTTGCCAGATCCTTTCCCACTGGGATTGCAATTAATCAGTTCTGTAACTTTCTCTTGCAGTGGAAGAGAATGATCCTGAGCTATTAGCTTTGCAACCCACATCTTATCCACTTCTACTGGCCTAGTACTGCCCACCTTCGCTCCTTTCTAAAGCGCATAGTGATGATACTCTCTTCTGCCCTGAAGGTTTTATGCAGGTTCCAGCTGGCCTACTCCCTATCCTCCATGTTCAAACTCCAAATGACCAAAAATTCTCCTGCAGGTATCCTATCCAACAGTACATTCCACATTTGTTCTCTCCATCCTTGTGACAACTTATTGATGAGAACATTACATTTAAAGCTTTTCTCTTTGACAATGAACTCCACCTTGTAATTGTCCCTCTTATCACAACAGTCACATTCATTTCCATTTCCCTTCTGTACAGTAAGTAGCCTCCTGAACAGGTCTCACCCTCTTGCAGCAAGTTGATGACCACCTTGGATGTACTCTTTGAAACTTGCTCCTTCATCTTCATGTTTATTTGCAGGTTTGTAGGGAAGGGATTTGAATGTAACATACCAGACCTGGAAAATAAATAATAGTGATTTTGTTTTAACTTCAAATTAAACATATAAAAAGCAAAGGCACAGTTATGCATAACAATTGTGTAAATAGATAGCAAGGATGGAGAATTCCTGGTGCAGAAAAGTGATGTTGAAGACCACAGTTAATTTACTGGAAATAAGCTGAACTGATGCAGAAATAGAGAGCAAAACTCATACATGAGTCAAAAGCAAATGTAGCATTGAAAGAATTTATAATTTTATGATGGTATTGGATATATAATTGGCAAAATAGTGTAAAAATGTTGCAGAATGGTGGAGAGAGTAAACCAATAACAAGTAGTATATAAAGCAATATATTACGATCAAATAACAGTAACAAAAAGTATTTCCAGTCAGGAGAAAGCAGAGGAGGCTAGCAGTGGAGAATAAAATGCAAAGATGTAACTGGTAAGATGTGACTGAAGCAGCAGACTATATAAATGCTTAAGGGTTCTTCACAGGTTGACAGCAAGAGAATATGTAATTACCTCACTGTCATCTCCTCACTTGGTTTCAGCAAACTTTTTCAGTTCCTTGTTAGAATACATCAAATTACTCCCGTCTCAACCAGAGTTTGATTTGTTTGGGTGTAAATAATTGCTAATCACATGGTTTCTTACATCACTTGAAGATGTGTTGCATTCTTACTTAACTTTCTAAAATCCCCAATATGATTTCACATAATTTTACATATCCTGGAACAAGTGAAATTAAAGAACTAATCGACTTATTTGGCATTTACCTTGAATCTTATATAATTGAGAACTGCCAATGAAGTATTTGTGGTGTTGTCAATATAATGAAGGAAATGTAACATCCTATTTACACAGGAAAATGCAACAAATGAGTGAGATAAATGACCATATAATCTGTTTTTGTGATGTTGGTTGAGAAATATCAGCTATGACATTGGAGAACCTTCATAAAACAACACCATGGGATATTCTATGTCTGCACAAGAGGGGAGGCAAGGTCTTAATTTAAACATCTCATCCAAATGATAGTCCAATACTCATTCAGCATTGAAGTGATGAGAAATTACAGAACTGTTGGGACAATGCAGCCCATCAGGACTCTGCCAGTGCTGGTTCTTCAACTGGATCTATCTGCACAAATCATATCTTATTGATCCATTTCCCCTTAAATTTGTTCATCTTTGCCTCATTTGAAGATCATGGCTGAGTTACAGATTACTTTGGATCCATATCCAAGCACATTACATGGGCTATGCATGTAAATGTCAGCAAATAGAGTAAAGGACCAGACTAATTTTCCTTTATTTACGCAAAGGGAAAGATGATTAGGGCAAGAACTATTGAATGCACACATTCTAACATGCTATGTTTTAGATATATGCTTTGCCTGCAACGAAGACTTGAGATAATTAGTCTTCTACTATCATTGATGAAAAATCTGTCTTCCCAATTGTGTTCCTCTTGCCTGTCTAAATAGAGGAAAGGTAAAGATTGGAGGCTTTCCGAGGCAAGCAAAGCCTATCCTGCTGCTGATATCACCTACAATTTTGCTGCTATCAAAGCTTTACAGAAAAAAAGGAGTGAACGTTCACAGATTCTTTAATTAAATGTGTGTTACATTCACAACAACACATCTTCATGTCTTCAAGAAGTTTTTCCAAGGACACTCCATTTTTGAAAGTGTTAAACTCGGCATTTAGTCATTTATTGTAAAGTGAAGTAACATGAATTTAAAGCATTACCACAAATAACTGCGATGTAGTTTGTATAGCAATCTCCAGAAAAAAAAACACATTAGGGAGGGCACCCCTCCTTACCTCCCCCTATCAATATACGTTATGATTTTCCTTGTCTAGGTCCTTGTCAGAAATATAAATAAAATAGTAAAAATCAGCTGATTTCACTGGAAACTGAACTGTGAGCAAAATGAATTTTGAAGTGCATGATTCCTTATCCATATTTTGTTGCTATTCTCATAAAAGCTTTAGTGAATCAAAATTGCATAATTATGTACACTAATTGCTGAATTAAGAAAACTTTCACATCTCTAATCTGTTCACATCTTATAAAATGAACCGAGTTCCTGCACATGAAGCACTGATGTTAAAAATGCAAGTGTGATATAGAAAGTGTGATTGATATAAACTTTGTAACTGTTATACTGTATCTCAGAAGTTCTCACTACATCTTTTAAATTTAAATGAAGCACAACTAAGGGTGCAGTACTGGAACAGCCTTATGCTTATTTATTCTCCAATTCCCACTCTGCCATATCCAGTCCCAGCTTACAAAGCAGCACCACTGACCCTGTATTGGTGTGTGACTGAAGGAATGGGTAGAAAGAGGAATGTGACTTGAAAGATGATCTCCTTTGCAAATAATCAGTGATGTTTTTTGTGCGTGGAAAAAAAAAAACAGGCTTGCAAAGTTAAACTCCAAACTACTCCTAAACCACCATCCCTCCACCACCACCGCTCCCCCCAAACCATTTTTGGAGGTATTCAGCAACTTCTGTCTTCTTGTCACTGACTCAGTAATCAATAGAAAGTTTTGGCTTTTTAACCGAGACTTCTCAAAACTTTCTAATGTTGCTCAGGCTGAGGGCAGTGAACAGAGACTAGAAGGATGCTCGAGAAATTGGATTTTCTTGCAGTTCTTTTATGGTGCCTCATTCCCAATATATTGGGAAGGACTTCTCACATCCAGCGTTCTTCCGGGAGAGTGTTGTCCCTGATAACTATCTCTTGTGTTCTTGCCCCTCCTGTATCCTCAATCTCCAACCTTGGGCATATTGGAGAAGAACAACCCTCTTACCTTCTCATTGCAGGTCATCAACACTATTCATTTAGCTGAATGTCCCAGCCATGGTTGGTGTAAAGCTGAGGCGCCAGATACACTTCACATCTGGCCCATCAGCTCAACATGACTGAACTCTGTCCCTGAAATTGTCTATGTGGAGTCTGCATGTTCTCCCTGTGACCACAGGTGTACTTATTCCATTTTTCTCATGATGTAGGAGGTCCATCGTCTGTGCCAGTTCTCAGACAATCCCATCAATCCCATTCCCCCACCCATTCTTTCTCACATGCCCATTAACTCTCCACTGATTCACTTACACTAGGGCAATTTACAGTAGTCCATTAACCTACCAGAATATCTTTGGGAAGTGGGAGGAAACTGGAGCAATGAGGGAAACTCACATGGTCATAGGGAGAACATGCAGACTCCACATAGACAGCACAGAATGTCAGGATTGAAGTCGGGTCACTGGAGCGGAGGCTGCAGTTCTACTGGCTGCAACACTTCTTGGCAGAAGAATAGGAGACAGCACGTTCCTGTCTAGTGTTGCAAAATACAGGTGTGCAAAGTCAGGAAAGCATTAACCTACTCAGTGCTGTGAGCAAGTTCTGTGGAACCCCTGGTTGAAGAGAGTGCAATCCAGATTGATGACTCATAATTACAGTTGATGAACAGATCAGTGATGGAGTGTCAGCCTTGCTTAGTTCCAGCACTCTCACTGCTGAGTCAGACCCATATATTTTTAAAGTCATGCTCCAGTGTGTTCTGCAACTGTTTGTACGTTGAATAAGATGTTAAAATGCAGTTGTTCTGCAAGGATGGGGAGATGTGAAAAGACCCAGCCCCATATTTGAAGAGAAAGGACTTTCTGATTCTTGACCAATATCCTTTCCTCAGATATACCAGATTAAAATGGTATTAGACTCATTTGCTGTTTATTCCATCTGGATTTGCAAAAAAAAACTGCCTGCTGTGCTTGCCTGGAATGATTAAAGTTCAAAAATAATTACTTGGCGGTGATGGGCCATGGGATACTATGTACATGCAAATTCTTTTCTTTATTTCATCCATTGTTATTAAATTCCTGTGTCGATTTTTATAGGAAGGGCGTTAATCCACTTAAAGCAAACTAGTTAACAGAGGTTTTAAAATATGAGAGCAGACTGAGAAATGTCACACAGTCACAAAGCATTTGCTTGCTCATGTCACTGCCAGTAATTTCCAAGCTCTAGTGCTGGATGCAGAACCAACTGTGGTTTCCTTTCATCTTTATGTTATAAAAAGCTGTACCACACTTTCTATTAATAATTATCTCCAAAATGTTGAATAACTTTGGGAACTTGCTCTATGTCAAATTGGCTGCTGCCTTCCTATCTCATCCCCCACCACACTGCAAAGCAACTGCCCTTCAAATGTTTGAGACTTCTTGAAGAATATAAACCATTTCTTAATGATTAGAGGTCTCCAAAATGTTGCCAGCTGATAATTTAGTCAAATGCATAGTGCCAAATTATTGAAAAGCAAAAAAATTGCAGATGCTGGTAATCAAATAAAAGCAGAACATGCTGGAAATACTCTGTAAATCAGGCAGCGTCTGTGAAGAGAGAAACGGATGATCTTCCATCAGAGGCATCTCCTGACATTAAGTTGCTGTTTATTCTTATTTTAATGTGCTGGTGAGAATTCTGATGTCAAAATTCATTGTGGGCTACATTATTATCTGGACAGAATGTCATTGGCTGCCTGTTGGGGCAGGCACAGTAGTGTAGCAGTTAGCATAACGCTAACACAGAGCCAGTGATGCGGGTTCAATTCCGGCCACTGTCTGCATGGGTTTCCTCCGGATGCTCCGGTTTCCTCCCACATTCTAAAGACGTACAGGTTAGGAAGTTGTGGGCATGCTATGTTGGCACCGGAAGCCTGGCAACACTTGCGGGCTGCCCCCAGAACATTCTACGCAAAGACGCATTTCACTGTTTGTTTTGATGTACATGTGACTAATAAAGAAATCTTATCTTATCTTGTACAACTTACTGGGAGTTCACTTCCATTGAAGCCAAATGAACTGAGCATCGGACAAAGAGCATAATAACAAAATAGCACGTTACCATTTGATTTGAGCAACTGACCAAGGAAATTTCAAATCCCGTAATTTTACTGGAAGATTGTATGCATTACAATTAACATAATGAGAAAACAATCTGAATTAACTTGCAATGATACAGAATCACATGTTAATCATTATGATAGTCACACAATTTGTGTAAATAGTGTTTTTCCATCCAATCCAGCTGTGAGGTATACAAGTGTGGGACTGCAATATGCATTCCTCTAATGAGGCTCCTCATGTAATTGTAGATTGTATGACTGTCCTCTCTGATTGGAAGGGCAACCATGAACTAAGCAGATTAAAAAAAGAAAACAGAAGCAAACTAGTTGTGATTACCTCCTTACATTTGTTTCCATTGACTTCAGTGAAAGTGAATGTGCAGGGGTATTGGTAGTGGCTTATTATTGTCATTTGTACCAAGGTACAGTGAAAAACTTGTCTTGCATACCATTCAGACAGATCAATTCATTACATAGTGCAGATACATTGAGGTAGTACAGGTAAAAACAATAACAGAGTACAGAGTAAAGTGTCATAGCTACAGGGAAGTGCATTGCAGGTAGACAATAAGGTGCAAGGTCCCATCAAGATAGATTGTGAGGTCAAGAGTCCATCTCATCGTATAAGGGAACCATTCAATAGTGTTATCACAGTAGGACAGAAGCTGTCCTTGAGCCTGGTGGTATGTGCCCTCAGGCTTCTGTATCTTCTGCCTGATGAGAGAAGAGAGAATGACCCGGCTGGGTGGAGTCTTTGATTATGTTGGGGTAGGCACAATTGGCACTGGAAACCATTGCATGTGCTTCATGTGAAGTACCAAAGATGAATCTTTACTCCACAACCCCCCACCCAAGGTATCTCATCCATCGCACATGGAATTCTCTGTACACACAGGTCCTTACTTTGAGAAAGTATCTGGGCAAGTAATTAAGAGGATTCTAAATTACACTTAAAATATCAAAACGTCATCAACCATGGAACCATAGAACAATACAGCACAATACAGGCCCTTTGGCCCACCATGTTGTGCCAAAAACCAAAATCAAAGATTGTTCATCAAATTTATTCAGTGATTGGAAAAATGGAAACATGAAGTTCGGTGACTGATGATCCTGTTCATTTGTTGGGTTGGAAGAACACCTCACCCTTATTAAAATGGGCATTGCTATTCTACCTGTGGATCATATAATGTGAAAAAAATTCTATTCCTATTAAAGATTCACTCAGAAAAGTACCTGTAGCATAATTCTGTGTGTATATGCTATGTGCTGCTGTATTACAACGGGGATTGCTTTACTGCAATAATGGCAATTATTTTCTCTCAACCACAGACTGAATCCCAATAATTGTGGAAATGTACAACACTGTACTTTGTTGAAACAGGCTGGCTGATCAAAAAGCCATGCCAATTTTATAATTGGTTAATAGGCAGACCCCTGTCTTTGTATGAGGATCACAAACCACTTGAGAATATAAAATCAAAGGGGAAATCAGCAAGTAAAACTCATTGGGAAAAAAAAACTACAGATACTGGAAGTTTAAAATAAAAGAAACAGAAAATGCTGGAAACACTCAGTAGGCCAGGAAGCATATGTGGAAGGAGAGACAGTTAACTTTTCAGGTCTTAGGGCCTTTGTCAGAACCGGGAAAGGGAGATAAAAAGAAAGTAATTTTAAGTTGTAGGGAAAGTGGATAGGACAAAGGGAATATCTCTGATTGGGGAAGGCCAGATCAAATTGGTTAATTAGACAGTGATCATTCTGTCTGTGTTATGTGTTGCTAATAATAGGGCTGTGAGACATGCACAGCAGGTCAGGCTGTATTCATGGAGAGAGAAAAATTGAGCCCAAAATCACAGATGAATGACTGACAGAAATGGCTAGTTCTGATACAGACAGACAGAAAGTGCTAGTTAGTAACAGTTGGAGAATTTGATATCGAGTCTAGAAGGCCCTGATGGAAGATGAAGTGTTATTTGTTTGTGTTTGTTCCATAAGGCAGTCAGATAACCTGCATTTGGTTTCCCCAGTACAGAGGAGAACACTGAATGTGGTAGACTAATGTTCATGGAAGCCCTTACCTACTGTGAGCAAGTCATAACAGACAATCTACTTATGCAATCTAACAAATACCTAAAGCTAGTAGGAAAGTTAATTATTGCTAACAATGTGAATTTTGACAAAGAATGGCTGCATCTCGTATTCCAGAAATGCATATTTATTGTATTGTAGACAAATTTCAAAAACAGGGCCACAATCATTAGAGGGTGCAAGTTTTAATTATTTTTGATTCTACTCAGGTTTTGCATTTTGCAAATTGAGATATCTTCCATCAATCAATGCGCATAGGCAGTTCTTTTAGCGTACTTTTAAGATCAATATTTAAAACATACTGATTGGTGCAAGAATCAGATTAATTAAAAGATTCTCCAAGAAAGGCAAAAATTGGGCTTAACTGGCAAAACTCGTAACAGTGATTTATATTGATTTTTGAGCATGGTTAGCTTTGGGGTGGGACGAGTTGCTATTGGGAAGATTTTTTCAAAATATGTGCAAAAGGTGGAGAAAACTTGGCTTGGACTTGCTGTAATTTGCCCTTGAAATGCTGAGACTTGTTTGTTTAGCTGTCTTTGTGCAAATTGAACCAAGGAAACTGTTGGGAACCTCAGAGCATGGTTTGTGATATGCTTAGATTTTAGAACAAAAATATGTAATTTTAAGAATTAGGCTAACAAAGGAAGTAGCATTAATAGTTTGAAATAGTCATTATTTTTTGCTGGAAGGCAATATCAATGGAATGGGAGCAAAGGTAAGTCAATGCGTTAGCTGTAAAATGGCAGAAGGAACTCCAATGTTCCCATTACAAAACTCTAATAATCCAGATGAATTAGCAAATTTTCCTGACTATTAGATGTTATCCCTATTAATACCCCAACACATTTTAATCCACATGTTTTTTCAGGTGTCACACAATATTATAATAAATTTCCCTGGGTAAGTTTAAAGGGAAAACTCTGGTTAGACCACACTTGAAGTACTGTGTCCAGTTCTGTTCGCTTCATTATAGGAAGGATGTGGAAGCGTTGGAAAGGATGCAGAGGAGATTTACCAGGATGCTGCCTGGTTAGGAGAATATGGATTACGAGGAGAGACTAAGGGAGCTAAGTAGGGCTTTACTCTTTGGAGAGGAGGAGGATGAGGGGAGACATGATAGACGTATACAAGATATTAAGAGGAATAGATAGAGTAGGCAGCCAGCACCTCTTTCCCAGGGCACCAATGCTCAATACAAGAGGGCTTGGCTTTAAAGTAATGGGTGGGAAGTTCAAGGGAGATTTCAGAGGGAGGTTTTTTACCCAGGAAGTTGTTGGCGCATGAAATGCGCTGCCTGGGATGGTGGTGGAGGCAGGTACGTTGGTCAAATTCAAGAGATTGTTAGATAAGCATATGGAGGAATTTAAAATAGGGGGATATGTGGGAGGAAGGGGTTAGATAGTCTTAGATGTGGTTTAAAGGTCAGCACAACATGGTGGCCGAAGGGCCTGTATTGTGCTGTACTGTTCTATGGTTCTATGGGAATGTGGGAGACTGGGTCAGTGGGAAGAGAGCATGGGAACCCAGGACCCTAGGGAGTGAAAAAGGAGTGCAGGAACCCGGAGCCCTGATGAGTGGAAGGGAGCGCAGGAAGACAGGGCTGTGATGAGTGGATGGGAATGCGGGAACCTGGACCCCATGAATCAGAAGGGAGCAAATGGGACTAGTTTGATGAGGGCACCATGGTCAGCATGGGTGAGTTGGGCTGAAGGGCCTGCTTCCATTCTGTATGATTCTGTGACAATATCCATTACATGCAATTAAAGTATTGTTGAAACTTGTGGTCATTATTATAATGTAGAAAACTCAGTGGCCAATATTATCACAGGAAGATCCCACAAAGCAAAATGGTAAGATCAGAGCCCCATCAGTGACTTTGGTAAAAGGAAAAACAATTCTCAAGACACTTGGAGGGAGACACCTGCTCTCTCCAACACACAAGGAGATGACCTACTCTTCTGGGGCAGGCAGTGGGGGGGGTTGTGGTTGGAGGGTGGGCGAAGGGAAACATCTGACTTTCCCTGTGGCACAAAGGGATGAAATGCCCTGCTTTCCCCGGAGCACCAGGGAGGGAATGCCTCACTCTTGCCCAAGCTATTTAAAATATCCAACTAAGAGGCTGGTGAGGCATTGCTTCATTGCCTCATCTAAAAGACAATATCTCTGACAACGTAGCACACTCTCATAACTGCAGTGAAATAGTAAGTCAAATTTTGCATCTCTGCATTGATAACCTTGAAACTGCTGACCTGGATACATGAGCACAAACAGTATGTTATGCACTATATGAAGATGTCCTTGATATCATATTAGACTTTCTAATTTACATCATTGATTGGCATTCAAATGTTGTTGAATTTAAGGGCAGGTGTCAAGTCTAATGAATTTGGCGAGGATTTAAAATCTGCAAATGTACTGTACAGTGCAAAATAAAGTTCAACCCCAATGCATACACATTATTGCACGCTGGAAGAACAAGTGAGCAGCATACATAATGCCTGTTGCTGAATTACATTAAGGATGAAACAAAGATCTGGGGGATTTTATTAGGTTTGGCACTTAATGCACCCTATAATTTTGGAGCAGTAATCAACATGGTAAATTATATAGTGTACTATATATTGCTACATCATGAAAGAATAAATTCGAGAATCCAATAATGGAACAGTGTTCCAAACAGACTTGGTCACAAGAGATACAATCAAGCACTGGAAGTAAGCCAAAGAATCAAAAATTTGGTCTCCTAATTCATAGGATGGAATTATATGGAAAGTTTCTCAAACCAAAGGTTTTATAAACCACAGATCTGGTATTATGTAATGAGAACAGGTTAATTGAAGGTCTGGGAGTTAAGGGGTCTTTCAGGACAGCAAGCATAATACAATTGAATTTTATATAAAGATCGAAAGCGGTTTAATCTGAAACCAGGGTCTTAAGTCGCACAAAGCAAACTATGAAGTCATGAGGCATGATGTATCTAAGGTAGATTGGGCAACTACTTTCAAAGTATGACAGTAAACAAGCAAACACTAACATTTAAAGAACTGATATTAGTTTACAAATCACATTATATCCCTTTAAGGCACAAAAACCCAACAGGAAAAGTTGACTATCAATAGCTATCAAATAAACATGTATATAAAGGCTGTAAAGATAGGGATAGACCAAAGGAAAAGGCATATAAAGATTCCCGACAATTCATTAAAAGTGCACCAGGACATTGCTCAGGAAAGGGAAAGTAGAATGAGTATAGTCTACCAAGAACCAAAAGCAGATAGTGAATGCTTCTTTAGAAATGTAGAAGGAAAGATAAGATATCTTTATTAGTCGCATGTACATCGAAACACACAGTGAAATGCATATTTTGCGTAGAGTATTCTGGAGGCAGCCTGCAAGTGTCACCACGCTTCCAGAGCCAACATAACATGCCCACAACTTCCTAACCCATACGTCTTTGGAATGTGGGAGGAAACCAGAGCACCCGGAAGAAATCCACGCAGTCATGGGGAGAACATACAAACTCCTTACAGACAGCGGCCAGAATTGAACCCGGGTCACTGGCATTACACTAACCACTACACTACCATGAGATTAGCAGGTAAAGGTAGATTCTATACAGTATCAGATAAGATAAATTATACCAGGAATAAAGAAATGACAGAGAAATCAAACAAATATTTTATGCCTGTCTTCACGGAAGACACAGAAACATCCTGGAAATAATGGAGAACTACAGATCTTGTGTCAATGAGGAGTCTGAAGAAATTAGCATGAGTAAAAATTATTATTGGAGTATTTAGAGGGACTGAAAAATGACAAATCTCCAGGATCTGATGACCTCCACCCTAGAGTTTTGAAGGAGATGGCTGTGGAGATAATGGATACATTAGCTGTCATCTTCCAGACTTCCAGAGATTCTCACTGTTTCCCACAGATTGTAAGGTAACAAGGAGAAAGAAAGAAAGCAGAGAACAATTGACCAATTAGACTGACATCAGTAGTAGGGAAAGTGTTAAAGTCTATTATTATGGAAGTGGTAACAAGGCCCTCAGAAAATAATAATAGGATTGGGCAGATTCAACATGCATTTATCAAAAGCATAGCCACTTTGACAACTCCTGTTTTAAATCAGAGAACAGGTAAGGGCAAATCAGGTCATGTGTATTTGGACTTTCAGAAGAACTTTCAGGTTGTTGAGGGGTCGTATTCTGAGGGGAGGTTGGTGACTCATGGTGTACATCAGGGATCTGTACTGGGACCCTTACTATTTGTGATTTTTATAAATGACCTGGATGAGGAAGTGGAGGGGTGGGTTAGTAAGTTTGCGGATGACACGAAGATTGGGGGTGTTGTGGATAGTTTGGAGGGCTGTCAGAGGTTACAGAGGGATATAGATAGGATGCAGAGTTGGGCTGAGAAGTGGCAGATGCAGTTCAACCCAGATAAGTGTGAAGTGGTTCATTTTGGTAGGTCAAATATGTCGGTGGAATATAGTATTAATGGTAGGACTCTTGGCAGTGTGGAGGATCAGAGGGATCTTGGGGTCCGAGTCCATAGGATGCTCAAAGTGGCGGCACAGGTTGACTCTGTGGTTAAGAAGGCATACGGTGTATTGTGGTTCATCAATCGGGGAATTGAACTTAGGAGCCGGGAGGTATTGTTGCAGCTATATAAGTCCCTGGTCAGACCCCACTTGGAGTATTGTGCTCAGTTCTGGTCACCTCACTACAGGAAAGATGTGGAAACCATAGAGAGGGTGCAGAGGAGATTTACAAGGATGCTGCCTGGGATGCAGAGCATGCCTTATGAAAGCAGGTTGAGGGAACTCGGCCTTTTCTCCTTGGAGAGATGGAGGATGAGGGGGGGACCTGATAGAGGTGTATAAGATGATGAGAGGTATTGATCGGGTAAATAGTCTGAGGCTTTTCCCCAGGGCTGAATTGGTGGCCACAAGAGGACATAGGTTTAAGGTGCTGGGGAGTAGATATAGAGGAGATGTTAGGGGTAAGTTTTTTACTCAGAGAGTGGTGAGTGCGTGGAATGGGCTGCCGGAAATGGTGGTGGAGGCTGATACGATAGGGTCTTTCAAGAGACTGTTAGATCGGTATATGGAGCTGAGTAAAATAGAGGGCTATGGGTAAGCCTAGTAATTTCTAGGGTAGGGACATGTTTGGCACAGCTTTGTGGGCCGAAGGGCCTGAATTGTGCTGTAATTGTTCTATGTTCTATGTTCTAAGATCTTCAATAAGGTGCCACACCACAAATTAGTAGACAAAATTGTAGCACATGGGATCAGTGTAAAATGGTTTGAGGATTAATTCATAGCAGAAAACTATGCAAGAATAAATGTTTTTTTTCTGGGCTGGGAGACTGTGACAAGTTGGGTGCTGCAAGGATTGGAATAGGGGCCTTAACATTTTCAATCTATGTCAATGATCTGGATGAGTGATCAAGTAAAAGATACTCAAATTTGCTTATGATACCAACCTGGGAGGCAGTTCAGGCTGTGAAGAGGATGCAGATCAGCTTCACAGAGATATGAACAGCTTAAATAAATGGGCAAGGACGTGGCAGGTGGAATATAATGTGGAAAAATGGAGGGTGATTCACCTTTACCACAAAAAAATAGAAAGTTGGACTATTCTTTTTTAAATGATGAGTCCTTGAAAGAAGTTGATATTCAGTTGTCACTCGATCTTTGTGAATAAGGAGGGATATACTTGTGCTAAAGCAAGTGCAGTTAAAGGTTCACCAGATTGATTCCTGGGACAGAGGCAAGGAGCAAATGAGGAGAGATTAAACTCACTAGGCCCAGTGTGCTCAAAGAAAGGGAGGTAATCTCATGGAAATAAAATTTCTTGCTGAACTTGACAGGGTAGATACAGGAATGATGTTTCCCCTGGCTGGGATATTTAGAACCAGGGAATCAAAGTCTCAAAATAAGTGGTCAACCATTCAGGACCGAGATAAAAAGTAAGTTCTTCAGCCAGAGGCTCATGAATTATCTTTCGCTGTCCAAGGGAGCTTGGAGACTTAGTCACCAAGTATACTCGAAACAGAGATGAGGAGATTTTTTTAGCTATTAAGGGAATTAAGGGATATGGGATTAATGCAAGAAAGTGGCGTTAAAGTAAAAGATCAGCCATGATCTCCTTGAATGGTGGAGCAGGTACAAGAGGCCAAATGGCCCGCTCCTGTTTCCATTTCTTATGTTATGAGATTAGCCTTGAAATGAGATATCTTGAAAGGATCTAAATGAGGTGTAAAGTATTAAATGCAGAAAAGATAAATCTAGAATATAATTCCACAAAAGTAGGAAGATACTAGAAATACATTATACTTACTGCATGAAAGCAAGCCATTTACACGTCAGGTCATCCCAGCATTTTGTACTGCATTCAAGCTCCTCCCATGTTACTCAATCTCACCTAACAACATGTTCATGTTCTCTATTTGGTCATATCTATGATTTCCTTAAAAACACTTGTGCTGTTCACATTAAGCAGCTTTGTGTTTGCAAGTTCCATAATTAACCCACTCTTTAAAGACAGAAATTTCTCACAAATTCCTTTTTGGAATTATCAAGAACTATTATTTTTTTGCCCCAAAGTATTGGATTCCACCCCATCTTCTGTACATTAACCCTGTGAAGCCACTTTATAATTTTATTAAGACGTTGAAAGAGTCATCGCAATTCCAGATATAAAGCTCCAGCCTGTTCAATCTTTTCTGAAAGCTGGAACCTTATAATTCTTTAAAAAAGAAATCACTTTTCCTCCAGTGCCTCTGAACTTTTTTGGAATATTGGAACCACAAATGAGCACAACATTCTCAAGTCTGGGTCTAAATATGATTTCATAAAAATCTTATTACAATTAATTTGAATTCTGGTCCTCTAAAAATGAACTGTTTTGTTTAGTTTGCATTTTTAATGTCTTTACCAACTGGTGTCGCTACCTTTTATGATTTGGACTGACTTTTGAGTGACACAGTCAAAAGTATTTTGTTGACTACCATTTACATTATTGCTCACTCACCACCTCCTCTCAGATTTTCATCCACCAAGTTCTTTCTCTTTCTGTTTTCATTTTCTGAAAGTTTGTTGAAGCCACACCACAAAGTGTGTACTTTGCCAACAACTTTGTTTTTCAGTGATCACCTTTTGAATGATAAGTATGGCAGGAAGCCTCACTACTGACATGGACTGTTGCCTTTCATTATAGAGTCATAGATTCATTCAGCAGGGAAACAGGCTATTCGACCCAACTCATCCATGCTGACCAGTGGACACACTTCTTTATAAATCCCATTTCCCAGCACTTGGTCTATAGCCTTCTATGCCTAAGCAATTCAAATCTTCATCTAGACACTTCTTAAGTGCCGTCAGCAGCCCAGTTTCAACCACTCTTTCAGTGTACTGTATACCAGGTACTTACCACTTTATGGGTGGAGAAATTCCCCCAGAAGTCTTTTCCCCCTTACCCTAATTATACATCCTCTCATTTTACCTCTCTCTAATATGGGGAAAGGTTTCCTGCAGATGATTCCCATCTTTACCCCTCAAAATTTTATATATCTCAATCTTGTCCCCACTTAACCTCCTCTACTCTAGGGAAAACAGACTTTTCTCCAGTCTTTCTTCATAACTGAACTGCTCCATCCCAGACAATATCTTGTTAAGTCTCCTCTGCACCCTTTCTAGCACCAATAAATTCTTCCCATAGCATGGTGATCAGAACTGCATGCTGTATCCAGCTGAGGTCTGACCGAGGTTTTATAAAGTTAGAGCATAACCTCTCTACTTTTGTATTCAGTGCCTTGACTAATGAAAGCCAGTAACCCATAAGCCTTCCTAACCATATTATCTACCTGTGTTGCTACCTTCAATGATCTATGGACCTATACTCCAAGGTCTTTCTGTTCCTCACTGCTCCCTAACAGTCCCTACCATTCATGATGCATGTCTTAGCCTAATTAGTACTCTCAAAATGCATCACCTCACATTAAACTCCATCTGCCAACTTTCAGCCCACTTCACCAACACATTGATATCACTTTGCAGCCTAAGACTACCCTCCACACTATCAACAACTCCACTAATCTTTGTGTCATCCCCAAACCTACTGATCATGTCTCCCACATCCAAGACGTACACGTATATTTTAATCAACAAGGATCCCAGCCCCAGTCCTTGTGGATACTACCCATCACAGGCATCCAATCCCAGAAACAACTCTCTACCATCACCATTTTTGGCAGGGTAGTTTTCATTACAACCGGTCTTGCTCTCCACAATCTGTATAGCTCTCGAAACCACCTCTGCAGCTTCTGAAAAATGAAACCCAGAGATACACTACAGTGGAGTACTCCAAGTACTATTCAGGCAAAGAAAACCCATCAGTCACTGTCAACTATTTTATCCAGCACTGAACAGCAATTGTATGTCATCTCGTCACAGGCACTGCAAATATTTTCACAGTTGTGGAATCCATTTACTGCTAATGAATATTTCATTATCCATCCAGTTAAAAACATCGATCCTGGACCTTTTATACCAGTGTTATTAATGTGGACATGACCATTCACCTACAAGAGGTTTGAGTACGGTGCTTCCAAGACTAGGACCTTCTGACTATCAGGATTCCAAGTATCCTCTGGGGAAAGTGATGGGAGGCTGAAAGGACAGAATAAAAGATCTCACCTCTCCATCTTCAGCCAAGCACCAGCAGGAATCAAGGATGCCAATGAAAATGTTGCTGATAATCTGATACAGAGCACAAAGAGGAAAGCCAGTCATGCTTCCCCAAGGTAAACAAAATGAGTGGAGGAGGAAAATGCTGGAAGCACCCCCTCTAATGTCATTAATACATCTGTTTCAGTCCAACCACCCAAAGCAGCTGTGGAAATCCCAGGGCAAAATATAGTGCAGTGACCTGACAAAACTAGTTTCCACAACTCTTAATCATCCAGAAGTGAAGTGCAGGGGCTTAGAATCCTGCCCAGGAGTCAAGAGCGTTGGTTTAGAGCCCTGTATGGTGTTTACAGATCAGATGAGTAGCCAGCCAATGCTAAAACCAACAGATTAAACTCTAGCTTGTGAAGTATATATTTTGTCAGAGTAGGGATTTGACTGAGCACCCAATGCAATTTCAGTTCGGTTATTACTTCAGAGCCATCTCTAAGCAATGGCTTTGGGACATTGTTCAGATGATGTACTGTTTCCGTGTGTACAGTGATCAAGCAGCATTGTGATACCTCTGTTCATACCCAGTCCATGTGTGGCAGTTTCAGTAGAGTTATCCAGAAGTGGTCAATACAAGTTGGTTTCTGATATCTATCGGCTGTCGAAGCAGCAGTCCCAATGGAAAGAGAAAGATTAACATTTGTATTGTACTTTAACATCTCAAAGCACTGTATAACCAATTTAAGAAATTTTGGAGGGTTGTCAGTATTTTAGTACAGGAAATATTGCAATTAATTTGCACATAGCAAATTCTCTCAAAAGCGAAGTAATAACGATGAGATACATGATAATGTCAAGACATTTGGCTTAGTGTTGTTGATTGAGGAAAAAATATTGGCCAGGACACTGGGGATAACTCTACTGCTCTTCAAAATGGTGCCATGAGATCTTTTACATCCAACTAAGGGAGCAGATAGCACCTCAGTTTAGCACCTCATCCAAAAGACAGAAGAGTGAAGCACTTGCTTGGTATTGAACAGTTGGCCTATGTCTTTAGATTTCTTTGTTCAAGTCTCTGGAGTGGAACATGAATCCCTATCTGTCTGACTCAGCAGCGAGTGTGCTGCCATATAAGCTTCAGCCGACACTAGTCCAGAACGGAATCAAACTTCAGGCACATTGAGAGTGGCTGCATTGGTTCATCCTGTTGCCTTCAACATTTTGTCTCTTGGTTTTATCAAGGAAGGACCACCCTTCACACTACTATAGCAAAATACATTCACAACAGTGAATTACCTCCAGTGGAGAGGTAATTCTTTGATGGGCATACAGCTATAATTTGAACCTATCATTACACCTGAGATTAAAACCAAACCAACCCATTGCCTTTCTAAAATAAAACAATATTGAAGAAAAATTAATTTCTATAAATGAAATTAAACCTCTCTCTTTTTATTAAATTAGTTAATGGATCCTTTATGACTGATCAGTTCAGAGCTTTGTGAACATTAAAACTCATTGATGATGGCTTTTTTATGATTGGCCACCAGAATCTGATTCTCCTCAGTGCTACACAGTTTCTGACCTTATTTAATTCATCAGTTCCTAGATTTCACTTTGATAAGAACAGGTTGTATATGATATGTGTTTATATGTAGCCTTTTAACCTACATGCTGGTACCACAAGTTCAAAAGCTATCATTGAATTCTTTCACTTCTGGGCGTCTCAATTCATTTTATTCCTTTTCACATCAAGAGAAAATTTGCAAAACAAGACCACCATCTCCTATGATCTGAAATCAGTGCCTTTGTATGACGGCAAACATTAGCCATGTACCATAGGATTAACCACTTTAAGCACACTGGAAATATCGACCATAACCATAACATTCTGGTTAAAACTATTACAGTAATGACAATTAAAATGAAACACTAAAAGTTAGCAATACAATTAGCTGTATAAGCAATTACAGAACACAGATTAATCTACAAGTTTCAGGTTTACATTTTCACCTATTTGGTTGGCTATTTTCAACGGATAGCCAGTAGACAAAATTCTAGCCACAAGGCATGATGCAATGACCGATTTGTATCATATAAATATCTGGAAGGATCTTTCTTGAACCCTACAGGAGTCAGAGATCCTTAATCAATGGACACCAAGCACACACAGTTCTGGGCAGGGCCACATTTCCTTCAACCACCCGTCAGTGGGTGCCAGCAGTGAACTCCTCAAAGATGAAGGAATGTTGTAAGTCTGCTTATGGCAGGACCCATCAGCTGAGGATAGAAGGAAACCTGCAACCAGAAGAGAAATTTTTGCTGGAATAAAACCAGAAAATGCCAGAGATACACAGCAGATCAGGCAGTAGCTGTGGACAGGAAAAATGGAGTCAATATTTCAGATGGATGACCATTTATCAGTTTTGGTCTCTGTATGCTTGAAAGGATATTTTGGAGGTTTGCTGGATTGATTTATGGAAAGGGAGTTATCCTATAAGGACAGGTTGGCAAAGAACACCCTCTTTTCACAGGAGTTCAAAAAAAAGATATGATTGCTTTGGGGCATACAAGATACCGAGAGGGATTCATAGGGTAGATGTCAAGACATCAGGGTAGATGCTCCCACTAGCTGGAGAGTCTAGAATTTGGAGGCTATGCTATCGGGATAAGGATCCAATCATTTTGAACTGAGATACAGAGGAATTTCTTTACTTGCATGATTGCATATCTTCAGAATCTTCTGTATCAAGGAGCTGAGTTTACTAGAATCCAGGCTGTGATCAATAGATTATTGGACAAAGGATTTGGAACCTAACAGCACCGTGGATTTAAGACATGGGTTCACTATGTTCTTATTGAATGATGAAGCAAACTTGAAGGTTCCTATGACCCTTTACTGATGTTATTTCTTAAGTTCTTATTAATCCATGTCTATTTGCCTATTTAACTTGACGCAGAACATTTGGGCTGGACTTAATTGATCAAATTACCATCCAAGACTGATATTCCTGCAATAGCAAACCTCTATTTCAGTTTAAAAACAGAGCAATTTATATAATTTTTCTACTCCTCTATCAGAGGCTGCCAGCAGACGGCAAGAATGATGTTTACATCTGACCACAAGCATACATGAAGGAAAATCAGACTGGATTTGAAGTATAACAATGGCAGTGTAAAGAACAATTCTGGTACACTTCAAGCAGTGAATGTTCCAATTAGCAAAATCCAACCTTCAATATTTGCTCCAAAATGTCACCTAAAATTCAAATATTTATCATACTTTTGTATGTAAATGCAGGTGAGGCAACTGCATGGATTTGCCAGGCTGTACTCGACACCCTGACACTAAAGCAACCGAACAGTTATGGCCATGGCTCACAGTGTAGTCTAGGATGTGGCAGAGGGAAGCACAGGAAAGCAATAGGCTCAAAACTCCAACCCTTTATAGCACCACAATTTACAGGAGTGGGTGGCAAAAGAATGGCTAGCAGTGATCCCCAAGCAACCAGAGAGATGACAGTTCACACTGGGACAACAAGCAGAACAAGTGCCCTTGTGTAATTTTATCTTCTAACCCATGTTTCGAGGATCACAGATGATTTCTTTCTATTTAGTTGCATAACCCATAAAACCCTGTCCAACAAACATGAACATTCCTCCACTGTTCTCCCAGAAATAAATACAAGTACAGCTGTCACAATCTCAAACAGAACATCAGTGTGCCCAACAGCATTGGGAAATGTCAGAGACATTTCAATATTTTCACCATTTTGCAGGTTAGCAATTGACCTGTATGCCAGCTCTGTGGACAGACCAACACAAACAAATTCAGCTGAGTTTAGAGATTAAAAGAATGAGTAGATTTGAACTACTTTGAACAAAAATATAGTTCCTGGCAGTTAGCCAAAGTTTGGAAGATGGGTCCTTTGTATTTATTGCAGTTCCACTGCAGCTCATATACTGCTGTCAGATTATTGCTTCAGGAATGAGAGCCCAGTACCATGCCTTATCCAAGCAGGCATTCCACATTCTGTGCCCTACAAAATCTGTTGCATAAAAGGCTGGATTTTACCTTTCCCAGTGGAAATACAATAGGGTAGGACTTCCATCTGCTCAACATTGCCAGAAGTGCACTCTGTTTATGTGGCAGTGTTTCTTTTTGTACAAAGGACACGTCTTCATCAGTTGATGTGCTTCCAAGATAAGGAAACTTTTGCTTTAGAACATAGAACAGTACACACTGTACAGGCCCTTCGGCCCACGATGTTGTACCGACCTATATAAACCAACTCTACGATCAATCTAACCCTTCCCTCCTATGCAGCGTCCATTTTTCTTACATCCACGTGTCTATCTAAGAGCCTTTTAAATTGCCATATTATATCAGCCCCTACCACCACCTCGGCAGTGTGTTCCAGGCACCTACCATTCTCTGTGTAAAAAACCTACCTCTGACATCTCCCCAAACTTTCCTCCACTCTCCTTAAATGGATATCCTCTGGTATTGACCATTGCCACCCTCGGAAAAAGACTGTCCACTCTGTCTATGCCTCTCATAATCTTATATGCCTCTCTCAAATCACCTCTCATCCTCCGTCACTCCAGAGAAAAAAGCCCTAGTCCTCTCAACCTTTCCTCAAAAAACATGTTCTCTAATCCAGGCAGCATCCTGGTAAATCTGCTCTGTACCCTCTCTAAACCTTCCACATCCTTCCTATAATGAGGTGATCAGAACTGAACACAATACTCTAAGTGTGGTCTAACCAGAGTTCTATAGAGCTGCAACATTACCTCACGGCTCTTGAACTAGATCCCCCAACTAATGAATGCCAGCACACCATATGTCTCTTAACTACCCTATCAAAGTGGCAACTTTGAGGGATCGATGGACTTGGACCCTAAGATCCCTCTGTTCCTCCACACTGCTAGGAATCCTGCCATTAACCTTGTACTACACCTTTGAATTCGTTCTTCTAAAGTATATAACTGCACACTTTTCTGGATTAAGCTCCATCTGCAACTTCTCTGCCCAACTCTGTATCCTGTCTATAACCCATTGTAACCTACGACAACCTTCTACACTATCCACAACACCCCCAACCTTCATATCATCTGCAAATTTCCTCATCCAAGTTATTTATAAAAATCACAAAGAACAGGGGTCCCAGAACAGATCCCTGCGGAACACCACTAGTCACCAACCTCCAGGCAAAATACACTCCACTTACTACCACCCTCTGCTTTCTGTGGGCAAGCCAATTCTGAATCCATGCAGCCAAGTCAATATGGATCCCATGCCTCATCACTTTCTGGATGAGCCTACCATGGGGAACCTTGTCAAGCACCTTACTAAAGTCCACATACACCACATCCACCACTCTACCTTCATCAATTTGTTTTGTCACCTCCTCAGAAAACTCAGTTAGGCTCGTGAGGCACAACCTGCCCCTTACAAACCATGCTGACTATCCGTAATAAGCCTACGGTCCTCCAACTGCTCATAAATCCTGTCCTTAAGAATCCTCTCCAATAGTTTTCCCACCACTGACATAAGACTCACTGGTCCATACTTTCCAGGATTATCCCCATTACCTTTCTTAAACAAGGGAACAACATTTGCCATCCTCTAATCCTCTGCTACCACTCCTGTGGCCAGGGAGGATGCAAATATCATCATCAATGCCCCCACCAATCTTATCTCTCACTTCCTCTAGTAACCTGGGGTATATCCCATCCGGCCCCAGTGACTTATCTATCCTAATGATTTTTCTTAAGAAGTTTCAACACTACCACTTTTTTAACCTTGATATGCTCCAGCACATTATCCTGTTCTACGCTGACCTCACATTCATCAAAGTCCCCCTCCCTGGTGAACAATGAAGCAAAGTATTCATTAAGGACCTTCCCTACCACCTCTGCCTCCAGGCACATGTTTCCCCCTTTATCGCTGAGCAGTCCTACCCTCACCCTTGTCATCCTCCTGTTCTTCACATATGTGTAGAATGTCGTGGGGTTTTCCTTAATCCTACTCACCAAGGCCTTCTCATGTCCCCTTCAAGCTGTCCTAAGTCCTTCCTTAAGCTCCTTCCTGGTTACCTTATAATTCTCAAGAGCCCTGTCTGAATTTTGCTTCCTAAATTATAAGTATGCTTCCTTCTTTCTCTTGACTAAATATTCCACCTCTCGTCAACCATGGTTCCTTCACTCTACCATCCTTTCCCTGTCTCAGTGGGAGAAACCTATCCAGAACTCCATGCAAGTGGTCCCTGAACAACCAACACATTTCTGTTGTGCATTTCCCTGAGAACATCTGTTTCCAATTTACGCTCCCAAATTCCTAATACAATCGTAATGAACCCTCCTCTAATTAAAAACTTTCCCATGTCATCTGCTCCGATCCTTGTCCATGGCTATGCTAAAGGTCGGGGAGTTGTGGTCACTATCTCCGAAATACTCGCCCACCGAGAGGTCTGTCACCTGACCAAGTTCATTGCATAGTACTAGATGCAGTATGGCATCTCCTCGAGTCGGCCAGTCCACATACTGTGTCAGGAATCCTTCCTGGACACACCTAACAAATTCTGCCCATCCAAACCTTTTGCACTAAGGAGATGCTGATTACAGTACAGCACAGAACAGGCCCTTCGGCCCGCAATGTTGTGCCGATCTAACTAAATTAGTAATCAAATGCGGAACTAAACTAATCCTTTCTGTCCAAATATCCAGATGCTTACATTTCCTGCACATTCATGTACCTGTCTAAGAGTGGAAATCACCCATGACAACAACCCTGTTATTTGTGCACCTTTCCAAAATCTGTCTACTTATCTGCTCCTCGGTGTCCTGGTGGCTATTGGGGAGCCCATAGAATACTCCCAACAAAGTGATTACTCCCTTCTGGTTTCTGACTTCCACCCACACTGACTCAGCAGATGATCCCTCCACGACATCCTCCCGTTCTGTAGCTGTGATATTTTCCCTGATTAGCACTTCCATTTCCTGCACCCCCCCCCCTTACCTCCTTCCCTATCCCTTTTCAAACATCTAAACCCTGTAACATCAAGCAGCCAATCCTGCCCTTGTGACAGCCAAATCTCTGTAAAGGCCACAACATCGTAATTCCACATGCTGATCCATGCTCTAAATTCATCGCCTTTATTCTTAATCTCACATTAAAATAAACACATTTTAACCCATCCAACTGACTATGTTTATACCCTATCCACTGCCTATCCTACCTCAGTCTCTCCGCACAAAACATCTACCTTTACACCGACTGATCCGTCATCTAACCTAACACTCTGGTTCCCATCCCCCTGCCAACCTAGTTTAAACCCTCCCCAACAGCTCTAGCAAACCTAGCCACAAGGACATTGGTCCCTCTCGAGTTCTCGTGCAACCAGTCCCTTTTGTATAGGTCGTACCTTCCCCAGAAGAGATCCCAATGATCCACAAATCTGAAACCCTGCCTCCTGCACCAACTTTTCAGCCATGCATTCATTCCATATCTTCCTATTCTTACCTTCCCTGGCACATGGCACAGGCAGCAATCCAGAAATTACTACCCTTGCTTCTTAGCTACCTTCCTTACTCCTTATATTCCCGCTTCAGGACCTCATCCCTTATCCTATCTATGTCATTGGTACCAATGTGTACCACGACTCCTGGCTGCTCCCCCGCCCCCTTAAGAATGTCGTGGACTCGATCCGAGATGTCTCTGACACTGGAACCTGGGAGGAAACATACAATCCAGGAGTCTTGTTCTCTTCCACAGAATCTCCTGTCTGTTCCACTAACCAATGAATCCCTTATGGCTATTGCTGCCTCCTTCTCCCCACTACCCATCTGAGCCACAGAGCCAAACTCAGTGCCAGAGACCTGGCTGCTGTGGCTTTCCTCTGGTAGGTCATCCAACAGTATCCAAAGCGGTATACTTGTTATTGAGGGGAATGGCCACAGGAATACCCTTCACTGACTGCCTTTTCCCTTTCCCTTTCCCTTTCTTGATGGTCAGTCAGCTACCTGCATCCTGCAACCTAGGCGTGACTGCCTCCCTGCAAGTCCTCTCTGCCAACCCCTCAGCCTCCCGAATGATCTGCTGTTCATCCAGCTCCAATTCTTTAATGCAGTCTGTAAGGAGCTGCAGCTGGATGCAGGTGTAGTCATCAGGGACACTGGAGGTCTCCCTGACTTCCCACTTTACTACTTTAACCTCTTTACTAGAGGTTAAATAGATGTACTGTAGGTGCTCTAAGGAACAGATACATGAGAGGGAGGGAAAGAGAGGAGCAATGGGGCAGTATATGAACAGGAGGGTGGGCCAAAAGTCTGCAAGTCTTCGGAAGCACCTGATTGTTTTGGCAGAAATGTAAGAGCAACCAGCTCTTAAAAAATACACAAGAGGACGCTTTGTACTGGGGAACTCGGGTACTGCTATCTCAGCTAACATCAGCAGCAGTACAAGGCTTGAAACCACCTAATGCTCCAAGTAGGTTGCCAAGCTCAGAGTCACGATGACACACACAAAATCTGAATAAAGTGCCTAAGTTATCAACACCTACCATTCCGAAAAGAGTACAGATAAAGAAATTCTTCCATGCTCAAGAGGAAGTCTATTCCATTCCATTGTACCCAGGACCAAGGATAGTGATGTTTGCTTGAAAAGGGAAAGAAGTTAATGCATGCATTTGGAAGTTTTACAAACTGCAGTATCTGGCTAAACTCGGGGACATAGCCTCAAGATTTGGAGGAGTAGATTTGGGATGGAGATGAGGAGGAACTGCTTTTCCTTGAGAGTAGTGAATCTGAGGGATTCTCTGCCCGAGGAAGCAGTAGGGGCTGCCTCATTAAATCTATTTAAGACACAGTTAGATAGATTTGTGCATAGTGGGGGAATTAAGGGTTATGGGGAAAAGGCAGGTAGGTGGATTTGAGTCCATGGCCAGATCAGCCATGATCTTGTTGAATGGTGGAGCAGGCTCGATGGGCCAGATGGCCTACATCTGCTCTTATTTTTTATGTTTAAAATGAATCAGCGTGCTAAATCAGGTACATTTCTCAATTGTATTTTCTTTGCAAAGGATAATACTGCTCATTTCTATCCAGGAGTAAAGTGCCTACAATTAAACCACTATGTGTACTCAAGGAGCAAGTCGTTTACAGACACTCTGAGGGAAGGAAAGTTGCTTATGAAGTCGAAGCAGAGCTTCTTTGAAGAGGAGAAACAGGCCTCCACATTGTGGTGGCAATCTCAGGAAGAATCCTCTCCATGAGGACGGTCTTGATAAAGTGATGGAGGGTAGTTTCAGGAGGCAATGAAGGAAGATTATGGGGAGACATTAATCTTATTCACCCATGTTCATTCGCATATGAAAAGGGGTGATATCATTGCCATATCATCCAGTGGAAAATACTTGAAACAGTTTCAGGTGGAAATAGAAGGATGAGTTAGTTGTAGATTGGGGCTGAATGCTACACTGCTTTATTTCTCTGCACAAACATCTTGCACTTACATAAGGCTTTGAATAGAGCCACATAACCCAAGGCACTTCAATGATCTGATACTGAACCCCTTGAGATATTAGGTCAGGTGATCAAAGAGATAAGGTACAAGGAGAATCTTGATTAGGTAGAGAGGTGGAGTAGTTTAAAGAGGGAACTCTACAGACTTAAGGGATAGGCATCAAACACTTCCCATTCAGTCTAACAGCCAATAGAGCTGCTTCCTCACAGCTCCTGTGAACCAGGTACAATCTTCCCTTTGGATACTGTCTGTGTGGAGTTTACACATTCTCCCTGTGACTGCATGGGTTTCTTCCAGGTGTTCCGGTTTCCTCCCTCATCCCAAAGATATGCGGGTTGGTAGGTTAACTAGATACTGCAAATTACTCCTTGCGTGTGTAGGTCAGTAGTAGAATGAGGGTCAGTTGATGGGAATATGGGGAGAATCAAGTGGGATTGGTGTAAATAAGTGCTTTAGGGTCAGTATGTAGTTTATGGGCCAAAGGACCTTTTTTTGTGCTTTTTGACTCTATGAACTAATTCTTGCAATGAAAATACATGGTTTTAGCAGAAAAAACAAGAAGCAAAATGTAGAATATGACCTAAGTAGATTAATTAATAGGGGTCTTAATTAAAAAAGATTGTGTGTGACTAACTGTGTAGTAGTATCTTACTGGTCACTCTCCAGGTATCTTGCTGATCTTTGACCAATGTGTTCAAAACAATCCCCTTTGGAAATCCTACTCCTGCTGCATAGCCGTCATTTTACATGTCATTGTCTAAAAAGGACAACAGAACCAATATGGACTGCCCTTGTGAAATTTGGTTGATTAATCAGATTCATAGGTTAATATCTATTACTCCTTGGTTCAAATTCACATCTTTTTCTTGATGTTCACTCATATAATTACACAAACTCCATTGATACAATGTTGTATATTGCTGCACTCATACTCTAAAATCAATAGCACATTACCCAGCCAGTCATAAGAATGCAATGAAATGAAGTAACACAAATAACATACAGCCATGTAGAGAAAATGACAGCATAAATTACAGGAACATTTTAAATGAATCACAAATCTTTTCCCATGGAGCAGCCCTTCAAGGTTAGACCACACATTTGTACATTAATACTTAATCATATCAGGGGCTCAGAAAGGATAGGTGATGTATTTTTCTCATTAGAGATATTAATTTGTTCACAGATTTTTTTTTTGCATACTGCTGGAAGAGAATGAACTGAGACACCAGGGGACAAACTCAAGTGTTGAAAAGAAAATTGATTGCAGAGGCTAAACAGGAAACAATGTGAATGTGGCATTATGTCAGAGCATGTGGTTATTAAGGATTCAGGGTTATGTATTACAAGTTAAAAAGATGAAAAGATAAAACCTTATGCCTACCAAATACCATAGGCATGGTAAGATTTTACCTTCCATCTCAAGACTCAAACTTGTCTTTCAGGTCCAAAGGTTTCAAAACATCCAAACAGCTGTGGCAGATACTTGCTCTGGGGGAGGAAACACAAGAGAAAATTGAGGCAATTGTAATTTGAACATTTGGTATAGGGGATTAGGCTATGCATAGCTTACTTTATACTTGAATGAAGCAAAAGATGGCAGGAAATCACAAATCTGGATGATCCCTTTTGCAAAAGTCACCATGCCAACCTCTCTAATTTCCTGTGTTGTCACAAGATACAGTTTGCAATGTATTAAGTAAAATTAAGTTCTTTTATGAAAATGTTGAACTTTTTTTAAAAAAACATAGTTCTCAAACCCTGCATTGATGCATTTGGTGACATGTATTATTCAGCACTTTCATCAAGTGAGGAAAGAAGTCAATTATAACACTAATCAGATACTGAGCCTATTTCAGGCATGTACAGTATAGGGCATCCAAAGATTAATAGAGGTTTTTTATTATTAATAGGAAGATTATCATAGACATTTTAAGTCACTGATTAAAATTATTAGATTATCAAAGATTCAATCTGGCTACATGATGATGCACTGCTGCATTTATTGTGCAAGTTTGAAAATTTGCGCTATCACTTGTCCATTCACTAACTGGTTAATACTTTGCAAGGCTTTGCATTACATTTGCTTTAAATATCCCTTGTGTTTGCAATATTGGAGTACTTGTCTGGGTTTTGGCCTTGCGGCAGGATCAACACCTTTGCCTCAAAACCACGTCTGTGTCGAAGGCCCACTCCAGAATCAAACCTGCAAATTCGGAGCATTTACCCTTTCAAGCTTGCCCAGCCATTTAATAAGATTGTGGTTCATCTGATTGTAATCTCAACTCCACATTCCCATCTACTTTTGGTAGCGTTTCTTCCCACAACCATCCTATGCTTATCAAGAATCTGTCTAGCTCTGCTTTAAAAATATTGAAGGACTCTGCTTCCACCACCCTTTGAGGAAGGGAGTTCCAAAGATTCTCAATCCTCCGAGTGGAAATATTTCTCTTCATCTCTGTCTTAAATGGATGACCCCTTTTTTTTAAACAATTATCTCTCGCTCTAGATTGTCCCACAAGAGGAAACATTGCACATCTGCCCTTAAGATTGAAACAGATACAATCTGGATTGGAGGACTTGAGTCCTAGGGAGACTGGATTGGAGGGCTTGAGTTGCAAGGAAAGATTGGATAAGCAGGGTCTGTTTTGCAAAGGAAAGCTGAGAAATGACCTGATAGAGGTATATAAAATTACGAGAGGCACGGATAGAGTAGATAGCCGCTGTTCCCCATGGTAGAGGTGTAGGTTTAAGGTGAGAAGGAAGAGGTTTAAAGGGGATCTGAGGGGTAAATTCATCACACAAAGAGTAGTTGGTATCTGGAATGAGCTGCCAGAGGAGGTGGTGGAGGCAGGAACAGTAATAACATTTAAGAGGCAGCTGAACAGGTACCTGAATAAGCAAGGCAGAGAAGGATATGGAATTAATGCAGGCAAGTGGGACTAGTATAAATAGACATGATAGCACAGACACCGTGGGCTGAAAGGCCCATTTCTATGCTGTACACCTCTATGAATCTATGATCTGAACATGGGATCTTAGCTGAGCTGAAACTTCAGTGGAATATTGAGGGAGCACTGTACTGTCAGAAATGCTGTTTATTAGGTGCAGGGTTTTGACCTGAAATGGCAACAATTCCTCCCCTCCCCCCCCCCCCCCCCCCCGAATGATGCTGCTCAAGACACCACCCCAAGTTCCTCCAATAGATTATTGCTCCAGATTCCAGCAACTGCAGTCTCTTGTGTCTCCATAATACTGTCCACTGAAGTGCAAGCAAATAACTCTGACGCCTGGTTGCCATTAGTCCCAATGTACCGACACCACTAAAAATCAGGTTATGGGAATGAAAATATTTGATCCCACTAATGAAATGGCAGCCCAGTTCACATTGCCACCTGTTTATACATTGCCCATACCTTCTGCCCCATGTTTACCACTGTGCCCAAACGATATCAATGGAAAGGAAAATTAAGTATTATTGAAGAGGATTGCTGCTTTTAATGGCCTGTGTCACTTTACTGGCAAGGACCAACATCATCACCCCAACCAATCTATCCCTATCTTACCCCCATTTATGCAAACTTGCTGTACAAAAACAGTGACATTTCAAGATGCCACACTATTCTGAAACAAGAAACTGGCGTAAGCCAGGCAACCCACCATTCAATTAGATGTATTCACTTTAAACACCATCCATTCATTCCATTACTACTCATGCCCTAGCACAATGAAATGCACTAACCAGTTTTGGAATTGTATCAGCCCAAGATTTCAGCAGCTTTCTATTACCTTTTGAAGAGATTCCATGAAGAACAAGTTCTAATATTATTATACCTTTATGTTCCGGATCTTCCTGAAAGAAACAATTTTTTCTCATTTATTTGATCAAATCCATTAATCTTAAATATTTTAATTAGACTATCCCTTGCTATGGAAGGAGTGCAGCAAAGGACTGATTCCTGGAGTAGCAGGACTGACAAATGAAGAGAGAATGGGGTGATGAGACTTTTATTTGCTGGAGTTTAGAAGAATGAGAGACAATCTCATAGAAAATTACAAAATTCTGATAGGACTGGACAGATTAGATGCAGGATGTTCCCTATAGCAGGGAGTCCAGAACCAGAGGCCTCAGTCTAAGAATAAGCGATAAGCCATTTAGGACTGAGTGAGGAGAATTTTTTCACCTAGAGTGTGTGAACCTGTTAAATTCTCTACCACAAAAAGGAGTTGAAGGCAAGATATATCTGACTCCTTCTTGAATGTAATTAATGACTTGACTTCAACTCCTTGAGCAACCAAGGGATATGGAGAGGAAGCAGGAACATGGAATTGAATTTTGATGATTAGTCATAATGATACTGAATGGTAGAGCAGACTCGAAGGGCTGAATTGCCTACTCCTGCTCCTAACTTCTGTATTTCTATGCTTAATCTTTCATACTGCGTGGAATTCAAGCTGAGTCTTTGCAATCCTACTACTATTCAAAATTATATGAATTCTTTTAAAGTGCTTTGGCATGTCCTATAGTTCTTAATGGCACTATTTATTTGCAATGTATTTCATGGAATATTTCTTGGATCATTTCATATGTATTTCTTCCCCATACAATTTTATAAACACAATTTATATGCAAAGAGAAAATGAAATAAAACTGTATTGAACTATGAAGCTAGAAAAATAATTAGTACCCCAATAAAAAATATCAAAGTAGGCTGATGTTCAGCCTCTGCCTGACCCTGGAAAAAACACAAGTACTCCTACCTGCAGACTAAAACAGCAACATCATAACCCCTCATTTTATAACTACCAGAGCAAACCACACGCAAGTAGAAGATGTCATCTGAGAAGGGAGTGTGCAAGGAGTCCAGTGCTTGCACTGCAGGATTATTACGAAAGCTGAAAATGTTCCCCCTTGAGCCATTTGACCAATGATTTGCCTGTGACTTGAATGAAATGGACTAATTCAAAATATGATCAAAATTACCATGATGCTTATCTAACATATACATATATTAGAAGAGAAATTGGAATGCTGTATTGTTTTTTTGAAATATGCTAAATTCCAACAGTCCCTTGCTCGATCTTCACAGAGATTTGTCCCCGTGTTCAATTAATGGGGAATTTTTCTTATTTTATGCCCCCAAATTGAATACTTAACGCAGACATTAGGTCCATGAATAATAAAGTGGGATCCTACTTTTGAGGTTATGGTTCAGCTATACAGGGCATTGGCGAGACCAGATCTGGAATTCTTCAGGTATACTACAGGTACTACAGCTACCTTTATTTAAAGAAGCAATTCAGAAAAGGCTTACTAGCTTACAATTCAGAAAAGGGCTCATGGAATTGGGGGGCGGGTATTAACATGGATAGAAAACTGGTTGGCGGATAGGAAACAAAGGGTAGGGGTGAATGGATGTTTCTCAGAATGGCAGGCCGTGACTAGTGGGGTGCCACAGGGCTCGGTGCTGGGACCGCAGCTGTTTACGATCTATGTCGATGATTTAGATGAAGGCATTGTGAATAACATTAGCAAGTTTGCTGATGATACAAAGTTGGGTGGCAGTGTGACATGATGAGATGAGGAAAAATTTCTTTAGCCAGAGGGTGGTGAATTTGTGGAACTCCTTGCCACATACAGCAGTGGAGGCCAGATCAGTGGGGGCGTTCAAAGAGGAGATAGATAGATATCTAAGTAGTCAGGATATCAAGGGATATGGGGACAAGGCCGGAAATTGGGATTAGAATAGTTTTTTTTCTTCTTCTTCTTCTTCCCCCATTCCCCATTTCTCATTTCTATTTCCCTTTCCTTGGAGCAGACTCGATGGGCCGAATGGCCTGCTTCTGCTCCCTTGTCTTGTGATCTTGTGATCTTGTGATGTGTAGAGGAAGTTAGGAGAATTCAAGGTGATTTGGATAGGTTGGGTAAGTGGGCAGATTCTTGGCAGATGAAGTTTAATGTGGATAAGTGTGAAGTTATCCACTTTGGGAGCAGGAACAGGAAGGCGGATTATTATCTGAATGGTGTGGAGTTAGGTAAAGGGGAAATACAAAGGGATCTAGGAGTCCTTGTTCATCAGTCACTGAAAGTGAATGAGCAAGTGCAGCAGGCAGTGATGAAGGCTAATGGAATGTTGGCCTGTATTACAAGAGGAATTGAGTATAAAAGCAAAGAGATTCTTTTGCATTTGTACAGAGCCCTGGTGAGACCACTCCTGGAGTATTGTGTACAGTTTTGGTCTCCAGGGTTAAGGAAGGATATCCTGGCTATAGAGGGCGTGCAGCGTAGGTTTACGAGGTTAATTCCGGGGATGTCGGGACTGTCTTATGCTGAGAGGTTGGAGAGACTGGGATTGTACACGCTGGAATTGAGAAGATTGAGAGGGGATCTGATTGAAACATACAGGATTATTAAGGGATTGGACAAGATAGAGACAGGAAATATGTTCCAGATGTTGAGGAAGTCCAGGACCTGGGGCATGATTTAAGAATATGGGCTAGGCCATTTAGGACAGAGGTGAGGAAAAACTTCTTCTCCCAGAGGGTTGTGAATTTGTGGAAGGCACTGCCTCAGAGGGCAGTGGAGGCCAATTCTCTGGGCACTTTCAAGAAGGAGCTAGATAGGTTTCTTATAGATAGGGGAATCAAGGGATATGGGGACAAGGCAGGAACAGGATATTGATTGTTGAGGATCAGCCATGATCTCAAAATGGTGGTGCAGACTCGAAGGGCCGAATGGTCTACTTCTGCTCCTATTGTCTATTGTTATAGACGAATACCTGGAATAGGCAGGTGTTATATAAAAAAAATTGGGCAAGCTAGGCTTTTATCCACTGGAGTTTAGGACAATGGGAGGTGACTTGATTCGAAACATACATGATCCTGAGTGGTCTTGATGGTGGTTGAGTGTGGAAGCCATGGAGAAGATATTTCTTCTTGTGCATGAACTTATAACTTGGGAACAATATTTAAAGATACAGGGATTCCCATGGAATAGATGAGATTAATTTTTTTAAGGTCATGAGCTTTTGGTACTCTCTTCCTCAAAGATTGTTGGAAAGATTTAAAAGCAGCCCGAGGGGCAACTTTCTCCACACAGAGGGTGGCCTGAAGATGGAACAAGCTGCCAGAGGAAGTAATAGAGCCAGGTACAATTACAAAATTTAAAAGACATTTGGACATGTATGTGGATAGAAAAGGTTTAGAGGGATATGGGCCAAACACAGGTAAATGGGACTAGCTCAGTGAGGCAACTTGGTTGGCATGGACGAGTTGGGCCAAAGGGCCTGTTTTCCGTGCTGTATAGCTCTATGACTCTAAGTGGTGGAAGCAGAGTCTTTGAGTATTTTGGGTGAGAGGAAGATAGATTCTTGATAAGCAAAGGAATAAAAGGTATGGAGGTAGCAGTGATGTGGAATTGAGGTTATAATCAGATTAGCCATAATCTTATTGAATGGCAGAGCAAGCCTGAGAAGCCAAGTAGCCTACTCCTGCTCCTAATTCACATCATTGTGTGTTCCCAACTGCTACTGGTTAGTGATTAGCCAGACAGGAACAGGGCCTCTAGGATAATTCAATGGTCCCATCTGTGGATATGAAGAACAGATAAATTCAAAAAAACTTCCTGAAATATAGTAGAACTCACCCAAGGATACACAGGTCACTCCGCCTGGTGCACCTTCAATCATGCAATCTGCCCTGGTTCAGAATCTTTAATACCCTTGTCAACAAAAATTCTTCCATCACAGTTTTGGGAACACACAACTGACTTTATCCCCGACAACTTTTGCCGAGAAAAGTTGTTGATTTCCCTTGCACTTTGCGTGCAGAATTCCCACCATCATACTCAAGCAGACTTGCTTTAATTTTAAGGTTATGCCCCCTTGCTTTGGGTTCTCCCATAAGAGCAAATGGTTTCTATCAACACCATCAAACTGTTTGATCACAAGTCGTTAATCATCCACTTTCAAGGCAGTAAAAGTTTCCTCTATGAAATTGGTCTTTGTAATTTACCTACTTATCTTATTTTAGCCATCAGGTAAAACTGCCATTGTACCTGCTCCAGACCACTATACGCTTCAGCTGCAGTGTTTCCTACTGGACCATACAAACTGAGGCACACAGCATTGAGATACACTTATGGGCAGCTGCTTGCTAAGTAGAGACTGCATTGATTTTTGAACCTGGCCGAAAATCTGCCAGTGGAGGTACACCAAGAATAGGTACCATTGATCTCCAAGCCTCTTGGTTTGGGTGCATGCTTGACACTCAAATTATCCCCAACTAATTACCAGGCTATAACATCAGCCTCAGCTGCCAGTAATGGGTAACCAGAATGTAAAAATTCTGCCCCTGCACATAAACCCATGTACAAATCTGAAAGAAATCAAAAGTAAATTTGAAAATACAACTTGCTGCCAAATGAGCAAATGAAGCTCATCAGATTGCCTTTAATTAGTCTATTTGTATGTAACATCTTCCATGGGATTAATAAATGTAGCACAAAACTGTTCACATAGAAGATGGATTTTGTGCAATTTGTGCTTTTCCATATTCATCAACTACATAAACTAACATTAAAGGGTAACTGCACCCATCTGAATAGATACATAATATTAAATGCTATAAAAATGATAGCTATGCTCTTCTATGCAAATCAATTAAAATGTATTCTGGGGAAAATCCAATGATTTACTCCCATTTATGACCATAAACCTGTCAAATTCTGTCTTTTTAAATAAACTAAGCCAAGATTTTCTTTAATGGGTTTCACTCAACACGAGAACACAAAATGTAGAGCTCCCATTGGAAAGAAGTGACAAAATAAAACACCGCTGGACTACTGGCTACCACTTACCTCAGTACATTAATTTGTTCTGTTTCACATTAATAGGAAAATGTGCAGTTGCATTTATGTCCTTAGAACATCACAATGGACTTTAGACTGTTTCAATGTCAGAATATGTAACAGATTTGCACACAGGATTATCTCATGAAAGTGGTACTAATTTCTTTTCAAAGTGTTGAGAATGAGGCAAATAATGACAGGCCTAGGGATAACTCCTCTGCTTCTTTAAAAGAGTGCTATGTGATTTTTTTTCCAGCCACCTGAGAGAACAGGCAGGTTCTGGGACTAGCATCTAAGACTTGTGAGACAGTGGCTATACTGCTTGAATTAAGGGCTAAAGGTCTGTCAAGTGAGAACTGAGGTTCATAACCTTTGGGTTTGGTAATGAACAAGCTGCGCATCAAGTTACGAATAACACCAATGGTGTTCTACAGATTTGCTCATCTTCATTTTGAGGTATTTTCAGTTCTTGGTTCTCCCTTGCAACCACATTAAAAGAATAATCCAAGGAAGCTCACACAACTCATGTCGCAATGCTTGCTGGTTTCTTAGATAAGAAATGAAAGAGTTCTGAGAGTTTGCAATTGTCTAGTCCATAAACATCAGTTCCATTTTAAGTCTTAATCTGCAAATTCTCATTCAAACATTCAGGATATTCTACCCCTACATTTTCTCAAACTATTATCAAATTGAAAGCCAAGACAAGACAGCAAGTTACTGGAGACACTGTTTCACTTCTACAATTCCAATCTGGAGCACAGTTTTTTTTTAATGAGTCACTGGAACATTATAATAACAGGTTAACTCGTTATCAGATTTGTCACTTTTGACAGACTGGAGACTCTGCCAAAGTTCACTTGAAAAAAATTCAACTCAGTATGGAAAGCGACCAATACTATACACAGTACCCCATTGAGATCTTCCCAATGCCCAATGTAACTGAAACATAACATCTCATTTTTGTATTCAATTACCCTGGCAATAAACAATACCATTTCCCAATTATTCGCAGTATCTGCATACAAGCCTTTTGTAAACCATGCACCAGGGCACCCAGACACCTGAAATCTCTCACCATTTAGATAATATGCTTTGTTTATATTTTTGTCTGTCAAAATGGGCAACTTCACTTTTTCACCCCATTATACTACATTTATCAGATCTTTGCCCACTCACTTAACCTATCTACATACCTCTTCAGCCTCATGTCCTCTTCACCACTTTCCTATCTATCTTTGTGTCATCAGCAAATTTAGCAACCGGTTTAATTGCTGTTTTACATAACAATATAGTATTCTGTTATTTTCATTGTTGAGACCAACTTTGCATTTTTTAAACCATTTAATTTTTGAATTTAATTGTAACTGGTTTAAAAAGCTCTGGTTTAATTGAGACTTTTCTCACACTGATCACACACACTCAGTGATAAGCACATGATCAAATATATGCTGCCATACATACTTACCTGTGAACTCCCCATTGTTCTATTTTCTAATACTGAAATGCTGCAAGTGAGATTCCACCCTAGCTCTGCTTTGTAATTCTTTGGTTATAACCACCATGAGACCCCATTTGATACAGCCCTGATTCTCAATGTCCATGATGGCTTTATATTCAAGGGGTATGGTGAGTCAATGGGTATTGCAGAAAGCAGGCCAAGACTGGATCAGCTATGATCTTGTGGAATGGCAGAGCAGGCTCAAGTGGGCAGCTGACCTGCCCCTGCTTTTATGTTCTCATCCAAACATATGTCCAAATCATTTCAGTCACTGAGTATATACCTACTTTAATCCCGCATTTTGCTGCGTCAATCTCACTATTTCCATCACTGTTACAGGAAAATCATTCTTAATGGTGTGTAGATTGTATATTGGATTCTCTATGTTGCATTTTTATAAGGCAACCCTTACAATGTAGCTGCTCTGGCATTTCTCATTTCCTTGGACACAGAAGGAGACCATTCAGCCCATTGAGTCTATGCTGGCTATTAGAGCATTTCCATCAATCACACTCTCCCATTTATTTTTCTGCAATCTATTCTGTTTGGCTGCTCGCCACTCGATGTCATAACCATATTGAAAGAGAAGGATGGCTCACCATCGCATTCTTGCGGCCATCCTTATGGGAATTGTGGACTGGGATCCAAGAATGTCCAACATGAGTTGACAGTCAGTGACTATCAGAGCATTTTAGCCCATAAGCAAGCAGTTAATAGCTGTATCCAAATTCATCTGAATATCCTGGTCATTAACTTTCACTTCAATTTTAAAATTGCTTCTTTTTCCAATACATCCATCAGTGGCATACATACTGTTAAACTGTGCTCTTCAGATTACATTGTAAATGAAGCCACTCCTTTATGGCTTTTTGTAGTCAATGTACCCTTTATTTTAAGAACCTACTTGGCTGACCTTCTCATTTCCCATCTGGACTCAGGCCTCACACACCTAAGCTACATGCCCCTTTTAGAGTTTAAGTATTTTGTTGCCCTGTATGGCTTGGTGACAGTGATCTATATCACAATGGGAGCAGCACTGATGACTGGGACTTAATGTTCGAACTCCTAGTGTCACTGCTGTGATATCATACACTGCTTTATCACTGACATTTTGCAGAGTTCACAACTCTTTGCAGTTTTTCAAAGCCATTTCCATGAATGTAGCTATTTTACAGGCACACTCAAACATTAAATCTTACAAATTAAATGATTTAGATCAAATTTTTTTATTAAACAGTACACAAACTTATCCTTCAGTAATCCATTTGAGAAGACCACCAAGTTACAATTTGGCTTCTGATACAGAGTCATTTTCTCTGATCTCTGAAAGTGCTAGATGAAAACACTTCAAAAAAAGCTATCAAAAAATGTATGTTCTCAGAATATATATGGCACTTGCTGTGGCAACATTTATCAATCCCGAATTGACCTTGAACTGAGACATTTGAGTCAACTATATTGGTGGGTCGGGAGTTATCTATAGGTCAGCGAAGGAAGGGACAGCAGATTTCCTTCCCTGAATGGATTTACACAACAATATAGTATTCTGTTATTTTCATTGTTGAGACGAACTTTGCATTTTTTAAACCATTTAATTTTTGAATTTAAATTCCCCAGCTGCCTTGTTGGGAATTGAATTTGTTTCTCTGGATCTCTGGTCCAGAACTCCAGCTGGTAAACCAAAAACTTAATCACGACATCACTATATCACATCACACAAAAAACATTTGGTCTTGCATCAGGAGATTTGCTTAAGTGGCATACGAATCCAAGTCTCTCCATTAGTAAAATCAGTTTTTAACTGGAATGGGTCCATATTGCCATCTTACATCATTGTTGTTTTAATAATTGCAAAGCTTAACTCAATGATCCTGGACACCAGCCTTCAGTTCTCCCATGCACAAGTCCAAATTCAAGTCTGGTCACTTCCTGTCTGAAGTTACTGTGACTCACTCAACCATTGTGAATGCACAGCTGTTCAAAGCATTTACTGCTTGAGCAATTTGGGGCCATTGTGTGTTCTTAATGCAGCAATGTGCAAAGTAATTGGCGAAAACATGGAGAACTGTAAATGGTGTACCTGGTTCATTCCAGGATCTTCTCAGGCTGGGGACATATGCATTACATACACATGATAAAATACATCATATTTACTTGCTAAGTGAAGGAGCAGACAGAAGTCTTATTCAAAAGGCAATCTCCAACAGTATGGTGTTCCCTCAGTATTTCACTGGATTCTTCAGTCAGAATGTTCATGCTTAGCTTTCCAGAGCAGTTCTCATCTCATGATCTTCTCTCAGAGGCAAGGGTGCTGAACCATAGCTTGGAATGAAATTGCCATTCCTTTGATGAGACCACCAATCATCTGCTTCACTTAAAATTAAATGTACTCTCACATAACTTTGCTAAAAATATATTGGTGGGTTGTGACGAAGAGCCAAGAATTACAGAAAAGAACGTGACCAGAGTGAAAATGAGGAGATTGTGCAAATTCAACAATGAAGCAAATCATGATCTCAGAAGAAAAGGAGATAAGAAGCTAAAGAGGTCTCTCGTCATTTCTAAATCAAAAGGAGAGAACAGACTGGAGCAGGATGTAATTACAAGGTTTAAAAAGCATTTGGACAGGTACTTAGATAGGAAAGGCATAGAGGGATATGAGCTAATGCAGGCAAATAGGATTAACATAGATAGGCATCACGGCTGGCATGGATGAGCTGGGCGAAAAGAGCCCATTTCTGTGCTATATGATTCTACAAGAATGCAAGATTTCGTGGAAGGTCAACGACCTGATGTATTAACTCTTTTTCACTCTCCACAGATGATGCTGGACTCCCAAGTACTTTCTAGCAATTGTTAACCATAGGGCAGAAAATCCTTTCTAAGACTAAACGGAATAAAGACTTGCATTCCTATTGTTTCTTTGATGACCTCAGAATATCAAAGGCTATAGAAGGACTTGGGGAGTGCAATGACTGTGGACTATTAAAATGTGGGACCAAATCAAAACACAGGACAATAAGAATATGAGAAATGGGAACAAGTGCAGGCTATCTGGCCCTTTGAACCTACTCTGCCAGCTATTTCACTGTTCTGTCCCCGTGTCTCTTTAATATGAAGAAATCCATTGTTGTTTGTTCATAAATGAGCCCAATGACAGAGTCTCCACAATTCCCAGGGCTACAGAATACCAAAGATTCACTGCCCTCTGATTGAAGAACTTCCTCCTCATCTCAGTCATAAATGGCCTCCCCCTTTTTTTATATATATATAAAAGACTGTGACTCCTGATTCTAGTCTCATCAGTCAAGGGAAGCTTCCTCCCTGCATCCAGCCTTTTGAGCCCTGTAAGAATTTTGTAGGTTTCAATAAGACCTCCCTTCTTTCATAGAGTCATAGAACAGCACAGCACAATACAGGCCCTTTGGCTCACAATGTTGTGCCGACCTTTAAACCTTGTCTAAGACTATATAACCCCTTCCTCCCACATATCCCCCTATTTTAAATTCCTCCAATATGCTTATCTAGTAATCTCCCGAATTTGACCAATGTACCTGCCTCAACCACCGCCCCAGGCAGTGCATTCCATGCCTGAACCACTCTCTGGGTAAAAAACCTTCCTCTGATATCTTCCTTGAACTTCCCACCTATTACTTTAAAGCCACGCCCTCTTGTATTGAGCATTGGTGCCCTGGGAAAGAGGCGATGGCTGTCCACTCTATCTATTCCTCTTAATATTTTGTACACCTCTATCATGTCTCCTTTCATCCTCCTTCTCTCCAAAGAGTCAAGATCCCTTAGTCTCTCCTCATAATGCATACTCTCTAAACCGGGCAGCATCCTGGTAAATCTCCTCTCCACCCTTTCCAACGCCTCCACATCCTTCCCATAATGAGGTGACTAGAACTGGACACAGTACTCCAAGTGTGGTCTAACCAGAGTTTTCTAGAGCTGCATCATTACCTCGCAGCTCTTAAACTCGATCCCACGACTTATGAAAGCTATCACCCCATTAGCTTTCTTAACTACCCGATCCACCTGTGAGGCAACTTTCAGGGATCTGTGGATATGAACCCCCAGATCCCTCTGCTCCTCCATACTACCCAGAATCCTGCCATTAACTTTGTACTTTGCCTTGGAGTTTGTCCTTCCAAAGTGTACCACCTCACACTTCTCTGGATTGAACTCCATCTGCCACTTGTCAGCCCAGCTCTGCATCCTATCAATATCCCTCTGTAATCTTTGCAAATCCTCCACACTATCCACAACACTACCGACCTTTGTGTCATCTTCAAACTTGCCAACCCACCCTTCTACCCCCTCATCCAAGTCATTAATAAAAATCACAAAAGTAGAGGTTCCAGAACCAATCCTTGTGGGACACCTCTAGGCACAGCCCTCCAATCTGAATGCACTCCCTCCACCACAACCCTCTGCTTTCTACAGGCAAGCCAATTCTGAATCTACACGGCCAAGCTTCCCTGGATCCCATGCCCTTCTGACCTTCTGAAGAAGCCTACCATGTGGAACCTTGTCAAATGCTTTACTAAAATCCATGTAGGCCACATCTACTGCACTACCCTCATCAATCTGTGTGGTCATCTCCTCAAAGAACTCTATCAGGCTTGTGAGACATGATTTGCCCTTCACAAAACCATGCTGGCTATCCCTGATCAGACCGTGATTCTCTAAATGCCCATAGATCCTATCTCTAAGAATCCTTTCCAACAGCTTGCCGACCACAGACGTAAGGCTCACTGGTCTATAATTCTCTGGACTATCCCTACTACCTTTTTTGAATAAGGGGACAACATTTGCCACCCTCCAGTCTTCCAGTACCATTCCTGTGGACGAGGACTCAAAGATCCTAGCCAAAGGCTCAGCAATCTCCTCCCTCACCTCACGGAGCAGCCTGGGGAATATTCCATTAGGCCCCAGGGACTTATTTGTTTAATATTTTCTAACAGCTCCAACGCATCCTCTCTCTTGATATCTACATGCTCTAGAACATTAACCTTACCAACACTGTCCTCAGCGTCATCAAGGCCCCTCTCCTTGGTGAATACTGAAGAGAAGTATTCATTGAGAACCTCACCCACTTCCACAGCTTCCAGGCACCATTTTCCCACCTTTATCCCTAATCCGTCCTACCTTTACTCCCATCATCCTTCTGCTCTTCACATAAGTGAAAAATGCCTTGGGGTTTTCCTTAACCCTACTCACCAAGGCTTTTTCATGTCCCCTTCTTGCTCTCCTCAGCCCCTTCTCAAGTTCCTTCCTTGCTACCCTGTATTCCTCAAGAGCCCTATCTGATCCTTGCTGCCTAAACCTTATGTATGCTGTCTTCTTCCTCCTAACTGGATGTTCCACCTCTCTTATCAACCATGGTTCCTTCACCCTGCCATTCTTTCTCTGCCTCACTGGGACAAATTTATCCCTAACTTCCTGCAAGAGATCCCTGAACAACGACCACATCTCCATATTACATTTCCCTTCAAAAATGTCATCCCAATTCGCATTCGCCTTATAGCCTTATAATTTGCCCTTCCCCAATTAAATATTTTCCTGTCCTCTTTGCTCCTATCCTTGTCCATGACAATGCTAAAGGTTAGGGAGCAGTGGTCACTTTCTCCCAAATGCTCACCCACCGAGAGATCTGTCACCTGACCCAGTTCATTACCTAATACTAAATCTAATATAGCATTCCCTCAAGTTGGCCCGTCAACGTACTGTGATAGGAATCTGTCCTGGGCATGCTTAACAAACTCTGCCCTGTCTAAACCTTTGGTACTAAGCAGGTGCCAATCAATACTTGGGAAGTTGAAGTCTCCCATGATAACAACCCTGTTATTTTTGCACCTTTCTAAAATCTGCCTCCCAATCTGCTCCTCAATATCCTTGCTGCTACCAGGGGGCCTATAGAATACTCCCTGTAGAGTAACTGCTCCTTTCTTGTTCCTAACTTCCACCCATACTGACCCTAGAGAGGATCCTACTACATTATCCACCATTTCTGCAGCATTTTGTTCCAGTCTACTGACTCTCTCTTCATATGCAAACTCACCACCTCTGGAACCAGTCGAATGAATCTTTGCTGCACTTTCTCCAAGGCAAGTATATTATTTCTTGGGTAGGGAGACAAACATAGTAAACAGTATTCCAGGTGCAGTCTCACCAAAGCTTTGTATCATTACAGTCCAACAATGACATCTCCCCCCTCCCCCAACTTGGTCTTCCCTCATTCCTGTAGCTCCCTCCTGCCTTCTCTTTCCCCTTCCCTGACCTCATGACCTGCCCATCTATTCCCCACCTCCTTCCCTTTATTCCATGGTCAATTGCCCTCTCCTTTCAGATTCCTTCTTCTTCAGCCCTTTGCCTCTTCTACCCATCACCTCTCAGCTTCTTACATCACTCCCTTTCATCCCCCTCCCCCACCCACCTACCTTCCCCCCTCACCTGAACTCATCTATCACCTGCCAGCCTGTGCTCCTCCTCCACCTCCCTGGACCTTCTTATTCTGGCTCCTTCCCTCTTCCTTTCCAATCCTGATGAAGGGTCTCGACCCGAAACGTCGACTGTTTATTTCCCTCCACAGATGCTGCCTGACCTGTTGAGTTCCCCCAGCACCTTGTGTGTATTGAACTATACACTACCATCAGTTAGCATCACAAAACTGTTCCACAGAAGTGATAGCAGTTAAAACAATTTTATCAAGACATGTAAAGAGATAAAATACTGAGACAAAATGAGACATTCACATGCCCAACATATTTTCAGTGTCCCACAGTAGTCAGCATTCCTCTGCTGCAGCCATTGTTTCCTTTGGGAATGGGAATTATAATTGAAAGTTGGGTCAAGGAAGTGATATTAAGGTTTTTAGTACAGCTATATTTAGGGAAAGGTAGCTTTCACGTGGCTAAGAACAAAAGTTTGTGCTGATGTGGATTGGATGAGGTTGAGTGGAATGCAGCCTACATGTGGCATAGGCATCTGATAAGTTAAATGGCCAGTGCCTGTGCTGTATATTCCATGTAATTTCATGTAAAGTTATAAGAAACATTCAATTTAAAAGGAGCTGAAGTTGCATCAAAAGCAACATTGGGTGAAATTTTGTCCTCTGTTTTATGCACTAAATGCACAATGTGGTAACATGCAGAGCAAAACTGCAAAATCTGGTAAAATGGGAGTTGTTACAGAAATCCCCAGAACTGAAGCCATTTCTGGTGCTGTCAAACAAATGTGGCATTCTGATACATTGTCTTCAGTAGCCCCACTATAAACATGAACCTCGGTTTGCACAGTGAACTCCTGTTCTGAATCTGAAACAAAAACAGAAAATGTTGGAAGCATTCAACAGGTCAGGTAGCATCTATGGAAAGAGAAACAGATTTAATAGTTCAGGTCAAAGACCCTTTGTTAGAACCGGGAAAGAGAGAAGAAAGTCTTCAATCTGAAACGTTATCACTGTGTCTCTTTCGACTCTGGTTGTTCCTAGCACTCTCCACTTTTATTTCAAAATATGTACCAATGTTAATAATTTAATTTTGCAATTTAACCAAAAAATGAATTTCAAAATCAAAAAGGGGCATGATGATTACTGAGCTTTAATATGCATCAGTTGCAATGATTGGAGGAGTTCTATCAATTAACACATGGAGGGAATCTCACAGTCAACACTATTTAAGAATTAGGATGACATCTATTCTTTTGCACTGAACTTTGGGCATCACTGGAGCATAAAAGTTTTGTGTGGATGTGGAGGTACATCTGCCTTTATGAAACTTTAGATAGCTAGGGTCTATAAAAAGAAGTCTCTGTCTTCACTAGAGAAATAAAATAGAAGGCATAAATCGGGCAAGCTACAAGAAGGATCCCTTTTCATCAGAAAGCCATTGAAACAAAGTTGTTTAGATGTTGAGGAAGAATGCTTAAAAATGTGAATGGACCCAGCTTTGATGAATGAATGAGTTATTCCTTTGTGGCCTGGGATGAAAAGCAATGGGGAATGAAGAAGGAAAAATGCAAACAAGTTGGCATTAAAGGCCATCGTCCTATTGTCTTGCAAAGCTTGAAGGCTGTGAATCTTTTCTTTCCTTGGCTATTCCTAAAAGCATAAAATTTATATCTCAAGACTCCTTCGTGTACTATTCCAGATCTAACTGCTAGTTTTTATTGCTAGCTTGGAAGCAATGGACTCTATCAATAGTGTGAAGTTTACATTGTCTTCCATATCTTATCTCAAAGATACATTTTAAAATTATACTCGTCAAAAGTTCTTAAATGAGTTATTAAGAGTAATTATAGAACTAAGCTGTTATATTTGGGATACTGTAAAATCAAATACTGAAAGAATCTATTCAGCTTTGATCAACTTTATTTTCTAAAACAACTAGTTTTTAAATATTTCACTTAAATTTATGCATAATTTAGGCTTTCTCCTAATTACAATTTTTTTAAACAAACAGTAATTTAGCATCTACAAAGGTGTCCAGTGGACAATATCTTCCATTTTCCAGGTTGCAAGGACATTTCAAATGTCCCAATGAACAACTAACAATGAGATAAAAACAGAAAATGCTGGAAACACTTATCACATCAGGCAGCATCTGTGGAGAGAAAAATAGAGTTAATGTTTCAAGTTGAAGACCCTTTGTTAGAACTCAGATGCTGATGCACTGAGTATACTGCACATGGTGCAAGTTTGCAGAACGTATGTTGGTAATTATGTGCAGTGCTGACGAGATGCCACACTGCCCTCAATGCACTTTTGTAATGAAATGGTCTGTATGGAGGGCATGCAAAACAAGTTTTTCACTGTACAGGTACACTGTATTGGTATTGGTATTGGTTTATTATTGTCACTTGTACCGAGGTACAGTGAAAAGCTTGTCTTACAAACCGATCGTACAGGTCAATTCATTACACGGTGCAGTTACATTGAGTTAGTATAAAGTGCGTTAACGTAGTACAGGTAAAAACAGTAAGAGTACAGAGTAAAGTCTCACAGCTACAGAGAAATTGCAGTGCAATAAGGTGCAAGGTCACAACAAGGTAGATCGTGAGGTCATAGTCCATCACATTGCGTAAGGGAACCGTTCAATAGTCTTATCACAGTGGGGTAGAAGCTGTCCTTAAGTCTGGTGGTACGTGCCCTCAGGCACCTGTATCTTCTACCTGATGGAAGAGGAGAGAAGAGAGAATGTCCCGGGTGGGTGGGGTCTTTGATTATGCTGACTGCTACACCAAGACAACGAGAGGTAAAGACAGTCCAAGGAGGGAAGGCTGGTGTCCGTGATACACTGGGCTGTGTCCACAACTCTCTGCAGCTTCTTTCAGTCCTGGGCAGAGCAGTTGCCATACCAAGCCGTGATACATCCAGGTAGGATGCTTTCTATGGTGCATTGGTAAAAGTTGGTGAGACTCAAAGGACAAACCAAATTTCTTTAGCCTCCTGAGGAAGTAGAGGTGCTGGTGAGCTTTCTTGGCCGTGGCATCTACGTGATTTGACCAGGACAGGCTGTTGGTGATGTTCACACCCAGGAACTTGAAGCTCTCAACCCTCTCGACCTCAGCACCATTGATGTAGACAGGTGTATGTACACCGCTCCCTTTCCTGAAGTCAATGACCTGCTCTTTTGTTTTGTTGACATTGAGGGAAAGGTTGTTGTCATGACACCATTCCACTAAGCTCTCTATCTTCTCCCTGTACTCCAACTCATTGCTGTTGGAGATACGGCCTACAACGGTGGTATCATCTGCAAACTTGTAGATGGAGTTAGAGCAGATTCTGGCCACACAGTCGTGAGTGTATAGGGAGTAGAGTAGAGGGCTGAGGATGCAGCCTCGTGGGGCACCAGTGTTGAGAATGATCGTACAGGTGGTATTGCTGCCTATCCTCACTGATTGAGGTCTGTTTGTTAGAAAGTCAAGGATCCAGTTACAGAGGGAGGTGTTGAGTCCTAGGTCTCGGAGTTTGCTGACAAGCTTGCTTGGGATTATTGTATGGAAGGCAGAGCTGTAGTCAATAAACAATAGTCTAACGTATGTGTCTTTACTGTCCAGATGCTCCAGAGCTGAACATAGGGCCAGGGAGATGGCATCTGCTGTAGACCTGTTTCAGTGATAGGCAAATTGCAATGGGTGCAGGTTGTCTGGTAGGCTGGAGTTGATGCGAGCCATGACCAACTTCTCAAAGCACTTCACGATGGTGGATGTCAGAGCCACTGGTCAGTAGTCATTGAGGCATGTTACCTTGCTTTTCTTTGGTATCGGGATGATAGTGGTCTTCTTAAAACAGGAGGGAACCTGAGATTGAAGCAGGGAGAGGTTGAATATGTCCGCAAATACTTCTGCCAGCTGGTCAGCACAAGATCTGAGCACGCGGCCCGGGACACCATCTGGGCCAGGTGCTTTCCTCGTGTTCACTCTCCGGAAGACTGATCTTACGTCCTCCACATGTGATAATAATAAATGAACTTACCAATTGGGCTCCATGACCAGTTCCTGTCCATTGGTGGACAATACCATGCCTTAGTGAAATGATTGACCAGGCAATCCTGACTGACCACATGAAGGTGCTAGAGTTGAAGCTGGACACACTCAGGATCATCTGAGATGCTGAGAGTATCATATATGGGAGTTTTAGCGAGATGGTCACACCTAAGGTACAGGCAAAAAGTAGTTGGGGTGACCACCAGGAAAGGAAAAAGGAGTAGGCAGAGAGTGCAGGATTCCTCTGTGGCCATTCCCCTTGAAAACAAGTATACTGTTTTGGATACTATTGAGGGGGATGACTGTTCAGGAGAAAGCAGCAGTAGCCAGCTCTGTGGCACCAGGACTGGCTCTGAGGTTCACAGGGAAGGGTGAAGGCAGACAGGACTCTAGTGATAGGGGAGTCAATAGTTAGTGGGGCAGACAGGAGATTCGGTAAGCTGCAAAGTGGACTCTGGAATGGTGTATTGCCTCCCTGGTGCCAGGGTCCAGGCTGCAGGGCATTCTCAAGGGGGAGAGTGAGCAGTCAGAAATCATTGTGCATGTTGGTAGAGAAAGGGATGAGGTCCTGTGGAGTGAATATAGGGAGCTTGGGAAGAAGTTAAAACGCAAGACCTCAAGGGCAGAAATCTCTAGGTTTACTTCCAGTGCTACATGCTAGTGAGGGTAAGAATGGGACGATATTGCAAATGAATGCATGGCTGAAAAATTGGTGTAGGGGGGCAGGGATTCAGATTTTTGGACCATTGGGATCTCTTCTGGGGCAGAGATGACTTGTACGATAAGAATGGGTTACACCTGAACTGGAGGGGGACCAATATCTGGCAGGCTGGTTTGTTGGTGGGTTTAAGCTAGATTAGTGTGGGGGAGGGGGGGATCCCAAGCATCAGGGAGGCAAATGAGAGGCTGGAAAGTGATGCAGAAGTCAGTGACAGCGAGTTGAATAGGCAATGACAGGTAGGAGAATGACAGGGAAAGCCTATTGGATCAAGTTGCGTTTATTTCAATGCAAGAGGTCTGACAGGTAAGACGGATGAACTAAGGACTTGGATAGCTACATGGGACTGGGACATATAGCCATTACAGAAACATGGCTAATTGACGGATAGGACTGGCAGCTTAATGTTTTGGGGTACAGGTGCTTTTGGCAAGATAGAGGTGAAGGAAAGAAAGGTGGGGGAAATTGCATTTTTGAAGGGGAGTATCACAGCAGTGATCACAGATGGAATTACTGAAGGATCATCCAGTGAGGCTTTATGGGCGGAGCTGAGAAATAAGAAGGGAATGATCACATTATTGGGATTGTACTACAGGCTCCTAAATAGTCAACAGAAATTAGAAGAACAAATTGACTAATTAACAGCAGCCAATAAGAAATAGTTAGGGTCAAGTAGTGGCCATTTTGGTGTAGGTCAGTGTTAGAGTGGAAAGCTGAGGCTTTGGCTCGGGATGGAACGAGTTCTGGTAAGCTTTCTTTCTTATTGCACAGTTAGAGCAGTAGGGAATGGCAGTCAGGGCAGTGGAATGCTCCTCTTGCAGGATATGGGAACTCCTGCAATGTGCATCTGGCTGCTGCTCCTTGCAAACCATGTTAGGGAACTCCAGCAGGAGCTGGAAGAACTCCAGATCATTCAGAAAGCTGAGGGATTGATTGAGAGGACAGACAGGGAGGCAGTCACACCTAGGATGCAGGTAGCTGGATGACTATCAGGAGAAGGAAAGGGAAGAGACAGTCAGTGCAGGGTATCCCTGTGGCTGTTCCCCTCAATAAAAAGTATACCACTTTGGATACTGTTGGGGGTATGAGCTACCAGCAACAGCAGAGACCTGAAAGCAACATCAGCCGGGTCTCTGGCACTTAGTCTGGCTCTGTGACTCAGAAAGGAAGTGGGAAGAAGAGGAGAGTGACAGTGATTCAGGATTCATTGGTTAGGAGAACAAATAGGAGATTCTGTGGAGGAGAACATGACTCCTGAATGGTACGTTGCCTCTCTAAATAATCTTAAGGTGATTGGAATTTTAAGGGGCATAATTTTAAGATGACTGGAGGAAGGTATGGGGGAGGGGGAATGTCAGGGGAAATTTTAGTTTATTTTTTACAGAGTGGTGGGTGTGTGGAATGGACTGCTGGCAGAGGTGATGGAGGCAGATACATTGGGAACATTTGAGACTCTTAGATAGCGCTTGTCATGAACCAGCAACAAAAGAAACACACTGAGCATGATTCAGTGATTAAAAACTATTTTAATCACTACTTATGATGATACGTAAAATAAAAGTAAAAATGTTAGAATTCAAAAATGTTAAACCTTGAACGTTAACCCCAAAAACTAAACTCTTCATGTGTGTGTGACAAAGTCCCAAACTCCAAGTTCCGGAATGGTTCTTAAAGTTCAGTTCCGCAAGCCATAAGGTGAAACATGAGCAAGGGCTTCTTCAACAACCACCGTTGTCTGAAGATAAGATGTAGACGTAGAGAAACATAGAGTAAATACGAAATCCAAATGTTCCACGATGGAACCCAAGCGACACTTCAGTGTTTACTCAGTAGTGACTTCCTCACCCCAAAAAGCATCCGAATCGTGGTCGTCCACACACAACTACCTGTTTCCTTCTACAGGTCAGCAACAAAGTGAACTCCACTGGATTACTTCCAACTTCCATACATGGATTTCAGTGGCAAACAGTTATTGTTTCTCATCCATCGATAGAGAAAACTAGCAGGCTGATTTCTCTCTCTCTCTCTCTCTCCTTCTTCTGACTTCTCCAACAATGTCATTACATCCTTTATCTTCTATTGATGTAAGCACGCCCCACACACACAAATACACACACTCTCTATCTTAAAGGGACTTTCACTGAGTCTGTAACACGCTCTATTTTTCTATCATTCATGTGGCTATGTTAGATAGTTAGATAGATCTTGGAGCAGGATAAAATGTTGACACAACATCGTGGGCTGAAGGGCCTGTACTGTGCTGTAATGTTGTTGTATTGTGTCAGCCTCTACCACCACCACTGGCAGTGCGTTCCAGGCACCCACCACTCTGTGTGCATATATTTAAAAAAAACACCTCTGACATCTACCCTAAACTTTCCTCCACTCACCTTAAACTGATGTCCTCTGGTATTGGCCATTGCTGCCCTGAGAAAAAGGTGCTGGCTGTCAACTCTAGGTATGCCTCTCATAATCTTGTACACATCTATCAAGTCACCTCTCATCCTCTGTCACTCCCAAAAGAAAAGCCCCAGCTCACTCGACCTTTTCTCATAAGATATATTCTTTAATCCAGGAAGCATCCTCTTAAATTTCCTTTGCACCCTCTAAAGCTTCCACATCCTTCTTATAATGAGGTAACCAGAACTGAATACAATACTCCAAGTGTGATCTAACCAGAGCTTGAGCTGCAATGTTACCTCGTGGCTCCTGAACTCAATCCCACGACTAACGAAAGTCAGCACACCATACACTTTCTTCTAACTCGTGTGGCAATTTTGAAGGATCTATGAACTCTGACCCCAAGATGCCTCTGTTCCTCCACATTGCTAAGAATCCTGCCATTAACCTTGTACTATGCCTTCAAGTTCTATCTTCTAAAGTGTATCACTTCATACTTCTCTGGACTGAACTTGATCTGCCACTTCTCCGCCCAGCCCTCCATCCTGTCTATATCTCATTGTAACCTACGACAACCTTCTACACTATCCACAACACCACCAACCTTTGTGTCATCTGCATAAGATAATAAGAGGCATAGATAGGGTGAATGCAGTCAGTCTTTTTCCCAGGGTTGGGGAATTGAGAACTAAAGGGCATACATTTAAGGTGAGAGGGGAAAGATTTAACAGGAACTTCTTTTTTGTTTTACACAGAGGAGGAGGTTGTGGTTTAAGAGAAAATACAGTGATGAGAGACTGCCTCTGGTCATTCAAGACCCTAGTTACTGTAGTCATTCACTTTCAGTAGAGAGCCTGTATGTACCTGCACACAACAAGGCTCAAAGTTGGGCAAAGGCTTAGATGGCATTCTCACCATACAAATGCCCAGCAATGATCATCTCCAACAAGAGAGTCAAACCAACTACCACTGAATGCCATACCATCAATAACCTGAGGCTGGTCATTGACCAGGCACTGACCTGGACCAGGTACACAATTAATGTGGTTGCTTGAACATGCCAAAGTCAATGGCAAGGGACTCTCCCCAAACTCCTCAAAGCCTTTCCACCATCTCGAAAGGTACAAGTCAGGAGTACTATAGCTGACTGTTCACTGGCCCAGGACAGTAAGCTCCAACAATAGTCAAGAAGTTGAATTTCATTAAAAAGGAATCAGCCCACTAGACTGGCACCCCATCTCCCACTGTAAACTTTCACTAACATGTTATGTTCTGTAACCTTCTGTTACAGATTATCTCTCTTTTGTTAAATCAAGACAACAAATCATCAATACAAAAAATATACAAAACCTGATTGGAAAATCATTCAGTTGGTATTTTACTCCCATTTTCAAAATCTTACCATAGCTGGCAAGCAGTGCAAGGTAGTGGTGAGCCACTTCCTGAACTGCTACAGTCCTTCTGGTACAAGTACTCTCATGTTGCTGTTAGCTAGTGAGTTCCAGGATCTAGACTCGGGGATGATGAAGAATGGCGATATATTTCCAGGATAAAATAGTGTGCAACTTGGAGGATAACCTACAGGTGTTCCTGTGTGTCTGTTGCCACCTTGTCTTTGGTGGTAGAAGTTGTGGGGTAGGAGATGCTGTCAGGGTGGGAAAAAACTGCAGTGCCCTTGATGGTCTAGCTGAGAAGCAAGTGATTGGGTGCCAGTCATTTGAGCTGTTTGGTCCTTGATGGTATTGAGCTTCTAGCATGTTGTTGGAGCTGCACTCAGCATCAGATTTATTATCACTGACATGTGTCGTGAAATTTGTTGTTTTGCAGCAGCAATACAGTGTAAGACATAAAAATTACTCTAAATTACCAAAAAAACAAAAAAAAAATAGTGCAAAAGAGGAAATAACAAGATTGAGTCCAAAGACAGTTCAGAAATCTGATGGCGGATGGGAAGAAACTGTTCCTAAAACTCTGATGCTGGAGGAACTCAAGAGGCCAGGCAGCATCTGTGGAGAAAAGTAGGCGGTCAATGTTTCGGGTCAGGACCCTTCTTCAGCACTGAAGGTAAGAAAAGGGGAAGCCCAATATATAGGAGACTAAACGCAGACTAGGTGACTGTTTTGCAAAACACCTGCACTCTGTCCGTAACCGCGATCTGCATCTCCCCATTGCCAGTCACTTCAACTCCCCCTCCCACACTATCACAGATATGTCAGTCCTCGGCCTCCTCCACTGCCAGGAGAATTCTAGGCACAAACTGGAGGAACAGCACCTCATTTTCTGCCTTGGAACCTTGCAACTTAACGGCATGAACACTGAATTCTCCCACTTTAAGTAATCCCCTCAACCCTGCCCCCCCCCCCCCAACCATGCTTCTTTTCTTCCCTTTTCTAGCGTTTCTCTTTTTTCTACCCCTCCTTTTTCTTACTCTCCTTAACTTTAACCCATCCTCCAGTGAATCTGTTCTCCCCTCCTCCCCCACACCTGCCTATCACTATCTTTTACCTACATCTACCTATCACCACCTTGTGCCCACCCCGCCTCCCCTCTTTTGTCCACCCATCACTGCTCTGCTTTTCCCTCCTATATATTGGGCTTCCCCTTTTCTTATCTTCAGTCCTGAAGAAGGGTCCTGACCCAAAACATTGACCGCCTGCTTTTCTCCATGGATGCTGCCTGGCCTGCTGAGTCCCTCCAGCATCATACTGTTTTTCATCTGCATATTCCAGCATCTGTTTCTCTACTGTTCCTGAAACATTGAGTGTGGGTCTTCAGGCTCCTATACCTCCTCCCTGATGGTAGCAATGAGGAGAGGGCATGTCCCGGATGGTGAGGGTCCTTAATGATGGATGCTGCCTTCTTGAGGCACATTCAGGCAAGCAGAGAATATTCCACGAGTCTTCTGACTTGTGCCCTGTAGATGTGGAAAGGTTTTGGGACTGCACCACAGTCTTTATTGGCATCTTTTGAGCATTGGCATATTGGCTACCCTTACCCCTGGGCTTGCTACAGGGGTAAGAGTAGCCGTATGCCAATGTCAGAAGATGCCAATACATGCCTGTTGACTCATCATTACAAAATCCTCTATCTCAATTATCCTGTACTCCAGATGAAATACATGTATCTGAGCTGCAACTGAATGAGTGTCCACTTGTGTCATGGAGTGTCTCCTTCTCTGCTCTTCGTGCTCAAGGCATGGAAAACTGCCTGGTAAAAGTTCTTGACTATTTGGTAGGAGAAAGGACAGGGTGATAGTGAGGTGAGCAAGATACAAACGTTACAAATTAATGTTGCAGAGTGAGGCAAAAGTGGGACATGAGAAGAGGGAATTTTTTTCCAATAATATCTAATTTCTCAGGTGCTTAAATTTGCTACAAATTGGCCAAAACAGCACAAAGCTCAGGTCTGGGGAAAATTAGAGTTAAGAATCCCATTGTTATTGTTCATAATAATTTAATGCCTGAAGCACTCAAATTCACACACCAGCAGGGAAGTTAATCCAAGGTCATTTCTGGTGTAAGAATAGATTTCCCCCTGCACTTTTAAATTAAGTACAATTTTAACCCAGGACAGAAAAATGAGGAACCATCCTGAACATATTAATCCAAATACCAAAACAAAAGCTAACTGATATTCAAGTAACCAGTATTGCAAATATGATTTGGCTGCATAAGTGCCCTATAATGTATAAACTAAATAAGGAATGGTAATATTTGCTGCAGATTTATACATTAGGTTTTCCATTACAGCTGTCAATTTGATTCATTAATGCACTTAGAGTGATCATACAGGACAATGCTTTCCCCCTTGTGTTACAATTTAAAGGAAAATGGTACCCAAGTGCACGTTGTGAAAGGCAATAATTCATGCACATCTAGCACATGTATCTCTTGTGTATTGCATTGTTAATACTTATTAATTATGCTACAGAGCATGAGAGTTATAAACGCATTGTGATGTAGGAGCTAATATGTTGCCACATCAGTGCTCCATTGAATTTAAAGGATCATAAAGTACAGTGTATAATGGTCTCTGACCTAAACCCACTACAACATTTAAGTATTTGGTTGTCTAGCAGAGCTTTAGCAATTTTGCAGTAGAGGCGGTCGAGATGTGGTTTGATAAAGTTGCACAAAATCATTACGGGTCCAGAATGGGCAAATGTTTCTCATTGGTAAGTGTCAGAAGACGCAGGTTTAAAATGATTGCTAAAATTCCTTCCTCTTATTTTAGACCTATACCCTCTTGTGTTTGACACCTCTACCATGAGAATAAGATTCTGACTATCTAGCCTCTCAAACTTTTATATCAGACCACCACATCATCAATTTAATGGGCTGAATGTCCTCTTTCTGTGCAGTAACAATTCAGATTCAGCAATATTTTCTCCAAGTTGTAGAATCTTTGAACTGAGCAAGACCAATCTTCTTCTGCTTGTACGTAAAGCAATTATCTAATAAGTCCTGCATCTCTTGCAATTTTTATTTAACTTCCTGTTGAAAAGTACTCTCAATTGTTTCCACCACCTTTTCACAAAGTCCTTTCCAGATTATAACAACATACTGCATAATAGCAAATGTTTTCCCCTCCAGGATATATTTAACAATTATCTTAACTACAGCAAGTCTGGTTGCTGGGACATCAACCGGATATGGAAAGAGGTGTTGTATAAAATCAATTGTGAACTTACTGAATTGAGAGGTGAACTCAAGGGGCCAAGTGGTCGACTCCTGCTTCTATTTCTAATGTTCTTTCTAACCTTCTAGTCAGTGACAGTAGTTTCTCCCTAATTATTCTAGACAAACCTTTCATAACTTTGAACTATTTTTTTAAAACTTCCCTGTTCTAAGAAGAGCCACATCCCTAGTAGGAACCTGACCAGTTTCCTTTACCTTTTTGTTTTCCTTCACAAGAAGAGTAATTATAGGATGTACTGCAGATGCGTCTCCCTCAAACTAATCTTCTGGATACACCTGTTTGCGATGTATAACTCAGTACACGTACAAGGTTATACCACAAAATTGAGCTGTCCTTCCTCTGAATTAACTAACATAATTCAACCTCCAGCTCATTCCCCACATCCTTTAAAATTCCTCCGCTTCAACCAACAGCCCAGTTTCTCTTTGCAACAATTGATGGAGTCTACTTCAATAGTAGCAGCACTCTAGGGTTAGAGTTCAGCTTTATTTTTCCTTCATTGATTGACAGGTTGACTACCAACATATCAAAAGTGTTCGGTTGGCAAATAATATCTATACATTCGACTCTCACAGTCACCCGTCAACCAATTTAGTCCCATATTTCTTCAGAGCTTTTCCTCCAAAGCCGGAAGCAATCTCCATATGACAGATTTAGCAGACACAAGCTTCTGTCAAGAGATGTTCATATCAACCTTGTAGAGCTGGTTGAAAAATTAGTCAATTAATCATGACAAGTTTAAATTATTTCTATGTTGTACTAGCATTTGTTTGGGATATCTTTAAAAAAAATCAAGTGCACCTGAAAAACAAAGTAGCTTACAAGGAGATTTCAGCCTCATTTTCAAACATATGAGAATTTCTCAACTTGTTTTGGTGCAGAAACTGTTTTCACTGGCAGAACGGTCAGTATCCAAAGGGCAGAAATTAAGATAATTGGCAAAAGAACCAGAGGGGAGAATATCTTTTAATACAGCATTGTTTTATTGGCACAACGTGTTGTGATAGCAAATTCAATCGTAATAATTAAAAGGAAAATAGATAAAGACTTAAAGTCTTGTGAGTCAGACCAATTAGTTGGTTCTTCCCGAGAGCTAGCACAGGCACAAGCAGCTGAATAGCCGCCTTCTATGCCATAACATTCTATAATAATATTTAGCACACCTCTTTTCCCTCCAAGAAATCATCTGGAAATCAAATTGTGAAATAAGTTCCTGATATTAATATCCGTCAAAGAGAATACCTACTTTCTTTCTAAAAAATTTATCTGAAGGCATTTGTTTTATTTTCCTGAAATGGCTATGACAAAGTATGCTGACGTGGAGGTCAGTTTTATCTAGGGGAATCTGCTGCAATGTCTGACCCCATTTCCTGAAACACGTGTGATACAGGGATACATTAAATAAATTCATTATCTTGTCACTCTCATTGGCATGGAAAGAGCCAGGACAAGCTAAGTGAGATGTGCATAAATGCAACTATTTATTGTAAAAAAAACTATTTATTTTAGAAAGAATTATATAGAAATTAAGGCACTGATACAAGTCTATGATGGTGATATTGCTTCACGCAAGCTTTCTCCCACCCATCTTCGTCTCACTGTTAGCACATCCTTCAATTCCATTCTTATCCAGCTTCCCTTCAGATTCATCCAAAGCTATCTACCTCAGCCGTATTTTGTAATTGAGAAGTCCCACATTCTCTCCACTCTCTGGATGAAGCCAGAGTTTGCTCTTTCATGATTAAGTAATCAAGGGCAAGTATTGCAAGATATCAACTTTATTTTAATAAATATAACTCTATGCATAAAATTTAGAAATACTAAAAGAATAGTTCTGATACCAATCATTAAAAAGATACACAAGGGAATGGCAAATGATAAACTCTTGGCTGCTACTTTGATGCTAATCTTCTGCTTTGGAACTTTTCAAATGTCAGGAAATGTTTTATATTACTCCACAACATTAATATTGTTGGTCGAATATTTGATCAGTTAGGTCTTCTTAAACAAAATTAATTATGGTGTGAACAGGCATATGCTTTGTACAAATAGCAGCGGTACCATCTAATCTCATTTTAAAATGCCAAGCAAAAACACATTGTTTTCAAGGTGCTTTTAATACAGTAGCATTTGGAAAGAATAATTCTGAATGAATTAGTGTAACTACACTGACTGAACTACCCGACCATGAACATATACGGAGATAATTACAAGGATGGCAGAATTCCAAAGAAAAGAGGAACAATAATTTCATTCCCACATATTTTTTAAAAAATCACCAGACTGTAAAAATATGATTAATTGGCAGTCTACCTTGCATGTCATATTTTGGTATATAGAGCTGCATTGAATTTGTAATAATACTGATAAGAAATTGTGAAAGGACTATCCATTAGTGTGCGTTCTGCAGAGGCTCCAGATGCAATATTGTGCTCCATTTAGCAAAATCAAACCAATCAGTGATCCAGTCTAAACATTTTAGTTTGAAGATAAGAATTGTTCAGTCATTTTGAGCTTCATGCATTCACATAACAAATACAGTATTGTATTTGAAGACTTGTTTTTCATTTTTGTATAGATCCATCCCAAGCAAGGATTTTTCTTATACATTATTGAAAATCCTCTGCAGGACACTCATTTACTCACAGCTAAACTTGCTGTTTGTTACAATTTCTGACTAGGATTTTCTGCCAAATCTTCAGTGTAAATAGCTCTGTTAACATTTCCCAAGGCACTTTGAGATGTAATATGTCATTCGAGGAACAAGTTCTTACATCCCTTCAACAACTCCAAGTCATAATTCATATAACAACCATTTGTCAGTGAACTTTTGTATCAAGTCAAATGTTCGTTCCAACACTTTTCAGATATGACATTACTTTGCATATTTATTTTCCTTATCAAAATAGTTATGTGTGCCATTCAAAACTGATCATTGAGTCCAAGGAGTCCACAGTAATTTTGATATTTCCATAAGAGTTGTTGCCAATTTTATTGCCATGCCCTTCCACTGCTTTCTACTTCTTGCTTATTGAGCTTCCTCTCAATGTATATCAGCCATTTCCTTCAATTTCCTCTTCTGATAGTACATTCCCCATCCTGTTTACTCTCTAGGGAAAGAAATTACTCCTGATTTCAACATTATTGTGACTATCATACATTTATGACTTCTATCTTTGGACATACTCTTCTCTACATCTACCCCATCAACCCTTTTTAAATCATAAAGACTTTGTTCAGGCTCTGTTTTCAAGAGCCTGTTCTACGTGATAAGACCCAAGTATTGTATGGAACAAGAACATTACAATCAACGTAGTTCAATACTATCAATGCAACAGCAGTCATTGGGATAAGAATGCATCACCATCATGCAATAAATCTACCAAATTGCTGTCAGTTTTCTGGAAAGAAACATCTTAGAGCCACCAAAATTAGGACCAAGATAAAACTCCAGTAACTTTGACATGAAAAATAATTAACAACTTTTCGTTCGTCAGTCAACATTGGCAACAAAGTCGGGCAGCAATGCCGACAACAGCGCATCCCTTCCCAATGAGCTTATCGCATTCTATGCACATTTTGAACAGAAGGGAATTGGAATTTCACCACCCACCTTGACAGCCTCCAATACACCTAAACCTGCAGTCACCGTTGCGGACTCAAGATCGGTCTTCCAGAGAGTGAACCCGTGGAAAACATCTGGCCCAGATGGTGTCCCTGACTGTATCCTTAGATCCTGTACAGATCAGCCTGCGGGGGTATTTGCAGACATTTTTAATCTCTCCCTGCTTCAATCTGAGGTACCTACCTGCTTTAAGAAGACCATTATCATCCAGGTACCTAAGAAAAACAATATAACGTGCCTTAATGACTGTCGCCTGGTGGCTCTGATATCCACCATCATGAAGCGCTTCGAGAGGCTGGTCATGGCACGCATTAACTCCAGCCTCCTAGACAACCTTGGCCCACTGCAATTTGCCTACCACTGAAACAGGCAGATGCCATCTCCCTCATTCTACACTATCTCTGGAGGTAGACAGCAAAGACATCAACATTAGACTATTGTTTATTGACTACAGCTCTGCCTTCAATACTGTAATTCCATGCAGACTCCGAGACTTGGGACTCAACACCTCCCTCTGTAACTGGATCTTTGACTTTCTGACCAATAGACGGCAAAGAGTAAGGATAGGCAGCAACACGTCCACTACAATTATCCTCAACACTGGTGCCCCACAAGGCTCTGTCCTCAGCCCCTACTCTACTTCCTATACACTCACGACTGTGTGGCCAGTTTCTGCTCTAATTCCATCTACAAGTTTATAGGTGATACCACCGTAGTAGGCCGCATCTCAAATAACAATGAGTCGGAGTACAGGAAGGAGATGGAGAGCCTAGTGACATGGTGTCATGACAATAACTTTTCCCTCAATGTCAGCAAAACAAAAGAGCTGGTCATTGACTTCAGGAAGGGGGGCAGTGCGCATGCTCCTGAGGTCAAGAGGGTTGAGAGCTTCAAGTTTCTAGGTGTGAACGTCACCAATAGCCTGTCCTGATCCAACCACGTTGACACCATGGCCAAGAAAGCTCACCAGCGCCTCTACTTCCTCAGGAGGCTAAAGATATTTGGCATGTCCCCAAACACCCTCACCAATTTTTAATCGATGCCCCATAGAAAGCATCCTATCCAGATGCATTGCATCACAGTTTGTTGTTTTTCAAAAACAAGTTTATTACAAGTACTACAACAAAACACTATAAATAACAACAATAATTAACAACAACTAAATTAAAATATTCCCATCTTCATCTAGGATGCAGTTTATACCCTGTGGTGTCCAACAGTCCCAGAACACCTCCATAGTGCCCATGGACACCGCATGCTCTTTTCCCAAGGATACCTGGGCATGGACGTAACCCCAGAAGATTGCCAGGCAATCAGCTCAGGTGGAGCCTTCAGCTGCCTGCTTCTAGGACCCACGGATAGCTAACTTGGCCAACCCCAGGAGCTAGTTTACCAGGACCACCTCCTCCTGCCCCCTTCCGCACGGGGAGACTGAATATGAAGAGGGTGGGGCTAAAATGCAACCAGAAGGAGAGGAGCAGCACCTTCAGATAGGCAAATAGGGGCTGCAGCCTTGCACATTCCATGTACATATGGTACACTGTCTCCTCCGGCCCACAGAAGTAATAAGCAGCTGGGAGATCCATGTACAGGCTTATAAGCTAGTTGCAGGGCACCGCTCTTTGCAGCACCCTCCACCCCAGGTCCCTGATGTGCAAGGGCAGTACCCCGGAATAGCGGGACCTCCACTGGGACTTCACAGCTTGGTATAGCAACTGCTCTGCTTGTGACTGCAAGAAACTGCAGAGAGTTGTGGACACAGCTCAGCACATCACGGAAACCAACCTTCCCTCCATGGACTCTCGTCTATACTTCCCGCCTCCTCGGTAAAGCAGCCATCATAATCAAAGACCCCACCCACCCTGGGCATTCTCTCTTCTCCCCCTTCCCATCAGGCAGAAGATACAAAAGCCTGAAGGCATGTACCAACATGCTCAAGGGCAGCTTCTATCTGCTGTAATAAGACTATTGAACGGTTCCCTAGTACGATAAGATGGACTCATGAACTCAGAATCTACCTTATGACCTTGCACCTTACTGTTTACCTGCACTGTACTCTCTCTGTAACTGTAACACTTTATTTTGCACTCTTATTGTTTTATCTTGTACTACTTCAATGCACTGTTGTAATGAATTGATCTGTGTGAACGGTATCCAATACAAATTTTTCACGGTACCTCCGTACATGTGATAATAATAAACCTATTTACCAAATTGGGGCTTAATTACTTAAACAACAATAGCATCATTGGAGCACATATTTAATTTGCAGATATAACCTTCTATTTTTCTACAAATTTGACAAGTTTTATTCTTTTTGCAGCTGTATTGAAAGTATAGTAAAGTAGGAAGGAGGACAAAGTAATTGGTAGACTGTTCCCAGTCTTTCTGTTCAGGCTGTACCAGAAAGTTAATGGATCAGGTTTGGAATACAGAGGGCATAAACCTGGCAATTCATCAACACTTCTAAAATGGCAGCAGCTTGGCCCCACTGAATTTGCCTTATAATCGGCAGTGTGATGCCAACGCTCTATTAGCTGTACAGATGAATTTCCAGACATGCGTACTACTTTTTCAGGAACAAGCCCATTAGCTTTCTGGTACAGCCCGAGCAGAAAGACCCTTTGCTCACCAAGTGCTTGGGGAGGTTCTAGGGAAAGTGGCTACGGACAAGAGAGGGTTACTGATCAGAAGGTGGTAACATGCAGGGCCAGCATAAGACATTAGTGGCTAGTAACGGAGGCTGGGCATGGATTATTAGCTTTTCAGGAGAGGTAGGGGAAGCAAATGGAGAGCAATACAGCACAATACAGGCCCTTCAGCCCACCGTAAACCAGGCCAGCAAGTCAGTAATTAACATTAAAAAAAGGTAGCAGAATCAGGTTTCCAGCACTCAGCTGGGCCTGTTGAGGAAGGCATCCTTTAACTTGCACAGCTGCACTCTTAGCAGTGCTATAAAAATCTGCTTAAGCTGCAACAGATATGTGATATGCACACATTAGAGCAACATGACCCAATTTTTCCAACAATGTTTCCAGCAAGCATTGCACAAGGAATAACTTAATTGCATGGATATCCAATGAAAGAAACAACTCATCTGTACAGAAGTGATTCATGATGGGAAGATTGCAGTCTAATTTCTGGAGTGGTGTGTTTCAACCAGATTCTAATTTGGTAAACTTCCACTCAGGAAGCTGAATTTCGTAGAGGCAATACTGAAGGAGACAGGGAAAATTAGTCAGGAATGGGATTGCACTGCAAGTTGGCAATAGAAACAATGGTCCAAAATGGCCTCCTTCTATGTCAGTAAGAAATATGGAGATGCATAATTCAGTTTTTAGGAAATTGTGTCTCAGACACCTGGGTTCACACTTGTTTATCCATAGCAAATTTTCTCCCACATTCTCACATCATATGCTCATATTTCATGTTGCTTAAAGAGATCCCTGACTGTCTGTAATTTACCAATTACATTTAACATTAACTGAATCAATCAAGTCATGTTTAAAAAAAAATTGCTTATACTCCTTCCAAACACAAGAGAGGAATAGCTACCAATTTAAAAGTCAGAATCTGAACTAATCAAGTGCTTCAAAAATTTCCTGATTATCACAATCCTAATAATGAGGTTTGGTTATGGAATAAAAACATCATAGTTCACAAGAACATAAACATACCATCATAAATCAGGTCTATAACAACACTGAGGCATTACTTTCAAAATAACATGATTAAATATTGCCATAAAACTGTAACTTTTTGTACCCTCACTAATACATTTAGTTTAAGGCCTTGGGTCTTTGTGAAGCCTAAAGTTTGATTTTCTTCCCTATACCAACTGAAGAGGATCAATAATTACAACTGTGAAGGCCAGCCTAACCTAACTTGATTTGAGCATGTGGAGAACGTGGGGTCTGAACGTGGGCGGTCTGAGCAGGTGCAAACTCTAAACAATCCCATCATTCTTCTGTGTGGCTCCTCCATTGGAACAATCTGAAAAGCTTTTAGGTGGTGTCATTTTGCAAGTAATTTGAAACAGGATGGATCCCAAATTGTTTTCTTTTTGAAGGAATGTCAACATATCATAGTAAAATTATGTTCAACCACTTCAGAAGGAGTGTGAGAGGTAAGGTGAGAGATTTGAAGACATGCAGATTCCTTGCTTGTACTGACAATGTAGGAATCACAATTGCCACTACAATTTAGTTTTCAGGGTAAAGAAGTATTTATAATTGTCAATGTTTCAAAATAAGCTGAAATGTAAACTTTAAAATATTTTCCTGACAAAAACTTCAAATCTACCTATGCTGCCACCTTCAGGGATCCTCGGACTTGTACATCAAGGTCCTTCTATTCCTTCATACCTCCTCAGGCCCAACCATTAATTGTATCTGTTCTGGTCTGATAAGTACTCCCAAAATGCATCACTTCATGCTTATCAGGATTAAATTTTATCTGGCGTCCCTTTGCCCATCTTATCAATTCTTCTATATCATCCTGTAGCCTAAATACTAGCCTCCTTTCTGTGGACAACACCTCCAATTTTGCATTTTCTGTAAAATAACTGATCATACTTTCTATATTTGCTATATTTGCATCTATATTGTTCCAGCACTGATCCCTGTGGTATATCATTGATCACAGGCTTCCAAATGCAAAAACATTCCTCCTTTATCACAGTCTCCTTCCTGAAACCAAGACAGTATTGGATTCCACTTGCCCTGGATCCCATGAGCTTTAATCTTTTGGACCAGCCACTGATGTGGTACCTTGTCAATGGCCTTACTGAAGCCCATGTTGATGATGTCAACTGCACTGCCTTCATTGACACCTGTTGTGAACACTTTAAAAAAATTCAATCAGATTGGTCAGCCAGAATCTTCCCATAGCAAACCCATGTAGACTATCTTTGATTAACCCCTGCTTTTCTGTGTGCAGATTAATTCTGTCCCTCTATTTTTTTTCCAATAATGTCCCTACTCATATGTCTGTAATTACATTGCTTATCCCTTCTGACCTTCTTGAATAAAGGTACCACAACTGCTGTCATCTAGTCATCTCGCACCTCACCCATGATCAGCAAAGATATAAACATCTTTGTCCAGGCCCCAGCAATGTATTCCCTTCTCATTAGGCCCAAGAAGTTTATCCATCTTTAACCCTACTGTAACATCTAATGCCTTTTCCCTTTTATTGGTAACAATGAGAGTTTAGGGAATTAGGTGCAAAGTTAAAGGACAGGACCTCCAAGGTTGCAATCTCAGGATGGCTACCAGTGCCATGTGCTAGTGAGGCTAGAAATAGGAGGATCATACAGCTAAATACGTGGCTAAGGAGTTGGTGCAGGAGGGAGGGCTTCAGGTTTCTGGATAATTGGGCTTTGTTCCAGGGAAGGTGGGATCTGTTCCGAAGGGACGGTTTACACCTGAACTGGAAGGGGACTAACATACTTGTGGGTAGGTTTGCTAGTGCTGCTCCGGTGGGTTTAAACTAGATTTGCAGGGGGAGGGGAACCAGAGTGTTAGAGAAGAAAGTGAGGAGGAAAATGATCATGCGAGTTCTGCAGGTATGGACAGAAATCAAAGGTTTGTACATGATAGTAATGTTCTCAGGTGCATCTATTTCAATGCAAGGATTATTGTAGGTAAGGCGGATGAGCTTAGGGCATGGATCGGCACGTGGGATTACGATGTTATTGCTATTAGTGAGACATGGTTGCAGGAGAGGCAGGACTGGCAGCTTAATGTTCCGGGCTTCTGTTGCTTCAGACGTGATAGAGGGGGAGGGATGAAAGGGGGAGGAGTGGCATTACTGGTCAGGGAACAGATCACAGCTGTGCATAGACAGGACAGCCCGGAGGGCTCGTCTACAGAGGCCATATGGGTGGAGCTGAGGAGCAGGAAAGGTGTGGCCACACTAATAGGGTTGTATTATAGACCGCCCAATAGTCAGAGAGAATTGAAGGAACATATCTGTAGGGAGATAGCAGACCGATGTAAGAAACAGAAAGTTGTAATAGTAGGGGATTTTAACTTTCCACATATTGACTGGGACTCCCACACTGCGAAAGGGTTGGATGGCTTGGAATTTGTCAAATGTGTTCAGGAAAGTTTTCTAAATCGATATATAGAGGTACCAACGAGAGAGAATGCAATACTTGATCTCCTATTAGGGAACCAGGCAGGTCAGGTGACAAAAGTATGTGTAGGTGAGCATTTTGGGTCCAGTGACCATAATGCAATTAGTTTCAAGATAATTATGGATAAGGATAGGTCTGGTCCTCGAGTGGAGGTTCTAAATTGGAGAAAGGCCAATTTTGTGGAAATGAGAAAGGATCTAGGTAGGGTGGATTGGGATAAGTTATTTTCTGGCAAGGATGTGCTCAGTGAATGGAAAGCCTTCAAAGACGAAATTTTGAGAGTGCAGATTTTGTATGTTCCTCTCAGGATTAAAAGCAAGGGTAACAAGCAGAGGGAACCTTGGTTTTCAAGGGATATTGGTGAGCTGGTTAAGAAAAAGAGAGAGGTGTATAACAGGTATAGGCAACCAGGAACGGATGAGGTACTTGAAGAGTATAGGAAATGTAAGAAAATACTAAAAAACGAAATCAGGAAGGCAAAAAGAAGACATGAGGCTGCTTTGGTAGATAATGTGAAGGTAAACCCAAAGGGTTTCAACAGGTATATTAAGAGCAAAAGGATAATAAGAGACAGAATTGGTCCCCTAGTAGATCAGTGTGGTTGTATATGCGTGGAGCCTCAGGAGATGGGGGAGGTCTTAAACAGTTTTTTTGCATCAGTATTTACTCAGGAAATTGGCATCGTGGATATGGAAGGAAGGGAAACAAGCACTAGTGTCATGGAACATATAGAGATTAAAAAGGAGGAGGTACTTGATGCTTTACAGTGAATAAAGGTAGATAAATCCCCAGGGCCTGACAAGATATTTCCTCGGACCTTAAGAGAGACTAGTGTAGAAATTGCAGGGTCCCTGGCAGATATATTTAAAATGTCCTTAGCCACGGGAGCAGTGCCAGAGGACTGGAGGATAGCTCATGTTGTTCCATTGTTTAAGAAAGGCTCGAAGAGTAAACCGGGTAAATACTGGCTAGTGAGCCTGACATCAGTAGTGGGTAAATTATTGGAAGGTGTTGTGAGAGATAGGACATATAAGTATTTGGACAGCCAAGGGTTGATTAAGGATAGTCAGCATGGCTTTGTGCGTGGTAGATCGTGTTTAACGAATCTTGTGGAGTTTTTTGAGGAGGTCACTAAGAAAGTAGATGAAGGTAAGGCTGTGGATGTTGTCTACATGGACTTTAGTAAGGCCTTTGACAAGGTCCCACATGGGACATTAGTTCAGAAAGTTCAGTCAATGGGTATCCATGGAAAGGTTGTAAACTGGATTCGAAATTGGCTGAGTGGGAGAAGACAGAGAGTGGTTGTGGATGGTTGTTTCTCAGATTGGAGGCCTGTGACTAGTGGTGTGCCTCAGGGATCTGTGTTGGGGCCATTGTTGTTTGTTGTATATATCAATGATCTAGACGATAATGTGGTAAATTGGATTAGTAAATTTGCGGATTACACTAAGATTGGAAGTGTAGTGGACAGTGAGGAAGGCTTTCAAAGCTTGCAGAGGGATCTGGACCAAATGGAACTTAATGCAGACAAGTGTGAGGTGTTGCATTTTGGAAGGACAAATCAAGGGAGGACATACACAGTAAATGGTAGGGCACTGAGGAATGCGGAGGAACAAAGGGATTTTGGGAGTTCAGATACATAATTCCTTGAAAGTAGAGTCACAGGTAGACAGGGTTGTAAAAAAGGCTTTTGACATCCTGGCATTTATAAATCAAAGTATTGTGTATAGGAGTTGGAATGTTTTGGTGAGGTTGTATAAGTCATTGGTGAGACCAAATTTAGAATATTGTGTGCAGTTCTGTTGGCCAAACTACAGGAAGGATGTCAGTAAGATTGAAAGAGTGCAGAGGAGATTTACAAGAATGTTGCCAGGTCTTCAGGAGTTGAGTTATAAGGAAAGATTGAGCATGTTAGGACTTTATTCCTTGGAGTGGAGAAGAATGAGGGGAGATATGATAGAGGTTTATAAAATGATGAGGGGCATAGACAGGGTTAATGCAAGTAGGCTCTTTCCACCTAGATTAGGAGAGATAAGTATGAGAGGACATGGCTTTAGGGTGAAAGGGGAAAGGTTTAGGGGGAACATTAGACAGAACTTCTTCACTCAAAGAGTGGTGGGAGTGTGGAACGGGCTGCCATCTGATGTGGTAAATGCGGGCTCGCTCTTAACTTTTAAGAGTAAATAGGATAGATACATGAACGAGAGAGGTCTGGAGGGTTATGGGCTGGGGGCAGGCAAATGGGACTAGCCGAATAATGTTTTGGCACAGACTAGAAGGGCCGAATGGCCTGTTTTCTGTGCTGTAGTTTTTCTATGGTTCTATGGTAACTTGTTCTGGACTTTTACCATCCTCTTTCCTGAATTCTCCAGCTGCAATATCCTTCTTCTTGGTGAATACAGATGAAAAGTATTCATTTAAGACCTCACTAAGGTCCTCCTGTTCCAAACACGCATTGCCTGTTTGGTCCCTAATGGAGCCTTCCCATTCCCTGGTTACCCTCTTGCTCTTAATGTACTTATAAAATGCTGTGTGATTTTTCTTAATCTTGTCTACATGTGATATTTCATGTCCCTCTTTGAGCTCCTAATTTATTTTTTATGTAATCCCTTACACTTTTTATATTTCCTGAAGGGCATCCCCTGTTTTCAGTTCCCTGTACCTACCATTTGTTTTTTTTTCCCTTTATCCAACCCATGATATCCCTCGACATCCAGGGTTCTTTGGACTTATTATCCTTGCCTTTCACAATTATGAGAACATATTGGCCCTGAGCTTTCATGATTTCACATTTGAATGTCAAGTACTAGACATTTAAGGTGAGAGGAGGAAAATTTAAAGGAGATGTGCGGGACAAGTTTTTTTTTACACAGGAATGGGCTGCCAGAGGTAGTGGTGGAAACAGATCCAATAGTGGTGTTTAAGAGGCTGTTGGACACATGAATTTGGTATTGGTATTGGTTTATTATAGTCACTTGTACCGAGGTACAGTGAAAACCTTGTCTTACAAACCGATCGTACAGGTCAATTCATTACATAGTGCAGTTACATTGAGTTAGTACAGAGTGCATTGATGTAGTACAGGTAAAAACAATAACAGTACAGAGTAAAGTGTCACAGATACAGAGAAAGTGCAGTGCAATAAGGTGCAAGGTCGCAACAAGGTAGATCGTGAGGTCATAGTCCATCTCATTGAATATGCAGGGAATGGAAGGATATGGACTATGTGCAGGCAGAAAAGATTTAGTTTAATTCAGCATCATGTTAGGCACAGACATTGTGAGTTGAAAGGCTTGTTTCTGTGCTGTACTGTTCTAAGTTCTGTGTTCAATGTTCTCTGAATGATTCCCACTTGTTGGATGTAAACTTCCCGTTGCACCCAGTCAACTTTTGCCAGGTCCTGTGTTACGATATTGAAATCAGCCTCCCCCCACTTCAGAATTTCCAGTCCATCCTTGCCTCTTTCCATATGTACATTGAAATTGAGTTTTGCATATTATCTCCAACATGGTCTTCCACTGATACTCGATTTGACTCAACTGACAGAAAGAGAAAGGTAGAAGTAAATCATTACAGCGAGAGTGAGCAATTTTTTTGGGTTAATCTGAGAACGTAACATCAGAAATACAAGAATAAGCCATTTGACTCCATGAGACTTGTCCACCACTTGATAAGATCAAGACCAATTTGGTCCTCAGATCTACTTTCCCACCTGATTTCCATATCCCTTGATTATCTTAGTGTCTAAAAATCTATTAATCTCAGTTTTAAATCCACTCAATAACTGAGCATCCACTGCCTTCTGTGATGGAGCATTCCAGAGATTTCTTCTGGGAGGAGTAATTTCTTATGGGAGAATTAATTTCTCCTCACCTTAGTCTAAAATTACCAGCCCCTTCTCCTGACATGCAGTCTGGACTCACCAACCCAAGGAAATGGTACCTGGGCAAATATGATGTCAGTCCCTTTCTGAACCTTATGTAGAACATAGAATGGTACAGCACAGTACAGGCCTTTCGGCCCACAACATTGCGCCGACATTTTATCCTACTCTAAGATCTATCCAACCCGTCCCTCCAGCATAGCCCTCCATATAGCTCATTCTTCTGAATCCCATGCGTATTGGCTGATTTTGCTCAAATCTCTCCTCTAGAAGAAAGCCATCTCTTCTCAGGAATTAATCTATGCTGCACCAGTTCCAAGTAAGGCATTAGGAATAGAAACTAGAACTGCAAGCTAGAACTATATATAATTTCAGCAAGACCTCATTGATTTTCTGCTCCAATCGCTCACAATAAAAACAATGCATCATTTGTCTAATTGCTTGTTTTACCTGCATGTTTACATTAGGCATTTCATGAACCAACAGACCCAAATCCCTCTTTATATCAACATTGAGTAGTTCTTCATTTTTTTTATATGTTCTATTTATTTATTCTTCCTACATGTGCACTGCCTTGCATTATTCTCTATTCTACCTTCTTTCCAACTCAATTGACAGGCTCTTCACACCATACCACACTTTCCCTCCTAGCTTTGTATCATCAGCAAACCTGGATGATTTGTACTCAAAAGTAAAAAAAATATTTGCTTAGACTAACAGTTATGCAATTACACAGTGCCCTTTACAGCCTTAGGATGTCTGAAAAAGCTTTACAGCAGTGAGGAGCTTATGAAATGCCGTCATTGTTATAATCCCTCAAAAACTGCAAGCAATATCCACACAGCAAGGATCTGCAAACAGCAATGAGATCATCAGATTATTTTTTTTGTGTGGCATTGGCTGGGAGAATAAATATTGTCCAGAACCCCAGCTGGAGCTCCCCAACCATGATATTATTTTACATCTACACAGTGCAGACAGCATCTCTGTTTAACATATCCTCTGAAAGACCATGCAGATGTTTGTGTAGCAGTGGTATCTCCCTGCAGTGTGTATTTGTTTGTATTTGGTGAACTAATCAATAAACACTGTCTCTGGGGACCTCTTAAGAACATGATTCCAGATTATCTTACTTCCACCACCAACATGCAGTCGTCTATTGGAGCCAAGAAACTCCTGTCTTGCTTTTCTCTCTTACTCAAATAGTCTAGCGTGGTCTGCTAATGCTGTTTCATGAAGTCCCACAATGATCATAATCTTCTCTTGCAAAGTTCCCAAATCATGTGCTGTGTCGTATTCAGGATGTGATATTGTTTCAAGTTATTGCAGGATCTCAGCCTGTGAACTTAAGAGGGGCCCCTTAAAGGGAGGTAAACACAACCCAAGCAGCAGAGTGCTGGAAGGACTCAGCAGGTCAAGCAGCGTTTGTGGAAGCAAAAGGTGTAAATCGACATATCAGTACTGGGAGGAACAGGAAAGATTGCCAGTAAAAGAAGAGCAGCACGAAGTGGGGTGGGATAAAGGCTGATAGATAGATCCAGATGGGAGGGGATGATGGGCAGAGGTAACCAGGTGGAGGAGGGGAACGGGATGGATGAAGAAAGGGAAGAGAAAACTACGTAAATGTAGAGAAATAAATGTAGAGACAGACATATCCCAGTTGTATTATTTGTATATATTATGAATAAGGAATATATTTGAAGTGAAAAAGTAAGAGCCTCAGGTTTGCATCTCATTTTGAGACACACTATTACTGGCCATAGAGGGTATATCCTTGTTTTATTTTATCATTTGCTTTTCCTTCACCCTCCCACTTTCAAATTTTTGCTCCTGTAAAGACACTGACTCTCATTGGGTTACTGTTCCATGTATCAGGTAGTCTACAAGGATGCCCTACCGTGGTGGATGAGCCAGTCTGCCGCCGAATTGGGAGAAGGGACATCGCACCTGATCCTCATCCTGCCCACACATGCCACTGAGAACAAGAGACGCTAGATGGAGGTCAAAGGCCGGGATACTCTGACTTTAGGTGATCAAGGCTGATCCAATCCTGTAAACAGATGAAGTGATTTGATAGCATAAACATAAATAAATTATTTTCTGCGATAGGAGAGTCTCGAAGATGGGGCATATTCTTTAAATCATATCACAGGAACAGTCCCTTCGGCCCACTGTGTCCACATCAACCATCCACCACTCATTTTACATTAATCCTTCACTAACCCAATGTTTTTTCTCATTTCCATCAACTCTTCCCAGATTCTATCACTAGATAGGTGTTTGTGGGAGCAGAGCACCATGGGTGTGGTTCTCTGAAAGTGGAAGATTCAATGTTCACGTCACTGGGCTGTATACATCTCATGTTCTGCTTGGGTAGCTTACAACCCAATGGTATGAACAGATTCCAGATTCAGACTCCAGCATCTGCAGTCTATTTTGTCATCACAATACAAGCAGCACTCTTCCGCCAACTGCAACATGCTGATACTTCTGGAATGGCTGCTGCAATGATGGGAAGAGAGTGTTCCTGGGGTCTCAGAGAGGGATCTGGACTAGTTTGAGGAGAACCGTTCCCTTCCCCACAACCCCCCCCCCCACTTCACCACTCCAACTGCAATAGTGAGCAACAAATTAAGATGGGGCAGAGATTAGCGGAAACCTGGTGTAATCCTGAGGCTAGGGAAATGGGATCTACCTTAACCTCGCCTTACATGGGCTAAGCATCCCAGGCATTCTTGTGAGCCTGTATTTGAGGTTGCAGGAGGTCACAGATCCGAGTGGGGACTTAGTGAATTGTAGCCTTTCCCCAGAGAAGTGTAGATTTGAGTATGCATTCCTGGGTGATTAAGGTATTGGGTCATGAATCCATCTATTCTCTTTTCGTGTGCCTTCCATATTGCCTGTGGTGCTTTTATCCCTATGATGATCCCTATGCTATCCAGTAAGGGAAATGTTTAGTGGAAGTCCATTTGGAGTGCAGCAAAGTCATTGAGGATACGAGGAAGGCTCAGTCTATGCATGAGCAGTGTGTAGATTAAGCAGTGAGGCTGCAGAATGCCATGGAGCAGCTTGGCAAAATATGTAGTCTGAACATTTGTCCTTTCTATTGGAGAAACAATTAGAAAAAGCAGGTTGTTTTGCCAATAAATAATAACTGTCATTTTTCAGGTGAGGGTGAACATCAATATTTTTGACATCATTTGGACGGAGTCTTGCACTTAGAACCCTGTTTCTTGCACCAACAAAATTCCCACTGGAAAGTATAGGGTCAAGTTACCCACTGTGCAGGAATCAATTTCCCCTACTCCAGGTTACATCAAATTTCAGCTGCATGGCTCAGATTTTTTCTTGTGAAAAGAAATCTACAAGTTAGGATTGGTTTATTATTGTCACATGTACTGAAGTACAGTGCAAAACTTGACTTGCTTACCATTCATACAGATTAATTCATTACAACAGTGCATTGAAGTAAGGTAAAACAATATCAGAGTGCAGAATAAAGTGTTACAGTTACAGAGAATGTGCAGTGCAGGTGGACAATAAGGTGCAAGATCATAACAAGGTCGATAGTGAGGTCCAGAGTCCATCTTAACATACTAGGGAACGGTTCAATGGTCTTATAACAGCAGGATAGAAACTGTCCTTGAGCCTGGTGGTACGTGCTTTCAGGCTTTTGTATCTTCTGCCCAATGGGAGGGGGGAGAAGAGAGAATGTCTGAGGTGGGTGGGGTCTTTGATTATGAGGCAATGAAAAGTGTAGACAGAGTCCATGGAGGGAAGGCAGGTTCCACGATGTGCTAAGCTGTGACCACAACTCTTTGTTGTCACAGGCAGAGCAGTTGCCATACCAACCCATGATGCATCCAGATAAGATGCTTTCTATGGTGCATTGATTAAAAATTGGTGAATGTCAAAGGGAACATGTCAAATTTCTTTAGCTTCCTGAGGAAGTAGAGGTGCTGGTGAGCTTTCTTGGCTATGGCGTCAACGTGGTTGGATCAGGACAGGCTACTGGTGATGTTCACTCCTGGGAACTTGAAGCTCTCAATGCTTTCAACTGCAGCACCATTGATGTAAACAGGAGCATGTGCACCGCCCCTTTTCCTGAAGTCAATGACCAGCTCTTTTGTTTTGCTGATATTGAGGGAAAGGCTGTTGTCATGACACCATGTCACTAGGCTCTCCATCTCCTTCCTGTACTTAGACTCATCATTATTTAAGATATGGCCCACTACAGTGGTATCATCTACAAACTTGCAGATGGAGTTAGAGCAGAATCTGGTCACACAGTCATAAGTATATAGGGAATAGAGTAGGGGGCTGAGGACTCAGCCTTGCGAGGCACCAGTGTTGTGGATAATCGTGCTGGAGGTGTTGCTGCCTATCCTTACTGATTGAGGTCTGTTGGTCAGGAAGTCAAGGACCTAGTAGCAAAGGGAGGTTTTGAGTCCCAGGTCTCGGAGTTTGGACATGATACCAACCTGGTACCTCAGATTGAAGAAGGGAGAGGTTAAAAATGTCTGCAAATACCCCCACCAGCTGATCTGCACAGGATCTAAGGACACGGCTAGGGACACCATCTGGGCCAGATGCTTTACGCAGGTTCACTCTCTGGAAGACTGACCTTGCATCCACAATAGTGACTGTGGGTTCAGGTGCATTCAGAGTGGTGACATTCCAATCCCCTTCTATTCAAAATGTGCATAGAATGCGTTAAGCTCATCAGTAAGGGATGTGCTGTTATCAGCGATGCTGCCTGACTTTGTTTTGTAGCCTGTAATAGCATGTAAGGAAACACTATTGAAGGACTGCCAGTATGTTTGTAAATTGCTGGGGTAGATTCTTTGTGTAAAAGGTGGAATTACAAGTCGCAACCTGTTATATATCTCCCTCCCTATTTTTATTTCCAGTGACTTTTTTGGGGAGGAGATTGAGGCAGCGAGATAAGGTGATGAGTCCAAGATGATCAGATACTTGCTTGCTTACTTATTACAATGTGGAAGAAATTCATTCAGCCCATCAGGATCCATGCTGGTATTGGCTGTTTTCCACTCTTGGACCTAGTCAACACCTTCTTCAAGAGAATTAATTCTGACTTCAAATACAGAATGCAAAGTAAACCCTTTGATGTCTTCATCCAAATTCTTGAAGCACACAAGTACTCTGAGCAATTATCATATAAAGAAATATACGGTATTATGCATTTCCCTTAAGACTTCTATAGAATTCCAGTCATGCACCATTGTTGATGTCATACCATGGCCTATCAAGTGATTGCTACTATGGGGACCCTAAAAGTGAGACCATTCTTTCAAAGTATGAGATGCCATATTGCTGCCTCCTGGTTCCAGGATCCTGGGGGACACCCTGACTTTGAGTGCTGTCTCTCTGGAGTTTGCACCTTCTCTCCGTGATTCCATGGGTACCCCCTGCAGTCTCCAGTTTTCTCCCACATCCCAAAGATGATCCCACATCCCTTGTGATCCCAAGGATGTGCTAGTAGGTTAATTGGCCACTGTAAATTACATCTTAATGCAGGTAAATGGCATAAGAATCAAAGGAGTGATGATGGTCATATGAGAGAGAATAAGTTGCAGGGCTATCGGGAAATAAAGAGGGAGCGAGGGATTGTTCTGTTGGGAGCTGGCATGAACCCAGTGGACTGAGTGACCTCCTTCTAGGTCACATTAAGAAAGTAAGCAGGCAAATGAGCACTTGTCAGTGAAAGTAGTCAATGAATCATACATTCTCCAGCACAACAGAAAACAAGGAGCATAATTAGTTAAAATTTACACTCTTAACCACCCCAAGAATAAACAATTTAACTATTGCATTATTTCTTGCTGAAGACAAATCCACAAGCCTTTAGTATGTAAAAATAAAGATAACAGTTCGAACACTCAAAGTTAAATTGGATCCTACGTACAACGAGGAAAAATATACTGTACTGTCCCATTATGTCTAGAATGTCTTCTTCAATAATGCAACATCATTCAGCATTTAGAATATTCTGAATGGTTCCTGGGAAATATTATAAATATTAAAAATACTTTAGTTCTTTTTAGTGCATCCCTCACACTTTATATAAAGTCCACTCACCAATCATTGTATCCTTCAAATGCTCCCTTTACAATGACTTAACTTCCAGCCTTCTCTGAGCAATGCCAGAGGAGAACTGTTAGTTTTACATCTATTTATATTCATCCTAATAGATTTCTTCAAAGGCATGTGGATCTATTTTTTTTCACCTAAACAAATGTCATCTGCATGAATCTTTGATACCACTGTTTCTACTTTGTTTGCATTTTAAAGTATTTTTTTGTTTAAGTATGCTAATAACTTCAGCTGGGAAAAGAGCCACTCAGTTCCTGGGCCCAGGCACTGTGAGGGGATTGAATTAACAGACAGTAGACCCTATAATGTTCCCAGCCTTACATTAATCACTTTGATTCAGCTCACATTAATTAAACTTTATCGAACTGTTGGTCTTAGACACTCCGCCAAATTAGCTCTTCAAACATTTCACCAGTGTTTACAATTCAAAGCAAATTATCTTTTTTTTCAAAAAAAAGTATATATAAACAGATGGTGTTACCCAAATAGCTTTTAATATCAATAATAATTCTGGTTAACAGTAATTTTTGAAAAAATGGTTGTTTTAATAAATAATCTTGATAGCGTTTTCTGCCAGTCCTCTTCACAATTAGTGTTCACAAGTCTACGTGAGAATAAAAATATTCATCTGAAATTATCCTGGAGGAGAAAAGCAGAGGGCCACAGCTGGCCGGGATAAGATTGGCAGGAATCCTCTTTGCAGATCTATCTGGATCGCACCAATCTTCAGATCAATCGATTGGATGGCCACCTCCCAAGGCATTTCCCATATACAAGACTGGAATTTGTTGAGGAAATTGCTGGATTTAATCATTTTTCAGGACTTGGGCATCAACAGCTAGGTCAGTGTTTGTTGCCCATCCCTGACTGCCAGCCAATAAGCTTGAGAGTCATCCACACTAATGAGGTTTTAGAACCAAATAGTAGTTTTGTGGTCATTATTATCTATGAATGTATTTTTATAAATTCTACACCTGTGATGGTGGGATTTGAACTTGGGTTTCTGGATTATTGGTGCAGTATCGTAACCACTACACCATGACTTTACCCTTGTCCTTGCTCTTATCAGTGCATAGAAAAGTCAGCAAGTTGGGGCAAGAAAGATGTCCTTCATAAGTTGCGACACCACAGGAGGTAGGAAGAATTGTTTTGCTCCTCTTTTGGTCTTGTAAAAACAAGAGTCTGTCTTCTTCTCTTCATGAGTTTCATGAAGTAGCAGCATTTCCAGCATTAAAATGAATTAAACCTGCTGCAGAAAGCAAGGGCTGATACTAATCGGGTCATTTTAAGGAGGAAAATTATGTTCCTCTACTCCACTCAAATTCTGTGGCCAGAAAATCTCTTTCTCAAGCAGCAGCTCCTTCAGCATCCCCCGGATGGTAAAGTGTCCCCTGAAAAGGGCAGAACAATTTAAACTTGATCTTGGCCCACTTATCACTGACACTGCTCCATGTCAGCTGCACAACCTTGCAAAATTACCAGTAGAATACAAAACAAGGAAATTGAATATGTATAACCAGAATGGGCCACATTTTGCTGAAGCAGCTCTTCAGGATCGGCAGAAAAGAGACAGATGACCAGATCATATCACAGAACCAATTCCCAAAGATCATCTGTCTTTAGTCGTTGAATGCAGGATAAATATTGGCAAGGGAAACTTTCTCAGCTTTTGTTTTGGCAGGATCTTTTACATTTATTTCGGAGAGTAAACAGAGCTTTGGTTTAACATCTCATCCTAGAGACTGAACCTTCAACATTGTTTTAGTGTCATCAGCCAAGTCAAAATAACGGAGTGAGAGATGATAACTTAGTTTCTTCTTTTCTTGTCAACTTATTCCTTCTCTTCTCTGCTGGAGGCATTGTGCTCCGAGATAACATTTAGGAGCCTTGTGCCTTCCATGCTTTGAGCAACCATTGTATGTGTGAGCCCCCATTGTACGTCTGAGCCCCAGCTGCCAGTGTTGCTGAATAGAATGACATCACGTCACGTATTGAATAGATATCCTCCTACTTTCTTTGAGACATTCTGTTCTCCAATTAAACATTCCACTGATAGGTTAATAAACTCTGACATTTATCCCAGTTGTAAATGGCTCATCGGCTGTTTCAGAAGCATTAAACAGTCATTATTGGAAACGCTTTTAAGTGAGCTGTTAGTTCCTGTTGCTATTAACCACTTCACATTCTCAGAAATCACTTTTCTCAATGGCTTGTATTTGTATGTTTTCATTATTGATTCCCTAATCTAGCAAAACACAAGCATTCTGCATATATTCCCCCAGAAAGATAAGAAATATAGCCCTGCAATTATGTGTGTAAATCTTCCTGAATGGTAGCATCCTTACAGCAATGGAAGGTTATTCCAATGTGCCGATAGTCTTAATTAATGATGCCAATATCTACAAAAAATGCTGGAAAAGCTTAACAGGTCAGGCAGCATCTATGGAAAGAGAAACAGTTAAAGTTTAGGATAAACTTATACAGACCTAATACACCCTATATTCACCCCAATACAGACATTGCCTTTTTTCCATACGTTGCCCTCCCCCAAATTCTCTACCACCCAGACCAACTTGCTTTTTCTCTTCCTTAGTTCTCATGAAGGGCCTTTGACCAGAAACATTAACTGTTTCTCTTACCACAGATGCTGAGTTTTTCCAGCATTTTCTGTTTGTATTTCAGATTTGCAGTATCTGTGCTTTTTTTTTGCCCAATTTTCATGTCAATAGCTACATGTTGGCCCACTGCTAGAATCAGAATCAGGTTTATTATCGTGAATAAACATATGTCGTGAAATTTGTTTTTTTGCGGCAGCAGTACAGTGCAAGACATAGAATTACTATAAGTTATGAAAATAAATAAATAGTGCAAAAGAAGAATAACGAGGTAGTGTTCATAGACCATACAGAAATCTGATGGAGGAGGGGAGAAAGTTGTTCCTGAATCATTGAGTGTGGGTCTTCAGGCTCTTGTACCTCCTCCCCAATGGTTGTAATGTGAAGAGGGCATGTCCCGGGTGGTGAGGTCCTTAATGATGTATGCCACCTTCTTGAGGCATCGCCTCTTGAAGATATCCTCGATGGCGGGGAGGGTTGTGCCCATCATGGAGCTGGCTGAGTCTACAGCCCTCTGCAATTTTTTTTTGATCCTGTACATTGGAGCCTCTATATCAGGTGGTGATGCAACCAGTCAGAATGCTCTCTACTGTACATCTGTAGAAATTGACATACCAAATCTCCTCAAACTAGTAGAGCCACTAGCATGCCGCCTTCATGATTTCATCAGTGTGCTTGGCCCGAGATAGATCCTCTGAGATGTTGATGCCCGGGAACTTGAAGCTGCTCACCCTTTCAACCGCTGACCCCTCGATGAAGACTGATGTGTGTTCTCCTGACTTCCCCTTCCTGAAGTCCACAATCAATTCCTTGGTCTTGCTGACACTGAGTGTGAGGTTGTTGTTGTGACACTACTCAATCAGCTGATCTATCTCATTCTTGTATGCCTCCTCATTGTCATCTGAGATTCTGCCAACAATAGTGGTGTCACCGATGAATTTATAGATGACGTTTGAGCTGTGCCTAGCCACACAGTCATTAGTGTAGAGAGAGTAGAGCAGTGGGCCAAGCACACATCCATGAGGTGCGCCTGTGTCGATTGTCAGCGACAAACAGATGTTACTACTAATCCGCACTGACTGTGGTCTCCCGATAAGGAAGTCGAGGATCCAGTTCCAGAGGGAGGTACAGAGGCCCAGGTTAGATCACTAGAAAAGTCTAGCAAGGATTTCCCTCATGGAAACTTGTGAAAATTTCAGGTGTGGTAACTCTAGGAATGAATTATGCTCAGGAATTTCTGAAAATGTATAATTTGTCATGAACTTATGCAATCAGAGTCCCGAGGAAGCTGTCTGGTCATGCCCTTGCCGGCTTTACGAAACAACATTCCAGATCTTTTCCTCTTAAACCTGTGTCTTCTGATAACCAAATCTTCTGTTACTTGAAATAGTTTCTCTAAATGTACTCCACTAAAACCTTTACTGATCTCGGAAATTTCCATCAAATTTCCTCCGAACTTCCTCATTTCCAGTGCTAGCTTTTCCACTGAAGCTGTCTTTTCCAGTCAGCTTTCTTTGTCCTTTTTACCATACATTTTATATTCTACATTTTAAAGTCTTATCCATTTTTAATTTGACACTGCTCTTGTTAGTTGACATGGTTTGTTTCAATATGATAGAAGTATGACATAAATATGGTGTCCAGCATTCATAGTTTCACTTCATAAGCAATATTTAGTATTATGATAAGCAATCAGTATGTTCTAAGGGAATTATTTCTATGTACAGCCCATGACACTCTTTCTGATCAATTCAGTATTAATTTTGGCACACTAACCATCAGGATAGCTACCTAGTCTACAGAACCTGATATATGTTCTAATAGGTTCTGATTTCTGGCCTAGCTCCTGCAGGAACTGCAGGTCTAATTTCCATGTTGACAGCAATGTTCTGTATAAGTGCAGAGAATGCTTAATGATTTGTCTAATGAGATCCTTAGGGTTGGAATGATGGCAGTAAAGCTTGTGTTAAGCATGAATGTGTTGCAGAATGATCATTGTAGCAAAAGTATTGATGGATTTGATGCTGCGATAAAATGAAATATGTGTCTGGTGCCCTTTCCTGAACAAGTGTCGAACGTGAAGACTGTGTGACTCATTCTTGATGTTAAGTACATCCATCAATCTCACATTTACCCTGTGCATGCTTCACATCCAGATCTCTCCAGATTTGGTGGCCTTTTAGATGAACAGCAACCAACTATCAAGGGGCTTAAGTTAATTGTACACTGAGAAATTACACCTTTACTTGAACTTGCCACATTTCCTTATACACTATGTAAGTGACCTTTTTATTTTGCCATACTCCACTCATTGTGTGGGTTTGTGAATAGTGTTTGGAACTAATGTAATCTGGAGTAATAAATGGCTAATCCCTGAATATTGATAAAGTTGACTAGTGGCACACTGTGGCTTAAAAGACCAATCCTGAAACTCAGTTAATAAGAGCCCAATAGATTCTACTACAAATGTTTCCTCTGTTCACAACTGCAATGTCAACCAGTCAGTCAAGCATTTGGATTATACTTCAGCCACTTAATATAATGGTAAAGATTACTTTCATAAGGGCAAATAGGACTAAAACAGAACTTTGGAAGAACTCAACAGACCACGCAGGCAAAAGGTGAAAGTCAACATTTTGGGTCAAGACCCTGCGTCAGGACTGAGAGGGAAGAGAAAACATAGACAATATGTAGCAGTACAAGGGGAGCTGGATAGAGCTTGACAAATGATAGGTGGAACCAGATGGGGAGGGGATTATAGGCAGATGGAACCAGGTGGGGAGAGGGAGATGGGAGACATGAACAAAGGGAGAAGAAAACAAAATGGATGGATGAATGTGTGGGGGAAGAGAATGCAAGGAGTCTGGATTACCTGAAATTGGAAAATTCAATGATCATACAATTGATTTGTAAACTGTGAATCCAAGCAGAATATAAGATGTTGAACTTTCAATTTGCTTTTGGCTTTTCTGTAGCAATAGAGAAGGCTGAGGACCGACAGGCCGGTGTGGTCTTCACATTCGACACTTGTCCATCTGCCCGTCAACCCCTCCCCTTTCATCTGGTTCCACTTATCACCAACCAGCCTCTATCCACCCCACCCCCACCCCTTGTACTTCGAACATAAACAGCATAGAACAGGCCCTTTGGCCCATGATGTCTGTGCCAAGCATGATGCCAAATTAAACTAATCCCTTCTGCCTGCACATGATCCATATCCCTTCATCTCTGCATATTCATGTGGCTATCTAAGAGCCTCTTGAACACCACTGTATATTGGCTCCCTTTCCTATTTCATCTCATTCCTTGTGCAGGGTCTTGACCCAAAACTTGCCTCCACAGATGCTGCTTAACTTGCTGAGTTCTTCTAGTGTTTTGCTTTTTGTTCCAGATTCCAGTATCTGCAGTCTCTTTTGCCCATTAGGACTAAGTTCTTTTTCCTTTCATGTCAGTGAGCTAATGAACCAGTTTCACTTTATGTGTACTTCACTGTTAAATGACCCTTTTCTTCAACTTGATTATGAAGCTAGTAGATCTGGTGTTTTTTAAACCAGTGAAGGATATTGTAAAAATAAATTTAATCGAAACATGCCTTTTTTATATATCCATGAATAAAATTCTTCCATTCTAATGATTCCATATATTCCAATCTCCAAACAGACAAGTTCCTATTAATTCAGGCTCTGACCCAACAATTGCTCACATTTGCTTCTCAATTAAAACTCCTCATGTAGCTGATTGTATGTCCATTCAGGTGAAGCATTATTGATGGTTCCTTTTGAAGAGTAATCATTAATGTGCAAGAAATTGTTATGTGTTGGAAAAAGTTTTCTTCAACTATGAGCTAATTTTTCCAAGAACTTTTGAAGGATTGGAATAATACCGCCCTACTTCAAAGAGGACCAACAATCTAATTATCAGTGGTAAAGATTATATGTTTGAGCCTCAATCCAGAGGCTTGTGTCCAGGGAATAAGGAAGTGCTGCACTATCCCAGTTGCACTGTCAGATGGGATGCTAATTGAGGCTCCATCTGCTCTCCCTCTTGGATGTAAAAAATACCATGGCAATATTTCAAAGAAGAGCATGAAGGCTATTCCTGGTAGTTCAACCAATAATTATTCCTTAATCAGTATCCTAGAGTTATACAGCATGCAAACAAGCCATTCAGTCCAACTTGTCCATTGCCGACCAAGATGCCCATCCAAGCTAGTACCATTTGCCAGTGTTTGGCCCCTAAGCTTCTAAATCTTTCCTATTGATGTACCTGTCCAACCGTCTTTTAAAAGTTGTTATTGTACCTGCCTCAACCACTTCATCTGGCAGCTGAAACAGATTATTTGGTTACTACATGTTGTTTATTGGAACTTGTATGCAGATTGATTGCATCTGTGCCTACAGAGATTCTCATTCATAAATATTGCAGTGGCTGTAAAGCACAGGGGTTGCCCTGAAATCATAAAAGGCACTATATAAATGTAAGTAATATTGTTCAAAGCTTTAGATATTTTTCAGAAATAATTAAAACGTTTAACAATGGCAGTCAACTAGAAATGTCGGCCCCTATATTGGCAGTGCAATGTTTTCTGAGAGGGGACAGAGTTTTGGAGGAATACCAGGACTTCAACTCCCAAATTTTGGTGATTTGCATTAAGTAAGAAGTTAAAACTTACATTTGGCAGGCTCCCCTTCCAAAAATCAGCCAGAATGATGGGTATGGTTTTCAGTTGGGCATGGAGCAGTTGAGAGCTGCCCCCAGAACCTCATACAAGGACCCTGCAGGTGCATTGGGGCAGGTGGATAGGGGTTTTCTCTGTTCCCATGGGGGTCTGACTGCAGAGTATTTCAGATCAGGGCAAAGGAATCATTGGATTGTGTGTGGGCTGGGTGGGGGTTCAGGTTGCATGATGGTCTGGTCTGATGGCAGTGAAGTGAAGGTGGATGGGGTTTAGGGGTGTCAGGGAATGCATCCCTCCTTCCCTGACCCATGACCTCTTCCTTGAAAGCATTCTTCTTTCCCCCACAGCTGTCCTTCCACTTCCTAAATCGATGGGCTTCCCAAGGATCAGGAAACCCATCCTATCTGGATCAGACCAGGAAGAGAAGTTAAATGTGAGCTTGCAATCTCATTATTCTTTTAATTGTCCATCTCCCCTTCTGAAAGCAAATTGGATGCCTGCTCCTTGACCCATTGCATCTCCCCAACTCCTCCATTCAATCCATAAATGGGTTGGCTGTTGGAAAAGCCAGTGTATGTGATATAAGTAGCAGAAGCACCGGTTAATGGCACACATGCAATCTATTACCACACTGCTGTTGACTTAAATGTTGAAAAATGTTAAATATTTTGGCATGTCTTCTTGTCTCCATGTACTTTTACAATCTCTCTTCGTCTTCATCTCTTACTGGAGAAATTGGTATGTACCTGATCTTCAGGAGCAGAAGTGGTACAGCACAATTTAACAGTGGGAAAGCTTCTGCACAGGTACTCACCCCACTGCTAAGCTGGTGTTAGACTTCTCAAGTGGTCAGGCTAAATCTGATTTAGTCCCTGTTACTACGTAAGTTATGGATGTCAAAAAAGCCACATCAAATTTCAGAATTTGGGCCACTCCTGTTCATTATTGCAGAGCATTGGGTTAACTTTTTCTTTACCTTTAAGTCAGTCATCATCTGGAGCCAGGAAGATTAGAAGTGCTCCTCCACCTCCACAGAATTCATAACCATCACCTCCCTCAGTAAAGTGGTTTCTGATAAGGCTCTTGGGCCAGTGTCCATCATTATCAGGCCTCTCAGCTCGGGCAGCATTCAAGATAGAAACTTGCCCAAAACAAAATCTATTCTAGAATCTCTTGACCTGGAGATGCTTGTGTTTTTGTTGTAAGCCAAGATTTATTTGGCTGCAATGTCTAAATGATTGAGATACTTGTGGTTGATTGAAATGATTCTTATTAACAAAACTGAGGCAACTAGTGTTTCCATTATACTTTGTTTGATTTTCTTGGCACATCTTCAGAAGTTATATGGTCAAAGTTCATCTTGGGACTTCACAAATTATAGAGCTTGCCCTATGTACATAGTCAATGGAGCTTTATCTTGTACAGGATGTAACATGGAGGAGGCATCAGATGAATATTCCTTTAACCAATCCTGAAAATGTGACATGGTTTATGTGACATAAGCATCAAAAGCACCAGCTGATGGCACATGTGTAATCTACTGCCATCTACTGTTGTGATAAATGCTCATGTTGGCATGAAGAGTTCTTACTTCAGGGACCTATACTTGAAGTTGGTTCAGCTGGTGGCAATAAGAAGGAAAGATCTGTATTTATGTTGTGTTTTTCACAACTGCAAGATGCCACAAAGAGCTTTACATCCAATTAAGTTATTTGTAAAGAACATGCACTGTTTTAATATGGGAGATATTGCAACCAATTTGAACTGAGCAAAATCCAACAAAAGCCAAAGGGACATGGGCCAGATAACTTGTTCTGCTGATGTTGGCCAAGGGGTAAATATTGATCAGTGTGGTGGAGAGAAATAGCCTCCTGTTCTTTGTATTAGTGTAATATGTAAGAAGAGGCAGAGCCTTGGTTAAAAGTGATGTGGAGAATACGGCACCTTTAACAGGCCAGCACTCCTTAAGTACTGACAGAAATGCCAACTGAGATTATGTCCTCAAGTTTCTAAATGAGGTGGGCTTCTTCTCAATATTACTGTAAGAAATCCTGATAATATATCCAATTCAAATTTCTTATGAATATATATCCACTGCAATAGGATCCAGAACTTAACTTGGTGTATCTTAAGAAATGTTGACAAGGAAAACAGAAATGTCCTGTGTTCATTCAACTGATGCAGTGGAGAATATTTTTCTAAATTGACCTTTAGACATATTGTTGGAAGAGAAGGGGCTTCATGCTACATGTTACCCTGCCATTATCCAGGAATGCATGTTAGAAAATACAGACACTCACTGTTATTGGTATTGGTTTATTATTGTCACTTGTACCAAGGTACAGTGAAAGACTTGTCTTGTACACCGTTTGTACAGATCAATTCATTACACAGTGCATTGAGGTAGTACAGAATGCATTGAGCTAATACAGGGTAAAAACAATAACAGAATACAGAGTAAAGTGTCACAGCTACAAGGAAGTGCATTGCAGGTAGACAATAATGTGCAAGGTCAAACAAGGTAAATTGTGAGGTCAAGAGTCCATCTCATCGTATAAGAGAACCATTCAGTAGTCTTATCACCGTGGGATAGAAGCTGTCCTTGAGCCTAGCGGTGTGTGTCCTCAGGCTCCTGTATCTTCTGCCTGATGGGAGAGAAGAGAGAATGACCCGGGTAGGTGAGGTCTTTGATTATGCTGGCTGCTTCACCAAGCAGCGAGAGGTATAGACAGAGTCCACGGAGGGGAGGCTGGTTTCCATGATGTGCTGGGCTGTGTCCACAGCTCTCTGCAGTTTCTTGCAATCCTGGGCAAAGCAGTTGCTGTACTAAGCTGTGATGCGTCCAGATAGGATGCTTTCTATGGTGCATCAATAAAAATAGGTGATTGTCAAATTTCTTTAGCCTCCTGAGGAAGTAGAGGCGCTGGTGAGCTTTCTTGGTCATGGCATCTATGTGGTTGCACCAAGACAGGCTATTGGTGATGTTCATTCCCGGGAACTTGAAGCTCTCAACCCTCTAGACCTCAGCACCATTAATGTACACAGGTGCATGTACACCACCCCCTTTCCTGAAGTCAATAACCAGCTCTTCTGTTTTGCTGTCATTGAGGGAAAGGTTGTTGTCATGACACCATGTCACTAAGCTCTTTATCTCCTTCCTGTACTCTGATTATCGTTATTTGAGATACGGCCTACTACGGTGGTATCATCTACAAACTTATAGATGGAGTTAGAGCAGAATCTGGCCATGCAGTCATGACTATATATGGAATAGAGTAGAGGGCTGAGGACACAGCCTTGTAGGGCACCAGTGTTGAGAATAATCATGGTGTGGGTGTTGCTGCCTATCCTCACTGATTGAGATCTGTTGGTAAGTCAAGGATCTAGCTGCAGAGAGAGGTGTTGAGTCCCAGGTCTTGAAGTTTGGTGATGAGTTTGCTTGTAATTATAGTATTGAAGGCAGAGCTGTAATTAATAAACAATTGTCTAACGTGGGTGTCTTTACTGTGCAGATGCTCCAGAGCTGAGTGTAGGGCCAGGGAGATGGTGTCCACTGTAGACCTGTTTCAGCAGTAGGCAAATTACTGATTTTCACCACTATAATTAATTTCTTCTGGAACAGTAGAAGAAAAAAACATCAAATTAAAATTATTTAAGCAAAACCTCGTTGATTACTAAAAATAGGTCAGGGAAGATAAGAATTGTCTCACATTTGGAAGGAGGGATCCAGTGACTGAAAGTGTAGGAAGGGGAGCTGATGTTAGGCAATATGGAGAAGTATACAGGGAATGAATATTGAATAAAGAAGACCAGCATCTGCTGAAACTAAACAGCAGCTGGGAAGAATTACCTCAGTAAATTATCACATTAGCTCGCCGTGCACAGCAAAAAAAAACATTAAAACAAAGAAAGAACTGGCAACAAATATTGGAGAAGCAGCTTTTTCTGGACTGGAACTAGAAAGCTCCAAGAAGACCCAACAAAATGTATCCGATTTTCTTGTGTTTGCAATAGTGAAATGATCAGAAGTGCTAAGTTTTCAGCAGTTGACCATTTTACCTGGACAGCACCAATTGGAGTGCAGGTAGATTTTCTTGCACTAATCCATGGATATTGATTGGATTTTTTTGCATTACAGTTCACAAAATGGGAGAATGCAGACTGAAAGCAATCTAGGCAGTTTGGCACTGTTTTCGGGTATCTCTCTGGAAAAATGTCACATTTTCCTCTTCTGCGAAAGGCTGCAATAAAGTGTGGTGCAGATTGTAGCTCAGCTCAGGCTAGAACACAAAATGGACAACTGGAAGCTGTCTCCAAAGGTTTCTGTGTGCCATTGTAGGCAATTCAGAGTTGCAGGAAATGCAGTCCTACTTGGAAATGAGCAAAAGTGGATCCAGAGCCTAAACTAAAAGGGAACCAAGGCAGGGTGTCTCATGAAAGTAAGGAAAAGGAGAGTCTATTGACAGGGGTTGTGAGGGGGTGGAATCCCAGCAAGTTTAGACTTGGCAGTCAGTCTTGAATTGCAATGGAAAGTCAATGAAGCTCAAGAGGGAAAGCAAATAAAACTGCAGATGCTGGAATCCAAAACAAAAACAGAAATGCGGGATGCACTCAGCCAGTCTCGCAGCATCTGTGGAAGTGTCAACATTCCAGGTCAGCGACCCTTCCTCAGGACTTCAGGGGAAGGGTTGGTGGGTGGGGGGGGAGGGGGGATGGAGTGGAGGGGTTAGAGATGTTAAAGCAGAGCTGGGGTTAGGACTGAGGTGTAAAACTCAAGACTATTTAGAGATAGGTTAAGATAGATCAGGTGATAAGAAGCATGAATACTGACCATTAGCAAGACATTTTAAAGAAAAGGGTGAGAAAGGAACATAAGTAAGATATTAGGAAATGATGAGAGAGTTCACCTGAAGCTGGAAAATTCAATGTTCATTCCAGAAGGTTGCAAAGTGCCCAGACAGAAGATAAGATGTTGTTTTTCTTTATATTATTGGGCCTCACTTTGGCCGTGGAGGAGTCTACAGACAGACAGGTTAGAAAAGAAGGGGGTTTGAGAATTAAAGTGCCACGCAACAGGAAGCTCAGATCACCCATGGGCTGAGTGCAGGTGCTTCACAAAGCAATCACCCAATCTGCCTTTCATTTCTCAGTGTTGCAGAGACCACATTGTGAACAACAAATGCAGTACACTAGATTGGAAGAAGTTCATTGAATGGCTGCTTTGCCTAGAATGATTATTTTGACCCCTGGATGGTGGGAAGGGAAGAGGTGAATGGATGGGGTATTGCATGTTCCCCAGCTGCATGGCATGGTTCTCTTGATGGGGAGTTAGGGATGAGGTTTGGAAGAGCAGACCAAGGATTCATGAAATGATCAGTCCCTGCAAAATGCAGAAAGAGGAGGAGAGGCGAAGATGTGACTGGTGGGATCACGTTTTAGCTGGCAGAAATCAAGAGCTAACTTTCTTGAGAATCCATAATGTCATAGTGTCTGGATGTGTGGAGCTGTCTGCTGGAGAGACCTACATGAAGGCAAAAAATGAAGTTTCAGGAAAGGGTAAAGATAATGAAGGGTGACAATAGAGAGAAGTGCTTCACTGAAAGGCTCCTCGTCCCCCAGGAGTTTGAACTCACAAAGTGCAGGACTGAGCAGGTCTTTGAGCTTTTTGTCTGCATCTGCTGCCCTTGTCCTTCTTTGTGATAGAGGTCATGGGTCTAGGAATAGCTGAGGTGATTAACTGCAGTGCACTTTGTAGTTGGTTCACACCGCAGCCATGGTGCACTGGTGATGGAGGGAATAAATATTTAGGATGTTGGTAGGGGTACCAGTCAACCAGAAGTTTTGTGTTGGATGGTGTCAAGCTTCTTATGTGGAAGCTGCACTCATTTAGCTTGTCTCTTTGCCTTCCTTAATGTCTTTATTTCTGGGATTTAACATTTTCCCCTCAAATTATTGGTCAGAATGACCTCAGAGCTATAGCTGCTGCAGGCCCCACTTCCAGCAGAGTTACACTGGTGAAGAGGGAGCAGCTCCACTGAAGTTCTCTGATGGTTGACAAAGTGGGATGGGATGGTGGCTGCTACACTAGTGCATGATGCAGTCAAATTGTGTGGCAGTGCATTGGTAACGAGACTTCATTGTCTTCGGATCAACGTCACTGTCTCCAGATCAGATGACGAACTTAGAAGAAGTGCAGAGGAACAAGAATTGGGAGTAGCACTGATGGCAGTACCACTGATAGCCGTATGCCACATCAGCCTATCCTGTTGACAAACTGCTGACAGTGATGTAAAGCATGGTGACAATGAATGGATGGTCCATGTAACATCTCTGGTCTTACCCCATCCTTATTTCTATCAAAGCCAGTGAAGATAAAGATGGTGAGAGGAGTAGACCAGGCTGACAATTCATTTACACCAGCTTTACGTTGGGACACAAAGCCAAAATTAGCCAAGAACAACAAAATCTGGAAAGATGCCTTGCACCTGTGGCATTTTGTGGCCACGATGTGTGATGTCTGCAAGGAAACATGGCTTTTTGAATAGGTGCTCTTAAACCTACAACCTCTGTCACCTTAAAAAGAATGAGGAAAGCAGGTGCCAAGGTGCACACCAATATTTTGTTGTTCCTTCATCATCGCTGGGTCAAAATCCTCATCTTTCTTGCCTCTCAGCACTGCAGGGATCCCTACCTGCCACTACACAAAAACTTGCTGCAAGGACAGTTCTCAAGCTTTATTTTCATCAATACTGACTTCCCTCTCGATGCCAAGCTGTCAGAGGCAGCAGAGATCAGTGTTTATAGAATGAAACAACATGACACTGTGCTGATTAGCTCCTTCCTGTTGTGGGACAGATTCTCCTGTACAAAGCGTGCAACTGTTGCCAAGTGTAAGACAACTTGCCTTAATGTGTCTGATGATCACACAAGGAAGCAGTAGGTTCATCATGGCTTTTGAGGGTGTGAGCGACTGGCCAAAGACGGTGGAACTGGAGAAAGAAATGAAGGATTGTACAGTGACAAAGCCAGGATCCTACTGGTAAAGCTGATGCAAGTATAATGGAGAATATTATCTCAGTGAATGCTGCTGTCATCAGTATAGATTATTCTATTGTTATATATGACTGCAGTCATATACTAGAGAAAATACTGCAAACACTTAACCCACTGAGCTACCTCTCACTAATCCAATCTAACAACATACTGTGCCTGAGCAGAACCTGCAAGGGCAAAACTCCTTTCACTAATTTCTTCCATCAACATCTCCACATTTGAATGTGAAAACCTCGGGGCCCTGTCAGACAATTACTTGCAACCAGTGACTAGAGGGTGAAAGCTATAATTTTTAAATTTGCAGATGACATAAAACTTGGCAGTATTGTGGATTGTGAGAATAGTGATAAATTGCAACAGGATATTAATGAGCTGTCATGTAGCAGATGAATAGGCAGTCACGTGGCAGATGAATTTTAATGCAGGGAAATGTGAGGTGATGCATTTTGAAAGGAAGAATGAAGAGATGCAACATAGAATAAAGGATACTGTTCTAAAAGGGGTGCAGGAGTAGAGGGACCTGAAGGTACAGGTGTTTACGTCATTGAAAATGGCAGGGGCAGGTCGAGAAAATGGTTAATAAAGCATGTGGAATTCTGGTTATATCAATAGAGGCATAGAGTTTAAAAGCAAGTAAGGTATTCTGCATTGTCATAAAACACTGGTCCCACCTCATCTGTAGTCATGTGTTCAGTTCTGGACACTGTGTTATAGGAAAGACACTTAGGCATCAAAGAAGGTCCAGAAAAGATGTTCAAGAATGGTTCCTGGAATGAGGAACTACAAGGGCAGATGAGAGAAGCTGGGACTGTTTTCTTTGGAGAAGAAAATGTTGAAGGGTGATTTAATAAACATATATAAAATGGTAGGGGTCTAGACAGTGTGGAAATGGGAGGTTGTTCCAGTTGGTGGAGGGGTAAAGGGCTAAAATAAAGGGGAAGAGAATTAACATAGCATTGATTGGAATCGGAAATGCACTGCCAGTAGATGTGGTGGAAGCAGCTTCCATTCTTGGCCTTCAAGAGGGAGTTAGATTAAGAAATGGTGAAGAAAAAATTGCAAGGTTACAGAGAAAGGCTGTGGTTTAGGGTAGAACTAATGAGTTTCTCTGGGAGAGATCCAGCATAGACACAATAGCCAAAGTGCCTCATTCCTATGCTGTATCCATTCTACGATTCAGTGCTACACCTGCAGCAGTCACATCAAACACTTTGGATCCTTTAGGGATATAGATTACATACCAACATCTGATCTCTGTAGCTGCCTCAGGAAAGCAGCCAACATAATCAATGACCCCTCTCAACCTGGATGTTTTCTTTTCTCCCCCTTTCCATTGGGCAGAAGATACAAAAGTTTGAAAACGCACACCACCAGGCTCAAGGACAGCTTTTACCCTCTTGAAAGGACCACTTGTATGATTAAGATGAACTCTAAACCTCAAAATCTACTTCGTCATGGCCCTTGCACCTTATTGTCTCCCTGTGATGCACTTTCTCTGTAACTGTAACACTATATTCTGCATTATTATTGCTTTTCCCTTGTACTACATTAATGTACTTGTGTTTTGGAATGATCTGTATGGATGACTTGCAAAACTTGAGATAGACTGGGGGACGGGGGCCAGAGGGAAAAGTGGGAGTAGTTACCGGAAGTTTGAGAATTCGATGTTCATGCCTATAACTGGCGGTTGAAAGCATGGATCCAGCAGAGGATGAAGTGGGGGAGAGATCCGTGGCAGGTCATGGCATGAACATTGAATTCTCAAACTTCTGGTAACCGCTCCCCATCTGTCCCCTTTTCTCCTTTCTCTCTCTCCCTGATCCACCTGGGCCCCCATCACCCTATCTTTTTTCCCTCTCCCCCACCCTCTCTCTCTGCCCATCACCCACACACACCTCCCACTAGTTCCCCTCCCCACCTCCCTCCCTTTGTTCCACGATCCACCTTCCTCTCCTATCAGATTCCATCATCTTCAGCCCTTTGTCACTTCCACCCATCACCTCCCAGCTTTTGACATAATTCCCACTCTCCCCCCTCCCTCATCTGCCTATCATCCCTCTCACCTCGATCCACCAATCATCTGCCAGCTCTTGTTCCACCCCTTCCCACCACCTTTTTATACCGGCTATCTCCCCTCTATCTTTCAGTTCAGATGAAGGGTCTCAACCCGAAACATCGACTATCCATTTCCCCCCCATAGATGCTGCCTGACCCACTGAGTTCCTCCAGCATCTCTTGTGGAGAGAGAAAAGTGTTGAGTTATCAAGAAAGATAATTTGTTGAGGATGGCTGAGAGATCTTCCTTGAGGATTAGGCTGAGGATGTATGTTGGGGATTAGGGCAATGGTCAAGTCAGTGGCTGGGTTGGGGAGGTGATTGTACCAAGGAATTGGAAATATTGCAAGGTCAGGACCTAGGCTTTAGCAGGACATGGCATTGGAGAGACTTTAGAGGCGTGAGGAGACTGTAGCATTGGGGATTGGAGATCTGGGGGATTGGAAATCTGAGGGATTGCAGGGAATATCAGGAATCAAAATGTCTAGGCCATGGAGCATTGGGACCTTGGAGGTTCAGAGAGCTGAAAGATTCGAGTCTGCGCTTCATGGGGATGGGAGTGAGATTAAGGAGGATGAGGTTCATACTCCAAAGGATCAAAGGAAAGTAAGGGATTTATATTGAGGGGTTCCAATCCAGCACTACATTACTAAAGCATAGCTGTCCAGATCAGAATCCCACACAACTTAATCCAAGTTCTCCTGTACTATTCCAAGGGAAGCATTAAATAGGAAACTGCTTGACCCTGAGTACAGCTGAGATGGAAAATAGGTCAGGAACACATGACTGACCTCTGCCAGAAGGTGCCCTGATGAAATTTCAGAGAGATACAAAACAACCTGGAAATGGTTGCTCTCACCTTTCACTTCTATTTCAGTTGTATAATAATGAAAGGTAACAACTCTGTGCATCTGAATCCTTACACTATCTTCTTTCTCCATTATAGTTCACTTTTAAAATCAAAGAATACTGTGAAGTTTTAATCAAACAAACTCCAAAACATTTTGACACAAGGGACTGCAGATGCTGGAATCTGGAGCAATAAACAAGCTGCCGGAGGAACTCAACATATCAGTTCGCATCTGTGGAGGGAAATGGATAGTGGATGTTTCAGGTCCAGATGAAGGAAACTTTGACTGTGTATTTCCCCCACAGATGCTGCCTGGCCCACTGAGTTCCTCCAGCAGCTCGTTTTTGGCTCCAAAACATGTTGGCTGTCAGGAAATGTTAGTGTTTAATAAGTAACATCAGACTAGCATCAGAGAGAGACTGAGCAAGTGGCATTGGATGGATAATGAGAAGATTGCTTTGCCTCACATTCCAAAATATCACAAACAAAATGCTGATTGGTTGCACTTCTGAAATCATCCTTCGTGTTGATGGTAATTGGAATGCTACATATTCTCACACCAGTATGAGAAAGGAACATTGAATATTGAAGGAAGCAGTCATAGTTGCCCAAGAACACTTCACAAAACACTAAAGTCCAGGATTACAGTGCTGCTGTAGAAAAATGGCAAACCAGTAATGCCAAATATGTGATCTATTGCCCAGTGCTGTCAGGCCTGACTGACCTGAACTTTTCCTTACTGCTGATAAACAACATTTGTCCTCTTTTCCTACTGCTTATAAAACAAAGGTGATGTACCTTTTGCACAGTGTTCATTTGCTGCCTTCTCATTGACATTTTATCACATATTTCTGATTAACATTCAACATTATCATCCACCGGAAAGTGGGTTTTAACAGCAATAATGTGCACACCTTCACTTTTTAAAGTGGTAGTCAACCACTTGTAGCTTTGTGGAGAGTCAAGCGCTGATGTACTTGACTTGTTCAATGAGCCAGAGGAAGTGGTGTACACAGTACTTTGCCTTTATCATCTCTCTGTCTTGGTGCATTAGTACTGGTTGCACTGGACTGCAGCACAATCAGGAGCAAGAGCAGAGGTTCTGGGATCAACAAGCATCATGGACACACAGATTGGCCAGGATTGTGAACTTGGAGTCATTAACTTAAATAGCATGGTGCCCTGGACTTCCACGTAGGTCCCAAACTCTTTTGGAATTGCAAGGTTTTTGCACTTTGAAATTTCAGCTCATCTTGACCACAAACGTGAAATTCCTCATGGTCGCTGTTGTGTATCCGAGAACTTTCATTGTCTTTTCCCCCTCGGGCAAACTGCTGCACCACTGGCAGGGGTAGAACTTGGGGTATTGATATCGGTTTATTATTGTCACTTGTACCAAGTACAGTGAAAAACTTGTCTTGCATACCGATCATACAGGTCAATACATTACACAGAGCAGTTACATTGAGTTAGTACAGAGTGCATTGAGGTAGTACAGGTAAAAAGCAATAACAGTGCAGAGTGAAATGTCACAGCTACAGAGAAAGTGCAGTGCAATAAGGTGCAAGGTCGCAATAAGGTGCAAGCTCACAACAAGGTAGATCGTGAGGTCAGTCCATCTCATCGTATAAGGGAACTGTTCAATCGTCTTATCACAGTGGGGTAGAAGCTGTCCTTTAGCCAGGTGATACGTGCCCTCAGGCTCCTGTATCTTCTACCTGATGGAAGAGGAGAAAAGAGAGAATGACCTGGGTGGGTGGGGTCTTTGATTATGCTGGCTGCTTTGCCAAGGCAGCGAAAGGTAGAGACAGAGTCCAAGGAGGGGAGGCTGGTTTCTGTGACGCCCTGGGCTGTGTCCACAACTCTCTGCAGTTTCTTGCGGTCCTGGGCAGAGCAGTTGCCATACCAAGCCATGATGCATCCAGATAGGATGCTTTCTGTGGTGCATCGGTAAAAGTTGGTGAGTGTCAAAGGGGACATACCAAATTTCTTTAGCCTCTTGAGGAAGTAAAGGCGCACAAGTGATAGCCATTCTTTCCTTGACTCTACATTCCTATCTGAGCTCCTTGTTGCATTGAAGATACATGGAGCCATTTGGAGTCAAGAAGAAATTCCATCAATGTTGGAATGTATCAGTACAAGTACAGTGAGGCTCTCGTGAGCATGGCTATGGTCTGCTCAGCAAGCTGGGCATCATGAGGGCAGTCTTTGTTAGTCGACCTGCAGCAGGTGCAGCAGCATCTGGAGGAGATTGAGGAAGGGGTTAACAGCACAAGACAATGAACTAAACTGTTCTCTGAATGTGCTGCAGAGATCCTTTAAAGCCTAGAAATTCTGCTGAGGATCATATTCTGCCAGCTTTGCTCCCAGGCAGAGAGGCACTTGTTCTGTCAATGGCCAGACTTTGGCACAATTAACCTTGAGTTTCAAATGGCGAGCTAACATGGTGACTTAGTATCAGGCCATGAGTGTCTGCATCAAAGTGGAAGCCATTCTAGTTCTATGTGATGGTCAACAGTATAACCTTTGCCTAGTGTATATCAGAACTTTTATAGGTCAGTCATGATTAGGGAATTACATCAATCAAGGCATTCAATTAATTAGTTGGGCCGTAACATGTAGAAGATTGCCAATGCAACTGTGACAGTGTTTCTTTCTGTGAGTTGAGGGATGAATACTGGCCCAGGCATCAGAATGCCCTTCAAAATAATGCCATTTACATCCAATAAGAGGACAGATGGTGGCCAGTTTATCCTCCCATCTGAAAGATAGCATCTTGTTTCTCCCTCATTGCTGGTCTCTCCACAACCTTTCAAGATGACAGAGTGGATGGAAGGCTTTAGAAAAAGGAGTGACCTGAAACATTGCTTGGTCCTAGCATCAGTGATAAGACATATTCCTTAATATCCTCAATTACTTTAAGTGGAAACAACTTGAAGAGGGCATATTAGCAGAAGCATTTGAAAAGCATATGAAGAAAACATTGCATTGCATCATCAGTGAGCAGCTCATGGGAAACACCTGTTGAATTATTGATTACCTGATGGACAGTCAGAGGAATATAAATATTTTAACAAAAGACAAAGAAAGGTACTTCCTGAAGACTGCAGTGATGTGGTAGCAAGCAGTGAGAAAAGCTGCCACATCCAGGACAAGGGAGGGTGCTTCACTGGTTTGCTCTGCAAGGGATTTCCATTTCATAAACACATCTGACTTTTTCAATTAAGTAAATACTGGGTTGGGCCAGTAACTGTACCAGAATTTGTTAGCAGCAATGCAGTTTGAAGCTTTCATCGCTCTGTTGTTAGCAAAATACTGAATTTATTAGACTTTTCTGTTTTAGATATAAATGGCTTTAAACAAATATAAGTTTGCTCTGCATAGCAATACCATTCAAAATAGACTCTAAAACCTCTTGAATCACTGCACAGGAACTTCAATCTGTGATCTTGGTAAATTCCACAAGGGGTCATGGTTACAAAATAAGGGGCTGGTCACTGAAAACTTAGGTGTGTAGAAATTACTTATCTCAGAGGATGGTGAATCTCTGGAATTCTCTGTCCACAAGGATGGTGGAGGCCAGATCATTAGGTATATTTAAGGAGGAGGTAGATACAGATTTGAAAGATTGAGGAATTAAGGTGGGGATCTGGCACAGAAGAGGAGCTGAGGCCAGCATAGATCATATTGAATAGCAAGGCAGGCTTGAGGGTCCTGGTGGCCTACTCCTGCTCCTAATTTTTTTGTCTTCTTGTGTCCAATGTGGTCAGTTTTTTATTGTTTGGAACATTGAAGTGTGACAGATCTTATCTTTCTATTATAGTTCTAGCATTAATGGATAGTTCCATGAAGGTTATATTTAACTAGGGACATCCATTATTCAGGTGGCTTCTAAGAACTCACCAGTACGATTCATTATTTTATTAATAGATATCACCAGGCATTCCTATAAATGACCTTCAACTTTTAAGATGCAGTCTGAAATACTTGAAATAACACAGAAGGAGGCCATTTATCCAGTGTCTACATTGGCTGCCAAGGGAACGATCCAATAAGTCCTATTCCCCCTCATTTCCCAATACTCCCACAGCTTTTTCTCTTTCACCCTTGCTCATCAACTCCTCTTTTACTCTTTTTGCCATGAACCTTCACTAATGGGTAATTTACACTAACTAACTAACTGAGCAAAATATCATTTTGATGTGGGTGGAGACGCGAGATTCTGCAGATGCTGGAATCTGGAGCAAAATGCTGGAGGAACTCAGCAGGTCAGGCAGCATCTATTGAGGGAAATAAACAGTCGCCATCTTGGGTCGAGAGCCTTCATCAGGACTCTCGGACACCTCCCCTTACTTATCCCTCAACCAGAACCCCACCAAGGAGCATTAGGCCATTGTCTCCTGCACTATCACTGACCTCATTACCTCTGGAAATCTTCCCTCTACAACCTCCAAACTCATAGTTCCCCCACCCCGAACTGCCTGTTTCTACCTCCTACAAACCTAACTGCCCCAGTAGGCCCATTGTTTCTGCCTGCTCCTACCCCACCAAACTTGTGTCCTCATATCTTGACTCCATTTTGTCCCCCTTGGTGCAATTCCTTCCCACCAACATCCATGGCACTTCGCATTTCAATTCCCCGGCCCTGCCTGCCTCATTTTCACCATGGACGTCTTTAAAACAAAGGTCCTGATGAAGGGTCTCAACCCGAAACGTCAACTGTTTATTACCCTCCACAGATGCTGCCTGACCTGCTGGGTTCCTCCAGCATTTTATGTGTGTTGGTGTGGGTGGAAACTGGAGTTTTCAGAGAAAACGCATTGGGTTATTGGGAGAAGTTGGCATCACCCAAGATCAGAATTGACCCCAGTCCTGGAGCTGTGAGGCAGCAGCACCAGTTGCCAATGTGGGTAGGCATAGCAACTAAATATTATGGTAAAATACATACTGTTGAATTGTTCTTGCCCATGCGTGACTCCAGATCCACCAATGTGGTTGACCCTTAATTGTTTCCTCAGTTTGATAGCAATTTGGGACAGACAAAAGTGTTGATGTTGTTCACACCCATAAACAAAAAAAAATTCAAACATGATGCAAAAGGAAGGGTGCATTCCAAGTTCTTCTGAGATGTGGCTCAATAAAATAACATCGGCTGCAAACCTCCTATTCCTGAGCTTCACACTTTGGAAGAGAATATGTACAGCATGGATATGGGAAAACAAGTAGATATTTGAGTGTCTAAAGCAACACCGCTCAATTAAGGAAGCCTTAGAGAAAGCAGAGGCTACAATGCTGCCACAATATTAGTATACACCTGAGAGGGAGGTCAACTATTGGTTATGGAAGGCATCGGACACAATGAATTGTAGCAAACAGAGGCAACAACCCTGCCACTGCAAGCAGTTTGATATTGTCACTTTCTTCCAGCAAACTTTGCAATTGAGCACTACTAACTTTGTTTGGGCACACTTACAATCACAGAACTGCTGTTTACCATTGTTGATTTTTCTAAATCAAAGCACTTCTTGTGTTTTATTTGCTTTTTGAACATAGGAAATGTCATTTTCTGCACAATGCATAGAGAACAATTGAGTAAAAGCACAGAGAGCTTTAAAATCTTCCACGAGATAAGCTGTGCAGAGCTAATGATGAATGTATTAAATGGGGTCAGACTTTGAGCTCACTGTTGTAATCTGTACATGATCGCACAATGACGTGAAACTGAGACTGGCAGCTGTTATTTCACAGATTGCTGGCCAAGAGAACAACTAACAATATCCAGTGATTTGTGAAAGCATGCATGATCAATTTTCATCAAGATCACATGCAACCATTCCCCAAGTGATCTCCACCTTAAATTTTTGACTGCATTGTTTTATCAGTATAGAATTTCTGAATGACATGTTGCATATCACCAGTTCTTTTGTCTATTCCCTTCTCTAAGTGACAAGCAAATTTACCCTCCAGAATACTTTGATCATCATGAATTCCAGCCAGTCTGCAGATCTGCCATTTCTTGCATGTTCTCCTTTGTAACATGTAATATTTTATTGGATGATCACAATGATTTAAACAATGGTATTTTTGTTGCATTTTTTTTACAAGATGAACTCTTGAACTCGCAATCTACCTCACTGTGACCTTTGCACTTTATTTGTCCAGCTGCACTGCACTTTCTCTGTAACTGGAACACTGTATTCTGCATTCTGTTTTCTTTTTACCACCTTGATGTAATTATGTATGGCATGATCTGTCTGGATGGCATGCAAAACTAAAGCTTTTCACTGTATCTCAGGATGTGACAATACTAAACCAATGTCAATTAACAATACCACTTCTATTTTATTGGTACAGCAAATACTCTGTGGTTAGATTTCCATTTTTGCCACCTGGTCACAGGGATGGCCCAACTTTACAGAACCCATCTGGTTACTCTCCTGAAGGTTTTGTGAAGAGTTTGTGATTTGCCACAGCAGAGCATCGTTCATGCAGAGTAGCCAAAAATCTAATCCCATCTCTTTTGCAAGAAAATCAGAACTCCAGAGTTTGCTGGAGCAGAGAACATGAAAATTAGGAGCAGGGGTAGACCGCTTGACCATTCAAGCCTGCACCATCATTTAATGATATCATGGATGGTCTGATTTTAATCTCAACCCTGCATTCCCTTTAACTTTCAATACTCTTCACCACCTTGCTTATCAAAAACCTACCTACCTCTGTCTTTAAAAAAAATTCAAGACACTGCTTCCACCATCCTTTGAGGAAGAGAGTTCTAAAGACTCACAACCCTCTTAGAGAGAAAAAAAATACTATTTCTTTGCCTTGAATGGGTGACCCATTATTTTTAAACAATGACCTCTAGTTTGAGATTCTACCATAAGGTGAAAAATGGACTCGGCATACACCCTGTCATATACTACGTTAGCTAAAAATGTTTCCACAACCCATACCTCAAAAATATTCTTCATCATTTCTTTCTTGAAATGCAAACACATGATTAGGGCATCTGGCCTTCTAGTGATCCACAATCGACCTTTTTAACCACTGAAATTTAAGGAACTGTAAGAAGAACAGTGAATTAAAGGAAAATTAGATATAACATGAGAAATAAAGGTAGAGAAGGAAAGAACCGGAAACATAAATATCTCAAAAACCTGAAAATAAAGAAAAAACTGCAGATGCTGAAAATCTGAAATAAAAACACAAAATGTTTGAAAGACTGCATCTGTGGGAAAAGTAACAGAGCTAATGTTTCAGGTCAAAAACTTCATTATAGCTGGGAAGGAGACAAAAGAAGTTTGTTAAGCTGTAGGGAGGGTGTCTCTGATGAGGTAAGACTGTGGTGACTTGATTTCTGTCTGTATCAGATGTCCACTTGTGATATTTGCTCAGCGTTGATTTTATTTTTCCCCTTTTTTTCCTCTGGGAGTGGAGGATATGCCCAGCCAGACCTGCCAGGCATGTCTTCCTGCTCTGCATTTTGCAACTCCTACATTATTTTTCTATGTTCCTACTCTCTAACTGCTCCCATTCGCTCCACTGACCAGATAATCTTGTTTATAGCTTATCTTCATGGTCACCCTGATTTCACTCTATCAGAGACATCTCCCCCCACCCACCCTCCCTGCAGTTTAACAAACTTGTCTCCTTCTGGCGAAGGGTCTTTGACCTGAAACGTTAATTCTGTTTCTCTTCCCACAGATTCTCTTCCAGCATTTTCTGTTTTTATCTTAAAAATCTGGTCTGTGAACTAAATACCCAACTGCAATTTTATGTGTATAATTCGGATTTTGGATTCCTCTGAATGCACAGTGGTGAAATTGTGTCCTTTATTTGTTGTTATTGTTCTGGTGTCATTAATGCACCATTGTCTTTTCAGAGTGATGCATGATCTTGGTTTTCTGCTGGCATTGTCAGAAAATGTTGTATTTTCCAACTTTTTTGACTGTTGGCTCCCAGGTGTTTAACACAGATGTCAGCCATATACTATGTATAAAACTGACAGACTGTAGCACCAGATGGTTAAATATGTTTGACGTCTTAACTTATTGCAACACTGAAATACAAAAGGAAAATGTGAGATCTTTATTTAATGGGCGAGTGTTGCGGCAGATTTAGGGTAGGTATGCGTAAAAAAAAGCAGCACTTTATTATAGAGATCATTAATAAAATGTATGAATATGGTATATATTATTTAACAATCACTGTAGGGAACACAATTATTTGGCTCCCTACAGCACAGTGTTATGTTTCAAAATTGGCTCTGGTGTTCCATATAAGTGTCCAGACAGTGTTAACTTTATCAACTAGGCAACAGTGGACATGTGCATGCCTTCACTTAACATTTGGGTCATTATCAGTATTTGATCCATGCAGAAAAAAATTAAAATACAGCAGATGCTGGAAATATGAAACTGAAATAGAAAATGCTACAAATATTCAACTAATTATGCAGCATCTGTGGAGAGAAGAAACAGGTCAACATTTCAGATTTTGAACTTGAGAGGAAAAGAAGTTTTAAGATGTGGAAGTTTTAAAAGGAGGGAAGATCTGTGATAGGGTGTAATGAAGAGGAGATTACTTTCATTCAAACAACTAGGGTTGTTTGCTCTGGAACAGCAGAGGCTGAGGGGAGACCTGATAGAAGTTTATAAAATTATGAGAGGTACAGATAAAGGAGACAGCCGGTATCTATTTCCCAGGGCTGAAATGTCTAACACTAGAGGGCATGCATTTAAGGTGAGAGGGAGAAAGTTTGAAGGAGATATGCAGGGCAAGTTTTTTTCACACAGAACATAGAACAGTACAGCACAGAACAGGCCCTCCAGCCCACAATGCTGTGCCAACATAGCTATTCCCTCCTACCTACAGAATGCCCATATCCCTCTATTTTCCTCTCATTCATGCGCCCATCCAAGCCCCTCTTAAAAGCCCCCAATGAATTTGTCTCCACACCCTATCAGGCAATGAATTCCAGGCATCCACCACTCTCTCAGTGAGAAATGTACCCCTCAGAGATTGGTGGAATGCGCTGCCAGGGTGGGGAGTGGAGGCAGATATGAAAAAGGTGTTTAAGAGGTTCTTAGATAGGCACATGAATATGCAGAGAATGGAGGGATATGGTCCATGTGCAGGCAGAAGGGATTAGTTGAATTAGGTGTCATTAGCTTAATTAGCCAGAAGGCCTGTTCCTGGGCTGTACTGTTCTATGTTCTAAAGTGACCTTGTCATTTACTCTCTCCTCCTTGTCATCTCTCTTCTTTCTTTCCTCCTTTCCTCTGCATCTTAAAACGTATTTATTTCTACTTTTTTTTAGCTGTGATGAAAGGTTATTGGCTTTAGGTGTTAATGGTTTTTCTCCCTCTTGCTGAGCATGTCCAGCAATTTTTTGTTGTTATTTTGATCAATGTGTATCCCATAATACTGAGAATTATATACTGATTAAGGAAAGGCTCTGCAGGGAATTGAATTGTTCTCTTTCCTGTTGTGAAATTTATGGTCTGTCATGCGAAGAATCCACCTTTTATGAGCATGTTATAAACAGCACGGTACTAAATTCCACAATGGAGGATTAACCCCTGACAGGTGTGTGGAGATGGTATTGATATTGGTTTATTATTGTCACTTGTACCGAGGTTGTCTTACAAAGCAATCGTACAGGTCAATTCATTACACAGTGCAGTTACATTGTGTTAGTACAGAGTGTATTGATGTAGTACAGGTAAAAACAATAGTAAAGTGTCACAGCTACAGAGAAAGTGCTCAATAAGGTGCAAGGTCACAACAAGATAGATCGTGAGGTCATAGGTCATAGTCCATAGTCAATAGTCTTATCACAGTGGGATAGAAGCTGTCCTTAAGTCTGGTGGTACGTGCCCTCAGACTCCTGTATCTTCTACCCAATGGAAGAGGAGAGAAGAGAGAATGTCCCGGGTGGGTGGGGTCTTTGATTATGCTGGCTGCTTCACCAAGACAACGAGAGGTAAAGACAGAGTCCAAGGATCCATGCAGAAAAAAAATTAAAATACAGCAGATGCTGGAAATATGAAACTGAAATAGAAAATGCTACAAATATTCAACTAATTATGCAGCATCTGTGGAGAGGAGAAACAGGTCAACATTTCAGATTTCGAATCTGAGAGGAAAAGAAGTTTTAAGATGTGGAAGTTTTAAAAGGAGGGAAGATCTGTAATAGGGTGTAATGAAGAGGAGATTACTTTTATTCAAACAACTAGGGTTGTTTGCTCTGGAACAGCAGAGGCTGAGGGGAGACCTGATAGAAGTTTATAAAATTATGAGAGGTACAGTTAGAGGAGACAGCCGGTATCTAATAGTGTATAATAGTTTATTTATATACACAAAAACATAAAAATTAGGAGCAGGAATAGACCACTCAGCTCCTCAATACTACTCACCATTGAATGAGATGCTTTCACATCGACCCTGGTAAACTTTCACCCATTTGCTTATCGAGGAGGTGCAATGTGGTGATGCAGCGGTTAGTGCTGCTGTCTCATAGCTCCAGAGACCCAGGTTCATTGCTGCTCTCTGGAGCTGACTTTATGAAGTTTGCACCTTCTCCCTGTGACCATGTGGATTTCCCTTGGGTGCTCTGGTTTCCTTCTACATTCCAAAGGGATCTTGATCAGTAAGTTGGCTACTTTTAAATTAGCCCTTACTGTAAGTTAGAGTTGATGGGCCTGTGAGAGAGAATAAGTTGCAGGGATACAGGGGAAAAGGGGAGGGAATGGGACTGATGGGATTGCCCTGCCGGAAGCCTGCATGAACCTGATGGGCTTAATGGCCTTCTTTTGCACAGAAATAAGTAAATATAAATTTCTATCTACCTACCTCCCTCCCTAAAATTATACAAATACTCTGCATCCTCTGCCTTTTGAGGAAGAGACTTCTAAAGGTACGTAATCCTCTAAGAGAAAAGATGGTTCCTCAAATCTGTGCTAAGTGGGTGATTTGTTTTTTTTAAACAATGACCCCTAGTTCTAGATTCACCCACTAGAGAAAACATGTTCTTTACATCCAACCTGTCAACACTCCTCAGGATCTTGTATGTTTCAATCAAATCTCCTCTCTCTCTCTTCTAAGCTCCAACAGATATAAGCCTAGCCTGTCCAACCTTTCCTTGTAAGATAACCTGCCCATTCCAGGTATCACTCCAGTAAACCTTCTCTGGACTGCTTCTCAGTGCATTAATATGTTCAATCATGAAGTTTGCTATGGTCTATTAAATGGCATTATGTTCATTTCGGACAGAACAAATGATGTGATATTACACATGTGGCCTCACCAATGCCCTATAGAGTTGAAGCATAACCTCCTTACTTTATCTTGGCAATAAATAATACATTTTGTTAGCTTCCCTTACTATTAGCCATACCTGCATAACAGCCTTTTGTAAATCATACACTTGGACACCCAGATCACTCTGCATCTCAGTTCTGCAAACTTTCACAGTTCTGCAATCTCTCACCATTTAGATAATATACTTTTTTTATTTCCCCTGCCAAAATGGACAATTTCATGTTTTTGCTTGATACACTCCATTTGTCAAATATTTCCCCACACTTAATTCATCTGTACCCTTTCATAGTCTCCTCATCTTCCCTTCACAAATTAGTTTCTTACCGCATCTTTGCATCATCGGCAAATTTAGCAATAATGCCTTTGGAGCCTTCATCCAAGTCATTTATATAAATTGTAAAAAATTGAGACCCTGCACTGATCCATGTGTCACATCATTTGTTACATCTTGCCAGCCAGACAAAGTCCCAATTATACATGCTCTTTCCATCCTATTAGCGAGCCAATCTTGCATCCACACCACTATCTTACCTTCTACATCGAGAGCCTTTTTTCTCCCCATAATAACCCTTGATACTTCTCACCAATATTTGTGAATGATTCACGCCAAATTATCTGTTTCATTGTGAAGCTTGCCATAGACTGTTAAATAGCAGTCTGTTCATTTCTGACAGAACAATTGAGCAAGCTTGCCTAAAAGCAGTTTAAATGGAATGAGTGTTAGAATAGAATAATGCCAAATACATCTAAATATCTTTCTCTTACCTAACAGTATTTCACACAATGTAAATAAGCCTGGCTTAATTTACTTATTCTAGCCTAATGGTGCATCATCCAAAACTTACTTGCTGCAAACTCCTTCTAAACTGCCTTGCCTCCTGAAGTGAAGCACATTTTTCTTGCTGGAAATCTTCAGGAGAACACAACATCCGTGGTGAGAGGAATAGAGTTCATCAGAACCTTTCGCTCTGCTTCTTTATTTCCACACTCTGAAAATGAGAAAAGCCTTAACGTTTCTATCTCTCCTTTGTACCATAATCAGACTGTCAACTCCACATGACCCTGCCTTGGATGACTATCTTTGATAACACCTTCAAGTATAAATAATCCTTTCATGGCCAAAACGTACCACCACATCAAAGGATTCATGTTTGACAGATAACTTTAATGAAAAATTTGTGCTCCATCCGGAGCTAATATTTTAATCACTCTGTCCTTGCCAAAAAAAAATAGCTGGAAGAATAAGGTAAAATTCAAGAGGAATGTTTTGAAGGCTCAAAATAATAAAATGTTCTCTGGTTGGACAAATATAGCTTTTTTTCAATTCGTTCATGGGATGTGGGCATCATGCATAGGCCAGCAATTATTGGACATTGTTAACTGTACCTGTGAAGCTGGTGATGTGCTCCTGTCTTTCTGCTGAAGGAGCTCCCACAGGAGTTAAGCAGAGATTTTGAACATTTGGACCAAGTGACCATGAATGAACAAACAGTAACGTATTTCAAAATCAACATGATACGTCACTTGGAGGTGTTGTTCCCACGTACCTGTTGCCCTTGCCCCTCATGATTTTAAGAGGTCACAGGTTTGGGAAGAGGTAATCTCGGTGAATTGCAACAGTGCACCCTGTAGAGGGTTCATACCGGAGCCATAGTACCCCAGAGGTTGCAGTAATATAGTTACCTCGATTATCAGATTAAGTGCTGTACTTGAACGTTAGCAGTTGCCTTGAAGTCTTGAGGGACTGCAGCATTGTCAGTAGCAGGAATGCCACTAACTGAAATAATATTTAATTAAATGTGTTCTACCGGGAAAATCAACTTTTCGCCACAAAATCAACAAAGCTTGCATTTGTTCAAATCCTTTCACTTTGGTGTTTCACTTAGAGAATGCTAAAAATAGATACCAAACCAAAGAAGCACTTTTTAGGACCAGTGATCAGAGAGTTAAGGAGATTGTTGAATGAGGCAGCAGAGATGAAGGTGGTGAGGGGGCAGGGGAGAGGAGTGGATTGTGACGATTCAGGGGAGAGGTTGGTGGCTCAAAGAGGAAATACCAAGGATTGGCAACACAGTCAATGTCTAAGAAGGAATTCCATGCTGTGCAGATACTTGCTACAATCTCAGAGCATGCCACGAATACATTTTTAAAAGTTGTAGTTTTGTATAATGCTGCCAATCTTTCTTGCATTATTGATATTGAAATTAATAGACTGAAAACCAGGTGACAAAGAACAGAAGAAACAGAGGAGAAGGCCATTTGTTCCTTAATCCCAGCACACCATTCCATAAGATCATGGCTGACCTTTATTACTTAGCCCCACTTTCCTGCACTAACCCCATACCCCTTGATTCTATTACTATTAAAAATTGATAAATTTTTGCATGTGGACAGTAATTGAGCCTCCACAGCCCTGCTGGGTAGAGATTTCCAAAGAATAGCTATCCTCTGGTGAAGACATTTCTTCTCATCTCAGTCCTGAATGGCCAAGCCCTTATGTTGAGACCGTGACCCATAATTTTTGACTCCCCAGGCAGGAGAAACACAGTCCTTGTATTTACCCTCTCTCGCCCTATAAGATTACCTAGCATTCTTCCAATGTTTAGGCCCAGTCTGCTCTATCTCCTCTCAAAAGACAATCTTGCCATGCCAGGAATCAACCTGGTGAATTTATGTTTTATTTCCTTCAAGCTAGGGTAGTCATTTGTCAATCAGATGTGTGTCCATTTATTTTTGTATCACCAGATCATGCTTTTAAGATTTGATTGAAAGGCAAATAATATGTATGTGAACAGAATGGAAAATTATCAGGTTTAAGTCGCACAATGACGCAGCTAGTGTAGTCCCTGCCTCGCCACACCAGAGACCCAGGTTTAATCCTGACCTTGCATGCTGTCTGTGTGGAGTTTGTTGTTCTCCCCGAAATCACATGGGTTTCCTCTAGGTGCTTCAGCTTCCTCCACGTCCCAAACATATGTAGGTTCATTAGCCTCTGTACGATGTCCTTCATGTTCTGGTGAGTGATAGAATGTGGCGGGAGTTAATGAGAATGTGGGGAGAATTAAAAATTTATGATTAATGTACAATTGGTGTAAATGGGTGGTTGATGGTTGGTATGGCAGGTGGACCAAAGAGCCTGTTTCCATGCTGTACCTCTCTATAATTCAGACATTGAGCTTTTTTTAACCAGACAGGACTTTGATTTCTGATCAATAACTGTACATACTAAAAAAAGGAAGTTGGCCCCTTGTCTTTTTTATTTAATCTTAGTTCTGTTTTACTAAGCCATATATTTAATGTTTTGATGTAAAATCTTCCCCCCATTTTTTGAGAGAACACAACAATCAATTTTAAATTGATAGAGTGCTACTGTTCCTGTTCTATGTATATAAAATCTATTTTGACCAATGCATTTCAGTTTAAAATGCTAAAGTTATAGTGAAAAAATAAATAATATTCATGCTTGAATCACAGTATGTACAATGTAGAGCAGAAGTAATGTAAGATGTATTCAATAAAATCTTACAACCTCACTGCAGGGTGCATGGTGCTAGACACCTTAAATAGATGAATCTTTGCAAAACATAATCCTTCTACAGAACAAGCTTTGCTTTTCCTTTAGAGAAGATTGCGTTTATTTTTATGATGCCCCTTTTAGATGACTTTAGTACTCTGCTGCAACTGGGTTTATGATTTTATTTTGACATTTTAATTGTCTTGCCTCTGGTGCAATTATGTTGGAATTAATTGTATGCGTATAATTAAAAGCACTTGGAATCTGAAGAGAAAGTACAGTGCTTCAAACCAAGCCAGTCCCTGAGAGAATGAGACTTTGCAGTGAAGTGCATGAGACACACCAAAGGTTGAGGCCAAATTTTTACAGGAATCTTCACCTCAAGGCTATAATATGATCTAGGTGCAGAGGCTGCAGTTTAACATAGCCTTACTGGAACACAAATTCCCCACAGAAGGAGATAAAAATGGTTGTAATTTTAACACCCCACAGCATTTACTGTTTTCTCTCAATCAACATCTTTCGATGCAAATTGATTGTGGATTGTAGAAGAATAATCACCTTAGGGAAAGGAAAAATAATGTCATAAGGGATTTTTTGTGTTTTCGTTTTTATCATTGTGAGGTTCTGATTATGTGGAAACTGCTTTAGAGTCGCTGAAAGGAAAGGATTATATGGAAACGGATCATTTGTCCTGTACAGAGCCAAAGAACATAAGTATAGAAGCAGCAAGCCTGGAGAAAGTTTGGAAATTGGAGGCAATTTTTTTCTCTCCCTCTGCACAGAAGAAGCCGGATAGACACACAGATACAGCAGTTTATACAGTGTTAATTAACACCCCTTGCCCGAAAACCTTGCATTACACCATTTGTTGTGGGGATTTGGGAGAGCCTGGAAAGCTACCATTTATCCTCTGTCCCTAGATAACTGAGGCACATGGATTTAATTACATAGAACAGTTGTACACTCACTTGTAAAACCCTGGCAAGTGTGGCACCAAATCAGCAAATCCCTAGTTTAAAGAAGCACTGGCAATAGGGGCAGTAACAAGTGGCTGCAGCTGAATCAGAGATGAGGTGAGGTGAATATTTTATGCCGTGAGTTATGGACTGGAATGTGTTGCCTGGAAGGATGCTGGAAGTAGATTCCACCTGAATATTGGAAAGGCAAAAAGAAAAAAAATACTTGAAGGATTGAAAATTTGCAGGGCAATGAGAAGATGAAGTTCCTACAAAGAGCTGGCATACGACAGCTGATTAAATAGCCTGCATTGCTGGTATAAAATTATGAACCATATGTCCAGGGAACTGGTTACTCTTCTTCGCTACCATTTCATCACTAAGCCCTTTCTCATCTTCTTGACACCAGGTGTTGCAAGGGTTGAACATATTGGTGGTAAAGCTGGTCATAAAATGGCAGTGATGGCAATCACATGATGCAGTAGAACTGCTCTACTCCCCACGTCTCAATTGTACATTTATCTCTCTTTGTAAGAGGAATCAGTCAGTGAGTGGGCCCTATCAAAAGAGACCATGCTCTTATTGCTTCTAGACTCAATGATCCTTGAAGGAGCTGCAGCAATTCACAGCAAGGATAATCAACTCATTTTCCACGCGTGTTGCGGTAATGGCTGGATCGTGCTGATGGCTCCCCAGCAGCTTTATGGAGAACTGCTGTTTAGTTGCATTGTACATTCTCGACTTACACGCCTGTGCATTGCAGTGCAGAACTAGGCAATGCAAGTATATTCCTCTGTAAAATAAGAGAAACTGCATCTGACCAACCACTTCACTGCTGGATGCACCAAAGTCAAGCAGATGAATACAGCTGACATCTGGTCCCTTAGCTTTACACCAGCTGGAGCTGACACATCTGGCACAGCCCCAATCATTTGAATGGAGTCACCAGCCTTCACTAATAAGATTAGTGAATTGAAAGGGTTTTTTTTAACTTTTAAGTAATTTGCATAAGTTCAATGTGGATTTAAATTAATTTATTTTAAATTACTTTACCAATATATGTTCTAATTTTGTTGAACATTTGTTAACTGTTGCTCAATATCTCTGATCACCAGCAGTATTTAGAAACAGTGCAAGGGTCTTTGTCAGCATAGTAGACCACTGTGGTGAGTAATGAGCTGGATGGTGAGGACGGCTAGTTGCATTGTGCATGGTGCGTTCTGGACCCGAGTGGCCATACGCTGCAGCATTAGGGAATGCAGGTATAACCCTCTGTAAATTAGGTGGCCCCACATCTGACCATCCACTCTGCTGCTGGTTGCGCCACTGAGTCCAGAAATTTAAAAGATAACTGGGAGCCATGAGGCCATAAAAGGTGTCTGATGACATTGCATCCCACCAGAAGTGAACACAAGGTGCCAGCCATGTCTAGTGCCATCTGGGCTACATGTACCCTTGTGGCTGTGGGCAATATGGTTCCACCATGTACTAGAGCTAATCATAGTACTTCTTGTCAGCTGCTTGAATAGGGAACTCGCTACTTCATGTACAAGTGGAAGGCCATAGGATATAGGAGCTGAATTGGGCCATTCAGTCCATCGAGTCTGCTCCATCATTCAATCATGGCTGATTTTTATTAACCCCATTCTCCTGCCTTCTCCCCATAGCCCCTAGCCCCTTTACAAATCAAAGCAAAAGGCAATGAGAAATTTAAAGGGAAGCTTAAGGAACACACAAAAGAGATAGCAATAATAGGATATGCTAGGAAGGCAGGAAGAGGAACATAAACAGGAATAGGCCAGAGAGTCTCTCGAGCCTGCTCCACCATAAATAAATCATGGCTGATCTGATCATGGCCACAACTCCATCCTCCACATTGTTCCCATAATCATAGAACATAGAACAGTACAGCACAGAACAGGCCCTTCGGCCCACAATGTTGTGCCGACATAGCTAATCCCTTCTACCTACAGAATGCCCATATCCCTCCATTTTCCTCTCATTCATGTGCCCATCCAAGCCCCTCTTAAATCCTTGACTTTCCTGCCATCCAAAAATCTGTCTATTCTCAGCTCTGAATATTTTCAAAGATTTGGTCTCCACAGCTCTCCTTGATGGAGAATTTCAAAGATTTATGACCCTCTGAGAGAACAATTCCTCCTCACCTCTTATCTCTTCATTCTGAAACTGTACCCCTGAGTTCTGGATTCTCAGAACACTTCAATATCTACCTTGTAAAACCCCTTCAACATTTTAAATATTTCAGTAATTTCCTTTCTCATTCTTCAAAATTTCAATGAGTTCAAAGTCACCCTAACTTACTCAACCTTTCTTTGTAAACCAATCTCTTCAACCCAGGAAATTCAACCCTCATTAAACTTCTCTGAATTGCCCTCAATGTAAGTATGTCCCTCCTTAAGTAATGACACCGAAACTGTATACAAAGCTTCAGGAATGATACAACTATATAAAACATTGATTGGATCACATCTGAAGTACCATGTGCACTTCTGATTGCCATGCATTAGGAGAGATTTGATTGCACTGGAGAGGGTGCAAAGATTTACCAGGATATTTCCCGGGACTAAATGCTTCAGTTATGCAGAGAGACTGCATAGGTTGGGTTTGTTTTCCTTGAAGGGGAGAAAGCTGAGGGGGGACCTGATAGAGGTGTACAAAATTATGAGGGGCATCGATAGGGTAAATAATAGGATAGATAAATAGTGGGAAACGTTTCCCCACAGCAGACATATCTAAAACTAGAGAGCATAGTATTAGGTAAGAAGTTTAGAGGAGATCTGAGGAGGAATATTTTCACTCAGAAAGTGTCATGGAGCTGTGCAGAAAAGAAGCAGGCTCAATTTATCCATGTTGAGCATGATGCCCAATCATATAATCCCATTTTCCTGCATTTGGCCTGTATCCCTCTACTCCTTTCCTATCTAAGTACCTGTCCAAATGCCTTTTAAGCATTGGGTAGTTGGAACCTGGAATGTACAGCCTGAGGGGATGGTGAAGGCAAGTATTCCCAAAACAATTAAGAAGAATGTAGAAGAGCACTTGAATCGTCAAGACATTAGAGGCTGTGAACCAAGTGCTGGTAAATGGGATTAGTATATATGGGTATTTGATAGTCGGCATGGTGGGCTGAAGGACTTGTTTATATGCTATATGACTATATAACATCCTGTACAATTTTATCAAGACTTACCTGCTTTTATATAGGATTCACTGTGCTGTAAAATGCTTGCTCAAGTTGTGATATACATTAATGACGTGGATGTGAATGTAGGAGGTACAATCAGTAATTTGGCAGATGATACAGAAATGGGTGGTGTCATAGATGGTGAAGAAGGTTGTCTAACGCTACAGCACAATATAGTCAGATGGAAAGTTGGGCAGAGCAATGGCAAATGGAGCTTAATCCTGACAAGTGTAAAGTGATGAATATCAGGACGTACAAACATACACAGTAAATGGGAGGGTCCGAGAGAGTGTTGATGAAATGATAGGGCCCGAGAGAGCGAGGGGAATTTTTTCACACAGTGGGTGGTTGAGGTCAAGAATGTGCTACCTGAAGAGGTGGTGGAGGCAGATTCTCCCACAACATTTAAGAAACATCTAGACAAGCAGTTGAATCACCAAGACATAGAAGGCTAAGGACCTAGTGCAGGTAAATGGGATTAATGTGGACATGGTCAGTAGAAGGGCTGGTTTCTGTGCTATGTGACTCTTCAACTCTATGACTATATCACTCATGAAACATAAGCACCAGCCTTAGTTGGTTGGCCAGTTATGCCTTGTTGCTCTACTGTAAATTCAATGAAATTATATGTAATCAAGAAAGCAAATGGTCACTGAACAGAGCATCTTCCCAATCATTTACTGGAGTAACACTCACTGGCAATGGCTCCCTGACAATAGTAGCAGTTTTACTTCCCTTTTCTAATTTAGATTAAAAGTAAAAAAGTTTGGAAGTAACAGCTGTAGCATTTGTTGGCACACTATCTCATGGTCCCCACTGATATTTCAGGAACAGCCTATACCTGACTGTTCCAGAAGCTTGCTTTGCCATAACAGTGTCCTGTACAAGCAGAGATACCATTCCAAGCATCAAGTCATTGACAAGTAATCAGAATAAAATACATTTCCACCAGAGGAATTATCTTTCATTTACTTCACTGGAACAGATGATGTCTGAGAGTTGGGCAATGTGTAGCACTTTTGCTCTGTCTTAGAATGTTGTGGGTTTGAAGCACTAGAGACTTATGGACATAATCTAGGCAGACACTATAATACAATATGGAGTAGAATATTTCACTATTTTAAAGGCTATTCTTCAGATGAGACATAAAAGTGAGGGCCTATCTGCTCTGGGTGGGTTTAAGAGTTCCAGTAGAAGAACAACAGGGGTGTTCTGGTGTCCTGAACCATAATCTTTTGTTTCCACTCTGTGAATTCTGTGCAATTACATACAATTAAGCAAAAGGAATGATGGAACATCATTCCAAACATGTAAACGCCTTATCAAGCAATTGCTCAGAAGTGGATGGTGGCTCCAAATTAATGCCAGCAGTTGAGATAAGAATGATAGCAGAAATGAATAAAAAACTAATACCTGAGGGGGTAAATCGCCATTACCAGATGGCTTCCAGCCCAGAATTATAAAGGGATTAAATAAGAAATGGAGACAAATAGAGGAAATTGTTGACAGGTACTCAAATTGGCAAGATGTGACAAATGGAGTTCTGGAAAGATCAGTGCTGGGATCACGAGTTACCACCATCCTTATGAACATCTAAGATGATGAGACAGAAAGCCATTTATTCATGTTTGCAAATGACAAAAAGAAAGGCAGCTTTGTAAGCAGCTTAGATAGAAGCATTAAATTATAAGAAGAGATTAAAGGATTGTGCTTGTGGGCAGAATAGCAGAAAATAATGTAGTCAAATAATAGATCATCCTCTTTAGAGCCCAACAGGATAGAACAGAGTCCTCTCTAAATGGTGAAAAACTGAAAGCAGTAATGATCCACAGAGACTCAGAGATCCATGTACATTGATTGTTATTAGCTTATGGACAAGTACAAACAGAGGCCCATTGAACACTGACCTTTACATCTAGATTAGAATTAAGAGGACAGAAGATGGGCTCCAAATGTGAAGTTCAACCAAAGCTTGGGTACTGGGCAGCCCCGGGGACACCACCTCCAGAAGATTATTGTCTTTGGAAGCAGCAAATACAGATTTAGCAGAATGATACCTGGACCCCAAGAGTTAAGTTACTGGGAAAGATTACCAAAACCAGGAATATATTCCCTGGAAATTAGAAAGTTAAAAGATGATTGAATCAAAATTTTCAGCACGTTATGGTGTTTTAACAGGATAGATAGAGACAGAGTTTTGGATAAGAAACATGATTTACAGATTAGAAATAAAAACTTAACATGTTGAATACTCAGTTGATCAGGCAACATTTATGGAGAGAGTAGCAAAATTAATGCTTGAGTTTGGTGAACTTTCATCAGAATTAGAAATAGTTAAATATAAAACAAGGTGCAGAACAAAGAAAAGGAGGCACGGGTGTGGAAACAAAGAGAACAGAAAGGTCCATGACACAGGTCAGAAAGCAGGATAGATCAAGTGACAATAAGGCTGGTAATTCAGGGTGGAAGGAGATGGTAAATTGGTTCACGTGTACCAAGCTACAGTGAAAAGTTTTGTCTTGCATGCCAGTCATAAAGATCATTTCATCGCAACAATACATCCAGGTAGTACAAGGGAAAAGCAAAAACAGAATGCAGAATATAGTGTTATAGTTACAGAGAAAGTGCAGTGCAGACAGACAATAAGATGCAAGGCCATGATGAGGTAGATGACGAGATAGATTGTGAGGTCAAGAGTCCATTTTATCGTACAAGAGGTTAGTTCAGTAGTCTTATAACAGTGAGATAAAAGCTGTCCTTGAGCCTGGTGGTACATGCTATCAGGCTTTTGTATCTTCTGCCTGATAGCAGAGGGCAGAAGAAAGAATGTCTGGGGTGGGAGGGGTTTTTGATTATGTTGGCTACCTTTCAGAGACAGCAAGAAGTGTAGACAGTGTCCCTGGAGCAGAGGCTGGTTTTCATGATATTTTGAGCTGTGTCCACAGCTCTCTGCAGTTTCTTGTGGTCTTGGGCAGAGCAATTACTGAGCCATGAAGCATCTGGATAGGATGCTTTCTATGGTATATCTATAAAAATTAGTGAGGGTTGAAGGGGACATACCGAATTTCTTTAGCCTTCTGAGGAAGTAGAGGTGCTGGTGCGCTTTCTTGTCCATGTTGCCTACGTGGTTGGACCAGGACAGGCTATTGGTGAAGTTTATTCCAAGGCACTTGAAGCTCACAACCCTCTCGACTTCAACACCATTGATGTAAACAGGAGCATGTGCACTGCCCCCCCTTCCTGAAGTCAATGACCAGCTCTTTTGTTTTGCTGACATTGAGGGAAAGGTTGTTGTCGTGACACTATGTCACGATGCTCTCTATTTCCTTCCTGTACTCTGACTCATCATTATTTGATATTCTCCCACTACTTTGTCATCTGCAAACTTGTAGATGAAGTTAGAGCAGAATCCAGCCACACAGTCATGAGTGTATAGGGATTAAAGTAGGGGCTGAGGACACAGGCTTGTGGGGCACCAGTGCTGAGAATAATCGTGGCAGAAGTGTTGCTGCCTATTCTTACTGATTTCAGTCTGTTGGTCAGGAAGTCAAGGATCCAGTTATAAAGGGAGGTGTTGCTTCCCAGGTCTCAAAGTTTGGAGATGAGTTTGCTTGGAATTATAGCACTGAAGGCGGAGCTGTAGTCAATAAACAGTGGTCTGAAAGTAGCTGTCTTTATTATCCAGATGTTCCAGAGATAAGTGTAAGACCAGGGAGATGACATACACTGTGGACCTGTTTCGGCAGTTGCAATGAGTCGGGTTTGCCTGGGAGGCTGGTATTGATGTGTGCCATGACCAGCCTCTCAAAGCCCTTCATGATGGTGGGCGTAGATAATTTTAAGTAATAAGGAGAAGAGGTATAACTATTTAAAATTGCCAGAGGAATGTGAATGACTGCTTAAAATCTGAAATAAAAATTCCAGAAATGCTAATTAACTGAGACTGATGAACTCATTGTTGAGACTTGAAGGCCTGGTGGAAGATGAGAAATGCTTCCTGGAGCTTACATTAAGTTTGGTGGAACAGTGGAACAGTTTGCCAGCACAGCAAACTGTTTATCTGTTGAGGAAAAGATTATTTGAGGATCAAGACCTCTGGCCTGGCACAAAACCAATAGTTTATCCATCCTCTTAGTGCTTCTGAGACTCGGATACCTAAAGCAGACACCTCAAGGCACTGGAAAGGTATCAGCAATGTTGCCTCCACAATTTCACTGGAAGGATGAGCAAACTACCCTTAGAGTCTTCTCCCAGGCCAACATTCCTAGCATTTGAGTCCATATTTAAACCCAGTGGCTTCATTGGGTTGGCCACATTCTTCCCATGCCCATCACCTGACTCCCGAAACAGTCTATCCATTCCAAATTCTGTCATGGCCTTATAGGAAGAGGAAAAGGTTCAAGGATGTACTCAAAGACTCTGAAGAAATGCAACATTCCCACTAACTCCTTGGAATCCCCAGCTCCTGACTGCTCAGATTGGAGAAGGACGATTTGAGGTGGTATTGAGAACTTCAAGTCCATGCATTGGGAGGACACAGAGGCTGTGCACTGCCTCACAAACTACTGACCCATCTTTTCCATCAGGCAACTGCTAACCCTTCTGTGGAAGGATTTGTGGTTCCTACATTGGCTTCATTAGCTATTTCAGAACCCACAAAACAAGTGGAAGCAAGTCATCCTTAATCTCATAGGATTGCTCAGAAGGAAAAGAAGTAGGAAGAGTGGGCAGGGAAATCAGGATGGAATGAGACAGAGTTGAAGTTGCAGTTGACTAGAAGCTCACAATCATCCTTGCAGATTGAGGAAAGCATTCTACAAAGTGGCTGCCTTAGGTTTCACTATTCATGGGAGACCACATTTTGAGCTGAAGTGGCAGTACACTAAACTGAAGAAACTTTTAAGATAGTTGATGTGGAAAGGCTGTTTGATGTCCTTGACAGTGGGAAGAGAGGGGATAAAAATGCAGAAGTTGTATCTCCAACACTTGAATGTAAAGGCCCCATGAGAAGGGGAGTACCTATGAATGGAGATGGAAGTGTGAACTAGTGTGCTCATAATGCAGAAAAAGGAGTGGAAAGCATGCATCTGAAGGTGGCATTGTGTTGGAGGTATTGAATCTTGCAGAGGATAATTTGTTGAAGGAGGTGACGTTGAAAGTGAGGATGAGGGGAATCCTTTGCTGGTTCTGGGAGTGGACATGCAGGAAGTGGACTTGCTCATAGGACTTGTCAAATATGGTGAAGGGGAACTCACAATTCAGGAACAAGGAAGATATGTTGAAGCAGTGGTATGGAAGGGAGCTCATCGAAACAGATAGTAATCTGGGATGTGACCAGCTGCAGCTTTCTGCACAGAACTGAAGTGGAAAGACAGGATTTTCACCCACATCACAACTGTCAACTAATTTGGAGCAATCCTTCAACATTTTTGACAGTGTGAACTTGCAGGACTATACATTTTTAAAAGCTCCTTGAGTCAATTGTGAAGGAAGGGTTTTGGAAACTGAGATGGCTTACTGAATTTAGAACCCAATCCATTCTTCAGGGAGAGATGGAGTAGTTGATAACTGGGTCTGGAAAGATACTGATGGTGATATGCAAAGCATGAGGGATCAGAAATGTCTTCTGTAGTTTTACTGATGCCCACCAATATCAACTTCAAATAAACAAAAATGCCCGCTCTGCCCTCAAAATATTTTCAGAGCTGCATAAGTTCTAGTTGTTCTAAAAAGATATACAAATGTTCTTCCATTTGTATGATCACATTTAATAAATTCATCAAATGATATACATTCGGGATGCTTGTTATTTAAAGAAAATTAATGATAATTTTGGAAGCTAGATTAGTACAGTTGAAAGAAGACATTCGTTGAGAAAGAGCTGAATTGTTTCATGAAGACTGGACTCCCCAATAGTTTTTGACCCCATCTAGCCTATCCTGTCACTGAATCTAACTAGTTACATCTATCTTTTGTGTAGAGGTTTTTGACAGGAATACTCCAGATTTTCCTACATTTTCACTATCCATTCAGTGTTGGTTGATTTCCACAAACAATGCTTGTGGAATTGTGAAACAAAGGCCGTTTAGAAATTATCACCATCGAGATAATATCTGATTATTCTTCCCTGTTATTTTGACTTGAAAAATCTTTGATGTTTTGATAAGCAATAAAATGAGCCTTCTGTTCATCCTATGTATCATCTGTATAGCGAACACCAGTATATCAGTTCACATTCATTTCAAAATGATTGAATGGTGTCCATTAAGTCATGGTGTCTTTTGGGTACCATCAACAGTATGTTATCGTCAGGAGAGCTCATCTATGTACAGCCTGGTCCTCTCTCACTCAATGATAAAGGAGCTGGTAAGCTCACTGCTAGGTCTATCACCACTGGCAAACATACTAGACAAATTGAAACATGCACAATGCAACAAAAGAAACTGAATAAAATTCATCTGGTTTACAAATCTCAGAGCTTGAGGGGAAAAAATCAGGTTTAAAATACTGTGATGAATTTGGCATAATATTAAATTAATACTACATTAAAATGCTGATAATTTGGCTTGATTGTTGGCTTAATTTGATTGTTCAGAAATCCTGTTGTTCCATATCTGCCTCATTCATCATTTACTGTGCCCCATTAAATCTCTGAGACTTAAATTTTTGAAATGTAAAATTTTCCTCTAATCATACAGGATTATGAATGGAATACGTTTGTTCATTCTCAACTTAGCCTCTGTTTGGTAGAATGACATAGCATTGAAATGCCCTCAAGTTGGCACCAATCTCGTCAGTTTGTACTGAGCTGGTTGGAAATTGTCTCTCTGAGAATGGAGTTAAGTAGCATCAAATTATTTGAGCTGATTTGAGAAAGTTCTAACCACACAACTCACACCTCCACCCCACCAAGACCATAACTGGCTGCCCTTTTCCCTCAGCCCTGACAGTACATGAAGCTGGACACACGAGCTACCTGCAGGGCAAACACCCAATCCCAGTATGACAATTATCTCTTCATTACCACTAACATTTACCAAGAGTACGATGAAATGACATATTTTGCTTAAAGCTGACTTAAGTTTTAATTTTTTCGTCCTAAGTTTTCAACATGGGCTTGAGCACCCGTATAGTTTGCAGACCATGAACATTAGAGAGTGGTTGGGAAAACAGAAAATGCTGAAAATGCAGCATATACGGAAAGAGACACTGTTAAAGTTTCAGGTCAAGGTCTCTTCATTAGAACTGGAACATGGAGAAACAAGATAGTATAGGTAGCAGGGAAGGTGTGGGTAAAACAAAGGGGAATATCTGTGATAGAGTGACGCCAGGTTACCTAACCTGGTAGGTATGGGGCAGTCAAGCTCTAGATTAAGCTTCTCTTTGTGAGTGATATGTTGTTAATGGTACAGCTGCAGGACATGACCACCAGGCCAGACAATGCGAAAAAAAAGGGAAAGCTGAGCCAAAATGATGGCAGACAAAAATGGCCAAATCTCACGGAAAGAGAAAGAGTGAACTATCTAAAGCTGGAGAATTCAATATCAAGTTCTGCAGGCTGAAGTCCCCTGGACCTGAAACATCAACTGTTTCTCATTCCACAGATGCTGCCTGATGTGCTAAGTGTTTCTAACATTTTCTGTTTTGATTTCAGATTTTCAGCATCTGCATTTCGATTTTCAGAAACTGGAAGTGTCCTATTGCATTTGTTGAAGTTCCTCCTTGTTCAGCAATGTCTAAACTTTAACATTCTCAATCTTGTTTTCACAATCCTCTGCGCTGTCATCTCTTGTCATTAGTAGATTTATGCATTCTACTAATTCAGGCACCTTGGGCATTTCCAATTTTAATTGTTCCACTTTTGAAGGCTGTGCCTTCAGCTGTCAAGGTCCTGCCCATTGGTTTGACAATGCTCCCAGGAAACTTTTGAGCCTCTTTACAAAATACTAGATAATAGAAATAATTGTTGTTTTTGAGAACATATCTCAAGGAATTTTATTTTAATTCATTTATAGGAGGGGAATCACAGGTAAGAACAGCATTTATTACCCATCCCTACATGCTTATTATCATCTTTACATATCATTATTCTCTCATAAAGTTTCCCTGAGAAAACATTACCTAATTAAACTCTGAAGCCTCATCCACCCCTACTGTATACTTACTACTGGAAGTGGATTATGATGTCATTTTACATGATTGCCTAGACTATTTGAGCACTTTTATTGACTGGCATTTCTTTGTGTGTCTGTCACAGTCCAACTCACTTCATTATGAATGGGAAATGTAATCTGACATCTCTTTCACCAGATAGATCTTTTATGAAGAGACCATTGAAAACGCACCAGTTCCTGTCACATAAGTGCGTATTAACACCTAATTAAATAACAGTCCTAATTGGATAACAGTCCATAGTACCGATTCATCTTCCAACATCTTTAGTTAGAAGCAAAGCAACAGGAAGAGATCCTTCAGCCCCTGGAGCCCATTCTGCCATTCAATTAGAAATGGCTAATTTAATTCTTAATTCTGTCCACCTACTAAAGAATTGCTTTGATGTGCCTTAATTCATTTGCATAATGAAAAACTAGCAAATGTGCTTTATACTGTTTATTGACCCTTTTTTTGGGGGGGAGAGAAAATTCCAGATTTTTTTTATCCGTTGTGTGGGAATGGTGTTTCATTTCAGAACAGGTGAACTCCAATTTTATGGTTATGCTTCTTCGTTCTGGACTCATCCACCAGAAGAAGTAGTTTACCTTTTGTATTAAATCCTTCATCATCTTGCACATTGTGGTTAGATCGCACCTTCATTTTATATATTTGATGGACACCAACCCTGATATTTTTTGTCAAATTAGCCTCAGTGTTGTAAATGCAAATGAAACCTATTCAAATGAACAACAAAGGAGGCATAAACTATACAAATACATAGTTTGCCTTTTCATTCCTTGTTAAGTACATTTCAGTCTCTGTCCATATGTCTCCCACCAAGATCTGTGCATATTTACACGTGACAGAAATCCCTAATTTAGATTAGGAACCAAAAGCAGAAGAATATTCTGCTGTAGCCAAGTTTATGCCAAGAACTTCTGATTTACTGTAATCCTACTCACATTTTTTAACAACCCTTCTATCTCAGGGCACATGTAGATTATCATGCTTAACATGGAAATATTTATCTACATTGTTATATTTTAATAAATAGTAAATCATACCGATATTTTAAAAAAATGGAAAGATGATAATTGTTTTAACTCTGTTCTAATTCTCCTAATTCTAACTCTTCCTTGAATAGAAAATAAAATGGAGATTGTTGTCAGGTTTAAAATAAGCATAGCTTGTAGTAACCACACAAAATGTTCATTTTAATAGATAAGCCTAGCAATGTTGCAAAATATCATTGCCTCGGAAATACCATTGTAGTTAATGCTAAGCTATTGCATTTTGCTATTGTTTTTGCTCAATGAGGGCCACTACTTGGAATGTTCCATAGTCACCTTCTCTGCTCCATCACTTCACAGTGCAAAGCAATAGCCAGCATTTCTTCCTGCCTCACTTTTTCTCTTTAACAAAGAGGTAAACTAAAACACAGCACTTAAAGACATGTTGAAGTAATCTGCTTTCTCACTGCAGTATAAATAAAAGGGGGAGTTAAATCTAGCGCACGTTATATGAAAAGTTGTGCCATGGTATTTTCATTAATTAGACATCCAATTCTATCTGTTTCTATACCATTACACACAAAAGAACATAAGAAAAGAGGCCCTTCAAGCCTGCTCTGCCATTCAGTATGATCATGGCTGATCTATGCTGGCCTCAACTCCTCTTCTGTGCCTATTCCCCATAGTCCTCAATTCCTAAATTTTTCAAATATTTGTCCATCTCCATCTTAAATATTTCTAATGATTCAACTTCCACCATCCTCTAGGACAGAGAATTCCAGAGATTCACTCTGAGAGAAGGTATTTCTTTTCACCTCAGTTTTAAATAACCAGCCCCTTATCTCGTAACAATGTTCCCTTGTTTGTGACTCATCCATTACTGAAAATATCTCATTATCTACCCCTTCATCTCAAAACCCCTTCAGAACTTATATGTTTGAATAAGGTCACCTCTAATTATTCTAAACTCCAAAGAATACAGACCCAAACTGTCTAGCCTCCCTTGTTACGTTTTCTTTCAGGGAGATAACCCACCTCAAGGCAACAACCACAAGTGAAAAAGAGCAAAAGGGAATGTGAGATAAAATAGTTCAGTTGCACTAAAGTCCTCTCTTTCTCCTTCATTTTGCCTCAAATGTAAAAATGCCATTTGTTTGCATTTAAAATATAGGCAGGAGATTTATGCATGGCCTTGATTTTAAGGTGGATTTATGGTGGGTGAGTGGTGGGAGGCAGTCTAGAATTGAATTGGAATAGCTATTGCGATTTTACAATCATTTGTGTATACAACAAATTCAGTATACTGCTTCCTGTGAATATATTTGTGGCTATTAAGATAAGATAAGATATCTTTATTAGTCACATATACATTGAAACACACAGTGAAATGCATCTTTTGCGTAGTGTTCTGGGGGCAGCCCACAAGTGTTGCCACGCTTCCAGCGCCAACATAGCATGCTCACAACTTCCTAACCTGTACATCTTAGGAATGCGGAAGGAAACTGGAGCACCCAGAGGAAACCTACGCAAACACGGGGAGAATGTACAAACTCCTTACAGACAGTGGCCGGAATTGAATTCGGGTCGCTGGCACTGCAAAGCGTTACGCTGACCACTACACTACCGTGCCTGCCATGGTTCTGGTTTTGTCCACAAGTCAAAACATTATCTCCCCTCTTAAAACCCTAACATGAGTTTAGGTTTTGAAAGCCTGTAAACAGGTGGAGTAGTGGAAAAGGTTTCAGAAGTTTGAGGAACTAAGAAAGAAAGATTTGATGTAGAAAAGGATGCAATTTGAACAGAGATAGATTTTGGAGCTTGAACTACAGAAAGTGATGGGATTGGAGTGGAAAGTTCAGTGAAATTAATTGCTCTCCTATCAGTTTGTTATATTTTGGCATTATTATTAGTCAAATGCCACATAAGGGTAAATCAGGGCAGATGATCAAACTCCTGGCCAAAGAGGTGAGAGGAAGAGAATGGAAGAGGCTTTGGAAAGGATTCTAGAGCTTACATCCCTAGGTAGTTAAAGCCATTGGCAAGGGTGAAGGAATAGATTTGAGAACAATGATAAGAGTTATAATATTTGGAGTTGCCAGTCTGAAAGTCAGTGCTAAGTCGAACTTGGTATTATTTAGGATATGGATGGGAGATTTATGCATGACCTTGAATTTAAGGTGGGTGAAAGGCAGGCTAGAATTGCACTGAAAAAGACTGTTGTAACTTTACAGCCATAACGTCAGCGCATATAAAAAGAATTCAGTATACTTCAGGGTGTTCATGATCCTGCCTCTACTGTGACATTGTTTACTATATGAATTATATCTCCTCAAAGCACTTGTGATTTCTATCTTAAACTAAGTTTAGCCATCATCCCCAAAACTATGATTTGGTTCTTGTCAAAATGTATTGATATATAAAAAATCTGAGTCCTAATTCCATTCCAGCACTTCCATATTTCATGAGAACAGGATAGGAAGCAGGACATCGACCCAATTCCAGAAGATGGGGTGGCAACTTGAATGTTTTATGTGATTGGGAACCACTGATTTAAACTGTTTTATAGATGTTGGGAAACCTATCAAGTGAAAGGAAAAGGTTTTGCCCTTAAAACAAGGCTTGGAAGCCAGAAGGAGCAGGATTGCATCTTACTAGCCCCAGGTACCTCTACAAACGAAATTCCTATTCACACAAAAGAGCTCTTTGGGCCTGGATTACAAAAAGTACCTGCTCCATCCTGGGGCCTGTCCCAGGTCCTCCCAGTACAGCTGGAAACCATTCTGTCACTCAGGCCACCCTCCTGTTGAAGATAAAGATGTTCAATGTAGAGTTAAAACTCTACAGTTTCAGGGAAAATCACTATACAAAGCTCCACAGCTGGCCTTCTTGTCCCACCACTGTACTGTCCAGGCCTGTATTTTTAAAGCTGTTCCAGTACTATAGTCAGCATAAGGGATTTGATATCAAGCATGCAGGATAGGAGAAGTGGTGGTTTAAATCTGCAAAGAGTTGTGGACACAGCTCAGCACATCACAGAAACCAACCTCCCTTTCAATGGACTCTTGTCTATACCTCTCACTGCCTCAGTAAAGCAGCCAGCATAATCAAAGACTCCCCCCTCCCATCATGCAGAAGATACAAAAGCCTGAAAGTACATACCAACAGGCCCAAGGACAGCTTCTATCCCCCTGTTATGACTATAGAATAGTCCCCTAGTATGACAAGGTGGACTCTTGACCTCATAACCTACCTCATTATGATCTTGCATCTTATTGTCTACCTGCACTGCACTTTCTCTGCAGTTGTTGCACTTTATTCTGCATTCTGTATTGTTTTCCCTTGTATTACCTCAATGCACTGTGTAATGAATTGATCTGTATGAACGGTATGCAAGACAAGTTTTTCACTCTACCTCGGTACAAGTGACAATAATAAACCAATTCCAATTCTAAATCTGGTGTACACTGGGCTAATCTTTGCTTGTTTGGTGTTTGGTTGTGGGTATGGATGTAAGGGGTAAGATGAAAGATTATTTCAAAGAAATGAGAAAACATGCTTTGGTATCTTTGCTCATTCCTTCTGAACTCAGGTAATATACCTGCTGCTGAAGGTAAAGCCAGGAGTGGAAAGGTGTTTTCAGCTGAGATGCTCCTTGTGAATCAGTTGGCCTTTGGGGGCTTACACTTGAGCCCCTTGTAAGTAAGGGCATGGGGTTGTTACAACACACAGCAGCTCGATAGAGTTAAGGTACAGGTCAACTGAACACAGGGGTTGAAAACCAGAAAAAAAAATTGCAAATGTTGGAATTCTGAAATAAAAACAGAAAATGCTAGAAACTCACAGCAAATCAGGCAGCATCTGTGGAAAAAGAAATAGAGTTAACGTTTCAGGCCGGAGATCCTGAAGAGGTGGTTTCCTCTGCACTGGACAAATCAAATGCAGATTAGTTGATCACTTTGTGAAACACCTGCCTTCAGTGTACAGGAGTAACCATGAGCTTCCTGCTGCCTGCCACTTTAATTCTTCATTGTGCTCCCACCCTGATCTGTGCATCTCTGGCCTTTTTGCATCATTACAACAAGCCCTAATGCAAGATTGAGGAAAAGCACCTCCTCTTCAATCTGGGCATGCTGTAGCCTTCCAGATTAAATGTTGAATACTCCAACTTCAGGTAACTTGATCTTTCTTTCTGACTATATCAGGAGTGACCATTTCTGCCGGTCATCCATCTGTGATTTTAGCTCATTTTTTTCTTTCTCTGTTAGTACAGCCTAACCTGCATGGCATGTACCATCACCCAACTGTTAACAACACATAACACAGACAAAGCAGCATAAACTGCCTCTAACTGCCTAATGAACCCATTTGGTCACACCCTATCAGAGATATTTCCTTTGTTTTGCCCATCTTCTTTGCACAGATGCTGCCTGACCTGCTGAGTATTTCCATTATTTACTGTTTTTAAGCCCAGGGGCTGACTGGCCTCCTATTCCTGTCCAACTTTCAGTTGCCTGAGTGAGAAGGTTGCTGCTGCAGTTCCACTAACCCAGCATAAATTGCTCAACTTCAGGAGAGGAGAGAAAACCAAGAAAATAAATCCTTCAACTTTCATTCCCTATTGATCACCCTGTGTACTCTACCCTGACTGGGTGGCAACTTAGTCCCAGGGGTCAGCTGGCACACAAGTGGAACTTGACTGCAATGCTTGCATTAAATTCTGCATTTAATACTCAGTGTGTATCTGCCTGCATGCACTTATTTTCTCAGAACCTCTGTTTCTGGAAGCAGCAGCAGTCAACAATGTTGTCAAGCAGACACCAAAATGAGATACTTAAGCAGCTCCTGACAGAAGCATTGTATTCAATGAACTGGCATTAACCAGAATACTTGGTGGGCACCAAATGGAGCACCTATTTTATTTGAGAGGGTCGGGATTAAATGATTACCTCCAGGACTGATTCAGTCTGCTTGTTTATGGCAGAGTGATCTCCAAACGACAAATACTAGCAGTTGATGGATCCACAATTTGCCACTTGTGAGGGTGGCTGTGTTCATGTGTAGTTGCTCTGAGTGCAACTGTCACTCATTCACATCTCAGCCTCTAGTTCTTTATAACTTGGGACTGTGGCCATTGGCAACAGACACCTCCTGAATCCACATGCAGGTTTTTCTCAATTATCCTTTGAAATGTTCTGATTCTGAAGAAAATGAGCATTGGTATTGGTATTGGTTTATTAATGTCACTTGTACCGAGGTACAGTGAAAACCTTGTCTTGCATACCGATCGTGCAGATCAATTCATTACACAGTGCAGTTACATTGAGTTAGTATAGAGTGCATTGAGGTAGTACAGGTAAAAACAATAACAGTACAGAGTAAAGTGTCACAGCTACAGAGGAAGTGCAGTGCAGGTAGACAATAAGGTGCAAGGTCATAAGGTAGATCGTGAGGTCATAGTCCATCTCATCGTATAAGGGAACTGTTCAATAGCCTTATCACAGTGGGATAGAAGCTGTCCTTAAGCCTGGTGGTATGTGCCCTCAGGCTCCTGTATCTTTTACCTGATGGAAGAGGTATTGTAATACATTGTAATACAGGTAGAATCTGAAAAGACGTGTAACTTGAAGTAAAGCAGAGGCAGATTTTGTGTGAGTATTAAATCAGGATTGCAAACCAATATACAGGTTTGTTAAAATAAAACTGAAAGTACTGAAAACACTTAGCAGTTCAGGTAGCATCTGTGGAAAGAGAAAGAGGGTTAGTGTTTCAGGTCAGAGACTTTATATCTGAACCAGGAAAGAGAGAAAGGAAGTTAGTTTGAAGTTACAGGAAGGGTGAGAGATGGATGCATAAGCCACGAGGAATATGTCTGGTAGGATAAAGTCTGGGTTGTTGTGGGATAAACTGTTAATGGATAAACTGTTAATGAAGCACTCTGATTGAAAGGTTAATGAGGGAAGTTAGAGAGAGAAAAAAAGAAATATGTAAAAGATGTGAAATGTAGATCAGAACTGTAGGAAATGCCCTGTATATATGGGAGTGGTAGTAGAGATAGAAAAAACTGAGTTAGTGTTACAGATAGATGGCTGACAGCAGAAATGGCTAATTCTGAAACAAACAGAAGAAACAAGTTACCCAAAATAGTTAAAATTGATATTGAATTGTAAGCTTACTGAATTAAGAAACAGAATTAATATACACCGCATGTTGGTCTTAAATACAAAACCATAATCCATATATTGCATTATTATTCTGCAGTGCAATACAAGGAATGCATTAGTACTCAAAATCATTTTTAGTTTAGGAAGTTTTGTGACACTTATTTGGTTTCCTCCCGGCTGCTGGGGTGATGCAGTGGCAAGGTTGGTAAAGCTGATGTCTCACAGGTCCAGTGATCCAGGTTCAATCTTGATGTCAGGCTGTCTGTGCAGAGTTTGAACCTCCCTGTAACTGCATGGGTTTCCCCTATAGATGCAGGAGCTTCCTCCCACATCCCAGAAACGTGCGGGTTGGTAGGTTAATTGGCAGATTTAAGTTACCCTACTGAGTAGGTGAGTGGTAACATCTTAGGGGGGTTGATAGGAATGTGGAGAGAATAAAATGGGATTAACGTAAGATTAGTCTAAATAGGTGCCTGATGGCTGCTATGGACTCAGTGGGCTGAAGGGCCTGTATCCCTGCTGTACGACTCCAATACTCCATGACTAATGTTGTCTGGCCTGTGGAGTACTTGCACCATTTTCTGCCTTTATTTCAAATTTCTAGCACTAGAGTATTTTGCTTTAGATAAATATACAGATGGATGTCAAAGCAAGACCTAATTACAGATTCTTGCAATTGCATGTGTCATTTTGCCTGTTGACAGTACGTTGTCATTATTGCTGAATAGCGTAACTGAGGCTATGTTTAAGCTTGCTGAAGAGGTAGTATGTTAAATACTGTGGGCAAAAGCAAAATACTGCCTGATGTTCAGAATTTGCAACAAAAATAGAAAAGAAAATGTTCAGCAGGGAGAAAGGAACAAAATTACATTTTAGGAATAACCCTCCTTCAAAATGCAAAGCATTCACTGTAACAGAAAGCTAAAATGTCTTCCCCACAATGACTGGGGCCTTCAAGACTAATCAATGGAATTTTATTCCTGGTGATATCAAGGGTATGAAGCAAATAAGTGGATATGGAGTTCAGGTGCACATCAACTGAATTCTAATTGAATGTGAAAGAGTCTTTAAGGGAGCTGAAAGGGCTCCTCCTGTTGCTATGTGCCTTTGCTCATAGTTGAAAGCTTGCCCACATGTGACTGAGGCAGTATTTTTGTTAATATTCTTGTTGTTAGCCTTTGAGGTTTCGTATTGCTTCTGAATTGAGGTCAAAGTCTCCTCCTGGACATGAATTTCATGTCCAGCAGTAACCAAGACATTCTTTTCTGCTGTTGAGACTATTTGTTAACTGAGGTGGATTAGATCCAGATGCCACCTGTGACTAGCATGTGGTACTGCAACCTGTATTGTGATCATGGAACTCAGTCAGACTTCAGATAATCACTGCTCTGAGAGTACTCTGAAGACTTTGCATATTGTTCCAGTTGTTCTACTTTGTAGTGTAACTATCTAATTGGGCTGTACTAACTAAATTTTGGAACACAGATCCAATACTAATCTGTCATGAAAAAAATCAAACCAAAGCACTCCCATATCTTCTTCACTGTTGTTATATAAGTTCAGGTTTGCTGTATGCTCCTTTAGTTCAGCAATGTTTCCACATATTTTCACAACAAAACCTAACTACAAAAACTACATAAAAGTAATAAATACACATTGCTACCTGACTTGAGTGGGTTATCTAGCTCGACAATACTAATTTCCAAAGTTTTCATATGTTTTCCATTTCCCACCTCTCACATCTGCTTCCCTTTTCCTCTACAACTTCCACAAATCTCTCAATAAACTCCTCCTTCCTTCCTTCCACTTCATCCCAGAACAGAGTCCATCAGCTTAATCAGACAGAATCCTTGTTGGATTCCGTTAAACAGTAGGCACTACACCACTGAGAGTGAATGATTGCTGGAATGCCAAACTAGCTTTTTTTGTCTAAAGAACACTCATCCAGATGTTCCACCTGAACTCCAAATTATAAACTACTTACAGCGTGGAAGGAGATTGTTCAGCCCAATTAATCCATGGTAGTGCTCACATCCCATACTAGCCTTCCTCCATTCTACATCATCTCACCTCTTTTTATTCCTTTTTCCCTCATCAACTTACTTCACTTCCCTGTGAATGTGTTTAAGCTGTCCACTGCAAATGGAAACTTGTTTGCTTCGATCATTTAATAATCCTGTAGAACTCTTTTCTTTTAAAAAAAAGAAGTCCCAGAAAACCCTTTTTTTTCTTGAAAGGCATAACCTCTCTTTTAGGGTATCATTATAGTCAATCTTTAGATTTTTGTGTTTTCTCGAACTCCCTTCCATAACCAGAGACCAGAAACATTCACACTGCTCCAAGTGCCTTCTAAAAAAGGTTCTCTGCTCTTAATTCTAATTTCTGTGGAAATTAATCTCAGCATGTGTTTTACTTCTACTTTTTTTGTGGTTTTATCAATCTGTTGAGTGACTTTGGTCCTCTAACCCTACTTAGTCCTGAAATCCTGCTGCTGTATGAATGTCAACTCTTGGGGGCCACATTTAAAACTTTTTAACACATGTTACCACAGAGTCCTCTGTGGAGGTAGAACCTCAAACTTCAAATCATGAAAACCATTGACTGTGAAAATGAAGCATACTATTTGGTGAGTTCTCATGCCCTCCTACAGACATTTTATACAACAAGAGAAGCAAAAAATCTTCAGAAAGCAGATATTAGGTATTATGGAATCCGCAGGCACCATTTAAACAAGCTTGAATCAAATTGTTGAAAATGTCCTGAAGTCTCAGAGACAACCAAACTATGGGGAAACTCCTTTCATCTTCCCAAAGGATATCAGCCAAAGTCCCAGAAGAGTACAGCAAATGGCACCAGTAACTTTAGCTCCTTACATCTTTGTTTTTGGACCACAATGTTTTCTTTATTCCTAAGCCTTGTTAATTTCCTACTGTTAGTTTCTTTCTCTGGGATCTTGAATAGTTTTCTACAGAACAGGTGAACATGAAAAGGTATGAAGAGCTTTTTAGGTCCAACTTTTTCTGGGGGCTTTTCACACAAAAGCAAAGGTGACAAGAAGGAGGCATAAACTCTATTCCTCTGACAATTGTCTGGTTACATTTTATTTTGGCTCAACCTACAACAAATTGGGAACAGCATTTGATCTGCCAATAAAATCAGGAGACAAACTAACTGAAGAGCAAACTAAGGCTTAAGGTGGGTCACTGTGGATTATGGATAGGATTTCTGGAGGGCAGAGGCATGTGTGCACAAGCAATTCAAACAAACCTTCTAATCTTTTAGATAAATCTGAAGTAGTGAGCTTCCCTGGTGCTCCAGTGGACTTTGCCTGCTAGGTCTGAGCCATGATCGTTGGAGCATGCTTAGGCTCCCAGCAACATTTCTGTAGCTGAGAGAGTAGAATATGTGCTGTAAGATGTAAATGAAAGCTTCAACCTTCTGCAACAAAAGGACCAAACAACATGAAATTGGATTAAGACTCCACATGAAAGCTTCTCCATGGCCCACTTTCTGATCAGGTAAACTTTTGGAACTAATTGAATGCAAAAGAGAACACTATAACTTTCTCTTCCTGCATTGGGCAGGAGTAAGCATTTACTATTGATTCCCAGAACTTACCACCATCATCCAAAGGATAGACCAGGAAGCAGTGTTATGTAGCATAGTCATGAGGAAAATCTACCAAGGGCCCAGATAGCATCTGTCAACCTATATTACTGGCTCAAGGACAGCTTCTATGATAAGACTATTGAATGGTTCCCTTATACGATGAGATGGACTCTGACCTCACAGTCTACCTTGTTGTGACCTTGCACCTTATTGTCTACCTGCACTGCACTTCCTCTGTAGCTGTGACACTCTGTACTGTTATTGTTTTTACCTGTACTACCTCAATGCACTCTGTACTAACTCAGTGTAACTGCACTGTGTAATGAATTAATCTGTACGATCAGTATGCAAGACAAGTTTTTCACTGTAACTCAGTACAAGTGACAGTAATGAACCAATACCAATGAAATTTGTCTGCATTTGATGTGAAGAATTGGTCTGTGGCAGTTCTGGAATAATGGGGCAATGGGAGAGAAATCCCAGTTGGAGTGGTAGATTTCCTCATCCAAACTTTCCCTTCTTTTGGATTGTGGATCTGTCTCATTTCAGGTAGGATCAATGTCACGAACCAGCAACAAAAGAAACACACTGAGCATGATTTAGTGTTAAAAACTATTTTATTAATCACTATTTATGATAATACGTAAAATAAAAGTAAAAATGTTAGTATGTTAGAATTCAAAAATGTTAAACCTCGAACGTTAACCCCAAAACTAAACTCGTCGTGTGTGTGTGTGTGACAAAGTCCCAAACTCCAAGTTCCGGAATGGTTCTTAAAGTTCAGTTCCGCAAGCCATAAGGTGAAACATGAGCAAGAGCTTCTTCAACAACCACCGTTGTCTGAAGATAAGACGTAGACGTAGAGAAACAGAGAGAGAGTACATACGAAATCCAAATGTTCCACGATGGAACTCAAACGACACTTCAGTGTTTACTCGGTAGTGACTTCCTCACCCCGAAAAGCATCCGAATCGTGGTCGTCCACACACAAATACCTGTTTCCTTCTACAGGTCAGCAACAAAGTGAACTCCACCGGATTACTTCCAATTTCCATACATGGATTTCAGTGGCAGACACAGTTATTGTTTCTCATCCACCGATAGAGAACACTAGCAGGCTGGTGTCTCTCTCCCTTCTCTCTCTCTCTCTCTCTCTCCTTCTTCTTCTTCTTCTAACTTCTTCAACAACGTCATTACGTCCTTTATCTTCTATTGACATAAGCACGCCCCACACACACATACACACACACACTCTCTCTCTTAAAGGGACTTTCACTGAGTCCGTAACATCAAGTATAGTAAATGAATTCTTTCCTTAAAGGACATTAATGTGACCTGAAGAGAGCACTCTGCAAATTTTATCATGGGGCACACCAGGCACAGAAGCTGCAATACAATTCAGGAATTCTGAACAGCTCATATATGACAGGATATTGTTGTGGAAAGCAAAACCAGGTGCTTTGATGCCTGCAACAGAAAGTGGCACAATGTTGGACCAGAAGTAACCAATTATAAACTTAGTTCCCAAAGGCTAGATGTATTCACACAATTACAGTAAGGATTTTAATATGGGTTAATGAAAATGTGAACTAATTGTACATGGTATTTTTAAGCTATTGTATCATGGAAATGATGAACTGGCCATGGGATAATGTCATCTGATGGTCTCTTTATAGACCAGCAATGGATTGTGAGCAGTGCTACCAATAGTGATGGAGTTACAAGGATGTTGATTACTCCATTGGTGACCTGTATAGGAGTGGAATCAGAGAAAAGTGCACCAAGTGAAGGGTTAGAAGTGAGCTTGACCAATGTGTGCACATTACAATCATGCTATCATTTATAAAGTGAATGAAATGTCTCCATGGTTTTTTCTGCTGTTTTATTGTTACTGCCCAATGAGGTAAAGGTTTGTGCGAAGTAGCTCAATGTGTGCTTCTGACCCATTCTTGCAGGTTGCAATGATGTGCAGGTTCAACCTAAGCCACCTCTTTGACCACTGCAGCCTCCCTCCCCCTTTCACAGTCACAGCAAACCACAGCCACTAGTATGAGTGCCTCAGAATGTAAAGGTTGTAAGGAGAATGGACAAGTGACAGGATTGCATAATAAAATGGGAGTGATGAGACAAAGGAACTGGTGGCATGTGATGGCAAAGCTTCTGCTGACTTCTGAGGTGCATTCATTCAATGTCTGGACAGTCAAATTTTCTGCAGACGAATTGAGAATGGCAACTACCTTGTCTTGTCTTCTATTAATAGTGGTGGTAAATTTTGTTGACTGTCCCCAGCAATTTTGGCAAAGTTTATCTGCACTTCTCAATCAAGCATTCTTTCCTTAGCCTTTCTGCTCTCTGTGGCTCCAATGGTACTTCCTCTGGACTGCTCTGTTGGATCTGCACTTTCTCTTCCCATTGGTTGGAGGAACTCCAACCACTACTGGTCATCAAAAGTCCTGTAATAATCCAGTTATTCCGCTACCACTCACGACGACAGTCCTTAAGTCAGCAAAGAGTAGCCTAGAAATTGGATTAGAGAAAATCTATTTGTGCTTGGTTTTTTGTACATGAGTAATAGCTAATATGTGATTTGGAGCATATTTTTGCAGTACTTGTGTACATTTCCTGGTGAAGTCCTGCCTGTCTCATGAAGAAATTGAACTGAGCTCTTCCAGAATTCACCTAATACAATGTCAATTCCCAGTCACGTCTTGTACATGTAATCAACATGTACATTGCTTAATAGTGGAAAACAGACCATTGTGCTGGAGAGGGTAGAGAGGAGATTCACTAGAATGTTGCCTGAGATGGAACAGTTCAGCTATAAGGAGGGACTGGATAGACAGTGTTTGTCTTCTTTGGAATGGAGGAGGTTGAAGGGTGAAGATGAGCAATTGAGTTGTTCAAAACACAATCCCAAGGTGGATATAAGAGATGGGGGTCAGTGTGGAAAGGAAGCAGAGAGGGAAGTTCTCTAGCACCTGGTCCTGATGGACTTGCTGCCTCTGGGCCAAGATGCACTGACTGAGATTAGGAAGAAAGATGTGAGGTGTACAGTCAGAATGTTGACCGAAAAGAAGAAGGGCAAGGAAGGCTGATGTACAGTCCCAAAAAATAATCATTGGAGTAAATCAAATGTAGATCTTTATTTCAAGGAAGGTGAAATGTGCTTCTACTGTATTAAAGCCTTGGTTGTGCCTCACTGGAGATTGGTTGTCAGTGCCCCTCCTCAGGAAGGATGCATTAGCCGCACAGAGACTCCAGCACAGGTTCATCTGAATGATATAGGAGCAGGTCACATAAACTTAGATTTTATTTACTTGAATATAGAAGGTGGAGGAGTGATTTAATTGAGGTATTTAAATAATAAAAGCATTTGATAGAATAGTTTTAGCAGAGCAATTTGCACCGATGACAATTGCAGAAGTGGATGTTATTTTACAGTTAAAACTAGGTCAACCAAGAGTAAAAACTATCAAGAAACTTCTTCATCCAAAGAGAAAGTGCAGATGTGGATTTCTCTCCCTTAAGTGAAATTCTGAGAGATTTTGCTTAAGGCGCAAGCATCCAGGGATATGGGACAGAAGTATGTAGATGGAGTTGAGGTTTTTATTGGTCATGATCTAACTGAATAATGGAAGAAGCTTCAAGGCCTGATTGATGTACTCCTGTTTCCATGTTTTATCACTGCCTTTACATGGCAGTTATATCACAAGATACATGCAATATAAGACAAAAAGACCTTAACACTCAAACCATAGTACATCTTGCATCAAGTTGGGAATAAATGGAATTAAGTTTCTGCGTTGGAACCTTATCTTTAAGTTATTTTAATAGATAATAAAATTAAATACCAATATCCAACCGGGAAGTATCTCAGTCCACTTCTATTGAAACACAAGCTAGCACTTCAGATCAAATAATCTATTTGTTCCAATTAGTTGATGATGCTCAAACTCAACCAGTTATAGGTTAGTGACTTGTGGGTTTGTTTCTCAGTTTTAGTGAAATACCGAATCCTTTAATAAACCCTAGCTGGGAAGTTTGGGATTTGTTTGCCTCAAAAAACACAGATGTCTGTGCGATTTGGTGTGGTAAAGAATCCATTGATACCATGACATCAGCCAATGAGTTTGCAGTGGGACAGTAGTCATGACACTCTACATGTAGTTTACACAGACTTCAGGAAGGCTTTTGACAAGGCGCCACATGGGAAGCTGGTCCAACAGGTTAGAGTGCATAAGATCCAAGGAAAGTTGGCAAATTGGACCCAAAATTGGCTTGGTCATAAGAGACAGGGTGTTGATATTGTGCTTGAAAGCCTGTTCACCACAGTGCTTAGTACTAGGACCCTAGCGGTTTGGTACACACATTAACAATTTGAATATGAATGTAGAAGGTATGATTATTAAGTTTGCAAATGAGAAAAAAATTGGTGTTTTTGATAGTGAAGAGTATAGTCTAAGGCTACAGATCAATATTGATCAGTTGGTAAGGTGGGTAGAATAATGGAAGGTGGAACTTAATCCTGATAAATGTGAAGTATGTACTTTCGGAGGACTAATAAGTGTATGACACATCCAATATCATAATATACAGTCATACAGCACTAAAACAGACCCTTCACCCACCATGTTCATGCACAGTACCTATGTATACTGATCCCATCTGCCAGCACTTGGTCCATGGTGTTTTTGACTGAGCATTTCAAGTACTTGTCAAAATACTTATTAAATGAGAGTATCTGCCTCCACTCTGCTCTCTTCCCCCACCTCTCAGGCAGAGTGTTCCAGATTCTGAAGCCCCTCTGGGTGAAACAGTTCTTCCTCAGATTCCCTCTAAACCTCTTATACCTTACCCTAAATCTACACCCTCTAGTTTTAGACACCTCTGCTGTGTGGAAGCATTTACTACTCTCTACCCGATCTATGCCCCTCATAATTTTTATACCTCGATCAGGTCCCCCCTCTCTCCTCATAACTGGAACGCTCCATCCCAGGCAACATTCTAGTCAATCTCCTCTGTACCCTCTCCAGTATAATCACATCCTTCCTGGAGTGTGGCAACCAAAAGCTGCACTTCAACCTAACCAAAGGTTTATAATATAACATAACCCCCCTGGCCTTGTATTCTGGGCCTTGTTAATGAAGGCAAATATCCCATATGCCTTCTTCACCATCTTATCGAGCCGTGCTGTCACCTTCAGGGATCTTTGGACTTGTATGTTAAGATCCCTCTGTTCCCCAAAACCCCATTGGGTACTACCCAGGACAAAGGAGGCTATGGACCAAATGCTGGCAAATGAGATTACTATACATGGGCACTTGATGGTCTACATGGACATGATAGGCCAAAGGGCCTGTTTCTGTGCTGTATGACCACATGTTATGATAATGAATCAAAGGACTGTAAGTTATGACCTGTGTCATGACACACATTTCAACAAAAGTTGAAATCAGTAAAATCTGCAGGATTTAAAGTGTTCCCTCCTACTACCTGCCCCTCCCTCCTACACAACCCCAGTTATCCAGTTAATTTTTATAAATTGAAAGTTGTCACTTGTAATTTTTCTTTCTGTTAAACTTAATTGCCAGCAGCTCTTGATGTAGATGGAGGCTTCTGTGAACTGATGATGGTACTTCACAGACCCCTGGATCAGTGGCCTGATGCTGCTGCTAATCATTAGGGCTGGATCACCTGCATCCATGGGGCAGCTCCAGGCTCAAGAGAGTCTCCCCCAGTAAACCCATGCAGTATTAACACTCTCCATCTACCCCCACTTTTTATATTCACTCCCTGTCAGATCTCACTGAGGTGTTGAAATCACTTCAACAATGAATGTCATTGTTGCTGCCTGAACAATGAATGGGTGTGTAAAATGCACAGGTCAGGTTGTAACATCTTAAATTTAGAAAATGATAATAACACTTTATCAAAACAAGAATTTCCCAAAAGCCTGATTTTTCAGGTGACGTTTGATTTACCATAATCATTATCATTAGACAACATATAATGCACCTAAAGTGAGTGAAATCCAATTTTAACGTAGAATATAGAACAGTACAGCACAATACAGGCCCTTCAGCCCACAATGTTGTGCCAACCTTTAAACCTCGCCTAATACTATCTAACCCCTTCCTCCCACATATCCCTCTGTTTTAAATTCCTCCATATGCTTATCTAGTAATCTCTTGAATTTGACCAATGTATCTGCCTCCACCACCACCCCAGACAGCGCATTCCATGCCCCAACCACTCTCTGAGTAAAAAAAAACCTTCCTCTGATATCTCCCTTGAACTTCCCACCCATTACTTTAAAGCCATGCCCTCTTATATTGAGCATTGGTGCCCTGGGAAAGAGGCGCTGGCTTTCCACTCTATCTATTCCTCTTAATATTTTGTACACCTCTATCATGTCTCCTCTCATCCTCTTTCTCTCCAATGAGTAAAGCCCTAGCTCCCTTAGTCTCTCCTCATAATACAGACTCTCTAAACCAGGCAGCATCCTGGTAAATCTCCTCTGCACCTTTTCCAACACTCCCACATCCTTCCTATAATAAGGTGACCAGAACGGGACACAGTACTCTAAGTGTGGTCTAACCAGAGTTTTGTAGAGCTGCATCATTACCTTGCAGCTCTTAAACTCAATCCCTCGACTTATGAAAGCTAACACCCCATAAGCTTCCTTAACTACCCTATCCACCTGTGAGGCAACTTTCAGGGATCTGTAGATATGGACTCCCAGATCCCTCTGCTCCTCCACACTACCAAGAATCCTGCAATTAACTTTGTATTCTGCCTTGGAGTTTGTCCTTCCAAAGTGTACCACCTCACACTTCTCTGGATTGAATTCCATCTGCCACTTCTCAGCCCAGCTCTGCATCCTATCAATGTCCCTCTGCAATCTTTGACAATCCTCTACACTATCCACATCACCACCAACCTTTGTGTCATCTGCAAACTTGCCAACCCACCCTTCTACCCCCTCATCCAAATCATTAATAAAAATCACAAAAAGCAGAGGTCCCAGAACCTATCCTTGTGCGACACCTCTAGTCACCTCCCTCCAATCTGAATGCACTCCCTCCACCACAACCCTCTGCTTTCTACAGGCAAGCCAATTCTGAATCCACACGGCCAAGCTTCCCTGGATCCCATGCCCTCTGACCTTCTGAAGAAGCCTACCATGTGGAACCTTGTCAAATGCCTTACTAAAATCCATGTAGACCACATCTACTACACTACCCTCATCAATCTGTCTGGTCACCTCCTCAAAGAACACTATCAGGCTTGTGAGACATGATTGCCCTTCACAAAGCCATGCTGGCTGTCCCTGATCAGATCATGATTCTATAAATGCCCATAGATCCTACCTCTAAGAATCCTTTCCAGCAGCTTGCCCACTACGCACGTAAGGCTCACTGGTCTATAATTCCCTGGACTATACCTACTACCTTTTTTGAATAAGGGGACAACATTTGCCACCGTCCAATCCTCCGGTACCATTCCTGTGGACAACGAGGACTCAAAGATCCTAGCCAAAGACTCAGCAATCTCCTCCCTCGCCTCACGGAGCAGCCTGGGGTATATTCCGTCAGGCCCTGGGGACTTATCTGTCCTGATATTTTCTAACAGCTTCAACACATCCTCTCTCTTGATATCAACATGCTCTAGAACATTAACCTTACCAACACTGTCCTCAGCGTCAGCAAGGCCCCTCTCCTTGGTGAACACTAAAGAGAAGTATTAATTGAGGACCTCACCCACTTCCACAGCTTCCAGGCACATCTTCCCACCTTTGTCTCTAATTGGCCCTACCTTTACTCCCGTCATCCTTCTGCTCTTCACATAAGTGAAAAATGTCTTGGGGTTTTCCTTAACCCTACTCGCCAAGGCTTTTTCATGTTTCGTTCTTGCTCTCCTCAGCCCCTTCTTAAGTTCCTTCCTTGCTACCCTATATTCCTCAAGAGCCCTATCTGATCCTTGCTGCCTACACCTTATGTATGCTGCTGCCTTCCTCCTAACTAGATGTCCCACCTCTCCTGTCAACCACGGTTCCTTCACCCTGCCATTCTTTCTCTGCCTCACCAGGACAAATTAATCCCTAACATTGTGCAAGAGATCCCTGAACAACGACCACATCTCCATAGTACATTTCCCTTCAAAAATGTCATCCCAGTTCACACTCGCAAGTTCTAGCCTTATAGCCTCATAACTTGCCCTTCCCCAATTAAATATCTTCCCGTCCTCTTTGCTCCTATCCTTGTCTATCACAATGCTAAATGTTAGGGAGCGGTGGTCACCGTCCCCCAAATGCTCACCCACTGAGAGATCTGTCACCTGACCTGGTTCATTACCTAATACTAGATCTAATATGGCATTCCCGATAGTTGGCCTGTCAACATACTGTGAAAGGTATTCGTCCTGGACACACTTAACAAACCCTGCCCCATCTAAACCTTTAGTACTGAGCAGGTGCCAATCAATATTTGGGAAGTTGAAGTCTCCCATGATAACAACCCTGTTATTTTTGCACCTTTCCAAAATCTGCCTCCCGATCTGCTCCTCAGTATTTTTGCTGCTATCAGGGGGCATATAGAATACTCCTAGTAGAGTAACTGCTCCTTTCTTGTTCCTAACTTCCACCCATACTGACTCTAGAGAAGATCCTGCTACAGGATCCACCCTTTCTGCTGCTGTAATAGTATCCCTGACCAGTAACGCCACCCGTCCTCCTCTTCTCCCCCCCTTCCTATCCCTTTTAAAACACTGAAATCCAGGAATGTTCAGTATCCATTCCTGCCCTGGTAACAGCCAAGTCTCTGCAAGAGCCACAATATCATAGTTCCATGTATTTATCCAAGCTCTCAGTTCATCACCCTTATTCCTGATGCTTCTTACATTTAAGTAAAGGCACATTAGTCCTTACTACTTTTATACCCTATACTCTGCTTCTCCTTCCTCAAAGCCTCTCTATATGCTAGATCTGGCTTTACTCCATGCACTTCTTCCACTGACCTATCCCTCCCATTCCCATCCCCCTTGCAAACTAGTTTAAACCCTCCCAAACCACACTAGCAAACCTGCCTGCAAGGATATTGGTCCCCCTCAAGTTCAGGTGTAACTCATCCAATCTGTACAGGTCCCACCTTCCCCAGAAGAGTTCCCAATGATCCAAAAACCTAAAACCTTGCCCCCTGCACCAACTCCTCAGCCACGCATTCATCTGCCATCTCCTCCTATTCTTACCTATCATGTGGCACTGGCAGCAATCCTGAGATTGCCACCCTTGAGGTTCTGCTCTTCAGCCTTCTGCCTAGCTTCCTAAACTCACTTTTCAGGACCTAGTCCCTCTTTCTACCTATGTTGTTGGCACCAACATGTACCTTGACTTCTGGCTGCTTTCCCTCCTGCACAAGAATGTTTTTCAGGCAAGAATCCTCTTGCAGTGGATATTCATGAGGAGAAATTCTTCACTCAGAGGATGGGGAATCTTTAGAATTCTCTACATTGTAGGAGTGTGGAGGCTCAGCCATTTATTACATTCAAACAGAGACTTATGGTTTTCTGGATATTATGGGAATCAAAAGAAATGGGGATAGGGCAAGAAGATAGTACTTTCTCCCTTATTTCACCATATGGATCATAGCAATTCAAGAACGTGGCTCTCCACCAGGGACATTTGGGGCAATAATTGTTGGCTTTGCCAACGATGTTCATATCCTATTAAAAAATTAAATACACAACTCATTGCAGAAATCCACTCGTATTTCTTGTGATTTCAGTTCAGACCAGAAACACACTGGAACCAACCATCATAACTAAGCATGGGTTTCCTCATTCAGCATTTCTATTTCTCTTTCATTGTTTTGAGAAGTGGATAAAGTTACATGTAAGAGGAATTTCTGTTTGCTTGTTGAGAGGATTTTACTCCTCAGCTCCCGCATACGAGAAATCTTCTTTCAACATCTAAGTCAAGAAACTACAGTCCAGCATACAGATACCAATTACATATATTTTTAGAAGAATGGATGGGATAGGCAATGTTCCCAACTGTCTCATGACATGGGGTGCAATTTTAACCTTGCCTACCCAGTGGGAAAATGACAAAATTGAGTGGAATGTTGGTTTTAAACTCCATTGAAATGAATATTGGACAAGGCATAGAGCTGTCTGATAAGATGGACTTTTTACCCAGCCAAAAACAAACTGCTGGAGGAACTCAACGGGTCAGGCAGCATCTGTGGAGGCAAAAGGACGGTCGACATTTTGGGTCAGGACCCTGCATCAGAGTTCTGCCAGCAGTTTTTTTTTGCTCCAGGTTACAACACCTGCCGTCTGTTGTGTTCCCACCCAGCAAGTACAGTTAAAATGACTTTCATTTGTTTGACTGTTCACCAGTAAGATGTTTATTCTAGGCTCCTGTGGGACATATTCAATTTACTTAGTCTCTTTGTGATTCTGTCACCTTCTATTTCACCCATGATTAAGCAGCATCTTATAATTATAAGCCAAACAACCTGTACCTGAGAGGTGTTCAGGTTCCAAGATCCTGTAGATCGTTTGACAAAAGAAAACATTGGCTCAGATACCCTTTAATTTCTTGGACACATATAGCAACAACTTAATTAGAGCAAGAGGAATTATTTTATTTACCATAGCCTATTGTATTTAGGGTGAGCTCTCAGTTAGTAATCCATTTTCAGTGGCTGACCCCAAATGTTAACAGACTTCATTGGATATAATTCTGCAAGTCGTTTAAGGGTTTAATATTACAAGAGGTTGCTTACTTTTCATGCCCTGCATGATTCATAAAGCAGTTTTAACTGCACACAAAGGCATCTTCTTCCATGCAGATAATAACTTCTCTCAGTGTGCTCCAACATACCAGAACTAATTGCATGACCTCTGCTCCCAATGAGAGGCCTCCCCACATATGCTTAAACACCAAGATCTTTATACTTAGCTTTCAAATTTAATTTTGAAAGCTCTGTATTGCATTTGAATGCATTCAAGCTATCTGTACAACAGGGAAGCACAATGAAAACAAGAATGAAAGCAAAGTTAGAATGAAAATGAGGTTACAGTCACTAAGGAACACAGAAATTATCCATATGGAAACAAACTTTTCACTGGGACAAAGAAGCTGGGAAAGAGTTCCGGTAGAGCTAGCCAAAGCTTTTGCAAAATAAAATGTGTAAATTTAAAGACATTTCCAATACAGCAATAGTGGATTTTTCTCTGCAGGAAGAAGAAAAGTGCTCAACCGGATACTGCGGATGCAGAATCCATCATAGCTTTTAGAATGGAAATGAGTAAATACTTGAAAGGGGATTAAAAAGGTATAGAATCCCTAAGATAAGATTTCTTTATTAGTCACATGTACATCGAAACACACAATGAAATGCATCTTTGCGTAGAATGTTCTGGGGCAGCCTGCAAGTGTTGCCATGCTTCCTAACCCATACATTTTTGGAATGTGGGAGGAAACCGAAGAACCCGGAGGAAACCCACGCAGTCACGGGGAGAACGTACAAACTCCTTACAGACAGCGGTCGGAATTGAACCTGGGTTGCTGGCTCTGTAATAGCGTTACGCTAAATGCTACGCTACTGTGCCTGAGAAAATGAGGCTAAGTGGCCTCCTCCATAGGAGTGATATTGCTTTTCAACGGTGGAGGTGTAAGACTGGAAGAGAGAGTTTGAGTGGGAATTCGGTGATAAGTTTTGAATGATATTTGGGTTACATATTCAGGTTTTTGAGAATCAGAAAGGGAACATCAGACTTAAACTTGTAGTGAGGTTGCTATACGCTGTATTGTTTAAATACAAGATGAAGCTATGTTGGTGGAGGGACATATAGGGATCAGGCATTTGCCAAAGCTTTACATAATTTATACTAAAAAAAACACAACCTACTGTGTACCACTTGAGCTGTGAGCAGCAACAGTTTGAGATTGACTCAAATCAGGAATTTGGTTCAGAACAGACTGACATTTTTACTGACCTTTCAAACTAAAGTCAAGGAGATGCTAACTGAGTGGAGAGAATGAGTTCGGCAGGACAAGTTATGACAGAAAAGTGCAGAATTTTCATTAATTCAGTATTTCATTAAGTCAGTAGACAGAATATTGGGGACATAATAATGTAGTGAAGAAGGGCAAATGTACATGGAAGGGGGATAAGTATAAGTGCAGCAAAGTGTTGTCAAATTTTAAGAACTAAGTGAGCAAGGTACAGGAGAGAGAAAGATGTAAACTTGTAGAAAATTGTAAATAGTATGAGGGGAAGAATGGTGCTGACTAAAGACAAAAAAAAACATATAAAGGGAAATAAAAAGAAATGGACTGCAGAGCTGATACACAAATGTGCAAAGTATTGGCAATGAAGCTGAGAGTCTGGAGGTATTACTAGGAATGAAGAGCCATGATGTTGCCTTGAAGGCAATGACCTAGAAATCCTATTGCTTTTGTGCACTCAGTTTTATCAAAATGTCAGTTTGGTTTAAGTTAAGCTTGAACTGTCTGTGAAGCTTTCTCCCACCTCCAAAATGTTCAAAGTCTGCTCTGTCATTCACAAAGCCTGCTCTATAATTTACAGTAGTTTGGACCTCACAGTATAATTCCACAGCTTGGGGAGTTTCCCTTAAAACCAACACTGGTTCTCGCTGTGGGCTCACTTTAACACACCTTTTCAGGCCTGCTTCACTTTCTAACCCAATTTCCCTGCAGCCAGGGAAAGACTGGGGATGGTATTCCTGTCTATTTTCTGTTCCAGAGAAAAAGGGGGAAAAGGAAGCATAGCATGCAATTAAAGCAATAAAAAAGTAAGTTTATTATTGATGATGCTATTCAGACAAACCTGCTGGGCTGAGCTAAAAATTGATAAGCAGATTATTAACGTATTCTAGCTGCCAAATACTGTGAAGAAAATTAGGGATGATATTTCTGCTCCAATTCCGATGGGACTGTGCTAATAATATTACAGTAATGATAGAGTTTAATCTCAAATTTACAGTGTTCACTTGTTTACATTCATCCCTACAGCAGAGAATGTGATCATGGATTTTAAACTGACAATTTGTCCAGTAATGAGGACGTTGTCTACATTGTTATGGGGCCCACTCTGTGTGGCAGTCTGCTATATAAGATGCTTTATTTGTGGAGAAATCTATGCAAATTCAAGCAGAGAGCGGCCTGTACTTGAGTACAGAAGGTGCTTGCCAGATTTTCAGATATCAATGTCAAGAATGCAGAATTATTGCTTAAGTCAAGAATGAAATGTACAACGTTAATATTGATTACCGTGAAAAGCATTAGCTGCTATTCTTCCTCTCCTTGTGAGCAATCTTTGAATCAATTCCAATCAAAATTAATTCATTCCATTTGGTTTCTGCCTCATTTAAGCTGTGAGGATGTAGAACCACAGCATATTGACATTGATGTGATCTTTGGTTCCCACACAGATGCCCTGGGAACTGTGCACCTATTTCTTGTGATTCATATGGCAGAGTTGTCATGATTATTTATATTACACTTCTCTTGGTCCTCTGTCCCAGCAACAGCAGCTCTTTTACTCGCCTGTCATACTGTTAATTCAGGGACTGCATTCAAACGGAACCTCATCTGAATTCAGTAATTGAGTTGGAGACAGCTTTCTGAACTTTTGCCCCATGGCTTAATATAAATACAAGAATTTATGTTTTCTGTGGAAATATACCACCCCGTGCTGCACGAAAGTCAAACCCACCACAGCTACTTCAATTTTCTGCAATGGGCACAAACTCCAGAATAGTTACATAGTTTCATATCTGTACTTCTACTTTTACAGTCTGCATCTATAGTTTTTAAGGTGGCAGAGGGAAATTTTATTTCCATACTTCAACTAGTGTTAAGCTGCTACATAAATTTTAATTGTCTTCATTCATATTGAGTCATAAGGTGTAAAACCAAATACCAGCTCTGATACACATTTGAATCACTATTAGGATTTCCTTTGAAGAGTGTTGTGCGTTTTTTAAAATTGCAATGAGTTCAGTTTTTCCGGGGGGGTAGGGTGGCATTTTTATAATAGCATATAGGTTAGGTGAACAAGGTGGCAAGACTATTTTTAAAAAAAAGTATACAGGATCCTTGGTTTTATAAAGGATCCTCAGTTTTATATAAACTCCTTGACCATGTTTATATAAACCCCATCAGATTCAGATTAGTTTATTGTCATATACACAAGGTTGCATTGAAATTCCTTACGTGTAGTTCACCGAGTAAATAGTACACATGGTAATAATAAATACAGCAACGAGTGGAAAACAATTGAATGGTGCAAAGATTGAGGTGCAAAAAAAATTGCAAAAGTGACAATAATGGAAGAGGTAGAATTAAGAGTCCGAGAATATGGCAGCATCACCGGGAAGGGGATGTGAAAGAGGTGATTGATTCAGAAGTCTGATAGCTGTGGGGAAGAAGCTGTTCTTTAGTCTGGTTGTCCAGGCTTTCAAGACCCTGTATCTTCTCCCAGAAGGTAGAAAAAGGAATGGCCAAGGTAGCAGGCATAACCATAACTAAAGGCATAGAGTACCACAGCAAGGCAATTATGCAAAGCAATTTTTTTTTAAAGAAAAAGGAATTGATTAGTCCAGAGATGCAATTCATGCATGAAAGCAACTGAACCTGGGGCAGATTGCTCTAGCAATCATTTCCAAGTGAAATTGCATTTGTTGGGGAATTGGACCAGGCACTAATCACGTTAACATGGCTGACAACTGTCTGGCATCAGGCACACACGTAATAGCTCTATCACTTACCCAATGCCCATTTCCGACTTCCTGATGCAAGTTAAAGCTCCAAGGTGTAACCTATGACTGTCGTTGAACAGCCACAGAGAACATCAAGCACATAGTGCTGAAGGGCCCAATGAGACCTCCATTCTGATTTTGATGTTTTGATTACAACATCTGCTTGATTCGTGCTCCAATGGTCAATACATTTTCCATTTTCCCTACTCCATCTTTGTTGTCCGCCTTTTCATTATAATGCCGTCATCGCATCATCCTGCAGACCCTGCCTCATCCTGCATCCTGCTGCATCCTGCATGCAGCTCCACTTGAACAGTGGATTGAGTGGGGAGACGCTGCATACCACAAAGGTCACATTGTCCCACCCTGCTCTATGTTTTTCCTTGATTCCCCAGCAGCCTCTGATGCAGCAGGTCAGTGGCAGCTGTGGAAATGGGACCTGTGCCTAAGGACACAAAACAATTATTATTAGGGCAGGCACGGTAGTGTAGTGGTTAGCATAACACTATTACAGCGCCAGCTACCCGGTTTCAGTTCCAGCTGCTATCTGTAAGGAGTTTGTACGTTCTCCCTGTATCTACTTGGGTTTCCTCCGGGTGCTCCGGTTTCCTCCCACATTCCAAAGACATACAGGTTAGGAAGTTGTGGGCTTGCTATGTTGGCACCAGAAGCATGGCGACACTTGTGGGCTGCCTGCAGAACACTCTATGCATAAGATGTATTTCACTGTGTGTTTTGATGTACATGTGACTAATAAAGATATCTTATCTTATATTTTATCATAAAAGTCTGACAATCTTCCTTGCTTTCAGCTGGGCAAAGATACAAAGGTGATGGTGGATCTCTGCAGGTCCCAAGCAGAATTGTTCAGGTCCCATCATTCTGGGTGTAGTGCTTTTCCAAACAAGCCATTTTCGTGAGTTTCTGTGGAAACATTGATCCATTAGCTTTGGGACACTGATGGCTTAGCACCCCCAAGAAAAAGGTAAAACCAAAATTCAAGGTTATTGTGTACAAATCAGGACAAAACAGCAAAGGAATGATGTCAAGGCCTTGGGGAAGGTAAAGAGGAGATTTACCAGCATGGCTCCGGCATCAAGCTATTTTACTGATTTGAACCTTGGAATGCTCTTTTTAGAGCAGATATGATGAAAGGAATATTTAATAGTGTCTAAAATTTCAAAGGTTTTGAGAGAGAAAATAACAATTTGTTTCAAATGGCAAAAAGCCAGCAAACTAAGGACACAACTTTACGGTAAGGTTAGGAAAATAAAAAGAATTTTCTTTTGATGTGGAATGCATAGTTTGGGAGAGTGGGGAAAGTACATTCAACAGAAACTTGCGAAAGGTTGTTAGAAAGGGAAACACTTGCAGAGAGCAACAGTGAAAGATTGTACTTTTTTTGGACTAGAGGGTTGGGTAGAGTGGAATTCTCCAGGGGTCAGTACTAGGACTATGTAGCAGCTAGCTACACACTATGAAATGAAGACACAGAGTCGCTGGTTTCAAAATCAGAGGTCGAATGCAGACCCGGGGCGCAGTGCGCCTTTAATAGCTGAAAACTTCCCACGCTACAGTTCCCGCGCTGACGTCACGCATGGGTCACCTGACCTTCCCGCGCGCGGGCTTTCCCAGCCCAACGCTGGGGAAGAAGGAGGGCCCCTCGCCATCTTGGATAGGGGCCTCCGACGACGTCACGATGTCGGGAGCCGGTTCGAATGCCGGTGCAGTGAGTCGCTACAACTACTGCTTTTTTTAAAAAGCAGTTGCAGACTGTCACAGACATCAGATCTGTCTTCCGGAGACCAAACCTGAGGAGAGCATCTGGCCCAGATTGAGTCTCTGGCCATGTCCTTGGATCCTGCACAGATTAGCTGGCATGGTTATTTGCTGACATTTTTAACCTCTCCCTACTTCAGTCTGAGGTTCCCACCTGCTTTAAGAAGGCCACTATCATCTCTGTACCAAAAAAAAGTAACGTGCCTTAATGACTATCGCCTGGTGGCTCTGCAATCCACCATCATGAAGTACTTTGAGAGGCTGGTCATGGCACACATCAACTCCAGCTCCCCAGGCAACCTTGACCCACTGCAAATTGTCCACTGCCAAAACAGGTCTATGGCAGATGCCATCTCCCTGGCCCTACACTCATCTCTGGAGCATCTGGATAATAAAGGCACCTATGTCAGATGACTATTTATTGACTACAGCTCCACCTTCTATACCATAATTCCAAGCAAACTCATCTCTAAACTCCTAGAACTGGGATCCTTTGCAACTGGATCCTTGACTTCCTGACCAACAGACTGCAATCAGTAAGGATAAGCAGCAAAACTTTCGCCACAATTATCCTCAACACTGGTACCCCACAAAGCTGCATCCGCAGCCCCTTACTTTGCTCCCTATATAGTCACAAGTGCGTGGTCAGATTCTGCTCTAATTCCATCTACAAGTTTGCAGATAACACCACCATAGTGGGACGAATCTCAGATAATGATGAGTCAGAGTACAAGAAGGAGATAGCGAGCCTAGTGGCATGGTGTCACAACAACCTTTCCCTCAATGTTAGCAAAACAAAAGAGCTGGTCATTGACCTCGGGAAGGGGGTGGTGGGGGGAGGGTGGTGCACATGCTCCTGTTTACATCAATGGTGTTGAGGTCGAGAGGGTTGTGAGCTTCAAGTTCCTTGGAGTAAACTTCACCAATAGCCTTTCCAGGTCCAACCACGTAGGCAGCATGGACAAGAAAGCACACCAGCACCTCTCCTTCCTCAGGAGGCTAAAGAAATTCAGCATGTCCCTGTTGACACTCACCAATTTTTGTAGGTGCACAATAGGAAGTATTCTATCCAGATGCATCATGGCTTGGTATAGCAACTGCTCTGCCCAAGGCCGTGAGAAACTTCAAAGAGTTGTAGACACAGCTCAGCACATCATGAAAAACAGCCTCCCCTCCATGGACTCTGCCTACACCTCTCGCAGTCTCAGTAAAGCAGCCAGCATAATCAAAGACCCACCCCCCCCCCACCACCACCCCAGATGCTCTCTCTTCTACGCCCTCCCATTGGGCAGAGGATACAAAAGCTTGAAAGCACGTACTACTCGGCTCAAGGACAGTTTCTATCCTGCTGTCACAAGACTATTCAACGGACCTCTTGTGTGATCAGATAAGATAAGATAAGATTTCTTTATTAGTCACATGTACATCAAAACACGCAGTGAAATGCATCTTTTTGCGTAGAGTGTTCTGAGGGCAGCCCGCAATTGTCACCACACTTCCGGCGCCAACATAGCATGCCCACAGCTCATAACCCATATGTCTTTGGAATGTGAGATGGACTTTTGACCTTACAATCTACCTCATTAAGGCCTTGCACCTTACTGTCTACCTGCACTGCACCTTTTCTGTAACTGTAACATTTTATTCTGCATTCTGTTATTGTTTTACCTTGTACTAGCTCAGTGCACTGTTGCAATGAATTGATCTGTATGAACAGTATGCAAGGCAAGTTTTTCACTGTACCTCAGTACATATGACAACAATAAACAAATTTACCTTAAGCTGGACTTATCAACTTGGCTGTAAAGCACCATTTCGAAACTTCCAAGCACAAAACATTTTGAGGTGTAATGAGATGAGAGGGAAATAGTAACAGATGTCAACGAGATATAAGCAGGCTGGTGAAATGGGCATTTAGGTGACAAATGAAGCATAATGCTGAGAAACAGAAGAGACAATATAAACCAAAGAACAAAATTCCAAAAAGGGTACAAGAACCAAGCGATCTGAGGCTACGTGCACATTGTTTGTTGAAAATGGCAAGGCAGGTTGAGAAAAAGAGCAAATAAGTATCCAGGATAGAACCATAGAACAGTACAGCACAATACAGGCCCTTCGGCCCACTGCGTTGTGCCGACCTTTAAACCACACCTAAGACTATCTAACCCCTTCCTCCCACATATCCCCCTATTTTAAATTCCTCCATATGCTTATCTAACAATCTCTTGAATTTGACCAATGTACCTGCCTCTACCACAACCCCAGGCAGCGCATTCCATGCGCCAACCACTCACAGGATCATGCACAATAAACTAAATAAAACATAATTGATTAGTCCAGATGAAGGGTCTCGACCTGAAACGCCGACTGTCCATTTCCCTATATAGATGCTGCCTGACCAGTTGAGCTCCTCTAGCTTTTTGTGTGTTGTTATATTAAACACAGGTTCAGCCACAACTGGAGTACTCTGGAATGCACTACCAGGGATAGTAATGGAAAAGATTCACATACAGTGTACAGAAGGGAACCTGGTAAGCATCTGAATTGGAAAAATATAGGGAACCGGCAGAAAGAGTGAGATTAGCTGGATTGCTCTTATTTAGAGCCAGTATGGACTGAGTGGGCTCTTCTCTGCTGTGTGACCATTCTGTGATTCCACGTGGTAAGAGCAGGACAAAAACTAACAGGATAATTCTTCACAGGCAGATGCCAGTGTACCATGGTGTAGGTTTCAGTAAGTGGCAGAGAGCATGTAAGGCAGACTAGAATTGTTGGCTGGCCATTGAGTTTTGTGGTCAGTTCAAGATTGCATGTGACACTATAAGAGTTGTCTTCCTATTGAATGTTTGGGTTTAATATTGAATTAAAATGCAGCTTTGAGCTGTGAGAAAGTTCTCAAGGCCGGGTTAATCATGAAATGAAACTTGGGAACAGAAACAGAAAAGCTATTTAATGTGGGAGGAAGGGGTTAGATAGTCATAGGTGTGGTTTGAAGGGGAGCACAACATGGTGGGCCGAAGGGCCTGTATTGTGCCATATTGTTCTATGGTTCTATGTGAGATAGGAATATAGAAAGTTGGTATGTTCTTTGAATCAGGGATACAAAATAGAAAATCTCTGACTAATGAATTGCATATGTTGTCCGGCGCAGTAACAAGCCAGATGGACCAAATGCATTACATTGGTGTTTACACTCCACCTCTCACACTATTCAACTTATTAATAGTTCCTTCTATTCATTGCACCCTACTGTAGATATCTGGATTTTCTTAAAATGTCTCTAAGCTACGTATGAATTTAAGAAATAGAGGCAGGGTAGGTCCTATTGTCTCCTTGTACCTGCTCCTTCATATATAGCTGATATTTTTCTTTGGCACCACTTACCTGCAAGGAATTACAGGCTCGTTAGTTCAACAGCTATTATTGGCAAGATGCTAGAGTCAATAAATCAAACAGAAAATAGCTGATCATTCAGGAAAGTTGAATATAATTAAACCTAGTCAACAAGGTTATATGAAAAGTAAATCCTGTTTGACAAATTTGCTTAAATTCTTTGAGGATTTAACAGAGTTGACAGAGGGGAGCCTGTAGATGTAGTGTATTTGGATTTCTAAAAGACATTTGACAAGGTGTCACATAGGAAGCTGATGCATAAATTATAAGTAAGAAATTTTCAGAGTAAGTGTGTTAGAATGGATTGAAAACTGGCTGTCTTATAGAAAACAAAGAGTCAGAATAAATGGGTCCTTTTCAAACTGGAAGGAGGTAACTAGTGGAGTACCCCAGGGATTGGTTCTTGGCCCACAATTGTTCACTGTTTACATTAATGACCTGGAGGAAGGAACAGTACATAATGTTTCCAATGGTATGAAAATAGGTAGAAGGGCATATTATGATAAGGAAACTATGATTCTTAAATAAGATGTAGATAAAGTGGGCAAAAGACTGGTAAATGGAGTTTAATGTGAGGAAGAGTGAGGTCATGCACTTTGATAAGAGAAATCAAAAGTGGGTGAAATTCAGAGGGATCCAGGTGTTCTACTGCATGAATCACAAAAAGCTGGCAGGCAGGTCCAACAGGAGGAGAAGGCAAATGGCAAAATAAGGAGGTTTTGCTGCAATTGTACGGGGTGTTGGTGGGTCTCATATGGGATACTGTGCACAGTTTTGATCCCCTGACCTTAAAAAGATATAGTAACATTGGAGGCCATACAAAGTAGATTCACCAGGCTAATTTCTGAGATGAGCAACCGATAGAGACTAAATAGTTTGGGCCTGTATTCCTTGGAGTTTAGAAGAAAGAGGTGTGACCTTATTCAAACACACAAAATTGGAAGGGCCTTTACAGTGTTGAGATGTTTTCACTAGTGGAAGAGTCTCAAACAAGGTGATGTAACTACAATATAAGGAGCTGATCATTTAAAACTGAGGTGCTTAGAAATTACTCCTCACAGAGGGAATGAATCTCTGGAATTTCCTGTCTTAGTGGGTGGTGGAAGATGGATTATCAGAAGTATTTAAAGTGGAGGTGGATAAATATTTGATAGATTGAGGAATAGAGGAGTATGAGAATGGCACAGGAGAGAAGTTGAGGCCAGCACATAGATCAGCCATGATCAAACCAAATGGTGGGGCAGACTTGAAGTGCCTGATGGCCTACTCCCACTCCTATTTTCTTGTGTTCTTACTATTTACAAAATACTCAATTTTTCTGTTTTTTTCTACTGAAGTAAATGACTTCCCATTTTCTGCATTATATTCTATCTGCCTTCTCCTTGCCTATTCACTAAACCTGTATATATTCCCTCCACCCCTACCCCCACCCAAAGTCATACTGCATCCTCCTCACAACGCACACTGCCGCCCAGCTTTGTATCATCACCAATCTTGGGTGTATTTCACCTGGTCCCCTCATCCAATTCTTTGATATAGATTGCAAGCAGCTAGTGTCCCAGAACTGATTGGTGTGGCACCCAATTCCAACTTAATAATTTATTCCTACCCTCTGTTTTAAGTCCTTTATTTGGTCTTCAACCAATGCCAGTATATTGCCCTAATACTGTGTACGCTAATTTTGTTTAACAATCTCTTGTGCAACACCTTACCAAAGGGAATCTGTAGGTGCAAATATATCAACTGATTCACTCTTATATATTCTGCTAGGTATCACGTTAAAAAAATCCAACAAGATTTTCTTTTAGAAGATCCAGATTGACTTTGTCCTACCTATTATCATTTTTCAAATGCCTTGTTACCACTTCCTTAATAGCATTTCTAGCACTTTCTCTGCTACTGATATCAGGCTTCTCTAACGTGAAAGAAAATCAAACAACTGCAGATGCTGGAAATCTGAAATAAAAACAGAAAATACTGGAAACACTCAGCAGATCAGGCAACATCTGTGGAGAGTCAAACAGAGTTAACGTTTTATGTCCAGGACACTTCATCAGGTCTATCGTTCTCTGTGTTCTCTCTCCTTCCTTTCTTAATTAATTGGTTACATTTACCACCTACCAATTCTAGAATCTGTGGAATTTTGGGTGATGACAGCCAATGGATCTAACATCTTCATGGACACCTTCTTCAAAACCCATGCATGCAGGTCATTAGTTCCTAAGGATTTATCAGCTTTCAAAACCTTCAAACCTCAAATTTCTTCAATACTAGTTTTTACTTTACTAATACCAGTTTAAAGCTTTACAGCCACTCAAAATAGAAAGAGGGCCTTTGGCCCACCCTGTCCACACTGACCATCAATCATCCATTTACACTAATCCCATCTTATTTTCCCCTCATTTCTATCATCTCTTCCTCCCAGATTCTAACACTCACCAACACACTATGGTAAATTTACAATGGCCAATTAACCTGGCAACCCACATGTCCTTAAGATGTGTGATGAATTTGGAGCATCTGGAGTACATCTATGGCATCACAGGAAGAACATGTAAACTCCACATATGCAGCACCTGAGGTTAAGATTGAACCTGGGTCTCTGGAACTGTGAGTCATCAGCTCTACTAGCTGAGCCACTGTGCTGCTCCCGTTTCTTCAAGCTCCTCTCTAACCCTAGACTTGTAGCCTTCTATTATTTTCAAGAGATTTTTGTGTCTTCTTCTGTGAAGAATGGCACAAAAGATTTGCTCAAAGCTCTGTATTCCTCAATATAATTTCTCCTGTCTCAGGTTGTAAGGAAGCTGCATTAACTATTGCTTGCTCTTTCCTAGAGAGGCTCTTATCAATAGAGTCTCTTATAATCTGCCTTTATGTTTCTGCTGGACCACTGTTGTATCCTTTTTTTTTCCTTATCAATGCCTTGGTCTCCCTTGGCCAAATTTTGACGTTTTCAGGCTTACTCCTGAATTCAGAGTTTCAGGCTTACTTCTTTTTGGCAATATTATCAGCCTTTTCCTTTGCTCTAACACTGTTTTATTTTTTCTTGATTTCTTCAGCTACCTGCTTGTGGTAGTGAATGCCACAATCTCACCCCTTTCTAGGTAAAATAGTTTTTCTTGAATCCCATATTGTATTCGTTAGTAGCTCTCTTATCTTTATGACTTCTAGGTTTTGGAAGAAATGAGATGTAAAACAATATAACAAACCAAGAATTATTAAATATAATGCAAGGAAAAAAAGTAGTGACAACTGTAAGGCAAGCAAGATTCAGCTATGCAGTTAAAAGCAGAGCCTGTTCACCATATATCTTCCATCACCTGGTTGATGATCTAGTGGCGCAGTTCACTTGCCTAGTATAGAAATCTGTACCAATGACATAGATGTGGGTCCAAGTGTACTGTATCCAAATTTGCATTGCAAAGGAAGAAAATGTTAGACCTGATTTCAGAGAGAGCCCACTTGCATCTGAGGTTTGTGGGTTCATTCCCCCTTCCAATCATGGCTGACACAAAGACAGTGTGTATAACAGAGGGGGTGATTCACTGTCAGGTGTATGGTCTTTTGGTTAAGACATTGAACCCTATTTTACCTCTCAGCTATATGTAAAAATTTATTAAAAAGTAGCAGGTAAGTCCTCCCAATATCAAAAGGTGCAGAAAGTTGGAGGAGGATAGGAAGGAAAGGGCACCAAGGTCAAGGACACAAGGTAAGTCATTTGTATTTCAGATTAGATGTTGTTCTAGGGGTGGAAACTGGATTGGAGACATGAAAACATGGAGTTGAAAGAAAAGTGGATATATATTTCCAACAAGATATTCAAGGTCCAGGGAGATGAAAAAGGAGTTGAAGGTGGGCCAAAGGAGTGAAGGGGTGACTTTTGAGGAGTTTGATGACACCAGACTTTAAGGGGAGGGGGGCAATAGGTGAGAAGAAAGAAACAATAACAACATTGACTACAATGGGGAACAGAAAGGGAAGTCAGATCCTTGACAATTTGGTGGGAATTGCTTCAAGGAAACGGGTGATGCATCTGTCTTCTGATTCTGCCCCCTTCCAGTCCTGATGAAGGGTCTCGACCTGAACCATCAACTGTTTATTTCCTTCTATAGATGCTGCCTGACCTGCTGAGTTCTTCCAGCATTTTGTGTGTGTTGCTCCAGATTCCAGCATCTACAGAGTCTCCAGGTGATGGATCTCATGGGCAAGATGGGCTCAGAGAGGGATGAGGGAATGAGAAGGTTTAAGGGGCAGGACAGTTTAAGCCTGGTGATGGGACACTTCGCTTGGTAGGAAGAGAGCTTACAGATTTTTTTAATCTTAATAAAGTTTGTGAGTACCCTTCCTGAAACTGCTGATAGAGTTGGTGGAGGTTTGCGAAGGGGAGATGCTTAAAAGGATATTTATCAATAGAGGATGTTTGCTAAAGGTTGTTCTTACCCTTTCAGATGGTGACAACAATAAGCAGTTTTGTCAGAGGAGAGCAGAGCTTTGTTGGACAGATTTGGTGATGGAAGTTGGATCATTTGGGGAATGCCTGTAATTTACCTCCTAAAACAAATGCAGTTTTGGTCAGTGCCAGACCCACTCATCTACAGTAGCTGTTCAGAAGTCAATGAATGGGGTGGGGGGTGGTTAGTGTAGGGGTAGTAGAAGTGGGATTTGGGAGACCACTATCTAAGATGGTTCAAGTCATAGAGTAAGGAAGAGGTTGGGGAAGGGTCTGGAGGTGACTATATCTGGGGGAGGCAGGTTCAAGGTTTTATGCTGAGGCAGAGAAGAAAAAAAATATTTTTAGTTGTGTGAGTTCCTTGCTGGGTCACTTCTGGCATGATCTTCTCACCAGGGACAAATGATCATGTTCAAAGGAGGGTCTGCAGTTATTACAATCAGCTCAGAAGATAATTGATTAAGTCTTCCAAATCAGTTCTAAATTCACTTCACCCTCTGGACTTGGGTGTACAAACAGGGGTCCATATATCAGAAATGAGAATTAGGACCAGAGAGCATACAATGACACTGAAGGCAGAGGAGAAGATTATTAGCAACAGCACTATTATGGCAGGATAACAGAGTTATTGCAAGTGATTTAGGGAGTTTTCCACCCCATTGTTCCATCTTAGGATGGAGTAAGGAAATGTGGGTGATAGGGAATAGAAGCAAATGATCAGAATTGGCCACAGCTGTGAATGAGAACATGGGTGTAGGGAAGTCCTGTGAGATGGCAACGTTTAGTGGATTAGTGTGAATATAGTTCAGAGAGCTAGTATGGAGGGAGAGGTGTAGAGAGGATGTAAAACCAATGAAATGAGAATAGATAAGGCAAAATGAGTTGATATTTCATATGATTCACAATGTGACCTAATACAGAAAACACTATATGAGAAAGTGCATCGAGGGTGGGCAGTGAATTGTTATAATGCTGACATGTATACTGGGAAAAAGTATATCAGAAGCTCTTCTATAGATGCACAAAAGACAGGCCATCTATCTCAGACTACAAATTATAAATTAGGGTTATTAAGAAATATAACCAGCAGAAATTGTGGGATAAATCATTGTGTTCCTTGTTTAATTTTCATTATCTGTTATGAACTGTGACAATGTTCCCATAGACCTCAAACCAGCTTGGTTTGGCCTGAGAACTGTGATATGCAGTCTGAATATTCAGTGTTGCATTAGTTCCTCACACATTTTGTCTGGTATAGTTCTGGAATTGACTTTCTCTATGTATATATGCAAATTTACATTTGTCACTTCCACTTGATTATCTTAAATTGCATACTCACAGAAGATCAACAAATCTCAACAGTAGAAATAGCACAACTTTATTTAGGTCAAACATAAAGAAAATGAATAAGACTAACTTCCATAACAATGTGAGCAGGCCATTCAATTCCTCAGGCCTATTCTGCCATTTTATAATTTTATGATCTCCAATTGTAAGATTTGGGAATGGTGATAAATGTGAAAAATAAACCAGGGGAAAGATTAGGGAACAGGTGACAAGATTGATGAGGGCAGAGTGCAAAACAAGTGATGGAAACAAAGAACATCATTGACTATACAGCCAGTGAAATAAAGCACACATTTCAAGAAGTGATTCTTGGAATCTACTGAACACTGGAGTTGTCCCTCCTGAGCTATCATGTACAGTTAAGATCAATGGAGACGCATTTTGGGTCGAAACCCTGCATCAGTTTTGACCCAAAATGTCAACAATTCCTTTCTCCCCACTGATGTTGCTGGAGCTGCTGAGTTCCTCCAACAGATTGATTGTCGCTCCAGTCAAGATCAATGTTGTGTAGGAATTTTGTCCATATGTTGGAAAGGGTTCCGCAATAGGTAACCTAACTTTTGGCTGCGATTAAGAATCAGAACTTTGACCAGAAACTGAGAAGATGCACTCTGTAGATGGCAGGGCTCAGAGTCAGTCTCATTAAAACATGCAATATAATAATAAATATATTTTTTTTAATATTATCAGTCTTTATAACAGGGCTTAACCAAAAAGATAGAAGATTAGGGGCGACCTAATTGGAGCCTAATTTGTATTGATATATTCAGGCTGAAGAACCGCAGAGAGTCTGGCTGTGGTGCATGAACTGCAACAGGAATGCAATAGGTTCCTGACCCTCATTAACCGTTGATAGTCCAGTGATCTACTCCAGTTCTGATTTTCCTTTATTCTTGTTCATTAACTCATTACAAACCTCATGATGAAAACTTGGATATTTGCAAGGGTAAAAAAATTCCTCCTTGAAATATAATTAGTATGAAGGGCATGAAGACAATGAGAAGAGATATAAATATTAGAACTTGCATCATCTAGTGCCTGTCAAACCATAAAATATCCAAAGCAGTTTTAGAGTTATGTAATTGCAGCAGCAAATTTGTGCACAGCCAGGTTCCACAAACAACCATTAAACTAGTCTGATTTCTGGTGTTAGTTGAGGTGTGTAAAAACCAGCGTGTCATCAGGACTCTGCTGCTTCTCTTTGAATAGGACCATGGCACTTTTTGATCATGAAATGGCAAATCAGGGCTTGGTTTAGTATCTCAGGCAGCTTCTCTAAGTTCAGCACTCTCTCAGAGCTGTGTCATAATCTTAGCCTATTTTATGTACTCGAGGCTTTGGAATGGAGAATGAGGAGGCAAAGTCCTGATTCAGATAGGAAACATGCTACTCTTGTTGGACGTAATAATATCTTTTTGGAGCTTTCTGTCTTTCTTGAATTAAGACAGAAAGCTCCAACAAGATATTATTACCCCTAACTTTTGCAAGCAATGTCAGTGTGTAATGCTTATAGTAATATTTTAGCACTGAATTTAATCCCACAAGCCCAGCAAGAAGGGGAGTAGGGTTATAAAATTTGTACCTAAGGACAATTTACAACCCATTTGAAGTTACACACTGTTGAGTTCAATGCAACGGAAAATTGAACATCATATGTCTGAAATGTGCACGTGTCCTATGCTGCAGCCGCAGAGAGAAAACAAAATAAGTAATTGACAAAATTAAATTCTCCCCTACCCTTGACATTCAATGGCATTACCTGCCAAATCCCCAATGATCAACACCCTGGGATTGCCATTGACCAGAAACTCAACCTCTGTCAGGAACAAAAATACCATGATTGCAAGAGAAGGTCAGAGGCTGGGTATCTTGTAATGAGTGACTCACCTCCTGACATGGCAAAGCCTTTCCACCATCTACAAGGCCTTCACTTGCCTGGAAGAGTCTAGCTCCAAAAAGAGTCAAGAAGCAAGACACCATCCAGGACAAAACAGCTCATCTGAATGAGGCCCCATCCAACATCCTAAATATTCATTCCCTCTCATAGCTATGCACCGTGGCCATAGTCATAGAGTCAAGCAGCACAGAAGTGGGCCCTTTAGCCCACCACATGCATGCTAACTATCAAATACCTATCCATACTACTCCCACTTACCAGCACTTGGTCCATAGACTACTATACTTTAATGACTTAAGTGTTCATCTAAATACTTCTTAAATGTTGTGAGTACCTACCTCCACCACCTTCTCAGGCAGAGCATTGCGGATTGCAGTCACCCTCTGGGTGAAAGAAACTGTTTCTCAGATCTCCTCTAAACTTCTGACTCCCCACCTTAAACCTATACCTTATTTACTCTCTACTCTACCTATGCTTCTCATAATTTTGTACATATCTATCAGATTCCCTCCTAAGTCCCCTCTGTTCCAAGAAAAACAAACCCAGCATATCCAATCTCTCCTCATAACAGGTGAATCTCCTCTGTATCCTCTCCAGTGCAATCACATCCTTCCTCTCATGTGGCAACCAGAACTGCACACAGTATACCAACTGTAGCCTAACCGATGTTTTAAAAAGTCATAACAAGACATTCCTGCTCTTATACACTATGTCCTGGCTAATATATGCCTTCTTCACCATCCTATCTACCTGTGCTACCAATGTCAGGAATCTTTAGACTTGTACCCCAAGGTCTCTTTGCCCCTCAATACTCTCTAGGGCCCTAACACTCATGGTATTTGTCCTTCCCTTATCAGATCGGCCCCCTGTCCTCTTCAAAATGCATCACCTCACACTTACCTACAAAATGCATTGCAAATATTTGCCTTAGTTACTCCAGCAACACTAACCCAACCTCTGACCTTTACCACCAAAGAGGAAAAGAGCTTGAGGAAATCCACCACCTGCAGGCTCCCCTCCAAGTCACACATCATTCTGACTTGGAAATACGTCACCATTTCTTCATTGCTGTTGGGTCTAAATCCTGTAACTCCCTGCCCAACGACTCTATGAGTGTAAATTTACCATAGGACAGCAGTGGTTTAAGAAGGCAGCTCACCACCACTTCCTCAAGAACAATTAGGGATGGGCAATAAATGCTGGTCTTACCATCAATGCCCACATCCCAAAAATGAGTAAAAAGATTACAGCATTAAACATCCATGGCAACATGAATACTTCTACTTCTATAGCATGGCCCAACTCCATCTCTGTCTCAGCTTACCTGCAGAAACCCTCATCCATGACTTTGCCAAATCTCTGCAAGCTTTGACTGTTTCTTTGCGCATCCAGCTGGTCTCCACCGCAAACCTTCAATAAATTTTACTCCTAATGCCTTAATTCAAACAAGACCAATTAATTCATCTCCTCTGCACTTGCTGAACAACACAGTCTCAATTTCAAAAAAACTCTCATCACTGTTGTCAAGTCCCTCTGTGGCCTCAATTTTTCTTATATCCACCAACCCTATGAAGCTTTGGGATATCTGTTCTCTTCCAGGGCATGTTTTGTATCCCCAGTTTTAATGGCTTGTCCATTGGTAGCCAAGGTTCAAGTGTCCTTCAACCTCTCTGCCTTTCCACCTCTCTCCCTTCCTTGAAGACATTCCTTAAAATGACTGCCCTATTATCTCCTGTTGCAAGTCAGTGTCAAATCTTGTCTGGCATTATTTTATTGCATTGAAGGTGTTATAAAAATACATATTGCTGTTGTACATTCCTCGAGGCTCTGTCATATTAATAAGGCAAGAATGCCAAATAACATAAAATCCAGTAACATATCGGACAGTAAAATAGGAGAAGACAGCAGAGTCTGCCATAAAAACACCTCTGGCTGCTGTTGTGGCTCTAGAAACCTTTGAATGGCTGAGGAGTTAAGCCGCAATAAGGGATCTCATATTTTCAGTTATTTTTCCATTATAAAAACCATATAGAAATTCCACACAAGCCATTAAAATCAAGCTCAGAATCCTTTCGACCACTCCACTCAGTGCAGTAAAACCATGATGTACTGCTGTTGTAAATTAGGCCCATAAATGAAAAAAGGGAAACTGTGAAGAGCCAGATTTAAAATGGATAATGAACTTAAATGGGCAGTAATTAATGTAAGAATTAGTTAATATTCAGTGTTATGATTATATATTTAAAATGAAGATACTCATGATTTAATTTTGAAATGTAGTTTATCATATTAAAATCTATCAGCAGGCTTCATTGTTGCAGCTTAAATTATGTTGAAGTCCTGTGCTATTTCATGAGAAAATTCATGTAAGGTATCAACATTCAACAATACCTTATTCAACCCAAGGGTGATGGGGTTTCTCCCCATTAAATGTCACATTTAATTAGCTAGGAAATAACAACCATGCAGCAAAGAATTAGCCATTGAAATTCTGGTGCATTGCAATGAAGAAATTATTAAACAAAATCCAAGCACTCAGTATTGGGGATGATATTATGCTATCAATTGGTCCTTTGACAATGGAGATTGGTTAATGTACAGAAAACGGAGAGTTGAAATCAAGAAGGTAGAGGTCTTTTGAAGAACACTAAGGTAGGTAAGTCTCGGGGACCTGATGGGATTTATCCCAGGTCATTGAAAGAGGCAAAAAGCAGGTTGCTGGCGCTTTGACAGAGATCTTTGTATCCTCTCTAGCCACAGGGGAGGTCCCAGAAAACTCAAAAACAGCCAACGTTGTTCCTTTGTTTAAGAAGGCAATAGGGACAAACCAGGAAATTATAGGCCTTACATCAGTGGTAGGGAAATTATTGGAGAAGATTCTTAAGGATAGGATTTGTGCATCTCTGGAAAAGCATGGGCTCATTAGGGATAGTCAACATGGATTTGTGTGGGGCAGGTCATGTCTTACATGGCTGATTTTGAGGAAGCGACAAAGGATCAGAGTGAAGGGCAGTGGATGTTGTATACGTGGACTTTAGCAAAGCATTTGACAAGATCCCTCATGGTATACTGATCCAGAAGGTTAAGGCATATGGGATGCACTGAGATTTGGTAAGTTCGATTCAAAATTAGCTTGGCCTTAGAAGACAAGATGATAATGGTGAAACGATGTTACTATGACTGGAGGTCTGTGACCAGTGATGTTCTGCAGGGGTCAGCGCTGAGACCTTAATGTTTTATATATATAAATTAAACAATTTGGATGAAAAGGTAGGTGGGCTGATTAGTAAGTTTGCAGTTGACACAAAAGTTGGTGGAGTTGTGGACAGTGAGGAAGATTGTCGAGGATACAATTAGATATAGATCAGTTGGAAATTTGGGCAGAGAAACGATGGATAGAGTTTAATCCAGACAAGCGTGAGAAGTTGAACTTTGGAAGGTCAAATGTAAAAGGAATGTATACAATAAATGACAGGGCCCTTGGGAGCATTGATGTGCAGAGGGATCTTGGGGTGCAAGTCTATAGCTGCCTGAAAGTGGTAACACAAGTAGAAAGGATGGTAAATAAGATGTATAATATACTTGCCTTTATCAGTTAGGGTATTGAGTATAAAAGTTGGGAAGTCATTTAGCAGCTGTATAAAACTTTGGTTAGGCCACATTTGGAGTATCGTGTGCAGTTCTGGTTACCACGTTACAGGAAAGATGTGGAGGATTTGGAGAGGGTGCAAAAGAGGTTCATCAGGATGTTGCCTGGATTAGAGAGTATTAGCTATAAGGAGAGGTTGGATAAACTTGAATTGTTTTCTCTGAAGTGTTGGAGGCTGAGGAGTGAAATTATGAGAGGCATAGATCAGGTCGATGGTCAGAGTCTTTATCCCAAACTGGAAATGTCAAATACTAGAGGGCGTAGATTTTAAGTGAGAGGGGAAAGTTCAAAGCAGATTTGCAAGGCAAGTCTTTTACAGAGGGTGCTACAGAGGTGCCTGGATTGTGCTGCCAGGAGAGGCGGGGGAAGCAGAAATAATAGCGACGTTTAAGTGGCAGTTAGACAGGCACATGAACAGGCAGGGAATTGAGGGATTATAGACCATGTGCAGGCAGGTGGCATTAGTTTAAATTGGCATCATAGTTGGCACAGATGTTGTGGGCTGAAGGGCCTGTTCCTGTGCTATACTGTTCTCTGTTCTATGTTCTGTGAAATAAATGTGTCATTTTGGGATTTGGAGGCCGTGATTATTGGTTGCCACAGGGATCATTGCTGTGATCCATGCCTGTTCACAATCTATATCAATGAATTAAACAAGAGGGTCAAGTGTATCTGCTGATGATACAAACCTGGGTGGCTGATCAGGAGAATATAAACAGGTTCATTGAATGGGTAAGACCAGGACAATTGGATAATAATGCAGGAAAATTTGAGGTCATCCACTTTGGTGCCAAATATAAAGAGTGGAGTACTTTTTAAATGGTGCAAGGTTGGAGTTCATAGAATGGTGTTGGAGTTCAAAGGATCTGGGAGCCCTTGTCCACGAACCAATGAAAATTAACATGCAGGTTGAGCATCTTAAAAGAAATGGCAACATACCACTTACCTTCTTAATTCAGGTTAAGAAGGCAAGTGGTATGTCGCCTTTTATTTTAAGAGATTTGAGTGCAAGAAGAGAGGAGTTTTGCTCCAATTATACGGGACCCTGGTGAGACCACACCTGGAATATTGTGTAATGGCCTGGTCTCCCTACCAAAGGAAGGTAATACCTGTGATACAGGGAGTGCAACAAAGATTTGCCAGAATTATTTCTGGGATACGGCCATTGTCCTACGAGTAGAGATTAAATAGACTGGAAGTTTGCCATCAAGAATTTCAAAGAATAAGAGGTAACCTCATTGAAATTCAGGGACTGACAGGGGAGATGTGGAGTTGATGTTTCCTTTGGCTGAGATATCCAGAACCAGGATCGTAGTTAGTAAATGAAGGGTCAGTCATGCAGGTCAGAGATGAGAAGTAATTTCTTCATCCAAACAATGGTGAATCTTTAAAACCATCTACCCGAGCAGCTCCGTCACCAAATATTTTCAAGACAGGGATCAATATATTTTTAGATATTAAGGGAATCAAGAGATTATGGGGTTAGTACAAGAAAATAATGTGGAGGAAAATGTTCAACCTTATTGAATAAGGGAACAGGCATGAGGGGCCAAATGGCCTGCTCCTGCTCTTATTCCTTATGTTCTTAAGCCGTGCTCGGACCAGCAAACCAATGAAAGTTTCAGTCTTCGGGCTGCAACTGCAGATTTCAGGGACTTTGTAGCTGAAAATCCCTGCCCAGGACTCAGAGCAGGTGTGGGCTGGGAAGCAGTGGTCGGGTGAGTAGAGAGGGCCAATGGCCGTAAGCAGAGGATCAGGAACTAGGGTTAGGTCAACAAGCAGATTAGTGGCTGAGGTGAGATATTAGGGCCAGATGAGTGGCAATTAGGTAAGAGGTAAGTGGATGCCAGAGAGGATATGTAGGGTGAGTTCAGTGAACGGTGTGTGGCCTCTAATGTAAACTTGGACATAGTGGATGGTGAGGCAGGGAGGTCTGAGAGCTGGAGACAAAATTGGGGGAACAGAAATGAGATCGATGGTCAGGAGGGACACCAGAAGTTTGAAACTGAGATTGGTTTGTGGGTGGTAGATCAGTGGGTTGGAAGGATTGTAGGTCAAGTGGGGTTGAAGGATGACAGGCAAGTCTGAGACGTACTTTCGTAGAGACCCAATCTAGTGCTTTGTTGTGAAGATCTAGCTCCCCTCCAATTGCCCAATGTTAGTCACTCCCAGGACATTTTCTGAGCAATGGTTCAAAAAGGAGCTTTGTGCATGGAATGGCATTATTGCATAATCACAGCAGATGGGCAAGCATATCTCTTAATTACAAATTATAACCAACACTGCCCAATTGAATTTCTGGAGCAGTGTGATTTGACCCATACATGGATGCAATTGCATTCCACTCTGGGGGAACAAAAATCCATTGTCTGATGCCTTCCATTGAGAAAAACAGCATTCAAATTTATGGGCCTAATTCTGTCCAAAGTGAGAGAGTGAACAGCTGAGCACATGCAATTGCATGGTCTGACCACTTAATGCTGCTGTTGAGCAGCCCAAGTTTATCTAACTTAGTGACCATGCTGGTGCACTTCAGAAGAGGGTCAAGTTCCATTGGGCTTGATACTGCTTGATACTTGTTCCCCCAACAGAATCACAGCCCACATTTCCAATACATACCTGGTCCAAATCCGGAGGGTCAATCCCAATGACCTGAAGTGAAACACATCTAATGAGCATTGATAAACCTCTACTGAGAGCAAGAAACTGTCTCAACTATGTCAACTGTACCTTGTTTTCTCAAAGTTTTCAAATCTATTGGACAATCAGAAACATTCTAAAAATGAATGAATTAATTTAAAAACATTAAAGGTCACTGAAATGTGCAAAAGAAAATTCACTAAAAGCACCTGAAAGCACATAAATAATTGAAAATTTTAAACCAGAGTGATATAATTAAACTCTCCACCCTTCATCTGAATCACTGCAATCCTCACTGGAAATAATGGGAGCCTCAACACTGTTCAGATTCAGATTCAGATTAGTTTGTTGTCATATCACCAGGGTGCAATGAAATTCCTCACTCGCGTGAAGCTCACAGAGTAAACAATATACATGGTAGTAATAATTACAACAAATACAGTGACGAGTGCAAAAAGAACAAATAATGCAAAGTAGTGTACTGCAAATTGAGGTGGTGCACAAATAAATAACAGAAGGAGCAGAATTAAGGGTTCAAGAATGTGGCAGCACCACTGGGAAGGGGATGTGAAAGAGAAGATTGGTTCAGAAATCTGATAGCGGGGGGAAGAAACTGTTCTTAAGTCTGGTCATTTGGGCTTTCAAGCTCCTGTATCTTCTCTACGAAGGTAGAAGAGATCCAATGTGGGGCAGGATTTGAGAGAGACTTCAGTGTAATGAAGTAGAATATGAGCTAAACAGAACTCTACTGCCAGATATCATGTTTAAATGTCTAGGCACCAGCAATTCTAACCAGCTAATATTTACGTAAAATTGCAATTTTTGATATTTTTTGTGGTCATGAAAGTTCTCTTGATCATGCCCATCTCAATGTTTTCTCCATGTGATATCCTTCTTCCTGAAAGTTTCTTCAGGCTTTGGCCTTCTGTAGGTCTTCAGCAGATACAACTAAGTAATTCACCTTTTGGCATCTCCCGGATAACGTGCCTGCTTTTAACTTCCGCCATCAGGTATATTCGGTCTACTTGACTTTCCTGATTGTTATCAGTATAAGACTTACTAAATGTGTGCCCAACTGTCCATTTTGTCCTTCAGAGGAAAAATGTATCATCCTTACCTGGTCAGATCTATATATGACCCAACGATGTGGTTGACTCTGGAATACCCTCTGAAATGGCCCAGCGAGCCACTCAGTTGTATCATTACCACCATATTCAAACAGAGAAGGAATAAAACCAAATGAACCATCTGGCATTGAACTATACCTCAAATTCAGACCAAACAAAGTCACTCCAAGCCCGCTTGACCTTTCAAAGTTCTCCTCACAAATATCTGGGGACTAGTGTCTAAATTGAGAGAATCATCCACACATATTGGTCAAGTAACAGCCTGGCAGGATCATACCCTGAAGACAATGTGCCATTGACTTCTCTATCACAATTCCTAAGTACATCCTGTCCCACCATTAGGACAGACCCACTAGAGTGGATGGCACAGTGGTATTCAGGTTGGAAGGAGTCGCCCTGAGAGTCCTCAGCATTGACTTTGACAAAGTCTCACAGCACCAGGTCAATGATGAAGAAGGAAAGCTCCTCCTGATTACCACCAACCATCCTCCCTCAGATGATGAATCAGTGCTCCTCCATGTTGAACACTTGGAAGAAGCACTGAAAGTAGCAAAGGCACAGAACGTACTCTGGGTGGGGGAACTGCAATGTCCCTCACCAAGAGTAGTTCGGCAGCATCATCACTAACCAGTCTGGTCAAGTTCTGAATGACAAAGCTGCCTGACTAGGTCTGTAGGAGGTGGTTAGTGAATCAACACAAGGAATGAGCCTTCTGGTCCTTATCCTTTCTAGTCTACCTGGCCATGACATCTTTTATGGAAGTAACCATCACACAGTCCTAGTGAAGTCCCATCTTCACAGTGAAGATACCCTCCATAATATTATGTTTCCTACAATTGTGCTAAATGAGATATAATCGGAACAGATCTGGAATTTCAAAACTAGGCATTCATGAGCAACAGCAGAACATCAGCCGCAATAGAAATGGGCACTATCGTAATGCGTGACATTGTAGTACAGTTTATCTCTCACTCTACCACAATTATCAAGCCAAGGGATCAACCTGGTTTAGTGAGGAGTGCAGAAAGGCATGCCAGGAGCAGCATCGAGCAAAGCTAAAAATGATGAGGTGCCAGTCCAATGAAGCTGCAGCAGAGGATGACCTATGTGCTAAGACAGCAGAAACAGCATGCAAAAAGCAGAACTAGATTTCACAACCCACAGATCAACTCAAAGCTCTACCACAATTGGTTGTGAATGGCAGTGGACAATTAAACTGCTCACAGGAGGTGGAAGTTCCAGTAACATCCATAAAGGTGGTGGGGCCCAATGTTAGTGCTGAAGCATTCACAGTCATGTTCAGCCAGAAGTGGGAAGTGGGTGATCCATCTTGGCTTCCTCCTGAGATAGCCACCATCATAGAAACCAGTCTCCAGTACTCTTAGCTGTTTCTTAAAATTACTACTGGGTACAGCAAAAACTATAGGACCAGATAACATCCCAGCTGTTGTACTGAAGGCCTGTGCTCCAGAACTAGCTGCACTTCTCATCAAGCTGCTCCAGTACAGTTACAACATTGGCATCTATCCAAAATGTGGAAAATTGCCCAGGTAGGATACATATGTCCAGCTAATTACCTCCTAATCTGTCTGCTCTTAACCATCGGCAAAGTGACAGAGGCTGTCATCAGTAGTGCATCAAGTGGCATTTATTCATCTGTTTAGCAAAGCCGAGTTTGGGTTTCGCCAGGATCACTTGGCTCCAGGCCTCATCACACCAAAGTTCTGAGCATGGACCGAAAAACTGGATTCCAGAGGTACAGTGAACTCAAAGGGAAATACTCCAATGGTTGGAGTCAGATTTCATACAAAGGAAGATGGTATGGTTGCAGGAAATCAATCATATCAGCCCCAATACATCACTGCAGGAATTCCTCAGGGCCAACCATCTTCAGCTGCTTCATTAATGACCTTCCTTCATTCATAAAGTTAGCATTAAAGAATATTGCATAATATTCAATTTCAATGACAACACCTCAGCAAATGAAGCAGCCTGTGCCTACATACAGCAAGATGAAGACAACTTTCAAGCTTTGGCTGATGAGTGGCAGATAGTGTTTGGGCTACAAAACTACAGGAAATAACCATCTCCAACAAGAGAGAGTCTAACAACCTACCCCTGATATTCAGTGGTGTAACCTTTGTTGCAATCCTCATCATCCACATCCTGAGGTCACTATTGACCAGAAACTCAACTGCACCAGTTACATAAATACAGTGGCAATAAGAACAGGTCAAAGGCTGGCTATCCTGCAATGAGTGACTCACCTCCTAACCACCCTAGGCCTTCCTATCATTTACAAGACACAAGTCAGGAGCATGGTAGAATATTCTTAACTTGCCTGAATAAATGCAGCTCCAGCAACACTCATGCAGCTTAACGCTATCCAGGACAAAGCAGCCTGCTTGATTGGCATCCATCCACTACCCTCCAACACTGGCGCATTATGTACCATCTCCAAAATGCACTACAGTTATTTATCCAGACTACTCCAACAACACCTCCCAAATCTATGTTCCCTCCCACGAAGAGCAGCAAGTGTATGGAAATACCACCATCTGCAGGTTTCCCTTCATGTTGCACACTATTCCAACTGAGAAACACAGCACCAGTCCTTTGTCACCACTGGGTCTAAATCCTGGGACTTGCTACCCAGCAGCGCTGTGGAAGTACCTTTACCAGGAGGACTGCAGTAGTTTAAGGCAGCAGCTCATCACTATCCTCTCAAGGGCAATTAGAAATGTGAAATAGATGTTGGCCTTGCAGTGGTGGGCAAGCTATTGGAGAGGATTTTTAAGGACAGGATTTACGAGCATTTGGAGAAGCACTGTCTTATTAGGGATAGTCAGAATGGCTTGTGAGGGGCAGGTTGTGCCTCACGAGCCTAATTGAGTTTTTTGAGGAGGTAACAAAACAAATTGATGAAGGTAGAGCAGTGAATGTGGTGTATATGGACTTTAGTAAGGTGTTTGACAAGGTTCCCCATAGTAGGCTCATCCAGAAAGTGATGAGGCATGGAATCCATGGAGACTTGGCTGCATGGATTCAGGATTGGCTTGCCCACAGAGGCAGAGGGTGGTAGTAGATGGAGACTATTCTACCTGGAGGTCAGTGACAAATGGTATTCCACAGGAATCTGTTCTGGGACCCCTGTTCTTTGTGATTTTTATAAATAATTTGGATGAGAAAGTGGAGGGATAGGTTAGTAAGTTTGCAGATGACATGAAGGTTGGTGGTGTTGTGGATAGTGTAGAAGGTTGTTGTAGGCTACAACAGGATATAGACAGGATGTAGAGCAGGGCGGAGAAATGGCAGATGGAGTTCAATCCGGAAAAGTGTGAAGTGATACATTTTGAAAGAACGAACTTGAAGGTGGAGTACAAGGTTAATGGCAGGACTCTTAGCAGTGTGGAGGAACAGAGGGATCTTGGGGTCTACATCCATAGATCCGTCAAAGTTGCCGCTCAAGTTGATAGGGCGGTTCAGAAGGCTTTTGGTGTGCTGGCCTTCATTAGTCGGGGGATTGAGTTCAAGAGCCACGAGGTAATGCTGCAGCTCTATAAAACTCTGGTCAGGCCACACTTGGAGTATTGTGTTCAGTTCTGGTCGCCTCATTATAGGAAGGATGTGGAAGCTTTAGAGAGGGTGCAGAGGAGATTTACCAGGATGCTGCCTGGATTAGAGAACATATCTTATGAGGAAAGGTTGAGCAAGCTAGGGGCGGTGCAGGATGAGAGGTGACTTGATAGAAGTGTAAAAGATTATGAGAGGCATAGATCGAGTGGACAGCCAGCACCTTTTTCCCAGGGTGACAATGGCCAATACCAGAGAACATCAGTTTAAGGTCAGAGGAGGAAAGTTTAGGGGAGATGTGAGTGGTAAGTTTTTTTACACAGAGAGTGGTGGGTGCCTGGAATGCACTGCCGGGGGTGGTGGTAGAGGCTGATAAAACAGGGACATTTAAAAGACTTGTAGATAGGCACATAGATGTATGAAAAATGGAGAGTTTTAGGCTGTGTAGGAGGGAAGGGTCAGATTGATCATGGAGTAGGTGTTTATATAGGTCGGCACAACATCATGCTGTACTGTTCTATGTTCTATGTTCTATTTGCCAACACCACTCACACCTTCTGAAGTCAGCTGGTGGCCTTCCTAATCCCCACACTGGGATTCATTTTGGAATCATGCTCACTTCACCTGAAAGCACGTGTTGGCCTCCTTCACCTTTCTTTGAGACTTTATGCTCATTTGTATAGCTTCTCCATTCCAGTTAATTCCACTTTACCCCCCCCCCCCCCCCCCCATTTATCTTGAGCCTGCTTCTGTGAGCTGGGCAGCACTCCTGACCCATAACCAACCTAACCCTGCTGTTGAAGGAGAATAAAATTGATTTGATTCATTCTAATAGCCCCTTTTCCTTCCACCTCCTCATTTCATGCCCATTTACCCACGAGTTCCCCTCCTCTCAACAGCGTGATCTTGCTTTCCTACTCCCTTCTTCCCCCACTCCACACCCTTCTGTTCCTTTCTGATCTCTCTTCCTGTCTTTACACTTGCCACAATTTTCCACCTCTCTCACCTTTCTCATCCCCTTTCCTCCTCTTCATTTATCTCCCTGTCCCTGTTCCCAATCCATCCACTTTTTTCTCTTAATCCTTCCTTCTTACTTTCATTCTCCCTGCTCCCCTTCCATTCAAACCTAATCCTTCTGCTCTCCATTTCCTTCCATTCCATTTCCTCCTGCATGTAACCTAATTGTCCCTCAGATTTCTGACCCAGATTGTCCTGAAGGTTGCTCTGGTTTTCACTGTCCATTCCCAATGTAATGGCTAGTAACATGTTAAAAAAAAGTGCAATTCAATTTTATGACAAAAATAATCAGGCATCAAGCTGATTATTAGTTCTGAATAAGTCATGAATCATTGCAGGCCTACGTAACATTTTTAGATTACAAGAAAAGGCATCAATTGATTTGTTAGCCCATTTATTTTTGGTTCTAATATTACTGATCTGAAGTATACAGAAATGACAGCAGTGGCATTTTCTTTGATTGGAAAACCAAGGTAAAATAGTTCAAGGTTCATTGTGTAGGAGGGCCACTCACGTGGCAAGATAGAAATGAGTGGAAGGGAAGATGTATTAAACTTCTCTCTGCAATTTAATAAGAGAAAGAGAGAGAAGTTCATAAAAATAATTGGCAAAAGAATGCAGGGGAGTAATGAGTTGGTTTTATTATGCAGCAGTTTCAATAATTTGCACTGCGTTATGTAAAAGGATGCTGAAATAGATTCAATAGTAACATTTAAAGTGACATTGGATGTGGGATTGGAAGGGAGAAATTGCTGGGCTTTGAGGAAAGATCAGCAGACACCAAAGCGTCAGTACAGACACGATGGACCGAATGGTCTCTTTCTGTGCTCTTCATTCTTAAAGCATTCTTAGTTGAAATGATAACACCAATTAAGTATGGGAATGGAATTGCTTTTTGAGGCATTATTTTCTTCTTCTATCCAGTCCCACTCATTCGGAAGAAAGAATGAGTGTTTATCTGGTTACTCTCACAACATAAGGATACACCAAAAGATCTTGTAGCCATGTCTGTGGGGAAAGCCACAACTGATTCACACACAGCTATGTCCCAGAAACATTGATGAAATAAATGACAGCTAATTTGTTGTTGCTGATGTTGGCAGAGATAAGTGTTAGATTATAGAATTGCTTATATCCACTTGAGAGGACTTAATTATTTTTCTGATTGTGATTTTTCCACAATAATGGTGCTATTAAAGTTGTTAATGATATTGTCTCTAAAAGGTAGTACCTCTAATAGTGTGATATTGCATTGGTACATTTCTGCATGATTTAGCCCAGTGCTTTTTTATTTGATTCTCCAAGACGGGTGAAAGGACTTCTTGGGACAACAGTTTAAAAGAACTGACTGACTGGCCTTTCCCTTTCTCTAATATTCCTACCTTCATACTCCAGTGGAGACAAAGGGATGTTCAACCTTTCAGGTCGAGACTCTGCATCAGGGTCTCGACTAAGAAACATCGGCCATCCCGTTGCCTCCACAGATGCTGCCTGACCCACTGAGTTCCTCCAGCAGTTTGTTTTTTGCTCCAGATTACATCATCTGCAGTCTCTTGTGTCTTCATACTCCAGTGATTTGTTAACTCAGATCAGGTCCTCAAGTCTCTGTAATGGAAATTCAACCCACAAGTATCTGATCTAGGGTCTAGAATGCTGCCACTGAGCCATGACTGCAAGTTATTCACAGTACTGCAGTCACGCATTGCTAAAGGGAAGAGTTTGGCAAAGATATAACAGAAACTAACATTCCCAGCGGCAGCTTTAACAATGTGAAAAGCCTGAGGAAATAGTGAAGCTAGTAATGCCAACAATTTGGATTTGAATAGCAAATTTCACGTAACAAGAGATTCTAAGTTGCTTCTAAGGAAGGAAAATGGGGTAGGTTTAGGAAGGGAATTCCAAAGTTTAGGGCCCAGGCAGCTGAAGACAAGGTTGCCAAAGATGAATTTGGAGATTAAATGTGGAGATGTCCAAGAAGAGACATTGAAGGACTAGGAAGTCAGGGCAGGTAGCTATTTGTTTCACTTGTGCTCTGGAGACTGCTTTTGAAAAATTGAAATCATCATTTTCATTGTCATGTTGAAGGACAAGGAGGAGTTCTGGCTGCAGTAATTTAGCTGTTCAGTTGTGATTGGAATAGAAGTTGTCCGCACTGAGGCATGCAATCTGAAGGAAGTTGATGAATGTTGGCCTGGAAATGGCTGTATCTGCACTATTTGAGAGCTAACAGTGCATTACTTGAAGCTTTTCAAGAGAATTCTCACTTGATTATTAACCCTGAACATTAGTTGTTTTTCCTGTGCATGTATCACTCCTCTAAGGTCAGAATGATCATTAACCAAAGTAGGCCCTTCAGATTCTCAAGCCCATTCTGTATCTCAATTAAATGCCAACTAATATGTATGTAAACTCCATCTTGGTTCTGTAACCCCTAATACTTTTTCCTTTATGCTGTATGGCCACTTTAAACTTTCAACACCATCAAACTTTTCTTCTATTTCCATTATGACAGGTAGAAAATAGCCAGCTTGACCAGTAGGCTTGCTGCAGACCATGCTAATTAGGGCAACATCATGACCACCAAATCCCTTCCACCCCTGCCTGAACCCTGACCCTCCCTTGTCCCACCTCCCCTCTTCCCCTCCCCACTCCCACCCCTCTACCTATATGATCTCCAGGCAGACAAAAAGAAGAATCAAACCGAGCTAATGAGAGAAAATTAACCTGGAATAATACTGTTTGGCCTCATCAAGCAAACAAGTCAGGACAAGGAGATCACACAGACCATAAGAGCACTTATCATCTATGTGATACAACAGCTGCCCTAGTCAGGAACCCACAGGAGGGTGTTATAGAGTCAGATGCACTGCACCACGGGCACAGCTTGGAGCAGAAGAACCAGGTAACATCTTGTCTATTCCTACACCTACACAGTTTATATACGTCAATCTGCAATCTGCATTCAGTACTAAGGAGTAGAAAATCTAATCAAAAATAAAGCAGTGTGAAGACCCACACTAGAAAGAGTTCCCAAAGCATGAGAAGTTCATAAAGAAGTTCATTGGATGATACAACTTCGGACTTTAGAGGGTCAAATGAGAGATGAAGGCAGAGAGCCTCGGATAATCTTGCTCTTGCCCTCTTCATTTACTGACACTTAGGTATATGCAAAAGTATTGCACACCGTCATTTCCAGTGCAAGTGCGAACTGGCAGAGACCTTCGAAGCAGCACTTGGAAGTGTTCTTCCTCTGTAGATAGGGCAAATGCAACCTGGACTGGTTGGTGACTCAGACAGTTCACACTTGGCAGCACCAACTCCAACTACTCTGGAACATCCATATGCCAGAAGATTGTGAGGAACGAGTAGGTTGCAGAGGGCATCACAGATTTTGGATATAGAGGAGTGATGCCAGAGAAGGGGCAGGACACCAGTCCAGAGGTGCAGCCTTTACCCATCCTCAGCTGCTTTACCTAGAATTTGGATCTCACTGGGTTTGCACGTAAACGAAGACGGCTCTCTGAACAGCAGGAATCCTTGCAAAATATTCTGTTGTTCCAAGCTAGTAGCTTGGTGGTGTTGCCAATTAAATGCAGCACATGATAAAATACACCAGACAATGACTTTGGCTAACAGTTATACTTCTTTATTAATCAAATAACTCAAAGATTTACGATGTAGTTTCAAACAATTACTTAACATCAGATACACAACTCTTCAGTCTACTTTCACAACTTCCAAAACCCAGTACTGGTATTTAGATACCAGCTGTTCGAGATGAACCTGGCCAGGGTTCAATGCGGCAAGTTCTTCCCTGAGCCCCTGACTCAGGATCTTCTCCTCCAAGCGTTGGTCTGAGTGATTTCTCCCGATGCCTTCAACAATCCTTTTATATGACTTTTCTTCCAATCTCCTAAAGGCTTTCTTTGTTCTTCCCATACAGTCCTGTTGTTCTTCACTTCTCCTTCCTTCACATCTGTTCTCTTCTGATAACATTTAATTACTCATCCTCCTATAGATCCTGAAAGTTTGTTGGTCATATATCCACTCCCTTATCCAGATATGTTTCTTCAGCCCCTTCAGATTCCTGTTGGTGCCAATCCACAATTACCTCAACCATTTGGTTCCTTAAGTGTCTGTTTATGCTTTGCAATTTATCAGACTGTTCATTCTACAAGTTATCCGTTTCCAAGACATTCCAATTTGCTTGTTCTGTCCTGCAGGTAGTCTACAGTGGGATAGTTTACAGGCTGTAAAGCTGTCTCAGCTATGTTCACACAATGATATTGAGCAGGTGTCGATTAATGACCTTCCTTTACTCTGCTTCGTTGTTCAGTAGTCCCAGCATCTCTTTCTAGTCAGCAGAGTGTCCTCCCAGAGCCTGATGGGATACTTGGCATCTCTCCCTGGCTGCCACAGAGGCAAGAATATTATTTGCCTGAACTACTCCTAGTAGTGGTGAATGACACATTCTAAATGGTCAAATATCATGGGATCCAACTTAAGGAGGTGAATTTATGGTGGATAGCCAGCACATGAAACCATTCACAGAGAAACACAATATACCAGCTCCAAGGAGTCACAAGCAATGTTTGAACACTGGCTAGGTTGAGATAAATTGTTTGCAATGTTATTTGAGCTTTGTCCAGTGAATTCATTCAGGAATGTATAAAAACATTTAACGGCACAGTGATCGATTTCTGCTATTGTTAGTTTCAGTGGAAAGACTGCAGGAAATGTTTTGAGTCAGTTGCTTAGTTACTTATGGAAATTAGGGGTTTTTACCGGAGCAATTTGATCCACCTGGCTCTGTTGTAATGGCTGCTTGATTGAGCCTTAATTCCAGGCTAGCAGCTAATTCAGCATTGGTAACAAACAGTACTTGAATATGGTTCATCTCTCAAATATGCCCCCCCACCCCTCCCCCATCTTCTCAAAACTGCATATATGAACTTAATCAGTTTTCCTCCTCTACAGAACTCAAAGGTCCCCAAATTCCTCTGTGACTGTGACCACACTGTACTATTCTTCCTTATTAACAATCTGCAGCCTTTGACAATCCCCCTCCTTCCTTGTCCTGCTCAGTGGGCTCTTCATGTACTTCCACCATATGATCAAGGGCCCTGGCATGTCAATATGTATTCCAGTACCTTAGCCATACACTTGAAATGGCAACTGTCTCTTTTCCATACAATACAACACCTTCATCCTGTTTCTAATGAATGCACTACAAGGAGCCTTAGAAGCCAATCAGTGCCTCGTGTGTAGAATTGTTTTTGTTAATTCGCCATTTTCCAGGCCTGAATCCAAGTCCAACGGGCATGAGTCACATTCCCCCCACCCCGCAACATTCCCACTGAAAACCTCTGGAGAACTCTGCACACATTTCTCTCACGCAGAAAGGATTCAAAAGACCAGGAACCATGGGAGCTAAAACATTAACCTGAGTGTTGATGCAGAAGGAACAGAGGAGAAGCAGCAATTTGGACTCAAAAACATGAGATGAAGTAAATTGTTGAAGGCCATTTGAGTATAATGAAGAAAGAGCACAGAGTGATGTAAAAATGAGAAAAATAGCTTTAAAAATATATATTAAAGAATATATTTGAAAAGGTGCCACATAAAGTAATTGTCCATTATCCTAAAGTGAGAGTGGAATGGAAATATAGTGAGCCATAGTAAGCAGAACAACCAGAGTAGGAAGCCCCTATACAAAGCAAGGTTCAGAGTAGGAAACGTCAATCCGGCAAGAGTTAGCATGCAAAAGTATACAAGGATCCACCACTCTATTCCAAAGGGGGTGGGCAATAAATCCTGTCACCTCAGTAACAACTAAATCCTGAAGAAAGATAAAAGTAAACGCTGTGGGGAAATAAAAAGCTAACTATTAGATACTATTAAATCTATAAATTATGATTGCGCTGTGCATGATCACATACTGGTGAGAATTAAGATTGGGGGTAGTGATTGATCAAGCCATGAATATGCGAGGCATTGGTCATCAACCCAGAAAAGTGTGAAGTGATACACTTTGGAAGATTGAATTTGAAGGCAGAATACAAGGTTAATGGCAGGACTCTTTGCAGTGCGGAGGAACAGAGGGATCTTGGGGTCCACGTCCATAGGTCCCTCAAGGTTTCCACGCAGGTCCATAGGGATGTTAAGAAGGCATATGGTGTGTTGGCCTTCATTAGTTGGGGTATTGACTTCAAGAGCCACAAGGTAATGTTGCAGCTCTATAGAACTCTGGTTAGACCACACATGGAGTATTGTGTTCAGTTCTGGTTACCTCATTAGAGGAGGGATGTGGAAGCTTTAGAGAGGGTGCAGAGGAGATTTACCAAGATGCTGCCTGGATTGGAGAGCATGTCTTATGAGGATAGGTTGAGTGAGTTAGGGCTTTTCTCTTTGGAGAGAAGGAGGATGAGAGGTGACTTGATAGAGGTGTACAAGGTGATAAGAGGCATTGATCAAGCGGGCAGTCAGAGACTTTTTCCCAGGGAGAAAATGGCTAACATGAGGGGGCATAATTTTAAGGGGATTGGAGGAAGGTATAAGGAGGATGTCAGAGGTAAGTTTTTTACACAGAGAGTGGTGGGTACGTGGAACGCACTGCCGGCAGAGGTTTTGGGGGCAGATACATTAGGGACACTTTAGAGACTGTTAGATAGCCACATGAATGATAGAGAAATGGCAGGGAAGGGTTAGTTAGATCTTAGATCAGGATAAAATGTCGGCACAACATTGTGGGCTGAAGGGCCTGTACTGTGCTGTAGTGTTCTATGTTCTGTGTTCTATTAAATATTTAGTTGTCCAGCCAAGGTGTTAAGTTAAAATATGAAGCATCTCTTGTAGACCTTACATGAAACTGTGCATCTGTTCTAGTCATTTTACATCAAAAAGAATGTTGATATAGTTGAACAGGTGCCACAGAGAATACCATGAATAATTCCTGAACTCAGCACATTTAGTATGCTGTAGATTGTTATTCAGATTGATTGACAGAATGTTGGGAATTCATACAAAACCACCAATAATTAGATAATGAGGAAAGTTGACAGGTTAGATTTGAGCAGGCTTAAAGCTTGGAAAAACATTGGTTGGAAATAAATTAAAAGAGGCCCACAAGATGGGCTGAAATCACTTTGCATCACCTGGCAATAACATTGCAGTAAACTCCAACCTTGGCATCTGCTCACACCAAATCATGGCTGGTGACTGTTTGGATTGAACTGCGTGTCCAAAGACCTGCTTGTCTCAGATGGATAGGGTTATTATTGTTTGGTCTGAGTCTGGTATCCTGCAGCTATGCCTGCTCAGTGTTAATGTAACCATGGTTCAAAATCACCACCTCTTCTCTCAATGAGGAATGGCAATGAGCCAGCTGGCACACTCTGTCAGTTGTTCACTCAAGATCAAAGTTCACCTCAAAGTGTGACTCTTGCTGTCATCACTTTGGAACAGAACCAATCCAGGTTATTTGCAAGCTGCAGAAGGAGATTCTCTGATCAGATGAACTTCAAAACAATAGTGATTTCAAGGGGCATGTGATGTACCATAAAATTGACAGCTCAGATGCTAGCTTTAAATAAGCACCCCCGCCCCCCCCCCCCACCACCACCATCATCATACTCTGTCTGCGTATCATTTTATTCCCTTCCCAATCACATGGCTTCTCCTGATGCCTCTCGCTTTGGAAAGCACTGTTCTGATGTTCAATAATAGAAACTGAAACCGTTGGAGATAAAAAGCAGAACTGAAAAGGGTACTTAGGTCAAATCCTTTAGTCAAAATGGATAAGACAGGGAGTTAGTGCCTGAAATGTTTAGCTGTCATCTCTCTCTTCAGATGCCAAAGCTGCTCTTTGTCTTCAACATTTTCCATTTTCACTTTTCTAGGTTTAGTCAGTATTTTTTAGTTAAGACCTTCTGTTATCTCCAGAGGTCCGATCCTAGAATGTCAGCACATTTAACATCATGAAATCCGTTTCTCTAGTTGACAAGAAAAGATAGAGGCTTAGAAATTCAGTTGCCCAGTACATGTTTGTTTGTGCTGTCCAGTGGATATTGAGTGTAAAATCGATTGTGAAATGCAATTGAGAGTTTAGAACTCTCAGAGATCTTCGATCCAAGTCCACCTCCATGTCCATGATGTGCCCATGCACAGAATGTGCAAGTGTGATGTTAATCTACAAGGAACATCCAAATAACACCTCCTGAAGTTGAATTACAGGCATGGAATTAACAATTGGGGTTGACCACACACTGAAAAGCAGCTCTTTAAACCCAGTGAGGAGCCCTGCTAAAGGGATTATCACTCAGTTGCAGCCTTACTGGGGAGTCAAAGGGGTGAAAGGTTACCATGGGAATATGGAGTTGACACTACTGATCATATGGGATCACAGAATCGGACCAGCCCACCATCCCTATCTATGCTTATCCCATTTGCCAGCATTAGGCCCATATCCCTCTACTCCTTTCCTATTTGAATACCTGTCCAAATGCCTTTTAAACATTGGACTTATATCTGCCTTTACTGCCTTCTCTGGCAGCTCGTTCCAGATAAACCCAGACCATCCAGATCTTTAAATTTCTCATATCTCACCTTAAATCTGTGCCCTCTAGTTCTAGACTCTCCTGCCCTGAGAAAAATATGCCCCTCATAATTTTATTAACCTTTATAAGGTCACCCCTCAGCCTCCTATGTTCCAGTGAGAATAAGCCCAGCCTCTCCAATCTCTCCTTATAATGACAGCCCTCCATTCCAGGCAACATCCTGGTGAATCCCTTCCATACTTTCTCCATTGCTACCACATCCTTCCTGTAGTGTAGTGACCAGAACCATACGTAATACTCCAAGTGCAGTCTAACCAATGTTTTGTGCAAGTGCAACATGACTTCCCAACTCTTATACTCAATACCTCAGCCTATGAAGGCAAGCATACCAAATGCCTTCTTCACTATCCTATCCACCTGTGACTCCACTTCCAGTGAGCTATGGACTCGCACCCCAAGATCCCTCTGTATATCAATGCTCCTGAGGTCCCTGGCATATACTTTGTATGACCTACCAGAATTTGACTTCCAAAAGTGCATTACCTCACACCTGTCTGGATTTAATCCTATCTACCACCACTCCACCCAACTTTCTAGTTGATCTATGTCACTCTTTATCTTTAGGCAAACTTCCTTGTTATCTACGACTCTGCCAATTCTTCTGTTGTCTGCAAACTTACCAATCAGACAACAGATCTCATTGAATGGCAGAGCACACACAAGAGGCTGCTGCTAATTTGTGTGATGGTTTCATTCCATGGGGCAGAGGGTTGCATGGAACATAGGGCAAACAGCACAGTGTAGGAACAGGCCCTTCGGCCCACCATATCTGTGCCAAAAACGACAGCAATCTATACTGGCCCCATGTGCCTATACATAGTCCATATCCTTCTATTCCCTGCGTGCTCATGTGTCTGTCTAAATTCCCCTCAAATGTTGCTATCATATCTGCTTCTACCACCTCCCCTGACAGTGTGTTTAGGCACCTACGATTCTCTGTATAAAAAAAGTTGCCTCGCGCATCTCCTTTAAAATTTTTCCCTCTCTCAAGTTGAAGTCAAAGTCAAGGTTGAGTTTATTGTCATATGCACCATTGTATGTATGCATAGGTACAATGAAAAGCTTCTCTGCAGCAGGATCACAGGCACATAGTATCATATAAGCAGCATTCACAAGAAAGACATAAATTAAATGTGAAACCCATGCCCACCGGTATTTGACATTTCCACCCTGGGAAAAAGACTCTGACCATCTACCCTGTGTCGATGCCTCTCATAATATTATATACTTTTGTCATGTCACCCCTCAGAGAAAGCAATCCAAGTTCGCCAACCTCCCCTTATATCTAATTCTTTACAATCCAGAGAGAAACTGTGTGGCAGGTCTGGATGCGCATCGAGGAGAAGGTTGTTTATGTTGCTACACATCTTGGGATCTTTAGTAGTGGTCTTGTAGGGCCTTGAGAAGCAGGAGGAGACCGGTAAAAGTCAAGTAACTTGCCCAAGGAGACCAGAAGATGAGGGGCAGAAGGACTCTGGCTTGGAGGGCCCATGCCCCAAGGTCTATCAGGATCCATGCTTCTCTCTTCATTTGCCTGAGGAGCAATACATCCAGAAGCTAAGGATTTCTAAGACAGCATGGACAGAGATCTGAACCTTCTGCAGGCAGTGGTCCTGAGCCAGATACTTCATTACTTGGACTATAGCAACATGTCAAAGATTCCCTGCCACAGTAGCAAAGCCATTAAGCCATTCCATCAGCTCAAAGGTTGAAGTCTAGATTGCAGGAAAATGTTCGCCAAAGCTTTGAAGATCCTGAAGAATTCCATCTATTTGCCTCTATATGTAGAGTCCCAAATACACCAGTCAATGCTCTACCTTGTTCAGCATGAAGCAGCAACTACACTGCCAAACCCTTGAATCATTCTGAACTTTCACTGTTTTCCAACACTGATGCAAGATGTTTAGTGTTTAGCAATTTTTATTTGAATGACAGCAACTTGAGAAAGCTTCCTCCATATCACAAAGAGAAGGCTTGACCTTCACTACCAATAAAGGCAAGAGCAGCTGTTACTTGTATTGTTTTGATCAAGGCAGACTCCAAGTCAAACAAATTTCTCATCTATAAATACATCTTTTCTCCCTGTGCACTTATTATGTTGGAACTGCTCTCAGAGTTCCCTCGCCTTATTGTTCCAGCAGCAGCTAAAGAACTTACTTATACTGAAGGCAGCATTTGCCCCATTGGTCCCTGCCAGCTCCCAGCAGAGCAATCCCATCCATTCCATTTCCTTTCTTCTTACTTCCCTGATGCCCTGCAACTTATTTTCTCTCACATGGCCATTAATTCCCTTTTGATTTTGTTTTTGCCAGTTACCTATACTAGGTCAAACCTATACTACCTAAACTATAGTCAATTAACATAACAGCACATTTTTGGGATGTGGGAGGAAGATGGGACACCTGGCAGAAATGCAGGGAGAACATGCAAATTCCACACAGACAGAACCCAAAGTCAGGATTGAACTCAATGGCAGAAGGATGAACACCAAATGCTCATCACACCTTGATGACCACAACTCATGAGTGATCACAAACAAAGAAGAGCTCAACTTGTCAGGTGGCATGGTTTCCATGTTGCCATCTCAGGGTCACCTGTACAAACCAAAATACCAAATGTTTTTGTCTATAAATCAATAGCAACTGGAACATGCACCTGGAATGTAGAGCTGAGGGTGTAGTCACAGTGTGGGGATAAGGCAAGAGCAGCACACTTGGAGGTTATATGCCGATGGAGGTGGGAGATGAGATGGTGGTGGTATCTGAGTAATTATGGTGGGTATGGGCTTACCATTATACCCTGAATGATCCTCAACTCACACCACTGGCCAATGGCTCCTTGACAGCTGATGAAATGATCGCCAGTGCTGCCTTCTCCAATGTGCAAAGGATCTGGGTGTGGTCAGGACCCCACAGGTTCACTGCAGTCAAGCTCCAACCTCCTGCAAGAGAAGGGAAGAGAGTTGGTCAGTGAGCTGGAGTGTGTGTGTGATGTGCCTGCTGACATTGTATGTGTAGGTTATCAGGTGTATGTGTGTGCGGTGAAAAGTGTGTGATTAGAGTCACAGTTGTGTTGATCAGACACGAGGGATCATTGAACTTCTCATGACAATGGGACAAAGACCTTCAGGTCTCACTGTGAGTGATAATCCTTTTGGCCGTCTCCTTCCACAGTGCTTCACTTTTGCTTTGGGGTTTCTTGATTCCCCTCTTCTACTGGAGTTGATGAAATAGGATCCTGCATCCAGTGCATGTACTGCCCTGACTTCTGTGGATGCTCTCCAAACTGCGCAGTGACTTCTAGTCCCGGCTGCTTCAACACTCACCTCCACATTAAGAGGTAGAGGCAGGACATCAGTTGGCACGGGTTGGCTTCAGCAAGTGTGCTGGACTCCTGAAATGGTTCACACTAATGGGGAAAACATGGCAATTGGTGCCTCCAAAGGAAGCAAAGCACTGAGGACACTGGGACAAACTGGCAGGAGTCTCCAATAGGATCTTTGTTTTAATTAGCTTGTCAGTTGTTAGTCCAGGGAATGTCATCTTTATCATGACTTAGTTTCTGGTAAGGATATCGATCAGTTGGAAATTTGGGTGGAAAAATAGCAGATGGAGTTTAATCTGAACATGTGTGAGGTGTTACACTTTGGGAGGTCAAATGCAAGAGGAGAGTATACAGTAAATGGCAGGGCACTTGGAGCATTCATGTACACAGGGATCTTGGGGTGCAAGTCCATGGCTCCCTGAAAATTGCAATACAAGTGGATAGGGTGGTAAAGAAGACATACAGCAGGCTTGCCTTCATTGGTTGAGGCATTTAAGGCAAATCTATACTAATATATGAGGGGAAAGGAATAATCATAAAGAGACCTATGTGCAATTCAGTGGAAACATTCTTCCAGAGAGTGATAAGTGCATGGACCTTGCCACCACAAAGCATAGCTCTGGGGAATGGTAGAGGTTCATTAACTTGGAAACAGGAATGAGAAAGGAATAGAAAGTTATGGGATTAGAATGAAATGAACAGTCGTAGCAGGAGGCCTGTGAAGTGTATAAACACTGGTATAGAACAGTCAAATGAGCAGTTTCAGTACTGTAAATTCTATGTAAGAGACCCATCACACTTAATGTTACGTAAATGTGTCTTTTTGAGGTATGTCCATGTTACGCATTGTTGAAATTTACAGCTTTACAATCTGCTGCAATAATCTGTCACTTTCCTGGTCAGGAATGTTCGATTAACATTTTCAGTTTTAGTTTTATTAAAAAGAAAAGGCTGACAATATTCAACAGGTCAGACAGCACCTGTGGAGAGAGAAACAGAGTTAATGTGTCAGATCAATGACCTTTAATCAGCTTTATTTTTCATTGATTTGTTTCTGTCAAGGGCAATGCTTGCAGAGCCGAATGGCAAATGCCCTTTTCTGTGTTCCTCAGTCAGAGATTTTGTAGGGGAATTGACTTCGAAAACACAAGGAGGAAGACCCCAACGCCATTTAAACCAGTGATAACATCATAACAAACGTGTAATTTGACTGGAATAAAAGTACAACATTCTGTACCTGTTTTATTCATACCTTGTCATTAATTTCAGTAAAAATGCATAAGATACAAATGTGAATGTGTGAATTGTGCAATCATGGAGCTTTCATAAACCTCTATTCTGTCCTTAGAATTTGGATTGATGGCAGAGCATACAATAAAAAGTCAGCGACCTCGATCAGTTCATGAGAGAAAGGTCCCTCAGGAACAAGCTGATGCTGGTAAAATTATGTCACATACTGGTAATTAATTCAATAGTCTATACCTGTCTTCATTTGATCAACTTAACAAACCCACTGCATGTCTCCATAAATCTTTTTTTTCTTTTAATTGTGCAGCTGATGTTTCTTGTATATTAACTGTTTTCTTTATGATCAGTCACCTCAAAGTGTCCAGAGATACCTTCAAATCAGTAGCTATGCAATAATTGGCAATGATATTTTGGAAGCATAGAATTAGTACTCAAAAAACTCCAAATCATTGCATGGAAATATTAAATTATTATTTACGTGTGTTTCCTCGAGTTTTGAACATACAATACCCCAAAATGATGCATGAACCTAGTTTGCTGAAATTTGAAACTAATGTTTGTATGAGAGTTTGTCATGGCTTGGAGTCACTGTTTGCAGAGCTCTTTTCTTGGCTCTAGACATCTAGGGAAACCCTTGCTCTTCACAGTGTGGGGAAATTTTAACCTAGCCTGTGTGTCAGGAAATACACAGGATCAGGTGCAACACTGGTGTTACTTGCACCCGATTTTACTTACACTGTAAAACCAATTTATCCCATGGGTTTCCTGCATGGGATTAGGTTAATATTAACCCCAAGATCTCTGTAGCCATTCATGTCGTCACTTTGTGTTTACTGTTACAGAACTAGAATGTGCATGCCACCAGAGCTTCCATAGGACTTGTAGAAGAACGTTTAAGATTTCAAGACAACATTCACGCCTGCTTCAATTGAAGCAATTGTAATTAACATAGATATTGTTCTTCATTTAAAAAGCTTTACAAACTCTCATATTTTCCACCTCTGATGAAAATACAAGTCTGTTCACAGTGCTAACATTTCACCTATCTCCTCTTATTAAACATGGTTTGGGGGTAAAACTGCCATCATTCCTTGACTGATGGAAATGAGCAGCTTCCCAAACTCTTACATGTTGGAGGCAAGAGAAAAGGCTGTTTTATTTTTATATTCTTAGACTGTACAAAAGGTTTTCTTCAGCCTATTTCCTCATCATTTACTAACATGGAATTTTATGTTCAATATTATTTTTAAAAAGAACACATTCAAACTATCACAAGCTCAAGCACATGGCAATGATTATGTCTGAACTGTGGAGATGTTTCAGTGTTTCAAGGTTAGCATTTAGTGGACTAATGGTAGGCAATGCCCTTCTTTCCCATTACGTTCAGGCTTCATGGGTAGCCTGGCACTTGAGATCCATTCTTAATTTGGAAGGTGTGCTTCTGAAAAAATTGTCAGGCCATTGGAGTTCAGAGTTAAGAGGAAGGATTGGGTTGGAAGAGAAAGAGCAGAAGAGGGGACTGATGAAGTTAGCTGACCAGAATGAAGGTGCACCCTTCCAGCCAATCAGTCAAGGAGTGACATACACAACTGTGCTGAAGAAGCCTTCAGTTCAGTTTGGCCATCACCCTACCTGTTGAAAGTCAGACTACGGTAAGTAGCTGCTCCAACGTACTGAGTATCAGGATATTCAAACGCAATTGAGTATTTTCATTTATCTTTACTTTTGCATGCTTTCTGCATTTAAACTCTCATTTCATCACGTTTGTGCTTCTAAATATGTTGGCAGAGGCCCGGAGTAAGTGGACAGTTTCGCTGCAAGGGGCCATTGCACTAGTTCAGTATCAGTGTGTAACTGCAGTTGGTGTTCATTGTAATTTTTGCTTTTTTTTGTCCAATGAATCTGATCAACAGCACCATTCATGTATATATAAAAGTATATCAAAATCACTGCTGCACTCTCTCTAATCTGTCTCAGCATTAAACTATAATTTAGAGCTATTGAAAAGCTAAAAACGCAGATGCTGGAAATCTGAAATAAAAACAGAAAATACAAGAGATGCTCAATAAGTCAGGCAACATCTGATGGGAGAGAAACTTGATTCATGTTTCAAGTTGATAACTTTGCATTACAACAGATGAAAGCTCATTGATTTCAAATGGTATCCATGTTTTTTGTTCTTTCCACAAATGTGGCCTGGCCTGAGTATCTCCAAAATTTCCTGTTTTTTTATTTTATAATTTTAAAAAGTGGCCTATTTTGGCTTTAATTATATAATGCAAAGTCATTTTTACAAACATTAAAAAATATTTTAGGTTTGCAATTACGACATGAGGGAACATTTTAAATTGAGTGGGAAGTTATATTCTGTCATTTCTGTCTGTATTAATGTGTGCTATCTTTTTGTTCTGTTTATTATAATAAAATAACTTAAGCATTTAGAAAAAAGGTTATTGAAGGCTTAGGTATAAGAAATTACTCTACTGAGGAGTAATTCAGACTGCATTTCATTACTAAGGATCTCTGGATGTGTCAGTATTTAAATAAAATTCAAAGCCCCAATCAAACCAGAAACAGATATGCAATTATTGGAATTGCCAATCTAGTAGATAACATTAGAAAAATGAAGTCATCGTCTTTATTTCTCGCAACATTACTCGTTACCTGTGTGTTGACTTCACTTAAGCACAAGCACAAAGTAAATGCTTTAGTGTGTCTTACAGACTGTACGTCAGTTGGAAGAGGGTTTCATTTCCTCTTTTCTGATAACTTCCCTGACTATTTCAGCAGGTTGTTTGCCATTTTGATTAAATTGCTGCAAGCACAGATATATGCAGGGGCGAGAGGCTTTAATTCAGCTGGATAATACAACAGCAGCACCAGAGTTTTATGAAAGACCGAAGAACCTTTTAAGAGGACCTGTGCTAAAGCAATCAGAGAGAGTGAGGGCTCTGGACACACTTAGATTGCTGATGGTAGTTTCCAGCTACCACTTCTATTTATTAAAAAAAGACTCCAGTTTGTTCAACTCCTTGCCGTTTGGTAGCACAACAGTAGAATGTTGAAGATAAGCTACTCCCCTTCCTCCTTTTTTCCCCACTCCACTCCAATTAAATTATGTTTCAGTATTGTTTGTTTGCTTCCATTTTTCTTAAAGGAAGAAATATCTTTGCTGCCTTTGATTAATTGTTTTTCCAAAAAAATAATTCTTTCTTTTCTGCTCATTAAATACATAAGAACTTAAAAACATAATAAAATTGGAGAAGGAGTAGGTCTCTCGGCCCCTCAAGCCTGCCGCTTTCCATCCAATATGATCATCTTATCTGCCCCAGGCCTCTCCTTTTCTTCTGTGCTAGTTCCCCAGAGCCCTCAATTCCTTGATCTTTCAAGACCTCCAATAATCTATTAGACCTCATATAACCACTGCCCCCCCCCCGATAGAGAATTCCAGAAACTCGCCGCCTTCTGCAGGACGAAGTTACAACCACATCAGTTTTAAATGACCTCCCCCTAATTTTGTATCCACATCCCCTTGTTCGAAATATGTTGAAACCCTTTGTCGAAACATATCATCTATCCTGTTATGCACCCTCAAGATCTGATAAGTTTCCATAAGATCACCCTTCATTTTCCTAAACTCTGAAAAATGTCCATCCAAATTCTTTAACTGCTAATGATAGGACAACCCCTTCACCTCAGGAATTTGCTGAGTGAATCTCTTTGGGAATGCTTTTCTTACGTGAGAGGACCAAAACTGTGCACAGTACTCCAGTACCTGTACAATTGTAACAATACTTCCCTATTTCTAAACTCCAACCCTCTTTCAATAAAGGCCAATATGCCATTTCACTTCTTAACCACTTAATCATGCATAAGAACACCCAGATCTTTCGGTATTCACTCATCTATAATTGTTCTCCATTTAGATAATAGTCTGACTTTAGAATCCTCTTACCCAAGTACATGACTCACTCTTGCCATTAACCAAGTTTTCGCCCACTCATTCAACCTATCTATTATCCTGCTGCAGAGTCCAAATATCCTCCCTCCTTTCTTCATGTTGTTGGCAACCTTACACTCAGTCCCCTCGTCCAGATCTTTTATATAACTCATAAATAATTGAGGATCAAGAATTGATCCTTGGGCTACTCCACTGGTTACGTCCTTCCAGCCTGAAGAAAGAACCATTTGTTCCAACTTCAATGCAATGACCAAGTATACTTAGTTATGATTTAACTAAGAATGTATTGTGGAGATCTAATGCATTGAAACAAAAATCTTCAAATTAAAATAGAAATGCAAAATGCTGGATATAACAGAGGATCCCTCAGCATCTGTGAAGAGAGAAGACTGCTGTCAGATCAGAGCCATACGTTTAGTGGCAATAGCAGTTCCAAGTGGAACAGGCAGCAATTACCCATTTGGATGCAAGGATTTTGAGGACTTCTGTAGATGTATAGCCAAAGGCAGAAATCCCTAACATTCAGCAATTGTTGGCCATACATTACAATATGCTCTACTGCTGGACCCACTGGGGAAACCATGGGCAGAGCTCTGTCTTCCTAAGGTTTCCCAGCTTTCATGCTGGGAATTAGCTCTTAGATCCAGCACTGGGTTAGACCTAACACAGGATGCAAACCCCCATGCATTTCAATGTGGATTGTAGGGATGTGGAAAATTATCCTTGCTAAATTATTGTTCTTTTTAATTCTTTGTGTTTTGTTTTATATTTTTAATGATTTAAAAATGTTATAGTTGATTTTATTTTTTAAATGTCACAGTAATTCAGAAGCATTTATGAGAAACCTAACAGCTTTGATAGGCTGCAAAGCTTGAAGGTTGTCAAAGTCTTTTGGGGCGGGGCTTCCCCAGTGCATTGCTTGGGGCCCAATCAGTGCTCAGGCCTCGTCACTGGAATCCAGGATGCTTCAGGCCAGCAAGGTAGTCTCTCCACATTTGGAGCAGGTGAATTCAAGCATCAGGTGATGCAGGCAATGATTATGGGTGGCAGGTCTCTCTTTCAGATGCTGACTGACTTGCTTTACATAGCAAGCATCTGGATCATAGAACCAGATGTTGGTCAATTAGACCCTTGAACTGATCAGTGACCTAACTCTATTTATCCATATTTTCCTCATTTCCTTAATATGGTTAATAAATAAATTTCTGATTTAAAATCAACAATTAATCCAGCATCAATTTCCATTTGGAGAAGAGAGTTCCAAATTAACTTTTGCATACAGAAGTGTTTCCTAATTTTACTCCTGATTTGCTTGGACCTAATTTTTAGACCTACACTGCAATAACAACAGAAGTAGTGTATCTCTATCCACCCTATTATTTCCCTGTGATACAGGTATATATTTAAAAAAACAAATCACATCACTTTTAAAGTTTCTAAACACCATAGCATACTACCATAGTCTCTGTGACCTATCCTCTCAATTTAACCCTTGCATTCTAGGTATCATTCTAGTTAATCTATACTACAATCCCCCTAAGACCAATATGTTCGTCCACATCTGTGTACACAGAGCAACTTTCTGGGTGTGAGGCACTGACCTAACTCAAGCCCCAGCTGTACCATTGTTTAGCTTGGGCTGTGAAACCATAGGGAGGTTGCTGCTAACTGGTCATTTGTGCTGCACAATCCATTCATACAAAAATTACACTTCCCTGTTTGAATAATACAACAGTGAAAGAGATTGGATATTAGAAACAGAAGCCTTGGAAATATGTTATCTTCAGTAAAAACACGTGTTTTCTTTTTATGGAGATCCTAGGCATAAAGTGATCTTATTGATGGAAGTGGCAGTCGTGGGGAGCATTCTATAGTTATTATTATGTCCCTCAGGTTTTGTTTCATCATTTTCAAAGATAACCACAGTACAAAATGTAAGACAATTTGTAATCTTGTAATTAATGTGTCAGTGCATTTGAAAACAATTTAGATTTTTATGATTCATAACACATACTCAGTGGATAGATAATAATGAACAACATAGATACAACTTTCATTAAATGTTAGTGAGACTCACCTTTTGTCCCTTGGAGATGTCATTGTCGCTTGTCTCCTGACCTCTGTTAATTTTGTCACAGCCTTACCTCTCAAGTGCAAATGGGCTTTCCAATCTAAAAGACTTGGGGTTCCAGACCTGGCATGGATGGTACTTTGGCACCGAAACAAGGAAAAGAATAAAGTGCAAGTCTGAAGTTAGGACCCCATCCGATTCAGAAATACAACGTTGGGAGATCCCATCAACTCCTCTCCCTACTCTTCCTCATGCTGCCCCCACTTGGACTTATCACAGTACACAGTGTGATTTCACAGCACAGAGAAAATGAGTTCAGTAAAGCAATTCCACTAAATTTCCAAGGGCAGCTTATAAGCTTACTAGAGAAGTTTGTTTCCATCTCGGAAATGTGGCTGATTTCTACCCAAGCCCCAAGACATTTCAAATTTATCTACAGGAGCTAAAAACAATCATTCCAGCAAGGAGCCATTGATCAGGAGCCACCTGTTACAGGGCTCAGGACTGAGACTCACAGCACGATATAGGCTGAACTTTACACATGATTATCATTCCAAACCAGTTTCTGAGATCGATAGGAATTCTTAACAGCTGTTGCTTTCAATTTCCTCTTGATTATGGTTTCTATTTGCGACACAAGATTGTAAATCATCTCTGTCTTGTTTATTCTTAGAACTATTGTATTATTTAATGGCCTGCTGCTATTTAATAATTGGTCTGTCACTCTTTGTATACAGGAGACCCTGTTACAGACGAATGGACCCAGTGGAGTATGTGTTCAGTAACATGTGGTCAAGGGTCGCAGGTGCGAACCAGAGCTTGTGTATCATCTTACGGGATACTGTGCACCGTGCCTTTAAGAGAATCAAGGGTTTGCAATAACACTGTCCTCTGTCCAGGTAGTGTTAGTAATGGATGAGTAAAAGTATGGATGTTTAATTCTATGACTAGCTATAGACAAGAAGACCAAAAATCATTCACACATTCTTGCATTTTGCTCCTGCTACCATTTGTTTTTATTCCGTATGATTAAATGTTTAGACATTTTACCTGTATAAGCTTAAAGCAGTGTGGAAATCGAAAACCTTTTAAATTGGTGTCACAATGACTTGCTTTTGACTGACATGATGTGGTACAACCCACACTCTGTGTGCGGCTAGGTCATATCAATTCTTTCAATTAGACCTGTCAGCAGATCACACTGTTTAGGCTAAAACATCAGGTAAATTGGAGTATGCCTTGTCATTATGCTGCCATCAGTTTGTACAGATGCCTGTTCAGCAGTATTTATTTATTTATTTATTTATTTATTTCTGCACCTTTCTGTAGAATCTGAACTGTTTACATTCTGATTTTTCTGAAAACTAGCTGGCATGCAAATAGGGCATTGTTGTTTGATAGAAATTGTTTGAATATTTTAAAATGACTTGGTGTTTTGTTCAAGATCGTCCATAATTACTCCAGCCACTTCATCACAGTGAAACTAACAGTGTTGAGGGAAAAAAAATGAAAAATCTGCACTGCAAGGATAATATATATTTAATGGCAATGGATCCTGTGAATTGCCAGAGCATGTTAGCATTTGATTAGGATTCTTAGCACTAGAATAGAATAAATCAAACCTAATTTGCATTCCTACCAAATGCAGGAAAGGTCTGTTATATAACTGCAAAACAATTCAATTCAGGTCTTCTTTCTCCTCCTCACACTCTGGCACTGTAATGTACCAGTCATGTAAGCTGACAAACATTCATTGACTTCAGGGTTGGGTTACAAAACACACAATATTAGGCAGATGAGGGTGAGGACTGGCAGGGGCTGCGGCTGTTCTTGGCAGATTTGGCCAGGTAAATGACTTCCATTCCAATGTCCTCACGGGCACGATAACACCACAAAAATATTGCACAATTGGATGTGCTCTGGCAGAAGGAGTGTTTGCTGGTGAGGCGTACAGCTCATCAGCCTCCTGTCCTCAAGGAAATGGCCAAACTCTCAGTTTCTGCATTGTTCTATATTACTGTTTGAGGCTACTAAGTGGTTCATTAAACTCCCTTTAGAGGACAGCTCAGAGCCGAACATGATGGGCATCTCACTTCTACTGTTGCACACAATACCAAGGAGTAAATGGCAGTAGTGTTGATAGGGTCTGTGGCCACTATTAAAAACTAATTCTCTGGCGTTTGCCACTGTCCTTGCTTTATATCACAGTTTATTTAAGCAATAAAAGGGCTGACTCTGGTTCCAGGGAACAGACTGTGGTGAGTCGGATTGAAAGATTTGACTGTCAGGTTAAGTCCTTCAAACTTAACCGCTTTGATTCAGTTCCTACTACAAGGCACAGGGATGTTCCTTGTTGCTAGTCCATTACTGCTTCAGCCATTCTTACCTGATAGATAAAGTTGAAAACTAACATCCAAATCAAACTCTCCTCTCCAGTAGCACAGTGCTCTAACTGTGGTTGACTTGGCTAGAGGCACTCAGTGCTGGTAAAGTGTAAGACGAATGGCAAGCTTACCCATGGGCTCAGCTGGGCCAAAGGTCAGAGGATCCAGGCTTCACCCTTGGTCTACCTCAGGTAGGACAACAGGGATGCTATGATTGTCATTCTCTGGGATTGAAGAGTAATGCAATGGGAAATTATCCAGTTTTTTGGCTGCCTCCAGTGATCCCTTCTGGAAAATCGATGGAAAACTGGATCAGACTCAGGTGTGCAACTCACTGTTGAATAACCTGCAAGCAATCAGCTTCCAGAAACACACCCCTTGAGTAAGATACACCTATGGTACACCAACACATTCAACACGGGAAAAGCCAGGTGATTCAAAGGCCTGGAACTCCTATTTAAACACCCCCAATGTTTTCTTATTTTTGATATTTGTGGCTTAATACCCTAAATTCCCCTGTATTTTACCACTATCATGTTTCCTTCAGGCAATAATAATGTTTGATCTCAGCAGAATGGAAATAAATAATGATTGACTAGCACTGAGTCACATGTTGGCACCCTGTGAGGATCTCAGCTAATGACGCAACCATGTCACCCAACCCTGGCACAACACTTTCCAGCAAATCTGAAGTACTAGTGCACTTAGGATTATGCCACTCAGCTGTCACATATCAAGCAGTGATTAATATTGTTTTGGTGGATCAGTGATACCACCAGGAACAGGGGCGGAGAGCTAAGTGCAGTGCCAGACTTTATCTTCTATCTCTGCCATGTCAGTCTGATGCAGCTACTGCAGGTTAAGATGCAGTCAGCTCTCTCCAGGCTGTTAGTTATTAACACATGAATTATTTTTTTTTCCATGGAGTTTCTCTCAAAAACCTCCAAGCAATACATCACTAATTTGGAATCCCCTTCAGAGATCCATCTCTTCTGATGACACAGAAGTGTGTGGGATTTACAGCATCATCTGCATCCTGCTCTAACGGTGCTTGATGCTGGCAGTGGTGCAGTATGAAATTTTTGAATCTACATGTTTATATAAAATATTACATTTTTTATCTATTGTTATCCTTCAGGAAGGCGTGAAATATGCAAAACTTGACCTGCTTCTCCATTTTTTTTAGCTGTTTCATATTAAGGAAAATTCCTTACTTTAATAACTATGTCAATTGCTATCCTGTCAGGAAATAAAAATAAATTTTAATTCAATTTTAATGCATAGAAAGTCTCTCAGAGCTCGCTCACCTTGTTAGATTCCCCAATTATGCACAGATGGGAATTCAAATCCCAACATGGCAGCATGTGAATTCAAATAATTATGTTATCTAAACAGAAAAGAAATGCTAGCCTCAGTTGTGATAACCATGGAATTACCAAATTGATATAAAAAAATCCCATTTGATTCACTGACGTCCTTCAGGAAATCTGGCATCCTTCTCCTATATTGCTGGTGTGGACTCCTGACCCACCAATGTCATTGACTCTTAAATCACAAGCAATTAAGGATGGCCAATAATGCTGGTGATGTCAGAAAATGTCCCTATGAACAAATAGATAAAAAGTTTAAAATTGCAAAATGTTTCATGTCATTACATAGTAATCATGAGCTTAATTTTTATTGAGATTCTGTTAACTTGTTTCTTCCTCGTTATCTCCTCAACCAATACACATTTCCTGTCTTACTCCTTGGCCTCCCCAAAACTGTTCCCCAACCAGGGAGGTAGATGAGGATCTGCTCTCCCATATGTTGCTCCGTCTTTCCCTGTGGGGAACTGCTTCATACCCTTATAGCTCGATGTAAGATTACCCTGTTGGGAAGTCATTCGTCAAGCCTGTGAGGTGGGACTGTTGTCAATCTCTAACACACGTTCACATGCGCTACCCCACTTCTTGCTAATGTCACCACTTACAATGTCATGTTACAAATTTCTGTCCCTTTTTTGATAAAAATCATTTTATCAGCTTCTGCAAAGCATTAATCATTGTGTAAGTAAATGACTGTATACTATTTTATATTCATTCTTTGTGTTTTTTGGATTGACAGTAAAATCACAGATTTTTTTGATAAAACTACCTACGCTAAGAATTTTGGTTTCCCACTCCCTGACTCTTCCAGGAGTACATCAGGGTGTGCCTGCCGAACTTCCCCAGCACTCCTCATCCTTCCTCCCTGCAATTGGGAGATTGCAGTCCCTCACCATTTCCCCTTTGGCAAAGAGCTGTTAACAGTGGTGTGTGGCATAAGGGAACAACATTCCCCGCACCCAGTGCCCACAGACACCACTCACAACTAATCCCTCCCCCTCCCGTGATCCCACCTCATCCCTCTCCTGCTTCCACTCATACCCTATAAGGTCTTGGGAAGCATAAGATATTCATCTCATCTTTCAAGCTAATTATGATTGTTGTGTCTAACCTCTGCTTTTACAAAACTGCCTTTACTCTTTTGCAGTGCATGGCGTCTGGGAAGACTGGTCACCCTGGAGTTTATGCTCATTTACTTGTGGCAGAGGCCAAAGGACAAGGTCTAGGTCGTGCATTTCTCCTCAGTACGGTGGGCGCTCATGTGATGGGCCAGAGTCGCAACAAAGATGTGCAACATTGCTTTGTGCCCAGGTTAGTACAACACATAGTCATAAAATAGCTTGTCAATGCTCTGTTATACCATAGACCCTGTCCACTCATCCCTCAAACCCATGCAGCCATTCAGGCAGGTCACAGTTGATCCATATCTTCACTCCATGCAAATGCCTTTGTTCCATTACCTTCTGTACCCTAGCCTAACTAAAATTTATCAAGTTTGAAGTGATCAGTTGAAATCCAAAGCATCAACTGCTTTTCAGTGAGAGGGTTTCTGATTCATGAACAGCTCCACCCTAATTTTAAAGTAATCCTTTCTTGCTTCCTGTAACAATAATTTTCTTTAGGTTATTGAAGAAGTTTGCGATTAATGTCGCAGTTAAAGACCCATAATTCATTGCCCTGTAAAGTTAGTGAGTAAAGCTTTGGCCTCACTCCTCAGGAGTGGAGTGGAGCTGGTGATAACTGGTGGAAACTGGCTGATGTTTGAGAGCTGGCATTTAATCAAGCTACTACAAAGTGAAGTGTTATAAAGATACCTAAAAGGACAATACCGAAAGTCACCTTCTGTAACAATGCAACTTGCCATCATTCAATAGCACTTTCTTCATAGGCCGAGACATTGAGTACGAGGGTTGGGACATCATCATATTGCAGCTGCACAAAGCATTGCTTGGACCACACTTGAAGTATTGTGTACAGTTCTGGTTGCCACACCACAGGAAGGAAGTGGTAGCAATCGAGAGAGTGCAGAGAAGATTCACCAGGATATAGCCTGCAATGGAGGGCTATAGTTATAAGGAGAGATTGGATTGGCTGGGTTTATTCTCACTGGAACAGAGGAGGCTGAGGGGTGACCCTCATGAGGGGCATAGATAAGGACAGATGGTCAGAGTCTACTTTTCCTAGGGGAGGGGAGTCTAGAACGAGAGGTACAGCTTTAAGATAAAGATATCTGAGGGGTAAGTTTTTCCACACAGAGGGTGATGGTTATATGGAACAAGTTGCCAGATATGGTAGAGGAAGCTACAATTACCGACATTTAAAAAGCATGTGGACAGGTACTTAGATAGGAAATGCATAGAGGGATGTGGGCCTAATGCAGGCAAATGGGATTGGCGTAGACAAGCATTACAGTCAGCATGGATGAGGTGGGCTGAAAGGGCCTGTTTCTGTGATTCATAAAATCCATCCCTGATTATACAGGTGTCACAGTTGGCGAGCATACACAACCCATAGTTGGCCGGGGCGGGGGTTACTTAACTATAGGTAAAAGTTTAATAAAATTCATTGGCTTACTAGTTCATTTTATCATTTTATAGGGCAATTTTTAAAAAATGGCTATTTATGTAGTGCTCGACATGGACCTTTCAGAGTGTCTCAAAGCACTTTAAAATCAACAAACCATATTTGAATTATTGCCAGCCTTGTAAGGAATGCAGCAGCCAATTTGGCAAACAGAAAGCTCCCTCAAACAGCAATGGGACAAAGACCAGATAGTCAGATTTTTTTGTAATGTTGATTGAGGGATCAGCATTGGCCTAAAGTATTTGGGATAATTTCCGTACTTTCTATAAAGTAGCACCATGAAATATTCTACATCCATCTGAGCAGGTGTCAAACAAGAACCTTCTTACATTGAACATCAGTTTCGTTGGGCTTGAATTGTATAAGGACTGAACTGTAAAGTGCTGGCCTGGTCCCTCCTCTAAATACCATTACTGAGCCAGTTGAATATTCACAACAGTACACAGCTTTGTAATCACCTTAACAGACATCAGCTGTTATAATTTCCAAGTTTTAAAATGTTAATAATTGCACTTCAACTGTCCATTAAATGGGCAACTGTTTATTTTTAAACATTAACTCTCTAGTTCTAGATACTCCTATAAAAGGAAACATCCCCTCCACATTTACCCTATCAAGGCCCTTTAAGATTTTATATATTTCAATCGTCACCTCTCATTCTTCTAAATACATAACTTTGCCAAATCCCAGTGAAACAAAGAACTGATGATTCTTTACATGGAGTAACCCAAAGCCACAGCATTGCATCTTTGATCATTGAAGTGCCATCCAGGTCTAAAGGAAAGATTCAGCAGGAATGGTCATTATCAGGATGGTACAATAGATTGGAATTTACCTCTCTTGCAGGGAGTCACTGCACAACAAACTTTACCAGAATATCAGGTCTTTTTAATGATCTATCTTGATAGACATTTATTTCCTCTGATGATACTCTCAAGGGCCCCAATTTGCTGAGTTTCACAGGAAAAAACAAACCACTGAAGGAACTCAGTGGGTCAGGCAGCATTTGTAGAGGGAAATGGACCCTTCATCTGGACTGCATCAGCTGAGTTTCACAGTTTGCTGTGTCAGTACTTAATACCATGGGTTGAATTTCCAAAGGTGAGGGGAGGCGTCAATAGCTATTTTGACCACTGCATCTTCAGCGCAAGATAGACAGGAACCCAAAATATGAGCTTTGAGGCGTCATCTCTATCTTAAATTGGTGACCCCTTATCTTTAAACAGTGACCTCTAGTTCTAGATTCTCCCGTAAGAGGAACCATCCCCCCTGGATCCACCCTGTCAAGGCCACTCCGGATTTCATATATTTCAATTGTCACCTCTCACTTTTCTAACTCTAGCGGATACAAGCCCAGCCAGTTCAATCTTTCCTTGTAAGATATCCAAGGCATACCAGGTATTAGTTTAGTTAACCTTCTCTGAACTGCTTCCGTTGCATTAACATCCTTCCTTAAATAGAGACCAATATGATACACAGTGATCCAGATGTTGTCTCACCAATGTCCGATATAACCGAGGTGTAACCTTTCTACTTTTGTATGTACAGCTGTGACTGTATTGTGCATTCATCATATGACTGTTAGAAAAATTTCCTAGCTCAGTGGTGTATGAGGCAGTCAGTTTGCTTTATGCCCATGCCAACGCTATATTTTACTCCCCCTCCCAGTGATTTACTCTCTTACTTTGTTAATAATTGTATGAGTTTCATTTATTTTGTTTCCTTCTGCTGTGATTGATTAATTAATCACACTTCCATTGGAATATATCAGGCCATTTCCCATTCTGTCCTTTGATTTGCAAAGTAGATTCCACTAGCACCCAATGTCAAACTTGCTGGAAGTGCTTGGGAAGTCAGCCAGCAAGTGAGTACCCAGCATGAGCCTCCCATTTTAGTTTCCCTGACTGCTACTGACTGGCCTGCTGTTCATTTCCTGCTGTTCTTCCAATATTCTCAGTTTCATTTTTTATCTGAGGCTGGTGCTAATTAACCATGCTCTTCTATACCACATGATGGCACTTGTGGCTTTAAATGTGATAAAATATCTCAAGATATCAAGGAGTTTCAGAAAGAATAAGAAGAAATAAGGGGGCCGATGATCCACCATTAAGATAGCTTTTAATGAGGGGTAAAGTGGTAGCAAGATTTAGGAATTTCAGAGGTTCATCTCAAAGGTGCTAGAATGATGAAAACTGAACCAGAAATGGAAGCTGGCAGAGATCTTGGAGGATAGTAGGGCTGGAGGATATGGGGAAAGGTGTGACCACAGATGGGATTTGTGAGCAGAAATATAAATTTTGAAAAAGGACGTGTTGCTGGTTTAGGAATCAGTGTACAACAAACTGCTGGGGTGAGTTACAATGTGCACAGCAGAGTTTTAGATGAGCTCACATTTACAGAAGGGTAAGAAAACCACATGCAAAATGCCACCTCTCCAACTGGTGCTTCAGAATCCACACTTTAAATGCATTTAATATTATGTTTCCAAGTCAGCAGCCAATAACCAGCTCAAAGAGCACTTGGTACACTTTGGAAATGGCTGTGCTTCTACTGTTTGTGAAGTGAACTGGCAGCATCAAGTGGTGGAACTGGGTTTTGCACCAAGTGTACTGAATCAGTGCAGAAGTGTACCAGAATCACACAGGACAAAAGGCGGCCACTCAGCCCATTGTGCCTGTGACAGCTGCCTGACAGAGCACTCCAAATCCATGACATTCCCCCAACAGACCTGCAATTTCTTCCTTTTAAAGTATTGATTCCATTCCTTGGAATATTACCGTCAGATCTGTTCCCACCATCTTTTGGGTTGTGCATCCAAAATCATTGCAACTTGCCACTTATCCTCCTGGATTTATATTTGCCAGTTAATTATCTTAAATTCATATAATTCAGTTACCAATCTCCAGCCTGTGGAAATGCCTTCTCCCTGTCTATTCATCCAAGGCCCATACAATTTTGAACAACTCAATTTCTCTGCAAGCTTTTACAAAACTGAAGTCCCATTATCATTCTAAGCTGAATCAGAAGTCTTGGGCTCTATGTGTTTCCAACGGTAGTAAAGAAACTCAGTCCTGGCTGGATGGATTTATGCAACAGGTATTGTTTAAAGGGAAGGATGGTTTCTTTTTCAACTGTTCATATGGCCACAGTAGATCAAAAACATTTAAATAGTGGTGCTGATGAGAGGATGAGTCAATTTGCTGACTGATTTTGTTGATTCTGTTTGCAAAGGAACAGATTTAACATCAGCAATGATGATCATTAACTGGATATGTTTATGCTGTTGAATCATCTGAGCATTTAGAAGAGATTCAGGCAAAGTTCAAAGATGTAGGATTTCAGTGGGGAGTTAAAGGAGGGGAACTCTGAGGCCCTGGGCCACAACAGCACTAGACATAGCACCCAATAAGGAAGGAGTGAAAACTGGGCATCAAGCAGTGGCCAGAACTGAGGAGTGCAGATACCTCAGGGATTTTATATCAAACAACACCAAAAAAAAATCAATTGTGGCAAATTGCAGCTTGTCTGTGGGGGGAGAAAAAGGTATTACATTACAAAATAAGTTATCGGAGGATTACATCTGTCAATTCTTTCAAAAATAGTCTGATCAAGTTTAAAAGCTCTCACTGTTTTCTTCATGCAATTAGTATTTTTGTTTGAGTGGTCAGATTTTCACACCTCTGAAATTATCTAAATGCATGAATATGCAGCAAAGGAGAATTAGGTGCCAGGTCAATGCTCCCAATTTGCAATGCTCCCAGTTCCCTGGTCATTAAAGTTAATCACCCTTTGATGTGATTTAACACTAGATAATTAGTGACAGTATGTGGCAGTCTCCTTGGAGACTGGCTCTCATGGATTAACTCCTTTAGCACCATAGCACAGAGGACAATACAAAAACAGGTCAGGTTTTTCTTTCCTGTGTATTTAATTTAGTTCAAACTGTAGGAAACACAACATCATTGCAAGGTTTCTGGACTGGGCCTTTTTCAAAGTTTTCAATCCACATAGATTGACCTATTTTTTAAAAATAGCATCCTAATCGTAACACTGCACTAAAATATTATTTTAAATATTGAAATGCAAATTAAAAGTTTCATAACACTTCTCTTTAAGTAAAGTCTATTAGTTATGTTTCCAATGAAAGTTCCTCTGCCTGCAACACTTTCCTTTTCTAAAACCGCCTCTGCCTGTGAGCTGAATCAGTTCCCAATTAGCTTAACAAGGTGTCCGAAAGCTGGCCCTTTACATCAATCATAACACCAAAGAGAAGATGCAGGGTCATCTTTTCCACTGCATGGCCAATAGATTGGCACACAGAATTCTGAACTCACGACTGATCCAAAGTTAGTGCAATGAAGATCATGAAATACTATGTCAGGGAAAGGGACATTTGGCTCTTCCTAAAAGAGCTCTTCCATTAGTTCCACTCCCTTCTCCTTCCCCACTGCCCTGCAGATTTCACCTTTATCCAATTCCATCTGCAGGTTCCCTTTGAATCTGCCTCCATTACCCTTTCTCGCACTGCATTCCACGTCACAGCAACTGAGGGACATATTTTGCTTTGTCCCTTGTCTGTTTCTTTCTGGTGGTTAGTTAAACCTGCTGTGCTTTTCATTTGTTTCTGGGGTGGTAAAACAAAGGCATTTATTGCCCTTTCCCAATTTCCTGTTTGGAGGTGGTGGTGAGTCACCTTTTTGAACTGCTGCCATCAGTGTGCTGAAGGCACTCCCACAGTTATTACAGAGGGAGTTCTAGGATTATGAACTAGCAACGACAAAAGATCCTTGAAGCCTGTGGATGGTAAAGTGGGCTTGAGGAGGATGCAGAGAGGCTTCAGGGGGATATAGACAGGCAAAGTGAATGGGCAAGTACATAGCAGATAGAATATAATGTTGAAAATTGTGATGTCATCTGCTTTAGTTAAAAAAATAGGAATGCAGTATTTTTTTAAATGGTGAGAAATTGAAAGGTGTTGATGTGTACAGGGACCTGAGTGATCTTGTATATAAAGTCATAGAGCAATACAGAATGGATACAGGCCCTTCGGCCCAACAAGTCCATGCCAGCCATGGTGCCACCCAGCTTGTCCCATTTTCCCACGTTTGGCCCATATCCCTCTAAGCCCTGCCCCTCCATGTACCTATCCAAGTGCTTCTTGAATGATACTGTTGTACCTGCTTCAAACACTTCCTCTGGCAGCTCATCCCATATACTCACCACCCTCTGCATGAAAACGTAGCCCCTCAGGTCCCTTTTAAATCTTTCCCCTCTCACCCTAGATCTATGCCCTGTAGTTTTGGACTTCCCGAACACTGGGGAAAAGACTGTTACACCCCACTGGTTTGGCAAGCTATTGGGAAGGTGATTGATATGTTGGCCTTCACTGCAGGAAGATTTGAAATTGATAGCAGACATTTCTTGCCCTGATTTAGACTTCCTGCAGAATACTCTGCACAGGTGCAGTCTTGCTATTTAAAGAATGATATACTTGTGATCACAGAATCATAGAACAGTACAGCACAAATACAGGCCCTTTGGCCTACCATGTTGTGTCGACCTTTAAACCTCGCCTAAGACTATCTAACCCCTTCCTCCCACATATCCCTCTGTTTTAAATTCCCCCATATGCTTATCTAGCAATCTCTTGAATTTGACCAATGTACCTGCCTCCACCACTGCCCCAAGCAGTGTATTCCATGCCCCAACCACTCTCTGGGTAAAAAACCTCCCTCTGATATCTCCCTTTAACTTCCTATCCATTACTTTAAAGCCATGCCCTCTTGTATTGAGCATTGGTTTCCTCTCAGAAAGAGGTGCTGGCTGTCCATTCTATCTATTCCTCTTAATATTTTGTAAACTTCTATCATGTCTCCTCTCATCCTCCTTCTCACCAAAGAGTAAAGCCCTAGCTCCCTCAGTCTCTCCTGATAATGCATACCCTCTAAACCAGGCAGCATCCTGGTAAATCTCCTCTGTACCCTTTCCAACACTTCCACATCCTTCCTATAATGAGGCGACCAGAACTGGACACAGTGATAGTGGGAGTGAAGCAAATGTTCACCAGATTGATTCCTGGGATGGCAGGTTTGTTGTGTAAACGGACATTAAGTAGACTGGGCCTATGCTCTCTTGAGTTTAGAAAACCTCAGAGAAATGAATGAAATTCATAAGGGGGTTGACAGGTTAATTACAGGGAGGTGGTTCCTGTGGCAGGGCTGTGTAGAACCAGTTTCATACTCGCAAGGGATCAGCCATTCAGGAGAAGAGATTTCTTTCATCCAGAGGGAGGTGAACCTTTGGAATTCTCTCCCCAGGAGAACTCGGCAGTCTCAGTGACTGAGTATATTCAAGACAGACAGAGATTGATAGATCTTTAAATATTAAGGGAATTGAGAGATACTGCATTGGCGTGGGAAATTAGTGCTGAGTTAAGAGATCATCCAGACATGAGGAGCCGGAGAAGCTTATTCCTGCTTCTATTTCTCTTTGTCTCAGGTTCTGGAGAACTACTGAGTAGGCTGCCTGACCTCAAGGCACATCAGTTCATTAGTTGGAGCTCCATTGTCTTTCAGACTTTATGTTACAGGTGTGGCTATTGCATGCCAATTTTTGGCCTTTACCTATGTTGTGGGTATCACATTCCTGGCACTGAGTTTGCTGTGGAGAACTTTCAGTATCCTAAAAGTGAGCGATGTACTTCTGAATATCCCAGTCAAAATTTCCCAGTCCTCCTGTGCTCAAGACTCTCACCCACCCATATGCCAATTCCACTTTCAGATACGATCATCGCCTTTGTATAAGCCAGGTGATAATATTCCCATCTCTGAGTGAGAAGGTCACAGGTTCTCATTTTGAGAGCTGAGTACAAAAATCTAGGCTGGTACAGTACTGCAGTCCTGAAGGAGTGCTGCACTGTCAGAGATGGGAGGGCTAGAAACTGCAGTGCACCTCAAGTGGCACATTAAAGCAACATTGGTGGGAATAGGGAAGGCCATGCCCCTTTCTTCCACCCTGCAACAGTAAAATTTTATCTCACGCAGTTCCCAGACATGGAAAAGAAATACTTGTGTTTTCTTTAAGTGCTGTGTTTGCTTTGGTAATTGCCTTGGGTTTTTCTTTGTCAACATAGTTGTCTTAATTAGCTTGTATATTTTTTTCATGTATTGTCTTTGACGTTATAATGTCTTAATTTGGAGCAGTTGCCTTGGAAATTTTCAACTGGTCTAGTCACTGCCGTGCTCTGTTTTGGAACGCATTTCCCATTTTCGACAGATGGCTGCCACTCTAGCAAATCCTCTGGAAAACTTTGATGTCTAAATTTCAGATTATTTAGCATGTGCCATGGCACTGCTGGATGATGGAGGAAGGGTGATATGTTTTCCTTTAACAAACAAAGGAGGTATAATTAAAGCTGCTAATGAGCTTTTTTGGGTCGATTATATTATGCCACAAACTAACAGAGCACAACATCAATCTACTACTTGTAAATGAATTCTCAAGTCAGATGAGTCATGGAAATATATGTTGGTTATTGACTCACAGGCAGGGAGAATATATATTGGATGCAAGACCTGGAGCACCTATTCCTGTGCCTCCAGGATTTCCAGTTCACAATGTTCCAGCCATTATCATGATGCAAACTGAAAATGTCACTTCCGGTCAATCTTTATTCTCTGTCTACCTTGGTTCCTGACTCCTTACTTGGTTCCTGACTTCTCTTTATTCACTCAATCTCAATGCCTCTTAAATATCTCTACTTTTAAATATCTCTGTCAGTTACCTTAGCAACTTCCTCTGTACCAAAGAACACCACCCCAGATTCTCCAGTCTGTCGACATAATTGAAGTCCCTCACCCCAATTACATGGCTCAGTGGTGGTGACCAGGAATATTGATGAGGGTAGTGTAGTGGAGGTGGTCTACATGGACTTTAGTAAGGCGTTTGACAAGGTTCCGCATGGTAGGCTTCTTCAGAAGGTCAGATGCCAAGGGATCCGGGCAAGCTTGGGCCATGTGGATTCAAAAATTGGCTAGCCTGTAGAAAGCAGAGGGTTGTGGTGAGGGAGTGCATTCAGATTGGAGGGCTGTGACTAGTGGTGTCCCGCAGGGATCGGTTTTGGGACCTCTGCTTTTTGTGATATTTATTAACAACTTAGATGAGGGGGTGGAAGGGTGGGTTAGCAAGTTTGCAGATGACAACGAAGATTGGTGGTGTTGTGGATAGTGTGGTGGGCTGTAGAAGCTTGCAGAGGGATATTGATAGGATGCAGAGCTGGGCTGACAAGTGGCAGATGGAGTTCAATCCAGAGAAATGTGAGGTGGTACACTTTGGAAGGACAAACTCCAAGGCGGAGTGCAAGGTAAATGGCAGGATTCTGGGCAGTGTAGAGCAGCAGAGGGATCTGGGGGTTCATATCCACAGATCACTGAAAGTTGCCTCGCAGGTGGATAGGGTACTTAAGAAAGCTTATGGGATGTTAGCTTTCATAAATCGTGGGATCGAGTTTAAGAGCCACAAAGTAACGATGCAGCTTTACAGAACTCTGGTTAGGCCACACTTGGAGTACTGTGTCCAATTCTGGTCGCCTCATTATAGGAAGGATGTGGAGGCGTTGGAAAGGGTGCAGAGGAGATTTAGCAGGATGCTGCCTGGATTGGAGAGTATGGATTATGGGGAGAGATTAAAGGAGCTAGGGCTGTTCTCATTGGAGAGAAGGAGGATGAGGGGAGACATGATGGAGGTATACAAGATATTGAGAGGAATCGATAGAGTGGACAGCCAGCGCCTCTTTCCCAGGGCATCAATGATCAAAACAAGAGGACATGGCTTAAGGTATTGGGTTGGAAGTTCAAGGTTGATGTCAGAGGGAGGTTTTTCACCCAGAGAGTGGTTGGTGCATAGAATGCGCTGCCTGGGGTGGTGGTGGAGGCCGATACATTGGACCAGTTCAAGAGATTGTTAGATAAGCATATGGAGGAATTTAAGTTAGAGGGATATGTGGGAGGAAGAGGGGTTAGATAGTCATAGGTGTGGTTTGAAGGGTGGCACAACATGGTGGGCCGAAGGACCTGTATTGTGCTGTATGGTTCTATGGTTCTAGTGCTCTTCAGAAGACTGTTAGTCATATAAAATTTGACAACTCAATGAAGTTCCTCTTAACCTTTCCTACCCTAAGGAAAAAAATTCCTAGCTGCTTTAATCTTTCCTCAAAACTTAAGTCTATCATTCCTGGTATCATTCAAATTAGAATAAGTGGTTCCAACAGAAGAAAAGTAATCAAATGTACCTGGATCATTTCAGTGACAGCATCTAGTTTAAAGTGAAGAATTCAATTTTCTTTTTAAAAATATGATAGATAAAATAACGCTTATACAATGACAGAATGAGTCAAACTTATTGACAGAGCCTGTTTGCTCAGAAGCAGTACAATGATTATTAAGTTGCAAAGCTTTTGTAACTAAACATTTGAGCTGTGTGTGATAATTCCACCCTCACACTCACAGGGTCACCAACTCAGAACCCAATGCACAAAACAGACCTTTCTTTAAAATAACTTAGCAAACCACCAAAGGGCACTTAACAGCCGGACACTAAAGCACGTATTGGGGCAGGTGACTAAGGGTTGGCCAGGGGTGTAGGTAGGTATAGGGAGGGTTGAGACGAGGCAAGGCTAGATGCTGTGGTCAGCAGGACTGAACCTGCTGGGGTCCTGGAAGATAGATTGCTGAAACCCACTACTGAAACTGGAGTAGAAGGATGAGGCATAAGGTATTGGCATGGTGCTGCAACTTCTTGGATTACTATCCTAAACATGAACCATCACCTCATCGCCTTTGGGAGTGGAAGCATAAGGGGAGAAAATTAGAGGAATAAATGACATGGCGTGTAACAGAATGAACCAAAAAATTAAGTTACTGTGCTGATGGGATTAATTGGCAGCAATTGGTTGGAAATGACTTCTTGTAACTCTGTGTTTTTACAGTTGATGGACAATGGAAGGAGTGGAGTCCTTGGACGGACTGTTCGGTGACCTGCTCCAATGGGACACAGCAGCGAACCCGACAGTGCACTGCTGCTGCTCATGGTGGCTCTGAGTGCAGGGGACACTGGGCTGAGAGCAGAGAATGCTTTAACTCCGACTGTACAGGTATGGGTGTTTGTCTCCTGCAGTAACAGATTTCCAGCCAAAATGTGAGAATTAATCAGGTGATTATTGGGTGTTTCTGTGGAGACACCCAATAAACGAGCAAAGCAGAATTTTCATGGTGAGCCTCCTGTATACAATTTCTGATTTGAAAATTGATGCAGTGTGGGCTAGGCATGTGAACTGCACTGAGACGCAATTATTCCACCTGAGGTGGTGACTATCCTGTGTAATTACAAACATTTCCAGCAGAGGGAGACCTGCAGCAATGTGCTAGTCTAAGAAGGGAAATCAATGACAATCCATAGAATGAGAGGATAAGGAAAGACATCCTGTAACCTCAGGTGAAGCAGAGCCATAAAATGAAGAATCTATTGGCATTGTTATTGTTTCCATAATTGATCTAGTAACTAGAAGGATTTTCTGTCATTTTGATTTAACTCACTTCCACACACACACACACACACACACACACTCAATCTAAAATTAGCTGTTAAAGCAATGATAAGACAAACCATTTTTAGGATTGAACATTTTAAAATCGAATTTGAGATCACCGGATGTATACTAATAAATCCCAGCAGGAATCAGATGTAGCAGTTCCTGATGGATCATCTGTCACCATATATTAATACTACACAGACTAATGATGTGATACACACATGGGAGACAAGAACATATCACCCTACAGCTCAGCACTGCTGAGAGACATAACCACATCAAAGGCAACCATTCAATGCCTTTCACCTTTACTTTGTATCATTGCTGTTTCACCCCTTTGACATTTCAATGCTCGTCTCTTCTTATGAATGAAATACTTTCAGGATAGTCTGAAACCCATGCACCCAATGAACTACTGTCAATAGCAAGGATTTGTTGAAATATGGCCACATTGCCATTTGAAGTATATTCACTTTTAAGGGCAGTAGAAGCAAGACTTCAAACATAGAAATCCAGCACAGTAGTGTAGTGGTTTAGCATAACACTATTACAGCGCCAGCGACCTGGGTTCTATTCCCACCGCTGTCTGTAAAGAGTTTGTACATTCTCCCCGTATCTGCATGGGTTTCCTCCGGGTGCTCCAGTTTCCTCTCACATTCCAAAGACATACAGGTTAGGAAGCTGTGGGCATGATATGTTGGCACTGGAAGCGTGGCAACACTTGTGGGCTGTCCCCAGAACACTCTGCGCAAAAAGATGCATTTTACTGTGTGTTTCGATGTACATGTGATTAAAAAAGATTATCTTATAAAAATTCAGAGGTACAGCAACTCAATTACTGCAGTGATAAAACCAACTGGAAGAGAGTGTCTTGGCCCTCCAATGACTTCATATCTGTGTTGACGGATGCTTGCTTAAACAGCTGAATTGTCTCTTCACTTGCAAAGGAAAAGGAACAGAGGCACAGACTGCAATGAACAAATAAAATCACATAGATTTTATTCTTATAATTACACAGTACAAAAATTACATGATGTGTGTTGCTCATCATCTGAACACCATTAGCCCCCATTGCATTGCAGCTTCCTTGCCTTCATAGGTTTTCTAGTCTATTTCAACAGTTGATGTTTACTCGACAGAGATACAGATCAAAGTCGAAGTAGAATCTATTATCAAATGCACAAGTACATGTATACACAGATGCAATGAAAAAACTTACTTGCAGCAGATTCACAGGCACATAGCATTAGATAAGCAGCATTCAGAAGAAAACATAAATTAAACATAAATTATACACAATTTTTACAAGAAAGAACACAATTAGAACAAAATAAGGTCCATTGTAGTGCAAAGTGTCAAAATGGTCATAGTTTTTGCTATACTGAGGTTGTGATTAGGGTTTGTGCGGATTGGTTCAAGAAACTGAATGGTTGAAGGGCAGTAGCTGTTCTTGAACCTGATGGTGTGAGACTTCAGGCTTCTGTACCTCCTGCCTGATGTTGTCTGGGAGAAGATGGCATGGCTCAGATGGTGGGGATCTTTGATGATAGATGCTGTCTTCTTGAGGCAGCCTGACTGACCTGGCCTGACGTGGAACAATCACAGTACAAGTTCTTTAGAAGCCTGCATTAGATGGAAATTATTAACTTTAGGTTTTAATTCAGCTTCCTTTTTCTCTTTTGTTTCACTTTAAAGAGAATGGGAAATGGAATCCCTGGGGTCACTGGAGTGGATGTTCAAAGTCATGTGATGGTGGCTGGCAGAGAAGGATCCGAGTGTGCCAGGGATTGGTTGTCACGGGACAGCCTTGTGAAGGACTGGGCGAAGAGATTCAGAAGTGCAGTGAGCAGAGGTGTCCGGGTAAGTCTACAGGTTCCGACACAAAGGATAATCAAGCACAGCTGTGGTGAATTTCAAGTTGACTGTGTCTCAGCAGTTGTATTCTTGCCTCTGTTTTCAAAACATTTTGGTTAAAGACCTATTCCAGCAATTGAACATGAAAGCTGGGCAGACTCCAGGGTTGAGAGAGTATTGGGGTGACAATGACCGTCAAACCAAGGCTCTTCTGCCCTGACAGGTGGATGTAAAAAAAATCCCATCAGGGTATTCAAAGAATAGAGGAGAAGACAGGCCTGGTGCCTTATCCCGTATTTATCCCTTGAGAAACATCACTAAAACACACATTATCCAGTCATCTACTCATGACCATTTGTGGGAAGAATCCCTTTAGATTTAACCAGGTCCTCTGTGATCCTGTCCTCCCTTATACTCAATACCATTGAAGGCATTGAGTCCACAGCACAAAAGCAAACGACTTAGAACTAACGGGTCTTTGCCACCCTTCATGTTCCATGATCCTGCTCCCACCCTGCACCATCAAGACTGATTAATATGGTTCTTTCTTCTTTCTCCCTCATGCTTATCGAAGTCCCCTTAAATTATTCAATACTGTTTGCCTCAACAACTCCCTTCTTTCGGTAGTGACTTCTTTTATCCAACCGCTTTCTGTGTGAAGTGTTTCCTCCAAAATTCCCTATCAAGATTACTGGTGACTCTTGGTCTGCCCCTCATATGGAAACTCTTCCTCCTTCATGTCTTCATGATTCTGGGGATCTAATAAACTGTCCGTCAGTCATTCCTTTCCAATGCCGTTCAAAGTATGTGTTGTTGAAAGTTGCTTAAATTCAGAATCATGAAGGAAATATTCGCTGCATTTACAGGAGGATTTCATGTTTGGGACAGATGTCTATGAACATGATGTTACTAGTCTGGTAAACTGGAAACCTGGACTAATAATCCAGAGAGTGTGAGTTCAAATCCCACCATGGCAGTTTGAGAGTACATACTAAATATTCAGAAAGGAATGAGTGGTTAATGGACAGGGAATCTAACAGATTACTTCTATATTCGATAGGAATGAGGACCTGTCATCCTTAGCCAACATGGCCCACATGTGACTGGAGCCCTGCAAAAATGTGGTTGACTCTGAACCACCCTCAAACCATTCAGGGGAGTGGTTCAGAGTCAACCACATTGTTGCAGGGCTCCACTCTGCTTGGAGGAAGCTGTAAGTGCTGGTCTCCCAATAGTCTCTAATCCGTGAGAACAAATGAAACAAAAAACAGCAAATAGGGGCAGATAACATACACTGGGGATTTTGCAATGTATGCTGACAGATGTTACAAGATGTTTCAGTGTTTACCAAGTTGATGAAAGCAATATATTATTAATTATTTAGGGCACTATGCATGGCAATGAACATCTCAGGAAAGATGGACTAGAGTGCAATGAAGGTTCACCAGAACGATATTAGGGCCATCAGGAGGACAAGTACCTTCAGTCATGTTCTTGTTCTCTTGCATTTGCTTTCTTCAGTGCCAAAAACTATGTTTTAATCTAACTGAGGAATTTAAGGTGATGCATGGATTTATTAGGGTAGGTACACCCTGACTGGCAGTGTTGAAACCTAGGGGATGTAACAAATTGGGAGGAAGCCCATTTGGGGTAAAGACAAGAAGAAATTTGTCTCACAGATGTTTGTGGAAATTTGGAACATTTTTCCCCAAAGTTGTTGAGGTTTAAGTGGGAATGAACATGTGACAGTAGGAGGGAGTTTAGCGAACATCAAAACTGAAATGTATGGATTCCTACTAGATCAGGATATTTAGAAGCATGTAACCAAATGGAGAAAATACAGATCAGCCATTTGTGTTTACATTTATGTAATGATGTATCAGTATTGTTCTCATGGAATAGTGGAACAGGCTCAAGGATGGAATTGTCTGCCTCTGTGCCGTGGTTCATGTTCTGTCCATTTTCTCTTTCCTGTATATGAAAGCTTTTGAAACGGGTGATTTTTCTTTTAATCGGCAAGCATTCAACTGTGTTGTATGCCACTGTAGAAATGATCGGTGCAGTGGGTTGGTGAAATTTATGCTGTGTTAGTGCTGTGCTGTGTGTCAGAGAGATGAGGTGTTGAGTAGCAAGAGGCCATCTGTCCACAATTACTGCCTTGCCCAATCATTTCCAATTGACATTGAACAATGACTGACCCTGTTTTTTCCTCTATTGATTTAACTGTATTCATGTACTCAATAAAATCTTTGAAGCTGGTAATTATAGGATGTCTGTTCTCTGCTTTAACCTTTTGGTTGCTGGTGATGTGGCTTTTTGACACACTACAGCTGCAGTGAATAAGACAATGGGATCAAAGAGCAGTTCAGTTATTAAACAAAGTTAATCAACATTTTATTTGACTTGTATTACACATTATGCTTTGTTTTAATTATGCCTTATACACAGCCCTGAAGGGTGGTGGAAGCAGATCTGGTTGTAATTTTTAAAAGAGAATCAGATACCTACTTAGACTATGGAAAGAAGCAAGGGAATAGGACTAATAGGATAACTCTTTCAGAGAAGTCACACAGACTTGATAGGGCAAATGGCCTCCTGTGCTGCAGAATTAAATATTTTAATGATTCGAGTGTTTACATTTTACAAGATCTCATATAGGTAGATTAATTATAAATAATTGGCTTGGCTGCTCTGAGGGTATCAAGTAATATTATTTTAATCAATTTCTTTAATAAGTAAACAATGGCAGGAAGTAAATTTAATTCCTGGGGCTGTAAAAAGGAAGGTTGAGATGGAGTTTCCTCTTCAACCACCCATTTTCTAAATTGTCAGAATAAACTACTTGCCTCTCCCACACTCACCAACCAATATTTTAGCCAGTCCAAGTGAGACAAAACAAGATCTCCTGCAGGGCTGCCATTTCGTCCCCCAAAGGGAAAGTACGCCACTGTAGGAGTGAATGATTAATCCACGCCAGTGAATGAACCATGGCCCTTGTTCCTTTTCTGAGGGATCTGAATGCATCGCCTGCTGCTCCTGAGCATCCTGTGTTCCAAAAAAGCCAATGCAGGGCTTTGGAAAACACATGTTAAAGGTTTGTCACTGACCACCTCTTTCTACTGTCATGCCTTCCATATCCTGGATATTTATTATTGGGGGAGTTTCTGTTGAACCCACTCAAAGGGTGCAAGAAGGTACTCCTTGGCCAGTGTGCCAAAGGTACAGGAGGGTAGCTTTCTCAGAGCTGTCTCTGGAAGTGGTCCACCAGGGAAGTCCTAGAACAGTCATGATTTAAGACTGGCGAGCTTTGGCTCTCCCTGCAGTTCCATGCCACCACGATATGATCTATTGGGTGGTGGCTGAGAGAGCTGGAGGAGTATTGACAGTGTTCGAAAGGGAATTAAATAAATAGTTTAAAGGGAAGAATTGTCAGGGAAAAAATATCAGGGCGTAGTTGTATTGATCTTTCAACAAAGATATGAGGGCCTCTTTCAATCCTGTATGATGCTCTGAATTGTAATGGTTTGACGCTGACCGTGGGTGACGATTTATCCTTAATTTCAGCACCTTATGAGATATGTCCTGAAGACTATCTGATGGCAATGGTATGGAGGAGAACAGCAGCTGGAGACTTTGCTTTCAATAGGTGCCCGCCAAATGCAACAGGTAAAGTGAAAGCACACGACATCCTGTTTAGTTGCATGAGAAATTCTCTCAGACATTCAGGATTCTTCTATGTCAATTCATTCATTCACTTTTAGAAAGTGAGGGGAAGTATTCTTTCATCAGATTAATGTTAGTCAGTCCCTTTGAGGAAAGGATTCCATTGATCACATGATTTATCCAAAATAAATCAATAATAATAGATTTGACTCACTGCCTGCCTTTAACATTTTATTGACATCCTTTACCTCCTGTGCATTACTCAATGCTGCCATTTATTTATTTTGTGACTTACAGGCACCACTAGTAGACGCTGCTCCCTTGATCGTACTGGAATTGCCTACTGGGAAACACCCAGCTTTGCAAGATGCATCTCCAACGAGTACAGACACTTACAGCATACAGTAGGTGCAAAGTCAGCAGCAGTATTTCTCGTTCATTGAAAGTAACAGGAAATGGAGCAATCCTTCTGTACCTTTAACTGATGCTAAATGTGTGTGGAAAATCTTCGCAAAATGTGGTAGCTTATTAATCTCTGAAAGAGCACATAACACAGTAGATTTGGCATATAGCTTGGCAGGTTTCAAAAGAGAATATTTGATAAAGACAGTATCCATTCTGTGTTGTTAAATCTCTGAACGAAGACAATACAAATCTGCTAAATGATTAAGATACTAAATTCACTTAGAAAAACAAAATAAAGGTAATGCTGAAAAATACTGAGCAAGCCAAGAAGCATCTGTGGTGAGAGAAAAGAGCTAAAGTTTCAATACGACTAAAAAAATGGACTCGTCCTCTGAAATTCAGTTTCCTTGACTTCAATGTGGACCACTACCACTCTATAACATACCTAACTATGCCAATCAGGGATGAACTTCTTGGCAGTCTGTTTTAAGATGCAGAGGAAGGGGAAGACAAGGAGAAAACAAATCAGAAGGTCTACGATGTGGTAGATTGCAGCATAAATGACAGAAAGTATGATGGTGAAAGATAGTAATTATGGGACAAATAAAGAATTAAAAGATGCTTAAAAGAGAAGTTAATGGGAAAACCAGAATTATTATCTGAAATTATGCCTCAGTATTATGCATAGATGACAACTTGATAGATGAAGTGCTGTTCCTTAAGCTTTGTTGCAGGGCAAGAACAGAGTACTCAGACTGGGAGTGAGCAGAATTAAAGTGACAAGCAACTGGATGATCAGGATTGTAGAGTGAATGAAGATGTTCCTATAAAGCAGCTAACTAATTTGCTTTTGGTCTCCCCAATGCAGAGAAGGTGCATCATTAACAATAAATACACCAGGCTGATTTTTTAAAAGTTCAAATAAATAACTGCTTCACTTGGAGAGTGTTTGAGGCCCTGGAAGAAAGATAAGGAAGTGCTAAGAGGTTGTATCTCCCGGGCCTTAAGAGAAGCTGTCACAGGAAGGGAAGGGTGTGTTGGTGGGGATGGAAGAGCAAACCTGATGTTGCAGCAGAAACAGACTTTTTGGAATGCCAGAAGGAATGGGGAATGGACGATCCATTTGGTGGTGGCACCATGTTAAAGGTGCCAAAAATAAACAGGATGATCCATGGGATATGGAGGCTGGTGGGGTGGAAGGTGAGGTCACTGTGATTCTAGAAGGCTGTGAAGGGATTAGCAGGGGTGAGAAATTGAACAGGTATGATCAGTGGCTCTGCCATCCATGTTGGGGAAGGAATGCTTGATTCAGGAATTTGGAAGATGTACCAGATATCAAAAGAACAGTTGTGTCAATGAAAGAGAAATTGGAGGAATGTAATGGAACCTTTACAGAAAGCAGGGTGAAACCAAGTGTATGCACATTTTAAATTACAGGCGGCAGTCCCCAGGTTACAACAGGGTTCCGTTCCTGAGAACTGTTTGTAACCCAAACGGTTCATAAGTTGGAAATGTACAAAAACAATGTCTGGGAGAGGATCACAGAAACAACTGTGATGGGGGAGCGAGCAGGCGCGGAAAGAGCAGCCGCCAGCCAGCCTCACTGACTCAGTGAGTGAGCGAGTGAGTGAATCTGCTCAGCCCCCCAGCTCTGCTCGGCTTGACTCAGCCCCCGATTATTTTGATTCGGGAGGGGGGCAATGTGGGGCACACAGAAATGCCCCATTTCCACCTGGCAGAAGATGCTTACAGCCCCAGTATTCCTCTTTCCATGTATTTCTCTTTCTCCGTCTCTAGATTTCTCTTTCTCCAGCAGCCCACAAATCCCCTGGTCTCCCAAACACTTGTTCATATGTGCAGGGTGTCCATTAGTTGGGCGATCGTAACCTGGGGAGGACCTGTACCAAGAAGACAGTGTGGTTGTAGGGGTTAAATTATAAGCAGAGGTTACATAGACTAAGTTTGTAAACCCATAAGTATAAAAGATTAACAGCTGATCTGAATGAGGTGTTTAGAATAATCGAAGAGCTTAAAGTGATTGGACAGATAGAATCTATTTCTATTGACAGGCTGCTCTCAGAACAAAGAGAAATAACCTTAAAAATTAACAGTGGCCCTCACAAGGCAACATTAGGGAGAAGTTGAAAGGCAAAAAGAATTGAGGACCTGGAAATCTTAAATAAAATCAGAAGATGCTGGAGATACTCAGCACATCAACCAGCATCTGTGGATGGAGGAGCGGAGTTGATGTTTCAGATTGATGGCCATTCATCAGGATGGAATGAACGGAAGAACTTCTTCATACAAAGTCAGGCAGGGTATGAGGCATTCTGTAACCAACACAGGTTGATGGAGCAAGAGATTGCTGCAAATTAAATGAATGGCAGGGGACTGTTGGAGCTTTTCTTATTCACAGGTTTCCATTATCTGAGAGACCATCTAGATCAAGTGCCATTTCTTACTTATTCACTATGATGCAGAAGCCATGCCGACTCCCAGCAGAGCAATCCCATCAGTCCAATTCCCTCTCTTATTTCCCTGGACCTCGGTAGCTTATCCCCTTGCACATGACCCCTTTGATTCCATTATGTTTTGCCACTTTCCCCACACAGCAGCCAATCAGTCTACCAGTTCTTGTAGACTGGGCTAATTCCCAGGTCAGGGAAGATGAGGATGGGAGCACAGAAATTCATGCAGACATGCTGGATTAAAGACGCTAGTGTTTCTGTGTCTGCAACCCTCAGAATTTCAGGTCATTACCTTTTCAGGGGTGATCAATCTCTCTGACAGTTTTAACCTGGGGGCATGGCTTAACCAGTGTCAAAGCAGGTCTGTGGGCAAAACTTGCCCTTTACAACCAAAGAGGCCCTGCGATGTACAGGCCTTAGCCAGTCAGCTGGAAGCTGATGTACCTGTGGAAATGCGCACCTGGGAAGTGGTCCAAGCGAGAGCAGGCTGAAGAGGCAGCAGGCCAGCAAACTCAGGCATCACTCCACTCAGCAGATGTTCTGAGCAAATGAGGTTATTTCATGTGAGTTATTGTTGCTGTTTAATGTGCTTGTTCACTGAGGAATACAATGAGAACATAAGAACTACAAGCAGGAGTCAGCCACTCGGCCCCTCGAACCTGCTCTGCCATTCAATACAATCATAGCAGATCTACCTCAGTAATACTGTATATTCCCGCATTAACCCCTTATCTTTGATTCCATAACATTTAAAATCTGTTGATGTCTGTTTTGAGTTTACTCAGTAACTGAGCCTCCACAGCCCTTGTGGGTACAGAATTCCAAAGATTCACTAACCTCTGGGTGAAGAACTGCGTTCTCAGTTCGGATGTGAATGGCCAAACCCTTATTTTAAAATTGTGACCCCTAGTTCTTGACACCCCACCTAGGGGAAACATCAACTCAAAGAGATCATCTTAATTTTTCTACACTCAAGGGAAAATAGGTCTACACTTTATGGTGGTTCCTTTGACAAAAGAATTGGTTTACCACATGGCAGAGACAAAATATTGAATCAATAGCCCACTTGATAGCAATTTTTCTTCTGAGTCATTCAGGTCCAGCTGTAGAGAGTTCTGATACAGGGTCTCGACCCAAAATTTACAGCATCCCTTTGCGTCCATAGATGCTGCTTGACCCGCTGAGTTCTTCCAGCGGTTTGTTTTTTGCTCCAGATTCCAGAATCTGCAGTTTCTTGTGTCTCCCCACTCCAGAGACGTGAGCACAATCTAGGCTGACATATTACTTCAGTGCTGAGTGAGTGCTGTGCTGTCAGTGGCTCTGTCATTCAGTTGGGATGTTAAACAGAGGTCCTGCCTATTCTCACAGTGATAGGTATTTTGAAAAAATCTGGGAAAGTTATGCCTGATGCCCTCACCAATCTTTTTCCCTCACTCAACAGAACTATAACAGGTTTTACTGCTCAGTATTACATTGCTGTTTGTGGGACAAAATAGCTACCCTGTATCTGGCATTTTAACAATGACCGTATTTCAGAAACGCTCCACTGCCTGTAAAGTGCTTTTGGACATTGTGAAAGCAAAATTGATGATAAAAAATAGGAACAAGAGTGGGTCATTCAAACCCTCGTGATGCTCCACAATTCAAAACATCATATCTGCTCTTTTACCACAAGCACGGCTTTCCAGCATTAATCCCATATCCCTTGATTCCCTTAATATCTAAAATCTATTGATCTCTGTCTTGACTATACTCAGTAACTCAGCCTCTACAGCTCTTTTTTTGTGGAGAATTAAAAAGATTTTGGGCGAAGAAGCTTCTTCTCAGCTCTGTCCTGAACATTCGTTTTGGGACTGAAGCCAGGTTCCAGACAAGGTGCTACATAAATGCAAGCTTTTCTTCTGCGTACCAGGGCTTCATGACTTGATTCAGAAAATTTGGAAGGCTAGAGTGCTTCTCTGAGGCCACCAAGCAGGATTTAGCTGGCTGCTAACCTGTATTCCCCCACCTTGCAACCGACAAAACACACCTTAAAGGAAGAGAGAACAAGGATAATTTAGTCAGACAATTCTGGACCTTAGGCCCAGGAAGCTGAAGACAAATCATCAATGTTGAAATGATTAAAATCAGGAAAGTACAAGGGGCCAGAACTGTAGGAGCACAGTGCAATTTAATTAAGTATAGGACCATAGGAACAAAAGTAGGTCATTCCAGCCTTCAAGCTTGTTCTGCGCTATTCAATTAGATTTTAAACCGATGTGTATCTTTAAATATGATCGCTTGAGGTCCTAATTGCTGCATTGTAAACTTCCAGTCAACTTGTACTAATGCTGTTTTTAAACTGAGAACCACCACTCTGAGCCATAAATTGCAGAATGGGAATTTCAGAAACACTAAAATATTGCCACTGCATGAACATTTCCTTTTATGTATTTGCATTCACTTAATCTGGTAGATGAAACTATTAAAGGCTCTTTGAATGGCTGAGTGTGTTTATTCTTTGAATTACTCAGCTACCTGGAGCCCAGATTCAGTCTCTGCTCATAAGTATCAGCCAGGCACGAGAGTTGAAGGAGTCACGTTGGCTAGTCAGGTCACATAAACTTGAGTAGTAATCCTTTCAGTTTAGAAGAGTGAGGGAGAATCTGTTTGAGATGTTTAAAATGTAGGGCAGTCATAAAGAAGGGGCATAACCTGAGAGCCAGACTGTTTCAGAGTGAAGTCAGGAAGCACTTGTTCACACAAAAGAGATTGCAGATTGGGATTTATTTCTACCCAGAAAGTCTGCTGATGCTTGGAGAACCAGGGCTGTCCAGACTGAAGCAGAGAGGCTTTTATTAGATGAGGTGTACAAGGGGTAAGAGGTAAAGGAAAAGCATGTGGTTATGAAAGAGATTAACCACGATCTCATTGAATATCAGCACCCACTCAAGGGCTTGAATGGCCAACTCTTGCTCCTAAACTTCCTTCATTCCAACGTGACTGCAGTTAGTACCCTTGTGTTGGAATGGACCTAATTGGAGAAGCTTTCAGTTCCCAGTTGTTAGCAGTTGCCCCATGTTGGAACGAGCATGAGATGAGGGTGGGTTCAAGTGATGGCCAAAGGTGTTAAATAACTAAACAATTCAAAACAAAAGATGGTTAATTACAAGTGCTGGAGTGTAACAAGCCCCTTGTAGAATTACATTCCAACAAGCACTCAATAACTTTGGGAGAGGAAGAAAGGGGCAAGAACGGTTCCAGACTACTTTTATCTTAACTCATTGTGCACATGTACTTCCTTTAGGTTAAGGAACATCTTGCAAAGGGACAGAGGACACTGGCAGGTGAAGGGATGTCTCAAGTAACCAAAACCCTCTTGGATTTAACCCAAAGAAGGAACTTCTATGGTGGGGATCTACTGGCCTGTGTTGAAATTCTTCGAAATGTCACTGACACATTTAAAAGAGCAAGTTATGTACCTTCATCTGACGATGTACAGGTAAATACCTCTGTCTATATGGCATACAAGTGTTGTTAGAAACTTTGCTTTTGCAAATTCCGGAGGTGAATTTTGTCTTTACCAGCAGAAAGTAATTGGTTGGAGCAGAGTCTACCTGGGGCAGCACAGGGTGCCTCTGGTAAAGCTGCTGCATCACTAGTTCCAATCCTAACTTCCGATGCAGTCTATGTGGAGTTTGCAAGTTCTCCCTGTGACCATGTGGATTTCCTCTGGGTGCTCTGGTGAACTGGCCACTGTAAATTACAGTATAGGTGAGTGGTAGAATCTAGGGGGAGCTGGTGGGAGTGAGGGGAGAGTAAAAAGTAACAAGAGTAAACGGGTGCTTTGTGTGGACTTGGTAAGCCAAAAGGGATGCTTCTGTGCTGTCTGACTCTATGACACTACAAGATGGTCTGTCCATGGTGTTTCTTACCCTCCAGGGTTGATCTGGAATCTCTAGGGATTTAAAATGAATTTCCACAACACTGTTGCTTGGAATGAGGGTGAAAGTTCAGGGGTTTGAATACTTCTGTTTTTCTTTTTTTTGAACTGTTTCCCTTGTAAGATAAAGAAATTTGGAAAAGAGAAGTTTACCTGATGGGGAAAAAATATCTAATTAGTTAGCGATTGGTGTTATGAGGCAGATGCTGTGAGGATAGTTATGTTGGATGATCAGTGATGTGTGTGTGTGGAGAAAGGCAGGGTAGTTAAGGAAGAAGGTCATCTGACCAGCTACCTGAGTGGACACAGTAGAGGGAATGGCCTCCTTGTCCCATGCATTTCTAAGATTCAGCAATTCTATGAAGCCAATAGTGATTTGTAACCTTCTGTGACTTGGCAATCCAATCTGCCTTTTGCAAGGGAAGATGAAAGTCTCCCCCATAATGGGGTACAGAAAACCTCACCAATCAGCGTAAGTGATAAGGAGAGGAAGTGAAAGATGAAGGAAGCTAACAATACAGGGGTCTGAACCATAAACCTGATCTGACTTTCCTCCCAACACTTTTCCCACAGGATTGCACCTAACAAAACATAGTTCCCATCAGCCAGCCATTCCCAGTGAACTTACTGGAGTAGGTTTTACATCTGCCAGTAATGTGGCAGTAGCTCCTCAGATAGGTGGAAGGTATCTAAATTCCTCCTTGTCCCAGTTGCTGCAGGTGTACCCCTCTCAACCTGATGAACAAACTTGTCTTGGGAGCAGTGTCAGTCATAAATCCAACTTCAAAACCAACTTATCTACAGTTATGCAAAACACCACAGACACCCAAGCCATGTCCACTCTTTCAACAGCTCATTATTCATGACAAGTTGTTCCAAAGTAAGTCACTTGCGGTAAGGTGAAATGGTAGATTCTTAGGGTCCAAATATATACAATTGCCATGAAGGGTGGGAAATGCAAGTTGATCCTTAGACGGGGCAAGAAACCGTAATTAGGACCCAAGCTTTGATTCAGCAGGTTTGCACCCCAATAATTGGCACTGGAAATTGAGTATATCTGAGGTGGTTTCTTAACCCATTCCTCCAGACTACCAAGAGCAAGGACGTGGCTCTTCTGAGTGAGATGAGGACTGCTGTTGTGCCCCCTAGCGCTGTGCACCATCACCACCACAAGTGTATTCGTGATCCCATTTTCAGAACTGGGAGAGGGATGGAGTGTGATGGGAATGGAATTAAGTTTTCAATCCCAATGATTCTGTGAATTTCCAGGCTCTGAATCTTTGGTGCATTTGGCCAATTTCCTGTCAAAGCCTAAAATAAAATATTTCTGCATATTTCAATAATATTACCTCTTGCAAAAGTATGTAGTTTATAATGCAGCTTATAAATTTGGATTTACTGAATGATTTGTCTTGACAGCCATGGCTCTGAAATGTCAGGCTTATAAAGTTTGATGCAGTGAGACGTTAGAAGGTGAAATATAAACTATGAGTTCACCTAGACTTTGACTTTTGATAAAGGCTATGCCTAATATCTAAACTAATCACATATTTGAGATTTGATCTTGCATATTAATTTTCCAAGTTCTAATTTATTTCAACAGTTATTCTGTGAATCATATTTTTCCACAGAATTTCTTTCAAATCATCAGTAACCTTCTTGAAGAGGAAAACAGAGAGAAGTGGGAAGATGCACAACAGGTAGAACTGATATTTATATGGTAACTTTAACATTTAAATGTTCTGCAAACATAGATCTGAGAGTCTCAAAATGGACATGATAGACATAAAGCAAGATTCTGAAGATGTATGACTGAGGGTCCATAGAGGGAACTCCAATGTTTTGGCCAAACCCTGTTGCTGAAGATGGGGTGGAGTCAGACAAAAGCCATACAGATATTTCTGCATGGATTTGACTTCCTACTACATGCATTTAAATTGTCTTTACACCAACAGAGCACGTCAAATATCATTAAGAGCAAAGGGCATTGGGATAGAGTTCAAACTTGCATGCTAGTTTTCATGTATCTGCTGACAACAATGGTCCCACTGAGACCTCACTAGAATCTGAGCTACACCACTGAGACAAATGAATTTACCTTTGGATGCATAAAAGACTTGCTGAGGGGCAATCTGAGCATTGGTTTGTTTGGAATGCACTTAGATTTATCAGACTAAAGCAAGGGGATCATTGATACCAAATGTCAGCTTTACACTTACCTGTGGAACTATTTCACAGAGAAAATAGAGCCTTGGATGTTTGAACTTAGATGCTGCTTTGACTGTCCAAGTTAAAGAAGCCTGCTGTTGGTTGCATGGACATCTATGGGTTTCTTGTTGACACACCTCTTCCATTTCCCATGCACAAAGATGGTATTGTTGACAGTTACCACTCAGGGCACAGCATTGGAATGGAGTCAGTTGAGCCCAGAGTGAGGATTAGATTAATAGGAATTCTATAAGTTGGTATAATGGTGGTTGGGGGTAGGGGGTAGTGCGGAGGTTAGAGATACTCAGTAAACTAACTGAGAGTCATGGTAACTTCACCCACACTAGCCATTGGAAGATCTGGTGGAACACTGGTTTAAGGTAGAGTGTAAAGCCAGCATTCAGTCTAATCCCAATGGATTCCCCACTTGGAAAATTAAGTAACAATAATTCTCCCACTCTTCAATTATTCTTCATTTAACTTGTAACTTTTTAGTAGATTAAGCAACTACTAAACTTTAAAAGTAAAAATGTCATGAAAAGCCAAAGGCAAAAATTTAATGGCAGTTTTACAACAGTAATAAAATTTAAATAGGTAAGAATTGGCATCAATAAGAGAAAGAAATAGGATAATTAAAGTTAATGATGAAAGGGAGAAAACTGCGTCTATCAGGTAATCAAAGTTTCTCATGAAATTTGACCCACTTACCTCTAGAAATAAATAAATAGATGTTGTAGTATTGATAAGAACAATATTGACACTGTCTCAGGACTGCAAAACTGCAGGGAGGCGTGAAATGAAATTGTCTGGATGATCATATCATTTCCAGAATCATTGCCCTTAAAGAGATGCTCCAAGATAAGCAAGATCTGAATAGTTTGGTTTAAAACACAATCCTAATACAGATGTAAGAGATGGTGTCAGCAAGGTAAGGAGGCAGAAAGGGAGGTTCTGCAGCACTTGGTCCCAATGGACTTTTGGCCTGTGCAGCAAGATGCACATAATGAGGTTTGGAAGAAGGCTGTGAGGTGTACAGTCAGGTTGTTGGCCAAGGTCGAAAAGGAGAAGGGCAGGGGAGGCTAATACAGAGTCCCAAATGCATGACTGTGAATTGAATATAGGTCTTTATTTCAAGAAAGGTGAAACATAAAGGAGTGACACCCATGCTTCAGTTGTCTGAAGCCTTGGCTGTGCCTCATTGGTCATTGGTTTTTGGGGCCCCTCTTCAGGAAGGATGCACGAGCGCTACAGGGACTCCAGAACAGGTTAATCTGAATGACACCAGAGCTCCAGGGTAACTTTATGGGGGCAGATTGCACACATTTCGATTTTATTTTCTTGACTGAGGGGTGATTTAATTGAGCTATTTAAAATAATAAAATTATTTGATCAATTATCTTCAGTACAACCATTGCGGTGGTGACAACTGCAGAAGTAGATGTTATCTTACAGCTAGAACAAGGCTGAGAGTAAACCTAACATGGAACTTTCTCTTCCAAAGAGTAGTGGGAATGTTAATTTCTCTCCCTCAAATGCAATTATGAGAGATTTTTATTCTGTATGAGAATCAAGGACTGTGGCACAAGGTATGTAAATGGAGTTGAGGTCCTTATTGGTTGTGATCTAACCAAATAATAGAACAATCTCCGGGCCTGATTGGCATACTTCTATTCCCATTTTCCTAACAATGTATCTGGGGTTACACCACTAAATACATTGAGTAAAAAACAAAAAGACCCTAACAAACACTAAAAACACATTACACCTTGCAACAAGTCAGGAATAAATGGAATTAAACTCCTACACTGGAATCTTATCTTTAAATTCTCTGAATAGATAATAACATTAAAATAAGTGCTAATATCCAACCAGGAAATACCCTTGTTCACTCTGTTAGCGCACAAGCGAGCACTTCAGATCATATAATATTTTGTTCAAATTACTTGATGACACTCAACTGAACTAGTTATAGGTTAATAACTTGAGAGTTTGTTTCTCAGGTTTAGTGAAATATCAAATCCTTTAATAAATCCCAGCTGGCAAGTTTGGGATTTGTTTGCCTAAGAAAACACAGATCACCCATGCCATTTGACTAGGTAAACAATCTATTGACACTATGATATGAGCCAACAAGTTGGCAATAGGACAATAGTCATAGTAGTCTACATAGACTTCAGTAAAGCCTTTGACAAGGTGCCGCATGGGAAACTAGTCCAAAAGATTAGAGCACATGGGATCCAAGGCAAGTTGATGATTTGGGTCCATAATTGGCTTGGTAATAGGAAGTGGAGGGTGATGGTGAAAGGTTGTTTCTATGATTGAAAGCTTGTGTCCAATGGTGTATCACAGGGATCTGTGCTGATACCCTTGCTGTTTGCTGTATAACTTAATAATCTGGAAAGAAATTTTGGGGGTCTGATTAGTAATTTTGAAAATAAGACAAAAATTGCTGTTTCTATTGAGAGTGAGGAGGGTAGTCTTAGGCTATAGAATGATGTTGATCAGTTGATAAGATGGGCAGAACAAAGGAAGATGGAATTTAATCCTGATAAGTGTGAGGTGACATACTTTGGGAGGACTAAAATGGGTAGGACATACACAATGAATGCAGAGCCCTAGGGAGTATTGAGGAACAGGGGTACTTTGCTGTACAGTTCCACAGATTCCTGAAGGTGGCAGCACAGGTGGGTAAGACAGTGAACAAGGCATATAGGATACTTGCCTTCATTAGGCAGGGCATAAAGTACAAGACAAGGGGGGGTGGGGGTTATGGTACAACTGAATAAAACATTGTTCAGACCACAGCTGGAATACTGTATATGCAGTTTTGATCATCACACTGGAATATGGTTGCACTGGAGAACTTTATCCCATAGCAGAGGAGTCTAAGACTAGTGGGAATAGATTTAGGTTAAGGAATAAGAGGTTCAGAGGGGATATGAAGAAGTTTTTTCACCCAGAGAATGGTTTGGAGTCCAGAATACACTGCCTGAGGGGGTGGTGGAGGCAGGTACACTCTCAACATTTAAGAAGTATCTAAATGAACATTTGAATCACCAAGGCATAGAAACAGACTACGTGCAAGCAAACAGGATTAGTGTGGATGGATACTTGATGGTCAGCATGTACATGGTGGGCAGAAGGGCCTGTTTCTGGGCTGAGTGACTCTATGACAAGACTCACAGCAAATGGTCGATTTACTTCAAAGAGTGTCTTGTTACTTAGTAGAGTCTATTAAATTACACACCCAGTAAAGAATCTATTTATGTCACAACTGTTTAAGAATTCTCTGCAAACTTTATCAGACAGTTTACGGAGTCTATTTTATAAAAGGATATCATATTGTAATTGAGCGAGGAATCATTTGATTCCTTACTCAATTTGGATGAAAATATAGTGGTGTCACTATTCATAACTGTGAGGGCAGACAAATTACGTGAAGTCAGCAAAAAAATAAAAAAAGCTGCTGGGAGCTAGCATTCTGCAGGTTGCGGTATACTTCAACAAATTTGGCTCAGGCAGTGTTGTTAAGTTTAATTACATTAACCAAATTAATCCTAGATCATCTTGTATCCTTCCTCTCTGTGATAGGTTCAGCTCAAAAAAATTGTTTACAATATTGGCAAAATCACAGCTGCTTCCTTTGAATGACAAATCATTGATTGAGAATTCGAGACACCAGTCTCAAAAGTTGTATTTTGTTTTCTTATTTGCCCAGGTCTACCCCGGTTCAGTGGAGTTAATGCAAGTAATTGAAGATTTCATCCATGTTGTGGGCATGGGGATGATGGATTTCCACAATTCCTACTTAATGACTGGAAACTTAGGTGGGTGAGATTACAAAGTTTTCTGATTCTCATTTGCTGGTGAATAGCTCTTCTCCAACACAAAGCACGTACATTATCACAACAAACAATTATGTATTTTTTTACAATCACTCCATTGAAGCATTTTTTGTGGATTTAGGCTGAAGGATTTGAGGGTTTCAAACATTATTAGTGCTGTCTGACTTCTTTTTGCCGGTCTGGTCTTACTTTCTGTCATGTTTCAGTTGTTCTTCTGTGCAGTTGGGAAATTAAATAATGTGAATCATGTGTTTGGACCATAAAAAGATTATATCATGTGATGGAAAGTCTGGAAGAGTTGTGTTCCCTCTCAAGTAGAGAAGGTGAACAGGTGTGTTCAAAAATATAAGAGGTGTTGATGCAATAAGAATGGAGAAACTGGTTCTGCTGGTAGAAGGATGGGCAACCAGAGGTCCTAGATTTAAGATACTCAACATGAAGAGCAGAGAGGAGATGACAGGAGTTTTTTTGAATTGTTACAAAATGGGAGGCAAAGATGCAGATTCCGTTGTAATATTCAATGGGTACTCGACATATATTTAAAAGGAAACAATCAGGGCCAATGAGGAAGGTACAGTTAAGGGACACTAATTAGATTGCTCTTTTAAAGAGGCATCATGGGTGTGATGGGCCAAGTCGCCTCCTGTGGTATATGAGCCAGATGGAGTATAGTATAGAAGTGAGTTTTGACTCCAAAACCTTGAGTATGGTCCACTGCAATGAATGTACTGGAGGAGAAAGCTTTCATGGGCCAGATGGCCCTTCATTCCTTTGACATATTTTTCTACTTGCCCTCCTGTGTAACTGTCTGGTCACTCTGGGTGAGATGATTGGTTTGTGTTGGGTTATAGGCATTGCTACACTGAATGATATACTCACATTTCCTACAGAGATGACTTTGAGCTTATTACTATGAATATAAGTTGGAAATGGAATTGGTTTATTATTGTCACTTGTACTGAGGTACAGTGAAAAAGTTGTCTTGTAAACGGTTCATACAGGTCAATTCATTACACAGTGCATTGAGGTAGTACAAGGTAAAATAATACAAACTGCAACGTAAAGTGTCACAGCTACAGAGAAAGTGCAGTGCAGGTAGACAATAAGGTGCAAGGTCATAATGAGGTAGATTGTGAGGTCAAGAGCCCATGTTATCGTACTAGGAAACTGTTTAATAGTCTTATAACAGTGGGATAGAATCCGTCCTTGAGCCTGGTGGTATGTGCTTTCAGGCTTTTGTATCTTCTGCCTGATGGGAGGGGAGAGAAGAGAGAATGTCTGGGGTGGGTGGGGTCCTTGATTATGCTGGCTGCTTTACCGAGGCAGCAACGTTTTCTGATAAGTTTTCTGACATCCTATTCCATATGCTAAACTTCCCACATTTGGAATGCCAATAGGGTGCAGAGATTAGTAGCTTCCAGTAGATCTTCCATGTAATGTATTAGATCTGGGGATTGGGAAATCTTTCTGGGCTCACTGACCTTCACGTCCACATTCCTGATCCACATGTGACACAATGTACCAAGAGCAAGGGTTCAGATCCTCATGAACTTGCACATGGTGGTTCTCTTCACTTCCTTCTCTGACTCAGGCAGAAGATTGGCAGATAAGATGCTGGCCACCCCATAGTGGAGACTGGGTGAATCCCTGCTGAATTTCAGATGCATTTCTCTGATCACAGTAAGATCATTGATCCAGAAACATGAGTTTATATTCCATCGTGGTAGATGGGGCAATGAGTAATGAAATAAATCTGGAATTTATCAAAAAGCAAGACTCAGTAATGGTAATGAAAATACAAGATTGTCATAAAAACCCTTCTGGTTCACTTTGGGCAAAGAAATCTGCCATCTTTACTTAGTCCGGACTATATGTGACTTAGTTTTTCACTATATCTCAGTACATGTAACAATAATAAACCGATTCCAATTCCTTCTGGTATTTCTACCCACCCATCAAGCCAAGAATTTACCATCTTGCGGACAATGCAAGATTCTTCCAGCAGGGTAAAGGAGTTGAAGAATGGGGAACAACATTGTGTAGACAGAAGGAGTTATGGACCATACACAGGTTCAGAAGCTGCGAGGAAATTGAAGAACAAGACTTCAGCAGTGACAATCTGTGAATTACTGTCAGTGCCACGTACTAATAAATACTATCAAGACAGGTTAATGTGTGGCTGGGACTGGCCTTAAGATCCAAGGAGCATTGGGACCAGTTCTTGCGTGGGGTAATCTGAACAAGATGGGGTACACCTCAACTGGGAATATGACCAATGATTTAGTAGTGAGGTTAATGAGTGTTGTGAGGAATAGCTTAAACTTAATTAAAAAGAAGCATCAAGACATATATTAAGATGCATGGAAGATTGTGAGAGGCAGTGAAGAAGGTAGGAGGAGAATGTAAAGCAGACTAATGTGGTTAGGGAGTGAAGGTGCAGAGATGCACTGAGCAAGGTAATAAAGATAACAAGCACAGATGTGAGTATCCACATGATGTAGAGGTAATGAAGGAAGTCCCACCTCACGTGAGAAATGCAGGGACTTCTACACTTAATATTCACCTCTCTGAAGCACTCAACCAAGTCAACAGGTGCAAAAGTGTCCCTGATAGAATGGTTCACAAGTGACTTGGGAATGAGAAGTTCAATAGACCACACAGCACTTTTCCATTTCACAGCTCCTGAGGTTTGGTGCATTTTGTGTACACCTGCCCCCGTCAGCACTAACTGTGTAGGAGGATGCTGGATCGTTCCGTGGTGATGTTATAAATTCAAGTGATGTAACTAATTGCTTTGTGGATTACTTGCTGATAGGACCATGACTCAGTGTATTCAAAACTGATGTGTTGGTGGCCTGGCAGTAAATGTATCATGTTATCTCAACAGAATTCACTAAATCCCTTTATGCTGCACACTCCCAAAATAAAGCCAGCATTATTTATTTGTCTGTTTTCACTTGTTGGAAGGGGATGATTGTTATCATTCTGCCAAATCTCAAAAAAAATGAAACCCATCCAATGAGATTCAGAATATATTTTCCATCTAATATGTATATTCACAGAAAAAAAGGATCACTTTTCATAACCACTTGCACTGATGTAATTGTCTTTAACCTAGTAAAATGCTGCAAGATGATTCACAGGAAGGGTTATCAAACAAAATTTGATACCTAGTATCACAGAAGGAAATGCTAATTTAGGTGGTCAAAACCTTGGTCAGAGAAATAGATTTTGAAAGATCTTCTCAAAGGAGAATAGAGAGGTGGATGAGTTTGGGCAGGGAGTGTCATTCAAGGCCTCAGCAATTGAAGCCATAACTACCAATGACAGAACAAGTAAAAATGGGAATGCATCAGAGGCGTGAAATTGAGGAGCTCAAAGCTCCCCGAGTGTTTTGGGGCTGGAGGAGATAACAGAGATAGAGGATTGATACTGTGAAAAGTTATCACCCCGAGCTCAGGGTATAGGGGCAGGCAATCTCCTTTGCCTGTAAGAGGACATTGAAATCTACCAAATTATGGACACATGTGTACTTGAGAAGCAGTTACAAACATTGCTGCTGGGTACCCCTTGGCAAGTAGCTAGAAACCGCAGCCACCATTCTCACACATGTGGCCCAGTTTTATGAAATCTCCAGCTCATTTGCAAGCCCCAACAAAACCAGTACTAAGAACCTCCTGGAACTGAGGAAAACCTTCTCCTCAATAGTGTGCCTCCAGAATATTGTTCAGAATATTCAGGCGAGCTTGCCTGCTCTTCTTTAAACTAGTATTGATCAACTGAAAGAGCAGATGGGGATTAGTTAACAACATGTACGTTAGACTATTGTTTATTGACTACAGCTCCGCCTTCAATACTATAATTCCAAGCAAACTCATCTTCAAACTCTGAGACCTCTGACTCAACACCTCCCTCTGCAACTGGATCCTTGACTTCCTGACCAACAGACACAATCAGTGAGGTTAGGCAGCAACATCTCCGCCAAGATTATTCTCAACACTGCTCCTCCACAAGGCTGTGTCCTCAGCCCCCTACTCTGTTCCCTATACACTCACGTCTGCATGGCCAGATTCTGCTCTAAAACCATCTACAAGTTTGCAGATCATACCATCGCTGTGGGCTATATCTCAAATAACAATGAGTCGGAGTACAGGAAGGAGATAGAGAGCCTTGTGACATGGTGTCATGACAACAACCTTTCCCGCAATGACAGGAAGACGAAAGAGCTGGTCATTGTCTTCAGGAAAGGCGGTGGTGCACATGCTCCTGTCTACATTAACAGTGCTCAGGTCAAGAGGGTTGAGACCTTCAAGTTCCTAGGAGTGAATATCACCAATAGCCTGTCCTGGTCTAACCACGTAGACACCACAGCCAAGAAAACTCGCCAGCACCTCTACTTCCTCTGGAGGCTAAAGGAATTTACAATGTCACCTTTGACCCTCATTAGTGTTTATTGATGCACCATAGAAAGCATCTGATCCGGATGTATCACAGCTTGGTATGGCAACTGCTCTGCCTGGGACCGCAAGAAACTGCAGACACTTGTGGACACAGCCCAGCACATCATGGAAACCAGCCTCTCCTCCATGGACTCTGTCTATACTTCTCGCTCCCTCATTAAAGCAGCCAGCATAATCAAAGACCCCACCCACCCCGGACATTCTCTCTTCTCTCCTCTTCCATCGGGCAGAAGATACAAAAGCCTGAAAGTACGTACCACCAGGCTCAAGGACGGATTCTATCCCACTGTTATAAGACTATTGAACAGTTCCCTAGTATGATAAGGTGGACTCTTGACCTCACAATCTACTTTTTATGACCTTGCACCTCATTATCTACTTGCACTGCACTTTCTCTGCTTTATTCTGTGTTCTGTATTGTTTTACCTTGTACCACCTCAATGCACTGTTGTAATGAATTGATCTGTATAAATGGTATGCAAGACAAGTCTTTTACTGTACCTCAGTATATGTGGCAATAATAAATCAATTTACCAATTTAATTTACCAATTTCCATCACCATGAATGGACGGATGGAATAATTATCCCTTAGCGTTATTATTAGCATCAGTTAACACTCTGATCAGCCTGAGTTTCTATGCTCAAGTTTCTGGAGTTGAATTTGAACTTGAGTGTTACCAACTGAGCCACAACTGATAACAGAATGCTGAGTTCTCATAATATTTTGTTTATCCTGGACTCTATGCCAAAGTTTGAATGTGGTGTGCAGGCCAGATGAGGGCATTTGCAAATAATGCTGACACAGAAGGACCCAGCCTCACAGAGACCTCAGCACTGATCTGCAGAAGAGTTATTCATCTCTGGCTCACCTATCCAATCTTTCTAGGTTGCTTAATGTCTATTGATCAGGTGTCCAGGAATCAGTGATTGGAAAGGTGTCTCATACAGCAGATTGATGAGTAGTTCAGAGCTTTGGGAGTGGAGGATGTATTATATTGCATATTACTCAGCTGTTCAAAGGCTAAGGGAATGGCGAGCCATTAAAGTTTACATTCTAGTGAAAACAGTACATTTTAAGCAGGGAATTGTACTCTATGTGCAAGTGTGCTGGTTAGAGAGCTTCTGACCCAGAACTTCCAATAAAAGCTCCTGTCACTGGTCCCGACAAGGCACGCTGAATTTACTCTGAAACCTCAGCTATAAATTTGTGTTCTGAAACAATGTCATTAAACTAAACAGGGTGATGCAACAGAATGTGCCACCTTGCAAGGGAATGCTGAAATTTTTCACCCTGATCCAGAGACTGACCTTCCAAGTCTCAAAAATGTGAACAGACAGCAGGTGTTGCTGTGCTGAATGAAGTGGAAAATGTCCATTTGGAGCTTTGCTCCTCGATTGTGGTGTCAAAACTGGAGAGATGCTTGGATGGTCAGAGATATGCTTCTGGGTGAGTCTTTAAATCGAGCAGCCCTCTGCTCTCTCTGATGGCTGCAAAAGATCCCATGGCACAATTTTGAAGAAGAATGTGGGAATTCTTTGCATTCTTGCCAGTATTTATCCCTGAGACAGCATCATTAATATAACAGCTTACTCAGTCATTTATCACAGAATATTTGTGGGAGCTTGCTATGCACACACTGGCTACAGAATTTCCTTGAATACAACAACAACTACAATTTACAAAGAAGTATATCCATTAGTCATAGAGGGCATGAATGTTATTTCTTTCTTTTCTTCCTTTCCTTGTATTGTGCACCCTTGGTCACAGATAGACCCAACCTCCCCCTTAATGCATTCCCTCTTGAAACAAAACTTTAGGATTCCGGTTTTCAGATGCAGCTGAATAAAATTGAATGTCAAATTATTTCATGTGCTATTTTGTTATTTTCACCAGGAACTGTCTATGCTGCAAGTAGGAGGTCTTGGCAATTCTGATGATTAATATTTGTCTTTGCGAGGAGTGGTGCCAAGCTTGAATCAATCACTTGATTTAGTTGGTGCCAGAATGCTTCAACCCACAGGAATCGCTCTAAATGGTGGGAATGCCACATGCTGATGGAGTGGAATGGTTCAAAATAGGCAGTACCCCAGACTAGTCCAGATATCAAATCTCATCCAGAATCAAGGCTTTTCTTAACAACAAGAGCTCTGATGATGGGAACAGTGGAAAGTGTGGTGTAATTAGTTCCCCCCCAGCACCCCGCCCCCCCCCCCCCCCCCCCCGGCCCTGTGTAATAGTTCACATCATTGATGCTGGTGTTCTATCAGTGCACTACAGCACTTACTTTTTGTCATAGGCTTAATTACCACACTTACACCTACCATCTTCGTTGACATCATTTCCAAACTGAGCTTATTTTGTCTGGTGTGCTGAATTGTCTGTTTTAGCCTAGTGAGCACTGCAGCATTTGGAGCTCTCTTGATTAGAAGCCAGCTAGAAAGAGAACAGCTTGCAATGCTGGCAGCCAGCTGGAAACTTTCACATTAACCACTGATGCACAATAAGTTATTGAACAGGGCCCTGTGTTAAACCTATAAAAACATTGACAAACTGCATTTCTTTAGCATCTATAATGCTGCAAAATGTCATAAGGCACTTCATGATTGCAATCAAACAAAAATGTGACACCAAACAACAAAGAACATAGAACAGTACAACACAGTACGGGCCCTTCGGCCCACGATGTGCTGACCTATATAAGCCTACTCCATGACCAATGTAACCCTTCCCTCCTGCACAGCCCATAACCCTCCATTTTTCTTATATCCATGTGCCTATCTAAGAGTCTTTTAAATGTCCCGATTGTATCAGCCTCTACCACCACCCCTGGCAGTGCATTCCAGGCACCCACCAATCTCTGTGTAAAAAAACCTACCTCTTACATCTCCCCTAAACTTTCTTCCTCTGACTTTAAACTGATGCCCTCTGGTATTGGCCATTGCCACCCTGGGGAAAAAGGTGCTGAGTGTCCACTCTATCTATGCCCCTTATAATCTTGTACACCTCTATCAAGTTGCCTCTCATCCTGCGTCGCTCTAAAGAGAAAACTTTGGAGCTCACTCAACCCTTCTACATCGTAAGTCCATATTGTGACTAAAGGATTTGCTTTAAGGAATATTTTAAAGGAGGATGGCAACAGGGCAGAGAGGGGAGGATTTCCACAGCTTGGAGTATGACAGCCAATGATGGAGTGATTGAAATGGGGGACATTTAAGAGGCCAGAATTAGAAGACCTCAGAGGATACAAGTGTATACAAACGTAGGAAAAATGGAACTGTAGATAATTCAGTGTCTTGCGACTGCTCTGCCATTGAATTAAATTAGATATAATCCTTAACTCCATTTTAAGTATGAAGTTCTGATTGCAGCATCTAACATACCAGTCAACAAGGTGTCTTTTTTTTGTCTATACTGACTAATGAATCTCCCTGGCATTAAAACAAACTAAAAATTTGAAGAGAATGAAAGAGTAATAAATAAAATGTTCCTTTGTAACTTGTGTTAGGCTGAAGTTTTTCACTTCCATTGCTCCTCACCAGCTCCTCCCTTACAATCTCTAAAACTTACCCTCATCCAAAAGCTTGTTGCCAACATTTTACATATTAAGTCCTGTTTGCATATCAGTCCTGACTTATGGAAGCACCTGAACCTCTCTTGAGTCCTGTGCTGGGTTGGAGCTGATGCAGGATCTGTGAATGGTGATTGCTCTCAGCAAGAAAGAATAAGTGAAGTTACATATTTGGATAATTTATCTTTGCTTTGCTATTCAAATTTTTTTTGTATTATAGGTGATTTTATTGTTTTTTTTATTTTAAAAGATGTTTAATTTTAAGATTGTTTATTTAGTTTTCTTCAGGTGTTTCTGAATGACTGGGACATTCAGAAGCATTGTGAACTCTTGACAGCTTTGTCAGAAGGCAATGCTGGAGCTGGGTTTTCACATGTCTGAAAGCTTTCCAGATGACTTTGTGGCAGAGCTTGTTCTGGCCCACCCATATCATCTAATTACATCATCACGTCTCTGTTCGGGTTCAGGACAGGCACAGCCACCAAGGTCAGGAACAGATAGACTCAGGGTAATGGGGGAACAGAAGGGGTTTAGTGAAAGAGCTGGTCCCAGTGAGCAAATTCCAGGCCAATGTGTCCACATGTGGCTTACTATCAAATCTAGTTTGGTAATTCCTCCTGTGAAACACCTAGTATTTGATGTTAGACAATGTTGTTGTTCACTTGCCGGGGCATACAGGTTTTATTGGTAGTGCATTAATTGTTGTCACATTGCTAAAAGAATAATTATAATTTAACTTACTAGTTGTAACTTCATGCAGTGAGTCTAAGGGAGACCAATGTGCCAAGATGGCAAGTTCGTAAAAGTAACTGAGAATCTTGCCGATAGATTAATGTATCAGCAAGTTTTGGAGATTCACAACTCAGAGATTATGTTTTAATTCCCTGAATGTGATGGCTGCTTTACACATGAACAAGTTCATGCTTCATTAATTTTGTGCTGCCCAAGTCAATATTAGGTAACTAAGTGTCTGGTCCTAAGAATTTGTGATTATGCAAACAACAAAATTTTAGAAGAATCCATGTGCATTATTTCTCAATGCGCAAATGCATGTGGATTCCTCAGGAATTTACAGTTTTTCTCTCAGAATCGGCTCCAAAAACATGGCCATTCTGAATAAGGAACTTATTTTAACCACACCTTTCAGCTTTTTGTGAATTGTCTCTCATCTGTTACATTGTTTGACATATTTTACAAAGATGGAAAGATGGTCAGCAAGCCGTGATAAAGTTACACGAGCTATTTGGAACCCTTGTTTTTGTATAAATTATCTTCTTACTGATTGAGTTGCTTTGAACATGAACAACAATGTTAGCAACCACTCGTGATCAACTAGCATTTATTAATCTTGATCATGACAACAAAATATTGTGTTTAATTGTCTTTTTATCGTGCCCCATGTTGTCATGCAAACATTTTATATGCAATTTAAATGAAAACAAGGTAGGACTTTGAAAATCAACTTTAAGGAGGCAACAGTGCTTCAGAGCAAATTATTTCTGCAGCATCAAATGTGTTTATCAGCTCAAAAGGAACAACTGTTAATTAACTAGCGCAATCGAGATATCCTATTTTTATTTTGAAATGATAATGAATCTTTTAAATCAAGGAAAATGCAAATCTTGTTTTTCTGACTATAACCTATTAAAGCCAAAATTTTATATTTTGAGTAGGTGTTGTTCTGGAAGACGTGGCTGATTGGGAGCTCACTCACCTCTGAGTCACACCCCAGTCCTGGGACATATACGAGATCCAATCTGATCCAGCCTCCCTCCATGCTGAGGAAGTAGATGTAAGCAGAACCATAGGTTGATGAAAAGCAGGAGACTCTTTTCTGGTGGCCTACCCAATGGTTATCTGTCAGCCAAGATCTCCAAAAGAGTTATATGTTCCTTCAAGACATTATAGAACCCTGCTGTACACAAATTCTTTTAATTCGTTTTTTGGGATGTGTCGCTAACCAGGTCGTTAATCACCTTTTTGAACCACTGTGGTCCTTCTGGTGGAAGGGACCCTAGAGTGCTATTGGGCAAGGTGTTCCAGGATTTAGATTCTGTTTCAGTGAAGGACCAGTGATATATTTCCAGGTCAGGATAGTGTAAGACTTGCAGAGGAACCTGCAAGTGATGGTGCTTCCATGCATGTGCTGCCCTTTGTGGTAGAGGCTGTGGGTATGAGAGGTGCTGCTGGAGTTCCCTGACTGAGTAATAGCAGTGTATTGTGCAGATGGCACATATTGTAGCTGCAGTACATTTGTAGTGGAGAGGGTAAATGTTTAGGGTGATTTATGTCAAGTGGCTTGTTTTGTCTTGGATGATTTTGAATTTCTTGAAAATTGTTGGATCTTGACCCACAATGTCAACCATCCTCTTCCCTTCACAGATGCTGCCTGACCCACTGAGTTCCTCCAGCAATTTGTTTTTTTTTGCTCCATATTTTAGTGCCTACAGTCACTCCTGACTTGTGCCTTGTAGATGGCAGAAGGACCTTCAGGTGTCAGGAGATGAGTCATTCGCCACAGGAAACACAACCTCTGACCTCCTCTTGTAGCCATGATATTTATGAGGCTGGTTCAATTAAGGTTGTGGACAATGATGTGATGAACCCCACATTGTTGATGGTGGAGAACTTGGTGATGGTATAGCTAGTGTATATCCAGGATAGGCATTTAGAGTCACTCTTGGTGACAATCATTGCCTGGCATTCTTGTAATGGTACAAATATTACTTGCCATATTATCCAATGCTTAAATATTGTTGTTATTGGCAATTGGTTTATTATTGTTCTATGTACTGAGATACTGTGAAAAGTGTATGTTTACATGCCATCCAGACAGATCATTCCATTCATAAGTACACAAAGATAACACAAAAGAAGAAAAAAGACAAAAAAAAAACAAAATGCAGAATATAGTGTTACAGTTACAGAGAAAGTGCAGTCCACTTAGGCAAATAAAGTGCAAGGGCCATGACAAGGTAGATTAAAAAATCAAGAGTTCATCTTTATCATATAAGAGTTCTGTTAAAGAGTCTTATAACAGCGGGTTAGAAGCTGTCCTTGAGGTACGTGTTCTCAAGCTTTTGTATCTTTAGCCCAATGGGAGGGGGGAGAAGAGAGACTGAGAGAGAGGGGTCCTTGATTACGTTGGCTGCTTTCCCAAGGTAGTGGGAAGTGTAGGCAGAGTCAGTGGAGGGGAGGCTGGTTTTCGTGATAGACTGGGCTGTGTTCACAACTCTCTGCAATTTCTTGCAGTCATGGGCGGTGCAGTTCCATACCAAGCTGTGATGTGTCCAGGTAGGAGGCTTTCTATGGTAGTTGCCGGTGTTGTAACTGTACTGGAACAGCTTGACTAGAGGGGCACAGCTAGTTCTGGAGCGCAGGTCTTCAGTGCTACAGCTGAGATTTCTGGTCCTATAGCCTTTGCTGTACCCAGTGCTCTCAGCTATTTCTTGTTATGTGGGGAGAACCAAATTGGCTGAGGACTGGCTTCTATAATGGTGGGTTGTCAGCAAGAAGCTGAGATGGGTTTTCTCTTTGGCATTTCTGAACATGGTTGCAATTGTTTCAGCCTTGTTTTTAACACTCACATGCTGAGCTTTGCCATCATTGAGGAAAGAGATGTTCTTTGGCACTCAACCTCCTGTCATCCATCACCATTCACAAATAGATATGATGGGACTGCAAAGCTTTGAACTTATCCGTTAGTTGTAGGATTACTTATCTATTGTCCGTTTCATGCTGTATTTCCTGTTTAACACACATGTAGTCCTGTGTTGGAAGTTTGTCAGGCTGCATCTCATTTTTAGGTACACCTGATGCTGCTTCCATTATGCACTTCTGCACTGTGTATTGGACCCTGGTTTGATCCCCTGACTTGACGTGTATTTTAGCAGTGATTGCATTAGTTTGGATATATGCTGATGTGGTGATGCAGCTGAAAGAATGTTCCTTCCTCAAACAGAAAGCAATTTTTAAAATTTTCCATCAAAATGCAAATGTTTGATGCTAATGTTAAGGGAAGCCTGCCTTGTACTTATACTCTAGACATTTCTTTGAATGATGATCCTGTCTTTTCATTTATATTCCTCATACTTATGACATAAAAGGAAGCCATTTGGCCCATCAAGTCTATGCCAACTTTCAGAGCATTGCCCTCAATCCCATTTCCCCACTTGTTTCCCCATAACCCATTCTCTTGTGCATGCCCATTAACTCCAGCCTGATTCTCTTGCCACCCATCTACAACTGGGGGCAATTTGCAGTAGCCAATTAACTTAAAAACCACCACACCTTTGGGATATTGCAGCCAAACACAGGAGAAATCCATGCAGTCGTAGAGAGAACCCAGGTCTTTGGAGCTGTGAGGCAGCAACACCACCCACTGCACCTTAGAGCTGTCTGTATAATTCTGTATACTGATCGAAGCTAACTAATGTACCAATCCATGTCAATGTAATTAATCAATGATTGTCTCCACCTGTTGTTTTCCAAATTAGTTACTGAAACTTTATTCATCTGGATGTAATAAATCCAACATGGTATTCAGGAGAAACATCTTCACCCAGAGAACAATAAGGATGTGGAAATCTTCTTTTAATGAGTTCTGTTATGCAGAAATATAGAAAACTCCATGGTCTTGGGAATCTGAAGGCTGGGATTGGCACAGCCCTTCACCAATCTGACTTGAAAAGAATGAATTCTCCCTTTAAACTATTCTATACAACAATGTCTATGTCTCAGTGAAGAAATGTATTTTTTTTTCTCTGCTGATTACAAATTCACTGTCAACAAGAGAGATGGATTCTAAGAATGCTACAATATGGCAAGAGCTTTGTTGACCATTCAAATCCTGGCCAGCTCTCTGGAAAAAACATTTAGTCCTACATCCCATCCCCTTCTTCCATATTTTTTTTCCAAAATCTGTCTATTTCCCTTTTAAAAGTTGCTCTGGATTCACTTCCTGATAGGAAGTGCAATGTCATGATAATCTGTTTTATTTATTTACCTTTTGTCCTAATAAAACCACTTGCTGTTTCTTTCATCCTTCCTAAAAGTTGATGCCTTTTTTCTGAGATTATTTTCTGCATTATTTCTCTGGTTTTGATGTCCTTCCTAATGCCAAGCATCCAAGATCCGTGGCCCATGCAGCACTCATTCCGATGTCACCAACTTTGAAAAGCAGTTTATGATTTCGTTATTTTAATATTAATATTTAAAATTTATACCAGTTAAATACATGTAAACACTTTTAATTTTAAGACGTTTCCATTTATTTAAGCTGTTTTTAAATTTCTCCAAGCTGAATGTATCAGAAACATTTAGAAATAGTTCGAAAGGCAATCTCTGCTCATGCACTGCTGCACTTTGCAGACACACTGAAGGTGCAAGGGCTCCAGCTCAATTGGACCCACAGCACTGCAAGAGGCTAAAAGGTCACGCAGATGACTGGGCAGAGCATGATCTGGCCTAGTGTGCATAATACATCACTGGAATACATTTTCAATGCAAAGGTCAACAGTACATGACTGAACTAGCCACAGTAAGTGCTATGTCTCATTATTGAACAGTCTAGAGCAGTATCAGTTTGCACGTCAATGAACCGGTTGTTTAATCAGCACCATTACTCATAAGTCTGTGTCTACAGCTCTTGATGGTTGTGCTGTAATACAGCACAATCCCAGTTCCTTATTGCCTGATTGAACATCAAACTATGAAGTCCTCCCTTCTTCCATCATTTCAAATTGCCACTGAAATAACTTCTGTTGCTTGCCTTGGCCTTGGATCTGCTGGCTGTTGAAATGTGACCTCTCTTTTGGCACCTGAAAACACCCAGCTGTTCTAAACTGGCAAGATTGTTGTGAGGCAACAACAGGCTGAAATGGTCCCACAAGTACCCTTCAGACTCGGTATTGGATGGTGGGCCATCCAGGGCCCTAAGTAGCCCTTCCAGGAGAGGCAGACGTTCACATGCATCTCCTGACCTTGCTTGTTGCATCTGGAGCTCTCAGTGTGTCCTCCTCTACATCAGTGAGACCAAGTGCAGACTAGGCAACCACTTTGCTGAGCACCTGTGCGACCCACTTCATGCCTTCTGGAGATCCTGGTTGCTAGACATTTTAATTCCCCTCCCCATTCCCACACCAACATGTCTCCTCCACTTCCAAGGTGAGGCTAAACCCAAACTACAGGAACAGCACCTCATTCTGCCTGGGTGGTCTATGACCTGATGGCATGAACATTGAATTCTCCAATTTCAGGTAAACTGCTCCCCCTCTGTCCCTTCTCTCTCCCCCGATCTACCTAGTTCTGCCTAAACCCACCCCAGCCCCACATCACCCTGTTTCTTGCCACTCCTCCGCCTATTTCATCTGCCCATCACCCATGCATTCTTTCCCACTGGGTCCCCTCCCCTACCCCACTATTCCCATCTGCCCATCCCACCTCCCTTATTTGAAACCTTGCTCCAACTTACTTTCCTTTCTACCATCTGCAGCCCTTCGTTGCCTCCACCTATCACCTTCCAGCCTTGGTCACTTTTTCCACTCTTCCCTCCTTCATCTGCCTATCACCCCTCCTCACCTGGATCCACCTCTTGCTTGCCAGCTCTTGCTCCACCCCTTCCTTTCACCTCGTTATACTGCCCATCTCCCCCTATCTTTCAATCCAGATGAAGGGTCTCAACTCAAAACGTTGACTGTCCATCTCCCTCCACAGATGCCTCTTAACCCACTGAGTTCCTCCAGTATCTTGTTTGTTGTTTCATTAATAATAAAGCCATTTTCTATTCTTTAACCCACATCCTTTCTCATTACTTCCTTGCAGATATGTTTAAGAAGTTTCCAGTGTGGTACTCTTGTAACCTTAATAATACTGTATTAATTTTATATAGTGCACATTAATAATCCCAGCTATTCTGATTTTTCTTGATGGTTTTGTTCAATGCGAACCCTTTGTTTAATCCATTGATAATCCATAAATTCGTAACATGTTTCACCCTCACAATAGATGTTCCTGTTTCTCTATTCAATTTCTATGTTATGATTGTAAAACTTGCTCTTTATAAATATGGGACAATGATTTTAGCATCTAAAGTTACTGCTTTTATTAGATGTTTGCTGGTGCTTGCCTCTTCTGAAACCTGAAGATCATCAGTTAACTTTGGTTCAATGCTAAACATTTGAAGCTAGGATGGCCTTTGCACCATTTCCTTCCTGAAAGTGGTGCATCAGAAAGACTGTCCATCTGTGACTTTAAAGAATGCTCCTCTTCCTACCTACTTTAATTTATGATGAGAAAGACTTATGTTAATCAAAGCCTTTGTAATTAGCTCCTCCAAAGCAATGGCAGTCTCAGCACTATCCCGTTATATTCTATTGCAGCTCATTATTAGTTCCAAATAAATAGACTCTGACAACCTTTAGTCTGCAGAAATGTACATTAACCTCTTTCTGCAACATTGACTCTTTCAGCAACATTGGTACTTCTTTTAATGCCACCCTCACTACAACATTGAACCATTCTTAACCACTGATTCTTCCTACCACATTCAAAATTGCAACAGCACCAATTTTTTGGTAACATTGACCCTTCATAAAATATTGACCCCTTCCCACAATAGGGGTGTATAGCAACATAATGGTTAAATAGCTGGACTAGCAATTGAAGCCCTGGACTGCTGAGTTGGAGACATTATGACAGCAGAGAAATTTAAACTCAAGTAACTGAATAAAGCTGGGATAAAAAGCTGGTATCATTTGACGGTGGCTGTGAAACAACTTGGTTTATTTAATGTCCTTCAGTAAAGGAAATTTGTCAGGCTATCCAATGTGTCATCCCACACGTATAAGATTACAGTTGACCTTAATTGCCCTCTGTAATGGGCACTCCAAGCCAGCAATACCCAAACCTGTGAACATATAATTTACAAAGTTCACTCATCCCATTGACTCATCCTACAGCTTTGATCCTTACATCAGATTTAAATTTTACTTGTGCAATTTCTGAGGCCAGTATTCTGAAAATAATATTTACTTTAATGTTCTAATGTTGCCTTTGTTCCTGTTGATTTTGTACCTTCATTTCATAAATAACTCTTCAATCATAGTGCAACGGTGTTGCAAATCTAACAATTTAATGAACCAGTGCTCTTATCTTTCCACCAAACTGCTCCCTTAGTGATTCCAAGTTTCCCACCTCACTAACCCGTTTATTCCATTCCATATATTGATAAGTCTTTTTGTGAAAAGTTTCTGTATGTTAGTTCCAACTGGAGTTTTACCAGTTGAAATCTTCCCCTTTATCCAAATGGATTTTCTCTCATGCACTCATTGCCCTTTTAACCTGCTAGCCTACTGTCAAGACTGTAAAGGCAAATTTCCCCAGACTTTCACTTGACTCAGCCCTATGATACAACTGGCAGTGCAAGCTGTGGTGATTGTGAGAGACAAGACTTGTACTGATACAGTACTTTGCATGACCTCAAGCAATTCTAAAATGCTTCCAAGGATGTACTTGTACTTGCTATTTTACTTATGTGGGTGTTCTGTTTGTTTAACAGACTGTAGATAAATTCCCTCCATGTATTCCAAGCAGATAATATGTATAACTGTCTAATTTATAATAACTTGTGATTTATGTCTGTTTCCTCATCTTAAAAATCTGTTCTCCATATCAACCCTCTCATTACAAGGTTTGAATGAATTTGCTTCAATTAAGGGAGCTGCAATCAATTAGCATGTTTCAAAACTAAGTTAATCACATGTATTCTGTGAATGCTGGAAATCTTAAACGTAAAAGCAGAAAATGATTTACTGATTAGGAAGCATCTATGAACATACAAAATAGGGGACAGAGTAAGCCATTCAGCCCTTCCAGCCTGCCTTGCCATTCATCAAGATCCTAGTTGATCTTCTATCTCAATGTCATTTTCCTGCCCTATCCTCATATCTTGATTCTCTTAATATTCAGAAACATATCAATCACTGTTTTGAATGCAATTAATGACTGACACCTCCAGGGCAGAGAATTCCAAAGATTCATCATACTTTGAGAGGAAGAGCGAAACAATTAACGATTCTGATCAATGAACTTTAATCAGAACTGGTGAAATGTTATTAAACTCATACAGTCATACGGCACAGAAACAGGCCCTTCGGCCCAACTGGCCCATGCCCACCAAGATTTTCATCTAAGTTCGCCCTATTTGCCCACATTTGGACCATGTCCCTCCAAACCTTTCCTATCCGTGTACCTGTTCAAGTATCTTTTAAATGTTGTTAATGTATCTGTCTCAACCATTTCCTCTGGCAGCTCATTCCATATATTGACCACTCTCTGGGTGAAAAAGTTGCCCCTCAAGATCCTATCAGATCTCTCCCCTCTCACCTTAAGCCCATGCCCTCTAGTTTTTGATTCCCCAACCCTGAGAAAAAGATTGTGCGCATTGACCCTATCTCTGTCCCTCATGATTTTGCACATCTCTGTAAGATTACTTCCCATGCTCCATTGAAAAAAGTCCCAACCTGCTCAACCTCTCTCCATAACTCAGTCTCTCAAATTCCAGCAACATCCTTGTAATCTCCTCTGCTTAATCTTTCCAGTTTAATGGCATCTTTCCTATAGCAGGGTAACCCAAACTGAACACAATATTCCGAAAGTGGCCTCACAAACGTCTTGTACAACTGCAACATAATATCCCAGCTTCTATACTCAGTGTCCTGACTGACGAAGGCCAGTGTTCCAAAAGCCTCCTTCACCATCCTACCTGTGACACCACATTCAGGGAACCATGCACTTGTACTCCCAGTTCCCTCTGTTCTACAACACTCCTCAGGGTCATACCATTTACTGTGAAAGTCCTACCTTCATTTGTCTTCTCAAAGTGTAACACCTCGCACTTATCCGAATTAAACTCAATTTGCCATTCCTCAGCCCACTTACCCAGCCGATCAAGATCCCTCTGTGAATTCATAAATTGGTTTATTATTATCACATGTACCGAGGTACAGTGAAAAACTTGTCCTGCATACCATTCATACAGATCAATTAATTACCCAGTGCATTGAGGTAGTACAAGGTAAAATAATAACAGAATGCAGAATAAAGTGTGACAATTACGGAAAAAGTGAGTGCAGTTTCATAGAATTTAGGTTTAAAAGAATAGAATGATTATAGTAGAAGTAATGAGTGGATCTGCAGAAAGCAGCTTATAATGAGTCACCACGCTCTGGCGCCATCTTGCAAAATACTGCCTGATAATCCTGATAACCATCCTCACTATCAATGACACCACCTATTTTAGTGGCATCTACAAACTTACTAACCATACCTGTTCCATGTTCTATCTTCTATGCCGTGTACATTCTCATCCAAATCATTGATATAGATGAGAAATAAGAATGGACTTAGCAACAAGCCCTGGGAATCACCACGAGTCACAAGCCTCCACTCTGATAAACAATCTTCTACCATCACCCTCTGCTTCCTACCATCAAGCTAATTCTGTGTCCAGTTAGCTAGTCCTCCTTGGATCACATGCGATCTAATTTTCCACAGGAGCCTATCATGCAGAACTTCATCAAGTCCATAGAGACGCTGCCCTCATTGACTTTCTTGGTTACTTCTTCAAAAAGCTCAATCAAATTTGTGAGACATGATCTCCTACACACTAAGCCATGCTGACTATCGCTAATTAACCCATCTTTCCAAATGCTTGTGCATCTTATCCCTCAAAATCCCCTCTAGTAACTTACCTCCCACAGATGCTAGGCTTACTGGTCTTTAGTTCCCAGGTTTTAAGTTGCAGCCCTTCTTAAATAAAGGCAGAGCATTAGCCACCCTCCAGTCTTCTGGCATTTCACCCATCGCTAATGATGATGCATGGTTCTCAGCCAGGGTGTCTGCAATTTCTTCTCTAGCTTCCCACAGTGTTCTTGGATATATCTGATCAGGACCTGGAGATTTATCAACCTTCATACATTTTAAGACATCCAACACCTCCTCTGCTGTAATGTGCACTATCCCCAAGACCTCCCCATTAACTATCTCAAGGTCCAAAGTCTTTATGTCTTTCTCCACAGTAAAAATAGAAGAGAAATACTCATTAAGGACCTCGCCCATCTCCTGTGGCTCCACACAGGGATGTCCAGTTTGGTCTTTGAAGGGCCTTTTACTCTCCCTAGTTACTCTTACCCTTAATATAAAATTTATTTGGATTCTCCTTAATCTTCTCTGCCAAAGCTATCTCATGCCCCCTTTTTGCTTTCTGATTTTGTTCTGAGTTATACAGCACAGAAGCAGGCTCTTCAGCCTATCTAGACCCTGCCAGCCTGTTTTTCTGCCTAGTTCCATCTACCTGCACCCAGACCATAGCCCTCCATGCCTCCCTCATTCATGTAGCTATCTAGACTTCTCTTAAATGTTACAATTGAACCTGCATCCACCACTTCCACTGGCAGCTCATTCCACACTCGCACCACCCTCTGAGTGAAGTGATTCCCCCTCACGTTCCCCTTAAATATTTCACCTTTCACCCTAAACCTATTACCTCTAGTTCTAGTCTCACCCAACCTGAAGGGAAAAAGCCTGCATGCACTCACCCTATCTATACTCCTCATAATTTTTTATACTTCTATAAAACCTCCCCTCATTCTCCTGCACTCCAGGGAATAAAGTCCTAACCAATTCAACCTTACCCTATAACTCAGGTCCTCAAGGCCCAGCAACATCTGTGTAAATTTTCTCTGCACTCTTTCAAGCTTATTGATATCTTTCCTGTAGGTAGGTGACCAGAACTGCACACAATACTCTAAATTTGGCCTCACCAACATCTTATACATCTTATACAACATAACATCCCAACTCCTGTACTCAATGCCCTGATCTATGAAGGCCAATGTGCCACAAGCTCTCTTTACGACCCTATCTACCTGCGATGCCACTTTCAAGAAATTATGGATCTGTATTCCCAGGTCCACTACGCCCCCAATCTTGGTGTCATCTGCAAATTTGCTGATCCAGTTTACCACATAATCATCTAAATCATTAATATAGGTGATAAATAACAACAGACCCAGCACCAATCCCTGCAACATACCACTAGTCACAGGCCTCCAGTCAGAGAGACTGGATGAGTCCAACCATCTACTACCACTCTCTGGCTTCTCCCGCTAAGCCAACATTGAATTCAATTGTCTCCTCCCCTCTGTTCCTCTGCCTGCTGGAACTGCAAAAAAAACACGTCCCAACTGAAAAACATGTATACTCCTTGAGTACACTCCTGCAACCCCTATACTCCTCCTGTGATTCACTTGATCCCAGCTGCCTGTATCTGACCCATGCCTCCTTTTTTCTGACCAGAACCCCAATATCCCTCATCATCCAGGGTTCCCTACTCCTGCCAGCCTTGCCCTTCACTCTAACAAGAACATGCAGATCTGAACTCTCAATATCTCACTTTTAAAAGCCTCCCACTTGCCAGATGTCCTTTTACCTGCAAACAACCTACTCCAATCAACTTTTGTAAGTTCCTGTCTAATACTGTCACAATTTGCCTTACCCCAATTTAGAAATTTAACTTGTGGGCTAGGTCTGTCCCTTTCTATGTCTAATTTAAAACTAATAGAACTATGGTCACTGGTCCCAAAGTGCTCCCCCACTGACACCTCAGTCACTTCTCCTGCCCCATTTCCCAAGAGTAGATCAAGCTTTACCCTCTCCCTGGTAAGGTCTTCAATATATTGCATGAGGAAACTTTCCTGAACACACCTAATACATTCCACCCCATCAAATCCCTTTGACCTATGGCAGTCCCAGTCTATATTAGGAAAGTTAAAATCCCCTACTATGATAACCCTATTATTCTTGCAACTTTCTGCAACCTTCCTGTGTATTTGTTCTTCTAATTCCCATTGACTATTACGGAGCCTGTAGTACAATCCCAATAAGGTGACCATCCACTTCTTATTTCTCAGCTCCACCCATAAAGCCTCATTTCATCTCGCACTACTGCCATGACGTTCTTAATCAGAAATGCAACACCCCGTCCTCTCTTTCCTCCACCTCTATCCCACCTATAGCACCTGTACCCCGGAGCATTTGGCTGTCAGTCCTGTCCCTCCCTTAGCTATGTTTCTGTAATGGCTATAATATCCCAGTCCCACTAGCTGTGGGGAATCACGAGACGAGGCACTCACCACAGTATTCCCAGCCTCTGACTTATTCCTGTAGACACAATATTTTAGCGATCGTGAGCCTCAGGATATTTCTAGTTAGAGATTCAATAATGGTAATGCAATTCAATGTCATGTAGCATTGTTAAACTCTCTTTTTTGAGATGGTCTTTGCCTGGATATGCTCCAGTGTATGATGTTAATGTTACTTTCTGTCTATGTATTCCTCTTTCTACCTATTACTGAATATGTCCTAGTTTTGCAGCATATTGACAAGAGCTATTTCATTGACTGAAACATTGCAAATGGAACAGAAAACAGTGCAACTGTGCAATCCCTGTTTCTAAAATTATGAAAAGGGAAAGATTATTGATGATGTAACTGAGACTTGGTCCTGGGACACTTCCCAAGGTATTGGTGCAGCACTGTCATGGCACTTAGATGATTGACTTCCTACCTACTTCCTTTGTGCAAGGTATAGCTCCAGCTATTGCAGAGATTTCTCCTTGATTCTCAGTGGCTTTAGTTTTACCAGGCTTCTTGATGCCGCACTTAAATAACTCCTGTCTTGATATCAAGGGCCGTCACTCTAATCTCACTACTGGAATTCACCTCTTCTGTTTATGTTTGGACCCAGTCTACGGAGAGGCATTAGGCTAAGTGGTTCTGGTGAAATCCAAGCATCAGTGAGCTGGAGGTTAATTTTGTTCTGTGCCTCTAGGGCAGGCACGGTAGTGTAGCAGTTAGCGTAACGCTATTACAGCACCAGTGACCCAGGTTCAATTCCTGCTGCTGTCTGTAAGGAGTTTGTATGTTCTCCCTGTTTCTGCATGGGTTTCCTCTGGGTGCTCCGGTTTCCTCCCACATTCCAAAGATGTACAGGTTAGGAAGTTGTGGGCATGCTATGTTGGCGCCGGAAGCGTGGCGACACTTGCAGGCTGCCCCCAGAACACCCTACGCAAAAGATGCATTTCACTGTGTGTTTCGGTGTACATGTGACTAATTAAGATATCTTGCAAAATTGAGAAGCCTCTGAAGGGATAGCATTCAGCTGTTTGACATTTTCCTTGCTCTTTATGATTTATACTTGTGGAACACTGCTGGTCTTGGAGCTTCTATCTTTAATGCCTTTTTTTTATGTATCAGCTGTAAGTGCTGCATTACTATTGTGACAGTGCTTCAACTAGTCATTTGCTGTGTCTGGAAAATGAAGAACATCATATTAGAGCAAGTTCCAATGTTTCTTTGTCTGTAGGGAGATGTGAGCAGTAGGAGTATCTGGCATTCTAGAAGGAGATTGAGTGTCTTCGGAAAATCAACCACTTACACATAATAGGACTAAAAACTCTCTGCTATGTGTGCAGTTCAGAAACCACACAGTTGTTCTACTTCTAAAGCACAACTCTTGGCAAAATGATTAATATTTTTCTTCTGGCAAAATGTTACTAAACATTTGGAGTTGAAAAATTGGAGATCCTATGATTCCTGGACCAAACTGTGCAATCAGCTAATTCATTTCCATGTAGACTTTACCAGCTAGCTTCTTTGTTTAAACAATAATCTTAAATCTGTTCACTCTTCATACTTGGATTTGCATTTCTGCCAAAGCATGACTTTAAGTTTCAAGATCAGCTGTCAGCTTCCTTTATCCTGCCTTACCCATCAAGCGTTTCTGTCGAACAAGTGGTCCTTTGGGAAGTGTGGTTTATAGCAGCAACGAATGCAGTGAACTCAAAGCATGGAATCATGGATCAATTATACCACAATTTACTCTTCTAGTACCACAGACAAACCCACTTCTCTAGTCAAGATCATGCCTCAATGTTCTTGTCAGTCCATTCTTCCATGTTTGCTGCTTTGTACCACTACTTGAATTAACTTGGTTGTTCCTTAGGGTAGGAAATCATTCAGGAAGCAGGAGAGGGTAATTCAATTAGGTAGGAGACTCAAGAAATTTTGCAGATGCTGGAATCTGGAGCAATAGACAAGAAGTGCTGGAGGAACTCAGCAGGTCAGGCAGCATCTAAGGAGGGAAATAAACAGTCAATGTTTCGGGCCAAGACCCTTCATTAGGACTGGAAAGGAAGAGGGCAGAAGCCAGAATAAGAAGGTGGGGGGGAGGGTGAGGAGCACAGGCAGGAAGGTGATAGGTGAGTTCAGGTGAGAGGGGTAAGGTAGGTAGGTGGGGGAGGGGGGGAAGATGTAATAAACTGAGAGGTGATAGGTAGAAGAGGCAAAGGGCTGAAGAAGAAGGAATCCAGTAGGAGAGGGCAGTGGACCATGGAATAAAGGATGGAGGGGAGGGGAGGTCATCAAGGCAGCATTTAGCAGGAATGTGATGAGGTGGCACATGTTATAATCAGCCTTAGAGATCCCTTTCACCTCAACTCATTGAAATGCAATGACAATGTCTGGAAAAGATCAGTTAATCCATCGAGTATGCCCCATACCATGATGGCCAGATCATCATGTTTAAACACTGCCATTCTCCCAGCCTCCAGAGCCACGTAATCCCTGGGAAAAGCAAAAAGAAAACAAAGAGAAAAGCCAAAGTTCAGTAAGGCAAAACCCACTCTGCTGATTTCTCCCTGACTTCCTCAAAAACAGACTGAGTGATCTTACATTAAACATAAAGCTTCTGTTCTTCTAGATAATGCTGTCATCAAAACTGATCCTGCTTCCTTTCCAAAGGGAGAATAACAGGTTCAAAAAACAGGTGCCTCATTTACTTTTGGGGCTTCTTTTTGAATTTGCTTCACGTTACTCAGGCACACTTCCCAGCCAGAGAGCTGGGAAACTTAAGGAAGTCTGCATTTCCCAGTGAACACCTGCAAGGAGTCCTTCAGTGTGGATCAGGTGCTGTGGGATTAGCTTGTAGCTGAAGCAGTAGGTTGGGCATCAGCCTATGCCTGGGTGTCCTGAGACTCTACCCAGTTAAGCAGTTAACAGCCAACAGATCCAAGTCAACATGTCAGCTTTTCAGCAGAAGGTTTGATCAGTTTTGACCAGTGCCCTAAAGCTTGGCCAAAGAAGTTAATTTTAGTGAGCATCTGAAAGGAGAAAGAGGTATTGGTGTATTATTGTCACGTATACCAAGATATAGTAAAAAGCTATTATTTTGCATGCCATCCAAACAGATCAAGCCATACATAATTACATCAAAGTAGTAAAAAGAAAACAGAATGCAGAATATAGTGTTGCAGTTACAGAGAAAGTGCAGTGCAGGTTGACAAATTAAGTGCAAGGGCCACGATGAGGAAGATTGGGATATCAACAGTTCAAGAGTTCATCTTTTAGCATATGAGAAGTCCATTCAAGAGTCTGATAACAGTGGGTTAGAAGCTGCCCATGAGTCTACTGGTTCGTGCTCTTGTGCTTTTGTATCTTCTGCCCAACGAGAGAGGGAAGAAGAGAGAATGACTGGGGTGGGAGAGATCCTTGATTATGTTAGCTGCTTTCCCGAAGCAGCAGGAAGTGTTGACGGAGTCAATGGTTTGCATGATGGACTGGGCCATGTTTATATCTCTCTGCATTTTCTAGCAGTCTTGGGCACAGCAGTTGCCATACCAAGGTGTGATACACCTGGATAGGATGCTTTCTATGGTGCATCTGTAAAAATTGGTAAGAGTCATTGGGGACATGCCAGATTTCCTTAGTCTTCTGAGGAAGTAGATGCATTGGTGTGCTTTTTTGACCATAGCATCCACGTAGCTGAACCAAGACAAATTGTTGGTTATAATTTCACCTATGAATTTGAAGCTCTCAACCATCTCCACCTCAGCACCATTGATATAGACAGTGAAAGCATGGGTGGAATATTGGAGAAAATACATAGAATTTATCATTGCTCTGCCTGACAGTGGTTTGGAACAAGTTTGGGGGTTCTAAGACAAACCCCTCCCTGTTGCTTGATATTGTTGGAGGTGAATGAAGCTTCTATCCCAACCAGGCACCAAGAAACTTGTGGAGAAGGTCAGGTGCTGAAAAACCTCAGCTGTGGTCTGACTGAAGTTATCAGGAAAATGTGCCAGAATTGCCGTGAATTTCGACTTATCCTATGTGTAACCCTGCTTGGATTTTTGGTAGGTTTCACATTGTTTTTAAATAACAAGGAGGCCTGGAATAGGAAGTAAAGGTAAGGATTTTAAAAAGGGGACCTAATCTAAGAGAGTGCGCATTAATGGAAACCTTTCAAATTTGAAAGGAGTTAAGAATGAGGTTCCACCATGGATCATCCTTGTCTTTTCCATAAATAATGTACATTAGCATGTGTCATGCATTGCCAAACACACTATTAGACCAAGACTGAACAATTCTTCCACTAAGGGACAATTCTATGAAACCTGATATATTGCTTTATGGCCGGGGGTTTCATTTCTATGCATTATTGAGGTCAATTAGAGATTAATGGATTTTAAGCACATCTTGAGGTTAATTAGAGATCAGAAGAAATGTCTGGTTTACTGTCATCAAATGTCATACTTCTTTTAACTGATGTGACGCAGAAATTTTAATGCCTGCTATCTGAGATGTGACATTTGTACTGGAATATGTATAAACATAATAACTTGGAATAAAAGCATCTCCCAAGAATTTTGGGCACTTGAACCATTAGCTGGTGATTGTGCTTTAGTGTTAACAAATGTAAAATAGTTGTTGGCAGCAACGAATGAAAGGGGCTGGGTATTTATTAAATGGAATATTGTATACAGGCTGACCTGGAAATTGGGGGTAACAATAGGTAAATCTCTGAACCCATTAGTGTTCCATTTAGAAAGAATAGTTTCCTTTTCAGAGGGATAGAGGAGAAAGGGAAGGCATTGTAATTTTGCTGCATCAGATCAGAAACCTGCTTGAACACAAGGACATCGAAAGGGAAGAGGCCATTCAGCTTCACAGGCCTGTTTAAACTTTCATTACGGTCAAGGCTGATCTGTGGACTGAATCTTTATAACCTGACCTCCACCTGTAAAATCAGTCATCTATCAGCCCCAGTCTTAAAATCAACAATTGACCTGACAAGTGTCAGTAGCACAGGAATGTTCTGATTTTTTTTACTCTGCATGTAGAAGCCTCCCTAACATCACTGCATAAATACCTGACTATACTTTCTATGCAAATCCCCAGTTTAGGACTCTTCAATGTGCAGAAATAGTTTATCATAACCTACTTTATCACAAAATATTTTGAAAATATTGATCAAATTAACCTAAATTCAGGGAAATAAAATATTACTTTCAATAATTTAACCCTTAGAAGGCATGTGCAATTCTAAATAACCATATACTGCACTCCCTCTAAGGTCTCCTTCCTCTGAAGTATTGCTTGTGTAGCATAACTACTGCCCTCTTGTGCCCCAGATATTCTCCAGGGAAAAATGCACTATCTATAGTAGTCTGGCCTATATCTGATGCCAACCCTACCAATGTGACTCTTTACTGAGCTCCACAATGGCAGAGTAAGCCATTCAACATAGAGGGCAACTAGAGTTGGGCAATGAATGCTGACTTTGCCCACATCCCATTAACAAATAAATTAAATGTAAGATTTATAGGTGTAAAAACAAGCTTTCATAACCCTGTTTGATTATTTTTATGTACAATATATGTAAATGAATTTGCACTGTTATGAAGTTCTAAATTGAAAATATCTTGTTTGCCAGTGTTGAAATCTATTTTCCACAGTCTTGCCCATTCCCAATCTATTGGCATGTCTTCGTGAAGTTCTACTTCCATCTACCCTGCATGTAGTGCCATTTATCATTGTGTTGTTGGCAGTCTTAGTATGTGCTCTCTATCCCTACATTGGTCATTAATAAATACAGTCCAAGCACAAATGCCTGTGGGACATCACTGGTCACAAATTGCCAACTCAAATACCTTCCCATTATCTCTACTACTTCCTGCTGCTCAGACAATTTCCTAACCAATAATTTGTCTTTAATTCTATAAGTTTCAGCTTTAGTTAATTGGCCCTTGGGAGGGAGGGTGTAAACTGGCTCTGCATCATGTTTATTTCTGTTTTTAACATCACCCATTGATCTGTTGTTTTAGTCATCAACAGGATCTGCAAATCATCTAGAAACTTTGTATAATTTTGGGTGTTACTCTCTGTCAAATGCAAGGTGGATCTTAATCATATTATGATTGCTATTAAGTCAATGTTCAATCATTATTAGAGTATTAACTAATTAACTTAGACAAATGATGTTATTGGTGTTGAGACAATTTGGAGTGGGGCAACTAAGATGATTCCAAGTATTGAGTTTAATCTATCATATCCCTTTCTGGACCTCTTATGTTCTCTCACAATTACCTTTTTTTTTTGTTATCAACAAATTTAGCAATCATATCTTTGGTGCCTTCACCCAAGTCTTTTATATCAATTGTAAAAAGCTGAGATCCCAGCATCAACTCTTTTGGCACACCACATGACTCATTACATCTTGCCAATTAGTAAAAGACCCTTTTATGCCTATTCTCTTATTTCCTGTTACCAGCAAAACTTCTATCTATACCAATATGTTACCTCCTACACAATCAGTTTTGTTTTCCTCAATGACCTTTAGAGTCACAGAGTTATTGGTATAGGTATTGTTTATTATTGTCACTTGTACCAAGGTACAGTGAAAAACTTGTCTTGCGTACCATTTGTACAGATCAATTCATTACACAGTGCATTGAGGGTAGTTCAGGGTAAAATCAATAACTATACAGAGTAAAGTGTCACAGCTACAGGGAAGTGCATTGCAGATAGACAGTGATGTGCAAGGTCAAACAAGGTAGATTGTGAGGTCAAGAGTCCATCTCATTGTATGAGGGAACTGTTCAATAGTCTTATCACCATGGGATAGAAGCTGTCCTTGTGCCTGGTGGTATGTGCCCTCAGGCTCCTGTATCTTCTACCTGATGGGAGAGGAGAGAAGAGAGAATGACCCAGGTGGGTGGGGTCTTTGATTAGGCTGACTGGTTCACCAAGGCAGTGCGAGGTATAGACAGAAGAGTAATGCAGCATGAAAACAGGTCCTTTGGCCCAATTCATCCATGCCGAACATGGTGCCCAATGAACTAGTCCCATTTGCCTGCATTTGGCCCATATCCCTCTAAACCATTCCTATACATGTACTTATCAAATGTCTTTCAAATGTTGTTATTGTACCTGCCTGAATCATGTTCTCTGACAACTCATTCCATATACGCACTGCCCTCTGTGTGAAGAAGTTGCCCCTCAGGTCCCTATTAAATCTTTCATCTCGTTTTTAGTTGCCCTTCACTGGGAAAAAGACTATCTGTGTTCACCCTACCTATACCCCTCATGATGTTATACACCTCTGTAAGGTCACCCCTCAATCTCCTACATTCCAAGGAGTCAAGTCCTAGCCTACCCAAACCTCTCCATATAATTCAGGCCCTTGAGCCATGGTAGTGTCTTATGACATGCCTTCTAGAAATTTGACTCATTTCCTCATTATCAACAACTCGCTTCTTCAAAGTACTCCACAAAATCAGTCAAAGTTGAGGATAGGTTGAGAGAGTTGAGCCTCTATCCTCCAGAGTTTAGAATATTGAGAGGTAATCTCTTTGAAATGTACAAAATTCTTAGAGGGCTCAACAAGGTAAACACGGAGAGAAGGTATCCCAGGCTAAGGAGTCTAAAACTAGGAAATATAGTCACAAAATAAGGTGTAGACTATTTAGGACTGAAATGAGGAGAATTTCTTCACTCAGAGAGTGGTAAATCTTTGGAATTCTCTACCCTGGGATGCAGATGCTGTGGAGGCTCATTCATTGAATTCATTCAAACAGAGGTCAATAGATTTCTGGATATTTAAGGAATCAGGGGATATGAAGAGAGGGCAGGCAAATAGTGTGTGAGGTAAAAGATCAGCCATGATCTTGCGGAATGGAAGAACTGGCTGAAGAGGCCAAATTGCTGACTCCTGCTCCTGTTTATTATGTTCTTTTGTTCTTTCTTTCATTGGAGAAGAGGAAACACAGAGGTGATCCTATTAAAATTTTCCACTTTTTTGAAAAATATAAATTGGTGGAGGAAAACAAGTTGTTCTGGTGAAGGATAAAAATTTGTTGAAGGCATATGAAAAGTGTTTTGAGTGGAATAATTGAGTAGGTCCTGCTCTTTTCAATCTGGCACATCAGGCTCCATTTACCATGTTTAGTGGCAGACATCACGACTCAGCACTTACCGGGAGCTTTTCTATGAAGAGCTACCAGATGTGACTACATTAAGAGAGGCTTGATTTAATAGGAGTCTTACCATGTGTCCATGTGCCCTCCATCAAGCCATTGAGGATACATCAATCAGACAAAAGGCCCGAAGTTTCAATCTCACCTGTTAATGGATCTAACCGCTCTCTCCGCTTTTGTGTAAGTGCACAGAAGCCTCTATTTTCTCTTCAAAAATTGGTCAAATAGGCAAATTACATTATCCAATGTTAGCTGGAACAGAGCTAGGGCATTTTTAATCTAGGCTTATCCACAAACTATTGCATTCTCTCCATTCCTCCCCATCATAATCTGCTCCTTCTCCAATATTGTCACCTCAAAAGAAATCAACCAAGTCAGACAGGTTCACTTCACTACCACTACTATAGAATTTGCAGAAGAATCAGAGTCAATCTGGTATATTATCACTGACATATTTCGTGAAATGTGTTGTTTTGTGGCAGTAACACAGTGCAAGACATAAAAATTACTATAAGCTACAAAAACAAATAAGTAGTGCAAAAATTGAATAACGAGGGTTCATGGACCATTCAGAAATCTGATGGCGGAGGGGAAGAAGCTGTTCCTGAAATGTTGGGTGTGGTTGCCTGTGCCATACATCATCAGCATTGTTCTTTATTTGACCTATAGTACAAATGGAGTGAAGCTCATCACAATTTTATACATTTCTGTTTGTATGCAATACAAATTAGGAGCAAGAGAAGACCATTTGGCCCCTCAAACCTGCTCAGCCATTCAATACAGCTTTGGCTGATCTAACCTTTGGTCTTTACTCCATTGTTCTGTCTGATCCTCACCGTTATTTGACTCTCTTTAGTCCACAGCATCTGCCCCTCAGGGTCCTCTAGGTCAATCAAGCTAACCAATAGCTGGCAGCCACTGCCTTTTAACTGTGGATGGCTCAGCATGTCTCAGACGTCCAAGGGTGTATAATGATAGATAGAAGTCTGAGCTAAGCTAGGGATGAGTTCCCGTCATGCTCGCCTTCCTGCTACGCCACTGGACTTATCACTGACCAGGGGTTAAAGCACTAATGTGCTGGAGAGATGGTCTGTATATAATCCACATCCAGCTATCAGCTTCACACACCAGAGAGGTCCGGTGTGTGAACAATGGCCCTGGGCTTTTTTTAATGATTTTTAATGACTTTTTCATAAATTTGTTTTTTTGGGTTTTTTTACATCGTTTTGAATAGTTTTTAAATGTTTCTGAATAGTTTTAAATCTCTTGACAATAGGAATCATTTTAAAACAGTTAAATAGCCTTTGGTAGCCAGTTGAAGTTGGGACCTTGGGATAGGCTTCCTAAGGCCTTCTCCTCCCTCTGCCTCTCCAGACCCCTGTCAGGTGAAGGTTAAATTAATTCGTCCCTCTCTGTCAGGAAAAGGTGAGTTTGGCAGCAGACTGGGCCCAAGAAGATTTGGCCTTCCCTGTTTCATTGAGATTGCTTCTTATCAACCCTGGCTTTAACTCAAGGCTGAGGTCATTTGTGGGTTGGTGGGGGACTGGTGGGTGAGGAGAAAACCATCCTAGCTCAGCGTTGTGGAACTCAGGAAGTTTTCATCCCAGAGCCTCATCTGCTGAGGTCTGGTTAGGTTTATGCCCTGAACCAGTGGCAGGCAGGATGCTGGAGGGAGTAGAATGTCAGGGCCTCCATCTATCCTTCAATGAAAAATGGGTAAAAACACCATGGTTTTGATGGGGAGGGCTCAATAAAGCAACTTAATGTAATAATAGTCCATGTTGTACAACGAAGGATCCCCAACTGCTGATAAAAATGGTGGTGCAGTAGTCTCCACTCATATCCCAAAGACATGCTGGTAAATTAATTAGTTACTGTCATCTTCTCCTGGCTTAGGTAAGTGGAATCAGAGGAATTTATGGGCGTCTGGAAATAACATAGAACAGTACAGCACAGGAACCGGCCCTTCAGCCCATGACATTGTGCTGAACTAATTAAGCTAATGATGCCTAATTACACTAATCCCGTTTGCCTGCACGTGATCCATCTCCCTCCATTCTCTGCATATTCATGTGCCTATCTCAGAGCCTCTTGAATGCCTTTATCATACCTGCCTCCACCGCTAGCCCTGGCAGTGTATTCCAGGCACCCACCACTCTCTGTGTAAAACAAAACTTGCCCCGGACACCTTTCCCCTCTCACTGAATAAGTTGCAGGGCTACAGAAGAATAAGGAGAGGGGAAGTGGGACTGCTGGGAACTGCCATGAACCAAATGGACCTCCTCATCATAGTATGTAAGTGCAAAACAGTTGTGGGTCACTGAAGAGGAAAGGAACAACATAAAAAGAAAACAGAGACCATAAAAAGACTAGCACAGATCCTAGTGAATAAGATACAAATAGTGAAGCAGATGATTAGAGCTACAAAGAGAGGAAATCTAAAAAGAAACTTTCAAGATAATTTTTTTTACCATCTTAGGAAAAAGATCACCAGGAGCAATATGGTTTCCTTAAAAATGTAATATTGATGTGTAATTAAAAATAGGGAAAGAACAGGCATTTTGAATTGTTGTTTCCATTCAAAGAAGATGATTATATTCCAGATATCCCAAGGAAATTAATGTTGTATCAGGGACAAAATAACAGTAATTAAGAAGACAATAGCACCAAGGGAGGAACAAATCCCCAAAACAAATTATTTCCATTCCAGGAATTTAGGAAAGGGAATTAAAAATATTGTAGATACTCTATCAAAAACTTGCAATTTTTTTGGATACACAAACCATCCCTTGGATTGGAATATTGCCCATGCTACATCAAACTTTAAGAATGCTGATACCAGCTAATCACTTAACTGTCTCAGCAGATTGAAAACCTGCTATTGTTCTAAGAGAGATGATGTGGATCTGTAAAGGATAGGTCACATCTAATGAGCATGGTTGAAATTTTCAGGAGGTGATTGACAAAATACACAAGAGATTATTAGTTAGCATTTATGGAATTGATTGAGCTAGTTCAGAAATTGGTTGAAGAGCAGGGGACAAAGCATAGGGATAATGGGAAAGTACTGAAATTAGCAGGATATCACACAATGATGTGCCACAAAGACCTAGATTGGGGCCATACCCTTTCACAGAATCTGTTAATGATGTAGATGATGGGAATTTATAAAAAAAGGGAGATGATAAGATAGAAAGCAACAAAGATAAGATAGTAAATAGTGTGGATGGAACCTTTAAATTATAGTGGTGTTCATTCATTATGCAAATGAGAATAACTGTAGCATATGGGTTTCAATGCAGGCAAATGTGGGACCATCTACTTTGGTGTAAAAAGACAGAAGTCTTTGCTGGAAGGTGAAATGCCAGAAAAGGTGAAGGTCCAAAGTGTCTTGGATATACAGAGGGACGGACACATAAAATAATCAAACTCAGCAGATGGCTATTAACAGACAAAGTAGTGTATTTAGCGGGTGAAGGGGAGGGAGTAGAAAGTTAAGATGATAAATTAAATTGAACAAAGATAAGATGAGGCTCTAGTGGAGCATAAAATCCAGCATGGACTGGGTATGCTATGAAAACTTTACTTATAGACAAGGCTCTCAGCTTCATTATAATATTTAAGTGAACATTAACTTTTCATGTGGTGGTTTGCTTCTGTTGAACCTGGATGTGACTGGGTTGCAGACATGTTGGGCTCCTGTTTGAGATCTCCAACAAGGCATTGATGTAAACACTAAGTTCAGACATGGCAAAGTTATTCCCACCCCAGTGATCCACACAAACATCTGGGGACTGGTGTCTAAATTGGGAGAGCAGTCCCAGAGACTAATCAAACTACAGCCTGACATAATCGCGCTCTCAAAATCAGAGCTTATGTGGCAGACTCATCCATCACAATCCCTAGTATGTCCTATCTCACAAGCAGGACAGACCCACCAGAGGGGGTAACACAGACCCATACAGAGGGGGTATGTAGACAGGAAGGAGCAACCCTGAAAGTCCTCAGTAACCACATGGAGTCTCATGGCATCAGGTCAAATATGGACAAGGATTGATTGGGGTCTTGATTAGTGCCACTGTCTTCCCTCTGTGCTCCTCTTTGTTGAACAACACTTGGAACAAGCACTGTAAGTAGCAAAGACACAGAATAAGCTCCCGATGGGAAATTTCAGTGTCCACCACCAAGAATGTCCGAAGGACAGCTACCAGACTGGGGCTGCAGCAAGTTCGACATAGACACATAGCATCAACAAATCTGAAAACACTTGATCATGTGCTGAAGTTATAAAAGTGATGCCAATGAATGTTAAATCTGTTACATCTACTGCCTCTCTTGCTGGAATCAATCTCCTTTATTCAGAAAGATACTCTTGTGACTCAATTAATTCTTCTTCAGACTCAAAGGGCTAGAAACTGCTTGACATGACACATTTATAACAGAAATAAAACAAGTGCTAAAATGTCCAATGTAGCATGGAGCATACAACTAAGCAGTCTGTACAGAAGAAGCAGCCTGTGACACTTCGAAAGAGAGGGGATAAGTGGGGCTCAGGCCCCAGGCTTGAAATAAGTATGAGAGTCAGCTACATTTAAGGAAGTGCTATTTCCTTGCAGTTTGGCCATCTATTGGCAGAGGCACCACTGGAAGTTTCACCAAATACTTCTTGTTTACAAAAAACAATCCAAATGTGAAGCTAGGAGAAATAGGATGACAAAGATAATTGATAACTCATGTTTGACCCTTCCCAGTGGCACATGGACCAGTTCTAGCTCTGTGCTAGCTGCACACCCATTGTAAGATCGCTCCCAGAGTCGGGTAATGCCTGACAGCAACTCTGGATCAATTTGGCAATTCAGGGACAGACCCCATACCTGTCTTCTGGGCCTCGGCAAGTCCGTGGGAAAACTGGGTATTGTAGAATTCCACAAGAGCACAACCAGTGACTTTCAGCGGGACCGTGGTGAAATCATGACATCATAAGTTTTATTTTTATTTCTCCTTCTGTGGAGCCAAAGGATGTAGAAATGGTTCCATTAGGTTCTCAGCAGCTAGTGTAACATAACTGATGTGGACTTTGAGTTATACTCACTGCACTAGTAAGTTCTAACCAAAATATCTACAGGATCTAGAGCTTCAAAGCAAGGGTGTGTACTTTATTCTGTTCTACCAGCCTGCTTTCATCATACATACTCATGACGATGTTGTTACGTTCTGTAGTGCATGACTGATTTACGTGTTATACACTGCCCCGATCTGGGTTGCCTTTGGACCCCCACCCCAGCTATTTTACCCTAACCATCCCTCTGTCACCAGCCTTTAGAGTTTACCTGAGCATCTCAGTCAGACAAACCCCTTTGGAGATGCCACATATGGAACATGATATAAACATTATTTCCTAAGGTTAAGTACATAGATGACATGAAAATTGGTGGTGTTGTTAGCAGTGATACTGATCATTTGGTAAAGGGGGCTGAGCAATGGTGGATTGAATTTGATCCTCATAACAGTGAGGTGATACACTTTAGAGGACGAATAAGGGGAGGTCATAACGGAGGGCCTTAGGGAATATTGAAGAACCCTGATGAAGGGTCTCAACCCGAAACATCGACTGTTTATTTCCCTCCATCGATGCTGCCTGACCCACTGAGTTCCTCCAGCATTTTGTGTGTGTTGCTCCAGATTCCAGCATCTGCAGAATCTCTTGTGTGGACCTTGGTGTACAAGTCCAAAGATCCCTGATAGTGGTAGCACAGGTAGATAAGGTGGCAGAGAAGACATGTTGGATACTTGCCTTCATTAGACAAAAGCATATAATATAAAAGCAGGGAATGCTTTATGAAACATTGTTTAGGACTGTACTGTGTACAGTTCTGGTCACCACACAGAAGGATGTGATGGCACTGGAGAGGGTGCACAGGAGATTCAATGGGATGTTGCCTGGGATGGAGTGTTTCTGTTATGAGGAGGGACTGGATAGGTTGAGTTTGTTTTCCTTGGAGCAGAGAAGGCTGAGGAGGGATCTCTTAGATGTATACAAAATTATGAGAGACAGAGATAGGGTAGAAAGTAGGAAACACTTCCCCAGGGTAGACAGGTACTTGATGGTCAGCATGGACATGATGGACCGAAGACCTGTTTCTGTGCTGTATTACTCTATGAATCTATGTGGTTTGCATTGATTATTAAAAGGCCCAGTTTTGGGAAGAGCCTGGGCCTGCCGCTTCTGGCACAGCTCCCACTCCCTCATTAGTTTTGGTCTCAAAGCAGGCCCAAACACATCTCCATTCCTGTATTTTTTTGTGGGGATAATCTGCTATCAAGTGACTTATTGTATCCTCGTCCCCACTTTCACTTTCCTCCTCAAAACACAAGCTGCATCTTTGGCAAAATAAAAGTGGTTCACAAGAAGATATAAATGATCAAAAGCTTGGTCAAGGAGGTAGGTTTTATGGAACACTTTAAAGGAGCAGCCAGAAAGGTTCATAGAACATAGAACACTACAGCACAGTACAGGCCCGTCAGCCCACAATGTTGTGCCAACATTTTATCCTGCTCTAAGATCTATCTAAACCCTTCCCTCCCACATAGCCCTCCATTTCTCTATCATTCATGTGGCTATCTAAGAGTCTCTTAAATGTCCCTAATGTATCTGCCTCCACAACCTCTGCTGGCAGTGCGTTCCATGCGCCCACCACTCTCTCTGTATAAAGACTTACCTCCGACATCCCCTTTATACCTTCCTCCAATCATCTTAAAATTATGCCCCCTTGTGTTAGTCATTTTCGCCCTGGGAAAAAGTCTCTGACTGTCCACTAGATCTATGCCTTTTATCTTCTTGTACACCTCTATCAAGTCACCTCTCATCCTCCTTCTCTCCAAAGAGAAAATCCCTAGCTCGCTCAACCTATCATCATAAGACATGCTCTCCAGCCCAGACAGCATCCTGGTAAATTTCCTCTGCACCTTCTCCAAAGCTTCCACATCCTTCCTATAATGAGTGACCAGAACTGAACATAAAACTCCAAGTGTGGTCTAACCAGAGTTCTATAGAGCTGCAACATTACCTCATGGTTCTTGAACTCATTACCCTGACTAATGAAGGCCAACACACCATATGCCTTCTTAACAACCCTATCGACCTGCACAGCAACCTTGAGGGATCTATGGATGTAGACCCCAAGATCCCTCTGATCCTCCACACTGTTAGGAGTCCTGCCATTAATCTTGTATTCTACCTTCAAATTTGATCTTCCAAAGTGTGTCACTTCACACTTTTCCGGGTTGAACTCCATCTGCCACATCTCAGCCCAGCTCTGCATCCTATCAATGTCCTGTTGTAATCTACAGCAACCTTCTACACCATCCACAACACCACCAACCTTCGTGTCATCAATAAACTTACTAACCCACCCTTCAAGGAGGCAATTTCAGACTTAAAATCACAGAATCAGAGCCTAAGGGTCAGTGTCTCAGATAATGAGTCAGCCATTTCAGACAGAGATGTGGAGGAATTCATTTACTTAGAATTCTCTTTCTCAGACACCTGTGTAACTTCACTTCTTGGAATTGGATGATTTTTGGATACCAATGAAATCAAGGGATCTGAGAATCACGTGGAAAACTAAAGGAAAGATTAGCCATGATTTGAACAGCAAAGGAGGTTCAGGGGCTGATGTTGCCTACTCCTGCTAATATTCTGATGTTTCCTGAATCTCCTGAGGATACAAGTAGTTTGCAGATCCACTCCTATCACTATGCATAATTAAGTGACAACAGTGGAAGTGATTATTGAATAACAAGCATGTGGATATTCAAAGAAAATGAAAAATACTCAGTTTTGAGTTTGCAGGTTTAATGAAAAACAAATCAATTATTTGTGGTTCTCTTTCAGTGGCTAGCATTCACAAGCTGCCTGCAGCATCCGTCCTGACTGATATCAACTTCCCCATGAAAGGCAGGAAGGGAATGGTTGACTGGGCAAGAAACTCTGAAGACAAAATTATAATTCCAAAAGATATATTTATACCCTCGTCACCAGGTGAAGTTGTCGTTTCTGGAATTGTTTGCACTTCTTTGCACATATAATTATCAATGTACCTTATAGGTATAGGTGAGCTTGATAAAATGGCATACTATGAAGAGGGATGGTGCGGGAGTGGTTTTCCACTGTTTTTAATGTCATTGTCTCCAGTATATGCAATTTTGTTCCATGATTTTTGTGAATCCTAAGAAAGGCATTGCAAGGCCCTTCAGCACAAACCCAAACCCTTGCTGATATGAAATAATATTTAACAAAGCTGACAAATTCTGAAAATATATTCTAAATGAAGTTAGATGAACATATCCAGGAGAAAAGTTCTAAGGGCTATGGGGACGTGAAAGGACAGTGGGATCTTTTAGAAAGCCATTGAAAGAGTATGATGGGCTGAATGGCCTACTTGAATATTGAATGATCCTATGATTTCTTTATTTTTCAGATTTGGACGAATCTTCTGTTTTTGTACTTGGCACGATATTTTACAAAAACTTGGGACTTATTTTGCCCTCCCCAAGGTAAGACTCAGACTTTTGTTGTTTATCATTCTGAGTTGCCATTGTTTATACAGGTTTCCTTTGTGTTGGTTTTCCCTGTTTCTGCTGACTTACACTGAAAATGTCTGGGATGTCCTTTGATTTTAAACGATTAAACAAGGCATCTTAAATTTTACTTTAAGTGAATTCTTGTTATGCATTTAACTTAGGACAAGGCCATTAACCCAGACCAATAATTTAAGTAGTCTGCTTGTACAAACATTTCCCACAGATGTTATGAATTCCGTTACAAATGCGTCTATCCTTCCGCACTGTGACTTATTTAATTTATAGTGACCTTTGTATGATATTCTTTTATCGAGAGAGGTAGGGGGAAAAAGACGTCAGTGCAGGGTCCCCCTGTGGCCATACCTCTCAACAACAAGTATACCCCTTTGGATACTGCTGAGGGGGATGACCTATCTGGGCAAGGCAACAGCAGCCAGGCCAGTAGCACTGTGGTCGGCTCTGAGGCTCATAAGGGAAGGGCGAAGTCAGGCAGAGTGATAGTCATAGGGGACTCCATAATTAGCGGGACAGACAGGAGATTCTGTGGCTGCTGAAGAGACGCCAGGATGGTGTGTTGCCCCCCAGGTGTTAGGGTCCTTGATGTCTCAGAACGGTCGCAGAATGTTCTTAAGGGGGAGGATGAGCAGCCAGAGGTCATGGTACTAATAACATAGGCAAGAGGGGTGCAGAGGCCCTGCAAAATGAGTATAGGGAGTTAGGAAGGAGGCTGAAGAGCAGGACCTCTAAGGTCGTAATCTCCGGATTACTTACGGTGCCAGGAGCTAGTGAAGGAAAGAACAGGATGATAGCATAGACAAATGAGTAGCTGGGGAGATGGTGCCGGGGGTAGGGTTTCAAGTTCTTGGATCATTGGAACCTTTTCTGGGGAAGGAGTGACTTGTACAAGAGGGACAGGTTGCACCTGAACTGGAGGGGAACCAATATCCTGGCAGGGAGATTTGTTAATGCTTCTGGGGAAGATTTAAACTAGCTTCTCAGGGGGATGGGAACCGGAAAAACTGGTCAGTAAGTGAGGGAACGGGCAGGAGGGCTAATGTGAGGGAATGTAGTATTAGGCAGATTCCTGATAACAGATGTGATGGGACGAATGGTTTGAGGTGTTTGTACTTTAATGCTTGGAGTATTATGGGCAAGAGTGATGAACTGAGAGCATGGATCAGTACATGGAACCATGATGTTGTGGCCATTACAGAGACTTGGTTGAGGGAGGGACAGGAATGGGTGATCAATGTACCAGGGTTTCAAAGTTTTAGGAAGAATAGAGAGTAAGAGGGGGAGGAGTTGCGATATTAATTAGAGATATCAGCTGCACTCCGGGGATACATAATGGAGGGCTCGGATCCAGAGTCTATATGGGTAGAATTCAGGAATCGGAAGGGTGCAATCACTCTCTTGGGGGTGTACTATAGACCTCCCAATAGCTACCAGGACATTGAGGAATGGATATGCAAACAGATTAGGGAAATGTATAAAACTTACAGCGTTGTGGTCATGGGAGACTTCAACTTCCCTGATATAAATGGGACCTTTTTAGTGCAAGGGGGTGAGATGGGGCAGAATTTGTTAGGTGTATCCAGGAGGGGTTCCTAAATCAATATGTTGACAGTCCAACAAGGGGAGTGGCTATTCTGGACCTGGTGTTGGGTAATGAGCTTGGCCAGGTGACTCACCTATCAGTGGGTGAGCAACTGGGGAATGGTGACCACAGCTCATTAACTTTCAGGATAGCTATAGATAAGGATAGGTATGGGGCTAGCGGGAGGGTTTTAAATTGGAGCAGGGCTAATTATGAAGGCATAGGGCAGGAACTAGGTAGAGTAAACAGGGAACACCTTTTTGCTGGCAAATCCACGTCAAGCATATGGAAAGTGTTTAAGGATTAAATACACAGGGTACAGGATAGGTACGTCCCGATAAGAAGGAAGGACATGAATAGGAAAATAAGGGAACCTTGGATGTCCAGAGAAGTAATGAACTTAGTCAAGAAGAAAAAGGACAGGTATGCAGAACTTCGGAGGTTAGGACTACAGAGAAGCTAGAAATGAACTCAGGAAAGGAATTAGGAAAGCCAGGAGGAGCCATGAAAAGTCCTTAGCAAGTAGGATTAAGGAGAATCCAAAGGCATTCTAAAACTACATCAGGAATAAGAGGATAACGAGGGAAAGGGTAGGACCACTTAAGGATAAGAAGGGAATTTATGTTTGGATGCAGAGGATGTGGGAGAGGTTCTGAATGAGTATTTCTCTTCAGTATTTACCCAGGAAAGGGACATGCAGGATGCAGAAATTGGAACTGAGAGCGGAAACATGTTAGGGCATTTAGAGGTCAAGGAAGAAGTAGTGTTAGGTCTCCTAAACAGTATTACGGTGGATTAGTCCCCAGGGCCTGGTGGGATATACCCCAGGTCACTGAGGGAGGCGAGAAAGGAAATTGCTGGGGCCTTGACCAGCATCTTTGTGTCCTCTTTGACCAAGGGTGAGTCCTGGATGACTGGCGAGTGGCTAATGTTGTTCCTCTATTTAAGAAAGGAACAAGGGAAGATCTAGGGAACTATAGACTGGTGAGTCTCACGTCAGTTGTAGAGAAATTGCTGGAGAAAATTCTTCGAGGTAGGATATACGAGCATCTGGAATCCAATGGCTTGATTAGGGAAAACCAACATGGCTTTATGCGGGGCATGTCGTCTCTTACTAACCTGACTGAGTTTTTTGACAGGGTGATGAGAGAGATTGATGAAGGTAGAGCTGTGGATGTCATCTATATGGACTTCAGTAAGGCATTCGACAAGGTCCCACATGATCGGTTAATCAAGAACGTTTGAATGCATGGGGTCAGTGGAGAATTGGTTGTGTGGATCCAGAACTGGCTTGCCCATAGAAGACCAAGGGTGGTGATTGAAGGGACTTATTCGGGCTAGAGGCCTGTGAGTAGTGGTGTTCCACAGGAATCTGTGCTGGGATCTCTGCTGTTTGTGATGTACATAAATGACCTGGATGAGTATGTTGTTGGATGGGTTAGTAAGTTTGCAGACGATACCAAGATTGGTGGAATTGTGAATAGTGTGGAAGACTGGCGACGGATACAGCGTGATATAGATCAGCTGCAGATGTGGGCAGAGAAATGGCAGATGGAGTTCAACCCAGATAAACGTGAGGTGTTGCACCTTGGTGGGACTAATGTCAAGAGGCTGTACACTCTTAAGGGCAAGACCCTTAACAGTGTTAAAGAGCAGAGAGACCTTGGGGTGCGAGCCCATGACTCATTGAAAGTGGCTACACAGGTAGACAGGGTGGTTAAGAAGGCTTATGGAATGCTTGCATTTATGAATCGTTTATTGAGTATAGGAGTCAAGAAGTTATGATGCATCTGTATAGAACTCTGATTAGGCCTCATTTAGAGTATTGCGTGCAATTCTGGTCACCTCACTATAGGAAGGATGTCGAAGCTTTAGAGAGGGTGCAGAGGAGGTTTACTAGGATGCTGCCTGCAATTAGAGGGCATGTGCTATCAGGAGAGGCTGGACAAACTTGGGCTCTTTTCTCTGGAGCGGCGGAGGCTGAGGGGTGATCTGTTGGAAGTGTATAAAATTATGAGGGGCATAGATAGGGTGGACAAGCAATATCTTTTTCCCATTATTAATCCAGTACCAGAGGGCATGCATTTAAGGTGAGAGGGGGTAGGTTCAGAACAGACATGAGGGGTATGTTTTTTACTGAGGGAGTGGTGGATCCCTGGAATGCATTGCCTGACAGGGTGCTGGAGGCAAATTCATTGTGGGCTTTTAAGAGGGGCTTTGATGGGCACATGAATGAGAGGAAAATAGAGGGATATGGACATTCTGTAGGTAGGAGGGAATAGCTATGTTGGCACAACATTGTGGGCTGAATGGCCTGTTTTGTGCTGTACAGTTCTATGTTCTGTGTTCTTAACATTGGGAATACACAGCACAGATGCTGCCTAACCTGCTGGGTATTTCCTGCATTTTCTGTTTGTACTTCAGATTTCCAGCATCTGCTGTTTTTTGCTTTTGAATAGGTAGCAGTTATTTTCTTTGGAACAGAAGAGGATGGGTGGAAATTTAACTGAGAACCATAAAATTGTATGAGGCCTGGATGGAGTAAATTAATGTGCTTCCCTGCCCTTAACTGGGGGGTCAAAATGAGCAGGGGTTGGGCATAAATTTAAGTAAATGGTGCAGAACGATTAGGGGGAAATTGAGGGAAATATTTTCACCCAGAGTGTGGGTGGGGATCTGAAACACACTGCCTGAAAGAGTGATAGAGACCCTCATCACTTTGAAACTGTATTTGGATGTGGATTTAGAGATTCATGACCTGAAGGGCTATGGACCTAGTGTTTGAAGGTAGGATTAGGTTAGGTGAATCTTTCTTTACCGGAACAGGTGAAATGTGCTGAATGGCCTCTATTTGTGTTGTATATAACATTAAGAGAATCAACATAATCAGCAGATTTCAGATTGATTCTCTATTTATTCATTTTATAAGTTGAATCTCTAATTTGTCCCTATTGCTAATGTAGTTACTGTAATTATACAATATTGTTTAGGCAGATGCTCATTACTCCACATTGTTCAATTTATTATTCTCAATATTCTCTTGGTGTGGAAGGCCCCCTAATTACTCTGTTGTTACTCTAGTTATCCCCTGTTGTTTAGCTAGCTTTTTTAATTAACACATAATGTCTAGCCGGGTATTTTCATAATCCTTTAAGTTTGCGACACCAATTACTCATTTGTCTTTATATGGGTTGTTTAATTACCTCACAATATTGTGCAGATTGTTTTGGTCAGCTATTCAATTTTCTTCCAATTTTGGAGTAAATTTTCCATTGTCCCAAAGTTCCCAAGTGTCTTCCAGTGTATTCCAGTGGGTCCTGGGTGCAGACTTCCCTGAGAGCCCACCTTTCAGACTTAGCTTTGCCATTGTGACCTTGGCATGGAAAATTTGTCTCATTAGCTTTGTACAGCCACCGAACAACTTTGACATCTGATGAAAGATCATGGATCTAAGGTGTTTCTCTTTCCATAGACCTGCTGAGTTTTTCCTGCATTTTCTGTTCTTTATTTTTAAAATTCATTACATTTTAAAAAGTATATTTAAATGGCTGAAAAGGCAGATCTACACACTAAAATCAACCAATATCAGTAAAATTAACTTTATAAATAATAAATAGATATTTTCTTCCCTTTCTCTCTGCCCCCAGCTGATATCTCAGTGAGTGCTTGGTTTAACAAAGCAGAGGCTCAAGGGTGGATGTTCCATCCTGAGAGATGGATCTTCTGAAAGTTCATGCTGCTCGATTGAACTCTCTCAGCAATCAATCAGCCAAGAGGCAAGTGGCAGCAAAGGTGGCAGAGCACACATGCCACTGCTGATTTAGACCAACACCAGCTCTGGAAGCTAGGACTTCTACTTGCTGATGTCAGCAGGGAAGATTTGCCCCACTACCATAAAGATTTTGTATTGCTCGGGTGACTGCTTGCATTATAGTACTCCACTTCTGGGTGTTTTAATTACTCCATATTATGCAGGAGATTTCCCAATCCTTCAATCAGTCCAATTCACCAATGTTTATACTGAATTAAGATAAGATTTCTTTATTAGTCACATGTACATCAAAACACACAGTGAAATGCATCTTTTGCGTAAAGTGTTCTGGGGGCAGCCCACAAGTGTCGCCGTACTTCCGGCGCCAACATAGCATGCCCACAACTTCCTAACCCATATGTCTTTGGAATGTGGGAGGAAACCGGAGCACCCGGAGGAAACCCACACAGTCATGGAGAGAACGTACAAACTCCTTACAGACAGTGGCCGGAATTGAACCCGGGTCGCTGGCACTGTAATAGCATTACACTAACCGCTATACTACCACACCTGTTCCAGGCTTAGACTGGAATGGGCTCCTTGGAGCAAGAAAGGTTGAGAGTAGATTTGATAGTGTTGTGCAGGTCATGAGTGTTCAGGGTCAGAGAATTGAGAGAAGCTGTTCCTGTCAGTGGATGGTACAGGGGGGACAGGTTGATAGTCATTGGCAAAAGATATGGGGGGGGGTGGAATCTAAGCAAAGCCTTTTCTGCATGAAGTGCTGAAGATCTGGAACCCATTGCCTGTAGGGTTTGGTGGAAACAGTCAATCAAGGCTTTCAATGGAGAATTGGATAGGCCCTTGAGAGAGAGTAACTTGGAGGAGTTTGACAAAAGTGAACAGGACTGAGGAGAGAGGTCTTCTAGGAGCCAGCATAAACTTGATGGGCCCAATGGAACCCTCCAGTGCTGTAATAATTATGATTTTACAAAGTATTAGTTCCATGAAGTCTTGCATAAAGTTAAGAAGGCATCCTAATTACTCAGTCAGGAGTACACTGCCTGCTCAGTACTCTTTAGAGAAAGGCACTTTGCTAGCTGGTGGTTCAGGTAGGTACTCTGATTACTTGTATTCTTCCCGGAGCCTTTACACAAATTTATTGACAGCCTCACATACATGCTTGGGTTTTTATGATATTCCTGGCTCATTTAATTAGAGGAGGTAGCAGCAGTTTGAAGCTATTTGTATTAATGTAAAATAATAAACAAACTAATCCTTAAGTGATGAATATAATTGAATTTTAAGTGGTGATCATTAAGCACTCTTTCTGATACAATTAGATGAAGTTTAACTGTTTTTTGTGCAATGATGTCTCTTTCCCTAATTATTGATCATCTTTCAATAATACTCTGCTCAGAAGGCATCATCAGCAAGAAATATATTGACCAATTCACATGCAAATCTCTTTATATTGACTAATGCCTTTGATAAAACAGTGGGCACATGAATTTCTTATGATTAAACAAATGCTTTCTTTATTTCGACTGCACTGTATAATTCTATCTCAGTGCTTTTCCACATTGCAGTCAAATATTTCAGACGACATACAGTTCCCCCTTCCTTCCCCCACCTTCATGGTTTTGCTGTATTGTTCCATTGATTCTCTGGGGCTTTGAACACAGCTGGGCCCATCCATTAGAAACGGAACAATCTGGAAATAAACTGTAGGTTCTATTTTGATTCTAGGTTGATAAGTTGATGTTGTGCTTGCAGTCAATTCCACCAGGAAGGTCTGAATTATTCCTGCAAGCCCTTTGTTGAGGCCATGGTCTAATGTAAGGCACGTATGGCCAAAATTTAAAAAAATATCTTTTGAGTATTCAATGACGATTCGTTTCTTACCTTTATTATCATCACCTGTAAAGCTAGTTAATGTCCTGCATTACCTACTGATCACAGAAAGATTCTAGCAAACTAATAGATAATGTGTCAAGCCATGTGTCTGTGCCTCGGATGGTGGCAGACGCTCCCTGGCAATGCACCTATAAACCAAGACGCTGATCCTCAAGCTTCAGACTCTGGTATCCCAGGTAAAAAGTTGGGCCACAACAAAGGACATGCAGCCAGTACCTAAAAGGAGTGATCCAGAAATAAGAGCTTTAGAAATAGAGGCAGGTGTGGACTATTCAGTCCCTCATGCCTGCTGCACCATTCCATAAGGTCTTACTGAGCTCTTATGTCAGTGTCACCTCCCTGCACTAGCCAAACATCTCTGATTCCCTTAATAACCTTGTATGGTAAGAGTAACCTTTGGTCCTCTTCACCTTTAGTCCCAAACATTGCCAGGGAGTGTCACTGTATTCAGGTCTTTCCACTAGGAAACTCTGAGTCCTTTGCAACCCATCCCAATCCTTGACTACAACCAATTCTCCCAAAGTTTGTTAGGACAGGAGGGAACAACTTGGCAGGTTACAGATTAGTTAGAATTTAAGAGGAGGGTTAGTGAATCATTGGAATGAGACCTTTTGTAGTACTGGTGAATGACTCTGGAGCAATGCACTAAAAGCTGGAGGAACTCAGTGGGTCAGGCAGCATCTGTGAAGGTAAATAGACAATCGACATTTCGGGTTGAGACCCTTCATCTGAACTCTGAATGACTGTCTGATATGGAGACCCATATTACTGTTTCAGATGGTAACTACCAGCTCTGCATTTTCAGCATATGTTTTGTTTTATTTTCATCTGCTCAGTGAAAATGGTTTGTTTGCTTTTGAATAATGGCTTGTGAAGATCCACAAAGCATGAACTGTTCTCAACACCAGTCTCAGTTCTGCAAGCCTTCCAGTTTGCTACAGGAGCACCATTTCTCTTTGTCATTCACCCCTCCCCTCCCCCATTGCAGTTTAAGGTCATTTGTAACTGAGAATGTGATAGCTAGTGGTTACTTTGGGCTAATGGGAATTGCTTGTTCAACCAACTCAAGAGCAGCAGCTCTGCTCTGCATTTCTCTTCCTGCACATTAAGCACAGCTCCAGGCAACAATACTTCCCAGAAAGACTTCAGCAGGAACCAAAAGTAGTTTGAGATGCTTTGTCATGGGTGTTCTCTGAATTTTGCATTCTTACAGTGAGGAAGTGCACAGCTGGATTTTTTATATTCGTCCCTTACGCATAGACATCTAACTTGAAAAAAACTTTCACTGATCCAGTGCTTTTCAAGTGTCCAAGGGTACATTTCAGGCAATGATGTAGTATGACTCTATCACCCTATAACTTGCCTCTAGTGTGTAGATGAGTTGTAGTATCTGCAGGGCATTGATGGGAATGTGGGACGAATAAAATGGGTTACTAGGATTAGTGTAAAGATAAGATATCTTTATTAGTCACATGTACATTGAAACACACAGTGAAATGCATCTTTTGCATTTAATGTTCTGGGGGCAGCCCACAAGTGTCGCCACATTTCCAGCGCCAACATAGTATGCCCACAACTTCCTAACCCGAACATCTTTGGAATGTGGGAGGAAACCGGAGCACCCAGAGGAAACCCATGCAGATACCGGATAAACATACAAACTCCTTACAGACAGTGGCTGGAATTGAACCCGGGTCTCTGGCGCTGTAATAGCGTTACGCTAACTGCTACACTATCGTGCCTGCCAGCGTAGACTTGGTGGAATGAAGGGCCTGTTTTGTGCTTTATCTCTCTATGATTCGATGATTCCATGTAATTGTGGTCTGATATATAAACTGAGAAAACTGGAAATGCTCAGTGGATTAGGCAACATGTGGTAATGATCAGATAATCTAGTTTAATGATGCTGGTTAGGGAAAATATTGAGGCAGGATATATCTGCTCTTATTCAGATTAGGGGCATTGGATCTTTTATTTTTATTTAGAGAGAGCAAGACAGAAACTCAGATTAACACCTCCTGTGAAAGCCAGCACCTCAGATGGTGCACTCCCTCAGATGTGCTGACCTGAATTAAGAGAGGGGCTTGAACCCATGAGTTTCTAATCCTGGAGGCAAAAGTGCTGTCACCAAGCTATGAAGCTGCTTCAATTGTTATCTTATCCAGGATTGACACTAAACTCACATTATTCCATTGTATATTAATTGTAATGTGTATGGGAATTCATATTATAACTCTCTGTGATGTCAGGAAAGTAAGAAGTACTTAAGGTCAAGTAAGTCTGAAAGGAAGGACAGACAGGGCCAGGTTAATGAACACAGTGAGGTTGAATGGCTGAAATGTATCTATTTCAATGTGAGGAGTACTATGGGTAAGGCAGATGAATTTAGAGGCTGGATTAGTGCATGGAACTGCGATGTTGTGACCATTGCAGAAACTTGGTTGAAAGAAAGGCAGGACTGGCAAGTCAGCATTCCAGGGTTTAGGTGGCAGACTCTTAGATGGGGCAGAATTTGTTTGGTGTATCCTGATGGGTTTCTTAAAACAGTATGTAGATAGTCCAACCAGGGAAGGGACCATACTTGTGTTCCAAGATGACCTTGTATTGGCCAAGTGATCAGAAATTCAATGGGAGAGCATTTTGGGAATGGTGATCATAACTCCGTAAGTTTTAAGAGTTATGGATAAGGATAAGCCTGGACCTTGGGGGAAAGTGTTAAACTGGGGGAAGGCTAATCACAACAGTATTTGGCAGGAGCTGGGGAAAGTAGATTGGGGGCAGCTATTACTGGATAAATCCACATCTGACATGTGGAAGCCATTTAAGGGCCAGCTGGTTAGAGTTCAGGACCAGCATGTTCCTGTGAGGAAGAAAGACAAGGATGGTAAGGTTCAGGAACCTTGGGTGACAATATTTAAATTTAGTCAAAAAGGAAAAGGAAGCATATGTAATGTTTCGAAGACTGAAATTGGACAGAACCCTTGAGAAATAAAAAGGAAGCAGGAAAGAACTTAAACAGGGAATCAAGAGGACTAAAGGTGGTCATGAAATGTCTTTGGCGAGTAGGATTATGGAGAATCACAAGGCATTTTATAGATACATTAAAAGCAAAAGGGTAACTAGGTAGAGGGTAGGATCACTGAAAGACAAAGGAGGGAATGTATGTCCGGAGCCAGAGGAAGTGGGTGAGATACTAAATGAGTACTTCACATCAGTATTTAGGAGAAGGATAGTGAGATCATTGAGGGGTATGCTGATATTCTAGGACATGTTGATATCAAGAAGGAGGAGGTGTTGGGTCCTTTGAATAATATTAAGGTGCTTAAGTCTCCAGGACCCACTGGGATCTATCCCAGGTTATTGAGAGAGGTAAGGAGAAGGTTTCTGGGACCTTGTCAGTGATCTTTGATTCCTCTTTAGTCACAGGCGAGGTCCCAGGTAACTGGAGAATTGCCAATGTTGTTCCTTTGTTTAAGAAGGGAAATAGAGACAGACCAGGAAGTTACAGTTCAGTGAGCCTTACATAGTGGTAGGGAAATTATTGGAGAAGATTCTTAGGTTTAGGATCTACTCATACCTGGAAAAGCATAGATTGATTAGTAATAGTCAGCATGGCTTTGTGTGGAGGAGGTCATATTTTACAAACTTGATTGTGTTTTTTGAGGAGGTGATGAAGGAGATTGATGAGGGTAGGGCAGTGGATGTTGTATTTAGTAAAGTTTACGGATGCTGCAATTAGTAAATCTTTCGACAAGGTATCTCATGATTTTGACTGATCCAGAAGACTAAGGTATATGGGATACACAGTGACTTGGTAGATTGGATTCCAAATTGCCCATAGAAGATGGAGGGTAGTGGTGGAGGGGTGTAACTCTGACTGGAGTTCTATGACTAGTGGTGTCATGCAGGGATCAGTGCTGGAACCCCTGATGTATGTAAATTATTTGGACAAAAATGTAGATGGGCTGGATTAGTAAGTTTGCATACAACACAAAAATTGGCAGCATTTGGAATAGTGAGGAAGGTTGTCCAAGGATACAGCAGGACATGGATCAGTTGGAAATATGGAAGGAGAAATGACAGGTGGAGATTAATCTAGACAAGTGTGAGGTGTTGCACTTTGGAAGATCAAATGTAAAAGGAAAGCATGCAGTAAGTGGCAGGAGCATTGATATACAGAGGGATCTTGGGGTGCTAGTCTATTGCTCCCTGACAGTGGCAACACAAGTAGACATTGTAGTAAAGAAGGCCTATAGCATGCTTTCCTTTATTGGTTGGGATATTTGAGTACAAAAGTCAGGAAGTCATGTTGCAGTTGTATAAGACTTTGGTTAGGCCACATCTGGAGTATTTTATGCAGCTCTGGTTGCCATGTTACAGGAAGGATGTGGAGGCTTTGGAGAGGGTGCAGAAGAACTTCACCGGGATATTGCCTGGATTAGAGGCTATTAGCTATAACGAGAGTTTAGGCAAACTGCGATTGTTTACTCTGACGCATCAGAGGCTGAGGGACGACCTGACAGAAGTATATAAAATTATGACTGGCATAGATAGGGTAGGTAGGTGCCTTTTTCCCAAAGTGGAAATGTCAAAAACAAGATGTGCAAGAGAGTGGTAGGTGCCTGAAACGTGCTGCCAGGGGAGGTGGTGGATGCGGATACGATATCAACATTTAAGGGGCATTTAGACAGGCAAGTGAACAGGAAGGGAATAGAGAGATGTAGGTCACGTGCAGGCAGACAGGATTAGTTTAACTTGGCATCATAATCAGCTGTGCTGATCTGTGCTGTATTGTTCTATGTTCTATATAAATGACATGGAGAGCTGTGAGAGCACATGTATCATCTATTCTACTTTCTCTATTTTGTGTATGTGTGCATATGTCATACATTTATGTCACATAATTACATACACCACCACTATGAATCTCAGATTGAAACAGGCTAGCTCGCCAAATTCTGGTCCACTCAAAACCTGCAGATCGGAAATAAAAACAGAAACTGCTGCAAATACTCAGCTGGCCAAGCAACTGGTCTGCACAGTTGTGGACTTTACAGAGTCTAGGAGCATTTTCTGTGTTCTTGCCAAACAGGGCAACAGTCTTCCTCTTCATATGTAGTCCCTTTGGATCAAGGAAGACTTACTCCCACTCCAGTTATGTCACAGTACATGGTCACTGGATGGACTGGGCTATGCAGAACAGTGACAGATGGCGGGATATTGAGGTTCCTGTACTGATAATGCAGAGCAAAGTTAGCATCAAGAAGCACTGATGAAAGCAGGTGTAGCAGGAAGAGAAGCTGGCTTCTTGGAGGCAGTGGAGAAGTTCCATTTAAGAATAGATAGAGAATTACCAAGTGAAAAGGCACCAAAGAAATGTCAGTGGTTGGTGAAACTGCACTTTTGAGACACTGAAAGGAATAGCCTTTTCATTGCCAGATTAAAGGCATGGTGGAGATTGAACTATGATGATTCAAACAATATTTTGAGAAAAAGGAAAGTAGTAACCACTGAGAAGATGTACTGAAGAAACAGTGTAAAGCACAATCATTTGAAGATTGGACAGCATTGGATGCTATGTGGAGAAAGATCCAAGTAGAATGGGAATGGATTCTGGGAACTGCCTGGGTTAATGGAAGTGGAGCCAGTGGCTGGGAGACCGACCATGACACGGGCCTTCATGCAAAAGCCATCTATTGGACCAACCTTTTGTTTATAATTTGATTGCAACTTTTTGCTTGGAATCTACCGAATGCATTAGTCACATTACTGGTTGTTTGTGTCCATCTTATTAACAACAGTTCAATGGACTAACTCTGATCAATGTCAGTCATATTTTTCTCACTGATTTTTCTTGCCAATTATACAGATGAAACATGTACACATTAGTGAATCTACTGTGTCCCTAAACTAGAAGGGATCTTCTTTCTGAACTCGAAATTTGTCTTTGGTTGTTGATGCTAAACGTGCTCCGGCAACCCGGATTCAATCCTGACCTCTGGCGCTGCCTGTGTGGAGTTTGCATGTTCTCCTTGTGTTCATGTGGGTTTCCTCAGGATAGTCTGGTTTCCTCCCACATCCCAAAGATGTGCATCTTGGGAGGTTAATTGCCCGTAGTGTATGGGTGAGTGGTAGGGAGACTCTGGGGGGAGTGGATGGGAATGTGGGGAAAGTCATGCAGTGGTTAACGTAACGCTATTACAGCACCAGCGACCCAGGTTCAATTCCTGCTGCTGTCTGTAAGGAGTTTGTACATTCTCCCCATGTCTGCGTGGGTTTCCTCTGGGTGCTCTGGTTTCCTCCCACATTCCAAAGACGTACAGGTTAGGAGCTGTGGGCATGCTATGTTGGCACTGGAAGAGTGGCGACACTTGCGGGCTGCCCCCAGCACATTCTCAGTAACGCAAAAAGATGCATTTCACTGTGTGTTTCGACGTACATGTGACTAATAAATAAATATCTATCTTATCTTAAAAAGCGGTTAATGTAGGGTTAGTATAAATGGGTGCTTGATGATTAGCTCACATTCAGTGTGCCGAAGGGCCTGTTTCCATGCTGTACAACTCTATGGCTCTAGTACTGAACCATCCTAGCAATTGCCAGTACACATTCAGTTCCCTTGAAATATGGAGCCAATTATTCACAGGTGTCTATAACTCATCCATAGCACTCTTGCACGCATTTAGTGCCAGTAACCAATGATGAATTTCCGCCCTGCCTCTGCCTCTTTTTCATTCTTTAGGATGCTACTTGAAGCTTAACCCTTTGATCCAGGATTTGGTCATCTGGTCTTCTAGCTGGACTGCGCTGTTCCCGGATCATACCTGGTGGTCATCAATCATGCGAGCCCTTGGCCATACTAGATTTTTGTGCCCATACAACTCTGAAGGCACTGCTGGTGTCACTGTGAGGTGGTTATTTGCTGGTTATCACTGGCTATCTGCGAGGCACATTAGGGCACAAATGATGACCAGACCACGGGCATTGGAACTCAGGCCCCACTCTTGAACCACCCCATCTAAGGATTTTTGTTAACAGTTTAAAAAAAAATTAAAATTATTGAAAAGTTTTTTTTTGAAAACGGCTAAATTCATTTGAAAAAACAAATGAAACTGCTCTTAGCTAAACAAAAGACTTCCCCAAGAGTACCTTTCATAGGAAAATCAGTGACCCCATTCAAGTAACTGGGTTGGCACTAAATGTGTGAGCTGTGGCTGATGTAATGTTGAGGGGCTGGGCTCGGTGGTAAGTCCAGGCACAGAGCAAGAGGTCAGGTGTGTGTTCATTTAACCTCCAACACATCCCCACTGCTCAGTCTGCTGCTGTGCTCAGTCGTGGAAGTCTGGAGAGTACTGATGCAGACTGCAGCTCATCGGCAGATCGCCACGGAAGCACCAGGCAGCTGCCAGCATAATCCAGACCAATATCTCCTTACACAGTTCAGTGGTAAATTTGTATTTTTACATTCCTAAGAAGCAGTTTGAAATGGTTTACAACATTAAACGTTTTTTTTCTGGTACCCTGTTCAAGAATAGATTGAGGGCAGGCTTACATTATCTGACTAGTGTTTTGATCAGTACTGTCACAAGGCATTAGAGGTTGAACCAATGATAGATTGGAGAGCTGCATACCTAAAGGAGCTTTCCAGGTAGCACAAAGCAATTCCTACACACTTACTGAGGGCCTGGGGCCATTCAGCCTTTGCTCTGACTGTCAGGTTACTCGGACTTGTCTGCTCTGTAAAAATGACTTTAGGTCAGGAGAGAGTGAGAGAAAGACAAGACAATAGTTGAAGCAGATTCAAGCTACTTGGGCTGATTCTTTTCAGCCTATGGTTCCTAAACTTCTTTATATTTTGATTGCTAGTCAAGGATCTCTATGATTCCCTTCACATTGTTGATCTTACTCACACTAATGTTGCTTCACTTCCATCATTTGACCTTTCTGCTATTTTCCCTTGTCATTGCTAAACTTGAAATGTTATGAATTCCAATAGTGCCATAGCATTGTTTCTTAAAACAGCAAAGTGCTTCCCATAACATTAAATAATTGAATACTTGAATAGTAAATAATACAACTGAGAATGTCTGATTGCTCCAAATATTTCCTTTACTCTGGGAATAATGTAGAAATAGTATGTAACGCACTTTGTCACCAGGCTATTTGAATGCCTGCACTTATAAGCAAAGCCTCCAGGTAGCTACATACTTTTTAAGTTGTGACAGATGATGACTTTTTTGTTAAATCCTGCTGTGGAAACACGGAATAACTGAACCAATTGTTCTTCCAGTCCACTTACCACATATATCGTTTTTTCACACCACCCTTTAAATCACTAACTTCTGTTCTGCACATGGTCTGATACCCCACGACTGTAGGAGTTTCTGCTTCTTTAACTCCTTCCTCTGATCTACAGAAGTTTTGGCACATGAGTTAGTTGTATGTTATTTGGAAGCAGCTGTGACCTTTTTTCTGACCTTTTAATTACATCTCCTTCACAAAAAGCAGTGTTCCAACTGGTGCTTGAATCAATCAGATTCTCACACACTCCCTGTGCCCCAGCTACATCCAGTTCTTATATAGCATAGACCATTTTTCCATTAGGCTTCTGCAGGAACAATAAAGATTGGATTTATTATGTAACTATTGGTCTTCCATTTTTGTGACTAGGAGGATCAGGAAGTAAATCAGTCTGGAAGAGATGCAGGATTACAGAGATATAATAAATTAGCAGATGTGGTTTATAAACTTTCCTGCAATATCTACACTGTTAGGTAGAGTAGTAATCAAGAAATAAAATGAGTTGTAATAATGATATGCACTACCCATGGGGGGTGGTAATCTTTTTGTAGACTGGATGTATCAAATTGGCAAAGCAGTTCGCAGAACAAATTGATCATTCAAAACAATTTCCTGGAGCAATTCATCTTGGGACAAACCATGGAATAGGGTATTTTTTTATATTTATTTAATGACACAGGGTTAATTATTAATTTTACGGGAGCGGATCTTGGTGAAAAAATATGAAAAATGTCATTTTGAGTTCAAGAAGGATATGCAAAATGCTGTATCTAAAACCTTATTTTAAATAAAACCAGGAGGAATGAGGAGCATGTTGGCTAAGGTAGAACATAGAATGGTACAGCATAGGAACAGGCCCTTCAGCCCATGATGTTGTGCGGAACTAATTAAACTAGTACTTAAATGCCTAACTAAACTAGTCCCTCCTGCCTACACAATGTCCATATCCCTCCATTCTCTGCATATTCATGTACTTATCTAAGAGCCTCTTAAATGCCTCTATTGTATTTGCCTCTACTACCACCCCGGAAACACATTCCAAACACCCACCACTCTCTGTGTAAAAAAAACTTGCCCCACACATCTCCTTTGAATTTACCCCTTCTCACCTTAAATGTATGCCCTCTAGGATTAGACATTTCAAACCTGGGAAAAAGATACCGGCTGTGTACTCCATCTATGCCTCTCATAATCTTATAAACTTCTATCAGGTCTCCCCTTAGCCTCCGCCTCTCCAGAGAAAACAACTCTCCTCATAGCACATGCCTTCTAATCCAGTCAGCATCCTGGTAAACCTCTTCTGCGTCCTCGCTGATGTAGATTCATTAGACCGATCCTGAGGGCAGGAAGATATTCCTGGGAGGAGAGCTTGGGCAAGATGGTCCCTGACTCACTGGTGACTGGAAGAATCAGAGTTCATCTTGTCGAAACATACAGGACTCAGAGGGAAGTGACAGAACAGGTATCGAGGGACTGGTTCCTCATATTGCAGAGACTGGATCTAGGCGGCAGTCTTGGGTTAAGGGTCCAGGAATTTTGGCCTAGCTAGAGGAAAATTTTCTTTATGTGGGATTATAAATATTTCAAATTTTTTATGTCAGAGGGCTTAATGATGCTCAGCCATTGAGAATGTTCAAAGTTGAAATCAATATATTTTTAGAATTTGATGAAATCATGGGGATTGGATGGAAAGTGCTGAGGCCCAGGCTCAGACTCTGAGTGGTGGAGCGGGGTTGAGCAGCTTGAGGCCCAGGATATCAAGACCAACAATCTGGCATGGAGTGGTAGAGCAGATATGAGGCCTGGGATCAGGCACAGAGTGCTGCAGTGGGCACGAGACACAGAATCTCTCAGCCCAGGATCGCCACGTCCCGCATAAGGAATAGAGTGGAGGAGCAGGCACAAGACTCAGGGTCAGGCACAGACCAAGCTCTTGATGCCCAGCATCAGGCATAGAAGACTGCACAGACATGAGCCCAGGAGCAGCAGGCCCAGGACTTGTTCACCTATCAGACATGTAATGGTGCAGCAGCTCAAGGGGTGTATAATCAACACCTGTTCCTTCTCTCCTGCCCAAAGATTGTAGCCAGCAGTAAGGCAATAGTCAGTGGAGAGGGAAATAGAGTTAGTTTCAGATCGATATCTATCATCAGAACCCACTGGCTCAGTTCTGATGAACATTTCCCTCTCCAGTGATGCTGCCTGATCTGCTGAGCACCACCAGATTTCCAGCATCTGCTTTATCAGCAAGCCAATAATGCTCTGTGCTGACCTTGAAGAAAGGTGTCCTGTTAGTCTAGTAATCCCTGTGGCATGGCAAGTCCATCGACAATGCCTGCCATTGTCTTGCATCAGGCTGCCCAGAAATCATCCTCGACAGAGCGTCCAGGAAAAAGAAATATAAATTTTGAAACATTAGACAGAGCACTACGTAAAGATTAGAGCATGCAGAAGCAATTTTTAGAACTGTTTAAATAATTAAATTAATTACAAACATTTTTAAAAATGATTGTAGTTATTGGCATTGTATGAAATAAAAAACTATTAATACTTTTGACTGGTCCAATTTAAATTTTGATGGACTACTAGAAAAGGCTTTGCCTTTATAACCTCTGGTGATGTCAGTTAATATTCTCATTATCATGTTCAAATCCCTCCAAGAGCTCCCCCATCAATAACCTCCTCCAGGCTTCCAACCCTCAGATTCCTGTGAGGAGGGGTTGATGGGCAGATGGAGTCAGGTTGGGGAGGACAGAGTGAATGCTGTGTTCACCCTTCCCTCCTCCACCCAACTCCATCTACCCATCAAACCACACCACCCCCCCCCCCCCCCCCAACCTGGATCCACCTATCACTTGCCAGCTCCTGCCACCTTCACCTCTTTACACTGGCTATCTCCCCTCTACTCTTTCAGTCTAGATGAAAGTTCTCGACCCAAAACGTCAACAGTCCATTTCCTTCCATAGATGCTGCCTGACCCGCAGAGTTCCTCCAGCACCTTGTTTTTTTTGCTCCAGACTCCAGCATCTGCAGTCACTTGTGTCTCCCAGGTTTCTGTGCTTCTCCCAGTCTGCCCTCATTCACCACCCCCATCACCAGGTGAAGCACCACTGCAGAAACAGGCCTGGTGGGAGCTGCACAATGACATGGGGAAATTGGGCTGCTGCTGAGCCAAGGACCAATCCTTATGCCTAAAGCAGAGTCTTCATTCCCGGACACCATCTTCTCCAGCAGTTTGGTGACAAGGTGGGAGGTGACTCACAACTGCCACTTTGGGCCCAGTGTCTCACCAGGAGTAGGGGCATGGCCCAGTCCATGTGACAGAGTTGCAATAGGAGGTCTGTTTTCTTCCATTAGCAAGAAACCACAGCTCAAGAGTCTATGTGATCCACCATTTCCTGGCAACCACTGGTTCCTGGCTACCACCTGCACATTTCTCCCAAGAGCTTCATCCCAGCAGATCAGTGCTCAAGGGGATTCTATTCCATTCAACCCCTTGCTGGTTGTAGATGCAATTAGCAATGTGGGTTAGTTAAAAACCTCATTAAGTGGTGATATTTACAGTATTTGTTAAGACATCATTTTTTTCATGCCATGATGCATCATCAATACATTGAAACATATGTTTAATCATGCCTGTTAATGCTGTAGGTATTTGTCTCTTTACACCTATCCTGACCAGGCAGGGTAAAACTAGACACAGCTCACAAAACAGACAACGCAGAATGTTTAAGACTGAGAAAACACCACAAATGAAATACTACAAATATGAACACTATAAATGATATATTACATGAAAATACCAAGGATTATGTGATGTAGAACACAACAAAGTGACAAACTGAAGTGACCTCTGTACTTTAATGACTTTGCACAGCTTTAATCCTGTTTGTTACTGTGACTTCGACTTGCATATACTCTTGCTCTTTGACTCAGAACACAACTCACTCAGGTGATCACTTGAAAGAGTCCTCCCCATTCATACGGGTGACCAGCCCTGTCTGCAGGTCCCTTGTAACTTGCCTTTTAGCTTTATATATTACTCACTCTTTAACTCATGATGAAGAGTGTGCTCCCATGTGTAGGTGGGGATCAGTCCAATGTACAGCTTCTTTCAGGTTGCTGAAGTTTTACCTGAACTCGCTTCATTCTGTAATACAAAGATCAAATCCCTGACAATTTGATTGACAGTACTCCCCTGTGTATGTTCTATCTTTATCCTGTTTGTTCCAAGTTTATGAACAGGTCATTTTAGAAATGTCATTCCATTTGATATTCAACCATTAGCACAATCTTTTTTTTGATGGGGCAAGATCTCAGTTTATAAGCATTCTGACAAATGACTCAATTTCGCTCTGGTGATGGTTCTGATGTTTACCACTTTTGAAGGCTTTTGCAGACAAATCCAGACTTAGTGGAACTATATTCATTAGTTGTGTGTTGACTTGTTGGTAGCCACTCCACAGGGGTTTGGAGAAGAACATAAATAGTTAAATTCCAGCTGCATCCTATGTGTTTGTAGGAACAGTTTCTTCAGCATTTCCTCTCAGCTCACAGCCTGTTTTAGAATTTCATCACAGAGAACCTCTGTTCTTCATGGCAGCTGGGTTAAAAACTTTGGTCAATTTTTCTTCTGTGTAGGTTTACCGTGAGCTGAAGCATGTGCTTAAAATTGACAATGATGTCGATCAATTGATAGCCTAAGTTTTTTTGTCTTAGATTCTTTATATTTGAAAATATTTGTGTGAGGAAATTACAATACTTATCAATAACAGTTTTTTAGCCAGATAATTTAGAATTATATAACAATGGCTTTAAAATCTCACATAGACTTTCCATAACAAAGCATAAAGCTTTCAGGGTGTTTTGCAGTGAGACTAGTCATAAACATCTGAAATTCACATGGATCCAAGTAATCCTTTGATTGCATCTAAGAAGGGTACAGGCAATACAGGCTGTAGAAGAGGGCTAAACCACTGGCAGCAACTTCAGGATTTTTACAATGAACCCTGGCTGTGTGAATATCTCAGAGCTAAGATTCAGGATGTACTTTTACCATTGTTACTGTTGCAAAATCTGGTATATTGGTATTGGTTTATTATTGTCACTTGTACCGAGGTACAGTGAAAAACTTGTCTTGCATACCGATCGTACAGGTCAGTTCATTGCACAGTGCAGTTACATTGAGTTAGTACATTTGACAGAAGTAAGAAAAAAACTATATATTGAAAGCTTTTTATGCTTTTGGCAATTTAAGGATGCCCCAAAAGAACTTAGAAATAATGAATCATTTTTGAAGTGTAATTATTGTTACACAGAAAGAGAGCAAATAGTAGCAGCAGTAGACCATTCGGGCCTTCAACCCTGCTCTGTCATCCAATACAATTGTGGCTAATTCCCTATTTCACTGCCATAGTCCACTCCCTCTCCATACCCTTTGATTCCTTTTATGTCTAGGAATTTATCTATCTCCTTAAATATAGTCAGCAAATGGGCCTCTACAATCCTCTGTAGTAGTGGATTCCATAGGTTCCCACCCTCATCTCAGTCCTAAATCTCTTACCATGCCCCCTGAGGCTGTAGACCCTTGTTCCGGACACTCAACAAGGGAAACATCCTCCCCACATCCTGTCTGCTTTGCATTGTTAGGATTCAGTTCAGTCCCCTCTCATTCTTCTAAACTCTACTGAATACAAATCTAGTCGACTTAACCCATCCTCATACAGTAGTCTGGCTATGCCTGGAATCCGTCTGGTGAATGTACCAGTTGCAATGGGAGAAGTTGGCAGCCAATTTCTTCTATCTCCCACAAAGAGGGATGAAATAATTGACCAAATAAGCTGAGTTTAGTTGAGGGATTTAAAGTTGGCTGGAGCATGGGAGGTGCTCCCTGTCTTCGAATTTCAGCTGCATAGTTTAGGTCCACTGTGAGGAGAGAGATGTTCTTAGTTTAACAGCTGATCTGAAAAGTGAAGGCTGCAACAGTACAGTACTTCCTCAGTGCTGCACTTCAAGGGCAGTGTGACTTATGCAATCAGATTCTGCATTTGGACGAACACATAACCTTCTCAGTCACAGGCTAACTACACACTCATAGCTGACACCAGACAGGGGATTTTCTTTGTGGGCACCCAGGGGAGCATAACTGGTTCAAGCATTTCAGCCACTTTACAGGAGGGAGCAATCCCCTATCAAATGATGCCAACAGTTAACCTTCCATAAACTCCAATTGGGAAAAACTTCTGACATTGTAGGCAAAATGTAGATGCAAGTATAAAGATGGGGAAATCCATTTTGTCGTTTCATGTGATTCACCGTGCCTGGTAAAATAAGTTCCCTGATACCAAACCAATCCCAAGGTATGTTATATTTGAATGTCACTTTAACATTCATGGTTACTTATTAAATGGGAACACAGCAGTTCCAAACCTCTGTCCACATTTGATTTATCACCTTTGGTTTTTTTGTCCTCTGGGCACAGTATCACAGCTTTGGATGTCTGTTGTGTGCAAGTCACATGACTCAACCAGAAGGGACACAAATTTGTTTTTATTAATGGCAGTAAGGAACACAGAATTAACGAATACACACACAGTGCCTGCAACACAGCAATTACTTATGCTAGTTAATGAAAAAAAGATTTATTTGTCCAGAAACCCAGGATGTTTATGCCGCTCCAAATAGATTCATTTGAGCAAGAATCAACCGTTATTCCAGGCTTGTTTTTTGATTGTCATGTATTTCTTCTATTGTTTGATGAGGCTTAAAATTACTGCACAAATGTAAGCATTGTAAACAAATTTGCAAATTTGCTAAGCAGGTGCATAATGGGTTTTAGATGACCAATATTTCCATTTAGAGCATCATGATTCTGATGTTTTGACAATCTTTTTATTATCACTAATATTATAACTGCATCACCTTATTGTTAAATTCACTGTTTGAAGCCATAAGTGACTATCAAGAGTATTATAGAATCATTGATTCAGTTTGAGACAACATAGGAGGCCATCTCATAAGTCTCACTCTCCTGCTAATTCCCCATATCTCTGCAAATGTTTCCCTTCAAGCACTTCTCCAGTTTCCTCTTAAAAGTGACTATTAAAATTGCTTGCAGCACCCTCTCAGACAGATCATTACAACTTGCTGCATATAAAGTAATCTCAACTCCCTTCTGGTTCTTTTGTCCATTAGCTTAAATCTTTCTCCTCAGACTACAGATCCTCCAACAAGCTCTTGCTCAATTAATTGATGACATTTCTTTGGCCACCATTACCACTATTTTAACTGATTACAACCCCAATAAAATTATAGTCAAAATGTACAAGTGCATTGCCAGCAATGACTGTTTTCAGACTTAGAGTTTGCTGTGTTCTGATCTTTCTACCAACAGTATAATTTAGCACGGTAAATTTAGCTGGGCGGCATGGTAGCGTAGCGGTTAGCACAACACTATTACAGTGCCAGCAATCGGGGTTTGATTCCCGTCGCTCTCTGTAAGGAGCTTGTACGTTCTCCGCGTGGGTTTCCTCCGGGTGCTCCAGTTTCCTCCCACATTGCAAAGATGTACGGGTAGGTTAATTTGGGTTTAAATTGGGCGGCGCGGACCCGTTGGGCCGAAAGGGCCTGTTACCACGCTGTAAATAAAATTTAGTATACTGCAAAAATTGTTGCCATCCAGAAATATGAATTGATCTTCTGGTTTCTGTGACTGAAGAGTTTAACATTTTCCAAGGTCTCTCAGACACAAGTTATTACTGAAACATTTATGCATGGTCTGAAACTGCAAAGTTTAGAGCTATTACTGGGAGACCACTCCAATATTGCCCCCATTTTCATTACAGTTAGTGGGAGTATCACATGCAGTTTGGAACACCATAGACAGAAACATAATGGGGAATGTTTCACATGATATTTAGATATAGGGTCTATAGATACAAAATATTTATTGACCCCTGATTTGAAAATTCACCTTAAGAGAAGAATTAGAATGCTCTGTGATGCTCCATAAAAGCTCAACTGATATTCACTTCTAGGCCACCTTTATGTGATATTTTGTCCTGGGCACAAGGTCATGGAAAATGTTTAAAGTGTCAGCTTTGCTCAGTTACTGGGCTTTGCACTCTTGGTTGGAAGCATATGGGTTCAAATCCTATCAAAGACTTGCAAACAAAATCTTGAGCAACATTCAGAAGGAATACACCGTGATGAGAGATGCCTTGTGATACGACTTATCTGCTTATTAAACGATCCAGCAAATTAATGGAGGAAGAACAGGCATGTGTAGCAATGTAGCCAATCTCAGTAAAGGCAGATTATCAACTCATTCAGTTAACTACTGCTTTTGGAATGAGCATTTCTTTTGCATCAGATTGCCTGTGCAGCACTTTGCGACTTCCTTATGACATGAAAAATACAACTGCAGATTCTCTCCGATTCTCTTTTCAAAAATACCTGTGTTTGATTGGCTGAAAATCAAGGTTCATTGAGCTGAAATCCAAAAGCAAAATACATCAGGTGCTGGATTGCCTACTGAGCATTCCCAGCTCTTCCTGTTTCATTTTATTGGTGGGACTGATGAGATCAAATGTATTCATAAGGTCAGGCATTGAGATGAGATTCCCACGATCTGGACTGCAGGTGGGGAGAATGATTCGCCAGCCACACTGCCATAGCAGTAAGGCTGTTTTTTCTTCCTTTAAATAAATGCTCAAAGGATTATCCCATTAGTTAGCAAATTTCACAAAGAGAGAATATGCAAGTCTTACAGCAAGAATTGTTGCCTTTCTCCACCCAAGAGGACATATATTGCTTTGAGGATCTACATTTCTATCTGTGCTGTGGGGAAGCTCGGCATTTATTTTCTGAAAACCCTGCCCATCTCCATAAATCAAATCAGTGATGGGAAAATGTGAAGAAGCTAACTTGGCATCAAGCTCATTAAGATTTTCACACCCTTTCTGACAACTGATAATTTATTTCAGGCTAAATTGACTTACATTGCGGTAGCTGCCAATCCTTAGCCAAGTGTTTCCTCTGGACCACATAATGATTTTCAGCAGCATGAATAATGAGAGTGATTGAACAGAAAATAACACAGCAACACATGGCTGATGGCTATAAATACTTTCCTTACCGTGGTTATCATCATGGGACTAATGTGCACAACAACATTTGCTGAAGAATGCAGCCACCTTTAAAAAAAACTTAACACAAATGCAGAACTACTGGCTTGCGATTCAGTTTCTAAATCTGGTTAACTCATTTTTTTATTATTAAAGCTCACAGCCAAAAAAATCACATTTCCCTTCTGCTTATTAAGCAAGTGAGCTGGCAGATGCAAGTCAAATAAATATAAAGCAAATGATTGGAATTCAACCAATAACAACAACAATAACTTATATTTATAGTGTACCTTTAATATAATAAAACATCCCCAAGCCCCACAATGAGCCACAGAAAGAGATATTAGCAGAGAAGGCTAAAGTTGCTTAGAAAGTTTAAAGGAGAGAAGTGAATTGGGGTAGTGGGAAATACCTGAGATCACAGCCTTGACAGCTGAGGCCAGAATTGAAGGACTAGGCAGATCACAGAGATGAGAAGGAGGGAGACCATACAAGGATTTGAAAACAAGATTTAAAAAATGATAATTAGTTTCTTAGCCTGAATCAAACATAGGTCAGGGAACAAAAGAGTGACGAAGATTAAGATACAGGTTACTAAGATGCAGATGGTACGTCTACTGAGGCTGGTAGATGGGAGCACGGCCAGGAGCACATGGGCAATGTCACGCAGAGGAGTAACAAAGGTATGGGTGAGAGTCTGAGCAGCAGATGAGCCACAGACAAAGCCAGGCAGTGATCTGAGTTGGAAGTTGTACACAAAGAGGGATAAGAGGGACATTTGATGGAGGTGACCAATTTCTTCCCAGATATTCTATCAAAGCCTTTATGATCTTGCTTCCATTAGTAAAGGTGTCAACAACTTGAGGACACGGATTCACAAGATAGAACCAAAGACGATGTGAGAAAACACCACCTGTTCGAACAACATTCGTGTGATTTCCATTGCGCTGAAATGGAAAGGCACTGTAGCAGTTTCAATAGTAACTTTCAATAGAGTACTCAAAGGGAAAGTATGACATGACTATGAGGAAAGCAGATGAGAATGGGAAGAACTGTATTTCTGGCCCAAAGCTCCAGCACAGGCATAATGAGCAGAACAATCTCCTTCTGTACTGTATCATTCCATGGTTGTAAATTACTTTAAACTAGAAAGCTGATCAGGAAACAAGAAGCTCCAAGACAATGACCTCCCTACCAGGAGCATACAATTTTATAATCTGTCCTGTAATTTTAAGCCACTGGAAATATCATTATTTTCATCTAATGTAAAGAAATCCTATTTATGAACACTTGAAGAAAGACTGGTCTTGTGAATTTAGGTTACCAATTTAATTCCTTAATGTCCCAGGAGAGCCCTCATCTGCAGTTACATTGTAATTTATTGGAGACAAAGTAATCTATCATGATAACTTTTAAATTCATTCCCAAATGGGCCATTATTTGCAAGGGCAGCATTTATTGTCCACCCCACATTGATCCAGAGATGTTGGTTGTGAGCCAGCATCTTGACCACTGCAGTCCACGCCATGAAGGCACTACCACAATGCTGTTATCGAGAGTGTTTTAGAATCTTGACCAGTGACTGTAGAGAAGGTTGACACGTTTTCAAGTCAACGGGATACGACTTGGAAGTAAACTTGGAAGTGATTGTGTTCCCATCACTTGTTGGGCCTTGATAGGACATCAATATTCCCTGAGTGAAATAAGTTCTTAAAAAATGCCTTTACTTTTCAAGAGGTATGACACATGATCCTGGCTTAGATATTGTGATGAAATCCACTTCCAGCAATGTGGCATGTAGACCTGACAAGACACCTTGTGCTAACTCAGTGCTGGGTCCACAGAAACTCCAGGGAAACTGGGTCTTTTTCTACTTCTTTGACTGTGATTCATTTGCAATTGAAAGAGGCTCCACTCCCAAATGCTCAGAGGGGGGAAATCCAGATCCTCAGCTAAATGGTGGCCCTTACATCTGCCAAAGTTATGATATGAGTGAACTGGAATGGCCAATGATTTGCGGAATCATTTCTTTAATAATGCATTGTTAACAAACATACAGATATGATTGAAAAACAGAAGTGATATTAAAGTATCAGAATCAGGTTTATTATCACTGACATATGAAATTTGTTATTTTGCAGCAGCAGTACAGTGCAAGACATAAAAATTACTATCATTTAAAAAAAAATAAATAGCGCAAAAGAAGAATAATGAGGTAGTGTTCAAGGGTTCATGGACCATTCAGAAATCTGATGGTGGAGGGGAAGAAGCTGTTGTTAAAACATTGAGTGTGGGTCTTCAGGCTCCTGTACCTCCTCCCTGATGGTAGTAACAAGAAGAGGGTGTGTCCTGGATGGTGAGCGTCCTTAATGATGGATGCTGCTTTCTTGAGGCACCGCCTCTTGAAAATGTCCTCGATGGTGGGGAGGGTTGTGTCCGTGGTGGAGCTGGCTGAGTCTACAACCCTCTGCAGCCTCTTGCAATCCTGCACATTGGAGTCTCCATACCAGGCAGTGATGCAAGCAGTCAGAATGTTCTCCACTGCACATCTGTAGAAATTTGCAAGAGTCCTTGGTGACATGCCAAATCTCCTCAAACTGCTAATGAAGTAGAGCCACTGGTGTGCCTTCTTGGTGATTGCATCAATGTGTTGGGCCCTCACTACCTGCAAGATGGACAGAAGATTAAATGGAAGAGATGATTAAAGATTAAATTAAACTAAAAATTCTTTCACCAACAAACGCAAGGCAAAAAGGGCATAACAAAACATAAGAAATAGGAGCAGGAGTAGGCCACTTGGCCCCTCAAGCCTGCTGCCCCATCTGTAAGATCATGGCTGATCTAATCTTGGTCTCAGTTTCATTTTCCTGCCAGTTCCCCATATCCCTTGGTTCCCTTTTGTCCAAAATCTATCAGTCTCAACCTTCATTTGTGATGGCATAGAAGGAGGCATTTAGCCCACTGAGTCTCTGCTGGTTCTGTTTTGAAAAATATCATCATTCCCATTCCCCTGCTCTTTCCCTCTACCCCAACAAGTTATTTACCTTGATGCCCATCCAATTTCCAATTTCCTGATTAAAGTCAAATTGACTGCCTCCATAACCCTTGCAGGTAGTGACTTCTATGCTTGTTGCCAGTTTCAGAAAGGGATTAGTTTTAGACTGTTTGTGGTGTGCCATGAGTTAAATATGAAGCAATCAGCATCGTTACCTTAATGGAATATTTATTTGAATCAGTCATGATTTCCTTTGTGCATACTCTACTAGAGAAAGGTGCTTTGCAATTTTGTTAACCAGACCAGCAACTTGCACTTAACTCAAGTTAAAAAATGTGGTAAGTGCATTTACCACCAGATATTGCATCCCATACTTTCTAAAATACAGATATGTTTTGTTCTGATTACTAGTCTATGTATTGAAGCAGGTAAATAATGCAGACATGAGTTTAAAAAATGGAATCCTAATGCAAAAAAAAATAATTATAAGGATTAAGAAAATCAAAAGCATCTTGAACTGTAACAACAACGCAAATTCCGTTGTTATTTCCGGTTCTGACAATGTAATCAGCTTTCATTCTTCATTTTAAACTAAATTTCCTTTTTAATCCAGTCTGTTTTACCATTGCCCTTATTAAACAAGTTGCAATTAAACAAGGGAATGCATTTAAGGTGAGAGGGTGGAAAGTTCAAAGGAGATATGCGGGGCAAGTATTTTACACAGTGTGGTGGGTGCCTGGAATGCACTGTCAGGGCTAGCGGTGGAGGCAGATATGATAGAGGCGTTCAAGAGGTTCTTAGATAGGCACATGAATATGCAGAGAATGGAGGAATATGGACCATGTGCAGGCAGAAGAGATTAGGTGTCATTAGCTTAATTATTTTGGCACAACATTGTGGGCTAAAGGGCCTGTTCCTGTGCTGTACTGTTCTATGTTCTATGAAAGATGTGCCTAATTTTATGCCTAGTTACAAAGAACAATTCCACCATGCCTTTTTCATTCTAGACCGACATTTAAAATAGAAGAAGCCATTTGCATTACACCAGTTTAAGCAAAGCTGGGAGTGTAATCAATTCAACAACCACATTAAAAAAAAAACACATTCAACCCAGTAATTGTTACTAAACAAAACATACCAGAATTAATAGGAAGATGGGTTGGAGGGGACAAGGGAAAAATGAGAAAACATGCATTTAAAGGATAAATCTGTTCCAGAACTAATAACATTGTATTTTAAGATCAAATTAATGCACTAATAGGTGATCTTAAGGAAAAGAGGGAGTGGATACTACAGAGAACTCTAGATAGCTGGAACTAAAAAGGAAAAAAACATGTTGGAACTACTCAGCAGGGACTGACCACAGATAAAAAAAAAGTTGATATTTCAGGTCAATGGCATTTAAGGCTCTGACTGATAACAGACAGGAACAAAATCTTCAGCTGCAGAGGTCAGGTTACATCGGCAAGAACAATGTAATACTCATTTCTCAGGAGAGTATCCTCAATGCACCCTGTCTCCCTTTCACGATCAACAATATTCATTATAAGAGTGCCTTTAATATACATATTTACACAGAAATGTGACAAAACAGAGATGCAAAATGAAAAAAAAAGATCAGGTGCAGGGATCTACAGACCAGCTGGATCTAGCCGTCTGCTTTGGTTATATTTAATGACTCAACAGAAACGTGAGTTTTATGCATAACATTGATGAGGCAAGTGAATATCATGCCACAGAAGTGCCAGGCAATGACTATTTCTGAGAATCTAATCACCCATAATTGACATTCAATGGCATTACCATCATCCCCACTAACATCCCAGGTGTCACTATGAACCAGAAACTCAACTGGACCGTTATATAACTACTATGGCTGCAAGAGCAGATCAGAGGATGAGTATCATGTGGTAAGTAACTCACCTCCTGACACACACATTACAGTGCCAGCGATTGGAGTTCGATTCCCGTCGCTGTCTGTAAGGAGTTTGTACGTTCTCCCGTGTCTGCGTGGGTTTCCTCTGGGTGCTCCGGTTTCCTCCCACATTGCAAAGACGTACGGGTAGGGTAATTGGGTTTAAAATGGGCAGCGCGGACTCGTTGGGCAGGAAGGGCCTGTTACCACGCTGTAAATAAAATTTAATTTTAAAAAAAATTTTTAATTTAATCATCTAAAATATAAAGGTTAGGACATTATGTTGCAGCTTTACAAAACACTGTTTCAGCCACACTTGGTATTCTGATCGCCACACTATTGGAGGCATGTGGTTGCACTGAAGAGAGTGCAGAGGAGGTTCATCAGGATGTTGCCTGAATTGGAGGACTTCAGTTATGACAAGAGATTGGATAGGCTGAGTTTGTTTCCTCTGGAGTGAAGGAGGCTGAAGGGTGACCAGATAGAGGTATATAAGGTAATAAGAGACATAGCAAGGGAAGGTAGTCAGAATCTTCTTCCCATGGTAGGGATAGCAAAAACAAGCAGGCATAGGTTCAAGGTTGGGGGGAAGGAGTTTCAAGGTGAATTTGAGGGGTGGTAGAGGCAGATAAAATCACTACATTTCAAAGACATTTAGATTGGCAGGCAAATGGGTGGGCAAAAAGACTGGCAAGAACATGGTGGGCCGAAGGGCCCATTTCTGTGCTGTACAACTGTACGACTTTATCCACAAGACACCAGTCAGCAGTATGATGGAATACCCTCCACTTTCCCATATGAGCGCCATTCCAACATCTCATAAGAAGCTCAGTGCCAACAAGGACAAAGCACCCTCTTCACTGGCCATCATCCATCCTAAACATTCATTCCCCCCACCACCAACACACAGTGTGTAGCCTAGAGTTATAGAGGAGACATGCCCTTCAGCCCAATTTGTCCATGCCGGCTAAGGTGCCTTCCTGAGCTAGTCCCATTAGCTTGTATTTGGTCCCAATCCCTCCAAACCTTTCCTATCCATGAACCTGTCCAAATGTCTTTCAAAGGTTTTAATTGTACCCGCCTCTGCCACTTCCTCTGGCAGCTGGTTCCAGACAGCCACTTCTCTCTATGTGAAAAACTTAGCCCTCAGGTCCACTTTAAATCTTTTCCTTGTCACCTTAAACATATGCCCTCTGGTTTTAAACTCCCCCAGCCTGGGTAAAAGTGGCCATCCACTTTATCTATGCGCCTCATGATATTATAATTGTCTATAAGGACACCCCTCAGCCTCCTTCACACCAGAGAATATAGTTCCAGTCTATCCAGTCTCTCCTTTGAGTCCCCACAACATACTTGTGAATCGTTTCTGCACCCTCTCTTGCTTGATCACATTCTTCCTATAGTATGGCAACCAGAACTACACATGATATTCCAGATGCGGTCTCACCAACATCTTGTACGGCTGTAACATGCCGTTCCAACTCTTATACTCAATATCTCATCTGATGAAGGCAAGCGTGCATGCCGTATGCCGCCTTCTCCACCTTTTCTACTTGCGTCACCACTTTGTGAATTATGTAATCGCACCCCTTGTCTCTGTTCTACAACACCCCGCAGGCGCAGTCATTTACTGTGTTAGCCCTGCCTTGGTTTAACTTCCCAAAATGCATTGCTTTGCATTTGTCTGAGTTAAATTCCATCTGCTCTTCCTTTGTCCACTTTCCCAGTTGATCTGGACCCTGCTGTAACCTGAGATAACCTTCTTTGTGCGAGGTATAATTCCAACCAGTGGAGGGTATTCCCCCGATTACCAGTGACTCCAGTTTAGCTGTCACTCCTTGATGCCATACTTAATCAATTGCTGCCTTGATACCAAGGGCACTTAGTCTCCCTTCACCTCTAGAGTTCAGTTCTTTTCGACCTAGGCTGTAGTGAGGTCAGGAGCTGAGTGACTTTGGTGGAACCCAAACTGAGGTTCTGTGAGCAGTTTGTTACTGAGCAAGTACCCCTTGATAGCACCATCGATTATCCCTTTTTTCACTTTGTTGATGACCGAGAGTAGACCAATGGGGCAGTAATTAGCCAGGTTGGATTTGTCCTGCTTCTAGTGGACAGAACATAATTGGGCAATTTTCCACATTGGGCACGGTAAGTTCTGGAACACAAGTCTTCAGTACCATTGTCGGAGTGTTGTCAGGGCCCACAGCCTTTGCTGTATCCAGCGCCTTGATATCATGTGGAGTGAATCAGATTGGCTGAAGACCATGCTGGGGACCACTGGGGGAGGCTGCACTTTGAGATGATCAATAAGGGTAGGACCTACGTAATGAATGGTAGGGCCTTGGGAAGTATTGAGGAACAGAAGGCCCTTGATGTGCAATCCCTGAAGGTAAACCCATAGTCACAAGAAGGTGATGAAGAAGGCACATGGAACACTTGCATGATCTGCCTTGATGGAACACAAACAGAAGTTTTTCACTGTATCTCAGTACATGTGACGATAATAAAGCAATAATAATAAAACAATAATAATAGCCTTCATTAGCCAGGGCATAAAATATAAGAGCAGGGAGGTTATGGTACAACTTTATAAAACATTGGTTAAGGCACAGTTGGAGTACTGTGTGAGTTCTGGCCATCACACTGTAGGAAGGACATAAATGTACCGAAGAGGGAGCAGAGGAGATTCACTGGGAAGTTGCCCGGGATGGACTGTTTCATTTATGAGAAGAGGCTGAAGGATTTATTTTCCTTGAAGTGGAGGAGGCCGAGGGTCAACCTGCTTGAGGTGTACAAAATCATGAGGGACAAAGACAGGGTAGATAGTAGGAAACATTTCCCTATATAAGAGGCATCAAAAACTAGAGGACAGATTTAAGGTCAGGGGTAAGGGTTTTAGAGGGGAACTGTGGAAGATTTTTTTCACCCAGACGATGGTTGGAATCTGTCTGAGTGGGTTGTGAAGGCAGGTACTCTCACAACATTTAAGAAGTATCTGGTCAAGCATTCGAATTGCTAAGGCATAGAAGGCTAAGTGCTGGTAAATGCAGTTAGTGTAGGTGGGTTATTGATGGTCAGCATGGTTGTGGTGGGCTGAAGGGCCTGTTTTTGTGGTGTATGACTCTATGACCCACCACTTGGTGGTTCCCCTCCAAGTTGCACACCATTCTGAGTTGGAAATACATCACTTATCCTTTATCATCACTTGGTCTGAATCCTGGAATTATCTCTGGAGCAGCACAATGGAACACTTTCACCAGGAGGACTGCAGTGGTTCAAGACGGTGATTCATAACCATCATGGCAATTCGGAACTACCCTTGCTAGTTATACCAAGATCCTGAAAAATGAATTTATAAGGTTCATGATAGTAGAGCCAGAGTTGTCCTTTCAAATAACATTACTTTCAATAATTGGAGCTGGACTTAAATACTTCAACAGTCTTTAATCAGTTCAACGTCCTCACCAAGATTCACTTCGTTCAGTGTCCTGAAAATTAGCAGTTACTTTAAAACCTAAAGTAAAATGCTCAACCCTCTCAAAGAGGAGTGGAATGTAGGACATCAAGCTTAAACAGTTTAATCCAGTTATAAATTGATGAGGAATCTGTGACTAATTAATTATTGTGTCGAAGGTGTACATTTGCTGAGAAGTATTTTATGATTTGCAGCTCGGTCTCAGTTTACATTGCTCATTGAGGTAAAAATGATTTTTCTACTTTGGGTGTTTTTCCAATTTATATACAAGAATTTAAATATCTTATTGAGTTATCTGCCTGCTTGAGGCAGGAATCTTGGCCATTAATTCCATAATTCTCACAGCAGTCAGCCAAGGCTCAGGCAAAGTTTCTTGTCCAAATTTTGGCAGTCAGCTACCAAGAAGCAGGGCAGTTGCCAACTAACAATCACACTATTTGTGAATACAATGCCTTTCCCATAGAAATGCACCTCAAGGCATTTCACTGGAATGATATAGAGCAAAATTGACACTGTTACTTGAGGAGATATCAGGTCAAATGGACAAAAACTTATCTAAAGAGGGAGGTTTTAAGGCAGATCTTCAAAGGTGAGGGATAGCCAGAGAAGTGATGAGGTTCAGGGAGAGAATTTGAAGCTGACAACCAAAACAAGTAAATGGTGGAGATTAAAATTAGGGCTGAGGAAACTCTAAGACTGGAAGTAGTTGTGGAGGATATTCGATGGATTCATAAAAAAGGGAAAGAATTTTAAAATAACAACACTGCCAATCTGTGGACCAGATTTTCTTTGGTAGAATTATTTTGTTGAATCTTTTCTCTTTCTGTTGCTTCCCTTCCAGAAATTACACCGTTGTGAATTCAAAAGTAATTGCCGTGACAGTTAGACCAGAACCGAAAATCACTGAATCTGTGCTAGAGATCGAACTGGCTCACTTGGCGAATGTAAGTATTTCCAAGTTCTTGACAGACTGCTCCAAGAATATTAACCTTGAGACCTCTAACACATGGACCAATCTATCAATTTTGTCTGGGATGACCTCGAGTTGCATAGCATCATACCAAGAGAGCATGTTTCGTAGGTCTGGTGCACAGAGCAAAGCACCTTGATGCTGCAGGGCCTGCCTATCTGCTTCAAAAATTACCCTGGTAACTTTTCAGCTCAGTCACCACTGCCACCAGGTCATTTATTTCCACCCCAGTCAAAAACATGCCTGCATGCCCCCACAGAAAATATATAACTCCACACCCCTGTCTGTATCAGTGATGCTGAGGTGGAGATGGTTGAAAGCTTCAAGTTCTTAGGTGTAAATATCAACAATAACATGTCCTAGTCCAACCACTTAGATGCTATGGCCAAAAAAGCTTACCAGCGTCTCTTCTTCCTCAGAAGGCTAAGGAAATTCAGCATGTCCCCGATGATCCTCACCAATTTTTATAGATGCACCATAAAGAACATCCTATCTTCCTGCTACCTCAGGAAAGCAGCCAACACAATCAAAGACCCCTCCCACCCTGGGCATTCTCTTTTCCACCCCCTTCCGTCGGGCACAAGCTACAAAAGCTTGAGAACACGTAACACCAGGGTCAAGGAAGCTTCTATCCTACTGTTATAAGACTCTTGAATGGACCTCTTGTATGATAAGGATGAACTCCTCACCTATCAACCTACCTCGTCATGGCCCTCGCATCTTATTTGTCTACCTGCACTGCACTTTCTCTGTAACTTTAACACTATATTCTGCATTCTGTTATTGCTTTTCCCTTTGTTTGGAATGATCTGTTTGAATGGCATATGAGACAAATCTTTTCACTGTGTCTCGGTACATGTGACAATAATAAACCAATTACCAATTACAATACTGTTGACAGGCTGGATGTATGGTACACCACAAGTAAAGCTCAAGATTCTTCTCCTCTCACCACTCCATTCAAAATCTAGAATCATTTAATACTTGGTGGGTGGTCTGTAGCCCAGCCTCTATAAAGCAACAGACTCGCATTGCCCCTCTCTTCACTAATCCCTCAACCTTCCCACTCTACTAGTCATCCAGCCCCATTCTTACCTATAATAAACTTGAACTTGAACAATAAACTTGAAGTTAATGATAAAATGTCATTCAGCCTTTGGCTTCTCCTCCCTGAGAAACTTTCTCCCTAAACCCCTCTTCCCTGCCACAGAACGTGTCCCTTCACAAAACCTCCCACTCTGACTATCTTTGACCTTGTTTCTGAACTTCTCTCAAGCTCCCTATTGGGTGTCCATTCCTGCTCCAGTGAAACATCCATGGTCAGTTGTGCAATCTATAAATGAAGAATTCTTTTATTACCCAGGGTCAAAAATAGAATGCCTTTGCAGTTGGTAAATTTGTTGGAATGAAGAGATTTTCATGCCTCAGTGCAGTTCACTAATTATAGGTTGTAATGATAATCACAAGAAAATTTCAGGAAATCAGTAATTTTAAAAACATGGGAATGAATATAAAAGGATAACTAAATTGCTCAGGGTCTTCAAAGGGTTAACATCATTTAAGAGTCCTATATAAGTCAACATCCGTGCTTTTTACGTTATCTTAACTGTAGCAAGGTACTGGTCTTTTTCCAATGTAATGTAATTGACAATTTTTTCCAGAGTGACAGATGATTATGATCATTTCCAAGTCATTTCACGTGATTCCGGAAATCTAACTAGGCACTTCTGGGCATTAGACATACTTGCGCTACTGATGTTATTTTCACACCAGGGACATATAGACTGACATAATTTCTGGTCCAGTGCTGCTTTTGAAACATGGTGGAGAGCTTGGACCATACTTTTAGAACATAGAACAGTACAGCACAGGAATAGGCCCTTCAGCCCACTATGTTGTGCCGAACTAATTGAGCTAATGACACCTAATCATTTCTGCCTGCACATAGTCCATATCCCTCCATTCTCTGCATATTCAAGTGCCTCTCTAAGAGCCTCTTGAATATCTCTATCATATCTGCCTCCACCACTAACCCTGGCAGCACATTCCAGGAACCCACCACTCCAAAAACTACTCCCACACATCTCCTTTGAACTTTCCCCACTCTCACCTTAAATGAATGCCCCATTCTCCCAGCCAAGTACTGGACCAGGACTGCTGTCAGGTGAGACCCCTCCTTATCGTTGAAATTCCTAGCAATCTGCACCTTCCAAATCTGTGGCCCACTCACTGGGCAGCTAACCCCATGATCTGCAGAGGCATCAGATAGGTGCCGTGAACTTTCCCTTCCACTTAACATATCAACACAGTAATTCCAGGCGTTGTTCTTGGGTGCTGATTCTCGACAGTAGTTCTATGCAGTGATCCGGGGACAGTATGCTTATCCATGGCAGAGGCCATGGGCATTGATCCTCCACAGTGGTCCTCTGCAGTGATCCTGGCTATTGATTTAGGGCAGTGGTCCTCTGTGATGATATCCACAGTGATTCCTCCCCTTCCTCCATAATTCTTGGCCAACCTGATTCTTCCTCTTCACAACCCCTGACTAAAGGCATAGGCTCCTACCTCTCTCGCCAACTCCTCCACTCTACGAATGCAACACACATTATAATTCCTCCCCCTGAACCCCAGGCACAGATTTCAATCTCTCCCTCAACCCAAGGCACAGGCTCTAATCCCTGTCCCATCCCTCTCTGACCCAAGGTACAGATTCAGATCCCACCCCCATTCCTCTCTGAGCCAAGGCACAAACTTCCATTACTTCCCCCATCCCCTCTCTGACCCATGGCACAAGCTCAACTGATCCATGGCCAATATTTATGCCAATGTTTCGATTCCAGCTTCATACCCAATGATAAGATAAGATAAGAAAAGGAATCTTTATTACTCACATGTACATCGAAACACACAGTGAAATGCATCTTTTGCGTAGAGTGTTCTGGGGGCAGCCCGCAAGTGTCACTACGCTTCCGGCACCAACATAGCAAGCCCACAACTTCCTAACCCATACATCTTTGGAATGTGGGAGGAAACCGGAGCACCCAGAGGAAACCCATGCAGGCATGGGGAGAACGTACAAACTCCTTACAGACAGCGGCCGGAATTGAACCCGGGTCGCTGGCACTGTAATTGCATTATGCTAACCGCTACACTACCATGACCAAACAGCAGAGAAATTTTCGTTCCAGACATTTTGGTTTAGTTGGAGCTGAGGCCTTGGGTTTGTAGCCGGGGCCATATGACTGAGAGGATCATGTAGCCCAACTGATCTTCTTATGCCCATCTAACACACCCTGTTGGAAGCTCTGCAATTTCCAGGTCATTATGTCCAGCTCAGTTATTTGTCAGTTACCATGAGAAATTATTGCTGTAAGGGCTATTGAGAACTTTTTGACCTTAAAGGGTGAATGACCAACTACCTTAACAGTCCAGATGAAGGGTCTTGACCTGAAATGTCCACCGTTGATTTCCCTCCACAGATGTTGCCTGTCCTGCTGAGTTCCTCCAGCATTTTGTTTTTTACCTTAACAGTAGTGTTCCTCTGCAGACTGGAATTCTGATTAGCTCAACAATCCAGCATTTGATCTGCCTGAGAAGGCTGGTGCCATTGGAGTACAAACTCCGGAAAACCTCTCACTCTGCAGACATGTAACTCCTTGATGCTGTAAAAGTAATGAATGGAGATGAATCTTAGGTTGTAGTGCACAATGGGCATAATTGTGTTAACCATTTGCTATCCCACCAGTCTCATTGCACTCTGTATTGAATATCTAGTGGTGAGTCAAGGAGGTTGCTGATGCAGTGTTGTCACTGCTACCCTACAGGTTTGAAGTAAGAGGCCACCATCTCGGGACAGCTGGGATGAATGGCACCACCAGCCTGGTCATGTCACACATAGTCCAAGAACACACAATCAAAACAAGGGGAAGAATTCCCTATCTGTGAAACCAAATGTAATAATTAATGGGAGACATAACATTATTGAGTCATACAGAGAGAAACAGGCCCTTCAGCCCACCATGTCCACGCTGACCATCAGGTAACCCATCTATACTAATCCCATTTACCAGCACTTGGTCCATAGCCTTCTCTGCCTTGGTAATTCAAGTCCTCATCCAGATACTTCTTAAATGTTGTGAGAGTACATACCTCCAGCACCTTCCAGACTGCAAACATCCTCTGTGTGAAAAAATCTTTAGTTAGATCCTTTCTAATGATCTTCCTCCTCACCTTAAACTTATGGGTTCTGGTTTCAGATCTCCGTTATCCAATTTCTCTATGCCCCTCATAATTTTGTAAATGTCTTTCAGGTTCCCCCTCAACCTCTCTGCTCCAGGGAAGCAATCCCATCCTATCCAGTTTCCCCTCTTAACTGAAATGCTCCATATCAGGCAACATTGTGGTAAACCTCCTCTGGACCTACTGCAGTATAATCCTTCCTACAGTGTGGTAACCACAAATGCACACAATTCTCCAGCTGTGGCCTAACTTATGTTTTATGATGTTATATTCTATGCCCTGGATAGTGAAGGCCAGCATCCCTTTTGCCTTATTCACCACTTTATCTACCTATGCTGCCACCTTTAGGGATGTATGGACTTGCACTCTGATTCTCGATACCCTCCAGAGTTTTACCATTCATGGTGCATGTCCTAATCATGGTGTATGTGTATTTGAAGTGTCGGCATTGGCGATATTGGCATCTTCTTATTTCATCACACAGAGAATTTACAATGAAAACAGACCATTTTTCTGGCCTATGTCATGGGCCAAAAAGAGAGTGTACTGAGGAGGTTTACTTACAACTGTTGTCTTTGATTTTTTTTAGGGAACTTATAATCCATACTGTGCACTGTGGGATTATGGCAGAACGTAAGTCACAATACCACTCTTAATTCTTTAGTACTTAAGGAAGTCATATTCTTTGGAATAGTTTTGATTGTCTAAAGAGGTGAAACATCTTCATTTCAACTTTTTTTTAATAGCATTTATTAACCTCTTCCAAGAAATTGCATGGATTTCAGGTGGTTTGTGGAGTGTGCTTGTTGTGATATAACAAGACGTGACAGTTCTGAGTCACAGGCTAGACTGACCAGGGATCTTTTCTGGAAACACAACTGTGTCTGTAATATGCAGAAGAGCCACATAGTGATAAATACTTCTGCAACATATAGTGTGGGGTAGAGTTCATAAAATTGCACTGTAGTACATTTCATGTATGTTGACCCAATATTAAGAATAGTGGATGGAAGATTATGCAAGTTATCCTGATTCCTAAGAGCGTTTGCATGTTGTTCATGTCTCCTCTTAAATGTGGATTCTGTGTTTTGTGCTCCAGTTGGATATTGCTTTAGTAGTGACATTCATTCATTAAGTTGCCCAGATATTTTGAAGCAAGGCACCAAGTTGACCCAGTCTGATGATATGGCACTGGTGTGCAATTCCTGCCATGAATTAGATAACCAGAGGGGTTATGTTTACCTATGGACAATGGCATAAAACAGATAATATTGCTAATGGTCCCATCATGCAACATGGCTAATTTTGACGCCCAGTCACTTGAATGCAAAGAAAATCCAGGCAGTATGTGTATTGGCTGCTAATTAAATATCACCAGTTTACACTCTTAGGTAAAATAAGGCAGTTTAACAGCACTTACTGCAACAGACAAATCTAAGTTCACTTTATGCCACTGTTGAGCATTGAATACCAAGTGCATGTCACAATAATAATTACCCAAGCTGGCAAAATAGCAACATAAAATTACCAATTAATTAGAATAAACCAAAAATAAAGTAACCATTATGAGATAATCTATTTGTTAAATATTTGAGCTTTACATAAAAAGAAAACTTCGCAAGTACAATGAATATTATGGTTTTAGCATATTTTATTATGTTTCTCTGAATCTTTCAATTCTTTTTGAATTCATTCCTTGGATGTTGCTGGCAAGGCAAGTGTTTAGTGTTGACTCCAATTGCCTTTGAGATGAGATGACTGCTTGAGCTGTTACAGTCCTGGTGAAGCTGTCCCTATAGTAAGGTAGACAGTTCGCAGATATTTATCCAGCAACAATGAATGGAGTGTGATATATTTTCAAGTCAGGAAGGAAAGCCTGCATCTACTGATATCATCCCGCATCTGCTGGCTTTGGAAGAGGCTACGGGTCTGGAGCTGTTGTCAAGGAAGCCTTGGCACCTCTGCATCTGTAAATGTCAGCTATGAAGCACCTGCGTAAGTGGGTGATGTTTAGGGTGATGGATTGAGTGGTAATTGTGGTCGCCTTATCCTGGACAGTGTTGAGCTTCTTGAATGTTCAACTGGAACTCTTCGAGACAAATGGGAAATGTTCAATCTTATTCTAGGCTGTGCCTTAAAGATGGTGAACTTTAGTTCTGTACTGAAGTTTCTAGAGTGGTACTTAAACCTATAAGAGACAAGACTCCTACCAAATGAACACTGGCTGCTGAAGTTAAGGAGCTGTGAAGGAAGTATAGAGTCACAGAGCAATACAGCACAGATACAGGCCTTTCAGCCCAACCAGTCCATTCCGACCACGTTGTCCACCTAGCTAATCCCAATGTCCTGCATTCGGTCCCTATACCTCCAGGCACGTGCCCTCCATGTACCTATCTATCCAAGCGCTTCTTAAATGATACTATTGTACCTGCCTCAACCACTTCCTCTGGCAGCTCATCCCATATACTCACCACTCTCTGCATGAAAAAGTTGCCCCTCAGGTCCCTTGTAAATCTTTCCCCTTGCACCCTAAATCTATGCCCCTAGTTTTGGCCTCCCATACCCCGGGGAAAAAGACTGTTAGCCTCCACCTTATCTATCCCTCTCATAATTTTATAAACCTCAAAAAAATCACCCCTCATTCTCCTACGCTCCAAGGAATACAGGCCTATCCTGGCCAATCTCTCCCTGTAACTCAGGCCCTCTAGTCCTGGCAACATCCTCGTAAATCTTTTTTGCACTCTTTCCAGTTTAACCACATCTTTCCTATAACAGGGTGACCAAAGCTGTATACAGTACTCCAAGTGTGGTCTCACCAACGACTTGCACAACTGTGACATAATGTCCCAATTCCTGAACTCATTTGCCCTGACTGATGAAAGCCAGCATGCTAAACACCTTTTTCACCACCCTGTCTACGTGTTATGCCACTTTTAATGAACTATGCAATTGTACTCCTAATTTCCTCTATTACATTACACTCCCTAATGCCCAACCATTCATAGTATAAGCCCTACTCTGGTTTGACTTTCCAGAATACATCGCCTCACGCTTATCTGTATTGAAATCCATTTGCCACTCCTCGGCCCACTTCCCTAACTGATCAAGATCCCCCTGTAATCTACGATAACCTTCTTCACTATCAACAACACTTCCTAATTTTGTGTCATCTGCAAACTTGCTGATCAAGCCTTGTGCATTCGCACCCAAATCATTTATATAAATAACAAATAACAAGGGTCCCAGCACCGATCCTTGTAGCACACCACTAGTCACTGGCCTCCATTCCGAGAAACAACCTTCAACCACCACCCTCTGCTTCCTACCTCTGAGCCAATTTTGAATCCACCTAACTAGATCTCCCTGGATTCCGTGGGACCTAACCTTCCAGACCAGCCTGCCATGCAGGACCTTGTTTAAGGTCCAGATAGACAACATCCACTGCCCAAACCTCATCTACCCTTTTGGTTACCTCTTCAAAGAACTCTAAAAGATTCATCAAACATGACTCCCCATGCACAAAGCCATGCTGACTCCTCCTAATCAGTCTATCCAAATGCTGGTAGATCTGTCCCTCAGAATTAACTCCAGTAACTTCCCCACTATTGATGTCAGGCTGACTGGCCTGCAGTTCCCTAGCTTATCCTTGCTACCCTTCTTAAAAAACGGAACAACATTAGCCACCTTCCAGTCTTTGGGAACTTCACCAGTGGTCAACGATGACACAAATATGTCCACAAGGGCTTCCGCAATTTCTTCTCTATCCTCCCACAAAGTCCAAGGATGCACTCGGTCAGGCCCTGGGGATTTATCCACCTAAATGCGCTGTAAGGCTGCAAGTACCTCCTCTTTGGTAATATGATTGTTCTCCAAAACATCTCCATTTGTTTCCCTTATCTCCTGAGCAACCATGATTTTCCTTAACCTTACCTACCAGATCCATCTCATACCCTCTCATTGCCCTCCTGATTTCCCTGTTCCAAGTCTATTGGAAGAATGATGAGTGAGAGGCAAATCTATTCAATGCATGTTATGTGATGCTTCCATCTTCAAAGTTCGTTTCCTTAGCTCCCCCAAGATTGGTAAAGTGGAACATTACCCCAAATGTACAAAGGATCTGTATCAATGTCAGCTTCCATCATAAGCTCTCAGATGGACTATCAATGTGAGAGCAGATATGGGGTTGCATCTACCACCCCATTCAATTAGCTGCTCTCTGTACTGGAACAAGTGCACTCCCTATCCCAGATACTGAATTTTAACTGTGATCTAGGGATAACAGTTACAGAACCATTTAGGACTGAGACGAGGGGAAAGCCCTTCCCAAAGGGGAGAATCTTTAAAATTCTCCAACTGGAAGGACTGTGGAAGCTCAGTCAATAAGTTAACTCAAAACAGAGATCTGGACATTATGGGGATCAAGCGGCATGGGGATAGTACACTGAGGTAAATCAGTCATGATTTCAATGAATGGTGGAGCAGGCTTGAATGGGTCTATTTCTTGTTTTTATGTATAGCCTGTATTCTTCAGAAGTAAAAAATGGATTATGCTTCAAGCATAATATTACCTTTACTCATTTAAAAATGTGGCCTTGACTGTTCATGTTTGTTATTTAATCTATATTACTCCACGTCATAAAAGAATTCCATATGGTCTCATACACATTGTCATTCACCATTATACAGGTGTGGAATGAGAGATTAGTCCGCAAATACTAACACATTCCTTCTACAAACCTCAAAATTGAATTAAATAGTTAAATAACTTGGAGGCTTTATTGAAGAATGTGGCTGACAAAGATGGCCAGAAATGGATGTCTTCCTTGTGCTCGCACGCAATGATCTAAAGATGATTTCTGGCAATGTTTTTCTTTCGGTGAATTGTCTCATGATACCATATTTCCTGCTGCCCTTCATTTTTGACCTTTACAAAATGGTGTCCCTGTTAGTGATTCTGCATTCTTCACAATTTGTGGTGGCAGACAATGAAGAGCTAATTCTGGCATGCCAGCAAACAGTCTGGCAAACAGTACACCTCCGTTCTTCTCAATGGTTCATGACATCCAATGTGTTATTTGCAAAGATTGGGAAGGACACCTGTTGAAAACTAGGACTGGCAGCCAGACAGTGAAGGTTAGGTGGGGTGGCACATGTGAGCATGTCTTCAATGAGGAAAAGGAAAACTAGCCTGGGTTGGTGACCCTGCTTGCTTTTTGTTCGCATAAAGAGAGAACATGTTCTTTCGGTCCTTTCACTTTCTGGGTGGTAATCAAGAGAGGAGAATTGTCTGCTTGTTGTAGAACATGCCTGACACGCAATTCACTGAAATCAATGGCATGACAAGCAAGCAGATTCTACAATGGGCAGGTTATACTCTCCTGCAGATAACCACAGATGGTAAACTGGAAACTAACTCCATTCTGTGCAGTCTGCTCTGACGTGCACTCTGACAAACGCAGCCATGGAAGAGTAGCAGTGCCGTGTTTGCAGTTTTCAAGACTTGGGTATTAATTCCGTATTAAGTACTCTGAGTTACCTGCCCTCATTCACACAACATACTGTAATTCAGGAACAGTTACAATCCACGGGCAGCCTCCCTCAAGATACTGTATTTCTCATTTCCCTACCCTCCACCTGAATTTCCATTCACCTCTCAAATGACATTCACACCCATCCCATTCAGAAAGGAGCACAGAGACAAACAGAAGCATGCAGATGGCCAGACAGCCGAGTCTCATCAGGGGTCCTCCCAACCTGTCACTTTACTGAGTGGAAGACTTGTTTGCAATCGCAGGAGGTTAGACGATAATCCTTGCCTGTTTCTACTTTGTTAATTGGGATTATGGAGGGGATGCACAATTGCAGATTTCAAATAGATAGTATGCCATTGTCCAGCCACACGTTTTTTGTTGGCACTGGGAGGTAATGTTCTTTTTCCCTTCTTTACATAGAAACATAGAAAACCCACAGCACAATTCAGGCCCTTCGGCCCACAAAGCTGTGCCGAACATGTCCCTACCCTAGAAATTACTAGGCTTACCCATAGCCCTCTATTTTTCTCAGCTCCATTTACCTATCCAACAGTCTCTTAAAAGACCCTATTGTGTCCGCTTCCACCACCGTTGCCGGCAGCCCATTCCACGCACTCACCACTCTCTGAGTAAAAAACTTACCCCTGACATCTCCTCTATACCTACTCCCCAGCACCTTAAACCTACGTCCTCTTGTGGCCACCATTTCAGCCCTGGGGAAAAGCCTCTGACTATCTACCCAATCAATGCCTCTCATCATCTTATATACCTCTATTAGGTCCCCCCTTGATGATTCACTTCTTATCACACAGTCGCTGAAAAGAACTGGAAAGTAATTATTGTATGGTTGGAATTAATGAATTGGATGAATAATTGGGCAACAGTTAATTTGTTAATGATTTATTTACAAACAATTAGACGTAGCTGCATGGGAGAATGTTGATTCAATTCCACTCTCCCATCACAGGTAAGCAGCCCAGCAAAGTGGTGAAAAATATGTTTCCCCGATGCAGGGTTTTGACCCGAAACATCAACAATTCCTTTCCCCACACAGATGCTGCTCAACCCACTGAGTTCCTTCAACAGATTGTTTGTTGCTCCAGATTCCAGCAGCTGCATTGTCCTGTATCTCCTAGCTAAGTGGTGATGGCACTTCAACCAACCTTTAGATCTGGCATTTAGATCTCAATCGTTATTTGATGATCAGGGCTGATGTTAACCAATAACTGTGCACCAGAAGGCTTTGTTTAAATTCAGTCCAGATCTTTGGGTCCCAGTGACCAGACCAGCACTTATTGCTCATCCCTGGTTGCCCATGGGGAGGCAGTACTGAGCTGTAACCTTGAACCACGTCTGTCTGTATGGTGAAGGTGCTCCCACAGCAATGTAGGGTAGGGAGATATGGGTATTAATACAGCAACAATGGAAGAAGCTTGATGTATGGCTAACAGCTGAAGTGGTGAAAGAGAGCTTGCAGTTAATGATGTTCATATATACCTAATCATCATTCTGCAATTGCAGGTTTGGGAGGCTTTGCCAAAGAACCTCTGATAAGTTAATACAATTCATCTTGTTGATAGTACTGCGACGTGGTCCAAGCACCTTGTTAATAGTACTGCTGCAGGCCCCTTGAATCTTGAAGCATCCTTTCCTTTGCAAGCACAGTCCTGGAGCAATCCGGGGTCCATGCACTATTATTTTTTAATAACTGCAGAATAAAGCAAGTTCACTTCCAGCCTCTTTCACCACCTTTCTACTTAATTTTCCCTTTTATGTTCACCTGAAAAGGGTAAGTCTCCTTGCACTCCAGCTGCTGGGAGACTTACTTAAAGGGGAAGACCTATTTTCAGGTATCTGAGCCCTCTTAAGCTTCCAGTCAATGTGTTGATCTCTCAGTCACCCAGTTCTAATAGATTTAAAGCATTTGGTAGAAGGATTGAAGGGGAGACAAAGCAAGAATTTTTTCACCCAGAGGGTAGTGGGGGTCTGGAACACATTGCCTGATCATCAGCACACTTACAGAACTGTGACCTGCAGTGCCGGGGACGCAGTGCTGGAAGGTGGGATTAGACTGGGAAGCTCTCATTCAACCATCACAGATGAAGGGCTAGATGGCCTTTGTCTATGATGTAAATTTTATATGATTCTTTGATCCACATGGCAGCTCATAGTTATTCCAGAGGTGGAGAGAGGCACTTTAGGGAGTGGAATTGGTAAGCTGAGTCAGTAAATTGGAAACAAAATTGACTTAGTCGTAGAAAACAGAGGGTAGAGGTGGAGGGGTATTTTTCTGACTGGAGGTCTGTGTCCACTGGTATTCCACAAGGATCAGTCCTGGGACCTCATATATATAAATTATTTGGATGAAAATGTAGGAGAGCTGGTTAGTAAGTTTGCAGCTGACACAAAAATTGGTGGAGTTGTGAATAGTGAGGATAGTTGTCAAAGGATACAGCAGGATACAGATCAGGTGGAAATTTGGGTGGAGCAATGGCAGATGGAGTTTAATCCAGACAAGTGTAAGGTGATGCATTTTTGGAGGTCAAATGCAAGAGGAAAGTATGCAGTAAATGGCAGAACCCTTAGAGCAATGATGTACAGAGGGATCATGGGGTGCAAGTCCATTGCTCCCTGAAACAGGCAACATAAGTGCATCGGGTGGTAAGGAAGGTGTACGGCATGTTTGCCTTCATCGGTTAGGGCATTAAATAAAAAGTTGGGAAGTCATGTTGCAGCTGTATAAACCTTGATTAGGTCACGTTTGGAATATTGTGTGCAGTTCTGGTCACCTCACTATCGGAAAGATGTGGAGGCTTTGGAGGAGATGCAGAAGAGGTTTACCAGGATGTTGCCTGGACAAGAGAGTATTAGCTATAAGGAGAGGTTGGACAAACTTGGATTGTTTTCTCTGGAGTGTTGGAGGCAGAGGCGAAACCTGATAGAAGTATATAAAATTATGAGAGGTACAGACAGGGTAGATAGTCTTTTTTCCCCAGAGTGGAAATGTCAATGCGGGCATAGATTTAAGGTGAAAGGGAGGTAGTTTAAAGGCGATATGGAAGGCAAGTTTGTTTACACAGAGAGTGGCAGGTGCCTGGAATGCACTGCTGGAGAGGTCATAGAAATACATACGATGGCAATATTTAAGGGGCATTTTGGTAGATACATAAAAAGGCAGGGAATAGAGGGCTATGGACACTGTGCAGGCAGAAGAGATTGGTAAAATTAGCATCATATCTGCCGCAGACATGGTGAGCCAAAGGGCCTGTTTCCTGAGCTGTACTGTTCCATGTTCCACATTCTGGACTGGGGAGTCAACCAATAGAATTGCATCATCCAGGACATCGTCAAGCTGTTGGATATTTTGTTTTGTAGCTGCAGCTATCCAATGGAGCCTCTCAATGAAACGCTGCACTTTCCAAGGAAAAGCACAGGATAGGGGGACATCTGAAGCAGTTCAGTCAACTAGAAGAAGAAGAAAGACAGAATTTTCTGGAGCCATGGTTTCTAACTTTTAAAGGAAAGCCCCATTAGTTCATGCTCGGGAAGGTACAGGAGCTCTTATAAATGCCCAATGGGCTGCTGCTTTATGGAGCTGGGCTCTCCCAGGGACACCTTGTGGCCCTACGTCCAGTCCCCTGGTGTGCCATGTTTACTTTTACTTACTTTTTGACTTTCTTCTGAATTTTCTAACTAAGTTACCTTGATACAATTAAAGAGTTATGGAACCCCCCTTTAATCTTTAAAGGAGATATACAAGGCAAGTTTTTTTTTACATAGAGAGTAGTAGGTGCCTGGACCCCTTTTAATCTTTCCCATAAACCAAACAACAGGCCCTTCTTCAGTCCACTGAGTCCTCACCAATTATCAAGCACCCATTTTCACACTAATCCTACACTAACCCATATAATTCTCCCCAAATTCCCGTCTTCTCACCTCAGATTCTACCACTCACCTGCACACTAGGGGCAATGAAACTATCAAGCTGCACATCACTGCAAGCTTGGAGGAAACCAGAGCACCCAGAGGAAACCAACAGTGTCACAGGGGAAACATGCAAACTCCATAAAGACTTCACACTAGAGGTTAGAATTGAACTCAGGTGGCTGGAGTTGTGAGGCAGCAGTTCTACTTAGCTGCACCACTGTGCCACCCTTGGATACTGCCTGATTCTCCTGCACATTCCCAAAATTCTCTTGCACTATCTCATTGGATTTCCAGTTAGCAGTTTGGCAATGAAAAGGCTTGTGAGACTTTGAAACACTGTTATGCTATAACTATGATATGCTAATCAGTATATAAAAAACGCATTATAACATGCATTAATGAATTTCCCCCTTTGTGGTCACGTTTGAATTCCCAGGTCCCTCTTTGTAAAAGAGTTTTTGTTCTCTTGTTATATGTTTCTTTTTGAATGTGGTGATTGGCCCGCCAGCTTCTGTTAAGTCAGCAGTTTTGGGTGCTCAAAGAGCTTCTGTGCTCAATGCCAAGGGAGGAGGGAACTTGCCTTCTTCTGGCTTTGAATTATAGAGGTGTACAGCACAGTAACAGGCCCTTCAGCCCACTGTGTCCATGCCTACTATTGTTACTATCTACACCAATCCTATTTGTGGGCATTAGGTCCATAGCCTTCTATGCCTTGGCTATTTAAATGCCAGTCTTGGTGCCTCTTAAATTTGCGATTATATCTGATTTCACCATCTTCTTTGGCAGCCCATTCCACTTTCTTTGTGGAAAAACTTTCCCCTCTAAATTTCCTCCTTCTCATCTTAAATCTATACCCTCTTTTTCAGACAACTCCATCACGGGAAAAAGATCTACCCTATCCATGCTTCTCATAATTTTATATCCCTCTATCAGGTCATCCCGTAACTCCTTCAGTCCAAGGAAAAGAAACCCAGCCTATCCAATCTCTCCCCATAACTCAAGTCCTCCAGTCCAAACAACATCCTTGTAAAATCTCCTCTGCACCATCTCCAGTGAAGTCACATCCTTCCTTTTAATGCAGTGACCAAAACTGCACACAATATTCCAAGTGGGGCCTAACCAATGTTTTGTAAAGTTATAACATGATAGAGTCATTGAGTCATACAACATGGAAACAGGCCCTTCAGCCTAACTGGTCCATGCCAACCAAGATGCCCCATCCACGTTAGTCCCCTTTTGCAGTGTTTGGCCCCAAACCTAAACCTTTCCAATCCATGTACCTGTGCAACTGTCTTTTAAAAGTTGTTATTGTACCTGCCTCAACCACTTCCTCTGGCAACTCATTCCACATGGATACCACCCTTTGTGTGAAACAGTTACCCTCATGTTCCTCTTAAATCTTTCCCCTCTCACCTTAAACTTATGCCCTCTTGATACCCCAACTCTGGGAAAAAGACCGAGTGTGTTCACCCTATCTCAGCCCCTCATGATTTTATACACCTCTATAAAATCACCTCTCAGTCTCCTATGCTCTAAGGAATAAAATCCTAGCCTGTCCAACCTCTCCCAATAACTCAGTCCTGGCAACATCCTTGTAAATCTTTTCTGCACTCTTTCCAGTTCAATAACATCTTTCCTATAGCAGGGCAACCAAAACTGAACACAATACTCCAAGTGTGGCCTCACCAGCATCCTGGACTACTACACAGTGACCTCCCAAATTTTATACTCAGTACTCTGTCTTATGAAGGCAGCATGCCAAAAGCCTTCTTCACCACCCTGTCTACCTGTGACTCCACTTTCAGTGAACCATGTACTTATACTCCTTCTGTTCTACAACACTCCCCAGGGCCCTGGCATTCACTGTGAAAGTCTTACCTGAATTTGATTTTCCAAAATGCAACACCTTGCACTTTTCTGAATTAAACTCCATCTGTCATTTCTCAGCCCACCTACTCAGCTGATCGTGGAGTCATAGAGTACTACAGCACAGAAGCAGGCTCTTCGGCCCATTTAGTCCATGCCACCTGATCTTTTGCCTGGTCCCATCTATCTGCACCTGGACCACATCCTTCCAACTCCCCCCCCCCCCATCCTGTACCTATCCAAACTTCTCTTAAATGTTACAGTTGAACCTGCATTTACCACTTCCGCTGGCAGCTCATTGCACGCTCGCACCACCCTCTGAATGAAGAAGTTTCCCCTCACATTCCCCTTATATATTTCGCCTTTGTCCTATGACCTCTAGTTCTAGTCTCACCCAACCTTAGGGGAAAAAGCCTGCATGCAACCTATCTATAGCCCTCATAATTTTGTATACCTCTATAAGATCTCCCCTCATTCTCCTGCGCTCCAGGGAATAAAGTCCTAACTTATTCAACCTTTCTCTATAACTCATGTCCTCAAGTCCTGGCAGCATACTTGTAAATTTTCTCTGCACTCTTTATCCCCCAATCCACCTGTAATTTTAGATAACCCTTGTCATTGTCCACTATACCACCTATTTTAGTCTCATCTGCAAACTAACAGTCTTATCCAAATTGTTGATGTAAATGACAAACAACAAAGGCCCCAGCACTGACCCCTGAGGCACACCACTAGTCACTGGCCTCCAGTCCAAGAAACAACCTTCCGCTATCACCCTCTGCTTTCTACCATCAAGCCAATTGTGTATCCATTAGCCAGCTCTCCCTGGATTCCATGTGATCCAACCTTCCAGAGCCGCCTACCATGTGGAACATTATCAAAGGCCTTACTGAAGTCTACATAAACCAGGTGTACCGCCCTGCCCTCATCAACTTTGTTATCCCAACTCTTATATTCTGTAACCCCTTCCATTGAAGGCAAGCATGCCATACACCTTCTTCAACCACCCCAATTGACCTATATTTCCACTTGCAAGGAACTAGTACCCTAAGATCTCTCTGTTTAACCCTCACAATCGACCTCATTATAGCCTTGCACCTTACTGTCTGTCTGCACTGCACTTTCTCTGTAACTGTAGCACTTTATTCTGCATTCTGTTATTGTTTTCCCTTGTACTACCTCAAAGCACTGCTCTAATGAGATGATCTGTATGGATGGCATGCAAAACAAAGTTTTTCACTGTAACTCATTACATGCGACAATATAAACCAATTTACCAATCCTCAGGTTCCTACCATTTACAGTGTATGTTCTACCCTTATTTGACTTACCAGAATGCATCATCTCAAATTTATTGGGATTAAATTCTATCTGTCATTGCTCCACCCAACTCTCTAGCTGATCTATCTCCTATGTAGCCTTGGACCAACCTTCTTTTCTGTCCCAAACACCACCAGTTTTTCATGTCATCCACAATCTTAGTAATCATACTTCCTATACTCACATTGTCACTATATATCACAATCATTGAAGCTCTTAGTATTTATCCTTGCAGTACACCACAGGTCACAGACTTCCAATCAGAAAGCATCCCTCCACCATCACCTTCTGTGTCCTATCACCAAGCCAAATTTGGATCCAACTTGCCAACCTGCTTTGGATCCCATGTACTCTAACTTTCTGGACCAGCCTACCAAGTTGGTCCTTGTCAAAAACATTAATAAAATTCATGTGGACAACATCTCAGAATGAAATGGGAAACAAGAGAGGAGATTGGTGGGGCCCTGATGGAGATTTTTATATCTTCATTAACTGCGGATGAGGTACCAGAAGACTGGAGGATAGCTAATATTGTTCCTTTAAGCCGGGTAACTACAGTCCAGGGAGCCTTATCTCAGTGGTTGGGAAAATTACTGGAGAAAATTCTCAAGGGTGGGGATTTATGTACATTCAGAAAGGCAGCGACTGATCAGAGAAAGTCAGCATGGCTTTGTGTGGAGAAAATCCTGTCTCACTAATTTGGTGAATTTTTAGAGGAGGTAACAAAGAAGATTGATGAAGGCAGGGTTATTGTTTATATGGACTTTAGTAAGATATTTGACAAGGTCCTGTATGAGAGTCTTGGTCCAGAAGGTTAAGGCTCACAGGATCCACAGTGAACTGGCCTAACTGGATCCAAATTGGCTTGGTGATAGGAAAAAGAGAGAGGTGATGGATGTTTTTTCTGATTTGGAAATCTGTGACTAATGATATGTCGCAGGGATTGGTGCTGGGATCCTTGCTGTTTATGATATATATTAACAACTTGGATCTGAATTTAAGAGGATTAATAAGTTTGCGGATGACACAAAAAATTGGTGGTGTTCTGCATAGCATCGAGGGTTGTCTACAGCTACAGCAGGGTATAGATCAGTTGGAAAGTTTGGGCAGAATGTTGGCAGATGGAATTTAATCCTGACAAGTGTGAGCTGATGCATTTTTGCAAGTCACATAGGGGTAGGACATATACAGTAAATGGTTGGTCACTAAGGAGTATTGATGAACAGAGAGACGTTGGATCAATAGGTCACTAGGGTGGTGAAGAAGGCATGCAACATGCATGCCTTCATAGGTCAGGGCATAGAACAGAAGAGTTGGAACGTCGTGTTGCAGTTCTCATCACCACATTAAAAGGAAGGATATGATTGCACTGAAATGGTGCAGAGGAGATTCATCAGGATATTGCCTGGATTGGAGGACTTTGGTTATGGAGGGAGATTGGAAAGGCTGGGTCTGTTGTCTCTGGAGCAAAGGAGGCTGAGGGGTGACCTGATGGAAGTATATAAAATCATGAGAGGCATAGACAGGGTTTATAGTCAAAATCTTTTTCCCAGATTAGGGGTATCAAAAACAAAAGGGCAGAGGTTTAAAGTGAGAGAAAGGAATTTCAAAGGGGACCTGAAGGATAAGGTTTTTTTTGATATCCGGAACACACTGGCAGAAGAGCTGGTGGGAATCAGATATAATTACCTATGTTTAAGAGGCATTTAGGCAGAGACGGTCCCAAAAGGCAAATAGGATTAATGTAGATGGGCAAAAAGGTCAGGATGGATATGGTGGGCCTGAAGGGCCCTGCTTCTGTGCTGTACAACTCTCTGACTCTATCTGCCATGCTGCCCTCATCAATCTTCTTAGTTATCTCTTCAAAAACTCAATGAAATTAATGAGACAGGATTTCTGTCTCACGCTGGCTATCCCTGTCAGACTCTGCCTTCCCAACTGTGAATTAATCCTGACCCTTTGAATTTTTCCTGTAATTTACCTACCACTGATGTAAGGCTCACCAGTCTACAGTTACCTGGTTTATCCCTGCTGCCTTTCTTAAATGAAAGAACAACATTAGCTACCCTCCAGTCTTCTGGTACCTCACCTGTGGCTAGCAAAGCTGTAAATATCTCCATCAAGGCCCCATCAATCTCCTCTCTTACCTCCCACAGCAGGCAGGTAGATCTTTTGAGGCTTGAGGGATTTATCTACCTTTACGTGCTCCATGACATATAACACTGACGTGCACCAGACTTTCAACATACTTCGCCCTGAGCTCAGTATCTTCTAAGCACTTCTCCTTGGTGAATATGGACAAGAAGTATTCATTTATTACCTCACCCACATCCCATAGCTCTGTACAAATATTACCCTTTGCTCCCTGAGGTGACCCATTCTTTCCCTCGTTAGTCTCTTGCTCATAATATATTTATAGTATGTCTTTGGATTCTCCTTAATCTTTCCTGCCAATGATTTTTCATTGCTCCTTTTTTTCCCTTCTAATTTCTTTCTTAATTTCTCATCTACACCCCATATAGTCCTCCTGGACTCGTTTTCAGTTGCCTATACCTGTCATAGTTGTCTTCTTTTCATCAGACCCTCAATATCCTTTGACAACCAGGGTATTCCCTTATCTTGCATTTCTGCCTCTCATCTTTACCAGGAACTTGTTGACCCTGAACCTTTTACTATTTCATGCTTAAAAGGCTTCCACCGGTTTCAAGTTACTTTACCCACAAGCTTTCGCCAGGTCTTGTATTATGCTATTAAATCAGGTTTCCCTCAAATTAGGACCTTAATTTGAGGACCAACCTTATCCCTTTCCATAATTACCCTGAAACTTACAGAATTATCACTACTACCCCCAAAATGCTCCCCCATTGACACTTCCACACTCTCCCAGTTTCATTCTCCAGGATAAAGTTGAGTGCAGCCCTATCTCTAGTACAACTATCTACATAATGTTTCAAAAAACTCTCCTGGATGCACTTTACAAATTCCACCCTATCTAAGCCCCTTTCACGAAGGCAATCCCAATCAACATTGGAAACGTTGATTGAGGAGGGCTGTATGCCACAGGAAAAATTATCTATTCAGAATTGTCCAACCATGATGATGTGTGAAATATTCAATTTTGGGTGTTGACATATAATTTTTGCCTTGAGATCTATTTATTGGCAAAGAAGGGGAACTGTCTTTCCAGAGTCTGTATCTCATTGTAATTGAGTGCAGAGCAACAGTTCTCAGAGAAGGATGGGATGCTCCTCAGAGCTGGCAGAAAGTTAGTCCATGGAGATACAGTTGTCATGAGTGTGACAGAGCTAATTTTCTGATTATAATGTCGATCCAGATACAGAATTAATTGGTTTACAACAGTGATATCTGATTATTCCATAAGATGCAATTGGAAGACCAACGCTGATCAAAATTAAGTAGACTTAAAAATTGTACCAGCACTATGATTATGAAAACTACTGTTCCCAGAGTGAGCACATTTATTTTCATTTATTTTATTTTTCAACACCTAGGCACCAGTGGCAAGGCCAGAGTTTGTGCACATGTCTAATTACCCTTAAACTGAATGGCTTACTGGACAATTTCAGAGGGCAGTTAAGAGTCAACTATGGTGGAGGCTCTGGAGTCATATACTGTATAGGCCACACTGAGCAGCAACAGCCTATTTCCCTCCCAATGGGTTTTTACTACAATATAGTTGTTCTGTAGTCATCATCCCTATTGTGCACTCTCACCTGATCACCAATCACAGCTAAAACTCAATGCCCACACCTTCCCAACCAGCAACTGCAGAGTCTGCTAACCAACAACACCACTTATTCACGTGCTTTAATCATTGACTCCCGGTCTCAGTCTCTTTCCCCCACTCACTCTGTAGGATACTGCACAATAGCTGGTAATTCAAACCATAAACAAAGCTCCGTTTGCTTTTAAATCAACTTACATTGTGTGAAGCAACATTACTTGCAGTGACTTGCTGTACAGAGGCAGGGAGATATCTGAAGGTTCACCAAAGCATTCTGACAATCGATAAGGCGCATGTTACATTCTTAAAGCAATACCAACTAATACAATATTTCTCACATGGCCAAGATCATCACTCACACTAAACACATCAGTCCTACTTCTCACCATTCCTGTCTCACTGCTTTAAACTCAACACATTCCCCAACTCCCCACTCCCCCAACTTGCCCTACCCCAGCTCATCTCTTCCCAACTCAACCCTCCCCTCAACTTCCCCTTCACCCAACTCACTTCATCCCAACTCCCCACTTTCCCCCAACTCACCTGTGCCACCGACTTACTGCTCCCTGATTGACCTCTCCCCACCAACTCATCCCCACTGCCAACTCACCCCTCCCTGACTCACCTCTTCCTGACTTACCCATCTCCCAGATGCTCCTGTCCTATTTCATCACTCCCCAAATCCACCTCTTCACCCAATCCACTATCTCACAATACATACATTTCCCTTTCTTGACTCACCCCCCCATTGACTCAACCCTTCCCTCCAGTTCATCCCTCCTCCCAACTAACCCATCTTGCCAACACACCTCCCCAATTCACCCCACACCCTGATACTCCTCTCTTCCTCAACACTCCCCAACTCCTCACCCCCACCCATTCCATTCCACAACCTTCCTCTTTCCTCCACATCATCCCACCTCTGACTCGACTCTCCATCTGAATTTCACCCCCTCCTATTCACCCCTCCCTCCAACTACCCCCAACAACCCTATCCCCAACTCACCATTACCCCATTCCCCTCACATCATTACCCCATTCACCTCTTAGCCCACCTGACACCTCTACTTAGTCATCCCCAAATGAACCCCTCCCACTATCCTCACCCCTCAACTCATCCCTGTTCCCACTCACCCTTCCCTGACAATTGTTCCCCCTAATTCACCCCGTTCTCCAGCTTACACTTCCCTGACCCACCCTTCCTGAAATTCACTGCCACCCCTCTGATTTAACTCACACACCAATTCACTCCCCCAACTTATCTTTCCCCTGACAACCCTTCCCCCAACTTCCTCTCCCCTTGCTTCACTTCTTTGTCAGACTCCCCCTTCCCCAATTCATCCCCTTTTCCCCAGCTCACCCCTCCCCTGACTCATCCTTCCCCCATTTCACCTTTCCCTCTGACTCAGCCTCATTCGAACTTACTCCTTGCTCAGTTCAGACCTCCCACTAACACACCCCTACCCCTGATTCACCGCTTTCCCCAACTTGCCCTGTCCCCAACTCACTCTCCCTGCCTCAAACCTATTCTCCAACTTGTCCTTCCCCTGACTCAATGCAGTCTCAAACATGCCTTTCCCCAGGCTCACCCCTCCCCCCATCACCCCCTCCCTGACATTCAACCTGCCCCCCTCCTTGACCCCCATTCTAAACCTCATCGCTCCTCACCACTCTCAGCCTCCTGCACTGTGACTCCCCTGGATCCAAACCACACTCCTGTTTTCCTCTGCATGCACAGGAAAGGCCCTACACAGTCTAAGGCTGAGTTCATAGCTCCTGATGCCTCACAGCACTCAATTTTTTGGATTGACTAGTTGTGTGGCCCAAAAAAAACATCTTTCAGACTTCAACACAGAGGAGAAGGAACAAGCCAAATGAACTGCAGAAAACAAACTCAGTTCAGAGAACGTGGCATGTCAGTCATCACTGGGACTTGGCTGGGGACCATGAGGATGAGGTAGTCAGTATACCAAGCTAAACCAATTTGGGAATGATGGGGGAAATAGTAGTGGGTTGGAGCAATTGTGTCATTACTTCAGAGCATTTAAAGAAAGGTTGGTAGATATATCTGAAGGGGTGGAGTACCAGATGATGCAAGTTCTACTACAGTTATACAAAGCCTGGTATGATCACACCTGGAGTACTGTGATCTGGTCCCGGCACTACAATATTATAAGGATATGGACTCACGTAAGAATGGACCTTGAATGATTGCTGCATTCCAAGGGTTAAATTAGAAAACAGTACAGAATTTAGTTTGTATTCTTTGGAATTTAGAAAAATAAAGTATGATTTGATCTAAATTAGGGGGGATCTGATAGGGTAGATAGGGAGAAAGAATTTCTGCCAATTTCTAGGATGGATGTATAATTTAAAAACTAGGGACAAACTTTTCAGGAGTGAAGTTATGACAGGGGTTAGGGGAAGAAGTTTGCAACTCTCTTTGTGTAACTTATGTTATTAATTTTAATTCTGTAATAGATACATTTTTGCTTACCAAGCATATTTTACAGGACAGCAAGGTAGTTAGGGAATAAGGTCAGTCTGGACCCGGTGGAATGTTGGTACAGGCTAACTTGTTACCCTACCCAGGCTCTGGAAAAAGAATAAAATTCCATTTGCAAGTTTCTCTCCATTGAAACCAGATTTATAAGACAATAAAGGGAATACATCTTGTTTCAGTTGGCAATTTATTGCAATTAAATAGATTACAGAGGACACAAGGTCACATTTTAAGCTGTATAATGCCATTTATCTCGGTTAGATGTCAAGAGGTGGTTCTTTTCCTGGAGAATAGTGGACCTCTGGGAACAGCTGCCGATACTCACAGTAGAGGGCAATTCACTGAGCTGGACCCGTTTCAGCTCATGCATTGGGTGGATACTGCAAAGACATATCAGGATTGTTAGGGGAGATGGTGTTTAATCTGTTTCCCAGAAATCACATGGCTTTGGGTGGGGTGAGGAACCATACCTGGTGACATTATCAACTTGTATTGGACAGGCTGAATGGAGCAGAGACTCCTTGCCAATCCATCATTTGCTTCTACGAATACTGTACATGTTAGCAAAGAAAAGGTGGTGCAGTGTGGATTCATGTCTCCAGCTGAGTAATCACAGGCCCACACCACCATTTAAAACACTTTGTGAATGCAATATTATCCTTAGAGTAAACTGGGAAAATTACTTTAGCTGAAGATGTTCAGGGTCAGTGTATATCTGATATCCCGTTGCAGTACACAAACAGAGAGTGAAGACCCCAGCAAACCCAAGAACCCCAAAAAGAAAATCAGCCCTGCTTTAAAAAATGTCAAGAATTTTAACAAGCATCTTGATAAATAAGGTTGTCATGCCACTACTAAGGGCAAGAAACATTTTAGGGTCAGAGTCATTGAGTTATACAGCACGGAAATAGGCCCTTCAGACCAGCTCATCCATACTAACCAAGATATCTGTCTGAGCTAGTCCCATTTAGCCTGTGTTTGGCCCATATCACTCTAAACCTTTTCTACCCATGTATCTGTCCAATTGTCTTTTAAACATTGCAATTGTACCCACCTCTCCAGCTTCCTCTGCAGTTCGTTTCCATATACCCACCACCCTCTGCATGAAAAAGTTGTCCCTCAGGTCTTTTTTAAACCTTTCCCCTCTCATCTTAAAATCTATGCCTCTAGTTTTAGACTCTTTAACCTGGAAAAAGACTGTGAACATCTACCTTATCTACACCCCTCATGATTTTATATATCTCTGTAAGGTCATACCTCAGCCTCCTATACCACAGGGAAAAAAGTCCAGCCTACCTCCCTATAATTTAAGCCCTCCAGTCCTGCTAATATTTTCATGAATCTTTTCTGCACCCTTTCTAGCTTAATGACATCTTTCCTAGGCTGGGTGACCAGAACTGCGCAGAGCACTCCAAGTGTGGTCTCACCAATGACAACGTACAGTTGCAACATGACATCCCAGCTCCTGTACTCAGTGCCCTGATCGATGAAGGCAAGGATGCCAAACACCATCTTCACCACCCTGTCTACCCGGGTCACCACTTTCAGGAAAACTACGTACCTGTATCCCTAGGTCCGCTACTTTCATGTTATATGTTAATAATCTGGATGATGGAATTGATGGCTTTGTGGCCAAGTCTAAGGATGATACAAAGATAGGTAGAGGGGCAGGTAGTGTTGAGAAAGCAGGGAGTCTGCTGAAGGACTTGGACAGGTTGGGAGAATGGGCAAAGAAGCAGCAGATGGAATACAGCATAGGGAAGTGTATGCTCATGCACTTTGGTCGAAGGAATAAAGGCATAGAATATTTTCTAAACGGGGAGTGAGTTCAGGAATCAGAGGTGCAAAGGGGACTTGGGAGTCCTAGAGCAGGATCCTTAAAGGCTAACTTGCAGGTTGAGTCAGTAGTAAGGAAGGCAAATGCAATGTTATCATTCATTTCGAGAGGACTAGAATATAAAAGCAAGAATATAATGCTGAGGCTTTCTAAAATGTTGTCAGACCACATTTGGAGTATTGTGAGCAGTTTTTGGGCCCCATTTCTAAGGAAGAATGTATTGGCTTTGGAGAGGGTCCAGGGAGGTCTACAAGACTGATCCTGGGAATGAAAGGGTTAAAGTATGAGAAGTGTTTGATGGCTCTGGGCCTGTACTTGCTGGAGTTCAGAAGGATGAGGGGGGATCTCATTGAAACCTACCAAATATTGAAAGGCCTGGATAGAGTGGATGTGGAGAGGATGTTTCCAGTAGTGGGAGAGTCTCAGACCAGAGGGCACAGCCCTAGAATAGAAGGACGTGCCTTTAGAACTGAGATGAGGAGGAATTTCTTTAGCCAGAGGGTGGTGAATCTGTGGAATTCATTGCCACAGATGGCTGTGGAGGCCAAGTCATTGAGTATATTTAAAGTGAAGGTTGATAGATTCTTGATTAGTAAGGTCATCAAAGGTTATGGGGAGAAGGCAGGAGAATGGGATTGAGAGGGGAAAATAAATTAGCCATGAGTGAATGGCTGAGCAGACTTGATGGGCCGAATGGCCTAATTCTTTCCCTATGTCTTAAGGCCTGTCTGTACTACAACACTCACAAGGCCTTACCATTTACTGTGCAAGTCCTGCCCTGGTTTAACTTACCAAGTACCTTTCAGTTTCATGATTTCACCATTAACTGCTCAGTGGTTCACTCCCTGAGCGAGAACCCCTGTAAACTCATAGCTCACTCTTATGGAATTTCTTAACCTCTCAGGGTCATAGGATGGAAACTTAATGAACCTAAAAGGAATTGGAAATGCTTTTGCAAAAGGAGGAATTTGCAGAGTGATTGGAAAAAAGTCAGGGGCTTTAGGATTCATTGGATTGTTTTGTCAGTAGCTAGTACAATACCTTGGGGCCAAATGACTACCTTTATTGCTGTATGATTGTGTGATGTATCCAATTCTATATGATGCATTAAATATAACTTCTGATGAAAGGTCTTTGACCTGAAACGTTAGCTCTGTTTCTCTTCCCACAGATGCGTCCTGACCTACTGAGTATTTCTAGCATTTTCTGTTTTTTATCTCAGATTTTCAGCATCAGCAGTTTTCTTTTTGATTTTCACTATATGATGCATCCTTGAGTAAAGTAACAACTTGGGAGTGTCTGGAGTATGATCTCAAAAAGAATATTGAAGACTTACACAGTTCACAACTTAAAGTAAAAGTCTGATGGAAGACAAGGTGTAAAAATCTCTGCAATTTTTCCATTTGTTTCAGTGCTGTTCAAGGTAAAGGAGGCCAGTGCTGGACTGAAGCATGGTCCCTGCATTGTTATGATTGTTTAACATTAATCACACACATTGTCAGATACCCAGACTCCCAGGGAATGGGGTTTGCATTTCATTTGTCAGAAATGCAGACTACAATGACTGGCTGACAACCAAACTCCTTAGCTATGTGTGAGCTCACGGGTCTGGCCATCCATCCCTCCAAGGGCAAGCAATGCCCATTCACTCTGACATTTCATATGAATTGATTTGTCTCACATGAATCTGCTGGGTCTAAAGGTTTTGAAGGAGCTGTTCTAAGGTTAAGCATCCCAGATAGCATCAACATCACATTGTGCACTAGGGTTGCCAACTTTCCAGAATTACCCTTTATTCTCTATCAATTGAAGATTAATGTAAAAAATCATCAAGGCAATCAAATCTTGTTTCATCTTTTTGTTTATTATTTATGTTTATCATTTCCCAAGTTCAATTGTTTGGCAAGAGTCAGCAATCAGGTAATGAAGAGGCTTTTAAATTGGCTGAGGAAAGGTAATTTGTCATGAGGATAGATGCACTGGTCAACCAACAGAAGAAATATAATAGTTGAGGCATTGGAGGGAGCAAGTCGCATGGTGACATGAATATAGAATATCGCTAAACAGCCTATTGTCACCTTTATGCAGTGCACAAAAAAGAACATACATAGCCCTCTTTAAATTGTGGAATATTCTGTTGCATGTGTATATTGCTGAATCTATTGGAAGGTTGGATTAGTTTAACTCAAGGAGCAATTGGAGTTATGTTGATGTAATAAATCACATTAGAAAATCTTCATGGCCTTTGAATTGTTTCTTTTTTGAAAATAGTTGAATTTTTAAAGTGTCAGTAATTTGATTGCCCACACTCAACCAAGCAGACTATGTTGCTAGAGGCGCTCCAGGCTCTCTACGCTTACATTAATATGACTCCAGATATTGCTTTAATACAGAAACGAACATTCAGCAGCAGTATCTTCAGCAGGGTTGGTTATCACTTGGTAGAACCTATTAACTTAAGTAACATTTTTTAATAGATGTACACTGTCAGTTCTATGCATACTATTTTATATACTTTCCTATGAAGTTAATCCAGTACCTTTCATTTATTGTGTTATACCTGGAAGAGCAATAAATTTCCAGTGACCTTGAACATGGTGGCTGAGGCTCATTGCAGCAGTAATATCCAAATGCCAATAAATGCACGAGTCCAACTTGATCTATTGTTTCTCAGGTCTAAATTTGAGAGTCTCGTTACAATATGTTGCTTGCTTTATTGGTACCTTCTACCCTTTGCCATCAGAAGCGCATGACATCACACTCATTTATTCATCACACTCATTTATGCAGGCCATATTCAATCACACTTCGAATCTCAGAACAATGCTTCACACTCAGGAGTCGTCTGGAACTTGGTGCCTGTGCTCAGTCTTTGATAAAGCTATCCAATTAGTACTCCTCCCTTGCTCATTCCCACAGCCCTGCAGTTTGCTTTTTCTTTTTAGGTATATATCCCTTTTGGAAGTTACTGCTGAATCTGATTCCACCGTCCTTTCAGACAGTACATTCCACTCCATCATTACTCACAGTGTAAAAATAATTCTCACCTCCAAGCTGTCTCTTTGCCAATTACCTTACATCTATATCCCCTGATTACTGGCCCACCTGCTTCTGGAAATTGCTTTTCCCCACTTACTATTTTAAAAACTATCATAAATTAGAACTCCTGCATTAAGCCTCTCCTTAACCTCCACTACTCTGCTTAATTTTGGCATCTGCTATATCTCTACATCACATTCATTTGCAGAAATGAATAACAGCATGTAAAACAGCCAAGCAATTTGCTATTGGTTGCTTCACATCACCACACAGTCAAAATGACCCCCTTTGTTCCTTTCACTGTGGCTTTCCCTGGTCCCCTCCCTCCATATCATGAATGTTAGAAATAAAAAAAACAGTTTCAGAAGTAAAAGTGATTAAATAATTTGCATCAGCTGTCTCAAGCTGTCCATATTGGTAACTATTAATTAGCTTCAAAATTCATGATTTTTAACTGAACTGATGTTATGTAAAAAATGCTCATGGGGTGAAATTCATATTCAGTGGCTTACATTAAACATGCAGTACTGTGTTGGTGATGCACTATGAGCCACATCTCTCTCAATATTATTGACCTTTCTTCACAGCTGACGACCTTTCAGTTCTGATAAAAGGTCACTGACCTGAAACACTTTTTCTCTTTCCATGGATGCTGCCTGACCTGTTAAATATTTCTGGTATTCTTCTGTTTTTATTGTAAACTTTTAGAGATCCAAAAGTCATGCAAGTGGAGAGCCAGGGAGAGAGAGAGGCTGATGGGTGGGTAGGTGATGAAGGGAGACTAATGGTGAACTTGTGAAAGGATGCAAGCGCAAATTGATTAACCTCTCTTACTCTCCTTTCAAGACTCCGCCTCCTGTCCAAACACACTTCCCATCTGACTCTCCAACCACTGTTTACCAAACCTGACCCTGACAGTATCGGTATTCTGATACTCTCTCTATATACGGTGTCTGACCTGTTGAGTAGTTCCAGCTGTTTCTGTTTTTTTATTATTTCAGTTTTCCAGTATCTGCAGTGTTTTAACAATAGAGAATACTGATTGATTTTTCTAAACATGAAAAGTTATCATTAAATTTCATAACAACATAATTCTCAATCAAGCCATTTTCACCAAATCCTGGTTTATAACATCCTGACCATCTGCTCAGGGCTGTTAATTGATTAGTGGATAGGCTCCAAATGCAACTAACCCCAGATGTGATGTACTGGATCAAGGAATACCATGTATGTGTTAGGGCTAATCAGGCTGCACATTCAGTACAAGAATGGCACAGAGAGCCCATTTCCATTTCCATTTCGTTAACCCAAGAGGTAACATGGAGGCTGAAATGACCCAGTGGGTAATGTGAGTGTGATAGGAAGGCCGGAAGTTGGGCCTGGGCCCAGCTAGTCCATGTTCCTACCTTCTTCGGGCTTCCCCCATAGGTTTTGGTAAATCATGTATAGCCTCCATCTCACCACGATTCTGTCTTCATAGTCAATGATTCTGGTGTAAGAGGGGCATGAGCAGGGTAAAGACCCTTGTATTTGGTCAGATTGTAAATTTATATGAAGGCAGAGCATGTTGTGAATGGTTAGTGGACAGGAGTGCAGAGAAACAGAAGGTGGAAGTGGGAGATTAAGAAATAAAGTTCCCAGGTACAGTATATCTCCAGCTTGAGGCACGAGTACATCAGGCGAGAGCAGATATGCAGATGAACCTAGAAATCCAACTACCATTTCTTGGTATTTTGTTTGTTTGTTCAAGGGGCTGTAGGTGGCCATTTTACGAGGGAGAAGAGAGAGAGAGTGGTTGGGTGCTGAGGATTAGCCTACTGGATTCTGCTTCAGATCATCAAAAGCTGGATCATACTAGATATTATTGGCACAAAGTCTCAGGACCAGAATCTTTACCTGAGAACAAGGTGGTCAATTACTGTATTAAAAATTAATGATAATACAATTATCATCTACTAGATGGGAAACCTAATAAATATTACAGTACTCATATGTGTATTGATTGTAAAATTAAACCCTCCACTTTTGTTATGAACTTCATAATAATATCTGGTTCAGTGATAGAATCTGTATTCGCAGTGCCATCTTGTTGAGTCACTCCCTGATGCCTGTGCCTTATTATATAAAAAAAATCTGAGTGACGCAGATTGTACTACAATGATGGGTGAATATACTTAATTGAAAATGCTTCACAGAAATGAATTGATAGACATTTAAAAATCAATGCACTTAAACTGGATGTAGGCTCAGCAGACTTACAAGACTCGAGTATAACAGAAAACAAAATCAAACAAAACAATTTATTGAACTGATGGAGCATTGTAGGCTTGTATAAGTACCTGGAGAAAGCTGGGATTCATTTCTAGAGGAACAGAATTGAAAAACAGATAGGGTGTGTTAGATGTGTGGAACTTGTTTATACCACACCTGGAGGAGTCTGCATACTCTTGGTTCCATTATGAAAAGGACATGGAGCGATTGAGAAGGGACAACTATTTACCAAAATTATGCCAGAACCAAGGGGTTATAACTGTAAGCAACCATTGAACAGATAGATTATCATTGCTGTAGAAATGGACAATTAAAATGTCTTCGAGATTATGTAAGCATCTGACAGGAAGACATAGTTAAGGTGCATTTACTTACGGGTGAAATCAGAAGAACCATACAAATACAACAGTGGAAGTGAGACCTATAGGAAATTAAGGAAAGACTTCTTTGCCCATATTAATTAGATTGTGGAACTTGGAGGCGCTAGATAGAAAGGGGTTGGAGAAGGTTTGTGTGAAGCAAACACACCAGTATGGACCCGTAAGTACATCAGTACTCTGTACGTTCTTCCTAGCAGATGGTGTAAAAGTGGTGTTGAATTTATCAGGTGGCAGCATTAGTTGCATCTCAGTTGGTAGAACCCTCATTTTTGAATCATAAAGGTGTGGGTTCAAATCACAATCCAGAAACATAAGCAGATAACATAGACTACATTGCAGTGCAGCACAAGTGAGTGCTGCACAGTCAGAAATATTGCACTGAGGTATCAACTAATTTCAGGTTATCTTCTTTGTCTTCTTCAAGCATAAGGCTCAAAAAGAAAGACTTGAACTTAAATAGAATCTCTTATGACTTAGCCACATCCTGAGCATTTTTACACCATTTTGAAGTGTAGGACTATTATCATTTAGGAAGCAGTCTGCATATGACAAGACCCCACAGTTGTCTTCTTAGGCCATCCTTGTGGGCCGGGGATATCCTGCCACTGGCTAATTTTGTGGGTTGTGAGGTGGCTGATGATGTCAACGTGGGACCTGCAGACACTGTCACAGTTGATGCAGGTGGAGCTTGACAAGGTGGGTGAATGGATTGAGTGAGTTCTTACACACTTCTTCTGCTGCTTAAGCTTGGCCACCCCGTGTTCACAACAGAGATTGGAGTCTGAGTTAATGTAGGATTAGTGTGCAAATGGATGCTTGATGGTTGGCTTGGACTCAATGGGCCTGTTTTCATACTGTATCTCTCTATACTCTATGACTGTGAGAAGCACAGTGCCAAATCTTTGCTGTGCAACAGCTCCAAGATAAGTAGCTGGATTGAGCCTTTTATCGTGAGGCCTTGACCTCATTCTAAGCATTTTGTCAGGTAGAGGAAGAATATAAGAGTTGGGAAGCCGTGTAGCAACTTTATCAAACACTGGTTAGACCACACTTGGAGAATTGTGTGCAGTTCTGGTCACCACACTATAGGAAGATGCAATTGCACTGGACAGAGTGCAGAAGGGATTCACCAGGATGTTGCCTGGGTTGGACGACTTTAATTATGGGAAGAGAAGAGGCTGGGTTTGTTTCCCCTGGAGTGAACGAGATTGAGGGGTGACCTGATAGAGGTATGTAAAATTATAAGAGACATATATAGAATAAATAGAATCTTTTTCTCATGGTAGGGGTATTAAAAACAAGAGAGCATAGGTGTAAGATGAGAGGCAGGAACTTTAAAGGGGATTTGGAGGGAAAGTTTTTTTTGTACACGGATAGTGGCACCTCACTGCCAGGGAAGGTGTTGGAATCAGTTACAATCACTACGTTTAAAAGACATTTAGTTTGGCACTTAAATAGGCAAAGCATAGAAGGATATGGACATAGAGCAGGCAAATGGGATTAGTGTAGATGGGTAAAAATGTTGGCGTGGATGTGATGGCTGAAGGGCCTGTTTCTGTGCTGTACAACTCTATGACTGTATGACTCTGTTGAGAGTGGCATCTCCAACTCCCATCCTGCCAGTCACACAAGTAGTAATGAAACCATGACCAGATAAGTTATCATGGTGCTTTTTGAAGGATGTATGTTGGAAGGGGCACCAGGGAAAACTCCTGTTTGTCTTCTAAGTAGCATCCTCCCAAGAGAATGGAGTGTCAGCCTGAGATATGTGTTCAACTCTTGAGAGCGATTGGAACCCAAACCTTTTGAAATAGTTATAGTTGCAATCAATACACTGAAGCTGCTGACCTCTTCAATCAGGTTTGGCTACCAACAGAGTTTGGGTTTGAATGTCACGATACGTATCTGTTGGATTTTCTTTTGCCTTGTCCCAAACCACAGTCATGTTAGACAATTTTAATTTTATAAGGCTCCTCTGGATCCAGAAGGGAATTGTTAATGTAGTTTAAGTGCGTAACTGCACTCTTTAAAAAGAGGCTCATTTCTGACTCAGTTTAACCATGTTGTGAATCATCTTTCTCTAGGATTTGGTATTACTTCAATAATTCAGTTGCGGCACATTAAGGATTAGATACAAATCACACACAAATCATAGCCCATTTTTAACATGCCACAATTGTAACAAACACCCTAAACATTTTGTTTCTGTCTCTGGCTAGTCATGCCTCTTCCCTCAACCCCTATAGCCCACCGTTGACACCTTCCCCTTCAATACTCCCCCTCTCCTTGCTGTTCATTCTCCAAGGCATTCCTAAAAACCATAAATCAAACTTATAGCCACCTACGCTAACATCCATTTTTTCAATGCAACATTCTGTGACTTATTACTCTATGGGACAGTTCTCTAATCTAAAGGCACTACCTCAACATATTGCTCTCATTGTAGTATCAACCTGTCTTGTTTAAATCAGTGTGGCTGTCCATTGTCTTTGAAGAATAAATGCCAGGCAGATAGCTTCTGTAACCATTGAGAAGTGCTATCGAAGAATATCATGAATCTCATCGTTTAGCACTGCTGTTGTGAAATATTAATTGGTTTCTCCTACATGAAGAGTTGGATATGTCTAACAATGATAGTAGTTTTATATATTGAATTATAGCTGCTATTTCCTTGTCCCTTTATTGTTTAATAATTTATTTCTGTCGTCAAAATTTACTGTGATGTTATTCTGCCAGCTCCTACAAATGAGGGGGAGGATGATCATACAAAAGCATGTGGTGAATCTAATAACTGATCTAAAATAAAAGCTTTCTCATCTCCTGGCTGTGCTACAACATTTACACAGGCCAGTGAAAATACTCTTTGGAATACAAGGGACCATCAAAATGACTTTCTCTCCCCCCCCCAAAAAAAATGGTCATGTTGTATTTCAATGAACAATGTGAAAATTCAGCCTGAAATTTCTGTCAAGTAAGGTACCAAAGTGAGTAAATGCAGCTGAGATACTCAGTTGCTGTTGGGCAGAATAATTTTGAGGGGCTGAATGGTCTATTCCTAGTTCTGTGTTCTGTCTGTAGACTAAACCTGAAAAGAGGATGCCAAATCAGTTTTAAAAAAAGAGCACCAAAAGCAGAAGAAGCAGATTTGAATGATGGTAGATACTTCCCTGGTGAATTGTTCCCAGGGAAAGGGGGAATCCAGATGTTTGGAGGATTGTGTGTCAAGTGCATATTGCAGCAGGTATGCATGATGCCTTAGGATATTGTAATTAATTCCAATGTGAATTTACTGCAGCGGTGCTGCTTTTGCTGAGACTTCATTTCTTAACCCAAGAAATTGCATTTCACTGCTACCATCTGCCTTACACATCCCAATTTCTTCCTCTAACTTAGGAAACGACCACTCTGGTGCTTTCATCTTCAGCTTATGACCTATTTATCACAATGCCTCTCACCACTAAGAAATCAATCAACACCAGTGTCATTAGCTCAGTGATGGAGAGGTCAGGATATTTCTGTGCACTGGGAGATTCTTTTATACGTTTCAAACCATGTTGATTCAGTCAGTTCTCTGTGGGGAGTTTGTTCAACTTATGTAAAAGCTTACATTTTTTGTTTTAAAGTTGTATTCCATTTGTCTTTGGAATACATTGAAACATATGAATGAGATGAGGACATTCAGATTGTTGATTCAGTTCTACCATTCATGACTGTTTTGTATCTTAACTCCTGCTTTAGTTCCAAAACCTGACCCAAGCAAAATCTAACACCCTCAGTTATGACACCTTCATCTGACTTAGCTTGGCAGCATTTTATGGGGTAAGGGGTTCAGATTCAGCTATTGTTATGTGCTTCCCAATGTTACCCAAAACAGCCCAACTATAATTTCAGGATTATTCCCACTTGCACTGTACTTCCTCACCAGAGGAATTATTTTATCTATCTACTATATTAAATGCTTTTATCATCCCTCATCATTTAGCTCTCTGAGCTTTGTGCACACATAATGAAACTCTTGAGACAAGGACAAATTGCCAGGTAAACAGCATGTTTTTTAATCTTCCCAAGGGTGAAGATGCACTCTAAAATGTCACTCAAAAATCAATCCATTTACAAGAATATAAGAAGTTGGAGCAGGAATAGACTCCACATCCTCTCAAACCTGTTCCAATTTTGAAATCAGCATTGTTTTTTTTCAATCGATCCCCAGTTTCTATGATGGATTTTTGCAATTTATGCAAACAATCTCCACCTTGAATATACTCATTCATTAATTAAAACTGCAGATGATGAAAATAGTTAGAAGGTATGGCAACATGAAAGCTAACATCATAGAGCTGACAACGTTTCATCAGAAATGGAAGATGCAGGTGGTTCAGGAAAGTTCCAGGCAGTTTCAGAGTCGGGGAAAGAGGGAGGGAAGGAAAGAACAAGAGGAAAGGTCCGTGATGGGGTAGGAGAGAAGAAAGGATAAATGATAAAAGGATATGGACAAACTTGGGTCGATTTCTCTGGAGTATCGGAGGCTGAGGGGAGACCTGATAAAGTTATGAGAGGCATAGATATAGGGTATATAATCAGAATCTTTTTCTCAGGGTAGAAATATCAAATTCTAGATGGCATGCATTTAAGGTGAGAGGGGAAAAGTTTAAAGGAGATGTGCAGGGCAAGTTTTTTTTTACACCACGGTAGGTGCTTGGAACAGGCTGCCAGGCGTAATGATGGAAGTAGGTATGATAGTGGAGTTTAAAGGCTTTAACATAGACACATGAATATGCAGGGAATGGAGGGATATGAATTATGTGCAGGCAGAAGAGACTTTAATTTGGCATCATGTTCAGCGCAGATATCAAAGGCTGAAGGGCCTGTTCCTCTGCTGTACTGATCTATGTTCTGTGATTGATGCCACAATGTAAAAGCGTATAACTTATGAAACCAAAGATGGGTCTTGGAGGTGAGAATAGCAAAAGCAGAAGCATTTCTAACAACTGCTGCCCAAAAAATGGGAGCAGTGGCCTTGATTGAAAATTGTTGAACTCAATGTGAAGTGGTTGAAGAGTGTCTAATTTAAAAATGAGGTGTTCTTTAAGCTCCATTAGAGCAGTGAAGGAATTCAAGGACAGAAAGGTCAGAGCAGAGTGAGACAGATTTTCTGAAGCTCAAGGTCATGCTCACTGACCAAACAAAACAGATTACTCAGTCTACTCAGTAAGAGGAGCCATAGCATAAGCTACAAATTACAGTATACTAAATTGGATGAAGTAAATCACTATTTCACCTGATAAAGATGAACATTCACAGCTGTCTTGGAATTTCAAAGTCTGGCAACTCTCTGAGTGAATGCATTTCTGCTCATCTCAGTCCGAAACAACTCATCTCTAGTGCTAGACTTTCCAGCTTCCCAGCATCTGCCTTCCTAAAACTTTGCATGCCTCATTGAGATAATATTTTTAATAATACCCTAAGGCTGCACTGAGAACATCACAGACATATTGGTGGATGGGTGACCTGCTTCCCATAAACCAAGGTCAGCCTAAATAGGTAAGGCCCAAAATAGTATTAACTGTCTGCTCTGCCAGGAAGAACAACAATATAGCTCAGGGCTCTAAATATCATGGCATTCTTTAGTAGCAAGGGCATATAATCTGGAATCAAATAGAGCATCATGCCAGCTGATGAAGCACCACAGTTAGTGAGGACATCAGAATGGCCATAAGATCCACTGGGATTTACTATGTTTGTGGTCTGATGATGGGAATTTAGTGAGCAGTAAGGTTAAACCTAATTGGACAGCAGATATTGGAGAAATTCAAGAGGTTATAATACTGAACTGCATTTCAACCAGAGCTGGCGGAAACAGCACATTTAACAAGGTAGACAGATAGACAACCAGATGTACTTCCTGTGAGCCATGTTTAAAACTAAACAAAAACTACAGATCAACACAGCATGTTGTAGATCAGTGACAGACTTTCCTTAGACAGTAAATTAACTCAGTGCAATGATGGGATATTATTGAGTCACCAGCAAATAGTATAAAGGGATATGGAGAATGAACTGCCTGGAAACAAATTGCATTTAAATCTGGATTATTAGTTAATTATCAAACCTGTGCAATGCAACCTGAGATGCAAATGGTAACATGGAAACAGATATCTACTTCACATTTGAATAAAAGGAAATCAAGAGATTTTAGCAGTTAACTGAAAGAGTTTGGTACCCTTATGCCCTGGCCAAATCCTTTGTGTACCATTAATCCCCAGGATACATCATTTCCAATGCTTTTCAATCCAAGACACATCTAGTTACCATAACTCTTTTGTTCCCATGCATCAACCAAGCTGTGCTGCTATATTTTCTCTTTAAGCATACATATGAATTTTTGTGACATCCTTCTTGCCAGCCAGTTGAAGTTCTATGTGCTTTATATCCACAACAATAATTGATGAGGCATATTTAATGTCATTTTGTTGATCATATTCTATTGCAGTATGGCAAGGTTCTCCTGATAACTATACTATCCCATTACTGATATCATTTTGGTGAACTTGCCTATACACCTTTCATGTTCATTCTATGGTACGGGGTGGCCAGAACTGTACACTGCGTACTAATACTCTCCTAACCAATGCTTTATACACTCTCATTATCACATTTTCTCCTGTCCTCTATTAAGCCCATAACTCTATTGGCCTATTCATGTCCTGAGCTACAGGGCAAGTTTTCAGTGTCCATTGTGGAAAGGAGTAACTGGTTCATTGAAACACAGTGCTGGTCCTTTGGCTGTCCAAGGCCCACCTGATTCAATTTTCAAGCAACTTGGAAACAAGAGGCCAGCACTTCCCCCAGAAATATTTTGGAGCCTCTTTGAACATTCAATTAATATTCAATCGTTTTAGTGGGATCTATTCAGTAAATTTACATAATCATGGGCCAGAGAGGAATTGGGGTAGAGGATGGTATGTGATGTGCATTCTTGGTTCACTCTGACAGTATCTCCCAAGCCCATCACCTCTGCCAGCAAGGACAAGGGCAGCGACTACATGCAGCTTCCCCTGCATTCTGACTGGGAAGTATATTGCTGGTCCTCTATTGCCGCTGGGTCCAAATCCTAGAACTCCCTTTCCAACCAACACCTTAACTAGAAGGGATGTAGCCATTCCTGAAGGCAGCTCACCGTGACCTTCTCAAGGGCAATTAGTGATGGGTTTGGCCTTGCAAGTGATGCCTGCGTCCCAAAACATGAATAAACAAAATAGTGCTAGGCCTTGAATATCCTGCCCAACAGTTCTTATAGGGATTGCTGGAACTGTTCACAAAGTAGGTAATAAATACAGTTCTGTGCTTTCTTGTGGGACCAGAGGAGAGAGTGATCTTGATTCCACACTCATCCTGTGACCCATTGTCAGCCACACCATTGACTAATATCAGACCTGTCTTTGAACATATTACCTGTAGTTCCACTACACTATGCAGCCTCGGGATTCCCACACTCACTATACTCATCAGTGGTCATTTTTGGTTGAAGATGACATCTTGGCTGGGATATAGGGGATACTCCTCCTGCCATTCTCCTAATAATACAACGGTACCAGTTATGTCCGCCCAAGGAGGTAGACTGAGCCTCGGATCTATAAGATCTCAACAGTGGTAAACTCAGTGCTCCCTTGGTCCTCCCTAATGTGCAGGTTTGCATCATTCCCTCACTAAAACAGAGTATCTGGACTCTTGGTGTGAGAGATTACTGGAAGCAAATTGACTGCAACCTATTTTACATAAAAGCAGTAACTATATTTCATAAAGTTCTTCATTATTCATTGGCTGTAAAGCGGATGAGAATCTCAGAAACGTGGCAGGAGGGCTGGGCTGCAGGCGAGGCTGAAACAACATGGTTACAAGACCCCCCTCCCCAGCTTACTTCTAGCTAACATCCAGTCTATTGAAAACAAAGTTGATGAACTAAGGGCAAGACTGACCTATCAAAGAGAACTGAGGGACTGTTGTGTACTATGTCTCACTGAAACATGGCTTACATCTGACTCTGCTATTCAACCTGACGGCTTCTTGATTCATCGAATGGACCGTACAGAGTCCTCAGGCAAAGTTAAAGGTGGAGGGATCTGCTTCTTAATCAATAACCTGTGGTGCTCGGACGTGACGATCCTGGGGAGCTCCTGCTCACCCAGCCTGGAATATCCAACGGTGAAGTGTCGACCATTCTATCTGCCAAGGGAGTTTGCTTCAGCTATCCTGATGGCAGCCTACATCCCACCACAGACGGACATGAAGCCTGCACTCAATGAGCTATACTCCGTGGTCAACAATCTTGAGACAGGATACCCTGAGGCCCTCTTCATCATCGCGGGGGACTTCAATCAGGCCAACCTCAGGAGTGTGTTACCAAAATGCTATCAGCACATCAAACCAGGGGCGCCAACACCCTTGACCACCGCTATACAACCGTCAAAGATGCCTTCCGAGCCACCCCTCGTCCTCACTTTGGGAAATCAGACCACCAGTCTGTGCTCCTTCTCCCTGCATACAAACGGAAACTGAAACGGGAGGATCCGGAACGGAGAGTCGTGCAATGCTGGTCTGAGGAAGCAGATGAGCTCCTACGTGACTGCTTTGAGACAGTGGACTGGACCATGTTCAAAGACTCAGCTGCCAGCCTTGATGAGTATGCCGCCACCATCACAGACTTTATCAGCAAGTGTGTGGAGGACTATGTACCAAAGAGGACAATACAGGTGTTCCCAAAGAGGAAGCCATGGATGAACCGGGAGATCCATTCCCTACTGAAGGAGAGGACTGCTGCACACAAATCTGGTAATCCTGATCTGTACAAGAAAGCAAGGTATGACCTTCGTAAAGCTATCAGGGATGCCAAGAGGCAAAACCAACTCAAAATAGAGTCCCTGACCAGCCGCCAGTTATGGCAGGGCTTACATGCCATAACAGGCTACAAGACGAAGTCAGGCTGCATAGCTAACAACAGCACATCCCTTCCTGATGAACTTAATGCATTCTATGCACGTTTTGAACAAAAAGGAAGTGGATTGTCACCATCCACCCAACAGCCACCAACGCAGCTGAACCAGTAATCACAGTGGAGGACGTAAGATCAGTCTTCCGAAGAGTGAACACGAGGAAAGCACCTGGCCCAGATGGTGTCCCGCATGCTCAGATCTTGTGCTGATCAGCTGGCAGAAGTATTTGCGGACATATTCAACCTCTCCCTGCTTCATTCTCAGGTTCCCTCCTGTTTTAAGAAGACCACTATCATCCTGGTACCAAAGAAAAGCAAGGTAACATGCCTCAATGACTACCAACCAGTGGCTCTGACATCCACCATCATGAAGTGCTTTGAAAGGTTGGTCATGGCACGCATCAAGTCCAGCCTACCAGACAACCTAGACCCATTGCAATTCGCCTATCGCCAAAACAGGTCTACAGCGGATGCCATCTCCCTGGCCCTTCACTCAGCTCTGGAGCATCTGGACAGTAACGGCACTTACGTTGGACTATTGTTTATTGACTACAGCTCTGCCTTCAATACAATAATACCAAGCAAGTTTGTCACCAAACTTCGAGACCTAGGACTCAACACCTCCCTCTGTAACTGGATCCTTGACTTTCTAACAAACAGACAGCAATCAGTGAGGATAGGCAGCAATTCCTCCGGCACGATTATTCTCAACACTGGTGCACCTCAAGGCTGCGTCCTCAGCCCTCTACTCTACTCCCTATACACTCATGACTGTGTGGCCAGATTCTGCTCTAACTCCATCTACAAGTTTGCAGATGATACCACTGTTGTAGGCTGTATCTCAAACAGTGATGAATCGGAGTACAAGAAGGAGATAGGGAGCTTAGTGGAATGGTGTCATGACAACAACCTTTCCCTCAATGTGAACAAAACTAAAGAGCTGGTCATTGACTTCAGGAAAGGGGGCGGTGTACATACACCTGTCTACATCAATGGTGCTGAGGTCGAGAGGGTTGACAGCTCCAAGTTCCTGGGAGTGAACATCACCAACAACCTGTCCTGGACAAACCACATGGATGCCATGGCCAAGAAAGCTCACCAGCACCTCTACTTCCTCAAGAGGCTAAAGAAATTTGGATTGTCCCCTTTGACTCTCACCAACTTTTACCGATGCACCTTAGAAAGCATCCTATCAGGATGTATCACGGCTTGGTATGGCAACTGCTCTGCACAAGATCGCAAGAAGCTGCAGAGAGTTGTGGACACAGCCCAGCGCATTACGGACACCAGTCTCCCCTCCTTGGACTCTGTCTTTACCTCTCGTTGTCTTGGTGTAGCAGCCAGCATAATCAAAGACCCCACCTACCCGGGCCATTCTCTCTTCTCTACTCTTCCATCGGGTAGAAGATACAGGAGCCTGAGGGCACATACCACCAGACTTAAGGACAGTTTCTACCCCACAGTGATAAGACTATTGAACAGTTCCCTTATACAATGAGATGGACTATGACCTATGACCTCATGACCTCACGATCTACCTTGTTGTGACCTTGCACCTTATTGCACTGCACTTTCTCTGTAGCTGTGACACTTTACTCTGTACTGTTATTGTTTTTTTTACCTGTACTACATCAATGCACTCTGTACTAACTTGATGTAACTGTACTGTGTAATGAATTGACCTGTAAGATCGGTTTGTAAGACAAGTTTTTCACTGTACCTTGGTACAAGTGACAATAATAAACCAATACCAATACCAACACAACTTGAAAGGCACTATTTTGTTGCAAGGCTTTCCATCTTTCATTTTCCTCATGCAAATATCACTTTGGTCATTTAACCACCTCCTTCATCAAAATCTTCTGTGGTTAATTTTGTGTCTTTCTTTCCCCTTTCTCTTCCTTTGCTCTGTTGTATATGCTGTTCATCTGTAATATCTTCCAGTGCCGAGGACCAGAATGTTGGCTTGTGTAACACCACAAGCATGTTTCACGTTGTGAAGGGCTGTTCTCTCTGAGCCTGGGACAGAGGGACATGGTTAGGACAAGGCAGAGGAACTTCTACTCTTAACTCGTAGCTGGTGAGAAGTACATAACACTGAAACTTGGCGAGCTGAAAATGGGGAAATCTTGCATTAGTCCAACAATATTATCCTTCATCTTAATGGGCACAAAATAGAGTGTAGAGAAAGTATGCTAGTGGCAAATAAACTGTTGCTGTAATTTATCCCACCGTATGGCAGACAATCTTTGGCTTGGCAGCCATTAGCTAAAAAAATCATGCAGTTTTCATATTCAGTATAAAATTTGTGTGACATCTTGCAACTCAGAACTGATTCACCCATTATTTACAGTGATGGCATTATAATGTGGCCACATTTACCATACGATTGACTTACGAGTTTATTTTTACAGCAATTTGTCCATGAATCACATTTGCCTTATTTAAATATCAACTCTGAAGACAGTGATTAAAAATAAATAGCTCATGTACTTAAGAGAAAGGGGACAAAATGGTAATTATAACATCACTGCGCCAAATAGATGTGGCACTTGTAGAGCAAATAGGCTGTTGGCTCCAATCTTAGCTTTAATTGTGTATTAACACTCTTAAGTTTGATCTTATATCACATTTATAGTCATATATAGTTTGGTTCTGCAGTATGATCTATGTTTTCACAAATATCACATGGAAGTATATTTGCAATGCATCTCTGGTTTTCACATTTTACAGTTTACACAGGCAAATGCACACAATATAGGTACTATAATTGATGTTTTGTATAAAAACTTCCAAAGACAATAATGCCATAAAGAAACATGATAACAACGTGGAAATCCATGTGATTAAAGAGGCAATGGATAAAAAACTGGCAACGGAACAGAAAACAGACAGTAGCAGTGTAGAGTTATCTTTCAGACTGGAAAGGGAGAGGTACAGCTGCATCCCCAAGATCAATATTAGGACCGCTGCTCTTTTTGTTACCTTGACTGGGACATTCCATTCAAAGCATTTTTCAAACTTCGCAGATGATATAAAACTCAAATGTAGTAAACATCAAGGAGGACATTAACATATCCCATGAGGACACACCAGAAGAAATTTATTGCAAAGAAGTGTGAAGTTATTAATTTTGGAAGGAAGAGTTATGAGAGGCAATATAAATGATTTTAAATGGGGCGTGGCAACAGGGAGCCCTGAGGCTCTGTATAAACCAGCCGTTAGAGGACAGGTTAATAAGGTTGTTAATTTGAAATTGCATACGAGGTCCTTGCTTTATTAATAAATAAACAGAGCATATAATCAAATGCATTAAAAATTGTGTCTGGAGTCAGAGTATTGTGTTCAGTTTTAGGCATTTAATGTTAGGAAAGATACCGAGGCCTTGAAGAAGATGCAAAAGATACTGACTAGAATGGTAGCAGGGATGAGGGGCTTTGGGTATGCAGAAAGATTGGAGAAGTCAGGCAAGTTTTCCTTAGAGCAGTGGAACAAGTGATTTGGTGGAGGTGTTTCAGACGATGACGGGTTTAGATAGAAAAAGGACAGCTCAAGGACAGCTTCTATCCCGCTGTGATAAGACTATTGAATGGTCTCCTAGTATGATAAGATGGACTCCTGACCTCACAACCCACCTCGTTATGACCTTGTACCTTATTGTCTACCTGCACTGCACTTTCTCTGTAACTGTTACACTTTATTCTGCATTCCGTTACTGTTTTACTTTGTACTACCTCAATGCACTGTGTGATGAATTGATCTGTATGAACGGTATGCAAGACAAGTTTTTCACCGTACCTCGGTACAAGTGACAATAATAAACCAATTCCAATTCCAAAAAATAAGTAGAGTAAGTTATGTTTCCAAAAGCAGGAAGACTAATAGATGCAGGATACTGATTTATGGTGACTGGCAACATGAGAAACCTTTATTTAAAGCAGAATATTACCAGGAAACTACCTGGAAATGGAAAGTAAAAAACTGCAGATGATGGAAGGCTGAAATAAAAACAGAAAATGTTGGAAGCACTCTGCAGGTCAGACAGAATCTGTGGAAAAATTTAATTTTTTCAAGAAGACCTTCCTCAAAATTTGGAACAAGAGAAAAATGCGTCAGTTTTAAGCTTCAGAGGGAATGGGGGAGTAATAAATAGGACAAAGGGGATTTCTGTGATAGGGCAAGGCCAGGGTTCCCACGGGAATAAGCCATTGATGAAGTAAGAGAGAGAAAACACAAAAATCAGAATGTGAAAGCTGTGAAATGCAGAGCTATGAAGAATGATTGACAGATCAGGCTAGGAAAGTTAAGAGAGGAAAACTCAACCAATATAACAGGAGGATGGCTGACACAGAACTGACTAGTTCTGATACAAAGAAAGCAATCTACCTGAAGCTGTAGAGTCCAAAAGGTGGCAATGTGCCAGACAGAAATGAAGAACTGTTCCTCAAGCTTGCTTTTGACCTTGTTACAACTGTGCAGGAAGCTGCAGAAGATAAGTCAGAGTGCAGGTGGGAGTGGGATGGAGAATTAACAGGGAGCTCAGAGTTGCCCCTTTGGATTGAACACAGGTATCCGCAAAGCATCCACACAATCTGCACATGATTTTTCCAGTGAAGAGGAGACCAGATTGTCAATATTGAATGCAGTATATTGGATTGGATTGGAAGAAGTTCAACTAATGTGGGCTAACTAAAGTGCAACTAATGTGGCTTTGTGGGCTAACTGAATCCCCTGACCTACCTGTAAAGAATTCCAAGGTTTCATTCCCATTCTAGTCTAAAAACTGAATCCAAACACCAGAATTGACCAAGAAACACAATGGGTTGTCATCTCTTTCAAAAAAAAAATGGCATTTTTAGCACAAATGAACAGCACATACAAATTCTTAAAGCTTTGGTTGCAATGCCAATGTTCTGAGTCCATACTAACAGATGGGGCGCCTCCCCTACCTCAATTTCCTCTCTGGACACTACAGGTCAGCATGTCTGAGATTTGGCAAGATTTGGTGCCAACTGTTGGTTGCCTACTACCATCCCCCTCTCTCTTTTTTCAAAACTTGCAGCTGAATTAAGAGTAGAAATAAGACTTCCAGATATCCCAAAATGTTCTTCAGTGGATGAAACATTTTTGTTTTGGAATGCACTCACTGTGACAATGCAGGTCAATTGTACACAAAGAACAAAATAACAGTGACCAGCTAACCTGATTTAGTTACAGTGACTGAGAGATGGCCAGGACACCTGCTCTACTTCCACCTGAGAGGGCAGATGGGATAATGGTTTAACTTCTGATCCAATAAACAAGTACAGGTCTATGACAGAATGCCCTAAGATAAACCCATGGAACTATCAGTGCGCCTTTCAAAATCTGGGACCAGCTGTGATGTTAACTAATCTACTTCAGGCACTGTTAGAATGGCATTCACAAAAACTGGGAAATATCTATCCACAACATTATTTGTAGTCCTTAAGATTTTAGTTTAATGAAGATCATAATTAAAGTTATTTAGTACTTTCATGCAAAATCTATTATCGATGATTTATTGAAATAGAGACACGAGAGACTGCAGATGCTGGGATCTGCGGCAAAAAAAACAAACTGCTGGAGGAACTCAGCAGGTCAAGCAGCATCTGTGGGGGGGGGGGGGGGCGGGAAGGAATTGTCAACATCTTGGGTCGAGACCCTGCATCAGGACTGAGAGAGGAGAGGGAAGATAGCCGGTATAAGGAGAGGGAGGAGGGTGAGACAGGGGCTGGTAGGTGATAGGCGGACTGAGGAGGGGTGAGGGATGGTGGGCAGATGGAGCCAGGTGGAGGGAGGGGAGGATGAAGGTGGAGACAGCTGCTGGAGGGTGAGAAGCATGGACGCAAAGGCTAGAAGTGCTGGAATCTGATATGTAAGGAAGGTGAGAATGGGAACCATTAGGGGAGAGATGAAGGGCAGGTGGAACCAGATATGGGAGGGGATCTGGTGGGTGAAGTGTGTGGGTAGTAGGTGGATGGAACCAGGAGGGGGAGAAGGATGAAAATGGGTGATGGGAATAAAGTTGATAGGAGGATTGAATTGAAAGGCTGTGAATTTCTGTTTGTGTTCTCGTGATCTCAATCATTTTCTCAAGGGTTACAGCAGCATGTGGAGGAAATTCAGGAGCAAGTGTTGTTTAATTTCAAACAGGAGAACCCAGCTGTTCTGGTGTTTTCCAGTAAAAGTGGGATATTAGGAGAGCACCAAAAATGTTTTACTCCCAATGGAGACCAAACTTCAGATTAGAACAGGTCTCACAGGTTCCCATCAAATAGGGGCATGGGAATAAAGGTGGGATGCAGAAGGTTGTGGGGCTCGGGGCTAATCAAACAAGCAGGGAACTTCAGGAGATGGGTTCTAACTGAGCTGATGAATAAAACACCTGGGGCTTTAGCAAGGTCTTAAATGGAATTCATGCAAAGTCTTGCCATGCTGAATGTCAGCTGTAGTTGTCTGGGTAGCACTTTCAGCTCCAGCGTAAAAGATCCTGTGAAACTAATTTCTTACAGGATTAGGCAGTTCCCCCCAGAGCCCTGGTCAACATTTACCTCACAGCAACATCACCAAACACAGACTGAAGAGAAGTTGAAATGGACTTGAGGAACTGGGAGGAGAACAGCAAGACAAAGATATCAAGGACAGTAGTTGAGAAGGCATCCATGGTCTGAAGCACATGGCATTGCAACAGGAAGAAACTAAAGATTGGAAGGCTAGACTTTGGACAAGTATGAAAGGACATGTGCCAGCACTGATTACCAGGGAATAGCTTGATGAGGCATCAGTCTGAACTGGAGGTTACATGATGAAGAGTTTCAGCTCAGGTGGGGATGGATTGTAGACTGTCAGATGGAACACTGAGTTGGTGTGGGAAAGGCATATCAGCTGAGCTTGGTTGGGGCCCAGTAGAAATAACAGGTCGGATTGAGATGGGAGAGAAGGTCAGGTTAAATTGGGAGAGTGGAAAAACAGGAGGAATTGAGAGTGATAGTTTGAATAATAACAAGAGGTTGTGTAAACTGGTTGCACAGCAGGACCTGATGGTTTTGGGGATGCCAAAGCTGGAAGTCCTCAAGACAAGACATCTGCTTATTATACAGATCATTTCATGAACTGTAAGCAATAAGAGATGAACAAGCATGTCAAGCCTTGCCTGTGCATATATGCAACTTCTCCATTCAGTCCCATATCTTCACCTCTCTTTCTTTCCCAAGGCTTCTATCAGCAAAAAGAATTTTGTCTGAGAAATGGATCTCAGAGGGTAGCATCCTGAGGAATCTACCCTAAGATTGATTCCTGAAGTCAGGTATAGAATGAGTAGAGATCCTGTACCTATGTGACCTTTGACAGTTCAAGGGTCAACTCACTGGAGGGGAACATTCTCATCGTATTCCCCAATATCAGTATGTTGAGGGGTTACAATTGCTCAGAAACCTCTCTGGACCAGGCATATACATAATTACTGTGCCACCAACAGCACATCAGAAGATGTCCCAAAGCATTTTCATCACCTGCCAGGCACATGTTTGGAGTGAGATGAAATATTAGTGGAGAAACAGACTTCCGATGAAAGCTGGAGCAAAAAACAAACTGCTGGAGGAACTCAGTGCTCAGGCAACATCTGTAGAGGGAATTGGACAGACAACATTTAGGGTCAAGACCCTTCACCAGCCCAGACCCAAAATGTCGACTGTCCATTTCCCTCTACGATGTTGCCTGACCCACTGAGTTCCTCCAGCAGTTTGTTTTTTGCTCAAGATTCCAGCATCTGCACTCTTTTGATTCTTCCGATGAAAGTTAATTAATATGAAACATTAACTGTGTCGGTCCCACAGTGTCTGCCTGACCTGCTGAGTATTTTCACTATTTCTGTCTTTTTGTCAGATTTCTAGGTATGTAGTGCTTTTCTTTGCTGTGATGAATTCCTTTCCAGTTGTCGAGATGAGTGCATCTCCAACCAAACAACAGAAGCTCAACGCTATCCGGGAGAAAGCAGTGTCCAATCCACCACCCTGCACATTTACATTGTCTAACGTAGAGGCATAGAGTAATACAGTGTGGAAACAGGCCCTTTGGCCCATCTCATCCATGCCCACCTAAGATAGTCCCATTTGCCCAAATGTCTCTGAAATGTCATTATTGTACCTGCCTCAACTACTTTCTCTGGCAGCTCATTCCATATATGCACCACTTACTGCATGAAGAAGTTGCCTCTCAGGGCCCTTGTAAATCTTTCCCCTCTCACCTTAAACCTATGCCCTCCAGTTTTTGATTCCCTTTCCCTGGGTAAAAGACTGTGTGTGAGATAAGATAAGATCTTTATTAGTCACATGTACATCAAAACACACAGTAAAATACATCTTTTGTGTCGTGATTTTTGGGGGGCAGCCCACAAGTGTCGCCACGCTTCCAGTGCCAACATAGCATGCACATAACTTCCTAACCTGTACGTCTTTTGGAATGTGGGAGGAAACCGGAGCACCTGGAGGAAACCCACACAGACACGGGGAGAACGTACAAACTCCTTACAGACAGTGGCCGGATTTGAACCCGGGTTGCTGGCGCTGTAAAGCATTATGCTAACCACTATGCTACCGTGCCTGCCTATTCACCCCATCTATGTCTTTTATGATTTTATACACCTCTATAAGGTCATCACTCAGTCTCTTACACTCCAAGGGATAAAGTCCTAGCCTACCCACCCTCTCCCTATAACTCAGGCCCTCAAGTCCTGGCAATGTTGCCATAAGTCTTCTTTGTACTCTTTCCAGCTTTATGATGTCCTTTCTATAATAGGGTGACCAAAACTGTACCTAATACTCCAAGTGTGGCCTCACAAACATTTTGTACGACTGCAACATAAAGTTCCGGCTCTTATTCTCAATGCCCTGACTGATGAAGGCCAACATACCAAACACCTTCTTTACCACCCTGTCTTCCTGAGTTACTACTTTCAGTGAACTACGTTCCTGTACTCCTATGTCCCTCTGTTCCACAACACCCGCCAGGGCCCTACCATTCACTGTATAAGTCCTACCCTGGTTTGACTTCTCAAAATGCAACACCTCACGCTTATCTGGATTGAATGTCATTTACCATTCCTCGGCTCACTTACCCAGCTAATCAAGATCCCTCTAATTTTTGATAACCTTCTTCACTGTCAATGATACCACCTATTTTAGTATCATCCTCAAACTTACTAACCATGCCTTGTATATTCTCATCCAAATCGTTTATTTAAATAATGAACAACAAAGGTCCCAGAACCAAATCATATAGCCCACTAATAGTCACAGACCTCCCAGTCCGAGAGACAATGTTCCACCATCTCCCTCTGCTTCCTACCATCAAGCCAATGATGAATCCAGTTAACTAGCTGTCTCTGGATCCCTTGCAATTTAACCTTCCAAAACTATATCTACACATGCAGTCCAAACAAAAAAATATAGAAATGTCAACCAATCATCCCTGTTCATGTGTGAGTGCCTTTGCTTCTCCTATACTGTCACCCAGGGGCTGCAGCAGGGTTAGTGGAAGAGTGCTGACATGTGATGGCAGAGGCTGAAGACAGCTTTTCACTGTTGAATAGCTGCAAGTTTCTGTAATCTGCAAGATGGAGATGTGAGAGTTGGGGAAATGATTGACAAGTGAGGATGTGGGGCGGGGTGTATGTTTGGTAAGATGTATGACTGCTGGGCATCATTGCTGGGAGAGAATTGGAGGTGGGGAGAAAGGTAGGAATGGTGTGTTTGCTGGAAATGAAAAGTTGATTCATTCTGTGACCTTGACCTTGACCTTGACCTTGTGGGAGATCATCAGTCTCTTGCTAGCTCTCACTCAGATCCTAGGGTCTTCACTCTGGGCAGTGACCTCCACTGTGTCCTGCTCCATCATGGTCTTGGAGGGTTTTCTGAGTTTAGGTGAACCTTCTCCTCTCCACCTTGCCTAAATGTCAGGAACATGATGTCCACTCTCTGCATTATTCAATGACAAGCAGCAAATTCCCTGAAGCTTTAGCAGGTCTTGATGTTGTGGTTGGCAGCCATGAATTTAATCAGCACTAGCCAGCTTCACTGGTACCAGTACAGGGTGTGAACAGACCAAAAATCAGCATGGTTGGTGCTAGATGAACATTACAATCATGGTGATGAGAAGGGAACATAAATATTCAGCCTTACCTGCATTGAATCAAACAGAACACCAGGTTAATCACATAACAGACTATTGAATAGCCCCTTGTACAATAAGATGGACTCTTGACCCGACCATCTACCTCGTCATGGCCTTATATCTTATTGTCTGCCTGTACTGCACTTTCTTTGTAACTGTAACACTTTATTCTGCATTCTGTTATTGTTTTCCCTTGTACTACCTCAATGTACTGATGTGATGAATTGATCTGTATGGATGGCATGCAAAACAAAGTTTTTTTTACTGTACCTCGGTACATGTGACAATAATAAACCAACTTACCAATTTAACATTATCCCAGCAAACATATTCCAGTGCTATCCACTTTCTCCCCCTCTTCCTTACAATTAAATATTATTGAAATAAATAATTCAAATCAGAAGTTTCTAGAAACAAGTTCTCATTTGTGCACATATCCTCTCTGTTGACCCTCTCCCTCTCAATTGATGCCTGAGCCCTTTTTTTGGCTTTTTATGACTATACTTCCCCTCTCCCATTCTCTGTACTAATCATTTTCTTGCCTATTTATGGTTATCCACGTTCCACATTCATCTAGTGGTGCACCATTTCATAGGAGACAGATGAAGTCTGCTGAATCAAGAACTTTTATTCATGCAGTTACTGTAATACATTAATGAAGTACCAAATATTATTGCAGCTAATGCAGTCAAAAACTATGAATTAGGGAGTTATGTTTCTAATTAAATTATTCTGTTGATCAGGTTACTGCCAGTAAGGACAACTACTACTGCTTGTCAGGGAGTAGAACATTTTTAAAAGAGGAATGCCACCCAATAGCTGTTGTGTATACCACAAATGTTCACTGAATTATTGTACTATTCCAAATTAATTGGTGTTATTTTATCCCAACCCAATGATAGGAACCCACCAGGTTTAGTGGAATGTAGACACAAGAGACTGCAGATGCTGGAATCTGGAGCAACAAACAAAATGCTGGAGGAACTCAGTGGGTCAAGCAGCATGTGTGGAGGGAAATGGACAGTCCAGATGAAGGGTCTTGACCCAAAATATCGACTGTTCACTTCCCTCTACAAATGCTGCCTGGCCCGCTGAGTTCCTCCAGGTTTAATGGAATGTTAGTTTGACAACTTCTCAGTAAATCTATCAATGGGTTGTAACATTAGATGGTATATAAAGATAGCCAATCCCTTTACTTTTCCAAAGAGGGGATCTATATTTATAATCACACACCTCCCAATGCCACAATATAACTATTTCAATTGGTTGACAACAATAATGTTGGAATAATGAGTAACTTGGTGGATGGTGCTTAATGTGGGGAAATGTGAAGTTATGCGCAAGAAGAGTGTTTAATTGGAGGGATACTAAAGAAGGTTATCATGCAGGTTAATCAAGTAATTAAGAAGGCAAATGGAATGGTTTGCCTTTATCGTAAAAGAAGTGAAGCATTGCTGAAACTTTATAGGTGAGACTGCACACGTAAATTTTGCTTATTTGTACTGGGGCAGTTCAGAGAAAGTTCTGTAAGTTGATTCCTGGGGTGAAAGGGTTGACAGATGAACAAAGGTTGAGTAAGCTGGGTCCATACTCATGGGAATTTAGAAGAATGAGAGGTGATCTATTGAACTGTACAAGACTCTGAGAATTTTCAGGGTGGCGCTGAGAAGATGTTTCGCCTCAGAGGAACCTAAAACCACTGAACATGGTTCTAGAGTAAGGAGTCACCCATTTAATACAGAGATGAGCAGGAATTTATGCTGTCAGAAGGTTGTGAATCTTTGGAAGTCTCTACCCCAGAGAGCTGTGGAGGATGATTCATTACATGAAGTCTAGCCCCAGACAGATTTTCGAAACCCTAGTGTGGAGTCAAGTATTAGATGGAACAGATGAGAAAAAGAAGCCAAAACCAAAATCTGATCACCCATGATCTTACTGGATATGCAGCAGACTCAAGGGGTTTTGTGGCAGCCTCTTGCTGCTGTTTCTTATGTTAAACAATAAATTTGCTTTATGGACCCATTGCTGGGAACTTGCTTGGAGCTGCCACCTTACTTCACGAGAAGTGTGAACATGCTCATAGCCCGCCAATTATTAATTCACTGCAAGAATTAATAACTTAAAGCAGAGTATCAGTCTGACATTTTTTTCACTTTTACAACCCAAGTTTATTAAATCAGATGCATTAACTTTTACAGGCTGTCTTATCACATCTGATGGAATGTCTATAAAACTAATAAAAATAAGCAACTCGTGGTAAGAAACAGAACAGAGATTTAGATTGGGTGAAGCTACTGGGCCTGGGAATATTAGATTTTGTAATCAGTGGGCCAGCAAATTTTAAAATAAGGAAAATTGCTTTTTGACTTCAACTGGAATACATCACTAAGTGCAGCTCTTCACAAGCAAGACAGAAGACAAAATAAAAATAATTACTTGTATTTCAGTTATGTCTTTCAGAAACTCAGAGTGTCCCACTGTGCTTCACAGCCAATAATTTTCTTCTGAAGCTTTGTCTATTCCAATATAGGAAATGTAGCAGCTATTTTGTGCACAGCAATTAAATAAACAACCATAAATAAAAACAGGGAAAGCTGGGGATATGCAGAAGTTCAAGCAGTAGCTGCAGAGAGTAAAACAGAGCTGACATTTCAGTTTGATGATTTTCATCAGATAATCTGTTCAAGGCATAAATGTTAACCAAAGCTTGACCTGTTCTTCCTGGAACATTGCCAAGGGATCACTTACATTCTCCTGAGAGAGCAAATGGGAGGCTACTTTAACACAAAGTTGCCAAAAGTCTATGTATTCGTCGGGAAATTTAGCTATCTCATAAACACTGGTCCTATTTTCCATATGGTTGTTCTTGAAGTCAACAGAAACTACAGCTGTTACCAAAGTAAATCAAAACATACCAAGTAAGAAACTCCAAAGAATAAATACAAGTAATCCTTCACTCCAAGTAACAGGCCCTGCTCACAGCAAGCTGATTCTTGACAAGCCCCACTCACGGCAAACCTGACTTTGACAAACCCCACCCATGATAAGTCCCGCCCACATCAAGCCCCACCCATGATAATCCATACCCATATCAAGCCCCATGCATGATCAGTCTTAACCCACCACAAGCCCCGCCCATGATAAGCCACACCAACCACAAGCCCCATCCATGGCAAACCTTTCATCTGATGAAATGTCATCAGTTAGAAATATTAACCCTGCTTCTCTCTGCACATATGCTGCTTGATCTTTTGAGGATCTCCACCATATGGTTTCATTTTAAATTTTCAGCTGCTACCATTTTTTGATACTGAGGAAGGAGTGGTGCATGTAAATTGATACTCTGAACAGGTGTAAAAGAAACCAAAAAATTCTTGAAATGTCACATCAGATATTATAATATACACCTTGTCAGAAGACAGTATACGCAGGTTCTCAAAAGTAACTAGGATATAGAAAGATAGCCAAGCATTTAGTGGAACTTTTAATGGTCTAGAATAGAGAAAAGTTCTTTGCCAATTGTTAAGAAGAAAAACATTTTACTGTGAACATTAACTGCTCACTGAAAGTTAATGTGAAGCTATTTTCAACAGGACTAATCAAGTAATGGAGTGCGTCTCAAGGGCATTTAATTATAAGTTGCTAAAGATGCATTTAGAAAACTACCCACCATTTCAGGCATTCCACCTTCAAAGTGACACTGATGCATTTTGGTCACTTCAAAACAGAGTGACAAGGATAAATACAAGACCTTGAGCTCCAAGATCTGAATAATAAATTCATGTAACTAGACTTGTTTTCACTTGTGCAAGGAAGGTTGAGAGGAGTTACTACAAATTCAGACCTATTGTAGATAAGATTTTGTACTCAGTACTGACAATCACTGCTGTAAGAAATCTGACCATTCTATGTTCCCTTTGCTTTTTATCTACTTGCAAGATGTCTTAACCTGGAAAAACAGAAGTGTCCCCTTGTAATCTCCATACTGAGGTCTTTCTCAAATGTACTTCTTTATTCCCAGGTTGAACAGGCATTTATTAAAATGAAATTCACTGCAAGTCGATCAACAACTAATTTGCAGATGTGTAGTTCCTTTCATACTGTAAGAGTCACCTGTGGCTCAGTCTCTGAAGGTTATGGATTCAAACACATATATCTTGAGTGATACTAGAGCATTGTATTGAATGAGTGCTGCACAGTCAGAGATTTCCAGGTGAGATGTAAAATCGAGGGCCTGTCTGCCAACTGAAAGATCCAAAGCCACATTTCAAAGTCAAGCAAGGAGAGTTATCTCCACTGCCCTTGTCAATGATTACATACTTGTCAAGCAATGTCACAGAAATACTGTCTGATTATAACCACACTGCTGTTTGGGTGCATTTGTACAAAGTGCTTGCCATGCTTGCTGCATTCCAACAGTTGCCATACTCAGGGTGGACTGGGACTGCTCTAGGATGCAAAAGGTGCTGCATAAGTCTTTCTTTTACAAGCACTGCTTATTTTTCAGTATAGTGAACACAGAAAGTGATGGTTATAATCTGGACTTACTTTAGTTCAAACAGCTCAATTTATATTTGTCTGCTTATCCAAAATTAGAATAGTGCCATGTTTTCCATTTCAATGCAATATCTTAATTCCTTAAAAGATGATCCTGACTGCCTCACTAATTCTGTTACATGACTGTGTGTGACTATATGCTTTATCTTGTTGTTCACAGCTAGAAAGGGGATCAAGAATTCCCCTTCATACAGTGTGTGAGCTGTTTCTCAATTGCTAGGTCTGTTGAACAAATTGGATGTTGGTAGTCAAGGAGCAAATATTAACAAAAACTCTTTAGCATTTTATTTAGTTATTTTGAACTTAGTTTATAGTAATATATTTTTTAAAAAAACAGTCAGTAAAGGTAAGCTTTTTATTTAAAGTTTTTTGGGCAAAGAATTACATTAAAAAAGTTCAAAATATAAGCCAAGTCATGGCCCAGAGTGAAATATATGCAGTGAATTATATACTTAATGTGCATGTAAGCAGATAACCAACTAAATCTACTGCTAAATTGAAAGATGTCAGTCCAAGATCAATGACCTCAAGTGAGAGTGGAGGTTAGAGGAAACTATTTCTACAGTAGACTGATAAACGTATTTAATGAAATCCCAATCCCCATCAAAAACACTGAACAGAGCAATAGGTTAAAAAAAAATTCCAAATGCTAAAAGTATGAAGCCTGATTGTTCATCATTTTATAAAACAATTGTTTTGATATTTCTTACCCAGATTTAGCAGTCAGTAAGTAATGAAGAAGGTCAACTGTACCTTCTTCTTCTGAGGCACCTCTCATGATCAAAGATAACTTGCCTCCACTCAGGTTCTATGGGTTCTGAAATTGTTGATGAGGCCAACGTGAGACCCACAGATGTGCAAGAAGGACAAGAGGTGCCTGCTGGGGTGGGCAGGTGGTGGTTTGGGAGATTGTTTCATCCCCAGGACCTCATACCCTGCATCTTAGGGTTCTGAAGGAGGTGACTATAAAGGTAGTGAATGCACTGGTTGTCATCTTCAAAGATTCTAGGATAGTTTCCACAGATTAAAAGATAGCAAATGTAACTCCAGATGTAAGACAGGACCAAGAAAAGAACAAGAGATCTATGGGCCATTTAGTCTGACATTAATAGCAGGTAAATGCTGGAATCTGTTACCAAGAATGTCATAACAGGGCACTTAGGAAAGAACAATAATATTTATATTTTAGCACAACTTCATAAATGGGGTCATCATTCTTTTGTTTTTCTTTCATGTTATTCATATTTAAAGAATTAAGAATCCATTTTTAATTAAATAAAGATGCTAGGTAAGTGTAACATTAATTGCCCAAAAATTGGATTTCACCTGTTTTGATGTGCTGGATCATTGCTGTGTGTAGCAATAGCTCCAAATCATGATGCAGAAAGAGTGCAAAAACTGTTGTATCAGCATGGTCATATCTGGAAAGGTACGAAGGATCAGTACCTGTGCAGGTATGACAGAAGCAGTGTCGTCGTAATGCAGTTTCTGCCACATTGCTGCGCAGCTCTCAGAAAAGGTTGTCAGTCCTTAAAGGCACTGTCCCCAAGGTAGTCAGACACCAACAGCATCTGCCATAGGGGGAAGGGAGGCTGCAGGAGAGAGGGCATTTCTGTGCTTCCTCCCCCAGTGTCAACTACCCTCTTGGAATCACCTGCCTCACCCAGCCCCAACCTCATGCTGGCCAAACATAACGCTATTTTTTTCATTAGTTCAATTCTCCAAAAAGCACATTGCCAGTTTGAGTACACGCGGCGTATGTTGGGAATATGTATGCACAGTCTCCAGTGCGATTTGGAGCTGCCCTGCAGAGGACCACAATATCAGAGTATTCCTTTAAAGGGCCCCTCAATGAAGAATGCAGCATGTTATGTTCCTCATTTCTTTGTAAATATTCTGTGACAGTTATTTTATGGATGGGAGCTCCAATTAATGTTGTTAGGGCTTGACACCATATTACATGATGATTGACCCTGGACATACTAACGTAGATCAGACGTGCCCAGTTCAGTTTTGCGATTGGCATGTGATTTCATGTGGAAATTATTGGTAATGTGATTTTCTCTGGTTCAAATGAATTTGGGATTGCATAGCAATGAGAAACAAAACATGCAACCAGTGCCCAGGCAACTATGTCAATATAGCAAATGGAGAAAAAGTGGCATCTTGTTTTACAATGAAGTTATTCCTGTTACATGAAAAAAAGACTTGCTTTAATAAAGTACTTTCACAATTTCAGGATGTCCCAAAGCACTTTACGGTCAATAATACTGAAGATTAGATACTGTTGTGATGTCAGAAACATGGCAGCCAATTTGCACAGCATTTCCACCAACAGCAATGTGGCTGTGTTTTAGTGATGTTGATTGAGGAACATATATTGGTCAAGCCTCTGGGGATAGTTCCTCTTCTTCAAAATTGTGACAAGAGCTATTTTCTGTCTACCTGATACCTCTGAGCATGCAGCAGTCCCTAAGAATGGCACTGGAATGTCATGCTTGATGTATAGGTTGTTAACAACTGCAGATTCCTGCTGGATTTTTAAAAAAATGAAACAGAGTGTCCATTGACAATGCTGCATCGGCCAAAGAAGTGGAGGAGGGGCCGGATACAATCAATCGTCCAGCAAATTAAGTTAATTTATTCAAAACAAAAGCCTATTTAAAGAGCAGTGGAAAAGACGAACACCACAACAAATTCTCCCATAAAGCATCTGTAATTTCTTCAGAAAAATGCAGTGATAGGGGTCACTGGCTTGATGGACATATCCACTCTCTTCTGGAATGCAGTCATCACAACATGCAACTTTTCAAACATTAAATTCAGTGGAGAACATAAGTAGATGTGATCTATATGGGTGAGTGATCTAACCCACTAATTTATCACCCAAGTGACAAAGCTGAAAATTTTACCTACTTTTATTCTACTATTCTGAAGACTGCCTACACCCAAGCAAGGAATAGATTGTAGATCTGCTCCCAGCTCTTCAAATAGTTTATGCTGTATCAGAAATAAAGAGCCATCATTTATTTAATTATGTTATAACATCATTTACAATGCAGAGCATTGTTTAATTTTGTAGCTGGGCGCATGATCTATTTTTTGCACAGTCCCATTCTCTGACTTCAGTCTCCAACTCTGATCCTCACTTCCCAGTGTCCCTCTCACCTCTTATCTGCAGTCTCTCTCATCCCTTTTCAGTCTACTTTCACTCTCTTCCCCAACTCACTATATATTCCCATCTTCCACAATCCCTGGTTAACCATTCTTCTCTCTCCACATGCTCCAGGTCTCTGTCCCCATTCTTCGTTCACCCTTGTCCTATCCAGCTTGGCACCCCTCTCTTTCCTGTCATTCTTGGTTACTTCCAATCACTCCTTAAGGGCTTGGGGAATGGGAGTTGGGGAGATGGTGACACACATGCTGTAGTGATGGAGGTTGTGCGAAGGGTTGGAGGGGAGGTCAGATCATTAAAATAGAGGCTTCTCTGGGATGGCAGTCAGTGACATCCCATAAGTGAGTAAAAAAGGCTGAAAGCTCCTGAATTGGGAAGAAATGTACAATGTGACATTCTCCAAGGCTGCTGGAATCAACATGTGGTACGTTCATGTCCTATACTTGGGACAGTCCAAGGAGTGGCAATTAACAATGTACATCTCCAAACACCTCGCTCCACCTCTGTGGTGTCAGACCATCTGTCCACTATGAAGTCTTGTTAGTGGCCATACTGCTGAATATAAACATTGTGAAGATCAAGCTCATCGTTCTCCGTCTATACCGTAAACCCCATGACCTCGACAACAACAATATTCATTGTATTGGCCAGAGTCTCAGACTCATCTTGAATCAGACTACTGTTCAAGAATGGTTTCAACACTGGCATCTACCTGACAATGTGGAAAATTGTTCAGTTTTGTCCTGTCCACAAAAAAACAGGACAAATGCAATCTGGCTAATTACTGTCCCAATCAGTGTACTCCCAATCATCAGCGAAACTGTTGTCGACAGTGCTTTCAAGGACACTTATTCAGCAATAAACTGTTCACCAATTTCCAGTTTGGGTTTTGTCAGGACCACTTAGCTCCTGACCTCATCAAAACCTTGATCCAAACAGGGACCAAAGAGCTGAATTCCATAAGTAAAGTGAGAGTAGCTGTCCTTGACATCAAGACAGCAGTTGACAGAGTGTGACATCAAGAGGCCCTGGTAAAACTGAAATCAACTAACCTTGAAAGGGAAGACACCCCACAGATTGGAATCATACATTGCTCGAAGGAAGAATGTTTTGGTTGCTGGAGGTTAATCATCCCAGCCCCAGGACACCATGACAGGAGTTCCTAAGGATGGTGTTCTAGGCCCAACTATCATAAGACCGAGGAGCAGAATTAGGCCATTTGGCCCATCTAGTCTGCTCCACCATGGCTAATTTATTTTTCCATCTTCAACCCCATTCTCTTGCCTATTCTCCATAACCTTTGAGGCCCTTACTAATCAAGAACCTATCAACCTCCGCTTTAAATATACCCAATGACTTGGCCTCCACAGCCATCTGTGGTAATGTATTGCACAGATTCACCACCCTCTGGCTAAAGAAATTCCTCCTCATCTGTGTTCTAAAGGGATGTCCTTTTATTCTGAGGCTGTGCCCTCTGGTTCTAGACTCTCCCACTACTGGAAACATCCTCTCCACTCCACTCTATCCAGGCCTTTCAATATTCAGTAGGTTTCAATGAGATCCCCCCTCATTCTTCTAAACTCCTGCGAGTACAGGCCCAGAGCCATCAAACACTCCTCATATGTTAACCCCTTCACTCCCAGGATAATTCTCATGAACCACCTCTGGACCCTCTCCAATGCCAGCACATCCTTCCTTAGATATGGGACCCAAAACTGCTCACAATATTCCAAATGTGGTTTGACCAGCACCTTATAAAGCCTCATCATTACATCCTTGCTTTTATATTCTAGTCCTCTCGAAGTGAATGCAAACATTGCATTTGCCTTCCTTACTATCATCAGCATAATGCTCTGCAGTTATTTGCCCAGGCTACTCCAATAGCAACTCCCATATTCATGTCCTCGCCCACCAAGAAGCACAAGGACAGCAGGTGCTCAGGGCCATCACCACTTGCAGGTTCCTTTCAGGTTGTGGACCATTCTAACTTGGAAATATGTTGCAGGTTCTTGTTATTGCTGGGTCTACATCCTGGAACTCCCCACCCAATAGCACTTTGGGATTCATTAGCATATTAAGGGTGCTATATAAATGATGCTGTTAATGGATATCTTAACAGCCTTTCCTCTGACCTGATGGAGTATTTGACGATGACTCTTTACCCCTCCACTTAGAATAGCAACTCAGCATTTACCATTCATTCACTAATATCTGGTATCCAACTTTCATGTTGGGGTTCTTCAACTAGAGGGCTGTGAGTCCATCGTAGATAGCACAATGTTTCTCCTGATCCTAACCCTGAGATTCCCAACACACAATGGTCTTCCTACAATTTACTTAGAACATTTCAGTTCCGCATTTGGAGCTGCCGGGTTTTCATTCGCTGCCTCCACCCTGCTCTCCACTCATTTACATGACTGTGAACCCAAAGGACTGTGCTCACCAATGGAACATTATTCTACCATCCTTCTATTTTACTTCATCCAAAAGTAAAGTACTCAACAGATATATAACAGCACATGTTACATCGTCAACAGGCAAAAAGAAGCAAACAGCACTCACTTCACCTGGAAATTGAAGAGGTAAATCCATACACTGGTTATAAATAGCAAGCTCATTAATGGGTGTGTCCAATGGCACTCAACTATAAATATTTATACCTCTGAATGTACTGCTGGCAAATTGAATGTCTTTAGCATATTTTTATTTTATCTTAAGTCTCCACTTGCCATCACCACTTTTCTATTCCCAAAAATAATTGTTGCCCACTGAGTCACTGGAATTTTGTACCACTTTGATTCTCAGTCTGTCCTGTGTTAGGTTTACACAATTTGGATTTCAATTGATCTCAACGAGTTTGACTAAAGGAGGGGAAGTGGAGGAGGAGGTATGAAGGGGACGTTATGGAAATCATTCAATATTTTGGTCTCTATTGGTTTTCACTGATCCCCCTTGGAGAATGTGAATTGCAAGAGAATTGCACAGGGTTGGGCTTCAATAGGATGTATCCAGAGATGCAGGGGTTGTTTATGCTCATGTATTCAGAATGCTCATCTGAAGGACACAACAAAGGGGCTGTTGAATTATTGGAACTGATGGCCATTATTTCATGTAGAAGAGTTAGAGATGGGGGACAACACTTTCTAAAATAAATAAACTACACTCTTCTAGCATTTACAAAATTCATGTAGATACTACATGATCTGGTGAAGGAGCATGTGTATCGCTCACTTTTGTTGTTTTTTGTTATATGTATCTCAAAATCCCCAAATATTTATTGTTGCTCGCTTACATATTTAACAAATACATACAGACCAGAACGACCATTGTTGTTGCACCTTCTTGCCTGATACTCCAACATGGCACAAGGTGTGAAAATCCAGTCAGCCCGTTGGATAGTTAAAATGTAATTATGCAAATGAATATGGAGAATGGTTGCCACGCTTAAAGGTTTTCCCAGTTTATTAATAATAATAATAATCATAATCATAACTTTATTTACAGCATGGTAACAGGCCCTTCCAGCCCAAGAAGTAGAAGTTCATTTATCTTATGTAAACATTAAATTATCCACTAATTTTACAATTACTATCATTTAAATGTGCAAAAAAAAATCCTTCTAAGTTTGGAATCCAAAGAATAAGAATGCCAACTCCATGGGTTGTGCTGGGGACTCAGCAGATTGGCCAAGTTTGGCAGTTCTAGTGTAGGTTTCATAACATTGTATTGCATGCTCACTTTAATTCTTAGATCCCTTCTGTACAATCCTGGCAATGTATAGATATCTCTTGATTTTAGACTTGCAGTTAAAGTTCAGATGTGCAAGAAAATTTTGAATTTCCTTTCAAGTTCCATTCAGAATCACTTAATCAAGCATTTCTCCAGAAGATCTAGAAGTGTCACTGGCAAGACAAGTGGCAGAATGGAAAGGCTTCATGTCTGGCCTCGGATCCTGCCAGACCTATTTGCAAAATTGGCCTTGGGCTGGATATTTATGGTGCAGTGTTTAAAAGGCTTCACAGTTTCCTTCCCTCTTCATTTAAGGTTTCCAGGCCATTACCTCCAACAAGGTAAAAATAACATGATGAAAGGCTGCTCAAGATCTGCATGGCCTCTTCAACATCTAGTGAAATATCAAAGAACAATTTCTGATGAGAGATATTTCCTTCACTGCTACAGAATCTCATTGATCCTGCAATCTAAGTTCTAGGAAAAAGCATTCATCTCCATCTTAGGATACTAGTTTGTTGTCTGATCAATCAGTTGCCTCTGTGTGTATTGAGCTTCACAGCTTTTCAAGCCACACCATTCCAAATAATTTTCTGCCCAAATCGGAATTCAGTCAAGAAGAACATACTTTTAATAAGAAATGATATGACCACCATGAATGGAAAATGTGTTTAACAAAGAATTTTAGCCAGAGAATGTTCCATTAAGTTCCAATAGTTTGTTCAAGACTTTTTAGATAAACTCTATAGACTGCACTGTTATCTAACCATTTAATATTCATTACTGGATTTGAAGCAAGTAGACTATCAGCATTCATTTGTCCATCATTATTCTGTGTAGTGGTAATTATACAATAATACCATATGTTAATTCTTCATGGTGAGCTGTGTCTAAAATTGGATAATTCAATAATGATATGACATTACCCTCCCTAACTCTGGAACCTCCTGCAGTTCTACAGCCTGTGAAATCTCTGCATTCTTATATTCTGGTCTCTTGTTAATCATTGTGTTACTGGTGGCCATGCTCTCAGCTGCCCAAGTTCTAAACTCTGTAAATTTCTCCCTAAATCTTTCTGTTTCTCTACCAAACAATCCTTGGTTACTGGTTCCTAAAAGCATAACTATTTGATTGCATGGCCTAGCCTCTCTTTTAGTGCATTAAAACCAGTGTGCACCTCGGAATGTTTTACTCCATTAAAGGTGTTATATAAATTGGAGGTGTTGTCATTGAACCATTGCCTAGTTTTGCCTCCTTGATCAGAAGAAACAAAGCAACATTATGCTTATATTGTCCCCACTGGAGTGTTTTCACGGCTTGAAAGGGCTTGTTTTCCTTTAGAAATCTGTGTCAAGGGAATTCACTACCTAGCATAAATCTAATTACACATTTTTTAAACATTAATTTGATTGTTTTTCCCAAAATAATTTACTGGTTCTGTTCCAATGTTTAATTTGATTAAGTTCAAATTAAATTTTATTTCTTTTTATTTCTTGAAACAAAACCTGTTATTGACTACAATCACCATGCATAAAAGTAAGTTTCCTTATCCCTCACTCATGCTTTTGGAGGCATACAATGAGTAAACGTTTTCTCTCCATAGAACAGAGTCTAGATCACAGAATGCTACATCAAATGGATATTAATAGGCAAACTATAAGTGAAGCACACTTGTGACAAAGAATAGAAAAAAGCACTGTATCATTCTGTGTAATGCAGAACATTTTAGGATCTGGGTAAAGCACACATTATTTCAGTGTGTCAAATTTTGGATATGATGTTCAAGTGTCAGCCCCCACAAATGGATGTAAAACCTCATGGCACTCTTCAAGGAAAAGCAGGGGCCAGCATCTGACCTCAACCGGCTACAACTAAGCGGTTTATCTCAATGCTGTTTGTGGCTCATGATAACTGGAAATTGGATGTCACGTTTGTCGACATTGTAATAGTGACAACAATTCAGAAGTATTTTGTTGACTGTGATGTATTTTTGGGTGAACTTAGAAAGTACAATCACAGTACATATTCTCAAATAGACTTCAAGTTCTTTCATTCATTTGGTCAATCCAAGATAGGTTTCATCCTGCAAAGAAGTAACCTCAGTAAAAAATTGCCTCAAGCTGCTTAGGCGACAGATTTTAATGACTAAAGAAATAAGCACATGTCATTCTGAACTGATAACAGAAGAAAAATAACAGAAGAGTTTTTCAAAAGATTATAAGTGACTTTTCTTCAATGAACTGATACGATACTCAGTTCTCCTGTAGTGAGTATGTTCAGTCCTCAGCAGGAATGAGTTTACACGAGTGAAGCTCAGCTCAGAATTGGCAGAACCAATCAACTGGAATCTGTTGTCCTGCCCTGAGACTGCCATTTATACACTTGGATTACAGAATGCCTGGTGATCCTCTTGCCAAGCCTCTGGACATGGCAGCACATGTTGCTTATTCAAATGTTTGGCTCCAAAATAACCTGTGCATTCTTCAGCTGAGGCAATATTTCTGTTAAAACACCTCACAAAAACAGCCAGCAGCAGACTGCAAACTCAGCCACATGCATCCACATAGACACAAACACTTTGCATAGAATTTACAGCTCAGATAAATGCCAGCCAATTCAACAGGTCAATGCTGGTGTTTATGCTCCACAGGAGCCTCTGCCCACTGGATTCATCAAATCTTATCAGCATAGCATTCTACCCTTTTCACTTATTTACTTATCTTCCCCCTAAATAAATGTATGTTATTCACTTCAAGTACTCCTTGTGGAGTGAGTTCCATTCTCATTGTCTGAGTAAAGTGTGTTGATAACAGACCTCTTATTTAAATAAATTAGAAACCTTAAAATGAAATGCTCTGCCTCCCTCAATTTCATGCCATTTTAGAGAAGAGGCTTATCATCAATATCACAACGTTTAGAAAATAATAATATGACTAAGTACATTCAGCAAGGATTTATGAAAGGAAAATCACGCTTGGCAAATCTATCAGAGTTCTTCAAGGATGGGTCTAGTAGAATAGATGAGGAGGAACCAATTGACATGGTATATTTGGATTATTAGAAGACTTTTGATATGATCCCACACAGGAGATTGCTGAACAACCTGCTAGATGCAATACTTACATGGTCATAATCAACAATGGAGATAATCAACTTAAAGAAAAAAAGCTGAGTATTTTTTTAAATGATGAGGGATTGGGAAACGTTTATGTTCAAAGAGACTCAGGTCTGTTTGTACACGAGTCTCTGAAAACAAACATACAGGTAAAACAAGCAATTAGGGTGGTAAATGGTATGTTGGCCTTCATTGTAAGAAGAGATGAGTAAAGATGTCTTACTACAATTATACTGTATAGCTTCTTGGTGAGAGCACACATGGAGTCTTGCATACAGTTTTGGTCCCCTTAAAAGCAGACACTGAGAGAGTGCAGCAAAGATTCATTGGACTTGTTCCTGGGATGGTGGGACTGTTATAAGAGGAGAATTGAATAGGCTATGACCCCATTTTCCGTAAGAATAAGAGGTGATATTAAAATACACAAATTTCTTACAGGGCCCAAATGGGTTGTTGCATGGAAGATGTTTCCCCTGACTGAGGAGTCTAGGACCAGGTGGGGCACAGTTTGAGAATTAGGATTAGACTGTTTAGGACTGAGATGAGGAGAAACATTTTCATTCAAAGGGTGGTGAACCTTTTGGAATTCTATACCTTGGGAGTGAGGGGATTTTGGAGGGTCAGTCAATGAGTTCATTCAAAACTGTGATCTGTAGATTTCTGGGCATTGAAGGAATCAGAGGTGTGATCTTGTTGGATGGCGGAGGCTGAATGAACAACTCCTAATCCTACTTACGTTATAGTGTCATACAGTCACTTCAGCCCACCAACAGGTACCCGGCTATACTAATCCCATTTACAAGCACTGGGTCTGCAGCCTTCAATGCCTTGCCAATTCAAGTGCTTATCCAGATACTGAGAGTACCTACCTCCACCAACTCGTCACTACTCCCGACACCAGGTGTTCTTATGCACCATTAAACCTGCTGGTCTGACTTGTTGCAAGAGCCATCATGAGAAACAAGTTTTTTTTAGTACAAATTGACACAGTGATTCATGGCTAGTGAGAAAAGTGGCGTAGCTATTCACTTTCCATATCATCAAAATGTTTTTGAATTTTCAATGACATTTACAAGCTGACATATTTTGTCAAAAAAGCTGAAAAAATCTTGTGCAAAAGTGGATGTTTGGATTGAGTTGGACTTGCAAGGGAAATGCAGGTCGCTGTATTGTCAGTTAAATTGAAAGAATTATCTTTCTGCTATAACATTGGAGAATTTACAAGGTTCATCCATATTACTGTGATGTGGTTAATTTGCAAGGTTCATCACACTCCGTTGGTTACTGTAAATTGAACGCAGATAAGGGACCCTTTCTCTCTTTCTTTTGTCCTGATCAGTTTCACTTTGGGAACTGATACAATCTGCTCCCGCAAAGAGATCGAAGGAGACTTGTTAATTGGGTAATTTTGCAATCCGGTATAATGTGAAGATTATAAATAGGAGAAAGATATAATCTATATTTCCCCCACCCAGACTGCTTTCAGTTGCTTTCTAGCGAATGCATTTGGAATATAAAACATACGATAAATAAACAGATTGTTCCCGTCTCCCTGATTAATATAATTTCTTTCCAATACGCAAGCTGCTTTATGTGTGCGGTTTGTACCATCTGCGAGCGGAGTCGGGGGAGTGGTGGGGATCGGAGTCGGGGAGGCTTGCGCGGATCGTGGCCGCCCCTCTGGCCCGACCGGCGTTTCGAAGCAAGCACCCGTGCCGACCACCTGAACCACCGCCCCCCCCCCCCCACTTCCTTCCCTCCCTCCTCCTCCTCCCCCCCCGGGAGCGGGACTGGGGACCCGGGACTCCACTTCCCCTCACGCTCACTCCATGAACGGCGAGGCACCTCATCGGCGTGTGTTTAGCAAAACAAAATCCTAAATCCCTCCCTCTCCCTCCTTCTCGCCCCTAAAGTAGTCATGCAGTAAAGACCACCCCCCCCCCCCCGGGCTGGTGGCGAGCGGATGCTGTCCGTCTCCACGATGCAAAATTCCCCCAGGGAAGCGGGCGGGCTCCTAATGAGCGTCCACCAGCTAACACTCCATTAGCACCACTCCAAATCGAACAGCACCAGGGTACAGCCTTTTTGTAACATATATAAAAAAATTGCAATAATGTTTCATTTTATTGAAGTCTCTGCTGAAGATGCGAACAGAGCGGAGGTGAAGTGAGTAGCGAGCGCCCGCGCCCTGCTCACACCCCTCACCAACTGTCCGTCACATCTAATGTATTCCTTTTGCAGGAACGAGTCTACCGGCGCCTGGTCCACTCTGGGATGTAAAACTGTGCTTACCGATGCATCCCACACCAAATGCCTGTGTGATCGCCTCTCGACATTCGCCATTTTGGCTCACCAACCCCGAGAAATAGTAAGTAATAAAAAAGAATAAGAATTAATAAATTCCATATTTTTTTTGAAAACAGAACTGCCAGATATGATAATTTTTCGCCCCCATCTCCTCCCCTCCCCGTGTGCTAAAGCAGCTGTAAGGACGGGCCCCGCTGCTTATCAATCCTCTTGTCATGTGGGGTTAAGTAAATAATTGATTACTGTGTTACACCGGGCAAAAATAATAATCTGTGACCCTACAGTGGGAATAAAAATATAATGATGGGATCACCTGCTCCAGATCACCCGATGAGCAGGGTGCTTTTTTTTAACTGTCTAGATTATTAGGGTGCTTTGGAGAATAAGTGGATTTATTGCTCTTGTGTATTTGATCCCCCCCCATCCCCAGATTTGTGACATTTTAAAATGCCTTTTAAAAAGTAATCGTGAAATTCCGACACATCACTGCAAAGAGCTGAGAGGTGTCCGTGTGTTGGGGTACCGTGCGCTTAGAAGGGTTATGTTTGCTATTTGTAATCCTCCACGTTTTCACTGTACTTGTAATTCTCAACCATTGCAAAGAGAGAACTCGCGCGTTTACAAGTGAGAGGAAAATATCATCTTGCTACTGATTAATCGCCCACCGAAAAGCCAAGGGTATCAGCAAAAATTAGCAGTTGTGGGGGTGGGGGGGGGGAGGAGGCAAGATTAGACCACCTTCTTGTATTTGCCCCATCAGATGTACTGCTTCTGTCTGCTGGGTGAGATGTGTAAAGGATTAAGGGGCCAGGCCCCAATGTCTGTTGCTGTTGTGATTTGAGTAAAAGGCACTGATGAATGTTCCCCTTGGAAAGAACTGTCCCAAAGGTGCGTGGGTCACCTTGTAAACTTGGTCTTTGCAGTGATGATACTTGGTGCTGCCACAATGTTTTAAACATGCCACAAGGTGTTGGTTTTGTGCTGATGCAAATTCTCCCATTAAGTGAAACCTTTGGGTAACAGCAAAAGACCAGAGACCTGCCGGACTGTGGGGCAGGAAAGTAAACTTTTAAAAATGATCTCAGACTATCTGACATCCATTTTCCAAAGACTCAAGTAGATCATAATTCACTGGCCCTGTTTTACTTTGGCAGCCGAGGTTTTATTTTAATGGCCACTCATGGGGCCACACTTGAGTGTCCAGGAGCAGAACCGTGCCTTCCCATTTTCCACGTCAGTAAGGGATGGCGACACAAGTGTCCTCCCACTTGCATCACTCTCTGCTATGGGTGTTGCATTGGCTGCTGGAGTTACAATCACCAGATGAACTGAGATTCAAGGAGTTAGTACAGGTTCTGGTTTGACTAACACCAGAATTTTGGAATAAATCTGATGAAAAGTTTACGGTCATCAAGCTGTGGTTGGTTTCAAGTGAGATTGTGCACCTAATTGATGACTGGGGTGAGACCTATTATAAATAACCATCAATCACCTGTCTTTTTTTTGCCGTAGTCATTAAAATCTGTGAGGATTTGCATGAACATTGTAAGAATACAATGGGATTGGTATAAATGGGTGCTGAATGGTTGGCAGGGACTAATGGACCAAAGAGCCTGTCTCCATATAACTCATCACTTGCATCTGGAGTTTACAAGTTTTCTGTGTGACCATGTGGGTATCCTCCAGGTGCTCTGGTTTCTTCCCACGTCCCAAAGAAGTGCTGGTTGTTAGGTTAATTGGCCGCTGTCTATTACCCCTAGTGTGTTGGTGAGTGGTTGGATAATCAACAGAATAGGTTACAGGGACCTAAATGGGGGGGATGGGATTTCTGTGAGTGCCAGCACAGTCTCTGGCTGACTGGCCTCCTACATTGTGAAAGTTATGAATAAATGCAAAAAATAAAATATTGCAGATATTGGAAACCTGAAATAAAAGCAAAGCGATGGGAATATTCAACAAAACACATTTTCTGCCGAGAGGGAAACACAGTTAAAGTTTCAGGTTAATGATTTTTTTTTATCAGGTCTGGAAAGTTGTTGCAGAGAAGAACTAAAAGGAAAGAGTGGAGGGTGGGAGAGATTAACAAACAAAAGTTCTTTTACAGAAGGTGCTTGGGAAGGGGAGGGGCTCTTGACAGTGATTATGAAGTGGATCATTATTGAGCAAGAACCGACCCTCCAGAATGCTGAAAGAGGAAGATGTGCTTGAGGTGACATCCTGTTGGAGGTGTGGGAACTGGTGAATGATGATCCATTGAATGTGTCGGCTTGTGGAATGGAAGGCAAGGAAAAAGTGAACCCTACTGTGCTTCTGGGAGGGAGGAGAAGTACTGAGAGCAGAAGTGTGGGAAATGGAGCGGACAGGGCCGAGAGCCCTGCAAGAGAATTCTCAGCTGAGGAGAAAGGAAACCACATCAGAAGCACTGGTGTGGAAGACAGCAGTGGTAGAAATGCGGTGATGGAGCTGGGGTAACTGTGAGAATGGAATGGTAGGAAGCAGGGTGGGAGGTAGCCAAAGTAGCTGCGGGAATCTCTGAACTTGTACTAGGGTACTGGTAACTAACCTATCCCCTGAAATGGAGAGATGAGTCAAAATGCAGGAGGAGTAAAAATTGTTAGCAAAATTGATGTTTTCTAATTCAAGGCGAGAGCAGGAAGCAGCATTGATATAGTTGTCAAAGTGCCAGGAAAAAGAAATGAGGAAGAAGAGTTAAGTAGGACGAAAACAAAGAATGTTCTACATACACCAAGGGGAGGCTGGTATATGTAACACTGGTGAAGTTTCCCATTGCAGCACCTTTCAGGGGAAATGGGTTGAGTCAAAAGAGAAGTTGTTAGTTGTAAAAAGGCAAATAAAACCCTGCAGATGCTGGAATTCTGAAATAAAAGCAGGAAATGTAGGTCAGGCAGTATCTGTGGGTTGATGCTTCAGGTTAATGATCTGATGAAGGGTCACCAACCTGAAACACTACCTCTGTTTCTCTCTCCACAGATGCTGCCTGACCTGCTGAGTATTTCCAGTATTTTCGGTGTTATTTCAATGTAAGAATAAGTTTGGCCACATGGAAGGCATTGCAGAGGGGACTGATTTGGCCTTCAATCCTGAAAGAAAGCAGAAGGCCTTTAGGTCATCCTAGTTGTGGGTGGCAGAAAAGAAGGATTGCTGAGACTGCATAGATATTGCTATCATAAATGCTGTAGGAGGAGATTAGCCGCCTTCTTCACAGAATGGAAGGCAAAGTCATCTGACTTTGAAATTTAAATACGTTATCAGTGTGGTGAATCAGCCTTGAGACTTTAATTTAGGCCACAAAACAAGTATACTGGTTTAATAAAATAGGAAACTTCCCATCTCAGTTAAAGGTTTTTTTCCCAACAAATGACCTATCCCAAACCCTGTTAGAACAGTTCGAATTTTGTTTCATAGAGAGATGCAACATGGGAAAAGGCCCCTTGCCGACCATCAAGCATCCATTCGTTTCCCTAATTCTACCCTAACCCAGTTTATTCTTCTCACATTCCCATCAACTACCCCAATTCTATCCCTCGCACACATCTGTAGTGACGAATTAATTTACCAATCAGCACATTTTTAGAATGTGAGAGGAAACTGGAACATCTGGATGATACCCATGTGGTCACAGGGAGAACATGCAAACTCCACACAGACAGCACCAGAGGTCAACATTGAACCCGGGTTGCTGGAGCCGTGAGGCAGCAGCTCTAATGACTGCAACACTGTGCAATCTGTTTGTATTTTTTTTGTTGGGCAGGCATGTATAACTGTTGCAGTTCCTTCCTTTGTTCCTCACAGTTAGTGGGAATTCCACTTTTTGGAGCTAGCAAGGCTGCTCACAACATTGAAGGAAAATACTATTTCTATTGAATATTGCCCACAAGCCTCTATTGGGTAACTCGTGAGCCCTATTGCTGCTTCTGTGACATTAGAAGTCCACTCTGAACCTCCACACTAAATTACTTTTTGGCTTCGTAGCTTCATTGTTCATAAGGTGTTGGTAAATTTAAAGCTTAGCATTTAATTTTTCAGTTTGCTGTTATCAGCCCTTGGCCCCCTCTTCCCATGACTCTTACGGAAGTGATGATACACTTGAATGTGTTGCTGAAGAGTGATCCTCTTGTCTGTTTGCAATACTTCCATCAAGTTTATCGTCATGGGTATACATACGCAATGTATAAGCGCAACAAAGCTTAGTTTTTTTCAGCACAGTGTATTATAAGCATAAATTACAAAAACAAATTAACATAATTTATACATAACTTGTTTTTAATTATTATAAATTATATTATTATACACAATAATAACTGGTTATTATTGTGATGCATTGATAGGATAAAATGCCAGAGATTTCATTCTTTCATGTCCACATTCTTGTTAGATGCTTATAAATATAATGTTAGAGCACTGCAGAAATGTTCAGATCAGCATAGAGGCTGATGCAAGTGGAGTTAAACTCCATTGGAGGAAGGGGATATTATGTTTTCCCTTGTCTTTCCTATGATGTCATGAAAGGATAATCCTGGGGAATGCAAGCTCAGCCTACTCGACCAATGGAGGTTGTGGCACCAAGCTCCATTCCAGGATTTTGGCCTTGAGTTTAGGCCAGTCAATGGCCAGAGGTTTTGAAATCCCTGAGTTCTGGTTAACCGGTGCTCAATCCCAGTGGCTCAGTTTCATTTCTCTCAAATGTGCCAAAATCCACATTGTGGAGATGTTGCACATTGGAACTCTAGGATCAGTTGCTACAAGCAGCTTGAGTGTTATGCTGATCGCAGGCTACTTATGTGTAACTAGAAGCTTACAGTGTGAAATTGTGATCAGTGAAAACGAAAGTTTGGATGACAGATGTGGCAATGATCCAGTGTAGCATTGAAAGAGTACTGCATAGCTGAAGGTGTTGTTCTTCTTCATAGATAATGACAATAACTTACATTTTTATTGCTTGTTTAATCATTCCAAGACATTTCATAAAGCTGAGTATCAAAGAAAATTTGACGGCTGTCACATAAGGAAATATTAGGGTAGATAACGCACAGTTTGAGGGCAAGTGGTTGATTTGGAGTATTTGAAAGGGGCAAGGAGGTGGAGAGTGAGAGAGGTTTCCTGAGAATATTCGAGAGCTTGGCACCTTACCATCTGAAGTGGGGGACCAATTAAACTTGACGCTGCTTAGCTCAAAACTGGAGGAGTGCAGGGACCACTTAGAATGAAGCGTGCATGAAGTTGCATAAAAAGGGATAGATGAGACCATCAATGGATTTAAAAGAGAATTAAACTGTGGTTCCACCTGTTACTTCTGATTGATGGTTTAAAAATTGCAGGAAATTATTTAGTAAAAGCACAGTGAGTTGTAATAATTTAAGAGTTTTGTGTGGCACATGATAAGTTGTTGTACAAATAGTAGTGTTCATCTAAAGTCTTTGCCACATTGAACACCCACTGTAATAAATGTTTAGTGTGGGAAGCAGCCTTCACTGTGCTTCTTGTCTTTGTACAAAACATCCCATACACAATCTATTCCAAAATTGGAACTAAAATACCAGTTTTAAATTGGATTGATTTTGGAAACAAAAAAGGTGCCAGGATTTGTTGCCACATCTTGTAAGAGAGTCAGACCATCTTCTTTTGGTTCGTTAATGTATCAGACATATTGTCTTGTGTAAAATGCTGGAAGCAGATAGTGGGTCAAGAGAAACAATATTTTGGGTCTGATATCTTTCTGATTTTATTTCAGATTTCTAAGATCTGCAGTCTTTTATTTTCATTGATATGTCTCATGCTGATTTAGTGCTGTGCTTTTTATCTTCTTTACCTCCATCACCCTACCCAATCTTGTTCCAGCTCTTTTGTATATATTAATAATCTATTTTGGGGCAAAATTGACAAGTGCTGGGTTGGTGGAATTGTCGTTTCTGAGTCAGGAGTTTGTATGTTCAACCCTGACTTGAACAGCTGATTTGGAAGAACAACTTAATGCTGACCTGAAGGAATGCTTCATTGTTGGAAGTGCCACTTCTTTAAACCAGATGTTAAACTGAGATTGTATCTGAAGAGGTGCCATTATTCAGAGGTGAATGATGTTCCAGTGTCATGGTCATCAAGACTGCTATTTCTTCACATCTGTGGAACTTTGCTGTGTGCACATTGCTGTTATGATGATATACAGTATATTCAGTCGGTGACTGCACTTCCAAAATAATTCATTCATAGCATCCTCTGAGTCACACACAGCAATGTTCCAAGATAACAGAAAATGAAAAGAATCTACCTGTTCTGACATTTAATGCTCAGCAAATATGGCTATGATGTTCACAAAGTTAAGGAAGATAACCTACAGCTTATGTAATGTCCTGTTTCTAGTGAGTGTGGCTCAGTGTCTTTACTTGCTGGTTGCATTCCCCATTCCCTCAAACTTACCACTTCGGACCTGAAGGCTGATCCCAATGGGGCCAAGTGGTGGCTGTGTCTTGAGCAACACAATGAGTTGATGTTGGCAGACCAGCTTTTCCATTTGTCAAAGTTATTCAAAGACATTCAGAAACATTTAGAAACTATTAAAAGTAAAAAAAAAATCAGTAAAATCAACTAAACCTAATTGAAAACATTGAAATAGTAAAGAACGTTGAAGAAAACAATTATAATTATATACTAAAAGATGAACCCTTGATCTCCCGGTCTATCTCCTTGTGGCCCTTGCACTTTACTTGTCTACCTGCATTGCACTTTCTATGTAACTAACATTTTATTCTGTTTTCTTTTTTACTACCTCAATGTACTTATGTATGGAATGATCTGTCTGGATGACACACAAACACAAACTTTTCACTGTATTTCAGTATGTGATAATAATAAACCAACACCAATTTATTCTACCATAGACCCCTATAATTTCCATTCAAATGAGTGGGTTCGTGGATCCCATTCTAGGGCTAAACTGACAGTTCATCCTGTGAGATTCTCCTGTACGGTCAAAAAATAGCCAGTGGCTCCAGCCAGTAAATTCAGGACATCTGCTCTTGTGCAGGAGTCCTGAAACCTATCAGCATTCATGGCTTAAAAAAATGCTTACAGGAGAACTGCTGGCAAACTCCAGCAAAATCTGGGCCAGAGGTTTTCTGTAGGCAAGGATGGAGGAAGTGTATGGATGAATATATAGATTTGTATAATGTGTCTTTTGTATCTTTGCTCTTGAAGCACAATTACCTCAAGATATTTTTGTCTAGAAAAATTAAGATATCAAGACCTGAAGGCGTTTGAGTAATCCTTATGCACTGACTTTTGAACTTCCTGCAATTGAAGGAGGACAGAGTGGTTTACAATATCCTAAGGTCTCTTAGGCGTCATTTATTAGCTGTGTACATTCCACCATCTATCCCCATATATATTACTGTTAACTAAGATAAATGTCCTCCAAACCGTCTTTATAATTTTTAAGTGTTTCCGGCTGCACTTACCAGTACATTTTTTCTGACATAGTTGTGAGAGTCAGTGTTAGCTTCGTTTGGAATAATAACCCAGAGCTAACTCTCCAGCAAGAGATGGAGCAATGGTTTTCCAAGTTTCAACTTTTAACAGTGAGCATTTCAGCCTTGGGTCTCCATATGGTGGGGATTACTTCTTGTATGAGGAGGTGAACTCTTTCCTATAGATTTTCAGAGTTTGCATTTTCTAGACAGACTCTGATCGAAACCATCTATGAAGTTCCAATTAACTGGGACTTGAAATAATTATTTCCAGCTATTTTTTTCTTTTGAAAGTCCACTCCCCTCTTCAACTCTTCATCCTAGACACAAGGTTTAGGAGGTGGCCAATCATCAGTCCTTGGAATCAATGAACCTCTGCTCGTTTGTGTAAATGCATTTACACAAAATTGATTTTCATCAGTGCTGGAAAATTCAGAATCCATAATCTTGTGCTAAAAATTTATATAAAAATTTACGTGACCATCACTATGTGGTAGGAAACAGCAGCTAATTTTCACCTCTCCAGCTCTGAGTCCACTGGAAATAGTGCCCCACTGGTCGGTGCTTGCCTTCAGCAGATTTCCCAGTGGCTGCTTTCTTAATGAGGGCATTTGCAAATGTGTTGCCAAGGCACAGCTCAGCACTGGGCTTCTGGATGTAAGTGCTCTCGTGTGATAGAGCAGAGCAAGCTTCAGCCCAAAAATAACACTGTAAGTACTATGAAAGTTGGCAAAACCATAACCCTTGGCTTAGCCAGCTGCAATAAACTGAGAATGTCAGTTGACATTCAAAATCTGAGGAAAATAAAATAATTAGAGACATTTTTACAAATGGAGTAAGTAATAATTTTTTAAAGAAACTTAAGTAAAACCAGTTTAAAAAAATAAATTGGCTGATCTTCTCTATTGAAATGAAAGAAGGTAATTTTACTGCACTAACATGCTTTACCTACTTTGCACAGAAACATAAAATAATGCTTTAATATTTTTTTTCAAATTTATGCCTTTCTGGCTGTTCCCACAACTCTGCCAATCCTAAGTAAGGTCTCCGAAGAATTCAAAATTTGAAAAATACAGCAATAAGTTGGTAATTACCTTCAAAAGCAAATTTTTCTCTTCACCCAGTACACGATTGAGAGTGTTGCATCCTAGAGGCACTGTCTTTCAAGTGAGAGTTTAAACGGGGAACAATATGCTCTCTCAGATTGTTTCAAACAAATCTCATGGTTATCCATCTTCAGTGCCGGGGAATTGCTGGATGTTGGAGCCCTGCCCATGAAATCCATGAGAAGTCTGTCACTGGTATCTAGTTGTAAAAGTTCCAACAAGCATTGAGTCGAGATGTCCAGAACTGAAATCAGAAAATGCTGGAAACATTCAGCAGGTTGGGCAGCATCTGTAGAAAGAAACAGGGTTAACGTTTCAAATCCAAGATCTTTTATCGTGTCACTGACCTGAAACATTAACTCAGTTTCCATTTCCACAGATGCTGTCTAACCTGCTGCGTGTTTCTAGCACTTTGTTTTTATTTCAGATTTCGAACATCTGCAGATTTTTGATTTTTCAGAACATTCAGGACTTACACTTTCCTGTATACTTTTATGGTTGTTCCAAACGTCCTGACACTTATGTAGGAAATTGCCAGCTGCTTTGCATGGGACAGCTAGCATTTCACAGGAAAGTCCCAGCCAATATAAAGACTAGATAATGCTGTGTTGATTGAAGGACAAATAGTGATCGTGACATTGGCTGTAACCCTCGCAGCTCAAAATATGCTAAAGGATCTTTCAAAGCAATCTGAGAGGGCAGATTGTTCCTTGGACTATTTTTTATGATTTTGTGAATAGGTTTAATTCCACTGTTTTAAAAAGAGAGGAAAATGATTAATAAGGTTGTCAATAGCAGTGCTTATTATTAACTCTATCAACCAATTTATTGGAATGTAAACACTTACAATTCATATATTTTAATTGCACCATCCATTGGAAAAACGTAATAAGCACAGAATCTGGAAACATCACAGAATTGGTAAGTTGAACGCCACTCATCACAATATGTATTGAAAGACATTAATAACACTCAAAACCTTGACCATGTGCAAGAGTGTGCATTGGGGATAATGATTTGCGAGCCCAATTGCATCTCTCGCAATTTTTGTTTTAAATTTCCATTTCTTTCAATAAAGAGAAATATCTGAAGCAATATAAAGCAGGCTGACTTGCTATCACTTGTTTTACACTACTGCACAAAGTGAAAATCTGTTCCAGTGACAAGTGGCGCCAGATCTCATGGGCTTTGCTGATAATGAGATTGCTTGAGCTGTCTTCCTGTGTTTAAACTGCATTACCTGAATCTCTTGAAGGGAAGGGACCTTATCTCCTTATACTTCTGAAAATTTTGTACAGAGTAATGGACAACAGGGAGTAGATTTCAGGGCCATAACCTAATTAAGAGGTTCATGTGTTATCATAAACCATGAATATCAAGCTTGAGTTTTTTATGAACAGTGCAGTTGGATTGTAGTAATAATATCATTCCCCATTGTCCATTATTTTATGCTATATACCTGACATCTTTTTGTGGGAAATTTCATTATTAAGGTTTGCTGTATTTAATTGAACTATGGCATTTTTTATTCTATTCCAAGTTCACAGAGTGAGATAGTGTTTGGCAGAAAAGCACAATAACATTGACCAGAGTAAATAAACCTGTTATCATGTCCAAGACAAATCCAAACCATCCTTTGTTGCTTTTCTCAACCTGTCTGAAGTTTTGGCTTACTTGACCACACAGTATTCCTACAGTGACCACCTACTGTCAGCCAGCTTGGTGAGACTGCACTCAAAGTTCTGTTCTTGTGTATCAAATCCTGGATATAAAATCCCATGCAATGGCTTCTCTTTCTGTACTATTATTTCTGGTAGCCCTAGAGATCTGTCCTGGACCTCTGCTGTTTCTCATCTGCATGCTGTACTTCAATGTCGCCTGAAAACACAACTGGTTCCAAATGTATGCTAGTCAACCTCGCTACCATCTGATTTAACTTCTGCATTGTTTCAAAATGGTTAGATTACCTGTCTGATTTCCAGTACTGCATAAACGGAGAATTACTCCAACTGTAAATTGGAAATAATGAAGCTTTGTCTTTGGTCCCTGTCATGAACTTCTGTCCCTTAGCTTCCAGCTCCATCCTTGTTGTTCGTGGCAGTCTGGAACTGAATCAGATTGTTTGCAGCCTTGGTGCCAGTTCACATTCTGGCTGCACCATAACTATGACTGTTGACTTCTCTCTGTGATGTGGTCTTACAGTGCCCTTACTGTGGCTAATCTGCCACTGAAAGTACATGGCTGATTATTCTAGCACCCTCCTGACTGGCATCCCAGGTAATCTCCAGGTCATCCAAAACCTTGCTTCCTTGTTCCAAGTCCCACTAATTCCTGGTTACCCATCATTGGATAATTTGCATTGGCTCCCAGTTATGCAACTTAGTTTTAAAATTCACATGCTTATTTTCAACCCCTCCCTAGTTCTCTGATCAATTCCAGTCCTGAAACTTTCTGTGATGTCTATGTCTTATGATTCTGCTTTTTTAATCTTTCCTCCTCTGCAGTGGACATGCCTTAAGCTACTAAGGCCTTAAGCTCTGTAGTTCCTTGCTAAACCACCCCTGTGAAATGCTACTTGAAACAACCCCACCAACTCTTAACTGTCCTTCCTAATAACTCCTCCTGTGGTTTGGTGTTGAATTTTGTTTGATAATACTCTTGTGAAGTGCCTTGGGGTGAATTGTTACATCAAAGGAGACATTTGTTATTTTTATAGTTATTGAACATTTATTCGTGATTTTTAATTGACTACTGGAATTATTGATGATAAGTACAGATGTTTACTTTTTTTTAAACTGCACCTTTTGATGTTTAATCATGGTAATTATATTCTGGAATCACAGGCCTGAATTATATATGTGCAAAGTGTCCCTGATGGATGGCCATTTTTGTGGACCAGACTTGTATTCCTTGCTCTCGTTTTGCTAATGTCAGATTGTGCCCATGTACCCTCCCAATCTTTGGTATAATATGGGGATAAATCAGGATAAACAAAGGGGGAAAAAAAAGCAGGTTTTTGCTGAGTTAAAAATCATTCAGTTGCAAGCCATGCCAGCAAAGAGAGAAGCTTATTTTTGCAAGGTCCTGAAAGTGCATCGACAGAGAACACAGGTCTGAGTGGGAGTAATTTTTAAAACCACAACATCATCAAATTGTGTTAAAAGAACAGAAAATGGCTTTGTTTCCAATTGCCTCTGATGCCCTAATCTGTGTTAAAACATCCACCACCACCTGCCCCTAGGCCCACTCAACCCAGGATAAATGCAACTGAAGGATGCTCACATTGAATCCAAGATTTGGCTAAGCACATGGTTGAGGACTCTTTTAGATTGAGAGTTTGATGGATGGATAGACAGGATGTAGAGGACACATTACATAGGTCACCTACTTTTGCCCCAGTGGCCTGGATCTTCAAAGGCACAAAATAACTTTGAGCCTTGTTTATGTGAATTTCTTGGTGCAAATGCCAGGAAGTAAGATGGGATATCATGTCTGTAGAATGTGACATCCATGGTGTGGCAATTAAATCTGTCTGGAGCAGAGCAAAAATCAAGCATCATGCTTTCTGGCCAGCAACATAAGTAATTTCTAATTTAGTGAAATACAAGTTTTGAAATGTCTCATGGCAACTTGTAGTAGAGAAGTACTTGATAAATTCCAATTCCTATCTGGAAATAATTCTTGAGCATGTTTCCATGCACTATTTTTTAATTGTGACTCCTCCAGTTCTCAGCCCATAACCATATAAACTTCCCTATATACAGATATTTTATTGCACGTTGAAAAGCAAAAATGCTAGAAAAAAGAACTAAGGTAGAAAATGCTTGAAATACTTAGCAAAGCTGGCAATATTAGTAGAAAGAGAGAGAAAGAGGATGCTTCAGAACCGGAAGGAAATCAAACATAGTTTAAGTAGCGGAGAAGGAGGAGGGGTAGAGAGAATAAAGGGAAGGCAAAAGATATAAAAGCCTGAAAGCATGTACCACCAGGCTCAAGGACAGCTTCTATCCCACTGTTATAAGAATATTGATAAAATATATTGAACCTTGTATGATAAGATGGACTCCTGCCTCATTGTGGCTTTGCACCTTACTGCCTGCTTGCACTGAACTTTCTCTGTAACTGTAACACTTTATTCTGCTATTGTTTTCCCTTGTGCTACCCCAATGTAGTGATGTGATGAAACAATCTGTATGGATGGCATGCAAAATAAAGCTTTTCACTGTACCTCGGTACATGTGACAATAATAAACCAAGTTACCAATCTATCAAGGTCTGTGATGGGGTAGAGACTGAGACTGCTGACGCAAGTGGCAGTGACGCTGGGTGAGAGAGTATGGGAAGGGCTTGTTAATCATGGCTGATCTGTCTGGTAGAGATATAAATGGAAGATAATTATAGAATTCTCCATCCCACTCCCACTTCAACCTGCTGTATTTGGCTTTGTAGCTCTTTCAACAAAGTGCACCATAAACTCAGGTTGCAGCATCAGCATATTCTGACTGGCAAGTTCTAATGAAAGACCATCAACCTATAACATTAACTTTTTTTTTGCTCCACACATGCTGCCTGACTAGTCCACTATTTCCAGCATTCTCTATTGTTTCTGCTTTCTGGCAACTGCATTGTTTGTGTCTCACAATTACAGGATTTTGTTTTCCCTCTCCTCTGTTCTCATTCGTATCTGTATCTACATCTCCAGTCATATCAGCCATGATTAACTAGCCTGCACCACCCTCTCTCAGTTGGCACCACCTCCATTTGTGTCATTCAGTATCTCTTGGTCTCCACCCAACACAGGCATGCATTCCCTCTCCTCTCTATCCCCCCCCCACCCCCCTTCTCTGGAATTTAAAACATGTTCGCTTTCTTGCTTTTCCTGGTTCTGATGAAGGGTCTAATTTCCCTTTCTGTAGGTGCTGCCTGACCTGCTGAATATTTTGAGCATTCTCAGTTTTTATTTCCTGTTATGTTCTTGTGCTGACTGCAAGTCTAACCACCTCAGGAGTGAGATTTGCTTCTTTCCTCCAACTCTGTTCCATAATCTGGAACTGGTTGCTCTTGCTTTGAGCTGCAGACCAGGCTCTTATTTATCTGTATATGTATGCTGATTGACAGAGCCATAAATTTTCCCTCAATTATTTTTCTTCCTTTCTCCATTGTGCTTCTTCAATCTGATTTCTTTATATTTCCTATTGGTTTACAGATAAAGAATCGTTAATAATGCACAAGTTGTGTGTATAAAATGTGTGCTCACCCAAGGAGGGATATCTTGCATTGACAAAGGGGATTATCAGATTGCTTCATTTCATCCTTCTAGACATTGGAAAAATATGCATTAGTGACACAGATGGCAACATACACATCACATGCGCATGCACAGAAAGATTTAGATTTTGATGATGAACACATCATTTAAAAGTGAGTTGCAACACACAACTGAAGAAACAGATGAGAACATAAGTGGAATGTATCAATAGGAAACACCCGCCATTTGCCATAGTCTATTGAATAGATCACAGAAAAGTACAGCACAGGAACAGGCCCTTCGGCCCATGATGTCTGTGCTGACTATGATGCCAATTTAAACTAATCCCATCTGCCTGCACGTGGTCTACGTCCCTCCAATCCTGCCTGTTCATGTCTCTGTCTAAATGCCTCCTAAATGTTACTGTTATATCTGCTTCTACCACCTCCCCTGGGCAATCCAGGCACCTGCCACTCTGTAGGAAAAAAAACTTGCCTCACAAATCTCCTTTAAACCTTCCCTCCTCTCCGATTAAATCTATGCCCTCTAGTATATAACATTTCTACCCTGGGAAAAAGACTCTGACTAAATACCCTATCTGTGCCTCTCATCAGTCTATATACTTCTATCAGGTCTCCTCTCAGCCTCTGACGCTCCATAGAAAACAATCCGAGTTTGTCCTACTTCTCCTTATAGCTAATACTCTCGAATCCAGGCAACATCCTGGTGGATCTCTTCTGCACCCTCTCCAGAGCTTCCACATCCTTCCTATAATGGGGCAACCAGAACTACACATAACACTCCAAATGTGACCTAACCAAAGTTTTAAACAGCTGCAACATGGCTTGCCAATTTTTATACTCAATGTCCCGACCGATAAAGGCAAACATACCATACACCTTCTTTCCCACCCTACCTACTTTCAGGGAGCCATGGACTTCATCTTGTGGAATACATGTTGTGTATATCCAGTCTTTCACTGTGAGCAAGACATTGGAGAATGAATTGGCTGGCTGCACATCTAATCACTTGCAGCAGAGAAACCCCGGTATGACTTGTATTCTGAGAACACTCAGCTGATGTGAGAAGGCATCTGCGAAGATCATTAGACAAATGCATCCTGCCTTCCTTATTGCTCTTATTTAGTGTGTGGTAGAGTTGCATTACTCATTAAAAAAAATACTGTCAGGTTAAGGAAAGGCATTTTTTTTTGCAGTAGATTTTGACATGTGTAACCTGCAGAGAAAATTGCTGTTAGATTTAAGTGTTTCAAATACTAACAGCCAGCTTTAGGAAGTTACTTTTGTGACAGATTGCAAAAAAGTAATGATCTATTTCAGATCACATCACATAACAGTTATTCTGCTAACCTTTCTACCTCCATCTGCTTTTGAATGGCTCCTCAGTACATAATATCTTGGTAGATGTGTCCTAATTCTGTCCGATAACATTCCTATAAAGCATGTTGGGGATTATACTGTATTAAAGGCACTATATATATGTTTTATTATGCAAATGTAAGCAAACTGATGTTCCCACAGCTGTACTTTTCAGTTGAAAAGTATCCATCTTGCTTTGCATTTCAATACTGATTGTGGACTGCCAGAACAGAGTAATACCACTTACTGGTCAGCTCTGTTTATACACAAATAATGGTATGGATTTGACTTTCTTGTCTACAAAATGTCATATGAATAGACCATGGTAACAGTCTTTTAACCACAGGTTCTTGATCCTGATACTCAACAACATTGGCATGTTATTATGAAATTTTGTCTGAATTGATTGCAGGTGATGTGTATGCAGATGTAGAATGAAGCTAAATATTTCAGCTTCCAGTGATGTTTTATCTTATCAAGGCATTAAAATTGAATTTCCATCTGTAAACAAAATTAACCAAAAATCAATAAAAAGAAAAATAAGTTACTGGTTTAAGAATTTGCAGGAATTAAATTTGAAGCATAGTAGAGAAATTTGATTTCTTCTGTATGAAGAAGATGCAGGATGACTTTAGGATATAAATCATCTTGTGAGCTACAACTTTAGCTTGCTCAATGCTTTTTTCTTTATTTTTGCTGCATATCCAATAATTCCCTAATTATATTACAGTTATAAAACACAAACAAAGTGAGGAATATACTGAAATACCTTTGTGTAATATTTTCTGAAGAAGCTGAAAATATTTTAATCTCCCTACTTTTCATGCTAACTTCATCACTTATAAAATTGTGTGGGTTTTGTCTTCATTCCGATCAGATTCAAGAAATCTTGATGTATAACAATGTAATTTATTACGAGGAGGGCAAGTTTTGTTGAATTATTTTTGGTTGTTTTCCACAGAACATGGAGAACGCTGATATGCCTTCGGTCACGCTAATCGTGGGCTGTGGTCTTTCCTGTCTGGCCCTCATCACTCTAGCAGTGGTCTATGCTGTGTTGTGGAGGTGTGTACTGAACATTATTCCGCTATTGCCCTGTTAGTGACATAAAAAGTGCAGCAACTCTAATTTCAGCTGCAAGCCATTACTGGTTTCATTTGTAAAGTTATTTTCATAATCTTAATTATTGCATGGTTCAAGGAGGGAGGTCTTGAAAGGTTTGACAGAAATTGCACATAAGTATTTTTAGGAGACTAACAGTTATTCTCATCATCGCTGATATCCAGGGACTGACAGAATTGGGTTTTTATCCTGCTGAGGTCTGGATTATCTCACTGACTATAATATGGAGTTTCTGTACTCTCAAGCCAAATTTTTATTAAACCTTTCTTCCCTTTGTTCTGTAGAAGCCAACCTGAAAGTCCTGAAAGCTCCTCTGTAATTGGTTAAACAGTTGTGTGTGGCAAATTATGTAATAATGGTGTTCTTTGTTTAGGATAATTAAGCAGAAACCTAGTGAAGTCAATTAGATAAGTAAAACATGGTTTGCCAGATGGAGTTATAATGCATCACTTACTGTTAAATAGTTTATTGTTGTGCACTCCAATTAGCTTTATGTAAAAAAAAGTATGACTAATAACTGCTATCACTTAAGGCTTGTTCCTTCGATGCTGCTGTTTACTTGCATCTCTTTTGGTGTACTGTATTCTCATGTACATTTTGCAAGCTGAGTTTAAATATAAAATTGATCCCTTTATAAATAGAACCCAGATAAGTTCTACTCTTTGGATGATTAACTTTCGAGGTCTGTATTTAATGTTTAACCTGCACCATCCCAGCTAAAATGCCGATCTGTGTTATGTTTTCTCAGGTACATCCAATCAGAAAGGTCGATTATTCTGATAAACTTCTGTCTTTCCATCATCTCATCTAATATCCTGATTGTGGTTGGACAAACACAGACTCATAATAAGGTACCAAATTCTACAATTTGCAGTCACCTCTTATTTTATAGTTTGAGAATGCCAGATGGAAATGAGAAAATGGTTTGATGAGTGAGGCTACCAGACTGATTCAGTGCTGTTTCCTACATTGCAATGAGCTGTGGGAGAGGCCGCTGCATCAGTGGCCAGTAGTGGGAAGTAGCCCAGGTTGTTTGATTAACTTATAACTTGAAGAAATGGGGTCAGGGTGTCCTTTTGTAACACAACTTTTGTCTGGAAGTATGTGTGGTTTTTCATTAAGAATGACTGAAGATATTGAATGTATTTGCATTGCCATGGGCATGGGTAACGTGTTTATCGTTGGTTAATGGCTGAAGTTCAGTTTCAGTATTGCTTTCCTTGGAATGACATGCAGAAAATGGAAAGCAAGATTTGGCTGTGTGAACCTGCAAGTTACTAACTAAATGGTGTAAGGAGCTCATGACCTTGATTCCCAATGTTTGTGGTTTGAGATTTGAATAAAGCCAGGAGACACTTTGCCCTTTCATCTTGGATAAAGGGTCATTTGGAAGTATCCACATGTTCATTATGCAAGGAATGATCAGCATGTGGAGTAATCTTGCTTGTCAAGTAGTGGACGTACAATGGTTTTTCAAAACAAAAGTGCAGTAGGGTGGAACAAATATTGGGATTTCTCTAGGCAAAAGAGCTGGTATAAGCCCAATAGATCTATATTTGTAGTGATCTTTCTGAATTTATCAGTATTTGTATTCTTAGAACCATTCAGTATGGCAGGAACTTTTATGTAGAATTGTGAGGCTGTGTTACTGGGACATCACAGAAGCTCTTTCACTGCATCAAGACCTAAGTTCCAACATCAGTGAAACTGCCCAGGGTTGTTTTCACCCATGATGTTTCATTTGTTGTGTAAACAGAAGAAATGGAAATTCAAAGCAAGTGTGACAGCATCTGAGAATGGATGGCTTCTCATGCAGCTTTTTGATAAAGGGTTCATGTCCAAACCTTTGACCTGTCTTTTGTCTCCAGCAAGCTGCCAGGATGCTCTGTCTTTGCAACATTTTTCACTTCCTGCTTTTGGTATTTGCAGATATAATGCTGTCAAGTTTTATTTCTGATCTATTTCTTTTTGAAAAATGACAAAATAAACACCTTGAATCAAAATTCCAGACAGTCTTCTATCCCTGTAGCTGAAGTTCTGTAAGGACGTTTTTTTTAGTTGTATGAAACTGGTCTGAAATAATGGCTGTACATACTGTTTAAGTTTTATTATTTTTAATTTTCATTTAGAAAAATGGCTGTGGACTTATCCACTGAACTGTGGCTTCAGGCAATCAGCCCTTTATACATAACTAAATATTTACATGCTGATCACCGTGTGAGCATAGTCTCACTTATTTTTACCTTTACTGCCTTGGAAGGAATGTGGGAGGATCAGATTAGCCACCTGTTATAGAGCTTTCCCCATTTTTGTCCATTGCTGTCAATAGGTGGAGAATAGGAGTGTTCTGTGACAGTTGGCAGTCCAGTCCATCCCTTGCACACCCTGTGATGTATGTTCTTTCACATTTTAAAGGTCATCATTTCGATTCCTGGATGTTAACACGTCACTGTCTATGTCACTATTATGTGCAAGTGTAATTGTGGGTGTGATTAGTTCCAGTAATATTCTATATTATGTGTTTTAAAATGTTATTAACAGTATTCATCAGTGAGGTCATTCTAAGATATTTCAACACAGTACAACATGCTTGTGAACACACACACACACACACACACACACACACACACACACACACACACACACACACACACACACACACACACACACACACACACACACACCCCAGTCTGAATTCAGTGTCAGGATCCAACACGGGACGACAGTGATTGCACCAACATGTAATCTGGCGACATTACATCAGCTTGGTAGAACAGCTGAAGGTGACAGAATGCAACGGTATTATTCTGCACACAGCCTTTGCCAATAGACCCAATGACAATGGGCTCCCCATCTTCCAAAGAAAATCTATGATTAATTAAGCTGCAGGCTAGCAGATTGGAGAAACAAATACACCCAAATTATTATGGGATTGTAGACCAGTGCTTATAAGTACTGAGCAGAAAGCTCATGGAGCACATGAGCCAATCACTTGGCTGGTCCTCATTTAAACCCTAGTCACTGGCCTCTTTTAAGATAAAGAAGAAATGGCTGTAAATAATATTAGCACCTCTGGGAGAAACAGAGTTAGCATTTCAGATTGATGACAATTTTTCAGTTCCAATGAGGGCATTGACACTGTTTCTCTCCAGGAAAAAGTTGCCTGGGCTGCTGATACTTCACATCATTGTCTACTGGTGTTTCAGATTTCAAAGGTCCACCTCCTGTAGCACTTGGCATTTATCATAGGGTCTTTGAGTCGCCAGCAAGGAAACGTGTCCTTTGGCCCACCTGGTCCATGCGGACCAAGTGGTCTAGCTGAGCCAGTCCCCTTTGGCCCATATCCCTCTAAGCCTTTTCTATTCATATACCTGTCTAAATGTCTTTCAAACCTTGTAATTGTACCCACCTCTACCACTTCCTCTGACGGCTCATTCCAAATACCCACCATCCTCTGTGTGTAAAAAAAAAGTTTTTTTTCTTCTCTCACCTTAAACCTATGCTCTCTAGTTTTAGACGCCCCTACCCTGGAAAAAGACTGACCATTCACCTTATGTTTGCCCCTCATGATTTTGTATATCTCTATAAGGTCATCCCTCAGCCTCCTACACTCCTGTGAAAAAAGTCCCAGCCTGTCCAGCCTCGCATGATTCAAGCGCTCCAGTCCTGGTAACACCCTCATGAATCTTTTCTGCACCCTTTTCAGCTTAATGACATCTTTCCTACAGCTGGGCATTCAGAACTGCACACAATACTCCAAGTGTGGTCTCAGTGAAGACTTGTACAGTTGTAACATGATGTCCCAATTCCTGTACTCCATGCATTGACCAATAAAGACAAGCGTGTCAAACACCACCTTCGCCACCATGTCTACCTGTGTCTCCACTTTCAGGGAGTTATGTACCTGTACCCCTGGGTCTCTTTGTTCTACTACATTCTCCAGGGCCTTTCCATTTAATGTGCAAGTCCTGAAATGCATCACTTTGCACTTGTCAGAGTTAAATTCCATTTGCCATTCTGTGGCCCACTTTCCCAGTTGATTTGATTTCCATTGAAATCTTAGATAACCTTCTTCATTGTGCACTATACCACCAATTTTGGTGCCATCCACAAATTTACAAACCACACCAACTACATTCTTATGCAAATCGCTAACATAGGGTACAAATAGCGTCAATCCCTGCAACATTCCCCTGATCGTGGGCCTACAATCTGAAAAGCAGCCCTCCACTACCACCCTCTGACTCCTTCCACCAAGCTAATTTTGTATCCATTTGGCTAGCTCACCCTGGATCCGATGTGATTTAACCTTCTGGAGTACCCACACCTGTCAAAGGCCTTGCTAAAGTCCATGTAGACAACGTCCACTGCCCTGCCCTTATCAATCCTCTTAGTTCTTCAAAAAACTCAATCAAATTTGTGAGACATGACTTCCCATGCACAAAGCCATGCTGATTATCCCTTATCAGTCCTTGCCTTTCTAAATGCATGTAGATCCTGTCTTTCAGAAATCCCTCCAGTAACTTTCCTACCATTGATGTAAAGCTCACTGACCTGTAGTTCCCTGGCTTGTCCTTGCAGCCCTTCTTAAATCAAGGTACATTAGCCACCTTCTAGTCTTCTGGTTCCTCATCCGTGGCTAAAGATGATGATGCAAATATCTCTGCCAGGGACCCTGCAATTTCTTCCCTAGCCACCCACAATACATTTAGTTAAGACCTTGCCCATCTTCTGTGGCTTCACACAAAGATGACCACTCTGATCCTTAAGGGGACCTCTTCTCACCCTAGTTACCCTTTTGCTCTTAATATACCTGTAGAATCCCTTGGGATTCTCCTTTACCTTGTCTGCCAGAGCGATCTTTTTGCCCTCCTGATTTCCCTCTTTATTAGTGATATGGTGTCCCTTTTGTATTAATTGTGTCATACGTTAGTAACGAGTTTGGAAAACAATATTTAATAACTGTGGGAATTCTACACTGTGAAGATGCAATTTGTTTCACAGGAAGCTAAGAAGTGAGGTTGCCCAACAGCTGGACAATGCAGAAGCTTGGCATGGGTTTTTACAGAATGGTGTTTGCTGCTTTGCACAGATGTAGAATGGTCTGACCCATGGCAGGGGTTGGGGATAGGTGTGGGCTGGGGTGTTGTGGTGGGCTGTTGCCTATTTTAATTTGGTCCTCTCAGGGAATATACATGGCTGAAGATTGTGCAAGCTTCCGAGTCCTGTGGGTTTAATTCCCATCATGCTGAACTCGTCGCCAACAGCCACTTGGATAGCTGTGCTTATCTATGCAATTGGTGTGAGGCAGCATCTTGGGAGTGACTGAGAACATAATTCAGAAAAGATATGTTTTTTTTGTGCAATAATCTTGTTTACTAGATTTTACATTCTTAGCAAGCATCAGTCTTTGAGTTATTTTTAAGAAAATTCATTATTCAAAGGTCTAGATGCAGTTCAAAAACATTTGAGTTAGTTATTGCTAGCAGATTCTGGCAATTTACAAATGAAAGTTATGGATGTCAAGCTGGCAGGGAGATGTGACAAATGCATCCAGCACTGAGAATGACCAGATAATTTACAAGTGGAGATATTCTTCATATCTGCACTGGCTTTGACATTTTTTTTTCTGATACTTGTATGGTCTCAGCTGAACAAAATGAATCTCTTAATAGCTTTTTTTTCCCCTCAAAATTCAAGGCAAACTGCTTTACAAAATCACATTTTCATTGTCTTCTCATGCCTTTGAAAGGGAAAAATATTTTCTTTGTACATTTGGCAATGCTTTGTAAGCTCTTTATCTTCTATCATTTCTTAATTAAATCTCCCTGTGAAATGCATGGTGTCAGGTGGCGACTGGCTCACCTATTTCCACGGCTTGATGGTTCTGCTCTGAACTGGGTCAGGGGAGCTGTGAGAGATGAACCTGATTATGAACAAAATTCTCCCTGGTTGCCCTCTTGTGTCAGTCTGGCTTCACAGGGCTAACTAGCTTACTGCAGTCATCTGTTGCACTGTGGTGGTGCTCATTGGCATCAGTGAAGCATGCTGACACCACGTCATCTTCTGGGCTGCATTCATTTCATGCAGGAGTAGCTAACTGGACTTTCAGGCTGCATGGAGGATTCATACAATCCTTGTGCATGCTGTTCAGCCCACAAAGCCCCTTTCTTTCCACACAGAATACATAATCTGCTCACCAAACTTCAAAAAACAAGCAAAGTTTGCAATGAATAACAGCAATGTGATTTTAAAGATGAGTAAACTGACAGAACAAAATGCAAAGTTTCTTCCTGAGACAGGAATTGGTCTTGGAACTGGAAGGTTTTTTTTCAGACTGGTTCTCTGCTGATCATGGAAAGCTACAGCCCAGAACGAGGCTGTTCACCGTATCAAACCCAGGGTAGCTCTCTATTCTGTTATCTATTACTGTAGTGTAGCGGTTAGCGTAACACTTTATAGTGCCAGCGACCCAGGTTCAATTCTGGCCACTGTTTGTAAGGAGTTTGTATGTTCTCCCCGTGTCTGCGTGGGTTTTCTCCGGGTGCTCCGGTTTCCTCCCACATTCCAAAGATGTACAGGTTAGGAAGTTGTGGGCATGCTATGTTGGTGCCGGAAGTGTGGCGACACTTGTGGGCTGCCCCCAGAATGCTCAATGCAAAAGATGCATTTCACTGTGTGTTTCGATGTACATGTGACTAATAAAGAAATCTTATCTATCTTATTCAGTCCCATTTCCCTGCTCTTTCCTAGTAGATCTGTAAATTATTATTTCTCGTACTTATTCAAATCCCTTCCCAAAACATTGCTTTCCAGTACTGTTGAGGAAGTGTGTTCTAACTTATCACCACTGTCCACATTAAAGGAAGTTTTTCCCTTATCCTCCCTGTATCTTTTGTATCATGTTGAATCTGTGTACTTGAACGTAGAACATAGAATGTTCTCCTTTGGTCCACCATGTCTGTGCTGACCATCTGCTTATACGTGGTCTATACCCCTCTGTTCCCTGCCTGTTCATGTGTCTAAGTGCCTCTTAAATATTGCTAACTTATTTGCTTCTACTACCACCCCTGACAATGTGTTTAAGACACCTACCACACTCTGTGTAAAACAAAACTTGCCTTGCACATCTCCTTTAAACTTTCCCCCTCTCACCTTCAACCTATGCCCTCTAGTATTTGACATTTCCACATTGGGAAAAAGGCACTGACTATTTACCCTATCTTTGGCTCTCGTAATTTTATATACTCCTATCAGGTCGCCTCTCAGTCTCTGATGCTCCAGAGAAAACAAGTCAAATTTGTCCAACCTCTTCTTAAAGCTATATACTCCAATCCTTGCAACATCTTGGTGAACCTCTTCTGTGCCCCCCAGAGCCTCTATATCATTCCTTTAATGCAGCAATCAGAACTGCACACAGTACTCCAAAAATGGCCTAACCAAAGTTTTATGCCGCTGCAATATGTCGGCACAACATTGTGGGCCAAAGGGCCTGTACTGTGCTGTAGTGTTCTATGTTCTATGACTTCCCTACTTTTATACTCAGTGCCCCAATCAATGAAGACAAGTATGCTGGACTCCTTCTTTAACTCTCTATCTACTGGTGTTGCCACTTTCAGGGAGCTAAGGGCTTCCTCTAAACATCAGTGATCCTAAGGCTCTTGCCATTTAGTGTATACTTTCCCCTTGCATTAGACCTCAAAATGCATCACCTCTCATTCATCCAGATTAAACACTGTCTGCCATTTCACCCCCAAATGTTCCAACTGATCTATATCCTGCTGTTTCCTTTGACAGCTCCACCAATTTACATGCTGTCTCCAACCTACTAATCAGACCACCTACATTTTCATCCAAATCATTTCCAGCACTGATCCTTGCGGAACATCACTGGTCACAGACCTCCAGTCAGTAAAACAGCCCCTCCACCACTATTCTCTGATTTCCATGACCAAGCCAATTTTGTATCCAACTTATCAACTCACCATGGTCCCCATTTGACTTGATCTTCAGACCAGCCTGCCATAGGATCTCATCAAATGCTTTACTAGTGTCCATGTAGATAACAACCACTGCCCTACCCTCATGAATCATCTTCATCACCTCAAAAAAAACTCAATCAAATTTTTGAGACGTGACCTCCCCCACACAAAGCTATGCTGACTGTCCCTAAGGCCATGTTTTGTAAAATGCAAACCTGGTTCCTAGGAATCTTCTCCAATAATTTCCAAACCACTAGCCTATAATTTCCTGGATTACCCCTGTTGCACGTCTTAAACAAAGGAACAACACTGGCTATTCTCCAGTATTCTGGGACCTCACCTCTGGCTGAAGAGGATACAAAGATCTTTGTCATGGCTCCAGCAACCTCCTCTCTTGCCTCTCTCAGTATCCTGAGATAGATTCCAACAGGCCTTGGGGACTTAGAAACACTAACACCTAACATCTCATCCTTCTTGATACCAACCTTCCCTGGAATATCAATGTACCCCTCCCTAGTCTAGAAACTTAAATGTTATGACAGTATCTGCCTCTGCCACACACTCAGGAGTGTGTTTCAGATTCCAATTGCCCTCTGGGTGAAAAAATTCTTCATTTGATCCCCTTTAAGCCTCTTAGTCCCTGCCTTTGCTCTCCATTTTTGGTTGCCTCTGTTATTAGGGAAGGTTGCCTACTACTTAGCAGATCTATACTACTAGCTATAATTTTATATACCTCTGTCAGGTCCTGCCCCCACCCAGCCGCCTTTGCTTCAATGAAAACAAACCCAGCCTATAGTCTCTCCACATATGTGGAGTGCTCCATCCCAGGCAATATCCTGGTGAGTCTTGATGCAGGATTCCGACATGAAATGTTAACAATTCTTCACCACTCACACCCCCCCCCCCCCCCCCCCCCCCCCCCCCCCCCCCCCCCCCCCCATACAGATGCTCCTTGACTTGCTGAATTCCTCCAGCAGATTGCAGATGCTGAAATCTGGAGCAACAAACAGTCTCTCGTGTCCCCTGGTGAATCTCTTCTGCACCCTCCCGAGTGCAATCACATCCTCTTCCATCGGGTAGAAGTTACAGGAGCCTGAGGGCACGTACCACCAGACTTAAGGACAGCTTCTACCCCACTGTGATAAGACTATTGAATGGTCCCCTTATACAATGAGATGGACTATGATTTCACAATCTACCTTGTGACCTCAAACCTTATTGCACTGCACTTTCTCTGTAGCTGTGACACTTTACTCTGTACTGTTATTGTTTTTACCTGTACTACGTCAATGCACTCTGTACTAACTCAGTGTAACTGCACTGTGTAATGAATTGACCTGTACGGTCGGTATGCAAGACATGTTTTTCACTGTACCTCAGTACAAGTGACAATAATAAACCAATGCCAATACCTTTCTGTAGTATGGTGACCAGAACTGTGCACAATATTCCAACTGTGGTGGAACCAATGTTTTACAAAGTTGTACTATAACCTTCCTGGTAGGCACATGAAAGCGAGCATTCCAAATGCCGCCTTCACACATAATGTACCTGTGCTGAGACCTTCAGGCAACCAATCATTGCTTATATCCTACACTTATTAGTCCTCCCAAAGTGCATCACCTCCCATGCATCAGGATTAAATTCCATCTGCCATTACTCTGCCCATTTTACCAACTGATCAATATCAGCCTGTAGCCCAGCACTACCCTCCTCACTATCAAAAATGGTACCAGTTTTCGTGTCATCTGCAAACTGTCTAATCGTAACTCCCATGTTCATATCCAAATTATTAATGTATATAACAAATCCCAGCACTGATCCCTGTGGTATGTTATTTGTCACAGGCTTCCAATCACAAAAACAATCCTCTGCCTTCATCCTCTGCCTCCTATTACCAAGCCAATTATGGATCCAAATTGCCTTTAATCCCATAGGCTCCAACCTTTTGGACCAGTCTCCCTTGTGGGACCTTACTAACATCCATGTAGACTACATCAACCGCACTGCCCTCATCAACAGACGTTGTCACCTCTTCATAAAATTCAATCAAATTGGTCGGACAGGATCTCCCCCCTCACAAAACCTTACTGACTTAATTATTCCCTGCTTTTCCAAGTGTAGATTAGGGTGGTCACTATTTTTCTGTTGCATTTTAGTCTTCCGGAGGAGAATAATTTTCTCTTTCAAGTGAGTCATGGAAGCTTTGTTCAGCACCAAGGTCAAGTGGAATGGTTGCTAAGGAATAGCCTGCCAATACATTGATATAACTATAAACTCGCTGCAGCAGTGCCATCTGAATGTTTCTCGCGTATACCATATTTAATATCGTGTATGTGAAAATACTGGTTTTATGTCAATAGTTTGGAATTGATGAAGATTGTTTGTACTGGGCAATCTTGATCAAAGATGTTGCTATTACAGACCTTACACGCATCCTCATGGGGGAGGAAGTCTTCATCCATTCGCCCACATTCCAGCTGAACTTTCGAGAGTTCCCTTCAAAGTGAAGCAATGGTATCATTTACATGTAATAGGGTGAAGTTTGTGACATAGATAAGACCTCTCAGAGTTGTTCTTATCACTGCAACCTCATCCTAAGCAATTTGTTGCGATTTTCTTAGTTTGTTCCAACTGGAGCTTCTTCCATGTACCCTAAAAACTTGCATAATTTTGGGATCTGCCCAGATCACTTGGTTCCAGATCTCCTATCACTTGGTCCAAATGTGGATGAAATAGCTGAATTCCAGAAGTGGTGAAGTTGCCTGCCCTTGAAATTAAGGCAGCATTTGAACAGTTAAAGAGGCCTCATAGAACTGAAGTCAATGAGAATCAGAGGGAAAACTTTGCAGTGGCTGGAGTTGTACATCACACAAAAGAAAATTCCTTATGGTTCTTTTAGTAAATTACCTTGATCCCTGGGCACTGCTGCAGCGTTTGTCAGGACAGCGTTCGAAGCACATCCATCTTCAACTGCTTCAGAAGTGGTGGTGTTCAATGCCATTTGCATCTCCTCAGATAAAGAAGCAGCTAATGCCTGAATCAGCAAGATCTGGACAATGTTTAGCATTAGCTGATCAATGAAAAGTGACATTCGTTTCTCCAACAAGTGAAAATCTAACCATATACACTCTGAATACAATAACCAAATCCCTTGCCATTCCCACATGCTGAGTATCAACAATTCTCCAGAGTACAGAATTTCAAAGGTTCACAATACTGAATGAAGCATTTCCATTCATAAGACCATAAGAAATAGGAACAAGAGCAAGCCATTCATCCCCTTGAGCTTGTTCTTCCATTCAATAGAATTATGTCTGATCCAACTTTTCTCGTCCAATTTCCTGTCCTTTACCCACAACCCTTGATTCCCTTACTGATTAGAAATCTATTCATCTCAGCCATAAATTAGCCCGACCTCTGGCCCCACAGCTCTGTCACAAAGTGTTCCAATGACTCACAATCCTCTGGGGGAAGAAATTCTTCCTCATCTCATTCTTAAGTGAATGCAACTTATTCTCAAATGATACACCCTAGCTCTGCTGCTCTTTTCCATGAGAGAAATCCTCTCAGCGTTTACCCTGTCTGCTACGTTTCAGTAAGATTGCCTCTTTTTCTTCCAAATTCCAATGAGCAGAGTCTGAACCTGTTTAACCTTTTCTTGTTGGACAATCCCTCTGTACCTGGGAATTTCCTGATGAACCTTCACTGAACCACCTCCAGTGAAATAATATTTTTCCTGAAATGAGTGGACAAAAACTCTTCACGGTACTCCAGATGTAGTGTCATTGGTGCTTGTACAGTTGCAGTAAAAATCCTCCACTTTTATCCTCCAACCCTCAATAAAGTAAGGACCAACCTTCAATTAAGCTCCCCTATTACCTGCTGCACATGTGTGCTAGCTTTTTGTTTTTAATACACAAATATCCCCTAAATGGTGACCTCGTTCTCCTTGTTCTCTATTCCTTTGTTCCCATCTCTCAGGCCCAGGGAAACGGAAGTTTGCCAAACATTTTTCATTTGGAGCATCAATGTTCACAGGTTCATTGACCTGAAGGTTAATTTGACTAATCTCATAAATATCGTGACAAGAGCAATTCAGTGCTTTTATATTCTATGATGAGTATTTCACTTATGTACTACTCAAAGCGTTTTCTTATCTATGAGGAATTTCAGGAGTGAACAGAAGACTCACAAAGTAATCCATCTGTTGCACCATCAGTCACTCTCTCACATGTGCCCATCAACTCCCCTTTGATACTCAGCTGCACACTAGGAGAAATTTACAGTGACATTTAATCTACCAACCAGCAGTTCTCTGAGATATGGGAAGAAAATGAAGCACCCATAAAAAAAACCACAAGGTCGCGGGGAGAACGTGCAAACTCCTCACAGACGAACCTGGCGCTACAAGGCAGAAAGATTAATTTCTGCACGACCATGCAAAAAGTCTCTGTGTATGCTGTTAACATGATGCACATTAGACCCTCCCAAACCCATAATTCAATTAGTTTTAAGATAGTGATGGAAAAGGATAGGACAGATCCACAGGTTAGGGTCCTAAGCTAGAGCAGGGCTAATTTTGGAGAAATTAGGCAGGATCTAGCAGAGGTCGATTGAGTGAGCCTATTTGAAGGGAAAGGAATGAATAGCAAGTGGGAGGCTTTTAAGAGTGAAATCAAGAGTCCAGGGACAGCATGTTCCTGTTAGGGTGAAGGGAAACCTGGCTGACGAGGGATACTGGGGCTCTGGGCAAGAAAAAGAAGGAAGTCTATATTGGGTTTAGGAGGTTGGGGATGAGTGAATCCCTTAATGACTATAAAAAGATTAAGAATATTCTTAATAGGATAATCAGGAGGGCAAAGAAGGGGTATGAGATGGATCTAGCACGTAAGGTTAAGGAAAATCCCAAGAGGTTCCATAGCTATATTAAGAGTAAAAGGGTGGCTTGGGCGAGACTAGGTCCCCTTCGAGATCAGCAGGGCCGCCTATGTCTCGAGCCCTAGGAGCTGGGTGGGATTTTTAATGAATATTTCGCCTCTTGTGTTTACTGAGGAGAAAATCATGGTTGCTCAAGAGGTACAGGAAACAAGTGGCGATGTTTTGGAGGACATTTGTATTACCAGGGAGGAGGTATTTGCAGCCTTATAGCACATTAAGTTGGATAAATCCCCAGGGCCTGACCGAGTGCATCCTCAGGCTTTGTGGGAGGCTAAAGAAGATATTTGCTGAGATATTTGCTTCATTGTTAGCCACTGGTGAAGTTCCAGAAGACTGGAAGGTGGCTAATGTTGTTCCTTTGTATAAGAAGGGTAGTAAGGACAAGCCAGGGAACTACAGGCCAGTCAGCCTGACATCAGTAGTGGGGAAGTTACTGACAGGAATTCTAGAGGGAATAGACAGAGTCTGATTAGGAGGAGTCAGCATGGCTTTGTGTGTGGAAAGTTGTGCTTGACGAATCCTTCAGAGTTTTTTTGAAAAGGTAACCAAAAAGGTAGATGAGGGTAGGGTAGTGGATGTTGTCTATTTGGACTTTAGCAAGACCTTTGACAAGGTCCCACATGGTAAGCTGGTCTGGAAGGTTAGGTCCCATGGAATCCAGGGAGAGCTAGTCAGGTTTTTTCAAAATTGGCTCAGAGGTAGGAAGCAGAGGGTGGTGGTTAAAGGTTGTTTCTCAGAATGGAGGCCAGTGATTAGTGGTGTGCCATAGGGGTCGGTGTTGGGACCCCTGTTACTCATTATTTATGTAAATGATTTGGATGTGAATACACAAGGCTTGATCAGCAAGTTTGCAGATGACATGAAATTTGGAGGTGTTGATAGTGAAGAAGGTTATCGTACAATACTGGGGAATCTTGATAAGTTAGGGAAGTGGGCCGAGGAGCGGCAAATGGATTTCAATAGAGATAAGGTGAGGTGATGCATTTTGGAAAGTCAAACCAGCATAGGACTTACACTATGAATGTTAGGACACTAGGGAGTGTAATGGAACAGAGGGACCTAGGAGTGCAAGTCCATAGTTCATTGAAAGCAGGGTCACAGGTAGACAGGGTGGTGAAAAAGGCATTTAGCACGCTGGCCTTCATCAGTCAGGGCATTGAGTTTCGGAGTTGGGACATTATGTTGCGGTTGTATAAGTCGTTGGTGAGGCCACACTTGGAGTACTGTATATAGTTTTAGTCACCTTGTTATAGGAAAGATGTTAAATTGGAAAGAGCGCAGAAAAGATTTATGAAGATGTCAGGACTAGAAGGCCTGAGTTATAGGGAGAGGTTGGCCAAGCTAAGTCTTTATTCCTTGGAACATAGGAGAATGAGAGACGACCTTATAGAAGTGGTTAAAATTATGAGAGGCAGAGATAAGGTGGATGGTAACAGTCTTTTCCCCAGGGTAGGGGGAGTCCAAAAACTAGGGGCATAGGTTTAGGGTGCAAGAGGAAATATTTAAAAGGGACACGAGGGGCAACTTTTCCACACAGAGGATGGTGAGTATATGGAACGAGCTGCCAGAGGAAATGATTGAGGCAGGTACAACAGTATCATTTAAGAAGCACTTGGATAGGTACATGCAGGGGCTGGGCTTAGAGGGATATGGGCTGAACGCAGGAAATTGGGATTAGCTGGATGGGCACCGTGGTCAGCATGGACTGGTTGCGCCGAAGGGCCTGTATCCGTGCTGTATTGCTCTGTGACTCTAAACCCACAGCCTCAGTAATCGAGAAGGACAAGAGCAATGAGTTCCCCCCCAGGCCATTATCCTGGATTGGAAATATGTCAGTGTTTCTTCTTTATCCCCATTCCTTTGTCACTGGTATGTCTAAACTATGGACAGCACTGTGGCAATGCCTTCTCTGGGACTGCATTGGTTCAAGAAGGATTCTTATTTCCACTAATTTAAGAGGCAATTTGGACTTGGCATGAGAAGCTGTCCTGAACAGCAATGAGGCGCAAGGCAAGATAGGTCCTAGCCAACATGGTTTTGTGAAGGGAAGATCCTGCCTGACCAACCTATTGGAGTTTTTTGAAGAAATCACAGGTAAGGTGGATAAGGGAGAGGCGGTAGATGTTGTGTATTTAGACTTTCAAAAGGCCTTTGATAAGGTGCCTCACAAGAGACTGATTAATAAGATGAGAGGTCATGGGATTACGGGTAGGATAACAGAATGGGTGGAGCTGGTTGACAGGAAGCAAAGAGTGGAAATAAAAGGATCTCGTTCTGGTTGGTTACCAGTTACTAGTGGTGTGCCGCAGGGGTCGGTGTTGGGACTGCTCCTTTTTACCTTGTACATTAACAATTTGGATGATGGAATAAATGGTTTCATGGCTAAATTTGTGGATAACACCAAGATAGGGGGAGGAGTAGGGAGTATTGAAGAGATAGGAAGGTTGCAGAGGGACCTAGACAGTTTAGGAGAACGGGTAAGGAAATGGCAGATGAGATTCAATGTAGAGAAATGTGCAGTTGTACACTTTGGAAGCAGAAATAAGCGGGCAGATTATTATCTAGGAGGAGAGAAAATCCAAAGCACGGAAGTACAAAGGGACTTGGGGGTACTCGTGCTGGATACCTTAAAGGTTAACCACCAGGTCGGATCGGTGGTAAAGAAAGCGAATGCTATGTTGGCATTCATTTTGAGAGGTATAGTGTGTAAAAGTAAGGAAGTGTTGATGAGGCTCTACGGGGCACTAGTGAGGCCTCATTTGGAATATTGTGCGCAGTTTTGGGCCCCACATCTTAGGAAGGATGTGTTGACGTTGGAGAGGGTTCAGAGGAGATTTACGAGGATGATTCCAGGAATGAAAGGGCTTACGTATGAGGAGCGTTTGTCGGCTCTTGGACTGTACTCACTGGAGTACAGAAGAATGAGAGGGGACCTCATAGCGACATTTAAAATATTGATAGGAAAGGACAGAGTAAATGTGGCTAGGCTGTTTCCCTTGGTGGGCACAATCTTAGAATTAGAGGGTACAGTTTCAAAACAGAGATGAGGAAAAATTTCTTTAGCCAGAGGGTGGTGAATTTGTGGAACTCCTTGCCACGTACAGCAGTGGAGGCCAGATCAGTGGGGGCGTTAAAGGAGGAGACAGATAGATATCTAAATAGTCAGGATATCAAGGGATATGGGGATAAGGCCAGAAATTGGGATTAGAATAGTTTTTTTTTCTTCTTCTTCTTCCCCCATTCCCCATTTCTCATTTCTATTTCCCTTCCCTTGGAGCAGACTCGATGGGCCGAATGGCCTGCTTCTGCTCCCTTGTCTTGTGATCTTGCATAGATGAATAATGGAGGCATTTTCAGGGAAGAACCAATATTTTGAACTTTTGTCCCTCCTCCTGATCTACCCAGTTCCTCCAATATCTTGCCTTGTCTCCTACGCCCACCCCAACTACTCAACATGCTGATTCTTTCCCCTCCTCCACCCACTCCATCTGTCCATCACCCACACACTCCTTCCACTGGGTCCCCTCACCCTCTGTTCCCATATACCCACCCTACCTCCCTTGTTTGGTTCCATGCTCCACCTTGCTTTCCCATCAGATTCCATCATCTGCAGCTTTCATCGCCTTCACCTCTCACTGTCGCTATTTCCTCTCTTCCCTCCTCCATCTGCCTACCACCCCTCCTCAACTGGATCCACCTATCACTTGCTAGCTCTTGCTCCACCCCTTCCCTTCACTTCTTTATACCGGCTGTCTCCCCTCTATGTTTCAGTCCAGATGAGAGGTCTTGACCTGAAACGTCAACTGTCCATTTCCATCGAGAGATGCTGCCTGACTCTGAGTTCCGCCGGAATCTTGTTTGTTGCTCCAGATTCCAGCATCTGCAGTCTCTTGTGTCATTATTGAACACCTTTATCTTTAAATGATGAATCTTTAACAGGATCTGAGACAAATTTGGTCTAATCTATCTGTGATTAGACTGACCTTGAAGAAGAGGCCTTTTTCATATTAATTACATTCCTTCCACTAGTTCTCTGCCCCTGAGCACTATAATTGAAGGCTCAGTAATCACAATAAGCTTTTCATGCTGTTCACCTTGCCTCATGGACATCCTTTCACAATGTGTTTCAGTGTACATAACCAGACAGCTATCTCTATCAAAATCTGTCTACCTTGCCTTAACTCATTTTCTTAACTGGCCTATTTCCTCCTTTATTAGATGTTTTCTTATTTAAACAAGTGTGAAAATTATGGACAGTGTAAATATTATACCACCTCAATCACGGATTTCAGAGCAAGCTATTTGACTTGACATTACTGTTGCATCATAATAAGAAATAAAACCATTGAGGATAATCGTGAGCTTGAGGTTGGGTCTCATTTCAGATTGATACAGTTCATGCATATAACAATCTCAAAGGTTGTGAGCATCATCAAATCCCTGTATGCAATACTTTGGTGCATGTTTAGACCTAATAAAAGACTCTTTCCCATCGTCAACACAGCCAGATGCCAGGTATTTCTTCTCTAAAAATTTACAAATGTCACCGATGTGCCACCTCCAGCACTTGTACTTTGTCACATAATAATTCTCTCCTACTCACAGGGGAGTTTATTAACCTTTGTAAACATTCTAAAGCTGTTGAATTTGAAAGCCCTGCTGTGGAATGCCTAAATGCTTGTTGCTGCAAACTTGTAATGACACGTATGCTAAGCAATTTTTACACCCCATCAAACTTTTACATGAATATTCCCAAAACGTCAGTGCTGCTGTGTTACCAGGCTTTGTACCAGAAGAGGATTCCAAATGTTTGCCCGCAAGCACTGTGAGCAATGTGTGGTGCTGTTGTATTCTGGGTAACTGAGAGTTTGCTGCAATCCTCCTATTCAAAACATAGCATAGCCTAAAGCAGCAACCTCAGTTACTAATTGGTAATTACAGCCTGTCTGTAAATAGTGTAAAGTTGCAGTTGTGCAATAATTTATTTTTGGGACATGTTTTTAACAATATGAGAAAATCTGCTCCTGCGCTCATTGGAAGTAGGAGTTAGCCAAGTTCATGCTGGTCTTCAGCAACAGCTTCACTTTTGTGCCTAATCCTTGATTTTTCTAATAGCTAGAAATGAATGATTTTGGCCTTGAATGATAGGCATGGTGGTAGAGCAATTAATCCTCCTGCCTTGCAACTCCACTGACCCAGGTTTGCCTGTGAGGAGTTTGCATGTTCTCTCTGTGACCATGTGGGTTTCTTATGGGTGCTACATTTACTTCCCATATCCCAGAGATCTGCTGGTGTGTAGGTTAACTGCCACTGTAAATTGTTCCTAGTGTCAAAAGGATCAAAGGGGAGTTGATGGGCACATGTAAGAGAAAATAATTTGTAGAGATAGGTAAATGAGGAGAGGGGGATGGGACTGATGGGATTGCTCTGCTGGGAGCTGTCATGAAACTGACGGGCCAAACAGCCACTTCCTGTACTTTAATGAGCAGTTCAGAATGTACTCACCAATTGAGCCTCCACAGTGCTCTGGTGAAGGGCTTTCCAAAGGTTTATATCTTGCTTGGTTAAAAAAAAATTCTTCTCCTCTCATAAATCATCAACCCCTTTGTCATGGGCTCTGATTCAAGACCACCTAGTGAGAGGAAACCACCTCTTGACTGTGTTCATTGAGATCACCTTTTAATTTTCTAAACTCCAGAGAGTGTCAGCCCAGCGCAGTGAGCCTATAATACAACTGCTGGTTTAACCATCCTTGGGTTAAGGACTGTTGTTCCTATTGACGGGTAATTGTTACGAGGTACATGGCTCAATGGCATGGCAGGTGGAATGACTCATTGCCAAATGGAATGACAGAATAGGCTGGAGCTAATGTTCCTGTTCACAGTTTGCAGTTGCCAGAGAAAAGTTCTTGTAGGAGGTCCTTTGCTCCTGAATATAAAAAGCATTAACTTTCCTGACACGTGTGTTAGGTCCAATCCTATCATGTGTTTGCAGAGAAGGCACCAGCACATCCTTGTTCCTGCTATCATATAATAGTCGCAGCACATCTCTTTTTCTTTAAATTCAACTGAAGGGACTTTCAGACCCCCATTCAGGCTGGAAAAGAGAGACACCACATAACCCATAGATAATGGGTTGAAATTGGACATGGTTGTGATATTCTGGACCTGGATGATCTTCAGGCAGCTGGGACAGCCACCTACAAGTCTACCTTCTTGTACACATTGCATAGAGGTGCCTAGTAGTTGGGAAATCGAGTTGCAAATGTTTCTTTAGTTTTGTTTTAAGTTCAAAAGGCACCTGCTGTTCCATAACGCTCACAGCAATTGCTCTACCACTGTCCCATACCCCCCGCCTTACCTGAGACTTCGTCAGTCTGAAATTCACCTGTTAGAATGGACAGGTTTCTGCTTGAGGGGCAACAACGACTACCAGGGACAAAGAATTATTGGAATTAGGCTCTGGGACTCCAGGTTGGGGCATGTGTTGTCTAAGTAGCACCATTCTGGGATTTTGTGATGATGCATAGTGCACAGCAACTTAGCGAGAACATGGTCATTCAATTATCATGGCACTTGAATATCACACACATTAAACAAAGATTACACACTGTGTAAGCAGATTAATATGCCAGATCAGACAGACGGCTGGAGGCCATGTCTCTGTGCTGGACCTTTCACTTCTGACTGCTTTGATTTTTTTTCAACCCAAGTCCGCATTCAGAAAGCCCTCCACCATTCAGCAGAGACGGTCTTTGGTTGAAGTATTCATATCCTTTAAAGACACACATATGTAGTACATGGCCGTTTCATCTCTGTGGTTCTTGTTTTTTTTTAATTATGCGGCCACAGACTGGCCAATCCTTTGAAATTCATTCAATCTGTGTAATAAGTCATTACTGTTCTTCCCATTTTAACAAATCTTTTAGTTTCATTCAGCTCAGATTGTAAAACTTCTCGACAATCTTCTTGTAAAGAGAATGACTTAGAAATATTCCCACTCTCCCCATGATCCTCAGCATTTTTATTTTCAGCAACCATTTCCATATTTGGCCCAACTTCCTGACTCTCATCAATCCTCTTCCATCTGGTTTCTGGTGGATTTATTTATTCTCTCTACCATGCATAATTACCTTATGGCAGGACAGAAAATTTACATTTTTTACGCCTTACTTATCTCTAATAAACAACAGAGCTGTTTCCTGATGCTGGGATATTTTGTAAGCAATCTCTTGTTAAAATTCTAGACCTTCATGTCTCTATTTTGAAAGCAAACTTGACTTGGTTTCATCCATTATTCATTTGACTTTTTAACACTGTTCAGTGGCATTAATTTAACGGAATATTTGTTCAATTATACTATTTCTTGAGCAGTGGATTGCTATCTTATTCAATCATTCTATGGCTGGGTATTTGCAGATGTTGATCAAATTAATTCTTTGCATTGGATAGACAGATATCTTTATTAGTCATATGTACATCAAAACACAGTGAAATGCATCTTTACGTAGAGTGTTCTGGGGGCAGCCTGCAAGTGTCGCCACGCTTCTGGTGCCAACATATCATGCCCACAACTTCCTAACCCGTACATCTTTGGAATATGGGAGGAACCGGAGCACCCGGAGGAAACCCACGCAGATGCGGGGAGAACTCTTTATGGACAGTGGCCGGAATTGAACCTGGGTTGCTGGTGCTGTAATAGCATTATACTAACCACTACACTACCGTGCCTGCCATTAAGACTAAACTCTCTTTACCTAATATCCTACAATAAGCAACACAGCACAAAAAGGTTTTCCTAACTAGTATCTCCCTAAAAACTCAGAGTAGCAGAGTCACAATCAGTGAGAAATTCCACAGGTGATGATTCTCCTGCATGAGTGTTATAGAGCATTTGGGGAGCGCTCGGGTTTGCTTTTATCTGGTGTAGTGAACCTGTTCTCATATGGTACATTTAAAACAAATTAGCCAGATTATTCCATTGGTCCAGAGTGGAAGGATTGAAGATTCAAATAAAGATTGAAAGAAAAATTATAAATTGTGAACGTATCTGGAACAAGATGCTAATCGATGGACTAAAGATTCTTACAATACTCATGAAAATAACCGTTTTTGCAGTTTACATGGTTGAATTTGGGAGAAAGATTTAACCAGCAAGCTTGAACAGAGCAGAAGAAAAGGAAAAGTAAAGCAGGAAATAATTATCTAGTGATGCTGCATTCAGATTAAAGAGTCTGTAAGGCACCAGATGAAGGGAGTGGGCTGAAGGAAGGACTATGACAATTTGGGATTTTGAGGAAGAATGAGTTAGAACACTAAGTGACACAGTGTGGAAAGGTCAGAACAGAGGTTTCTGAATGACTGCTTTTTCACTGAGAACACAAACGGTACAACAGCTATTCCAACACTTGTATAAAACTAAAATCCTTTTATAGATTTAAACAAGGTAGTTTTGATTTCTGTTTAAAGAATGGACAATAAAACAGGTCTCTGGACACAGGATAGCATATTTTTGCATTTAATTGTGAGCATAATATGCATAATTGCAAAACTGCAAAACCACTGTCTTGACAAGGGATCTTAAAACATGTAGATATCAACAATAACAGAGGGGTATAAGCTCACCAGTGCATACAGCCTAGCCCACACAATGGTGGAACTTTGTGTTTCAAGGTATACATCACTTGATTTCAAAATGTTGGGGACCCATAGATGGAGAAGTGGGGCAGTCAGTGAAAGTAACCTCACAGCAGCAAGGTTAACATTTTCACATTCAATTTGCAGTCAGCTGCGCAAGTCAGATATGGCATCAGTACGGATCACACTCAATGCAAAAGCAGCTGCAGTTTGCTCAGGCAGGACTTCTACTTAACACATCAATGAAACATTCTTTCCATTGCTATTTAATAGAAATAGCTTGCGCTTATGTAGTGCCTGTACCTAAGTAACATATAAAGTGGTACTTCACCGGAGTGATTATCAAACTCCATTGACACTGGACTGTATAAAGGAGATGCTTGGTCACAAGCAATAGGTTCAGAAGAGCATCCTTACATTAGGAAGAGGGATGAGATTTTTTAAAAAAATCTTTTTTTATACAGCACGGTAACAGGCCCACGCCGCCGAATTACACCCATGTTAACCTACTATCCCGTACATCTTTGGAATGTGGGAGGAAACCGGAGCACCCGGAGGAAACCCACGCAGACACCTGGGGAGAACGTACAAACTCCTTACAGACAGCAACAGGAATTGAACCTGGGTTGCTGGTGTTGTAATAGCGTTATGCTAACTGCTACAATACTGTGCCACCCTATAAAGGAATTTCTGCCCATCCCTGGGCAAGAGTCCAGGATCTAGAGCGTTGTAGTACTGCAGGAGAAATGAAGGGCTGAGGCTATGGGGGGAACTTGGAAACAAAGAAGTTAATGAAGAGGACTTCCTTCTCCAGTCTATTCTAAGCTGGTATTGGCATCATTCGTTGGGTAGAAAAAAAATTTATAGAAACATGTTAAGCTCATGGAGTTAAGCCCCTAATTCACTCTGATGCTCCTGCCATTTTAAAATTAATTGTTTTCACCTTGTACTTAGCACTTCTGTGCTTTTAGATCAGAACAACTGAACTCCAAAAGCAATGCTACAGCATTGATGCAGAAGTTGTGCCAAAATGTGATGCATGAAGCACAACAGCTACAGTGTGATGAGAGAAAGTGTGATGCCTGTAGCGAGTGAATGATATATGCTAGGCCTTTAATGCATTGTTGGTGGAAACATCGTTTAAAAAAAGTTAGCTTCTACCATGATGTGACAAATAAACATTTTGGCAATTTTAACTTTCCAAATTTTTCGAAGTTTTACCACTTAGTTTTTCATTGAGAGCATGGAGAGTATTGTTATCTAATGTAATCCTGATTCATTTCTGTGTGGAATTTAAGTGTTCTTGCAATCAAATACTGTAAAATATGTTGCCATGGCAACTCCATAGATCCCAGCGATTTTACCCTTGGACCCAAGAGGAGCAATTAGAAGCAGTTGTTTTTCTTTGTGTATGTCAAGTTTGAACGGTTGATTTTGCCAAGTGTTTCGGTTCTATAAATGTAACCTGAGGGAGTAAACAGAAGGTAAGTTTTTTTAATGCACTAGCTGGATGTAGGCATTGTTGGCAAGGCCAGCAGTTATTTTTTGTCCCAAGTTTATTGAGAGAAGGTGATGAGGAGCCACTTTGTTCAACTGCTGCAGTCCTTCTATACAATATGCCAGCACAGGCAGCAAGTTCCATCATTTAAATCTAGCACAATGAAGGACCAGTAATGTACGTTCAAGTCAGGATGGTGTGAGACTTGGAGGGAACCTGCAGGTGACAGTGTTCACAAGCCCTTTTGCCCATGTCCTTCTTGGTAGAGGTTGCATGTTTGGGAGGTGCTTTTAGAATAGCCTAGGAAAGAAACTGCAATGCAGTTTATGGATAACATACACTGTAGTCACAGTGGTCGAGGGAATGAATGTCTGTGGTAGTAGATAAGGGCCAAGAAGCAGACTGCTTTGTTCTCATTGGCGTTGATCTTCTTGAGAGTTGTCCTAGATACTGAGTCATACAGCACCTAAATGGGCCTTTGTACCCACCATGTCCATTCTAACCATGAATTAACTATGTACATAGAACATAGAAGATTACAGCACAATCCAGGCCCTTCAGTCCACAATGTTGTGCTGACCTTTTAACCTACTCTAAAATCAATCTAACCATTCCCTCCCACATACCCCTTCATTTTTCCATCATCCACGTGCCTAACTAAGAGTCTCTTAAATGTCCCTAATGTATCTGCCTCTACCAGCACCCCTGGTAGTGCATTCCACACACCCACCACTCTCTGTGTAAAAAAAAAATTACCTCTGATATACCCCCCTGTACTTTCCTCCAATTGCCTTAAAATTATGCCCCCTCGCGTTAGCCATTTCCACCCTGGTAAAAAGTCTCTGGCTGTCCATTCGATCTATGCCTCTTATCATCTTGTACACCTCTATCAGGTCACCTCTCATCCTCCTCCACTCCAAAGAGAAAAGCCCTTGCTAGCTCAACCTATCTTCAGAAGATGTACTCAACTCCTTTTTACTGGCATTTAGTTTGTAGCCTCCTATACCTTGGCATTTCAAGTACACATCTAGTAGATAATTGCTAAATATTGTGAGATTCCTTTCTCCACTACTCACTCAAAGGATGGCTAGAATCGTTCCAGATTCCAACCACCCTCAGGGTGAAAAAAATTCTTCCTCAGATCCCCTCTAAATCTCTTACTCCTTTAGATTAAAAGAGAGTAACTAATTACTCTGGTGGCTTTATTCCACTCTTAGGAAACCTGCAACAAACTGAAGTCCCAAACTTACTTTTACTTTGAGAATTAAAGCAGTAAAGAAAGACAGAAATATCCACATATTGGTGTTCACTGGTTACCCCCCTCACTCACCAGGGCCTGCACTCTGAGTCTGCTGATTTTTAAACAAGTTGTTGGAGCTGCACTTATCCAGGCAAGTGAGAATATTCCATCATGCACCATATGTGTCCTGGGGATGATGGAAAGGCTTTGAGATGTTACGAGATGAGTCACTTGCCAGTCTCTAATTAGCCTCTGACCTGTTCTTTTAACTACAGTATTTATCTCTGATCAATAGTGACTCCCAGGGTATAAATGTTGGGAGACTTGGCAATGATAATGCCAGTGATAGATGGTTAGATTCTCTCTTGTTGGAGTTATAGTAAAAGTCCAATAATCTGGCACCCTCTGGACTTTGGTGGTGTAAGACTGATAGATTTTCCGGACTATTGAACATTAATTCCATTAATATCTCTGTAAACTCTCAATTCACTTTTTTTCAAGATATTACATTTTGTAAGTAAGGAAACAGGACCCCAGTAAATTTAGATAGAGCGTAGGAAGCGGGGCCCCAGTGAGTTCACAAATAGCATGACAAATGAGGCCCGGGTTAGTTTCAAGGAAGTACAAGAAACAGGATCCCAGAGAAATTAAAGGGAGTGTGGGAAACTGGAGCCTGTGTGAGTCTACAGGGAGCATGGGAAACAGAGCCTCGGTGAGTTTAAAGGGAGCATGGGAAACAGGGGCCCAAGTGAGTTTAGAACAAACAGGAGAAACAGCACCCTTTGAGGCATGTACCAGACCACTGGGATTTCTGAACAATCAGATAACTGATTATTGGAGTTAGTCATTGCCTGGCACTGATGTAGTGTGAACTTTCCTTTCCACTTAACAGCACATGCCTGAATGTAATCCAAGTATTGCTTTATACAGGTTTGGGCTGCTTGATTTGCTAATGCAAATGGAATTGACCATTGAGCAGTCATCAGCGAACGCCTAGCTTCTGAACTTACACTGGAAGGAAGGCCAATGTAATGAGGCAGCTGAAGATGGTTGAGCTTAGGACACTGTCAACAATGCAGTGATTTCCTTGCGCTGGGATGATCAAACTCCAGCAACCACAACCAGCTTCAATGACTACAGCCATTGGAATGTTTGATTTTTTCCTTGATGTCCATTGAGTTCATTTTTACCAGTGCTTCTTGATACCAGTCAAACGCTGCCTTGATGTAATGGCAGTCACTCTCACCTCATCTGCAGAATTCAACTCCTTGGTCCATGTTTGGACAAAGGTAGTGATGAGGTGTGAAGCAGAGTGGTCTTGGCAGAATCAAAATTGGGCATCAATGAGCTGCTATTGGTGAGTAGGTGCCTTTGATAGCATTGTCAAAAATACTTTCTGTCACTTTGCTGTTCGTTGAGAGTAGACTGATTGGATGGGAGTTAGTTGGATTGAATTTATCCTCCATTTTGTTCTAGGCATACCTGGGCAATTTTCCATATGAATACAATTTTATGATCCTCCGGGACCATCTCAGAGTGTTTTCCCTGTTATGCTGACCAACATTTATCTCACAATCAACATTACTGAAGCAGGTTATCTGGTCAAAAATAGCACTGTTTTTGTCGGAGCTTGCTGTGCATAGGTTGGTTGCTGCATTTCCTGTTTTACAATAGTGCCTGGTGTTCTACAGTACATCCTTGCACTATGGGATATCCTGATACTGTGAAAGATACTAGATGGGAGTTTGTTGTTTCTTTGTTACCAATATATTTGTGCATGTTTTTGTCATCATCCTTCCTAGATTTGCAGCACAAACTATTACTCCCTCATGGTTCTCAATCGTATGCTGGGTTTCTCTTTTAAATAGGGAAAAATTATCTTTGTCCAAGTCGGGGTAGGATAACTGACATCACAGATCAGACTATTTATATAGTGCTAAATGACACAGTGAATGTCACTGAATTTAACATCCAGAATCCGTTATGTAATGCTCAGATGAAAAAAGAGGTCTTTGCTCTTTGCAAAGCAAGTTGAATCTTGCCTGGACTGACAGCTTTGGATCAGCCCTCTGCATGGCTAGCCTTTCCTTTTTATGAATTTATTACAGCACCATAGAGACTGGCCTTGAAAGCTTCAAATAATTGCAAGAATGGAATGGATCGTGGTGCTGGAGAATGTCGAGTTATCAATTCACCAGTATCTTTTCTTTAAAATAGCCATTATTTTTATGTCAAAGTGAAGCATGTCTCTCTTTAAATATTTATGTCAAGGTTCTGATAAATATGAAAAATAACAAGGTATCACTATGGTCCATAAGTTTAAAATTCTTCACATAGATGTGACCTAAGTTGCAGAATATTGGTTTAGATTTCCAGCATCTACAGTTTTTTTTCACTATACAGAATTAAATGCAGTTAGCTTTTATTTCCATTTATTGGCAATAGTTTTAAAAAAAATCTGCTGCATTTGCTGCTCCCATTAAATTTTGCCAGGTTCAAGGAGATGTAAGTGTTAAAGAGGAATTACATGAATGATCTCCCAGTCAGATAGTCCGTTGGTTGGATAGCCATCAGGTCTCATTTCCTGAGACTTGTTCCCTGTGAGTGTTGAATTGAGTTATTATTGTCATGTGTACCAAGCTACAGTGAAAACTTTATTTGCACTATATCAGGACAGGTCATGTCATATATAAGTACATTGAGGTAGTAAAAAGAAAACAGAATGCAGAATATAGTGTTGCAGTTACAGAGAAAGTAGTGGCAGTAAACAAATAAAGTGTGAGGGCCGCAATGAGACAGATTGGAAGATCAAGAATTGATCTTTAGCATATGAGCAGTCCATTCAAGAGTCTAGATTTTGGGATTGCCTCTTTGTGATGGGATGATTATTGTGCCACTAATTCAGCAGGGACAATGGTCCAGGACTGGTGGCTTCATTTCAAGGTATAGGTCTTTACATTTTCAACATGAACAAATTTGTGGTTGTTTCGTGTCATTTTAGATGTTTGAAGACTTTAAGAAATAGAAGTGGGAGTAGACTAATGAGTCCCCCGGGGCTTCTCCACCATTCAACGTTAATGGCTAATCCTTTACTTCAGCACAACCCTCCTGCACTATCCCCACATCTCTTGATCCTCTTGATATCTAAAAATCTATCATCTCTGTCCTGAACATATTCAGCACCTGAGCCTCCACAACCCTCTTGGGTAGAGAATTCCAAAGATTCACTGCCTTCTAGATGAAGAAATTTAACCTCCCCTCAGCCCTTTGAGTCTCTGATCCCTGACTTATAGATATTAGGGGTGTTAAGGAATATGGAGTTAGTGTAGGTAGGTGGTGCTGAGTAAAAATCAGCCATGATCTTATTGAATGGTGGAGCAAGCATGAAGATCCAAAGGTCTACTCCTATTTCTTACATTCTTCAAACATCTAAAGTAGGTATACCATTCAGAAAAAACATCATACTTAGGTCTATTCTGTCAAGGCTTTTTATGTTTCCATGAGATCACCTCTCATTCTTCTAAATATCAGAGAATTCTGGCTCAGTCTGCTTAATCATTGGCTAGTCCTTCCATCCTGGGAATCAACCTGGTGAACCTTAGCTCTGCTTCCTCTTCGACAAATATATCTTTCCTCAGGTAGAGGGACCAGACCTGTACACAATAGTCCAGGCGCAACCTCACAAGGGCTCTACATCATTGCAGTAAGGCATCTTTACTCTTGTATTCAAGTACTCTAGCACTGAAGGCCAACACACACCTGCCGTCCTAATTGTTTGCTGCACCTGTACATTAGCTTCCAGTGATTCCCTACCAGCACACCTATGTCCCTCTAAATATAAACTGCTTTTAGTCTCAGCATATAGGAGGTACTCCGCATTTCTATTTTTTCTATCAAAGCAGTTGACCTGGTAGTTTTCCACAGTATGTTTCATCTGCCAAGTTCTCACCCATTCACTTTGCCTGTCTGTATCCCCAAAGCCTCTCGACAACCTCTTTACAGCTAATTGCCATCTCTCTTTGTCTCGTCAGCAAACTTGGACATAGTGCAATGAGCCCTTCATTCCAAATCATTGATATAGATTGTGATTAACCTGGGCCACAGCATCTGATCCTGCCTCACCCAACTATTCATTGTCTCCCAGCCCAAAAATGATCTGAACCATTTTGTTTGTGAACTGATCCTCAATCCACACCAGTATATTACTCTAATACTGTGCACTCTAGTTTTGTTCAATAACCCATTAGGTGAGGCATTCACCTTAGTCTGGATGCACTCTCACTAGGGCTCTACATAGCTGTAAAAAGGCATCATTACTCTTGTACTTAAATCCGTTTCACTGTGAATGCAAAGATATATTAAAAATTAGGGTTTGCTGAGATGAGTGGCTCTACTGCAGTGCCTAAGTATTGGAGTAAGTTGTCTGTAAATTATTCATTTAAGTAGTTTTATGTACTCTTAGATTGAGCAAGGCAGCAACCAATATTAGACTGTGAATATTCCTGGGTCAGGTATCCCATGGATTAGATCTAGGTTAACGTTTAACAATTTGTGTTAGTCTAACTTAGTAACTTAACCCTCATCTCTAAAGGGCATCATGGTGGCAGTGGTAGATCTAGCATGCTGTCACCTTTGACTGAGCTTATAAATTTATACTGTTTTTGAATTTTGACCACTGATGACTGTATCTTTGTCTTAAGCCCTGGAACTCCCTCCCTGAATCCCTCTTCTTTCCACTTTTCCCCTCTTCTGTAAGGACCTGACTTAAAACCTATATTCACTTGAGCACCCGTGGTTCAGATGTTGGCAATTTTTATTTGATAATGCCCTGATCAATCAGCTTGAGACATTCACATCATTAGAGATGCTACACAAATAAAAGTTGTTATTATTTTCAACAGCGATTTAGAATAGTTGGCAAAGAAGCCAGAAGGTAAATAAGAATTTTTATTTTATGCAGTCGTAGGTGGTGATGCAGACTGTGCTGCTACAAGGGCAGTGGAACAGATTGAATGGGAATTGTTTAATTATTGGACAAATGGAAAAACTAGAGGGATATGGGCCAAACGCAGGCAGATAAGACTGACTTAGATGGGTATTTTGGGTTGGCATGGACAAGTTGGGCTGAAGGGCTTGTTTCGGTGCTATATTACTCTATGACTCTATTAATGGAAAGGAAACACTCTCTGTGGGGGGAGGAGTGGGACCAGGACTATTCAGTAAACACAAGATCAGGCACATGGGGCTAAATATTGACCTGTGTTAGATCCTACTGCCAGAGAGAATAGGATAAAAGAAAGCCAGTGGTAATGAGAGTTAAACATGCATTGCATGGAGAAGAGTCTTATTCATGCTGTATTGCAGGCTGACTTTATTAAATGATATATGAAACCCAGCAGAGATTTTATGAAGGATTATTATCTTGCAGAAGAGAAAATGCCTTTTATGGACCAGCTGCACAATCCTAAATGCTGCAGAGAGCAGATAACTCTATTTACTGATGTTTTCCAGTCATTCTTAGTTACACCTTTATGCTTTGAAGCTGCAATGTAAAGGAGACAGTGAGAACAGACATTTTGTGTCAAGCTCCCGACACAGTGAGGTTGTGAAGCCTTGCTCTATTGATCTGACTGGAGAACATGATCCACAGCCCACAGTTCCCTTCTCTGATGCTGCGGGATAACACATTGGAAAACAATAGGAAGCTTTACAGGAAAACCACTGTTTTTGTTTTTTAGAGCGTTGGTTTCATTTTTAAAACAAGGTGAAATAAGTCATGATGACAGTTGAAGAGCTTGCTCATATTGTAAATGTTGGGGTACATCACATCCATCATTAAAGCAGGCATGTTGGTATTAATTAGTGGGAATAGCCCTCCACAATTCAAGGTTCTATTCAGTTCCATTTTTCCCCCCAACTTGGATTATTGATCCTGATTAATGTCCTGATTATTTTTCTTGCCCAGTCTTCCACTCTCCCAACATTCGCCAATCTCCGAACTCTCACTCCCTCACAACGTACAGTTTCTGATCTTCCACTCCCCTACAGTCACCACAGTCTGATTCCCAGCTCCTCCATAATCCCCACTTTCTGCTGACCATCCCTCCCCCACTGCTCACATCTACAAAACAGTAACCCTTTCTCCCTCTACCCCAAGGGCTGGGCTCCAGGCCCTGCCCCCAGCCACCGATTCCATTGATGCTATGGCTGGTCTCCTGACTCTAGCTTTGGGAGAAGAGGAAAGTAGAACATAGACCAGTACAGCACAGAGCAGACCCTTCGGCCCATAAAGTCTGTGCCAAACACGATGCCGAATTAAACTAATTCTCGTCTGCCCGTACTTGTTCCGTATCCCTCTATTCCCTGCACATTCATGTGTCTAACAGCCTCTTAAATGTCACTATCATGGAGAGGGGTAAACCTTTATGTACAAGAAACACGAACTGTTGCGACCAAGGTGTTGGTTGCAACTGATGCTTGATGCAGTGGACCACTAATGAAAACCACTGTTGGCCCACCGCATCATTTTCTGTTCCAGTGCACTCTTGTGGAGGCACTATAATTTCTAGGATTGTACATTGAAATTCCCATTCTTGTTTTCCACTCCCACTCTATCCCCGATCTCCTCTACCCCTGAGATTTCTGCTCTGCCCTAACTCTATCTTCTTGCATAATCCAATTTTTACAGCTCCAACTGCCTGGGCCCAAAATTCTGGCACTTCCTCCCCAAACTGCTCTTCCCCTCCACTACTCCTACATGAAGATGCACCTTAAAAGCTGCCTCCTTGTCCAACCTTCTATTCTGATGTCTGAACTGGTATTTGCTGAGATGTTTATCTGCAGTCCCAGCAGCACAGAACACATACAGACTGTGTTTAGGGAAACACAAGGTGCTCAGCCCAGGAGTTTCCACTGAACGACTTTGAAGTTGCTTGTGATTTTTGATTGTACATTCAATGATCACAGAATCACCGGGATAAAATAGGAAGGTGTAAACGGGAAAGGCCATTCAGCCCTTCGAGCCAGTTTGGTCATTACTAATCTGTACCATATCTCCGTCTAAAACAAGTTGTTGGGGAAACTCAGCAGGTCAAGCAGCATCTGTGGAGGCAGAGAGACAAGACACATGGTCTCAGCCCAAAACATCGACTATCCCGTTGCCTGCACAGATGCTGCCAGCCCTACTGAGTTCTTCCAGCAGCTTCTTTTTTGCTCCAAATCCCAGCATTTGTAGTCTCTCTCTTATCTCCATCTAACTGCTTTTGCATACCCCATAATGCCCTAACCCCCGCCCCAACAAAATTCTGCCAGTCTTAAATTTTCATTTGTTGTTCAGCCTCCACACCTTTCTGAAGGTGAGAATCCTGGATTTCCATTGCAACCTTTATGAACTAAAATCACCCCTGAACAGGTTGGCTCTAATGTTAAGGCTTTGATCCCTTACTGTGTATTTCCCTGACAGAAGAAATAGTCTCTCTGCATTTTTCCTATCAACTCTATCTAAAAAATGATCTAACATATCAGTTAGATCTGCTTCTCTTCTCAAGGGAATACATCTATTGAAATCTATCCTCATTATCTAATCCTAATCTGGACCACACCCCCTCCAAAACCGATGCTGCACTACAGTAGTCAGAATCAGGTTTATTATCTCTAATTTGTATGTCATGAAATTTGTTGTTTTGTGGCAGCAGTACAGTGCAAAGACATAAAATTATTATGAAGTACAAAATAAATAAATAGTGCAAAAAAAGGAATTATGGAGTGGTGTTCATGGACCATTCAGAAATCTGATGGCGGAGGGGAAGAAGCTGTTCCTAAAACATTGAGTGTGGGTCTTCAGGCTCCCTTACTTCCTCCCTGATGGTAGTAATGAGAAGAGGACATGCCCTGGGTGGTGAGGGTCCTTAGTGATGGATGCCGCCTTCTTGAGGCGCCACCTCTTGAAGATGTCCTCGATGGTGCAGAGGCTTGTGCCCATGTGATAGAGCTGGCTGAGTCTACAATCCTCTGCAGCCTCTTGCAATCCTGTGCATTGGAACCTCCATACCAGGCTGTGATGCAACCGGTCAGAATGCTTTCCACTATACACCTATAGAAATTTGTAGCTCCACTTTCAAGGTATTGCATTGACTGCAAGGTGCTTTGGATACAAACTGTTTTTGTGAAAGGTGCTGAACAAATACAGTTCTTTAGCTCTCAGATAATCTGTATAAATATAACTGGCCAATAACTAGGAGGACAAGGTGCCCGTTGCTCTCCTGGATTCTGGTTGTGGTTGAATGAGCTTGTTTGTGGTTGAATGAGCTTTAGAACCATAGACCATAGAACCATAGAACAATACAGCACAATACAGGCCCTTCGGCCCACCATGTTGTGCTGCCCTTCAAACCACACCTAAGACCATCTAACCCCTTCCTTCCACATATCCCTCTAACTTAAATTCCTCCATATGCTTATCTAACAATCTCTCCCCTCTCCCTCCCCCCTTCATTTCCCTCCATTCCACTTCCCTCATTCTCCCTCCTACCTCCTCCCTCATTCTCCCCTCTCCTCATTCCCCCTCCCTCAGTCCTCCCCTCCTCCCTCATTCTCCCTCCCACCTCCTCCCTCATTCCCCCTGCCCCCTCCTCAATTCCCCACTTCATCAATCCCCGCTCCCCACCCCCTCAATCCCCCAACCCTCCACCTCCCCTGCTCCCCCTCCCCCTCATTCCCTCCCAACAGTTTCCCCTCCCTCATTCTCTCCCTCACTCATTGCCCCCTTCCGTCCATTCCCTCCCCCTCATTTCCCCCTCCCTTCACATTCCCCACTCCCTCCCCTCCCTCATTCCCCCCTCATTACTCCCTCCACCCACATTACCCCCTCCTCCCCCCTCCAACACCTCATTACTGCCCCCTCCCACTCCCCCTCGGTGCCCCCACCCCTGACCCTTCCCCCTCATCTCCACCCCCACCTCCCCCATTCCCCCGCCCCGACCACCGGGCCTCAGGTCACCGACACCGACCGCGCTGCTGCATTTCCAGTGCGCCTGTGCACACCCGCTCCCCGGCTGCAGCACCACGCCTGTGTCACAGACCCGGGCTTTATCCTAAAGCCTTCCAATGTACTTACACAGATTGGTAAGTAGAGATAAATAAACTATTTTTAAGTTTGGTTCCTGCAATCTGCAGGCTTCTGGCATTTTTAGCATTCCAAATGCAGTGTTTTGCATGTCCCTTGAAATGTTATTATTAATGTATGCTGTAAGTTTCTAAATGTTATTTCTGTCAAAAGCTCAAGATGTTCACTGTGGTCACTGAAGAGGTAGCAGAAGGCAGCATTACCTTGTTACACTTTCTGGTTTAACAGTGGGTGCAGAACAAAATTCCATAAATTATGAGGCGAGATCTCAAGATACAAAGAATCTGGTATTAAAATGTGTAAAACAAAACAAAATATACAAAATAGTTTAATTGCCCAGTTGATTTGAGACATCAATGCAGGATTTAATGTTTTTCTCAGCAATCCATCACTTGATTGTATTAAATGACCGTACTTAGAGTATCTAATTGACCAGCTAATTCATTTTAATTTACTTACTATCACAGGATTTTGTATTTTTATTCACCAAGAACAAAGAAAAGTCTTCGTGTGGTGTTATATTTTCTGGGAGATACTGTGGGAGGGAATTGATTGTGTTCATTAAGCCATGAATATCAGCTTTGGGCAATGAAATAGCCTCATACTTCAGCCATTCTGTGTCAGTATTGGACACCCTAGGCCAAGTTTAGCCTGGTTGGATGTGCCATGTTACTCCCTCAACTACAGTAATGTGACGAAGCACAAAAACCTCTAACTGCAAGAACTCCAGTCGCACCAGCATTTTAATTGGAAGTATGAAATGGTGTCAGTTAGTGATTCTGGTCTGAGAATTATCACTTGTATTTCATATAAAATGCTTACGACAATAGAACTTGCGTAAGTATGGTGCTATTTATGTATACGTCACACATATTCAGTGCCATTATATGCATATATTACTACATATGGTTCCATTATATATGCATACATTACATGTGGAGTTATACACATATGAAGTTATTCTCTTTTGGGCACTGCATCTCATGAAAGCCTTGGCGGGTAGACCAAGTAGATTCAGCGGAATGATGATCGTAGATCAATGATGAAAATAGGTAAACTTGGCCTTTGTTTCCTTGAGTACAGAGGGTCAAAGAGTGGATCAGCTATGGTATTTAAAAGGTAGGTATAGGGAAACAGTTTCCTCTGGTGGGAAGATCCAAAATAAAAGAGTGTAATGTTGCAATTGGCAACAGGCCATTTGGGAATCCAGTCGTGCAGCGTTTTTCACAAAAAGTAAATGTTAAGTTCCCTCCTGTAAAAGGCTTGTAGGCAGGCACGGTAGCATAGTGGTTAGCATAATGCTTTACAGTGCCAGCAACCTGGGTTCAAATCCAGCCACTGTCTAAGGAGTTTGTACGTTCTCCCCGTGTCTGCGTGGGTTTCCTCTGGGTGCTCCGGTTTCCTCCCACATTCCAAAGGTGTACAGGTTAGGAAGTTATGGGCATGCTATGTTGGCGCCGGAAGCGTGGCGACACTTGTGGGCTGCCCCCCAAAAATCACTATGCAAAGGATGTATTTCACTGTGTGTTTTGATGTACATGTGACTAATAAAGATCTTCTCTTACTGGATCAATTGAATTTTGAAAGACTGAGGGAGGTTGCTATGATTTTGTTGAATAAGAGTTTCAGTGGATATAGAACAAAGGCATGATTGAGTGGTGGAATGAACTTGATGCTGATGGTCTGGTTATGTTTTGGGGAGTCATTGCCATTGTGGCAGCTACTTTTACAAAAGAAATAATTTAATATCACCAAAAGGTCTCAGTTTTTCTTATTCTTTTTATGCAAATATTTTTTGCTGATTGAGTGAGCAGGAAAAAATTCTCAGAGGTATGATTCAGCTCTGATTTCAAGGAGCTAACATAAGGAGAGCATCAGTGAGTGGACGTTTTTTGGGTTCACACAGAGTTCCTTCTCAGGAGCAGCCACACTCATCTCTTCACACCATCTACACAAGATTCCTTGAAGAAAACGTCACACTTGCCATTCTTGGTGTAGGATATTTGTCATTATTCCCTTAACCCTTTGTAATACTCGGAGATGAAGTAAACCAACACTCAAAACTTTTCCAAGTAACACTTCCCAACTCTTGCATCGTCAAAGGCCATATTGTCTCTGTCCCATCTGATCAATAGGGGCAATTAGCAAGAAAAGTGAATGGAGCAAAAGCTCTGAGATAACGGCAGTTCCAGTGAGCATACAGAGAAAGGAACATGAAAAAAATGTTAAGAGCAGAGCTATAGGACATGCCCAGAGAGAAAAACTGAGCCAAAATGGATGACTTACGATAGAAATGAACATGTTGAACTATACAACGCAGGAACAGGCCCTTTGGCCCACGATGTCTGTGCCGACCATGAATGGCCAGTTCTGCAGCAGTGGGATGGAGTGGGAAAGATCAAATTGGGAGTGGGATGCTACACCACTCTGACCTCGCTGTCTGTGGCCTCCTGCACTAATGAGTCCCAATGTAAGCTTGAGGAATAGCACCTCATCTTCTGTCTGGGCACATTGTAGCCTTCTGGACTTAATATCAAATTGTACAGCTTCAGACAGTTTCTCTTCACCAGAACTGGCCAGTTCTGTTGTAGATCAGCCATCCGAGATATTACCTCAGTTTTCTCCCTCCATTATTACTGCATCAATCAGTGCAGGTTCACTTTGAATGTTGCTAGCTACTGACAAAATTGGTTCTGTTGAAGGATCAGCCAGTGAGGTGGCTGATGATGGCTATATGTTGCAGTTGGTATAATTGGTATGTATCTCATGCATTCCGCTGGTCGAGAGCTAATTGTGCAATGCGATTCCTTCTTTCATGTTTGAGGGGTATTAGATTTAGCCCCCAATATATTTTGTGTTTGAAGTAAATCTCAATATATGGATAAAAAATTGCAAATGTTAAAAGTTGAAATGCAAAAGGTAAAAGCACAACATTGAGACCTAGTTAGTCAGCACCTGAAAGGAAAACGAAGAAAAATCTGTCATCCAGAATTCTTCTGAGAGCTAATGCTTTCCAAACCGTGTCTGCTCAGCTCTGAGTATAAAATAAGCCCAAATGACAAAGAGATTTTATGTTGTCAAAGGTACTGTCTTTTAGATTGGATGTTGAATTGAGATATGGTACAGATGTTTTCATGGAAAGATCCCACAGCATTATTTGAAGAAGAGCCCGGCTGTTTCCCTCCATCCTGGTCAGTATTTCCCCTTTAACCAATTCTGGTCATTCATCTCATTTCCCAACTTGGACCTCATTGCTTTCTAGTCTTTGACATGTTAATCAAATGAATAAAACCACCTCCACTTCATGGCTCTAATCAAGGCAGCATCCTGGTAAACCTCTTCTGCACCCTTTCCACAGTCTCCACATCCTTCCTATAATGGGGTCACCAGAACTGCACACGATACTCCAAGTGCGGCGTGACTCAAATTTTATATAGCTGTGGCATGACTTCATTACCCTTATACTCAACACCCCTACCAATGAAGACAAACATTTCATACGCCTTCTTTACCACCTTATCCACTTGCATAGCCACTTTCGGTGAAAGGCTCTAAGTTCATCCTCCTTGCCCATTAATACTCCTACAAACACATTTCAGCCCATCAGTCCCGCCATGTTTACTAGCCTGCCCCTTCCTGTCCTTCTTCCTTTCAGTCTTGTCAGACCATCTTTCTTGCCCTCAACCCTACCACCTGTTGCCCTGCTGCTGTGGTTCCCATCCCCCTGCCACTCTAGTTTAAACCCTCCCAAGTTCACTAGCAAACCTCCCGGTGAGGATATTGGATGCAAACCATCTTGTTTGTTCAGGTCCCACCTGCCCTGGAAGAGAGCCCAATGATCCATAAATCTGAAGCCCTCCTTCCTGCACCAGTCCTTCAGCCATGTATTGAACTGCACTACATATCTATTTCTCACCTCACTAGCACATGGCATGGATAGTAATCCTAAGATTACAAGCCTGGAAGTCTTGCTTTTTAACTTTCTACCTAGCTCCTTAAACATCACTTTGCAGGACCTCATCCCTGCTCCTGCCTATGTCATTGGTACCTATATGGACCTTGGCCTCTGGCTGCTCATGCTCGTCTCTCAGAATGTCCTGTACCTACTGTGAGATATCCTTGACCCTGGCACCAGGGAGGCAACATACCATCCTAGAGTCTTGATTTCAGCTACAGAAACACCTATCTGCGCCCCTTACTATCAAGTCTCCTATCACTTTTGCTCTGCCTGACCTCACCCATCCCTTCTTTGCCTCAGAGCCAGGCACAGTGACACTGACCCGGGTACTGCTGCCGACCTCTGAAAGGCCACCCCCCAAAACAGTATCCAAGAGGGTATACCTGTTTTTGAGGGGAATGGCCACAGGGGAATCCTCACTGTCTGCCTCCTACCCTTACTTTTCCTAGTGATCACACATCTATCTGTAGCTTGCACCTGAAGTGTGGCCACCTCTACTAAAACTCTCATCCATGATATCCTCAGAATCCTGGATGATCCTTGAAAGTACTCAGTTACTGAGAGAACTTGAATCTGCAGCCTTCTGATTCAGGGGTGAGAATGTAGCCAACTGAGACACAGCTGACACTTATCGAGCGAGGAAGTTTTTAGAATGTCTTGAGCCCATCATGACGTTCCCTATGAATAAAATTTGCTTATTTTTTTCCTTAAGAGGTGGTTTAACACATTCATTGATATGCTGCTCCTTTACTTCTGACACAGAAGTGCAAATGAAATCTTCACTGCTTTAACTCTCTGAGAAGCTAATTAGCCTGTTGTGCATTGATGTTTTTATTTTGATAATATGAGTTTTCACTCTTTGACTAAATGCATTCCTGGAACATATCAACATTATGAAGGAGGAAGTATTGGAGGTTTTGAAACACATAAAGGTGGATAAACCCTTGGGCCTGAACAGGTGTATCTCAGGATGTTATGGGAAGCAGAAAAGGAAGATGTTGTGGCCTTGGCAGAGAAATTTGTATCTTCGTTAGCCACAGGTGAGGTACCAGAAGCTAATTGTGCCTTTAGTTAAGAAAGGCAGCAAGGATAAGCCAGGGAACTTTAGGCTGGTGAGCCTAACATCAGTGGTGAGAAAGTTACTGGAAAGGATTCTGAGGGACAGGATTTATTTGCATTTGGAGAAGCAAGGACTGATTAAGGATAGTCAGCATGGCCTTCTGCGTGGGAAATCACATCTCATGCATTTGATTGAGTTTTTTTGAAGAGGTAACCAAGAGAATTGGTGAGGGCAGGGTGGAAGACGTTGTCTAAATGGACTTTAGCAAGGCCTTTGATAAAGGTTCTGCATGGTAGGCTAGTCTGGAAGGTTAAAACAAATGCAATCCAGGGTGAGCTAGCCAATTGGATACAAAATTAGCATGGTGGTAGGAGGCAGAGGGTGGTAGTGGAGGGTTGTTTATCGAGATTGGAAGCCTATATTCAGTGGTGTGTGCAGGGATTGGTGCTGGGTCCTCTGCTTGTCATATATTTTTATTTGCCTTTGAGCCCAAAACTAGGGGGCATAGATTTAAGTGAGAGGGGAAAGATTTGAAAGGGACCTGAGGGACTGCTTTTTCATGCAGAAGGTGGTGAGTATATGAAACAAGCTGCCAGAGGAAGTGGTTGAGGCTGGTACAATAATATCATTTAAGAAGCACTTGGATAGGTACATTGAGAGGCAAGGCTTAGAGGGATATGGGCCGAATGCAGGAAATTGGGACTAGCTGGGTGGGCAGTGTGGTTGGCATAGACTCGTTGGCTGAAGGGCCTGTATCCGTGCTGTATTGCTCTATGACTTCATGACTCTATACATATTGATGTTCTGGATGAGAATGCAGGTGGCATGAAGACCCACACTCAACGTTTCAGGAATAGCTTTTTCGCCTCCACCATCAGATTTCTGAATGGTCTATGAGCCCATGAACACGACCTCATTATCCCTCTTTTGCATTATTTATTTATTTATTTTCATAATTTTTATGTCTTGCACTGTACTGCTGCCACATAACAAATTTCACGACATATGTCAGTGACAATAAACCTGATTTTGATAAATCAGTGGTATCATGGACAGTGAAGAAGGTTGAATAAGGTTACAGCAAAATATAGATCACTTGGGAAAGTTGAGCAAGGGAATGGCAGATGGAATTTAACTTGGGCAAGTGGGAAGTGATGCATTTTTGGATCTTAAACAGGGGAGGACCTTGGGGATTGTTGTTGAACAGAGAGACTTAGGGATACAAGAACATAGTTCTCTGAAAGCTGGAACACATATAGACAGGGTGGTGAAGAAGGCGTATGACATACTTGCCTTCATCAGCTGAGGCACTGAGTATAAGAGTGGGGATGTCATGTTAGAGCTGTACAAAATGTTAATTAGGCCCACTTGGAATATCGTCTGCAGTTCTAGTCGTCGTACTCTTGGAAAGAACTAATTTAGCTAGAGAGGGTGCAGAAAAGATTCACAAGAATGTTGAGTAACAAGCAATGTGCTGGAGGAACTCAGTGGGTCAAGGCGCATCTGTGGAAGGAGAGAAATTGTCCATGTGTCGGGTCGAAACCCTGCATCAGGACTGAGAGCTGGCAGGCAAGATGGTCAGCATAGAGGAGAAGGGGAGTGGCAGGAAAGGATTCCTTTGTGTTCCTGATATCTTCCTCAAGCAGCTGTCTCCTATCTTCACACTCCTGTCCCCCCTCCTAGCTCCATCTGTTCTTTTCTTCCTCTCCCTCTCCCTCTCCCCCCCCCTCCTCCAACTATCATTGACCTGCCACTGTCATGCAGGAACAGGATCACCATTTAAGAGGCATTTTGACATGTACTTGAATGAGCAGGGCACAGAGGGATATGGAATCAATGCAGGCAAGTGGGATTAGTATCAACAGGCATGATGGTGAGCACAGATGTGGTGGGTAGAAGGACCTGCTTCTATGCTGTACAACTCGATGACTTTATGAGATGGATAGCACTTGGTCTGAGAGTGAAGGCTTTGCTCTTCCCCACTTTTTATACATTCTGTTGTGATGATTTTCAGTGTGACCTCTTCAAAACTATCCAAAGGCTTGACGTTATCTATACCTCCTGCTATGTGTCTCTGCTTCCCACAGTGAGATGACATCTTTTCCTGCCAGCAACCAAGCAGTGCTTAGATGATGTATGTGCCAGAAGCACGTTTAGGCGTCTATCCTGCAACCCATTCTGTGTGTGTGAGCACATGTACTTGCATTATTCCACTGGTGAAGCTTCATTTAGTAGAAATTGTTTTTCTTTGAACAGAGGAAGTTAAGGGGAGAAGTGTTCAAAATGAGGAAGAGTTTTGATGAAGTAAGTAGAGGGAAACTGTTTCCACTGGGAGAAGTGATTGTAGTAGGAGGACATTTAGGAAGAGAATCATTGGGGCATAGTTATTATTTTTGTTGCTGCAGGTTTTTTTATAATCTGCCTTGTGCTGCCTGAAGCAGTGATGGAAATGAAGCTTTCCAAAAAGGAGTTGGAGAGATACCTGAAAGGGAAAAGTTTGCAGGGTCTGGAAAACAAATGGGACAGGATATTGCTGGCATTGACATGTGAGCACAAATGTCCCCTGACCGACATGTGCAAAGATTTTCAGGTAAAGTTACATCTCTGACAAATCACCAGCAGTAGTGATCATTCATGGTAATCATTCAGAGGTCAGAGGAAATCAAATTAGTTTGAGTGAATGGAAGCACTTCGGCACACACTCTTTGTCCACGTACTGGATAGAAGGTGATCCTTCCTGTACTTGCTTAGAGATGTCCCCAAATCTCCCTTTGCAAAATCCTCCAAATCCATTGGCAGGATAAGTAAACCGACCCGAGTGACTCTTCTGTTCTAATTACACTAGGCCAGCTCTGGTGGTTGGGCCACGTTGTTCACACACCCAACACGAGAGAACTGAAACAGGCACTCCACTCCTAGCTCTGTCACAGCTAGCAATCACCCAAATGGATGGAGCAATTGATTCAAGGATGTTCTCAAAGCTTCCTTGAAAAAGCCTATCCTCATACTGACTCGTGGGAATCCCCAACCCATGACCACTCAAAGTGGAGAATAGTCCCACGTTGGCCTCAACAGTGATCTCAGAATGTACAATGCTGGAATGGAAGAAAGTTATCCTTGACCCTGAGGTGTTGTCCAAGATGGGGAGGGAGAAGAACTAGATCAAATCTTTTGAAGGTCAGGCTCTCCAGCACCACTTCCTAAACATGCTTAACTTCTGGTGGGAAGATGTTTGAAAATAAACATTATTCCTGTGCATTTCCAGCTTTGCCAAACCTCAGCAGCATGGCACATCACTGCTGCGTTTACCTACCAAGTGCACATTGCCCTTTAAAGCATTAAGAAGAGTTGGATGATGACCCTTAATGACAAGACTCTCAGTCACATGGGAAGAACCTGCAATAGACAGCCAAGAATCTCACAACCAATGCTTCAGATCAGAGCTCTGCAGTCCTACTGCATCCAGTCAGAAGTGGTGGTGGACAATTAAGAACTCCAAGAAGATGCCCATACTCATTGATGGCAGGGCCCAGCACATGAGCAGGGACTAGCACTGTGGCACAGCTAGTAGACCTGCTGCCTTGTAGAACCAGAGACCTGGGTTCAATCTGACCTCATGTCCTGTCTGTCTGGAGTTTGCACTTGCTCCCTGTGACTGCATAGGTTTCCGCTGGGTGTTCCTGTTTCTTCCCACATCCCAAAGATGTGCAGGTTGGTAGCTTATTTGTCCCCTGCAAATTGCCCCTATTGTGTAGGTGAGTGGTAGGATCTGGAGGGAGTGGTTGAGAACCTGGGCAGAATAAAAAATGGGATTAAAATAGGGTGAGTGTAAATGGGGTGGTTGATAGTCAGTCTGCCTCAGTGGGCTGTAGGACCCGTTTCCACGCTATATCTCACTCTGACTGTATAACTCTTAAAAAGGCTGAAGCATTTGTAAATGTGTTCAGCCAGAAGAGCCAAATAGATGATTCACCTCAGCTTCCTTTCAAGAACCCAGACATCAATTGAAACCAGTCCTCGGCTAGTTCAGCGGCTAATTTAACGCAAAAAGATGCATTTCGCTGTGTGTTTCAATGTACATGTGACTAATAAATAAATATCTTAATATTTTAAATATCAAATTACTCTATATGATATCAAAAATAGCTGAGAGTACTGGATACAGCATAGGCTGTGGGAGCAGACAACCTCTCAGCTGTAGTACTGAAGACCTGTCTTCCAGAGCTAGCTGTGCCTCTGACCAAGCCATGTTTCAGTGCTGTTACAACACCGGCATCTGTCTAATAATGTAGAAAATTGCCCATTGTCACAAAAGCAGGACACTCCAATCTGACTAACTAAGGGCTAACCAGGCCACTCTCAGTCATTAGCAAAGTAATAAAAGCTGTCATTGACAGGGTTATCAAACGGCACTTACTCACAAATAATCCAGCTCACAGGTGCCCAGCTTGGGTTTTGCCAGGTTCACTGTGCTTAAGATCCCACCACAGCCTTGGTCCAAACGTGGACCAAAGAGCAGAATTCCAGAGGTGACATGAGACTGAATGTCTTGACATCAAGTCAGCATTTGACCCAGTACGGCATCAAAGAACTCCAGTAAAGCTGAAAGCATCAAAGAGAAACCATTCCAGTGGTTAGAGTCATATCTCACAGAAAGAAGGATGGTTGTGGTAGTTGGAGGTCAATCCGGCCCCAGCAAAACACTGCAGGAGTTCCTCAGGCCAGTGTTTGTGCCCAAGCAGCTGCTTCATCAGTGATCTTCGTTCCACCATGAGGTTAGAAGTGGGGATGTTCGCCAACGATTGCACATTATTCAGTTTCATTCACAACATAGCAAATGAAGCAGCCCATACCTGCATGCAGCAAGACCTTGAACACATTCAGGCATGGGCTGATAATTGGCATGTAACATTCACACCACAAAAGTGTCCGACAATGACCACCTCCAAGGGGAAGCCTAACTACCTATCCTTGACTGCAGTCAAGTCCCCTACTATTAATATCCTAACCATAAATTTAACTTGATCAGCCATATAAAGTACACGATTACAAGAGCAAGTCAGAGGCTGGGTATTTTGCACAAGTGACACTGTAAGGTCTGTCCACCATCTACAAGGAAAACTCACCTCTTGCATGGATGTTAGTACAGTGCTGAAAGCTCTCACAAACTCGATACCATCCAGATCAAAGCAGCCCACTTGATTGGCGCCAATCCACCACTATTTCCTCATCCATCAATCACTCACTCGGGCTACTCCAACTGCACTTCCCATCACACAATCCCTACCACTAAGGATGACAAGAGCAGCACGTGCATAGGAACACCAACACTGCAGGTTCCCTCTGAGTTAAACACCATTTATATCACCAACCCTTCACTGTTTCTGGGTGTAGATACTGGAATTTCCTCCCCAACAGTATTATGTGAGCTCCTTCGGCAGGGGGACTACAATGGTTCAAGAGGAAGCTCATCATCACATTTGCAAAAGATCCCAGAAATGAATGAAAAAATGTTTCAGAGTGAGTCATGTTCTTTGCCCCATCCCAGGCTACAATCACAGAGTCTTGACTGAGATTTCAGTGCATCACCCAGAAAAGGCTTTCTTGTTTGAAGCATGGAGTCTTTTCCTCAAGTAACAACATTAAAGTTGATCATCTATTCATTCATTCGCTTGTTTGTGTGTATGCTGTTTATCAATTATTGGCCACATTTGCTTGCAGTTCTCTGCTTGCAAGAGAACTCTGCTGTCAAGCACAAGTTGTGTAGAAATAAATATTTCTTTCTTATTGAGCAATTTCCATTGTATAATCTTGTTGAGGAATTACATGAATAATTCTTCACTTTTCTTCCTTTGCAGATATCCCAGTGTGACTTTTGTTCATGTAGAGGGCCTTTCTTTGTCTTCCGTTGGAAGGTCATTAGTTTCCTCCGTTGGTTCTGGTGTATCAGTTTCAAAATATGTGCATCAATTGTGCCAGATTTTAATAATATCAAAACTGGAATCTATAATACTGGTGTTCATTGATATAACACAGCTTTTGACATTTTTTTCCAATGATGTTCTTTACAGGTTTTTGTTTATTATTGGCATAACATGTTTTGATTACTTTTCAATCATAATATTAGAGTCAGAGAGCAATACAGCACGGATACATCTAACACCCAAGGGAATATTGGGATGTTATTGGGACTATTGGGACCACCCAGCTAGTCCCAACTTCCTGCCTTCAGCCCATATGCCTTTAAGCCCTGTCCCTCCATGTACCTATCTAAGTGCTCCTTAAATAATATTATTGTACCTGCCTCAACCATTTCCTCTGGCAGCACGTTCCCTATACTCACCACCCTCTGCATGAAAAAAGTTGCCCTTCAGGTCCCTTTTAAATATTTCCCCTCTCACCCTAAATCTATGTCTCCTAGTTTTGAGAATTTTAAACATTTCTATAAGGTCGCCCCTCCTTCTCCTATGTTCCAAAGAATAGAGACCACTAGTCAACGGCCTACATTCTGAGAAACAGCCTTCAACCACCACCCTCTGCTTCTTACCTTTGAACCAATTTTGAATGCACCTAACTAGTTCTCTCTGGATTCCATGGAACCTAATGTTCTAGACCAGCCTACCATGTGGGACCTTGTTGAAGGCCTGCTAAAGTCCAAATAGACAACATCCACTGCCCTAGCCTCATTTACCTTCTTGGTTACATCTTCAAAAAGACTCTAAAAGGTTCGTCATAATCATAATATTCTGAAAGTAAACTTTGACATTTTTTTTCAGATGCAACAAGTACTTGCCCTTAGTTTTCCTCCAAAGTTAGGACTGTTGACTGCGAGTCTGAAAGTCTGTGCTGTGCTCCTTTCAGGGGAATGTTAACCTAAAACTGTATCTGGGCATCCCAATAGTCCCTTGGGTGTTAGGTGAATAAACAAAATAATCTCTTAACTCGCACTGTCAAGAGTAAGATTAACCAATAATTTGTTTTGTTTTCTGTGAATGGGACCTTGCTGTATTCAGGGATATGGGAGCATAATGCTTAATTAAGTGAACTAATATTCAGTGGCTAGACTGTTTGTCAGAAGAACTTGAACACATCTTCATTTGCATATCTCTGATCAATCAACAGAATTTGGCGGAGGTGTCCCATTCTTGGAGTTGAGCTCAAAATCTTGATCGAAACTTCAGGGCTAGACAGCATCTATTCTACTGCCATAAAACCTCAACTGGTTCACTGTTTCTGAGAAAGGAAATCTGTCATCCTTCCTTGGGTCGGCCTATTCCAGACCCATCGATAGGTTCACTCTTAATTATCTCTGAAATGCCCTTGGGGGCAGATAGAAATGGACAATAAATGGCATGCTTATCAGCAACATCCACATCTCTGGGATATTAATATGACTGCTGCTCTTTAAAAATACTTCATTGCATTTGAAGCACTCTGGGATATTCTGAGTATGTGATCAGATGCTATAATAAATAGTCTTCTTTCATACTTTCAACTGAGCAAAACATCTAAGGTATATTATAATAGGGGATACTCATCCACTGGACAGGATTTGGGACAATTGTGAGGGGACAAAGATGAGGTTAAGTTAGGCTTTGAGAGGGCTTTTGGAAGAAGGAGGAAATGTAGCAACCTGCATAAAGAAGCACATTGCAGATGTCTGGGTGCATGTATTTAAGCTCAGAACAGTCAGTTTTGGGATTAGAATGCAAGGTTTGTACATCATTGAACTCTGAATTATTGCTCTGAGATAGCAATAAAACCATGCAGCCTTAAGTGTACAGCAATCAAGTGATTAAGCTATGGAACGAATAGTACAATGTAAGCAACAATCTAATTTGCTTTGATCCATGACTTATTTTTTTGTGTACTTTTAGGCAGCTTTACTCATTGTTTAGGCACCTGAACTGAAAAAAATACAATCACATAGCGTAGCACCTGTTCTAAAGACCATTTGTGCAGATTAAATAGATTACATTTTCAAATTTCCTGTATATTTTTCTTCGTTATTTTCAAAATGGCTAAGTTATTGATTGATAATGCAGAAAGTAACCAAAGTCATCAAAACTGGCAATTGAACTCAGAGTTCAAAGACTCAAAATAACTTTAGAATACAGATATTTTCTGAGGTTATGGAAGTGTTGTATGGTGTGTAAACATTAGAGAATGCACAATGTTCAATGACTTCACAAAATTCAGCCCAGTAGCTGCTTCTATTAGTCTATTTTGTCAAATTGATTCATGAAGCACAGGGAAAGTTGGAAACTTTTAAATATATACATTAATCATCTTATTCTGAATCAAGAAGGAGCGGAGGTTTTTTGCCCTAATTTGCCTTTTAGCAATAATATAATCAGCAACTACCATACAGATTGTCCTTAAAATAACATCAGTCATCTGATGTGTAGATTTCTGGATCACTTGGACCATTTCTGGGGAAAGTGGGGCCTGTACAAGTTAGATGGGTTACACCTGGATCTGAATGGGTGCAACATCCTTGCAGGGAGGTTTGCTGGTCTTGCTAGGGAGAGTTTGAACTGATTTGGCAGTGGCATGGGGCACAGAGTAGATTATAGTTCAGTTGGAGGTAGAGTCAAATATTGAAGGAAAATGAAGCCATTCCAGTAGGCGGAGCAGACGTGGGTGTAATAAGGCGCATGGGAGGAATGGAAGGCTAAAGTACATCTATTTTAATGTAAGGAATCTAACTAGAGAAAAATTTTGCACCCTTGGTCATACTGGACTAGCAGATTTTCTGTATTATTGGATGTTACTCCTATTATCTCACTTTACATAGAGTCATAGAGGCAAACAGCATGGAAACAGGCCCTTCGGCCCAATGGGTCCATGCCGACCAAGATGCCCATCCAAGCTAGTCCTGTTTGCCAGTGTTTGGTCCATAACCTTCTAAGTCTTTCCTATTCACGTAACTGTCCAACTGTCTTTTAAAAGTTGTTGTTGTACCTGCCTCAACCTCTGGCAGCTCATTTCACATACATACCTCCCCCTCTGTGTGTAAAAAAAAGTTGTCTCTTGAGTTCCTATTAAATCTTTCCCCTCTCACCCTAAACCTATGCCCTCTAGTTCTTGATTCTCCAACCCTGGGAAAAAGACTGAATGTATTCACCCTATCTATACTCCTCATGTCTACATGTTACACAATAGAATAATTTTTTTTGTGAACCCAGTGAGTTTAAAGGGAGCAGAACATAGAATCAAGTGAGTTTCAGCTTGTATATCAAAACAAGCTGAAACATATAATCACTCTGGACCCTGTCTCCAGCCACAGACCTACCCAAGTTCCTGACCCCTGATGTTCACGATCCTGACTCAGACTGCAGTCAGGATCCATGTGTGAGCCAAGTGCCAAATCATCAAGTTTATTGGAGTTTTACATAGTAAGGCAGATGAGCTTAGAATAGTGATCAGCCCATGGGAATATGATAATGCTGCTACAACAGAGACATGGGTGATGGAACGGCAGGACTAGCAACTCAACATTTCAGGGTATTGAATCTTAAGCATGGCAGGAAGTGTTAAAGAGAAGGTGCCATTACAGTATTAATGAGGGAGTTCTTACTGCAGTAATTAGGGAGGATATCCCAGATTGCTTTTCAAATGAGTCCATATGGGTAGAGTTTAGAAACAAAAAGGGGTCAGTGACTTTACTACAGGCCTCCTAACTGCAGGAGATATGTAGTGGATATGTAGACCATAATAATCGGTAATAGTACTATTGCCCTATTACTCTTAGATTAATAGATCTAATTCGTGTATTAGATTAATTAGATTTAATTAATCTAAGAGTAATATGGTAATAGTAACAAGGGATTTCAATTTCCCCAAGATTAACTGGGATTAAGCAAAGATAGTCAGCATGGTTTTGTTGGGGGTGGGGGGGATAATTCTGTCCAACCAATTTCGTTGAATTTTTTGAAAGGTAACAAAATATATTGATTCGGGCAGTGCAGTTGATGAAATCTAGGTGAACTTCAGTAAAGGCCTTTCACGTGGTCCCACATAGGAAACATTAGAACCCATGGAATCCAAGGCAAGTTGGCAGATCAGATCCAGAATTGGTATGTTGATAGGAGACTGAGGGAAACGGTGGAGGGATTTTTTTGTGATTGGAAGTATGTGCCTGGTGGTTCACCACAGAGATTGGTGCTGAGGCCCTCACTATTTATTATACAGTTTAACAATTTTTATATGAATATAGGAGGTGTGATTAGTAAGTTTACAGAGGGCAGGAAAATCAGCAGTGTTGTTGACAGTGAGGAGGATAGTGTCATGCTACAGGAGAATATTAATCAGTGGTAACTTGGGCAGAGCAATGGCAGGTAGGTTTGAGATGACGAACCTTTGGAGATCTAACACAGAGAAGACAAACACCATGAATGGGAGGACCCTAGGGAGTATTGACGAACAGAGAGACCTTGGTATACAAGTCCAAGGATCTCTGAAAATGGCAGCATGGGTGGATAAGGTGGTGAAGAAGACTTATGGGATATTTGCGTTCATTAGCCAGGACATAGAATATAAGAGCAGGGAGGTTTTGTTACAACTTTATAAAAATTGGTTTGGCCACAGCTGGAGTATTTTGTGCAGTTCTGGTCGCCACACTACATGAATGATGTGATTGCATTGGAGAGGATGCAGAGGAGATTCACCAGAATGTTGCTTGGGGGGGAGCATTTCAGTTATGAGGAGAGACTGATTTTAGTTGGAGCAGAGGAGGCTAAGGGGAAACCTGATAATGGTATGCAGAATTTTGACAGCAGAGATGGTATAGACACCAGCAATTTTTTCCCTAAAGGGAGGTGTCAAACACAAGAGGGAAAAGGAAGAAGGGGTAAGAGATTTAGTGGGGATCTGAGGATGTTTTTCATCCAGAGGGCAGTAGCATCAGGAACACCCTACCTGAATGGATGGTGGTGGCAGAAGCTCTTGCAACATATAAGAAATATCTGGAGGAGCACTTGAATCACTAAGAGATAGAGGCCAGGGACCAAGTGCCGGTAAATGGGTTTAGTATCGAGGGTAGTTGATGGTCAGCATAAACCTGATGAACCAAGGCATCTGTTTCTTTACTGTTTGACTCTATGACTTTAAGTAAATGGGCAGTTGCATGCCTCTTCTTATAGAACTGAAGAGAAGGATCGCACTGTTTATTTTGGATGAAGTGCTTTGGGAGTAACTAATGCACAGGTTTAAAATACGTTTTACCAGGAGACCTGATAGCTTAGTGGATAGTTTTATTTTCCACTCCTTGGTTCTCTGCTCCCAGAGGTGGAAATTTGATTTGGCTAAAGCTCTGTGGAGCCAGTAGTCCTTTAATGCCTGGTTCATGTCAGTTTTTTACGTGTGACCCATGCAGTAAATATTGATGAGCTGATTAGACCATGGTGACTGATGGATGCAAGACATCCAAGCTAAAACAATTATTTTGTTTGTTCTGTGTGCACAGGGTGTTTGCACAATGACTACTGCCTTTCTGCATTTCTTCTTTCTGGCTTCTTTCTGCTGGGTTTTGACTGAGGCTTGGCAATCTTACATGGCTGTCACAGGGAAGATTAGAACGAGGCTCATCCGCAAGCGCTTTCTATGCCTTGGCTGGGGTAAGCATTAATAACTGTATAAATGTTTCATTGTGGTGAATTATATTTATGTATTCTTTATGAAACATATTTTGCTTTAAAAATTGTTTTCTTTCCCCTTTATCAAAGATATCACAGATATAAGTACTATGAGAAATAATTGACCCATTTTTGATCTTACAGCAACAAAAGATTATATTTGTATTCCTCCTTATATGCAGTGATATAGTTTTTCTTATAAAATATAATTTATTTCTTCAGGATTGCCTGCATTGGTGGTGGCAATATCTATGGGATTTACAAAGGCTAAAGGATATGGTACATCAAATTAGTAAGTTGCTTCAAAGCTCTTTGGCTTCTTCTACAGCTGCTATTGTGAACATCTGCTGTTCTCAACAAATTAGAGGGCCAAAGGATAAGGCTTTCGGTATCAGACCTGGGGCAATTGGTTTTATCTACCCTGCCATCTATTTGCCCTGATCTCATCTCACTTTCTGTAGTAAGAAGCACTGCCCATTAGGGTTGTTCACTGAAGAAGTGTGTGTATGCCCAGCTCAGGGAGGAGGGAATTGCACGGTGATATTTCAAAATAATTTTTCTTTACTAAATCCCTTTGATATTATGTGTGTCTGTTCGACAGTCGGGCACTGAGCTATTGACTGCAATGGAAGAACCATCCCATCAGATTTTAAGTAGTTCTTCCCAGTCATCCCTGACTCACTGGTCCCTTTCAACACTTTACACCAAGGATGTCCGTTGTGCCCAAAAATGGAAGTATGCAACTGAAAGAACATCATGCACATATTTCCCTCAATTGTCTGGTGACTTATTCACCCCTCAGCTCACCCCATCCTTCCTGCCATCTCACCATTAATCTGATCCAACCCCTCACAGCCACTGCTCACCCAGAACACAATGGTGTCAGGAACTGGAAACCTTTATGCTGTATAGTTCAATGGAGCATTTGTGAGGTTTAATTATAGAGGAAGCATTTCAGAGTTCAAATAAAAGGACAATTTTGAAGTTAGGAGTAAGAATAGTTATGATTTTGCCCATAATTCACACATAGGCTGTCCCCATAAAAAGATTTTTTTAATTTTCAAAAATAAACTTTATTCATAATAAATATATACAAAGGAAGAAACAGTGCAAAAACAAAACCTTAACATTCATGGCTGTAACATTCAGTAGTATAAACTTTAAAGAGAAAAAAAACACAAACAAACATAGCACCATTGCCACTCACATGGCTCCCTGAGGTGATACCCCTTTCACTGTTTGAGGGGCTTCCCCACCCAACTCTGCCGATGATATTGCCGAATAAGTTAGTTCCTGAAGGTGATTGAGATACTGAGCCTAACTAGGAGTCTGTTGCATTTGCTACGCCTTTAAATTCAAAATTACTTTGCTTATAATATTTGCACTTACTTCGTTGATGTTCTGATTGGAATGGTTATTTTAAGGAATTAGATTTTGTTTATTATGAAAAGTTATTACAACTTACAGTGCATGTTGTAAATAGCTTTGTTTGCTAGCATATATGCACTGGAGCTGTAGTGGAAATCCTATTTACTTATGTAATCTCATGATGATAGCCTCACTACCCTTCCAGCTTCTAGCTGTCTTGAGCTGAGCTCCAATCAGTCAATGAACAGGTGAAGAATCAGTAGCAGTCCATGTGAGGTCTCACCCTAGGCTTCACTGAACTATTGACTTTACATCTCCTACTAACACAGCCAAATTTAAAATATCTCTGTGTTTTGACTACCTTTGCCATGTACTGAGTTTCCACTACCAGATTGACACTTGGTAAAACTCTGCCCTATGACTTCAGAGTAGGGAGTGGATTTGCATAATATGTTAATTGCAAGCACTTTAATATCTATCAAGTTCCATTCAGCTGAATTTGGGGATCTATTGCAGTCAAATGACTTATTTTCTGGGTAACTATGTTGGTTGATACGTTGGTATCTTATTTTCCTTGTTGCACTTTTCATTCTACCTAAGATCACACATCTCCAGACCTTAGCAAGGTCTTGATCCAAACATGGCAGCCAAGCAGAATCCCACAGTGAGTGAGAGGAAGTATTTGACTGAGTGTGACATCAAGGTGCCTTGGTAACATTGAAGTCTATGTGTATCAAATGGGTAAACATTCGACAGACTGGTGTCATATCTTGCAGGAAGGAAGATAGCTGTATTGGAATTGGTTTATTATTTCACATGTACCAGGATACAGTGAAACACTTCTGTTTGCATGCCATCCAGGCAGATCGTGCCTTACATAAGTACATCGAAGTAGTAAAATGAAAACAGAATGCAGAATATAGTGTAGTAGCTACAGAGAAAGTGCAGTGCAGGTAAACAAATAAAGTGCAAGGGCCACGCTGAGGTAGATTGGGAGATCAAGAATTCATCTTAGTAATGGAGGTCAATAATCCCAGCCCCAGGACATCATTGCAGAAGTTCCTCAGGCAGCATCCTAGGCCTAATCATTTTCAGCTACTTCATCAATGACCCGCCTTCCATTATAAGGTCAGAAGTGGGGATGTTCACTGACGATTGCACACAATGTTCATTTCCATTCAGCTCCTCAGTAACTGAAGCGGCCCATGCCTGCATAAGGCACAACCAAGGTAACGTTGGTTGGTAAGTGACCAGTAACATTCATGTCACATAAGTTCCAGACAATGACCATCTCCAAGAGAGTCAAGTCACCTGTTCCTGACATTCACTATGATTACTTTTGTCAAGTCTCTACATTGAATATTCTGGGAGTCACCACTGATTGGAAACTCAATGGTGGACAAGTGACATAGATACTGTCACTCCAAGAGCAATTCAGAGGCTGGGTATTCTATGACCAGTCATTAATTTCCTGACACTCCAAAACTTTTCAATTGTCTACATGGAGTGTGATGAAATACTTTACATTTGCCTGGAAGAGTGCAGCTTCAACAATTCTCAAGAAGCTCAGCATTATCCAGGACAAAGCAGCTCACTTGACTGGCATCCCATCCGCCGCCTTAAAAATTTACACCAGTGGCTCCCATATGTACCAACCACAAAATGCACTGCATCAACTTACCAAAATTGCTTCAATAGCACTTCCCAAACATGCATTTTCGATCACCTAGGATGAAGTGCCTGGAAACTTCATCGTATACAAGTTATCCAATGAGTCACACCACCCTGACTTGGAAATATATTGTTGTTCATTCATCATTGCTGAGTGCAAATCCTGGCACTTCCTCTCCAACAATAATGAGAGTTTCCTCAGTATACAAAATGCAACTGTTCAAGAGGGCTGCTCCTAATACCCTTTCAAGGGCTTTTTTAGATGGGCCATAAGTGCTAGCATTGCTAGTAATGCCTGTGACCCATCAAGGAATAAAATCCTGTTCACTTTGAAGGCAAGCTGATGATAGCAAGAGGTTCACCTCCTGGTGATTACCAAGAAAATAGAGATTACATTCCACAGCACTATTGGTCCGGAGGAGAAGCAGAAGTTAGGCAGGTCTCAGTCATTTCCAGATGTTCTTTGCAGGTCAGGTAAAGTAAAGAAATTTTTCCAGTTCAAACTGGAAAGATCAAGAATGGCTAAAGTTGAGATTCCCATGGTGGTTTCCATTGAACTCTCCCTGTGGCATGTTAGACATAGCAATGGTGACCATGCAAAGGAAGCAGGCATCACTAGACTGGTGAATCACTTAGAGATCCGCAGCTGGGCTCCCAACACTTTTTTTAAGTTTACCCCATCCCCTGTCTCCCTCGTCCAAAATAGTGTTAATATGGGGCAATCGTGCAGAGATTAATCTCTGATAATTAACTTGGATGACTCCTCCATGACCATACAAACTTCACTCCAGCTCAGAGGCAAACACACCCCCATAGATACAGACTCTGAAATTTTAACTATAATGTGACATTTTAAAATATATTTATAAATTTTGAAAAGGGACCTGGTTGTCAGGTAAAAGTGGAAATCTTGGGACTTTCCAGCATTTCACCTTTGTTCTGATTTTGAGCATTCCCTTTCCCTGACCCCTTTCATCACAGGGCTGTTCTGTTCTCTACCCTTAGCTTTGGAAATCTACAGCGGATCACTTGCATCATTCTTTTTACAACTTGTAAGATTTGTATATTTTATGTATATTTCAAGCACACTTGCATAGGAAAAGATTTAGCCGAAATTAGTGAATCATTAAAGAATTTATTTGTGTGAATCAATAATCAGATTTCCCTGAGTCAGCTACAGCGCTATTCAGTGCTGTTAATTACTTAGCTTTAAGCAAAATTAAATTTAAACTTGGAGCCTTCTGCATCTCAGCAGAAAGTCGACATCTCAGTCAGTCCCTCGGGATCAAGGATGACTTGCTTCCACTCCAGTTAAGTTGGTACTAAGGTAACTGATGAGGCCAATGTGTGGCCCATTTTCTCCCACAAATGGGGCAGGAGGTGCCCAAAAGGGTAGCAATAGGTAGATTGTGAGATGGAGCACTACCTCCACTGGTTACATTGGGCTTCTGTGTGCTCCTGATTCACGGACTCGAGGTTCTCAATGCAGTCCCAAATACTCCTTCTTCTCTTGAGCAGTCATAGGCCAAAGATTCTCAAAATTCAGTGGGGATGTTGCATTTTTCAAGGAGGCTAAGAGCATATCCTTGAATTCCTTCCTTTGTTCTCTTGGTACCCTTCCCATGACCAAGCTCAGAATAGTGTGTCTATTTTGGCAAACATAATAGTGAGCAACTCACAGCACTGAGACATTCTCCCCTCCCTATTAGGAATGCTGGATTGTGGAACTTCCCCAAAGTAACATGAACAAATTTGTCTTTACTAGCTTAAAACCTGCCATTTCACCACCATTTCCCTCCTGTGGTTGGCTCAGTAGCTCATTTCTGTTACATTGGCCTCTTATAACTAATTGTTCCATGACCCTTCACATGGAAAAGCTCTTCCTTCACACAGTCAAGCTACATAACAATGTGTTTCAGAGTAAGCTGGAGTGAAATACATAGAATGCTAATATCAACATCAGGAGATATTGGACTGGATTGTACATGATCAGAATTGAGAGGCAACTATCTTAGAAACTACAGATCCATAAGTTTGCAGTTGAACAATTGGTTTTAAAAAAGGTGTTTTTATGCATAGCAAATGTCAGTATGATGATAACTTAGAAAGGAAATACAGATGACATGGCATTGTATGATTTGTGGAAAAAAATTGATTACTCATGAAGAACTACAACAGTTCAAGAAGGTAGCATTTAGCACCATCTTCTCTCCAGCAATTAGGGATGGGCAACAAAAGCTGGTCATGCCCCCAATGCCCAGCTCCCGAAAATTAATATAAAAGACAGTGAGATTGTCCCTGAAACTGCTCTTAGTGGGAGTGCCACGTTAAAGCCCATGGGAAAAATTCATGTGCACACGTTAGGGTGGCGCAGCAGTAGGGCATCAATGACCTACCAGTGAAAACACCCATTGTGCCAGAGCCCTGAGTCAAGGAAAGTTGACACCTCAGTACCAGGAAAGCCCCATGGACAGGGAAGAGATATAAAGCTAGTCTGTCTGCCTTTGGTCATCTCATGGTTTTGTTTGAAGGATGAATGTTGGCTTGGCCATATATTCTCATGTTTTTGATTTCTGGTTTGAGAATTTTCCAGATTGGGAACAGTTAGTGACATTCTCAGGTTCATTTGTAGTTATTGCTGCCCATGGATGTTGAATGTTGGAACTCCATTGGCATTGAATTTTTATGCTCTGTTTGAGATTCTGTCTGCTCTTGAACTTGCCTGCTGATGATTAATTTAATGTATACTTCTAATTTTAATGTCTTGGTTATTATTTTTATGTTCACAGCTGCTGGCTGTCACTGGAGGGAGGCCTTTTATATGCATTTGTTGGACCTGCAGCAGCTGTTGTTCTGGTAAAACAAACATGCATGCGCTCCTGTCATTAAATCTTGCACATCCCACTTAAAAACCCATTGAAGCAATCTGATCATTGCATGTGTTGGTATTTCATAAAGTGACTAATGTGTCAGTGCAATGTGGTTTTGTTTCTGTTTATGTGATTAATATCTTGCTTTTTTTTAGCTCTTTCAAACCAAAGGAATCCATCCTAAAATTCCTGTATCTGTAGGTAAAGCATATTTAAGTGTCTGTCTGAGTTTACAGACCCCACTCTCGGTGGGGACATGCCTTCAGTTCCCACATTGCAATTGCAGCCAGCTCCATATAGCAGTGCAATCCAGGGTGCTTAAAATAAAACACTACAGATGCTAAAAATCTGCAACAAGAACAAAAAATGCCAGAAAAACTCAGCAGGTCAAGCAGCATCTGAGGGGAGAGAAACTGAGTCAATGTTTAAGTTGTAGATCTGATTGAAGGGGCATTGACTTGAAACGTTAACTCTATTTCTCTCTCCACAGGTGCTGACTGACCTGCCAAGTATTATCAGCATTTTCTGTTTGTATTGCAGAATCAGGGTGATTCCCACCAGAGAGCGCAACATGGAGGGAATCCACTGGGCATCTGCTCAGTTCCAGCCACGTCTGCAGTGACCTGCCATCTAAAGTCAGAGGAAACACACTTGCTACTAGCATTTATTTTCAACTAAGGAAAAGAAATATCAGTGGCTACTTAAGGTCATCAGAGGAGCTTTGATAGAGTAGTGAGAAAGATAGCATTTCCCTGGCAGCAGCCATCTGGAGGATGGGAATCCCTCCAATATCATGGCAGATACCCTGTATGTGACATACACTTGCATGGATATCGAGTGGAAGCAGCTGCTGCCGTCACCTAAGTCTGTTGGTGCTTAAACCAATACTTACTGCTTCAACCCTCGCTAGAAGTGTACATCAGAGCACTTTGTAATTTTTGCAAGTGTGGCATTTCTGGCTGGGCATCTCCCATAGTGAAGCAGGCAACCTGTGCCACATTGTCTACCTTGCCCATGAGGGCAATGCAATATTCTGAGTGCCCAAGGAAACCGAAGAAGTGGTTGGAGAAGGATGGGATTCCACATTTAAGAGTCTTGTGATACCATCCAGGTATTCAGAGATAATGTCTTGTCTTATGGAGACAGCATTACTGGAAGGGACGCTTTATCATATCCCTTGTTATATTGAGGAAAATGGCAAAAATGATGCACATTAAACAATGATGGCAATGGTTCTATCATTCACCTGCAAAGACATTATGGTTTCCTTGAGATTTGGTTTTGCTTTTGATACACAGGCACATGTGTGTTGGATTATGTAATGTGGGCACGGAATCCTTGTTTTATTCAGGTGGTTCCCAGCCACAATTCCAGCGGAAGCATACGCAAGTCATTAATTTGACTTTCACAATGAAGTGGTGACTGTCATTGATCTCTGAGGGTCCATACTGGCTCCAGGTGATTCACTGAAGTGATCGCAGTGGAAATATCATAAGCTAGAGAGGGATCCAGCTGCATTTTACAATCATTTACAATCTGAGCAGGAAGACCTGTGAACCAATGGTCTTACGAGTTTTCGGAGCACCTTAGCAGTGCTCCCAAATCTTGCAAACCAATCAAGAAATAACTGGTGCCCATGGAAGAGCAGGGTGGAAAAAAAAGAGGAAAAGGTTTGAAAACAAAACTTTAGAAATAGAACCGAATGCTCTTTCACAGCTGTGCAGCAAGTTTGGTGAAAGAAGCAGCTGCAATGGCTTAAGAGCTTAAAGGTCACGGATCTATGAAGAAACAGTGATGAGTGTTGTGGTCCACTCAGCATAAAGATGACAAAAAGCATTTCTTCTTTCGTAGGTCAACATGGTGATCGGCATTTTAGTTTTTAATAAACTCGTGTCAAGAGATGGAATCCTAGATAAAAAGCTAAAACATAGAGGAGGGTAGGTGGTGACTGCTGAAACATTCATTGTATTTTAAAAGCTCATGCCAAGTGCTTGCTTGTGATGCTGTAAATAATATGTACCTTATATTAAGTATGCCATAGTATTTCACCTCTTAATTTAAATGTGTTTGACATTGATCCAGATTCTGCATGGCTTTCTTACTAGTGTGGTGTAATGTAATTATCATATTTACCATGGAGAATTCTTACTCTTATATTATTTTCTTTTAATTCCTGAGGGTGCTGGATGCTTTTATTTTAAAGCTGCAATCTTTCTCTTTTTGTTGAATTTTTATTTGGTTCCAGTCAGATGAGTGAGCCCCATAGCGGCCTGACCCTCAAATGTTCCAAGTGCGGAGTTGTTTCAACGACAGCCTTGTCAGCCACCACTGCCAGTAATGCCATGTTAGTCTCAAGCATTTTAAATCTGTATCTATATATATATATATATATAAAATATATATATGTGTGTGTGTATATAAAAGACTTAAAACATTATAAATATAAACTGCCCAGAAAATTAAACTCGGTTACTTTGGTAATCATAGATTCTTTTTTATGAAAATATGTAAACATTTAATTTCAACTCACTTTTGAAAAGGTGATAGATGTAAAACAAGGTGTCTATAGACATGGATTGAATATAAGTACCTGTAAAGTACAGAATGAAATCTTAGGAAAAACACTAATATTTTATCTCTAAGTCTATAACTTACATCACACTAAACATCTGTCCAAATTGCATCCTGCCAGTTCTGATGGGCTTTCTGCTTGTGTGCAGGGCATCTCTGTGGAGTTCCTGCGTGGTGTTGCCCCTCCTCGCACTGACCTGGATGTCAGCAGTTCTGGCAATGACCGACAAACGATCCATCTTGTTTCAGATCCTGTTTGCCGTGTTTGACTCACTGCAAGGATTTGTCATTGTCATGGTGCACTGCGTCCTGAGGAGAGAGGTGAGCAGACAGCGAGAACTGACCTCCCTGCAACTGGCAAGGAGTGATAAAATGAACGTAGGAAAATGGCAGGCAGAGAAAGAACAGCAAGCATGTGAAGGCTGCCCATTGTGTTTGTATGGCTAAACACTACTTCTACACTCAGCCTCACCTCACAACTACCCGTTCAGCCACAATAAGATTGCTGGACTTGCCCCAGAATTGCAATGTTTGACATATCCCCTGAGGGATGGGATGCTGGTCAGTGAGTAGATTCAAAAATGAGATCAATTGGATATTTGGGAACAAAAGAAATCGAGGAATACAGGTACTGGAAGGGAAACTGCTGAGGTAGAGGATCCAACATGATCTTATGGAACGGTGGAGCAGGTATGAATGGGCATTTGTCCGACACCTGCTCCCATTGCTCGGGTTGCAGTGTGGTGTTGCTGATGCCTGTACGTTCACTCCTATTTGCTATGGAGATGCCCATTGAAATACACAACCCCATGAATGAGACTGGAAAAGGTTCCCTCTCTTGTATCCACATGTGTGGCACGTGAGGTAGGAAGGTGTTGTGCAGTGGCTGCTGCTTCTCCCTACATGGGCAACGAAAGTGAATGAAGCTGTCATCCATCTAGTCTCATAGCTAAGCAAAGCAGGGAATTGGAATGGAAACATTAGCAATGGACAGGCCATGGTATGGTTAACCAGGATCTGAAATGCAAAGGACAACTGTCAAACTATCAGAAACACAGCTCTGTCCTCCTGGGATAGACCAAAGGGGTTTGCAGCCAGTGATGTATAGTTACTGTTGTTACCTAGAAAACGCAGCATCAAATTCATTAGCGGCAAGGGTATGTTAACCACATGGAAGCAAAATCACTTTTTGGTCATATTAGTAAGGACATCATCCTGACTGTTGTAAAATAACACCATGGGATCTCTTATCTCCACCTAAGCTGAAAATCAGTTAAGAATTTCATTGGAATTCAATGACCTAGAAATCAGATTGCAAAGATTGCATACAAACATACAAATTAGGAACAGGAGTAGGCCTTTTGGCCCTTCAAGCCTGCTCCACAATCTAGCTTGTAGCTAAACTGTTTGTAACCTCAACTCTGCATTCCTGCCTATCTTGGTAACCCTTCATCCCCTTGTTTATCAAGCATCTATCTACCTCTGCCTTAAAAATATTCAAAAAAACTACTTCCACCACCTCTTGAGGATCCATAATTTGTAAGTCTCTGAGAAAAAAATTTGCCACATGTCTGTCTTAAATGGGGGACTATTTATTTGAAAACTGTAACCACACCACCCCCCCCCCCCCCCCAACACCACCACCACCACCAAAATTCTGGATTCTCCTACAGAGGGGATATTACTTTCCACCATTGCCCTGTCAAAACACCTCAGGATCTTTCATGTTTTAATCAAGTTCCTCTCACTGTTCTAAGCTCCAGTGGATACAAGCCTGCCTAATGATTCCTCATAAGGCAAGCCATCCATTTAAAGGATCACTTAGTAAACTTTCTCTGAGCTGCTTCCATTGCATTTATATCCTTCCTTAATGAGGGGACTGATATTGTATCAGTTCCCTAATTAATGAGGGGACTGATAAAATTGAGAGTCATACAGCACTCAGACACACCATGTCCATTGCCAACAACTATCTGTATTAATTTACCAGCATTTGGTCCATAGCTTTCCACACCTTGATGATTCAAATACTTGCCAAGATTCTTCTTAAATGTTATGAGAGCACCTGTTTCGGCCACCTCCTCAGACAGAGCATTCCAGATTTCAGCCACCTCCTCAGACAGAGCATTCCAGATTTCAGCCACCCTCTGGGTGAAAACAATTCTTCCTTAGATTCCCTCCAATGCTTTTACTCCTCACTTTAAAGCTATGCCTTCTGGTATATTGTATATAAGAAACAGTAAGGGTCCCAGTACTGATCCCTGTGGAACATCACTGGTCACTGGCTTTCAATCACAAAAGCAACCCTCCACTGTCATCCTCTGTCTCCTCTTACCAAGCCAATCTAATTTTCCAACTTGTTTGATAACCCATGAGCTCTAACCTTTTGGACTAGCCTTCTACGTGGGACCTTGTCAAAAGCCTTACTGAAGCCCATATGGACTACATCAGCCACAGTGTCCTCATTAATATATTTTTGTTACTTTTTCAAAAAAAACTCAGTCATATTGATCAGACCGGATCTCCTAATAACAAAGCCACACTGACTACCCTTGCCTTTCCATGTGCAGATTAATTCTGTCCTTCAAAAATTTTTCCAGTAACTTCCTTCCCACTGTCATTAGCACTGCAGCTTAGGCTCTCTACTTTTATATTCAATTCCCCCAGCAATAAACTTTCTGTTTGCTGTCCAAGTACTTGCAGTGCCTGGATACTAGCCTTCATGAATCACAAACTAGGATATCCCAATCCCTCTACACCTTGAAGTTTTACGATCTCTCACCATTTGGATAATATGCTTCTTTTTTAATTAATTTAATTATGGACCTTTGCAATGCAGAGTCTGTGCAGTGTAGAGTCATGAAAGGTTGGCTAAACCACCACAAACTTATCTGTTTGTTAGAGAAATTCATTCCTCTGGTAGGAAAGTCCAGAACAAGGTGACATGACCTTAAAATATGACCCAGACCTTTCAGGGTTGATGTTAGGAAGCTCCTCCACACACATTGAGTACTGAAAATCTAGTGTATGCTCCCCCAAAACCTGCTGAGCTTGAGGGCCAGATGAAAATTTCAAAACTAAGATTATTTCATTTTTTTAGGCTTGAGGTTTAAGAGTTCAGAATCCAGGGCAGGTAGATCAGATCTGCTTTGAAGTGATAAACTTTAAGTGAGGAAATCAATGGATGATATAAGCCATGCTATAACTTCATTTCCTTGCACTGTCAATAAAATGACACGTTGGTGCGACTTCTCACCCAGACTTGATACTGTCTATTACACTGAATGTAAATCAATTATAGTACACAGTAACCTCTCTGAACTTCCAGCATGCTTTCTGTGTACTCGTGGTTAATTATCAACTTATCTCTACTTTTCTGCTGACCAGGTTCAAGATGCCGTTAGATGTCGGCTGAGGAACTGCCAAGATCCGATAGCTGGAGATACAGCAGGCACTTTCCCAAATGGTCATGCTCGGATTATGGTTAGTATCAGTTTCTCTCCTTATTCTAGACCCAGGTTGGCAAAAAATTTAACCAGGCCCATAGATTAGTGCAGGTTAGGGTGGACTCTTTGCCCTGGCCCAGTTTTATGCTGTGCTGTCCTGTCCTCAGTGTAGCAGAAGATGGACTTCCAAATTCAAACCACCTCCTTTTTCATTGGTTGAAATGAGTTAAAATTGCACTAAGTTTACATTATTATTATTTGGCAGACAGTAGATGAAATAAATGGTTACACAAATTTTTCAAACTCTGAACTTTTGATGGCAAACAAGCTTAATGCAAGGGAGCAGTGGGTCTAAAGGTTGCCTCAGGCAAGATATATTTCATGTGATTTTGCATTTTCTTTACCTTCAGACACAGAGAAATTACTGACCTGAACCCCAATGGACACACCAACTCATAGGAGATCAGTCAATTATTTTGCTTCCAACATTTGTGTAAAAGCATATATTGGCCTAGGTGTTGCTGGATAGGGTATCTAATTATGTCTACCAATAAGCTAGACATGTCCCTGCACCCTTCAACTCAAACATTTTTGATGCACTGGGTTGTTGAGAGTGTGAGCTGATGATGGTGCAATGAGAAATACAGTATCTGGGTCAATCCCAAGCCCTTGAGAACAAGATATTGAATAAGATATTTGTGTTGAGAAATAACTAGTGCAAAGACTGGGGAGGAAGGCAAATTAAAGTAAATAAATTTAATGTCAGAAAGAGAGGAAAAGAATGATTAGAATCAGAAGATGCAGAATAAAAAAATAAGAAACGATAAAATTTAAAATCTGCTATTTTTAACATCTCCCTGAAAATTCAAAACCTAAAGAATTAAAACTATGTGATTGTAATAATTTCCATGCCAGAAGGTTGATTGGCAGTAATTGCTACCTACGCATTGCTTAAAGGCTAACCAGGCTTTGAGACCAAAATATGTGTTCTGGGTTTGGTTCATATCTACTGCTCGTGGGCTGAGCCAGACACTGAAACGTGACTAACTGCAAAGCTAAACATTGCATAGAGTAACTTAAACATTTTTACTTCAAGTTGAAGAAATAGTGACAAGCATCAAAATTTGGCCCAATATAGAAAGATGCCCTGTTTCCATATTTTCAGTCCCAAATTGATTAATTTCCATAGAGTCTAAAAATCTAGCAGTCTCACCACTGAATATTCTCAAGCATCAACACTCTGATATAGGGCATTTCAAAGATTGATAATCTCTGAATATCTCGGTCCTGAATGCCATTTATTTTGTTTCATCTGTTTAAATGCCTCAGTTAGGTCTTTTGAGGATCTCAATTAGGCTCTTGATCATATGGATTCAAGGGAATACAAGCTGAGATGAAGCAACTTCTCATCAGTTTTACACTCTGGTATAATTAGTCATAGAGTAATGCAGCACAGAAACAAGTCCTTCTGCCCACTGAGCCCATGTCAACAGTCAAACACCCATTTACACTAATCCTGTACCAATCCCATTTTCTTCTCCTCACATTCTCCTTCAACTTCCCCAGAATACCACAACTATTCTCTCTCTCTCTCTCTCTCTCTCTCTCTCTCTCTCTCTCTCTCTCTCACACACACACACACACACACACACACACACACACACACACACACACACACACACACACACACACACAAAAACCTGGCAATTTACAGTGGCTAATCCTGGTGACTTTGCGCTGTACTAGTTCCAGGGCTGATATATCCTTTGTGAGTTTTAATGCTCTTTAATGTTCTTGGATAGAGCTCAGTATTTTTAATACAGCGTAAATGCACTGAACAGCAAAGTCAATTAAAGAGCCAAGTGCTGTAGTCCTTCCCATTTCATAGCCTTGTGCCCCTTTGACATGCATCTTTGGAGCAGGACCAGAGGAGGTGCCTTGTTCACTCTCATTAGGAGAGAAAGGCAAAAGGAGAGGGAGTTGATGATAAATAAGGATCACTGCTAGGAAGGGAGTGTGTTCAAGGCAATACCATGCCAGGTAAGAAGGCTTATAGCTGGCATTTGTGTGTTCCCGTGCATGTTTCATCTGAGGCCATTGAGTGCTATGCACTCCAAAGTTAGTTTGTAGTATGTGTTGAGTGCTTTGTGACCTTGGCAGATTAAATTCAGATAACAGTTGGATCCTGAACCATTCCCAGAGTAGAATACAAAAGAATTTGTGTTTATTTGGCTTCTTCCAGGACTTCGGGACATTTCAAAGCACTTTACTACAGTGGAATTATGTGTGGCCGCTGGTGTAAAATTACTTTTTGGCTAATTTGAGCCCAAACAGTAATGAGATGAACAGCTGGATAATATGTCTTTTAGGTGTGGGTTGAGGGATTTGTATTAGCCAAGACGATCTCCAAGTGCTGTGCAGAGCAGTGATTCATTACTTGTTAACTTATAATAGTTAATGATAACAAATGTTACATTGTTAAACTTGTTATTTGCTGTGCAAAGTCCTTAATGTGAAATAAAGTTTGAATATTTGCAGTAAAATGACTGTCCGAAAGGAATTGCTGGAAGTGCATTTCATGCCACTTTAGAGCTGACACATAACACATTCAGAAAATATACATTCCTACTGCTGCTTAATACTTATTCACAGATCTATCTATGTTGGGTCATAGAGGATACTGTAGACTTAGTTCAGGACAGCTACACAACTTATTAAGTGAGTGAAACTGTGGGAGATGATAAAGCAGTGAAAGCCTGCATATGGTCTAAACGTTAAGCAGTTTGTCCTGCTCCCAGATGTCAGCTCTGCGCTTGCAGTAGAGATGCAACTCACCATCACAGAGTGACATGGGAATCAGAAAGCAAAATACTGCAGATGCTGGAAACTGGAAATCAGGTCACAAACTATGAAAATACTCAGCAGGTCAGGCAGTGTCTATGGGGAAAGAAACAGAGTTAACGTTTCAGGTCCTCGGATGAAAGTTCATCAACCCAAACCATTTATGCTCTTTCTCTTTCCACAGATACTCCCTGACCTGGTCAACATATCCAGCATTTTCTGTTTTTTAATACCCAAATTGAAGTGGCCTGATTCAGGTTGAGACAAGAATAGAAAATGTGCAGTGTGTGAAAGAGAAATAGAAAATCAGCACCTCAATGGAGAGAGACAGATACCCTTAAAGCTTAGTGACTTTCAATGCAGGTGAATTTCAATCTGTGATGTTATCTGCTCTTTCTCGTTCAAATGCTGATTAACCTCCGAGATTGCAAAGAGTTAGGTGGAAAGTCCAGAGCAGTTGGAGCTTTTCTCCTGAGAGCAGGGAGTTTTAAGGTAAAGATTGAAGTAAGGTAAAGATTTAAGAAAAGATTCAAAAGAGGAATTCAATTAAGCATTTGGACAGTGTAAATACAGTAAGGTTGTCTGGGCTATATTGCTTGCACAGCAGGTTGTTATATTCTGGAATGCACTGTCTGAGAGGATGGGAAAAGGAGATTTAGTAGTAACTTACAAAAATAAATTGGATAAAAATCCAAAGGGGAAATCCTTGAGCCTTCTGGGATAAAGCAAGAAAGCCAGGTAAATTGAATACCTGTTTCACAGATAGTCCCAGGTACAATGGACCAGATGACCAGTTCCTGCATTCAATCCTTCTCTGATTCTGTTTTTCTTCTCAAATATGAATGTATTGTCATATTCCTACCTATTCTGTATTACTGTACATTTCCTGTCCACAACTTCTTTATTCTTTTTGTTACTTTTCTCCCACTATCCACATCTGTGGTCTTCCTGGACCGTTCATTAATCTCAGCTCAGAGGTTAGGGAAGTAATCTGTTCCCACAACTTTTATCAGTGCTGCACAAAATACATAGCATCAGCTGAGAGTGTCTGTCTCTGTGAGAGAAGAAAGCACTGATAGCTGGACAAAGACAAAGGGAGATATGCATCGGGCATATCTACAAGCTCCAGATATCTCTTCTGTTCAATTGTGCTACATTTTGGCTCTCTTTATAAATCATCGATTTACTGACATTCCCAAGTGTCCTGATACTGAAGCAGATATCTGAACTGTGCACAATGAACTAGCATGCTTTCATTTGCTGAAAAAGCTCAACCCTGTCATAGTTTGATTTTGCAAGAAGGCAAGATAGCAGTAATATGTCTACTGTATATTACTTTAATGGCCAACTACAATCACTCTAAAAGAATTAAAAGGTGATAGTTAGAGACTGAATTTGGCTTGAATGCTTATGTTAGTTGATTGCAAGGGTTGCACTCATCCCCTTGATAGCAATAGACCCACACAACAAAGAGAATGCCCACTATATGATTTGTGGTGTATATTTTAAAAATTAATGCTTCAATACTGTGGTCTCTATTCAGGGATTAGAGTGAAGCAAGGAAGTACTTTAATTTCCAGCAGGGTTTTCGCTTCCCTAGAATACCCCAAGGTGTTTTTGATTGCTATTGGTTTATAGACAGATGTCGGTTAGCATACACACATACAAAGGTTTCACAAACAGCACTGACATAAATGGCTAGTTGATTTTTTTCCAATTGGTCTTGTTGATAGTTAAGTATTTGTTTGAACATTAGCCCTGCTGTCATTTTTGAATAGTGCCATGGAATTTTTGTATGTCTGGCTGGAACATATTTACTATTTCATCCAACAGCACAGCATTCCCTCAGTACTGCATTGAAGTGGCTCTATATGAACCTATTGCCTTGATATCATACCAATGTATTATGTACTAACCATATAGTATCATTCTTTCCTGAGATCTGGTGGCTATAAAGTTCCTCACCCACGTCATTGTCCCTTTTTCCAACAACAGTAGGCATTTGCATCCCTAACTAATTACTGGGAGTAAATCGGAAAAGGTGCTGGCAACACCCAGCAGGTCAGGCAGCGTCAACAAACAGAGAAAAACAGAGTTAACATAGTTGCTGGTCCATCATTTGAACCACCTGATCATAATATTAATATTTATATCATCTTAAATCCTTTTCAGCCAGGTCTATGCTGGATGTTAGTCATTGACCTCACTCATTCACAGTAAGAAACATCCAGAAATATTGCTCGATTATTTTCCTATTTATGACTCCCTGTATCAGGACTGGTTGGGAAGAAATATCCACAGTTGATAAACTTATAAACTCTGCAGAATTGTTTGCCACCTTGACAACGTGCTGTGAGTGGATCATTATACCAGCGGCCCTAACATGTGCCATCCCACTAAATTTTTCCTCTTGGTCATTGTTGTAGGTGCAAACAGGCAACTTGCCACTATAGGCTGTGATTCTGTCTGGATCTTCTGTAAATTCTCTTGTGAGCACTTGATCTCAGCTGAAAGGGCAGTAATTAGAAACCAACCTCTTCTCCAATAGGAGAGAGGTAGAATCGGAGACAACCTCAAGTGCTTTCACACACCACCAAGGGACCTCCTAATGCTGGTGTAAGTAGCAGCATTATCTAATCTCCTGCCCTGAGATTGAGATTTAATCTGATTTGTCCTATTGTCAACCAGCAAATTCTTCTTCAAGCGGACATGTAATTGTCACTTGAACCCTGGTTTATACTGTCTATAGTACGCCAATTCCTTAAACTTTTTACCATCTCTCTATTGTGTAACTACCCTGTCTACTCCTAAATGTTGCCTGACTCTTTTGGGATTTGGACTCTTCATATGGAATGTTTACTGCAAAAAAAGAGGGAATTCAGTGTAGCAAAAATAAATTTATCATTCTACTCGCCTGCAGCTCTAGGAGTGTGGAGACTCGTAGCAGTGCACTGTAAATTAACCAGCACATTCATTTTCACACCCTTATCACTAAATTAAGGGAAATCTATTTATCGCAAAGCCAGATCTTCTTGGTCTTGTTTCACTCCTTGGTTGGAAAATATAAGGGGTCATTTGCATTTATTTTTCTTCTCAACTAAAGGAAAGCAATTAAATAATACCCATAGGAAGACTAACTTGAAAAAAAGAGGCAATGGGACCATTGGATAAGACCTATTTCCCGGCACGAAACCTCACTAAATGTTAGTATAAACCAGGCTCGGAGCTCTAATAATCAGTCCAATCCTTGACCCAAGCTCGTAACAACAAAGACTCATAAAAATACTCCTAAAATGTCACAATAGAAATACAATAAATAATTTTTGAAAATCAGTCATTTAAGACAAATGTTGAGATTTCAAATACTTTGCATGCTATTTGAATTTAATTTCTCTTATTTGAACAAGGACCTATTGTTCCACGAGGTTTATGTTGAACTGTTTAATTGGTACTCTCATTTAAACAGTTCAGTCTCATTCATCCTTTGGATTGCTTTGTGCTGCCTCAGTTGTGAACTTGCCATGCATCAGACCTATGGAATAATCTAATTGAATAGTTCTCTTCATTTGATTAAAAAATGATTTTGTTCTTCCTCTGTTCTTCCACTGTTAGTTCCAGGCATACTATATCGTCTTTCAGATTGCAAGTTGAATGGATTTACTGGCTACTTTTTGTCTGTATCATATGACAATGATTGTAATGTGAAGAGCCATTCCATACAGAGCAGAACAATGAGCTATCATCTGAAATTATCCGTCATCTTCCATATTTCCATTTTACTTGCCTTCTTGTGTTCAAATCCATCAATAACCTACTTAAAATGCAAGTTGTAACATATTAAAAAGGATCTAAATAGTCTGAAACTACAAAAATTCAGGTTGTTCATTGTGAATTGAGTAAAGCTAAATCAAACTAATTATCTTTATATACAAATCAATGAATGTTCTTTGTCATTATTGTTTTAACAGATTTTTCTTCTTTATTTTAAACAGACAGACTTTGAAAAGGATGTGGACATAGCATGTCGGTCAGGTAAGAATTGGCAGGTTAATTATATCTGTTTATTAACCACGATAGGAAACATCCCACTTCAGTTGCCAGTACAAAGCTGACAGTATCTGCTCAACTTACCATTGTGCATCTCACCCACCAATTAGTCTTAACCATTTCCTTCCTCTTTGATCTCAGTGGAAAAGTTAGGTGTGCTGTAAAACATCAGGCAGATTCGACAACAGTTGTTATGATGTAGTGAAGCAATGTGGGAACATTGGACGAGACACTGCAGCCAGTGCAGAACCTTGGCATAGGTCAGAGTTCCAGCTTTGACACTTGGCCTGATCCTTGACCTACATTTAACATGACAGAGCTGAAAATTGCCCCCTGCATAGCATACACTGTCACAGTTTTCAGATCACTGTGATGCAAAAGGATCTTGCAAACATTTTGGATTAGGTGTAAAACTCTGTATGTTCAAGGAATTTTCAAGCAGGTGGTGTTGGCAGAGAGTTAAAATGGTTGGTATATCACGATGTAGTCAGGTATAGCGATCTGGGGAGAGGTGGGATGTGCTCATGTTCACCCCATGGTCTAATCATGGTTTAGATACCCCCATGGTCTAATCATAGTTAGATACCCTCATGGTCTAATCATAGTTTAGATACCCAGGGAAGTACAAAAGGGTTAGGGCCAATTGAGTGGATGTTTCTGTTGATGTTCTGTAGGGATTATTTTCTGAGGTAAAACCAATGATAGGGAGCTTCTGCTTGCTGCATGGACCTATAAGCACATACAGGGCTAGGGGAGAAAGACAATGATGACATCCCTGTCAGTTCCCATTACAACTGCTGACACCCACAGTGTAAACCCAGAAGAAGAGGCATGGTAAAGGACAGCAACACTCTGTGAGGCTGTAACAAGGTAAAGGCATCAAATATCCATGTTGTCATTTATGTCCTGGTGCTCCTCACTTCCTGAAACCTTGCTCAGTCCAACAGGTAGTAACTTCAAACCTGGATTTTGTTTCTGGACTCAAACCTCTTCATTGCGGTGGGGTTGCTGCTGTGCTGTTTAAGTAAAACAGATCTCACAGAAGTTCTTAATGCATCTTCTGAGGGAAAGACCCCCTGCAAGTACCACCCCCCCCCACACCCAAAAATAACCAAGAAATTTAAATGACAGTTTAAATCTCCTCATGGTGCTGTGAGTATTTATGTTGGAAAGTGCTCACATTTTAGGTTCAGGATTTTGCTCAATTTTTGGTGGATAGTGGGGGACAGAAATGGATGGGGACATCTAGTATGCAAGTACCCTTATCCAGTCATGACCTAGTCCCTTTATTTCCCTGCCTTCTGGGTTCTCCAGTGCCAGTGGCCTTGCTCAGGTCTCCCACTACTGCTCATTGATTCTCTGCTCTCAGGTTCCTGATCTCCTCCTCCATCTTTCCACCACCGTAATCTCTCATTCCTTGTCTGTGCCTAGTGGTGGTAGGAGTGAAAGAGTCGGTGTGCACACCATTCACCAGGTAGCAGTGGTGACAGGTGCTCTCATCCATGAGTCATGCTTCTTAGACCAAAATATGAGTGGTGCTTTGTAGGTGGAGCAGTTAAAAGATCCTGGTTGTACATTGAAGCCATACATGGCTAATTTCTTAACAGTCTGACGCAGGTGTCTGTTGAGATCCAGGAGAAGTGTTGGACTTTTACTGAGTGCATCTGTTGCTTGGCTTATGTGGAGTGCTGCGTTGTTGAGGATGTAATTGTGCCTGCCACTTTTGTCCTGGAATAGAAAAGGGGTTCCTGTCCCTCACTGGGGGGGGGGGGGGTGTACAGTTGCAGTCACGGTGCCTTCCATTCTGCCAGTACCATTGAATCCACCACTGCATGCCACTGTTGCAGTTAGTGGTGGTGCCATCTGAAGATTCACTGACCATGAAACCACCAGGTAGCAGTCAGGTCCATAAGACTTAACCCCCTGGTAATGAACACTCATAGCTGCCTCTCCCACCTCACACTGGGTTTGCAGTGAGTGCCTGGAGGGCGTCTTGACACTTGCTGGAAAAAGGACATCTCTCCTCTTCTGTACCTCCTCCACTGCCTCCAAAGAAGTGATGAAAAGCAAGGGGCCAACTCTCCTACATTGTGCCATTCCCCAAGATGAGAATGAGTTCAGGAACTCCTGTCAGCGTTTGCTGCAGTTATAATGCACCTGCCCCAGGTCTGGATTTCTGTGTTGACTGATGCTAACCAGTGAACACACCAACTCTCTGCTGAAGTGCACAGCCAGTGGTTGGCAGCATTAGCAGTATGTTCACAGAAGTCAATCAATAGCCAATGTGAAGAAGGTGTGAATACCTACACATAGTGTGGTCACATACAGCAGCGACGTGTGGAGGTAATTCCACATTACAATCCCCTTAGCAGTTTAGGGCTCTATCCAGTTAACATTGTTAAAATTCTGAGAGGTTGGATAGGGTAGACACTGAGAGATGGTTTTCCTAAGTGGAGGTCTAGAAGTAGGGAACATTAGGGATCAGCGATTTGGGACTGAGGTGAGCCAGGCTGTGGATGTCTGTCATTTTCTGGCCCCAAGGCCTGTCTTTGTGTTTATTGCAGCCTGTGATCAATGCAGATCAGATGTTAAAGGTAAGCAAGAGATACTGGAATAGAACAAGAAAGTGGACATTCAAAGATTCAGTCCCGATCGTGTTAGGGGAAGGCTTGAGGGGTTGAATGATCTACTTCTGTTCCTATTTCTTTAAGTCTTACCAGAGACCAGACAAATGAAAATAAGTTATCTAGAGCAGGAAGATTAAGGGGTTCACCAGCCAAGTAAAGCAAGAAGCAACTAAATTACCATTAAAAAAGCAGGAAAAGAAATAGAGATTTGATGACAATTCTAATTGTAGTCATACATCATACCTTTCCTGTCTCTGTACCTTGTCTGCTTTCCTGCTTTGTTTCACCATTAGCACAGGATAAGTGAACCTTGGTACCCATATTAATACATGCATGAGCAATATCTGCTGATGAACCTGAAAGACTGTGACCTTTCATGGTTTTCCACTTTCTGAGACATAAGCATTTATAAGACAGGGATTCCAAGTGGTAGAGATTGGGTATTATGTAATAGAGAATCAATGAAGTGATGATGACTTGGAGATTCTGCACACATTGTACTTATATCAGCTGTGTGGCTGAATTTCTGTAAACAAAAATATGTTTGTTGATGTGGGCAGGTAAGATTGGACGGCAAGCTCTGCTGGTTCCCTTCTTGGTTGTCAATATATATCCAAGGTGGTATCCAATAGCATGGAAGGAACAAACGTGCACACCACTTGCATGATTTTTCATTCACACGGGAAGATACATATTTCCCCTTCATATAGTTCTCCATTGAGCCCCCTAACCACCCTACTCTCAGTCCAAGCCTCACTCTCCACCCCCCACTCTGAGCACGTCCAACTCTGCCCCCAGCAGCAAGTCACTAGCCTGAGCCTTGTGACTCCACCCACCCTCCCATGCCCAAACTCCATCACTGACCGCAGGCTTGGTCCTTGGTCTGAGCAGGCGATTGCAGTTCCTATGCCCTGCAAGGGCAACTCAGTCATGCAGCAGGTAGACCTGCTGCCTTACAGCTCCAATGGCCTAGCTTCAATCCTCACCTCCAGTGCTGTCTGTGTGGAGTTTACGCATTCTCCTTGTGACCACATGGGTTTCCCTGGGTGATCCAGATTCCTGCCACATCCCAAAGGCATGCGGGTTGGAAGGTTAATTGTCCACTGTAAATTATGCCAAGTCTAGGTGGCTGTTGGAAGAATCGGTGGGGAGTTGATGGACATGTGAGACAGAATGGGTTACAGGAAATAAGTGGGGGAATGGTATTGATGCGATTGCTCCAGAATCCATAATAGACGATGGGCTGAATGGCCATATTTAATGCCATAATGACCCCTAAATTGATTGCCCCAAAACATGACCAGTGTTCATGGCACCTTGAGCCTCAAGCCCTGCAGAGACTTGAAGTGCAGGCTCGATTAGCAAGCCCTTCCAAGATCACTGGAACTCTCAAGTCAAGTCAAGTTTATTGTTGTATGCACAAGTACGGTGAGGTACAGGTATCAGCAGCATCACAGGCATGTAGAGTCAGACAACGCACAAAACATTATATATAAATTATACAAGACAGTGAAGAAAAAGACTCGGCAAAACAAGACATGAGTGGAAAAACCACAATTAGAAGCAAGTCCATGGTAGTGCAAGAAGTGATTTGTAGTGTTGCGTTGCTGAGGTAGGATTAGGGTTGTGCAGGTCTCTTTCAAGAACCTGATAGTTGTAGGATGGTAGCTGTTCCTGAACCTGGTGGTGTGGAACTTCAGGTTTCTGTACCCCTTGCCTGACAGTAGCTTTGCCCAGATGGTAGGGATCCTTGCTGATAGATGCTCAGACCATGTTACTGGAAAAGCTATTGAAGAAAACACTTCCTTCCTCACATCATTGTTGTAAACCAATCCAAACCTTCCACGTAATAAGGAAAGATTGAGCATGTTAGGACTTTATTCCTTGGAGCGGAGAAGAATGAGGGGAGATATGATAGAGGTTTATAAAATGATGAGGGGCATAGACAGGGTTAATGCAAGTAGGTTCTTTCCACCTAGATTAGGAGAGATAAGTACGAGAGGACATGGCTTTAGGGTGAAAGGGGAAAGGTTTAGGGGGAACATTAGAGGGAACTTCTTCACTCAAAGAGTGGTGGGAGTGTGGAATGGGCTGCCATCTGATGTGGTAAATGCGGGCTCGCTCTTAACTTTTAAGAGTAAATTGGATAGGTACATGGACGAGCGAGGTCTGGAGGGGTATAGGCTGGGACAGGTAAATGGGACTGGCCGAATAATGTTTCGGCACAGACTAGAAGGGCCAAATGGCCTGTTTTCTGTGCTGTAGTTTTTCTATGGTTCTATGGTAACATGGGCTTCCAATGGTAGTACTGGCAGAGCCACTATGGGCTGAAATGCCTCTCCCTGTGCTGTAAGTTTTAAAATCCAGACCAAATGTTGATTTGCAGAATTTTGCTTTTTTGTTTTTTCCCTCAACAGAAGTTGTTCCAAAATATTTGTGGTAAAGAAACTTCCCTGTTTAGGAAGCTTAACATCAGTCCCTTCCAAGGTTGTTCATTTGCCGTGTGTTGTCCATACCAGAACCAGGGCTCCCTTGTTCTCTCTTCTCGGGCAGAGATTCGACCCTTCCCACTACCACCACCTTTCCTGGCCCAACCATTGACGGAACAAACAGGTGATTCACTTCCTGATGTTTTGGTACTGTCGCAAGTGGGAATGTTTGGCTGAGGGGAAGCCTACTCCCTGCCCCCATGAATGACAATTGCTGACCTGTATTTAGGGATTAGATCTCTACAAGTGCTTCCTGATCTGCTTAAGTTTGATATAAAGCCAGAAAGATTTCACATGCTGTAATTGGTAGGACCCCTGTGGAAATTCTATCTGGGCAGGGCCAAGGCCAAGGCAAACCAGAAGAATGGGCTTTAGTATAAGTGATCAGAGCCCCTGAGTAACTGTAAGGTCCATAACATGAAGCAGAATGTTGAGAAATTCCAGACGGACAATTTGAGAATAGAAGCCAGGTATATGAGGTCATTAGACAGGATATTATTGTCTGAAGTGCCAGACAAATTGAATTTGTTTGTTTTAAATCTGCCCAAAAAAAAGAGCAAAGATGCAATATCTCTTAACAATTGTTTTTTAATGGGAATATGTCAGGGGATGGCTGCATTAGCCACATTAAATCAAAATTCATGATATAAATTCTCGTATTAGGGTTTACAAATGAAAGGTAACCTCAGAGGTGCACTTGAAAGTAATGTGTAAATGTCATGGCAAGAATCCAAAATGCAATACTGTGGCCTTTTGCAGAAGCTTAACAACATTGGGACAGCTCAGAGCATAGCAAAGGTCGGATGATACTTCAGTATGCACTCTCTGTAGCCTGAGCTGATCATTATATGGATGGTGGAGAATGCAAATGGGGTTGATTTTTCAACAAAATGTTTATTCATTTTAAGTACTTGATTGGAGTCAGGACTCTTCCACGTTCGCAGAATATTTTTAGCTGTTCAATGAAAATGTACCTTTCCTTTTTGCTGTTGTTTTGGCAAGAATACAAATACTCAGTCATTTTATACTTCTTGTGACACAGAGGAGGCCTTTTAGCCCATGCCAGCTCCTGGGGGTGCAAACCCATCACTCACATTCCCCTGTAACCCTACAACTTACACTCTCTCTCACATGTGCCCATCAATTCCCCTCTGATTCTTTTGCCACCAACCTGCTTTAGGAGTGATTTACGTAGCCAGTTAATCTACCAGTGCATCTTTGGGTTGTGGGAGGAAGCCAGAGCAACTGGAGGAAATCCCCATGGTCACAGGGAGAATGTGCAAGTTCCACACAGACAGCACCTGAGGCTCAGGATTGAACCCAGGTTGCTGGAGCTGTGAGACAGCAGCACAAAGTGCTGTGTCATCATGCCACCCCATTTATGAGTGTTTATGAGTGCTTTGCATTTTATCCTTAGATCCTGGTTTTTGTAATACATAATCTGTGTACTACAGGCTTAAAACCATTGATATGTGTCTTCCTTCTGAGGAAGTGGGACGATTTGTCCAAGGGAAAGGCCTGTCAAAGTGGAAGCACATCTCTTCACTCTCATGTCCACTGTCAGTAACGTTTCCTCTGTTCCATCCCTACAATGTGCCTCAGCTCCACCCTCAGAGGAACACACTCTGGAGCCTAGACTAATTTCTGATTCTCAGAGCAGGTCCAGCACCACCATGTAAGATCACTTAGCTCATTTCAGTCTTTGTTTTGAAATTGTTGACATCATCCAAACATGATTCAGAGTAAATCCCAAGAAGTTGGCTATGGGAAAAGATATGAATAAATGAATTAAATTTTGAAACATTGCCTTTGCTGAGCTCTATTCAAATAAATTTATCTTTAAGATTAAACTGAATCACCAGAAACGATGTTGAAAGCTCCAGCTGCAAAACTTTCATTCACAGTGGCCTCTCAGTCCTGAACCTGGTACAAAAGTGCATCTGCATCTCTTACGCTGTTAAGTCACATCAGTGTCCTCAATTAACAGCTGTTGAGAGCTGCTGAGGGTTCGTGAGCACTTTCCTCAACAAAGTTGTTCATGTCAACTTAACAAGGCTTTGATAGGTTTGATCCATCTCCCTTTCCATTGTCCCAGAGTTTGTAGTCCTCTTGAATGGTTGGTTTACTTACTGGAGGGTCGCTCGGATGAAATCATTTGGTATTGATGACAGTATTATTTCTTTTATTTTGGATGTGCCAAACCAAAGATCATCTTGAACAGCATCATCGATCATCCCAGATCAAGAGCTTATGTAGAACTGGCCATTCTAAAATGATGTCTAAGTATCCAAACACAGGTGATCTTGAGTTCTGTTTGGTTTGTGGATTTAGTGCTATTTATTTGTTTCCTGTCTCATTACTGTCTTGTTAGAAACCCAGAACAGCAGAAGTCATCTTGTAGAAGGGATCATATAAACGCACATTTAAGTTAAAATCTAATTAAATAGATTTAAGGTAATTAGATAAACAGTTAGAGGAGAGGTAAAGAGATTCTTATTTTACACAGGAAGTTGTCATGATCTTGAATACACTCCCAGGGAAGGTAGAGGAGGCAGGATTCAATAGGAACTTTCAGAAGGTATTGGATAAGTATTTGAATGAAAATTAGCAGGGGTATTGGGAAGGAGCAGGGAAGCAGGATTAATTGGATATCTCTCAAATAGCAGAAACAGGCACAATGGACTATGGAGGTATTTCCCTGTATATTATTTCCATGATTTTCTATGGTTCTGAACTCTCCTTTCTGCTATTTTAATGGAAACACAACAAAGGGAGGGATTTAGCACAGGCCCTTATAATTTGGAAGTTTGTAAAGGTAATTCCATGAAGTATGGTATTTTTGTGAATTTAGTAAAATAACTCGCAGCGCTGAAAAATAGCAATAATTCATCTGTTAAAAATGTAAAGAAACAAAACTATTAAATGTATATTTTTTTAGAAACCACAGTAAACAGGAGAACACAGGTCTGACATGGCAGGAAATGGAAGGGAAAGATGGTTGCTAAATTCCCTTGAAAGGAATACTATTCTCAATCCTACTGGAGCTTGTAGTTGGATTGTCTGCAATTTAGGTTATTCTGGAGGAGACTACCCCAGGAAATGATATTGGAATGTTATAATAAACCAAAACAATCCTATTTTGGGAATATGGAAGAATTTGGGTTTCCTCAAAACTATTTAGCTATTTCATGGAGTTAACATTCTACCAGCAAAGTGTATCCCAGAAAATTGCAGTCAAAACTGATATTTAAATTGTTTCTTTGTGTCAAATGTCTTAAAAGTGCAAAATCATCTTTGGGCTAATGTGCATGAAAGGGAATGTGCTTCATTACGTGCTGTGTGCTGTAGATGTGGACCGTTCAGTTGGAATGCAATAAAACAAGGCTTCCCCCACACTGTGATGACCAAAGCGGTTGCCCCCAAATGGGCTACGGACAGAGCCACAGAGCAATGCCTGTAAATTAATCCCTGCTCACTAGCACTAATTCCATTACATGTTAGCATCTGCATGTTGAACTGCCTCTAAATTCATTTCTATTGAACGCAAGGGAATTAATGTTAGAGGCGGAGTACAATTTGCTAACACAATACAACAGAGTACATTTGGGGCAACTGCCAGGGATGAATTTTTAAACACAAAATTTTTATCTGCCTCTCTAATGGGCCACTATCACATAGTGTATATTGAAAGAAATTGATTTCAATTTGAATCAGAATTGAATTATACTATCAGTGATAAAATATATGTAGTATATATATTGAGGTGAAGGTCATATAATATCAATTTAAAAGTGATGAGTTTTATTTAAATAATCTGCTGTGATTGTTTTTACAATATATTAGATCTGCAGCAGTGGGGTTAGTTAACACTGAATGATCTTGTCAGAGAAAATTGAAAAAATTAGTGATTCGTTCTGGAATAACCTATGCTCATTCCAGCTCAGAATTTGCAGAAAGTACCCTGGAGTATAACTACTTTTTGCTGAAAGCATAATACCTTCTGCATTTTTCAATCTATGTGGTGTTTACATGGATTCTTTATATTTTTATTCTTGCACTCAGATTATACTTTTTCAAATTACCTAGTTTTAAATATATTTTTTATACTTTATCCCTTCCAGCTCAGCTGCACAAGCAGGGACGAGCAATAGTCCAAGGGTATTATTAGCAGGAGACTCAACAGTGAGCTGAACAGGCAGTTGCTCTTCCAGATGTGAATCCAGAATAATGTGTTGCCTCCCTGGTATCAGGGTCAACAAAGTCACAAAATATTTGTAGGATGTTCCAAAGCAGGAGGTCCGTGGCCCATATTGGTATGAATGATTTGGGTAAAAAGAAGGATGAGATCCTGCAAAATGAATTTATAGAGTGAGGTAGCAGATGAAAAAGCAGGACCTCTAAGGCTGTAATCTCTAGGTTATTTCCAAAGTCATGTGCTAGTAAGTATAGGAAGAGGAGAATAGGTCAGATAAATGAGTGGCTTTATGTTATAGAAGGGAGGGCTCTAGATTTCTGGATCATTGAGACCATTTTTGGTGAAGGTAGAACCTGTAAAAACTGGACAGGTTGCACCTCAACTGTAAAAGGTCCAACAGCACTGCTGGAAGGTTTGCCAGTACTGTAAAGAAAGACCTAAAGTAATTTGACGGTGAAGTAGGACACAGATGAGGTGTAAAGTTGGGTGAAAGTGCAGTCAAATGTGGAAGGAAAAACTGAATCAGTCCAGTAGATCGTGGACAAGTGAGAGTCATTCAAAAGTGAAATAATGAGAGTTCATGGCCAATATGTTCCCATAAGAATGAAAGATACAGTACAGGCAGCAAGTCCAAGAAACCAGCACATCTAGGAATATTGAAGGCTGAATAAAGAAAAAAAGAATTGCATGGCAGGTATAGAGAACTGAAAACGGGAGGCCCTTCAGGAATATAGAAATTATAGAGGGAGGGCTTAAAAAAGAATTTAGGAGGGGAAAGAGGGGGCATGACATGTCACTGGTGGACAAGATTCGGGTAACTCCCAAAGCGTGTTATAAGTATATTAGAGGAAGAGGGTAATAAGTAAAAGAGTGGGGTTCATTAGGGATCAATATAGCAAACTCTGCGTGGAGCAAGAGGACTTGAGTGCGGTCTTACATGAATCTTCCTCATCTGTATTTACTACGAAGGACTTCGTAGTTGTAGAATTCAGAGAGGGGGCAGTGAAATTATCATTAAAAAGGAAGCGATGTTAGATGTTTTGGAGGGCTAAAAAAAGGGGAATAAATTGTGAGGGCTTGATGAGATATATTCTAACTGCTATGGGTGGCAAAGGAGGAGATTATTGGTGCCCTGACCGATTTCAGAAGTCTTTGCTGGCTACGTTATGAGATGGCTAGAGGACAGAAACGGGTCATTTCAACCCACCATGTCCATGCCAACCTTTTTGCTCATCTACACTAATCCCATTTGTCCACATTAGGACTGCATTCCTCAATGCCCTGCCTATTTAAGTGTCTTTCTACATGCCTCTTAAACATAGTAATTGTATCTGATTCCTCCTCCTCCTCTGGCAGCAGATTCTAGACATCAACCACTCTGTGTTAAAAAACTAACCTCTCATCTTAAAACTATGCCCTCTTGTTTTTGTTACCCCGCATATGGGGAAAAAAGACTTTGACTACACTATCTCTGCCTCTCATAATCTTATATACATTTATCAGCCTCCTTCACTCCAGTGAAAATAAGTCCAGCCTATCCAGTCTCTCCACATAACTAAAGTCCTCCAATCCAGGCAATGTCCTGGTTAATCTCCTCTGAACCCTCTCCAGTGCAATCATATCCTTCCTATAGTGTGGCTACCAGAAATGTGGTTCCTATATTCAAGAAAGGCAGCAGGAACAAGGCAGATAGTTACAGGCCAGTTGAGTTATTGAACAAAGTGCTGAGCGACAGTATTAATCTCCACTTGGCAAGGCAGGGATTAATCAAAGACAGTTAGCAGGATTTTGTTAGGATTTGATCCTGATTTTTTTTGAAAAGATAACAAAATGTGATGATGAGGGCAATGTAGTTAATGTAGTGTATATGGACTTCATTAAGGCCTACCACAGGGACCCACATGGGAGACTGATTCAGAAGATTAGAACCCATGGAATCCAAGGCAAGTTGGTAAATCAGATTCAAAATTGGTCTGTTAATAGGAGACTGAGGGTGATGATGGAGGGTTATTTTTTGTGATTGGAAGCATGTGACCATTGGTTTGCCACAGGAATTGGTGCAGGGGTGCTTACTATTTGTTTTATATACAGTGACAATTAGTAGGAGATATGATTAGTAAGTTTACAGATAGCAAGAAAATGAAGTGAAGAGGGTAGTCTTAGGCTACAGGACAATATTAATCAGTTGGTAAGATGGGCAGAGCAGTGGCAGATGGAATTTAATCTCGATAAGTATGGGATGATGCACTTTTGGAGGTCTGATAGGGGTAGGACACTCACCATGAATGGAGGGCACTCGGGACTATTGAGGAATAAAGTCCAAGGATCCCTGAAATTGGCAGCATGCACAAGGTGGTAAAGAAGACTTATAGGGTGCTTGCCTTCATTAGCCAAAGCATAGCACATAAGAGCAGTGAGTTATGGCACAACTTTATAAGACATTGGTTCGGCCACAGCTGGAGTACTATGTACAGTTCTAGTCACCACACTACAGGAAGGAGAGGCATAGAGAGGGTAGATAGCAAGAAATTTTTCCCCATAGCAGAGGTGTCTAAAGCTAGAGGACACATGCTTAGGTTAAGGGGTAAGAAGTTTAGTGGGGATTGGAATCTGGAATGCACTGCCTGAGGGTGTGGTGAAGGCAGGTACTTTCACAACATTTATGAAGTATCTGGACAGGCACTTGAATCACCAAGGCTACGGACCAAGTGCTGGTAAATTAATACCGATAATTGATGGTTGGCATGGACATGATGGGCAGAAAGGCCTGTTTATGTGCTGAATGACTCAATAGTAACTTCTTCCTAATGCTGGATATCACTAACCCTTTGCTCATTCCTGTTTATAAGAATGAGATGTGATGTTACACTGTGGGATTCTCAGTTCAGAAGATTAGAATCATTGGAGCCACAACAATGGAATAGAACCAAATGAATGACCAAACAAGCTTCATATATTTACTGAAGATGCCTTTGACCTGTTGGTTCTGACGGTTACCGCAGTGGGCCATGTGTGGGTAGATACATAACTTCATGCCACTGTGGCAACTTCTAGCTCCAATCCAATGGGTTCTTATCAGAATCAGGTTTAATTGTCATTGACATATGACATGAAATTTGTTGTTTTGCGGCAGCAGTACAGTGCAAAGACATAAAATTACTATAAATTACAAAAATAAATAAATAGTGAAAAAAAGGAATAATGAGGTAGTGTTCATGGATCATTCAGAAATCTGATGGCGGAGGGGAAGAAGCTATTCCTGTATCATTGAGTTTGGGTCTTCAGGCTCCTGTACCACCTCCTTGATGGGAGTAACGAGAAGAAGGCATGTCCCGGATGGTGAAGGTCCTTAATAATAGGTACTACCTTCTTGAGGCACCACCTCTTGAAGATGTCCTCAATGGTGGGGAGGGTTGTGTCCTTGATGGAGCTGGGTGAGTCTATAACCCTCTACAGCCTCTTGCAATCCTGTGCATTGGAGGCTCCATACCAGGCTGTGATACAGCCAGTCAGGATGCTCTCCACTGTACATCCGTAGAAATTTGTAAGAGTCTTTGGTGACATACCACATCTCCTCAAACTCTTAATGAAGTTGAGCCTTCTTTGTGATTGCATCAATGTGTTGGGCCCAGGATAGTTCGCCTGAGATGTTGATGCCCAGGAACTTGAAGCTGCTCATCCTTCCCACTGCTGACCCCTCAATGAGGACTGGTGTGTGTTCTCCCGACTTCCCTTGATTTCTTATTTTCACCTTTCCCCAAGGCCCATCCCTCTCTGCCTCTTGTGGTCTCCACTAGGACTACAACACTTTGATTTAACATTAATCCTCTAATTTTGGCCTCTTGATCATCTGGAGTTCTTTTCATTACCCCAGGTCCATATGTCTGAAAAACATTCCCGCAACATCTCCACCTAAATCTGCTCCTATTAGATGCTCCTTCAAACCTATTACTTTTAGCAAGTTATGGTGACCAGTCCTGATCTCACTTACCAGACGTTGACCCATTACATTTTCCAGGAAGTGCATTAGCATATTTTGCTCCTATAAAGGTGAGAAGGTTGTGGAGTGAAGATTACCCACTTGGTAGATTCTTTATTCTTAATATATAACATTATTTTTACATACTGCAACACACCACCCACCCATCCCTCAGAAGCTTCAGAGACACGGTCCTGTGAGTTAGTTTGCATAGTTTTGGATTATCTGCTGCTGGCTAATTAGCCAGATCCTGTGGTTTACACAATGTAGGAGAGAACACACAGTGCTGCCTATCCACAGAGGATGTTAACATTTTTATGTCCCCAGAGATGTTAAAATTAGATTATAAAATGTCACGATGCACCTAGAGACTATATCCTGGAACAATCTTAAAAGTAACATTCAAAAGTACAGTTTTTACTAAACAAAATAACTTGTAGTAAACAATTGCAGTAAACCTACAACTTAAACATTCAATAAATGCCTAAGGGATAAAATTGATTTGGTCCGATAATTTTATTCTTTAAAAATTTTAATACTTGCCAATGCTAACTGTTTGTTTAAAGTTATCAGCGGAAGCTTTACCCCTTGGAACCTCATGCAATGTTCCATTCCGTAGGTTTGTATTACTTCGTCTTTCCAAACAGTGCTTACTCCAGTGTGTAATCCGCCACATTAAAGGGATGTTGGAAATAGCAGTCTATTTGCAAGAGTCCAATGAGTCTGTTTAAGATGCTTTCTGCAAATTCTAGCAAACAGAACTCATGATTGAAAATAAAGCAGACTCTCCCAATATAAGTACAATTGTCTATTCAGCAAAATGCATTAGGGATAGGCAGTGAATGATGGGCTTGCCAGTGATGCCCACATTTGGCTACAAGTTTAACAAAAAAGGTGAAGCATAGTGAATTAATAACTTCAGAAAAATACAGTGAGTGGATAGTAAGTATTTACATAAAATCAATCCTACACATTCGCAGTGTTTTAGCTCCAGGTACAGAGAATGGGGTATTACCCAACCATCTCCATTCTGACCGGGAATAGTGGTATCATAGTAGGCAGTTTATTTTTCCTTGAACATTAGTGTCAGAATATCACATGTGAATAAATTATCTCACCTTGTCCCTTCCTTATGACATATCTATAATAGTAATTATTTCCCACTACCTGGAGTGTAGTTCCCACTACACTGATGGAGATCATAAGTGTTCCAGCCATTATAATGAGAATTATTAATGCATCCCTCAAGCTTCTAAGCAATCCCCAGGCTCTCACCTTTATTAAATTAGTTGGCGGATTCAACGTCCTTAAAATCTCAGAAGCATACAGTACAGAAGGAGGTGACCCTGCCCATCATGCCCCTGCTAGCTGCTGGAATCATACCATTAGCTTGATTTTTGTCTGCTTATCTGTGGTCAAGTGCAACTCCGTGTTAAAAAAAAATAATCTAAAGAATCAGCTTACCGCACCTTTTCCTGTTGGAGCATCCCTGATCCAGAAAATTCCCTGAACAAGAAGATATCCTTCTCCTGTACCATCTATCCATTTTGTCAGTGCTCTTATGACCATTTGTTGTTGACCCATTCCCTAGAGGGAGTAGTGTCAGCCGCTCTAACAAAACTTCTTATCATCTTTAAAACCTTTCTAAGGTTTACCAAAAAGAACAGTTCCAAGTCTCAACTCATTATTGAAGTCCCTCATCCTGGATAACATTTTGGAAGCTTGCACAGTATCTTTTTCAGTGGAATGTGATTATACAAACATACAGGCCACCCATGAAAGGAGCAGTGGTAAATAAAATTCAGTGCCCATTTGTAAGGTTTTTAGTAGAGTTCAAAACACGGCTCACTTGGCATTAGCTTTTGGCCCAGATTTTACTGGCACAGACAGCACCTACACTCATTTTCCCCACACAGCTGAGCCCAGAGTCAAACAGCACAAGACTGGCCCTTCACCCCACCAAGTCTGTGCTGTCCATCAAGAACCTATTTACATGAATTCTATTTAATCCCCATTTTATACTCCTCACGTTCCCGACAACCCTCTAGATTCTACCACTCACCTAGGGGTAATTTACAGTGGCTAATTAACCTACCAACTCACACACCTTTGGAATGTGGGAGGAAACCTGAGAACCCAGAAACCCATGCAGTCACAGTAAGAATGTGCAAACTCTACGTCGACAGCACCGGAGGTCGCAGTTGAACTCGGATCATTGGAGCCATGAGGCAGCCTCTCCCAAATCGCTCACTCTGGCATTGGAGGAGAAATCTTCCAGCCTTTGCATTGGCAGGAAGTCCCACTTCAGCGATCCAGCTGTGCTGAGACTTTTCAGTGCAGCTGAGCTCTTGGCAGGAAACCTCTGGCTGAAAAAGACCCTGGAAGAAATGAGATCTTGGACTTGGGTCAGGGACCAGAGTGGAACTGTCTTTAATTTTAATATTTTACTTTCTAGTTCCTCTTATGCCACAAAGTTTGCTCACCAGCATATTAGAATTGCACATGCACTGCCCATGGTCTATTAATTCTCAAATCCATGGTCAATGAATAAACCGTGGGGCTGGTGGCACATAATCAGTAAAAACAAAAGTCCTATCATCACTTGAGTTGAAAAAATTAAGATGATAGAAAGGTGACAAATCTCTGGAAATCTCTACCCCAGAGGGTTGTGGAGGCTAGATCATCAGAAATATTTAAAGAGGAGGTAGATACATTTTTGAAAGGACGAGGAGTTGAGGACTATGGGGAACCAGCACAGAGGAGAAGTTGAGACCTGGGGCAGATCAGCCGTGATCACGTTGAATGGCAGGACAGGCTTGAGGGGCCAGGTGGCCTACTTGGTCTGCTCCAATTCTTATCTTCTTGTGTCCTTGAACGACTCCTTTCATAAAAACATTTCCTGCCAATATAAAGTCCAGTTGATTAGAACACCGGGAGATACAGAACTATTCTGTATGTCTCCCTCTCTGGCAGCACACTTAATGTTGCTAAAATGTTTCAACTTGAAAAGAATGTGTGCTGTGTGAGGGTTACAGGATGACGGCTGTCCTGTTTGTAATGTATGATGGCGGGCAGGAAGGCAAGCAAGCAGATAATTGATAGGTAGATAGATAGATAACAGAAAGGAACGGCTATTCATCTAATAAAAGTGTTTGTAATGTGAACGTAAACTGGCACAGGGTATTGCACTGTAACAGTAAGGATGTGGTGGAAATGTTCAGTACAATGGGTAAACAAGGCTGTGTTCACCACCACAACCATACTGGTAACAATATAAATTACTTTCACCCATGGGTGCTTATGCTGTTGGGCCCTTAGGGGAATCCCTTTCATGTTGAATGGAGTATCAGAAGGGTTGTACATTTATGTCATATGTGGGGGTATAGTTATTATGATACTGTAAGCTCATAATGTCATCAAACATTATTTATATCCAGCCAGAGTTCTGGGCGTATAAGTAGAGGTCGGCCTCAAAAATCAGACTGAGTTACAACCAAGTAGAATGGTCCTCTGTCCATGCATTTTTAAATATATTTTAAAGTAGCCTTTCACTTGTTTCCATCTACATTCCCTACTTTCTTAGCATATTTTCAAATTGTGGGCATGGAATGTTGGGTGGTGGGTTGATGGACAAGGTGTCAAAGGTCAAACTTGGAGCAACTTTGCAGCCAACATAAATAGGTTGTCGTGGGAAGATGTTGTCAGCAATGGGGTGCCAACACCTTTCTGGCATTGGTGGTTTCACAAGCACACACCTTATGAGCACTTGCTGAATACAAACACGGGAGAGGGGAGTCAAGAATTCTGTCCTTGACTCCTCTCTCCTGGTTTCCTGTCCTTGCTAACAGCTCTTCTCAACACCTTCCTTGGGAATTAGTGACTATCAAGCTGAGAACATCCATGGCATTCTTGTAGATAGATCAGACTTGTAGTTCCATGGGATTTTGGTGTAACACGCTATATAAAGACTGATTGATGTAAATAGTGATTTACATGCAATTACTTTTCATGTAATTACTTTTTTTTAAACACATATAGCACACATCTTGCTTTGGGAAAAATAATAGAGAATTTGTGTGTGAGGCAATTGCCTGTGAAGTAGCCTGTTTCTGCTCAGGTATGAATTACCTCACGCAAGGGCAGGCCATTCTCTCAGAGGTTCAGCAAGATTGCAAAGGATGTGCTGAGTGCTGTGTATTGTGACAGATACTCTCAGATAGGCAGCTGGTGAATGGCTGGTGGGATGTTTGAGCCCCATGGGCTGGTGCAATCCCTGCCCACCAACTCAACTGGAAACCTTGGACACTTGGAAAAAATATATCTCTAGGCTTGCCAGCAATCAAAGCTGTCAAGGTTTCTCAAACATCTAAAAACTGTTAAAAATGAAGCAATTCATTAAAAGATTTTGGTTAATAAAACTAATAATTTTTTAAAAATAAATTTAAAACATTAAATTAAAAAATGTATCCTACCATATTTTTCTCTTCCTTCCCTGCAATTTTATGATCCCTGTCGACTTGGCACAGGATCCAAGAGCAGATCCCCAGCCGGGAAGTGCCAGCAGAGTTTGGCCAGGAAGTTCGGGGTTTCCACGTTTGTACAGGGATCCCGGCACTTCACTGAGCAATGCCCGTAGTTCCTTGTGGAACTGCTAACAACAACTGGGCCAACATCCACAGTGAGTTTCAAGCTAACCAATGAATCGAAGCCAGCATCCTATTTTAGGAGGGACTTTGGGTTAGAAAGGCCTTGTAATTCAATACATGAAATAGAGCGAGCTCAGAGTGGTAATAGGATAATAAAATATACCAGTTAATTAGTTCCTCTTTAAAGCATTCCAGTTTTTATATATACATATTCTCAAGCACAAATTGCATTTATTAAATTTTCCAAAAAGTTCAATTCTGATTTTTATCCCTCATAAGAACTGAGGAGCCCTCGTGTTAACTTTATTAATATTTTTAGATGAATTATTTTCCACTGACAATACATTTATTCATTCCTCATGACTCTACTGGAATGAATTCAGGTTTGGCTCCATTGATTCAGACAATACTTCCTTTTAATATTAACAATATGCTAATCTCAATTATCTGCTTTCTTACTGTCCTATATTGGTCTTGCCCAATACTTTTTAACTTGTATTGATATGCAGGTTCTCATTCATGAGACTCTGCCTGCTTGGAATGGAAACCTGCAACTCTACTCCAGAGGACTGTGGAAGCTGAGTTATTGCAAGTATTGAAGTCAAATTAGATTTTTGGACCATTGTTTTAGGACTTTTGTTGTAGAGGACAGGCAGGAGTGTGGAGCTGAGGGCAAAATCTGGTCAACCATGATCTTACTAAATGGTAAAGCAGGCTCGAGGGGTCATGTGGCCTGCCTGTGCTGTACATGAGATGGTGGGATCAACAGTTGCCTTTTAGTTACGCAGTTGCACACAGGAGAACAAGTAAGCACAAGCTTTTCTTCGCTCCAGGAGGAATTAAATATCGCACTTTCTGATTGTTACATTCAGGGTAAAGTTATTATCGAAATTCATTCACAACTAAGATTCATTTAAACAGGGCCTTCTTGTCACATGAAACAAAAATAATCCATACATATGGCTTTGATGTTGAAGCAGGCTCATTGATTAGTTGAACTTTTTTTTAAAAGGTCACCAGCTGAGATGATACCCGTTTTAACAGAATGCTAAACAACATATGAACAGAATATTTGTTTAAGTGATTGAAATCAGTTCTCATAGTTGATGATCTTTTTCAGTCCCCTTGATGGTTTAGACATTCAGCAAAAAACTCATATTTTGAAACACACAGCTTGGAAGGTTTACAAATAAAATGCCCATCGTCCTTCAAAGGATGAGTTAGCATCCACATTGAATCCTTTCCTTATCTAGAGATCAAACAAACTGCCAAATGTGCAGCTGGGCTCTCAAGACAATTTTGAAATTCAATAAGGATATAAAGCCTCCGTTGTTTAATATTAGGTTCACTGTTAACTACAGCTGTTTCAAAAACACATCTTATATAATCAGATATGGCCATGGTGATATGTACCAGAAATTTCACAGATGTTCATACTCTTTATAATCATTTGGTCTGGCAAGCCCAATAATTATTGCCCATCCTTAATTGTCCTTGAGACAGTAGCAGTGAACCATCTTCTTAATAGTGCAGTGAAAGTACTTCCACAATACTGAGCTCCAGGATTTAGATCTAGTGACAAGGAAGGAACTGTGATATATTTCCAAGTGTAAGAGAGGAGGATTTCCAAACTTTAGCTTTCCGATACTCTTGCTAATGTTCTTTTGGAAGTAGAGGATGCAAGCTTAACGTGTTCTCTCAGAGATGCCTTGGAGAGTTGCTGCAGTGCATTTGGGAGATGGCATATTCTGCAGCCACAGTAATGTTGACGCTGGAGGAGCCGAATATTTAGGTTAGTGGATGAGCTGCCTGTCAAGTGCACTGTTTTGTTTTGAGCAGTCTCAGGCTTCCTGACTTATTAAAGCTTATATTCACTTAGGAATGTGGAGACTGGTGTACTGTGTTCCTGATTTGTGCCCGGTAGATATTGGAAAGATTTTGGAGAGTTGAGTTGTGAATTATTCTGCAGGATGCTCAGCCTCTGATCTTCCCTTACAGTGATGGCATTTATGTGGCTGGTCCAGTTGAGTTTTGGTCAATGGAGACAGTCAGAATATTGATGGTGTGGAGCTCAGTGATGGTAACACCATTGAATGTCAAGATTAGATAGTTAAGCTCTCTCTTGTTAGAGATGATCCGTGTCAGACACTTGTGGGGTACAAATGTGACTTGCCACTTAGCAGCCCACAAGTTAGGCCTTGTTGCATTGCAGGAGTGGATGGAGTTGTTTTCTGAAGACTTGAAACTGGAACAAATAACTTTGAATTAATCAGTGAACGTTCACATTTCTGAAGGAGGGAGAATGAGTTGAAGATGTTCAGGCCTACGATACTACCCGAGGAACTCCTGCAGTGTTGTCCTGGGGCTGCGATGACTGACTTTGGACAACTATAACTACCTTAGGGTATAGCCAGAGAGGGAATGGGTGACCACTGGAAAAATGAGGAGGGCCAGGCAAGTTGTGCATCTGACTTAACAAATGATGTAAATACTAGTAAGGACAATAGCTCCATTTGCAAGAATATACACCACAGATAGCTGTATAGAGTGGAGAAAGAAGGACAAGAAAGCAATAGTGTTGGGAGATTCCATAGTTGGGAGGCAGATGGGAGTTTTTGTAATTCGCCAATGGATTCATGTCTCCTTGGTGTCAGGGTCACTAAAACTGTTGCAGAACACTCTGGAGGGTGAGGGTGAACAGTAAAAGCTCAAGGTCCTTATCGATAGGCAGATGAAGTCCTGAAGGTTCATTGTGGAGAGCTAGGAAAGCTCATAAAGCAAGATTACATCTGGCATTGCACAGAAAAGGGAGGATAGTGCAGAGGAAAGTCTTGCTGGAGAGGGAGCAGGAATGAGGGCTTTACATTCCTGGGGTATATGGTGATTCTGGAAGACCTGAATATGTGAAATGGGTTGCTGGGACCAGCATTCTTGCAGCTGGTGCTGTTGGAGTGAGTAAACTAGCTTGGCAAGGTCTAGCTTAAACAACAGAGGAAACAAAGGTTGAAAAAAACCAAAAAGGTTTGGCTCTGCTTAGCAGTAAACATTACCGTACAAGGAGTCTAGTGGAGAAGGTAAATACATGGAGGTATGTTATGGTCATTACCAAAACATGGTTTAAATAATGACAGGAATGGCAACAGCATTGGTGGTTGCACAGTTTTCAGGTGAGGAGAAAGGTGGATGAAAAAGGAATCAAAACAGAAAATGCTGGACATACTCAGGGAGGGATGGCAGACAAATGGGAGGGGATGGGGACCCAGTGTGGGGGTGACAGGTAGATGGAACCAGGTGAGGCAGGGAAAGAAAACATTTAAGGGGGGCTTGGGGGATGGTTTTGAAAACAACAGAGTATCTGAGAGGTCCTGGGTGGATCAGCTGGAGAGAGAAAGGAACAGAGGGGGTGCAAGTAACCTTAAATTGGAGAATTCAATGTTCATACCATTGGGTTGTAGACTACCTCGGAGGGATTTGAGGTGCTGTTCCACCAGTTTGCGTTTGGTCTCACCCTGGCAGTGGAGGAGGCAGAGGACATACAGGGCGAGGCCAAACACATCTGCAGTCTCTTGTGTCTCCACTTTATGGAATTAGTGTCAGACCTGTACCAACCCATTGTACCTGCACAGTTGAATTTTAACCATAAAAAACCTTGTAAAAGGGCTTTATGGAGAAGTAAGGTGTAGTGTGGCGGTATCAGTCTACGAACTTCACTTGCCTTTTATGTTCAACCTACAACACCCTTTCAGTTTCTTGTTTTGTCAACCTGTTCTGTGTTACTTGTGCTCTTGACTACTGGCTGTTAAACAATTAATTCTAGGAGAGTGGTACTTTAAATAAATGTGGTCCATCTTAATTCACCTCGAGCATTAACACATAAAGCATTATATCAAACATCATTGATTAATGTGACCACTAGGTAGATCTGGTCTTCTTTCCAGCCATCAATCCCCATTTTCCCATGTTGTAATTGCAAAAACAAGCCATGTAAATGGCACAGTTACATTCTAATTATGAGATTACAATAAAGTATTAACAATCATTAGGTTGAACACATTACCTTCAATGAAGGAAAATACCAAATGGTGAAATAAAATGAAACACAATGTGACAGAATGTTTAATTTATTTGACCAAAAGCACAAGGTCAATTAGAAAAATTTAGCAGCTGTTGAATTTTCAATTCTAACTAATGATTCTTCAACCCACAGTCCTTCACAAGGATATAGGGGGCTGCCGAGCTGCTACCATTACAGGCACGCTGTCAAGGATCTCTCTGAATGATGATGAAGAGGAGAAAGGGATCAACCCCAAAAGCGTGAATTTTTCAACTCTCCCAGGAAATATGATTTCCAAGGTTTTGATACAACAGCCACCAACTATGCATGTGCCAATCGGAATGAATGAGTTAACTGAGCAGTGTATAAAGAAGGACAACAGTGAACTGCGGCGGACAGTTTATTTATGCACTGATGACAATCTCAGAGCTGGGGACGCTGAGTTGGCTCAGGCCCAAGAGAGGATGATGGAGAGTGACTACATTGTAATGCCAAGAGGCTCAGCAAATGTCCAACCTATCATTAAAGATGAAAGCAAATTAAATATCAGCATGGAAGGCATGCCACATGATAGGTTAATGCATTTTAAGGTTAATCCTGAATTTAATACAAGTGCACCTGTGATGGATCACATCAGTTTCAATTTAGATCAACATCTCACCACACAAGAACACAAACAGAATATACCATATGAATCGCGGTCAACTGTGAAGAACTTCATTGTTTCAGAACTTGATGAAAATAGCACTGCATTATCAAGGAGTGAAACAGGTTCAACAGTGTCCATGAGTTCTTTAGAGGTTAGTAGGTCTGCATCGGAACAACATAGAAAAATGTACTTTGGTTAAGTCCGCGTGATGCACTTCTGTCGAGATGGATTGTTTGACTTGTTTGTTTGCAGCTGATGATGTGTTGTGTCATATCATGTAAGTTAAATTTCAATGCAATGCAAGCTCTATCATATTCGGTGGAGGTCTCAGGAGGAAAGAACCAACCAAGTAAACTGTAAACCTTTATATAACTTTTGCCAGAACTAACAAACAACATTTCCCCTATTCTAGAATGTTGTCTCTATTTATCCCCTTTATTTGTAATAGTATCACTTCAAAAATGGAGGGAAGGAATGTGATATGAATTCATTAACTATTACCAATTTAAATTGCCTATAGAAGTTCACAGGCTCTTCTAAAATAGGCAGTGGATTAAACAGATCGGGTGACAAGTGCTGGATTATTGTTGGAGTAGGTTATCACGGATTTTCTGAATGTAATTAAATTGATAAGGAGGATGAATTGAAGATGGCAGAAGACCCTGGGGGTAATAATTCTTTGCTTTTCAAGCACGGCCCTGTCATAGCTCAAGGAAGGCAGAAAATTCAAAAATTCAGGTCTGAGTCATGCCTGGTGGTTTCCTGTGGGCCAAATGAAGAGCCTCTAACTGTCTGCCGAGCTCAACGCAAACAAGAGCACCAGTGCAGTACAGTACAAGGAGTGGTGTGGTCAAAGGTGGGATTCTCAGCCCAGGCAAGTTCCTGGACTCCATCATGAATTACTTCTTTACGACCATGCCCAGTGTTGGTCCTTAGCATAGACCCTGAATGGGCCTGGCCCCCATTGCTCCCTCCTATCCCCAGAGAACAAGTTCTGGATTAAGACTGCGTCCTTGTAGGTTACTGGCCGCCTCGCATTTGAGCAGGCTTCTTCCCAGTCAAGAGAATATGTGGTGGGAAAAGGTTACAACCATATATGTTACAAATTATAGAGAACGGTTTAATGTTCTATGTTAACATTTGTACAAGACATTCAAACATCCAGTGCTACAATTTATACAAGATACTTATGTGATTTTAGCATGTACAAGCTACCTTTATATTGCCTGCCTATGGATTATGGGGATATTGTATGGAGCTGTCTGCAGTTCATTGCCGAACTGCTGGTGTTTACCTCTGTGAGTCTATGGATGTTTGGGAATCTTACACAAAGGTGCAGGTCTTGAACCTCTGCACAGCCAAGCACTGGGAGTTCCTGACTGCACTCCAGCATTGTCTCCTCATGGAATCCAGTGGTGGAGTGTGCACTTCCATAGGTTTTCAGCACCTAGATGGGGAATTGTGATTGTGATCCCTGCCTAAGTGAAGAGCAAATGCTGCAGTGAAGAAGGGTAAGTAGGTGGTAATGTACCTTCTTAAAATGTTAATTGAATTGATTTAAATGAATTTCATTGCTGCTGTGTTTTTCCTTGTTTCTGCTTTTACATATTTAAAGATTTTGATGGTATGTATATTTTAATTGCTTGTGAACGTCAGTCTGTTTGACTTTTTGACAGCGGGTAACTCTGGGCAGTGACCTGTGGGTAGGGCTTTCACTTAGCATCAGAAAGTCCCTGTGCAGTACGGGACCTTGTTCTGGGCTGGTCTGCGTTGAGCTGTGCTGGGCTGAACCCTGGTCTGTGCTAGGCCCTATGCAGGGCTGGACTGGGCTACATTGGTCCCATGGCTGAGCTGTGAGTGGCACTGGGATAGAATGTACTGACTTGGGCTTAGTGGAGGTCTGCTGGGCTGGGTGAAGCTGTGCTGGGCTGAACCCTGGGTTGTGCTGGGCTATATTGGCTGAGTCATGTTTAGAGCTGTGCTGGGCCTCACCAACTAACTAGGCTGAGGGAATTCACCCCAGTGGACCCACTCCATTTAAGAGCAGGATTAATGGTAGGCAGTCAACGAGCAGTGGGGAGGGCAGAAGACTTAGGCTATGTTTACACTCTATTAAATCATGTGCAAGTTTTTATAGTGCATAGGAAGTATTTGAATACTTAATTGCATCTTGTGCAAGAATTGTTAATAATACTTTCACAGTTTGTGGAAGATACCTAGATACTTAGCAATCTGCACAAAAATATTGCAACATTTTTGGATGAAATTACAGTTAATGTTTTAAATGAAAATTCAATTTTATGCCCACCTCTATAATCCACAGGAACATACGATTGTACTCCATATTTCCTGCAAACTCATGGGGATGCATGGGGTTTGAAGACAGTGAACTAGCGTAGCAGTCACCTGTTCAGTTTAACCGTGACGTGTAGAGATGCTGGAGGAACAAGACTTATAGAGAGATATTTATGACCAGCATTGGTAAACCACAGTATGAGATAATAAGGATACAGCAGAATGGAAGGACAGGCCATTAGAAATGTAATTGGTAATCAGTTAATTATTGTCATGTACTGAGATACAATGGAAAAAATTAGTTTTGCATGCCATCCATACAGATCATTCCTGAACATAAATACATTAAGGTAGTTCAAAGGGAAAAGCAATAAAAGAATGCAGAATATAGTGCAACAGTTACAGATAAAGTCCTTTAGCCTGGTGGTACGTGTTTACAAACTTTTGTCTCTTCTGCCCAATGGAAGGGGGGAGAAAAGAGATTGACCAGATAGGACAGATCTTTGATTATGTTGGCTGCTTTCCTGAGGCAAGCGGGAAATGTAGACAGATGTCAAGGCAGGAGAGTGAGGGGTCACACGCTGGAAATGTTGGAAGAATATCTAGAAGAATATATTAGCTTTGAAGAAGGAAAATTCAAGGGAGGAATGAAGTTAAGGATGAGGCCTGTGGTGGCTGACACAAATGGGCATTGGTGCTGCTGGGAATCAAAATAAATTACAGGTATTTGAACAATTCACTTGACTACATCACCCTACCTTGTCCAAAATCATTCAGCAACCTGCTGCATCTAAAATACAAGAAGATATAAAAATGAAGATATTTATTAACTAGGACCAAAGAAAGGAGAAATTAGAAAAATGCAGTGCAGAACCATTTAAGATCCCTGTATTCCATTTAAACAATTACAGCGCACTCTATCAGCTCTCATTCTACCGCACTTTATACAGATAAAGAGCCTCATGCTGTGGTAGGCTATCAATTTACAAAGCCATTGAAACTATCACTGTCTAAGATACTCAGCAGTCAGTAGTCATTTATTAATTGTATCACCTTTCTTTATCTTTCCTTAATGGAATCATAGATTCTTCACAGCAAAGAAGAGGCCTTCAGCCCACTGAGGGCCTGACAGTCATTGCGGAGGAAACTATCTGGGGTCCTCTTCACCCTCTTTTCCTCCATGGCCCTGGAGGAATTACTTTACTTTCCCACAAGTATCTGTCCAATTCCACTTTCAAAGCCCCAACTTGGTTTCCACCAGCTCTACAGACAGTGAGTTCCAGATCACAAATGTCTCTGTATTTTAAAAGAAATTTCTCGCAACCCTCTGTATCTTTTGCCACACTTCAAGTCTGTGTCCCCTTGTCCTGTAATCATCCAGTAAGGAGAACATCTATCCTCTCTAAACCAGTCATGTTCTTGTGCACGTTCATTACACCTCCTCTAACTTACCTTTGCTCCAAAGAGAACACCGCCAGTTAACATCACAACTGAAAGCCCTTGTTCCTGCCCCTCTATGACCATTGCATCCTTAGAGTTAGACGCAACATTCCAGCTTTGGCCTAACTAGTGGTGTTTACGGCTTCAGCATAGCTCCACTGTTTTTGTACTCTTTCATCACATCCTGCCTCTCTCATGGGTGTATCCAAGTATACACCCAGGTTCCTCTGTTCCAGCACACCCTCTAGAATTGTGACATTTAATCCATATTGCCTCTTTCTGCCAAGAGACAGCTATAGAGACAGGTAAAACAGATCCAAGGTTTAACACCTTGCCAGTTGCCAGCAGGTTCTAATGGAGCTGTAGCTAGTGTGAATGGAGTAGAGGAACATGCTGGAGGTTTGTATAGTTCTGATCTTTCTGCATGTTTTCTCATCAAATATAAACCAGTAAAGATGTTGACACATCTGATTATCAGCATTTTATGTCCTCTTTCTTGTCCCTTGTTATGGGTATTACAGGAGAAGGTCAAAGGTCTCCAAGTCTCCTCCACTGGACTCAGTGTTTCTACCCCAGAAGTAGGTGCCCTGTAGACTATGTCAGATTTGGGAGAGGAATTGTAGAGGAGTTTGTTTCTGTCCAATTTATGTGGCAGTGAACTGGGGAGAAGCATATCTGCCCAGTAAAGGATTCCATTTTTACACCAGTGCTTTCTGTGTAATGATAACTAGATGGCTTCTCTAATGGGCAGTCAAACATTTCACCAGATTGCTGTCACACATTGAAGATAAAGATTTAGCCCAGCATGTGCCGCAGAAGTGATCTGTGCTGCTCAACGATAGGATAATTCCATCTTGGGCATCTTGGTCCCGATGATGCTGTCCAGATGTTCCTTGTTTGCATCAAGAGGGCAGAGGGAAGTACATCGAAGCAACTCTCCACTGCTGAGCATTTAGTTCCGGGCGTAGCACTGTGGTAACAGGCTGCTTCAGTCTGAGGGAACTGCACGTGGGTGATTCAGAGGCCCAGGGGCACTCTGGTTCCACCAAAATTACACCATAGTCTTTGGGCTTCTTACAGCAAAGGAAACACACATCGCCATGAAAATAATCACAGCCTGTGTCTAGTTGTGTGCTGCAGGGATTGGTGCTCGGTCTGTTGTTGTTTATCGTCTTGTATTAATGATTTAGATGATAATGTGGTAAAATGGATCAGCAAATTTGCAGATGACACCAAGAATGGGGGCGTAGTGGACAGTGAGGAAGGCTATGAAAGCTTGTAGCGTGATCTTGACCAGCTAGGAAAATGGGCTGAAAAATGGCAGATGGAATTTAATGCAGACAAGTGTGAGGTGTTGCACTTTGGGAGAACAAACCAGGTTAGGACTTACACAGTGAATGGTAGGGCTCTGAGGTGTGTGGTAGAACAAAGGGACCAGGAAATACAGATCCATAGTTCCTTGAAAGTGGTGTCACAGGTAGATAGGGTCGTAAAGAGAGCTTTTGGCACTTTAACCTTCATAAATCAAGGCATTGAGTACAGGAGTTGGGATGTTATGTTGAAGTTGTTCAAGATGTTGGTGAGGCCAAATTTGGAGTATTGTGTGCAGTTCTGGTCACCTACCTACAGGAAAGATATCAATAAGCTTGAAAGAGTGCAGAGAAGATTTACAAAAATGTTGCCGGGACTTGAGGACCTGAGTTATAGGGAAAGGTTGAATAGATTAGGACTTTATTCCCTGGAGCACAGGAGAATGAGGGAAGATCTTAGAGGTATACAAAATTATGAGGGGTATAGATAGGGTGAATGCATGCAGGCTTTTTCCCCTCAGGTTGGGTGAGACTAGAACTAGAGGTCATAGGTTTAGGGTGAAATATATAAGGAGAATCTGTTGGGGGAACTTCTTCACTCAGAGGGTGATGCGAGTGTGGAGCGAGCTGCCAGTGGAACTGGTGGATGTGGGTTCAATTTTAACATTTAAGAGAGGTTTGGGTAGGTACATGGATGGGAGGGGTTTGGAGGGATATGGTCCCAGGTGTGATAGATGGGACTAGGCAGGAGGTCAGGTTGGCCTCGACTAGATGAGCCAAAGGGCTTGTTTCTGTGCTGTAGTACTGTAATGACTCTAGGTGGTTTTGAGGATGCTTTAGATTTCCTGTGTGGACACTTCATTATTGTATGGATTGTGGCTGATTGTAAGGTTACATCTTCCATCAGAGGCAAGGTAACATAACCATAGCAGCAATTGGGTAGTTTTCAAACCCTAGCCAGACCCTCGCCTACCACTCCAGGACAGCAGAAGGGAAGGAATGATGTCCTGCAACCTGCTCTCCATCTGGGGGTCTCCTACATTGAAGTTGGCGGTTCAGTCACCAAGGAAACTACTGACATCCCTCAGGAAATCTCCACATCTATTGCCATCTGCATGATCACACCAGCAGGTGTGTGAATTGCCTGCACCTATGTTGGCAGTGTTCTTGTATCTGAGTCAGAAGGCAGAGGGTTCAACAAGAGTGCAGAACCCATTGTCATCCTTAAGGGTGGTGTTAAGAAAGAGCTGCTTTTTATTTGCATGATGTGTATGTCACTGGCAAGGCCAGCAAGTATTGGCCATTACTTATTGTCCATGAGGAGGTGGTGCTGAGCTACAATTCTTTAACCACCACAGTCCAAAGATGCTTTTGGGAGGGGAGTTTGAGGATTTCGACCCAACAATATGTTTCCAAGTCAGGATGGTGTGTGGTTTGGAGGGGAGCCTGCAGATGGTCGTGTTCCATGTGGTCCTTCTCATTAGTAGAGGTCATGGGTTTGTGAGAGTGATGTTGAAGTAGGCTGGCTGAGTAACTACAGTGTATTTTGCAGGTGACAGACACTGTAGGCACTGTGCGCTGGAGGTGGAGGGAATGATTGCTTAGGGTGGGTGATGATATACCATTCATTTGGGCTGCTTTGTCTTACAAAGTAGCAGATTTCTTGTGAGGTTTTGGAGCTGCACTCGCCCAAGCAAGTGGAAAGTCTTCCCTCACACCCCTGACTTGTAACTGGTGGATAGGCTCTGGGGTACCAGAGGTGAGTCACTCACCACAGGATGCCCAGCCTTTAACAAGCTCTTGTCACCATGGCATTTATGCTGGCCTAGTTGTGTTTCTGGTGAATGGTGAGCCCTGGGATAGTAATGCCATTGATTCTCAGGGTTGGTTTGTTATAGTCTCTCTTATTGTAAATGATTATTGCCTAGCATTTGAGTGCCACAAATGTTCCTTGCCGCTTTCTAGCCCATGCCTGATTATTAAGTCTTGCTCCATACAGGTGTGGGCTGCTTCATTTGCTGAGGAGTTGTGAGTAGAATTGAACATTGTGCAATTATCAGTGAACATCCCTGCTTCTGACCTTGTGATGGAAGGAAAGTCATTGATGAAGCAGCTGATGATGTTTGGGTCCATGCCACTACCCTTGAGGGACTCCTGCAGGGATGACCTGGGACTGTAATGATCAATTTCTCATAACCACAGCCATCCAGATTTACTGGAGCCCTTTGATACTGCAGTCAGCTAAATGCCATTCAGAAGTGAAGGGCAGCCACTCTCACCTCGCCTCTGGCTTCAGCTCTTGCTTTTTGAAGTTTGGACAAAGTCTGTGAAGTCTGTGATGAGTTCTAAAGTCATGTGAGCTATTACCTTCCGGCTCTTGCTGTCTGTTTGGATGTATGTAATAATGTTTCTGGAATCACTTGTAGAGCTGAGAGCTCTGATGTCCCAGGTCAACATTAATTTATGAAGCAACAGGTTAATATATCATGTATTCATTCGTTGCTTGTGGAATCTTGCCTTGTATAAATTACCTGACACATTGCCTACATTCCAACAGTGAGCACATTACAAGGAGTAAAGCAATAGCAGTGATGCACTTTAGGAATAATATGTAAATAAAGCAGCACAACAATGGAGATCATACATTACATCGGCATGCACACATCACACCATCATTATGTTCAGTGAAGACACGACCTTTGCACTTTAATGCTTTTATTGGCTTGCAAATACGTTATACTGTTGAAGTTTTTTATATTTTTAAGATTTGCTCAAATATAAAGGCAAATTTTAATGGCTAGAATCTGACAGATGCACCCTGTGTCACGAACCAGCAACAAAAGAAACACACCGAGCATGATTCAGTGTTAAAAAATATTTTATTAATCACTACTTATGGTAATACGAAAAATAAAAGTAAAAAAATGTTAGTATGTTAGAATTCAAAAATGTTAAACCTTGAACGTTAACCCCGAAACTAAACTCTTCGTGTGTGTGTGTGTGTGTGTGTGTGTGTGTGTGTGTGTGTGACAAAGTCCCAACTCCAAGTTCAGGAATGGTTCTTAAAGTTCAGTTCCGCAAGCCATAAGGTGAAACATGAGCAAGGGCTTCTTCAACAACCACCGTTATCTGAAGATAAGACGTAGATGTAGAGAACATAGAGAGAGTAATTACGAAATCCAAATGTTCCACGATGGAACCCAAACGACACTTCAGTGTTTACTCGGTAGTGACTTCCTCACCCCGAAAAGCATCCGAATCGTGGTCGTCCACACAAATACCTGTTTCCTTCTACAGGTCAGCAACAAAGTGAACTCCACCGGATTACTTCCAACTTCCATACATGGATTTCAGTGGCAGACACAGTTATTGTTTCTCATCCATCGATAGAGAACACTAGCAGGCTGGTGTCTCTCTCCCTTCTCTCTCTCTCTTCTTCTTCTTCTACAACGTCATTACGTCCTTTATCTTCTATTGACATAAGCACTCCACACACACAAATACACACACACTCTCTATTTTAAAGGGACATTCACTGAGTCCGTAACACACACATCACACCATCATTATGTTCAGTGAAGACACAACCTTTGCACTTTAATGCTTTTATTGGCTTACAAATTCGTTATACTGTTGAAGTTCTTTATATCTTTAAGATTTGCTCAAATATAAAGGAAAATTTTAATGGCTAGAATCTGACAGATGCACCCTGTGACATTCCTCTGATGAAATGACGACCCTCTGCTGCCTCCTTGTCATGTCCCACCCTCTGCCCTCGTTGTCTTGTCCCACCCTCTGCCCTCTCCTTGTCTTGTACCAGCCTCTGCTGCTTCTGTTCGCTTGTATCAGACTCTGCTGTCTCCCTGCTGTTCTGTAGTCTGCCAAATTTTTCCTGAACATTTTACGAAATCCCCATTCCGATACTTTGCCCGGTAACTTTAACAGAGTTAAACAGGCTGCAGCATTAATGCTTCAGCATCAAAGGCTGCAAGCAAATCAGGAGAGTCAGAAATGTGAAAAGCTCTCACAACCCACTTGTTGAGAAATCACCAACACCCACTGGTTTGAGGACTCCACTGACTGCCAGTGCAGAATTTCTAGCCTCATCTTTACAAGAGTGTACACTTGCACCACTATGAGGGGTAAATTTCTCACACAAAGAATGTCTGGAATGAGCTGCTGGGGAGGTGATAGAGGCAGGATAGACAGTCCCAGCCAATCCAGTCTCTCCTTATAACTCAAGCTCTCCAGTTCTGGTACCACACTTGTGAATCTTTTCTGCACCCTCTCCAGCTTAATCACATCCTTCCTGCAGTATGGTGACCAGAACTGCGCACAGTACTCCAAATGCAGTCTCATCAATGTCTAGTACAGTTGTTGGAATGTCAATCAGAAATTTCCCGTTAAACACTCGATGCTCTCCTTTTCCTGTGTACAGCAAGAGAAAGTTCTTGTTAGATTGTACAGGTGCTCATATTGAACCTGCTGGAGTCATCTCTGCTAAAAATGTTCCATCACATGTAATGTCTTTTCCTAGTTCCCCGCGTGTCTGAGGTGGCAGCAATTGGCTCTCTCTGCCAATTTGACACTGAGGACTTTTGAGATTCTTTGTCTAATCTGCTTTCAGTGGTTTATTATATTAAATCCCCCATAAGACCTTTAATCCAGGTTTTCCTAAACTCTCATGGGCATCCTCTGAGCTTCTACCAACTATAGACTTAATAATTCCCTTATGATAGACAGCTGTGTTAGTAGAAGGTTATGTCATATAATTTTAGTGACCAGTTTTCCATTCCACATATAGCTCAGTTCAAACAGAAAATGTTGTTGACTTCATTACTGGTGGAAACAGAGAGCAGAATAGGCACAGCAGAAATTTAAGAGGCTGATCGAACCTTCCAGATCTCTGGCCATGCTTGTACTGTTGGACTTGAGGTCTAATTGAAAACTGCCAGAAACTTTATTTTCAGAATGAATGGCAATATTTATCCACATAATTATTGTGATAGTATTTTAGAATAAGCAACAACATTATTGTTCACAATTTTCTGCAACTGTCAAGAAGGTTCTCATGCTTTGAGTCAGCCTGCCTAAAATAGACATGGGGAAGAAGAGAGATCTGGACTTGGGGGTAGACATGAAGCCTTTTCAGTAACACTAAACAAGAACCATGGTGTTATCTACTCTTCTTCTTATATTCAGTTCTGTTAACTAAATCTCAGGAGGGAAAGTAGAGCTGGTGACCTGCCCTTCAGCAATGGTGACCAAAAACAAATTTCTGCCTCATGCTGTCTAAAGAAGTCAGTTGTATTATGTTGAAGCAAATTTGAAATTACAGTTTATCAAATGGGATTTCAGATCCCCTTATGTATGGCATTTTGACTTTGCCCAAAGGTTTAGGCTATGAGTATAAAGATGGGTATTGTAATGTCAAGTTCTGTCATTTCAGGAGAATGAAGTGGATGAAATAAAGGGTGCACAGCAGGTTAAACTCTATGTGTTGGAAAATTGGAACAGGGCAGATAATCACTAGAGAGCCATCAGTAACATCAATTAATCTCCAGTGCACAGAGGTGTCACCCCTCTGCCTCTACAGAGAGTCAGCTGAATTGGGGGACAAAGAAAACACTCAAACTAAAGTTTACCACATATCGATCTTTATTAATACTCAGATCACTTAAAGTATACAGGCATTCAACTAATCCTTATAACTCTCAATGACCTGTCATTTAACTTGCTCTCCTAGCTTGCTACTCAATACATAATAAATCACAAAACTCATGACTTGGACTCAGATACTGCCTGTGCAAGATGAATTGGCCAGGCTTCCTTCGATGGGTTATAGTCTTCTCTTAGTTCCAAACCCAGGGCCTTCCTTTGGTGATAGTTGTTCCTGGGTTATTACTGCTGAAGATCTCTATATTCCTTCTTTGTCACACAATCCTTAATAACGATGGGGTTCCTCAAACCCCAAATGAGCCAATCAGACTTGGAGAGCATGTAATCGATTGCTCCTGATAGTTTTCTCACATGGGTCTCATGACCAAACAAACTACTTGGAGTATTGTGTTCAGTTCTAAACCAATACCAATACCAATTATAGGAAGGATGTGGAAGCTTTAGAGAGGGTGCAGAGGAGATTTACCAGGATGTTGTCTGGATTGGAGAGCATGTCTTATGAGGATAGGTTGAGTGAGCTAGGGCTTTTCTTTTGGAGAGGAGGAGGATGAGAGGTGACTTGATAGAGGTCTTCAAGGTAATAAGAGGCATAGATCGAGTGGACAGTCAGAGACTTTTTCCCAGGGCAAAAATGGCTAACATGAGGGGACATAATTTTAAGGTGATTGGAGGAAGGTGTAAGGAGGATGTCAGAGGCAAGCTTTTTACAGAGAGAGTGGTGGATGCGTGGAACGCAGTGCCGGCAGAGGTTGTGGGGACAGATACATTGGGGACATTTAAGAGACTCTTAGATAGCCACATGAATGATAGATAAATGGAGGGCTATATTGGAGGGAAGGGTTAGATAGATCTTAGAGGAGGATAAAATGTCGGCACAACATTGTGGACCGAAGGGCCTGTGCTGTGCTGTAATGTTCTATGTTCTAACTCCTTTGCCTGCTGTTAATGGCTTGGATGCCATGGAGATGTTTCAGAGTGGGTCCTTTGTTTCTTATCTCACTGCAACCAATGGCTGCTGTCTTGTTTTCAAGTTATTGTGCCTCTGAGACCTTGCGTCCCAGTAAATCCAGGCAACTCCTTAATGTGAAAAATGAGACTGAAAGAACGTTACTTTACAACTTTGTTTCTTTATCTCATGAAGATCTGGTTTCAGTGTGTATTTCACAATTTAATTGCCACAAATGGCTTCTCAAAACATTTCCTGATTCGTAATTCTGTGGTTAATCGATCAATATCGTAGAGCACTCTTCCAATTAAGCTGTTATCAATTCTCATAGCATTCTCAGACAACTTCAGAGACCATTAACTATACTTGTATGTGGCTTGTTCAAACTGAAAACACTGTCCTGTCTTTTTTTCTGGGATTTTTTTTTAAACGGAGACACAAGAGACTGCAGCTGCTGGAATCTGGAGCAACAAACAATAAGCTGGAGGAACTCAGCGGGTCGAGCAGCATCTGTGGGAGGAAAAAAAAATGTTGACATTTCAGTTCCTGAGTCCTTTCCTTTCCTCAGTCCTACTGCAGGGTTTCAACCCGAAACGTCAAAAATCTCCTTCCTCCCACAGATGCTGCGTGACCTGCTGAGTTCCTCCAGCACATTGGTTATTGCTGGTTCTTTTTAACTCTTTGCAAACCACCTTTTATTGCTCTATTTCTCTTCTCACAACAATGTCGCTCATGTAAAGTTGGCTTCTTTTTCCATTGTGCTTTGTAGAGGTTTAGCTGCTAGCCACGTGGCTACAGCAGTATTGAGCAATCACTAATGCATTGCTCAACCAGGCAAAGAACTCCATCACTTTTTTCACAGATTGCCTTGGAGAATCAGAGGCTGATGTGCACTTGTTTCCCAGAGTAAGCTCTGTCCGTATCCAGGTAACTATCCCCTATACAGTTTGATGACTTTCACTATTGCCTTTAGCATCATTCAAACCTTGTACCCAAAGTGATTTTGAGGCCTGATGTGCATGCAGCCATGGGAACGCTTCACTGCAGCTTGAATTTATCGGCACTTGGGCAATTAATTGGCTCCCATACTGAACTGAGGGGTAGGCTTAAAGGGTTGGTAAAAGGGGGCTATTGGAAGCTAAAGTTTAATTTTAGACCCAGGGAAGCCTAGGCCTTTATCTGAGCAAACTCTTTTGAGGATGACTATTTAGATCACCCCAGAACACCAAGTGCCCATAGATGAAACTGTCCTCGAGATTATAATGGCAGTCTTACGTGCATTATTGGGCTCTGATTTGCATTCTACAAGTGGCCCTTCACCTGGAAGAGGCTGCCTCTCTGGCCACCCTCAGGACTCAATCAGCATGATGATATAAATAGGGTGGTGGGCGGCACCGACCTTTTAAAGGTCATTATCACTTCATGTATGCAGCTGCAGCAAGTTAAAATTGACCTTATGCCTGCATATTTAACCAATGCATACCCCAAGATTACTTGTGTTAAAAAAAAATAAAATAACAGGGAAGGCTATCTACTTCATTCCTCACTGATGACAGCAATGATATTACCACAAGCAGCTGCTGATCATAAACATCGCATAGCCACCAGGAGCATCCTCACACTTCACAAGCATAGAGAAAGCAATCAACATTTTAATACATATCCTATCCCTGATCATCACAGTGCGTCATACATCAGAGGTAGCTGGGAAAGGAGAACTCCTCCCATAGCCCAGAGCTGAGCGGAAGGCCTTCTTGGTGCCTCCTCTGTGAACTACGAGAGTTGTAAGACAAATTGTCACTGAACCAACCTTCACCTGTGCCCAGCAAATTCATGGACAGCATGCAGGATTCCATTTATTTCAGATAAAGGAGAATGTAATCTGCTTCTGTCTACAGGTCCTCCCTTTCTCTAGAGTTATGATGATAGTTGGATGCTAAAGGTACTCTCTTCAGTCTCAGGATTCTTGTGCTGGATCATAAGAGGTTCTTGCTTTTGTCATAGAAGTCACCATAGTGGCTGCTTTGGTCTGTATACTTTTTTGTTACGTGTAGACTGACCAGAGCTGGCTAGAGAGGCCAAAAGGGACACAAGTCACCAAGCAAGGAGTCAGTAACCAGTTTATAGGCCTAATGGGAGAGATTTATGAAAATTTGACCACAGCTTTATCTGCTCTGGTCCATGGCCATTACGGCAGCAGTTTTAAGACTTGGGTCTTCTGGCATTCAGTGCTCCGCCACAGCTGCCTTGGATCTGGCCCACTAGACTGTGGTTCCAGCACGTACTTATTGGCAGATATGTCTACATATCTGCTGGAGTCTTCATAAGAGCATTGAGTGAAAACGATAGCAAGCACGATGTTTAGAAAAAATCCTGCTTAAATCCTGCCATTATGAGTTAAGCTTCAATTAATGTTTAAAATTCCAGGGATACACACTGTGTACAACCTCCCCTTTCTGACCCTTGGAGTCCAGGTATCATTCTAGTAAATCAATGCTGCATTTTCTGAAGTGTTGTGCCCAGATCTGCCTACACATGTACTCCAGGTATTGTCTATCTAAGGCTCTGTTTCCTTTGATACAATTTCTGCACACACTTACATTCCTTCTCTGGCTTTAAGGGGCAGTAATTCATTACACTTTATGATGACCTTGTGTCCACTCATGGCATTTTCATGATCTATGTACATGGATTCCCTTTGGATCTACACACGTCTAGCTTTTCATCATCAGAATGTGCCTTATTAGGTCTAAAGTAAATGACCTCACATCTGCCTACATTGAAATCCTTTTGCAATAGCTTTGTTAATTTGCATAACCTATTAATGTCACCTTGTAAATATAATGCATCCATCTACACTGCTTGCAATAATGCATGTTTTGGATACATGATTTCTAACCATTCAAGTTGCATATGAATAGTTGCAGTCTAATGCACATTTCTTTAGCCTTATGCTTGCAGTCAGTTTCAGAGGAGTTAAGTGGATGATGCACTTCAGCCCCCTCCTGACAATATCCATCTTGGGTAATTCTATTTACTCCTTTATGATGTCAAGTAAAAATGAATGTCCTGAAGAAGGGTTCTGACCCGAAATGTTGACCACCTGCTTTTCTCCACTAATGCTGCCTGGCCTGTTGAGTTGCTCCAAGCATCACAGTGTTTTTCATCGAGATTCCAGCATCTGCAGTCCTTTGTTTCTCTAAGAGATGAACGTGCTGGATCTCAGTTGTAATGCTGAAAGTATCCTGCAAAAGTGGCTGCTTCTGAACTCAGTCTGTTTCAGCACAGCTACACACTGGAATCAACTGGAAAATTGCTCTGGTATTGCCTGCACATAAAAAGGACAAATCCAGACTGGTCATTAACACACCAGAACCCATCGACTGCTGTTCAATTAGAGGATTGGAACCCAGGGCTCATCACAGCCTTTGTCCAAACATGGATGAAAGAGCTAAATTGCAGAGGTGAGGTAAAAGTGATTGACCTTGACAGAGACCAGCACAAGAAACCTTAGTAAAAATGATGCCATTGGAAATCATGACATGATTCCCTGGCTGTAGTATGTCTAATACAAAGGCAGATCAATTATCTCAACCTCAGGATATTGCTCTGGGAGGTTTGTTGTAGGCACAACCATCTTCAGTGATTCATAGTGACCTTCTCTTCATCGAAAGGTCAGAATTGGGACTATTTGATGATTGCAACCTTCAGTTCCATTTAAAATGCCTCAGTTATAACATTAATACTTTGACTTGTATGGCATAACTTTGATTTTCCTACCACACAAATATCATCTAAAATCTGCACTCCAGCACATCATTGAGGCTTCTTAAACAGAGCCACCTAATCTTTCATCTCTATCCCCTGGAAGGATATGGGCAGTTGGCATAGGAACACAGGCCACCGAGTCAAGGCCAGTCCTCAGAGCAATCCCATCAATTCCACTTCCCCACTTCCTTCCCTGTAAGCTATTCGACCTTGCATGCCTATCAATCTCCCCCAATTTTCCATCACCCACCTACACTAAGGGTAATTCACAGTAGGCAATTAACTTAGCAAACCAGCGTGCCTCTGAGATATGGAAGGAGTTAGGCAGCATCTGTAGAATAAGACTTAAGATGTTTCAGGTCAAAGATCCTTCATTAGAACTGGGAAAGAGAGAAAACAAGTTAGTTTTCATTTGCAGGGAGGATGTGGAAGGGCAAGATAGGGCAGAGGGAGTATCTGTGACTTGGCAAGTCACAGGTGGCCTTGATGATAGCCTGTTTGTAGGGCCACTGAGAAGGCCAGGAAGTAGGTCCAATTTGGATAATTTCAATAAAGCAGTACAGCCATAATGGACAATGAGTTACCTCTGTGCTGCTTATTCTATGAAATTAGGGCCTTTATATTTGGATGATGAGACTACAATGTTTGGGCCATTAGTATGCCATATTTAGGATTACCATATTTCAGCCATGCCATATTATCTTGCCAAGACACCAACCAATTGGCCTGTGGGCACAGCACAGACCTAGAAATTTGAAACTATTATTTTCACTGTGTTCTCAGTTGAATCTCAGGATCATGGTGTCTTTTCTACTGCTTATTGTTTGACTTGTGCAGTTGTTTCAGTGGCAGAGTTTATGTCCTGGTCGGCCAATGGTGGGACAGATGGTTTGCAAGCACAAAGGTTGAGTGATGTATTATTTACATGTTGGTACCATGCAAATGTAGGTGCAGACTTGTGCCAGTTTAAAACATTGGCTGTGAACTTGCTGGGGTTCTACCTTACTGATGCAGGTAGAGCACAGAGCAATTGTACCTGGGTCAGGATTAGTTTATCCCCTCCGGAGATGTTGAAGCTCATTGTTAGTATCTTACAAAACCCCTATAGACTAGTGGGGGCAGGTTTATCCAAATAAATTCTCCTCTGTGTACAATAACCAGGATAATAAGGTAACGCACAAAAAGCTGGAGGAACTCGGTGGGTCAGGCAGCATCTATGGAGGGAAATGGACTGTTGATGTTTCGGGTTGAGACCCTTCATCAGAACCAGAAACGTCAACTGTCCGTTTCCCTCCGTAGGTGCTGCCTGACCTGCTGAGTTCCTCCAGCACTTTTTGTGTGTTGCTCCAGATCTCCAGCATCCGCAGTCTCTTGTGTCTCCAGGATAATAACGTAGCACTGATAGAATGAAAATTCATTTCAACCAAAATCTTAAGGGCGATGAGAAAGAGAGAGCATTTAAAATCGACATTGGAGTGAGTGCTGAAGAAAACTGAAATGACAAAAAGAGAAAATCTGCAGGAGCACAGCATGTCAGACTCATGCTTCAGTTGACAGTATATCTGAAAATTGTTAACTTTATTAAAAAGATCAATGATTTTTTCCTTGCATTCAGCACACCTTGGAGATGATAACTAGTGGGCATTTACAACTGTTCAGGGGAGAACTTGATGCTATAACCAAATGCTCTGAAACTGAGATTATTACTTCTTGGCTGTTAAAAGCAACTGATCATTTTATATATGGGCATTTTAAGTGATGGCAGTTGTGAGGTTGTCCCAGCTGAGAACTGCTGGTTCAACACATTAGGGACAGATCTAGGGCACTCAATCTTAGTGCTAGAGTGGGTATTTGTGTTTGTGCATCTTCACTCCAGGTTCAGATTTTCATTCAAAAGGATATCTGGTCCAGAATGGAGGCAGTTTGGCCAGGGAACAGGAAACTTTGCCCAGTTCTCTGATCTGCATTAACTCCGTAACTTGAATGTGGCTGATCTAGAAAACTGTTTTAACAATTCACAAGTGAAATGTAGCTCAAAACATGTTTTAACAAATAAGGAGAAAATTAGAAGGCCAAATTGTTTTATCAAAATCATGCGAGCCAAAACCCATCTAATGAATCCTTTGATGTTTTGCAGAGAAGAAAGTCACGTTATTCAGACCTGGATTTTGAAGTAAGTTTCGGGGTGTAAAAATAAAATTAACCTCTAGTGCCTGACACTTACATTTTTTCTACATGCAATTACCCAGACAATTTAACTAAGATTGATGTCAGTTTGAGAATTCAGCAATATTTGACAATGAGGAGAAAGAAAACAGCCTTGTCCCTAGCTCCCAGCACCTCCATAACAATTATTGTATGAATGAACACAACTTCAACAGCCTCTTAGTGAATTTTCAACTGGTTTTTGATTGGCAGGAAGCTTTCTTGTTGCTTATTCTTCAATTTTTATGAACTTTTTTTCCCACAAAGAGTATATCGTGGTTTTGAGTGGCTTGAGGACTACGAATTGGTCCACCATCCCTTGCACTAAACATGCAATATTGTAGTGGCTGAGCATCATACTCCAAAATCCAGTTCCACTGAAGTCAACCAAATTTCAAAGGCAAATTGCAATGCGCAGCATGACTATCCTGCACAATTTAATGCAGGGAAACAAACATCTTACCGTTGAGAGATAAATACAGAGTAATGCTTACACCAATTCATTTACAAAGTTTGTGCATTTGCAGTTTGCTTACGAAAAATCATTGTGCAACTATTGTTTTTTAATTAATGTTCCTGATACTAACTGTTATTTAAGACTATTTCTTTACTGGCTCTCTGAGAACCTTTTCTGAAAAATGAGCTGATTTCCTGGTTTTAGTTGCCAAGCTCATTCTTGTCATTGCAGGTTATTGATATGTACAATTCTTCATAAGTTAGTATGTGAATACCATGTAATCTATTGGTTTACAGAAAGTCATGCACACAAGAAAGCGGCACATGGAACTATTTCAGGAAACTCAATCAAAAATTCCAGACTTTGGATAGGTTCCGTGAGCCGCCAGGTACAGGGAGTGTGGTAAGTACAGATTCTGTTACATGCAGAACAAATGAAACAAGCTTTTGCAATGCCAGCATGGCTGGCATTGTGTTGCAACCAATAACCTAATGATGTATTTACCAGTTGTTTTGTTTGTTTCCAAAGACTGAGAAAACATGGGCCATCTCAGCAGCTGGGTATGAAAGGGGTAGTGGAAGTGTAAGTACCACAACTGGATTGGATGTGTCTGTTTGTATTGAATGTATCACAACTACATCTGCATGTACCCTATCTCACCATAACTACATCGTGGATCTTTAATAACACTTTCCTTCCCATCTTCAATACTTGAGCTATACTGAGTGCAGTTAGTTCCATAATCTAAAATAAAAGACGAGTTCCAGTAACAACAGTCACAAAGCTAACATGTTGGAAATACCTCTCTGGCTCACTAATGTCCTTTATGGATGGGAGTCTGTCACCCTTCCTTTGACTGGCCTGCATGGCTTTGACTCTTAATTTCTTTCTGAAATTCATAACTAGCCATGAAGGCAGCCATTGCCATCATCTCAAGGGCACTCAGACATGGCCACTTCCCACAATACTAGCTTCCAAAGTAACATCCCATCAATAATAAACCTTGGTAAGGGACAGCAGAGCAAGGAAGGAGAGGTGAGAGGTCAGGTGTCTGGGGGAAAGCAAGTAAATATAAAGAAGTGCCAACTTAAACAACAGTTTAAGTTTATAAAGACTTCTATGAGGTAAAACTGGAATTTCATTACAAAAAAAATTGTCAATGAGCCAGATTAAGCTGATGTCCAAAAGCATTGTCAAAGAGATGGGTTTAATGGGGCATCCCAAAGGAGAGGGTGCATTAGAGAGGCAAAGTGTTTTAACATAGTACAGGGAAGCAATGATCCTTCTATACACTTCTAAGACCTGGACTACCTACAACAGATTCCTCAAAGCGCTGGAAAGAGACACCAACAGAATCCTCCAAGTCTACTGCAAGGATAAGCAAACCAATGTCAGGGCCTTCTCCCCAGCCAACATTCCTAGTACTGAGAGCCTGATTACACTCAATTGGCTGCAGTGAGCTGGTCATATCTTCAACATGTCTGATACCAAACTCCTGAAACAGGCACTGTTCTGAGCTCTGTCATGGGAAGAGATTACCAGCAGACAAAGGAAAATACAAGAAATGTTCAAAGCCTTCTTGAAAAAGTGCAACGTCTACACTGACTCCTCTGAATCCCTGATTCCTGAACACTCAAAGTGGAGAGCATTCAGGATGGCACTAAGAACCTCAAGTCCTTCAAAGTACAGAAGACCAGCAGAGGACTGCACCACCTCTCAAACATCAGTCACCCGCTGACCCATCTGCAGAAAGGTGTAATTCCTATATTGGTCTCATCAGTCACCATAGAACCCACCGGACCGGACCATAGTGGAAGCAGGGCATCCTCAATCCCAATGAACTGTCTGAGAAGAAGACAATGATTTAGAGAGGGAATTCCGGAGCCTGGGCTTTAGCGGTTAATGGAGAAGCACAAGAGACCGCAGTTGATGAACAAGAAGATCTTAGACAGTTGTAGGGTTGGAGAGGGTTACAGAAATAGGGACGGTAAAGCTACGAAGGGATTTGAAAACTGGAATAAGAATTCTAAAATTTCAGGATACCAGAGCATTCTGACAGAGCATTAATAGGTTAAAAAGTACACTAGAATATTTGATTCGCCACATACTTTGCATCATTGTAAATGAGATATTAATATCACCTCAGACATTGCTGAGACTTCATGCTGCTTTGAAGTGAAATAGTTGACTCCTGGTTAGTCATTAACTCCTTCACCAAGCACATGGCTTGTTCAAGTTATAAAGCTTGCTTCACACACCACACAAATCTCAGTCTTCAAGATCTCCATTAGTAGTTGTAAATCCACTGAAGGAACTATTGAATGGCAGGTTCCAAAGGGGGAATCAATGTTCTTCAGCAGAGACACAAGAAAGTCTGCAGATGCTGGAATCTGGAGCAACACACACAAAATGCTGGAGGAACTCAACAAGTCAGGCAGCATCTATGGAGGGAAATAAACAGTCGACATTTCGGGTCAAGACCCTTCATCAGGACTGCTCTTCATCAGATTGTTCACATTTTGGAGACTGTTGTCAGAGAATAGGTATGGTTTTCCTCCTCTGTAGATTTGTAAGATTGCGACTGTAATTTTTGTCAGGTTAGAGGTATTAAGGTTTATGCAGGTGAATTGGAGTTAAGTTATGACCCATCTGAAAGTTGGAACATGCACAAAGGCTGGAGCAGCCTACTTCTGTTCCTGTATTGTGCCCTACACACCATTTAAGAAAGAAGAATTACACCTTGCACTGCTGGACACTGAGCAACCTACAATATCCATTGTGGTTGACTTTAGAGAAAGTGAACCTTTATCACTTCCCATTTAGAGGTTAAGATGTTGCCGCTCCATTCTATTATAGCAGGTGATTTTCTGCTAACATTGTTTCTCTTACATTCCGTGAAGAGCAATCCTTGTATCTCCCATGGAGACTTCCCATCAGGAGCTGGATTCTGTGCCTTATTGCTGAGGAGTGCTGTTGGCCAGCATCTGACACAAAGCTTGCAGAAATAAGCGTAACTTGATGCAGCAGCAGATTCAGTGATACACATTCTCTCAGTTCTATGGGTCTGTAAGTGGAGTTGATGGAATGAAACCAGCATCTCTGCAGATAATCACACTTCTATAAAGTAAAACAGGTATTGTTACGTGTCAAGGACTTGATGAGAAAACAACAACTGTGACTGATCTTCCAGATATCACCAACCAAATGCTTTATCAATGACAAAAATAACAAGACTATTTTTAATTGTATAGGTAGTTTATTTGAATGGGAATGAAGAGCGTGCAGGAAAGTGTTATTGAAGCCAAGATTGAATCAACATCGCTCTTATTAAATGGTGGAGCAACCTCAGGGGGTAGTTTGATCTATTGCTCCTGCTTCTTATATACTTGTACAACAACAAAGACACACACTTGTATTGCTGAATTAACACAGGCAAACATACCAGGATGCTCCACTGGTACGTCATAAATCAAATGAAAAGATGTGGAGCCACAAAACCTTGTCATCACACTCTCAATTTTATATAAGACATCAGAGCAGAATTAAGCCACTTGACCCTTCAAGTCTGCTCTGCTATTCGATCATGGCTGATTTATTTTTCACACTCAGCCCTATTCTCCTACCTTCTCCCCGTAACCTTTGACACCCTTACTAATCAAGAACCTATCAACCTCTGCTTTAAATATACCCAATGAATTGACCTCCACAGCTACCTGTGGCAATGAGGTCCACAGATTCACCACCCTCTGGCTAAAGAAGTTTCTCCTCATCTCAGTTCTAAAGGGACGTCCTTCTATTCTGAGGCTGTGCCCTCTGGTCCTGGACTCTCCCACTGCTGGAAACATCCTCTCCATGTCCACTCTATTCAGGCCTTTCAATATTCGGTAGGTTTCAATGAGATCCCCTCTCATCCTTCTAAACTACAGCAAGTACAGGCCCAGAATCATCAAAAGCTCCACATATGTTAACCCTTTCATTCTGGGATCATTCTTGTAAACCTCCTCTGGACCCTCCCCAATGCCAGCACATCCTTCCTTAGATACAGGGCCCAAAACTGCTCACGATACTCCAAATGCGGTCTGACCAATGCCTTATAAAGCCTCAGCATTACATCCTTTCTTTTATATTCTAGTCCTCTTGAAATGAATGCTAACACTGCCTTCCTTACTACTGACCCAACCTGCAAGTTAACCTTTAGGGAATCCTGCACTAGGACTCAAGTCCCTTTGCACCTCCAATTTCTGAATTCACTCCCTGTTTAAAAAATATTCTACACCTTTATTCCTTCTACCAAAGTGCATGACTGAACACTTCCCTATGTTGTATTTCATCTGCCACTTTGCCCATTCTCCCAACCTGTCCAAGTCTTCTGCAGACTCCCTGCTTCCTAAGCACTACCTGCCCCTCCACCTATCTTTGTATCATCCGCAAACTTGGCCACAAAGCCATCAATTCTGTCATCCAGATCATTAATGTATAACACGAAAAGTAGTGGACCCGACACTGACCCCTGTGGAACACCACTAGTCACCGGCAGCCAACCAGAAAAGGCTCCCTTTATTCCCACTCTTTGCCTTCTGCCAGTCAGCCAATCTTCTATCCATGCCAGTACCTTCCCTGTAATACCATGGGCTCCTATCTTGTTTCGCAGCCTCATGTGCGGTAACTTGTCAAAGGCCTTTTGAAATTCCAGGTAAACAACATCCACTGACTCTCCTTTGTCCATCCTGCCTGTTACTTCCTCAAAGCATTTCAACAGATTTGTCAGGCAAGATAATCTTAAGGAAACCATGCCTATTTTATCATGAGCTGAAAAGTACCCCGAAACCTCATCCTTAGTAATAGACTCTAACATCTTACCAACCACTAACTGGCCTATAATTTCATGTTTTTTGCCTTGTTCCCTTCTTAAAGAGTGGTGTGACATTTGCGATTTTCCAGTCCTCCAGAACCATTCCTGACTCTAGTGATTCTTGAAAGATCACTACTAATGCCTCCATAATCTCTTCAGCTACCTCCTTCAGAACCCTGGGGTGTAGTCCATCCAGTCCAGTCCATCTACTTTCAGACGTTTCAGTTTCAGTACCAACATGTTTAAAATATTCAAAAGGCTACATATTAGTTTCACCTGCTTCCTCTCAGGAGATTGATGTAGTATTTTTTTAGGAAGGCAATAAAAGTGGGAAGATGATGAGGGATTTGGGGGTAAAATTCAAGAGTTCAAGATCTTTGTAGCTAAAAGCACAGCCGCTATTAACAGAACAGTTAGACATGGTGCAGAGATCGTGGAGAGCTACAGTAGGTCATGGGCAGGAGGAGGACTGAGGCTACGGAGGAATATGACAAAGAAGAGTTTCTTTAGATTTACAGGCTACCTGTTTGAAATGGTATGTCTTTGGTAAAGTTTCAGCAGTGTGCATGGGTTCAGAGTGAAGGAAGAACTATTGCTAATGATGTGTCAATGTGTTTTCACAGGACAACCCAACACCCAGCAAGCATGAGTGGGATACTTACAAGAACCCTAGTGACTACCAACACTATTCACCAATGAATGTACTGGATACAGACACAAAAGAAGCATTAGAATTAAGACAAGCAGAATGGGAAAAGTGTCTCTCTATACCCTTAGATGTGCAGGAAGGGGATTTTCAAACTGAAGTTTAAATTCAAGTCAATTATAAATAAAATCTCTTGCACTTGCACTTCAGAAATTTTTACAAAAACCTGGTCTGTATGCCTGGACTCTCTTAGAGTAATTTAGGGACTTTATACACCAGGAATAAGATGTCCATGTCTTTAACATTTCTCACTACCTTATTTAGTGAGAATACAAGATGTACAATTATTACCATCATGTGTTGTACGTTAATGTGGAATGAATTTGTAAGGTAATCTTTATAGATAAACCTCAAGCAAAGATACATGTTGTAATAGCTTCATTTGGTTTAGTTTTAAAAAGAAAACTTCACCATGAAGCACAATGTATATATTTATGCAGTTTTTAAGATTTATAACAGTCTGTTTGGCCATTACTACACTTTTTACTTTATAATATAAAAGCAAACAATTTTCTGTCATTGAAATGAATGGTTGTTGAGCTGCGTTCTTCATTGCTTTCAATGCAATAAAGTAATACTCTCACTTTTATATGAATAATATATTTCACATCTTTATTATTGCAGATCTCACATGAAAGCACAGAAATAGCTTTCTTGGCTGCAAATGTGTATAAAATATTTAAAATGTTGTATGGTGTAAATAAATTTTTGTCTACATATTAGTTTCATCTACTTCCTACATTTTATAGCTTAGTCTACACTCGGTGCAGTTCCTGATGATTTCTCAGTTGTATATCTGCCCTAGGAACCTGATATTGCAGACCAATTCTTTTAAACTTCAAGTTCAAGGCAGGTTGAGGACCCCCAGTGTACACAGGTTCTAAATAATACATGAGCTTTCAAAAGCTTCCTCAGTTTCTTGAGGTACAAATTTGTTGCTGTGTTCACTTTATTACAAAACATGTATCATTGGCTGTACTACTCCTCATGAAGCGCTGAGCTATATAAATACACAGTTTCTTAATGAGGAGTGTAGTTCAAGTTTCATATAGACTTCACAAATCAGGACACTGTTTGATTTTTCCCTTTTGTATCTGGGCAGTGGATCCTACCTGGATTATTCTAGATTGTGCTAAAATGGGTATTGATGCTCCAGGGGAAGGTGGGAAGAAGTTCAGCAGGTTTACCCCTGGTTGAATGGTCGGCCAATGCATACCGTGTGGGCTGAGACACTGAAATGCTGGAGGGTGTGGCCACACCCAGTGAGGCTCAGCATCACACAGCATAGAAATAGGCCCTTCAGTCTGCCATATCTGTGCCAACCATCAAGCACCCCTTTATGCTATTCCTACACTAGTCCCATTTTATTCTAACCTTTCCTTGTGGAGACGGGGAAGCAGAATTTCAGTTTTTGCAGCCAGTAATGGTGGATATTCAATTTGACTTAAACTGTAGTTAAAGTTTATATCGTGCTACTCTCTCTGAAGGTGGATCTGCTTCGAGAACAACTCCCCCACTAACTCTGCCTCTGTCCTCTCCATCTCCAAGCTTTGGACATTGCTACCTGTCCTTATGTCATTAATGGTTCCCTTCGTTCAGAACTGTCATAATATTCTTTAATCACCATCTTTAAAATGCCCCTCTATCCCCCCCACTCCTCCCCTTGGTTGCTCTCATGTTCCAATATTTTTCTATCCAACAACAATATTCTAATACAGAACCTTTTATTCAATGAAAATCCCAAGATGCTTCACAGGACCACTACCAAAATTGATCAGTAAGCCACAAAAGGTTATATTAAAGCAGGTGACCATTAAGCAATTTTAACTGTACCAAAAATAACCGTAAAATGTAAGCCAATGGCTGCTTTCCTCTTTGCTGTTCCAACTGTTTTTGACTAAAACTATGAAAAATGTTTTAATTCACAGGTTAATGGTTGAGAATATATATAATACAGATGATATTGATAAATACAATGTATTTCTGCTATTGTCACAAACCCCATGACAAGCTTGCTTCCCTCACGCCTTGAAAACTTAACAAAGGATCATACATTGGCAACCAGCTTATATCTGAATCATCCCAGCCTAAACCAGGGGGCCAAATAACCCTATGCCTGTCCCCCTTGGTTTTGGGTAACAGAGGTAGTGGTTAGATTACAGGCTTCCTTGGCTCCAAATTCAGATCCTCATCTTTATAATGTTAAAAGCACATTGTTCTTCCACTTTAAAATCACTTGTCACTTGCTCTGGCCCTGCAGAAGGTACCCCACAGCAGTCACATCAGATAAGGTCAAAATTCAAGAACTTCAAGACACATGAATGATAGAGAAATGGAGGGCTATGTGGGAGGGAAGGGTTAAATAGATGTTACAGCAGGATGAAATGTCGGCACGACGTTGTGGGCCGAAGGGCCTGTACTGTGCTGTAATATTCTATGTTCTTTCTCAGGCATCTCCTCACTGTCTGCCACCTCTGGGGAGATTAGCATTCAGCATTGGATCATTCATGTCAACAAATCTCAGTGCAGGTGCCTTACCTCAGCAAATTGCATATGTAAAACAGAACAATGTAAATACAACATAGCCAAGAATATCAGCTAACCTACAGGCAACCTACTGAAGTAAAGGTGGCCACAACAAGTTAACAGGCTAGGATCTTCAGTAACTAAGCTTCATCAGCTTCAATCTGTCTCAGCATTCAGTTTTATCAGTGAGTCACTTCTTGTTCTCCCTCAGACAAATATCTGTACACTGTGTAATGGGAATATGAAACTCTCCCCACAAAAATGATAGGAGACATCTGAAAAGTTCAACACTAATTGGTAGTTTTTTCTCTGTTAGATGAGGGCATTAATGGAATTGTTACAGAACCAAGCTGGTTAAATTGAGTTAGATCAGCTTATAATTTAATTGAGTGATGGAACCAGCTATAGGCAGTGACAAACTAGGACTTAAAAACCAATCCTGACATTTAAAGCACACCAAGTTGAAGTTGCTAAAACAGGAAGCTTTGATTCAGCATTACAGCAATGTCATAAATAACACATACAAGTGAGAGCAAATAAAATAAAACAAGGAGTGGAGAGAGTTGTTATTTTGACATTGATTACATTTGCTGTCTAATTATTCAGGAAGACTTTCCCTCCAGCCCTTGCATTGATCCCTCTGGCCTTTGGCAGATGGCTAGTCTGGCAGTGGTCACAGGGCTTGAATGACCTGTTCGTGTTTCTGTTGTCCTTGTTCCAAGATCAAACTTCTCCCCATCAGGCTGTGTACATTCTGCTAACAAATGAAGGTTATTTTGTTTTAGTTCTATAAATTGGTGTTCCAAGTATTTCAATCTATTGCCAAGACTGAAGTTTCTCCCCGACACACATTCCTCAAAGACCTACGTCAAATGCCACAAAGTGGTTCTTCCTGTGCTTGACTCGTTAACACCATTGCTTCCAGGTGATTATGCTTTATATTCTCTGGAAAAAAGTGCAAATGCTCAGAATCTAAAAGAAAAACAATGGTGGATTCACTGAGATTTGAATGAATGAATTTTTCAGCTGTGGTTAAGGTCTAATTGATTTCACCTCTGTCAATTTATCATGTAAGTTCTTAAAAACCGATAATTAGTGCTGTTAGGATGAACAGTATTCATTTTTTCCTCTAGTTCAGAATCAGCTGAAATACATGCTCACTGTAACAAAGGCAAAATACTGTGGATATAGCTAAACTGAAATAAAAATGCTGGAAATACTCAACAAGTAGCAATGGAGGACAGAAACAGCGTTGAAGTTGAGGTCAATAATTTGTCTTCGTTTAAAATGTCTATTGTTGGTGAATCTCAAGTTCACACCCCCCAGTTATCTGTTTCCAGTGCCAAACAAAGAACTTCTGACTGTTGGTTTGGTGCCCTACTGGCTGTTAGTCTCCAAAGCATCTTAGCTCTGAGCATACCGCAGATCCTTACGTCAGGCACAAAGTAGTGTTGGCCTTAGGTGAATGGAAGGTGACAACCTGTGAACAGTGCAGGGAGCATCCACATTAATGACTGAGGGGACTCGTTATAAAAGTTCTGCTTTTGATTCTTTTCAGATTGTTGAACCTTGAACCCATCAAGTTGCCTGATAAATCATCCCCAATGTTTGTTTCTCTTTGGGTAAAGGGATATATGCTGATTTTTTTTCTATTCAAGCAAATAATAATTTGGGGTTCATCAGATCTATGTCCTTGCACTCTAATGCACGGGTGCTATGTAAAAACAATCCAGATAGTCCCACTCCCCAGCTCGGATATTTATCCAGCTCCCTTTTGAATACCACCATTGAATCACCTTGCGTCACCTGCCCCGACAGTGCAATCCAGATCCCAAACATTCATTGCACCAAATACAATTTGTCTTTTTATGACTCATGCCATCCATTTGGAGAAGAGTAGGGAATTCGCCTGGATGTCTTGACCAAGAGTTATGTTTTTGTCAATATCACTAGAACAGATTACTTAGATATTGATCCTTGTCTTGAAAGCAGAACTTTGCTATGAAAAAAAGGGATGAATGTTTCCAATCATTAGTGAGTGCACTTCAAAAGTATTTAAGAACCCATGAATGCTTTAGAACATTTTATGGCACCATAAAGGGCAAACTCCCTGGGATTCTCCATTCAAACGTTTCTGGGCTATAACACGTAATGGCCTGGAAATTCCTTCACACAATTCCAACAAAATAGTGGTGTGTAGTCAAAATTTGGCTTAACGCTAACCATTGCCGGGTGTCTTGGCACCCATTAAGAAATTCATTCCTTGCTTTTCAGGAGAATTTTCATTTGCTCCTGCAACATTTTTCTAGTGCACAAAGGATTTGAACTCACATTCAGACACTCAGTTGCTGTCTGATTGTATGGTCTGGAAAATGACAGTTCTTATCAGCTCCTAGAACAGCCAACTTCCACTAATCCTAGTTCCCTGAAAGGGTGTTAGTTGAAGTGGGTTGCTTAAAAAGTCAATATTCAACTGCATTCTTTGTCCTCACCGAGATCTCAAAGATCCTTCAGACACACATTGTGCCTGGATGGACTCTGTGGGTCACAGTCACTCTCAACTTCCCAGCCTCAGGATCATTCCATGCCACTGTTGCTGATCTCTGTGACACCAGGGAACTCACTCAAACTCCATACTCAAGGGAAGGAGACTTCATCCACTTTTCTTTCAACCCACTGGATTGAGAAGAACTTGCCTGCACTGCAGGCTTCCTTGAAGTGCAGGCACTCAGAGACTATACTCGTGCCTTTACAGGGACATCCCTGGCAACCCCCTGGCTGTAGTACTGGCAGGCTTTTGTGGCCCACTTGGCCAAAGAACAAACCTTCTGGGCACTGTTCTTCATCAGTATTTACAGGTCCCTCAAACCATTGGGAAAATTTCCCCATTTTCACCCTCACATTATCACTGTATCCATTCATTAAATAGCTCTGTAGCTGATACAGTACTTCTTGTATTGTGGTATGTGCCTTTAAGAACTGGATACCCAGATTGAAACTGTGAGGCTAAATGCTGGCAGCTGCGGGAATTTGTAATGAATAGCACCACATTGAAACTGCAATGTGATACATGGAAACCTGATTGTTTCTTTGAACCTCACAATTGAAGTTCTCAATTTTTGTAAGATTTTTACAAGCTGTATTAGAAATATAGAAAAATGAGAGCGGGAGTGGGCAATTCAGAGCCTACTCACCATGGCTGATCCTCTTGTCTCAAAACCATATTCCCACTCTCTCCCCACACCTTTGATGCCTTTGTATCTGGAAGTTTTTCCAATCTTAAATATATTCTGCGACTTGGCCTGTCCAGCCATGTGGTAGAGAATTGCATACATTCAACACCCTCTAAGTAAAGAAGTTTCTTCTCATTCCCCTCCTAATTGTCTTCCCCTGTATCCTGAGACTGTGACCCTTGTCGTAGATAAGGAAAACATTCTCCATGCATCCAAACTGTTGAGCTCTGTAAGAATCTTTGCATGATGCAATGAGATCCCTTCACATTCTTCTAAACTCCAGTGAATACAATCCTAGTCATCCCAAGTTTTCCTCATTTGGCAGTCCCAGGACTCTGGTGAATCTCCATCCCACTATCTCTATGGGAAGTATCTACTTTCTTAAGTAAGGAGATACAAAACCTTTCATTATAAATGCCAACATATCATTTGCCTTCTTCACTGTTAAAGCAATTTCTAGACCAATGTTTTCTAATCTTTCATCAAAGGTCATCGAGCTTATTAGCCATGTTTGTCTCCTCACATTCACATTGCATTTATATTTCATTTTAAAGCAGAATTACATTCGGCTTACAGCAGGGAAACTGGCCACTCACGCAAGTGGTCTATGCCTTTATATATGCTCTGCACTGATCTCTTGCCGCCCTGTACAACCAACCTCATCAGCACATCATTCCATTTCTTTCTGCCTCATCTACTTACCTCACTTCTCCTTCAATGTTGTTCACTTCAATTTCTCCCAGTGCTCATGAGTTGCAAATTCTCACCAATCTTTGGAAAAGTGGCTTCTCTTCACTATATTAAAATCGCACACTATTCCCAAGTGAGGCCTGATAAGTGCATTTAAGACCTCAGTTTAAACTTTGCAGGCATGGACTCTACAATTGAGGCCAACACTCTGCCAGCTTTAATTTCTTCTCAACTTTACAGCAACATTGAACACGACAAGTCAACTGACTTAAAGTCTCCCAATGCCGCAACTTTTCCTTTCAACAAATCCTTTTTGTATTTTCTCCAAGATGCAATGATTTACATTTAAAGACTTTTATGGACTTTCCCAAGTCATTCTTCACATCCGCTGGTCTCTAATGCATTCCTTTAGCAACTTACATTAATGGAGAGCTAATACTACTGTAGCCACTTTCTGATCACTGGTCTTGCAAGCAGGTCATTGTAGCTCAGGGGCTACACAGTCAGGTGTAGCTTCTGGTTGCAACCAGCTCCAGGAGGCTACAGGAATTCCACACCCTCCAAAACTGGTGGAAGCAAATCAAAGGAGAGCAAATCAATTACTGAGACTATGAAAAAAATATATAATCCTTTGTTATAAAAATCTTCTTTGGGAAAGGAAAGGATGTTTAACATTCAAGTGTCACCCAATAATATCATGAAGAACCTCTTTGTTTTCTAATTGGTGAGGGAGGCATTGGCATTGTAGAATTGAACATTTCAAGCAACCAGTGGGGATGGGTTAGTTAACAAGGGAGATCCGGTGATGAAATTTTCAACTGGGGAAGGAATCCAGATTAAAAGATGTATGATGGGAGGGAGGGAAATTATCAGAAGTGAGAAAGAAAATTCTCAAACTTTAAAAAAGTTTCAAGCCTCAAGAACATTCATCTTAACTCTATGATGCAGAAGATGAGCTGGAGATCAACAATGTCAATATTTGTTTTCTGAGTAACTGCAAGAGCATTGATATTTAACATTTATTGTATCAGTTATTTAGATATTTGCCATTTCCTTCAAATAAAGATTACACTGTAGTGACCATGACAAATGACAATGAGCGTTCCACCAAGGCCAGTGCTTCATCTTGCTCAGATGCAGTCAATTGTCCCATAAAAGCATAAGGTGACGAATTTATTGTTAAAGTCAATTACTTGTTTAGCACAAACCTTGAGCATTGCAACACAAGTTCATCAAAACTGCCTCCTATAATGCAGCCAAAACTGTACAACAATGTAGCAACACCCTGACTCACAAAAGTTAAAGAACTTTAAACAACAAAGATTGAGTTGGGAAGGCCCTTGACCTGATAAACAGATTTTAACTAACTGCTGCAAGAAGCTAAGATATTCAGTTGAAAATTAGAATAAATTACACCTATCAAAAATGTTTATCGAGCATAATTTTCCCTTTGTGAAGTTTCTGCTTAATTAGATTATGATTTTTCAAATGTTCTTCTATCCTTAATAATTGATTCCACCATTTTCCAACAACAGATGGTAAGCTATTAACCTATAGTTACCTGTTTTTTTGCCTCTCACCCTTTTTGTACAGGGGCATCACATTGACAGTTTTCCAATCCTCTGGTTTCCCAGATTATAAGGACTTTTAGAAGATTGTAGCTATGCTGTCGGGACAACCCCCGCAACAGTATCTTGGGTATCCCCACAATCCTAGTTGAAAAGAGAAGTCCACTCAATCAGTGGAAAATCTCCTTCGTTTGTATGTATGAACTTCCTGTAATGTGACAAATCAATACAGCAACCAGCGTTAATCAACCTTTTATCACATTCTTGGCACATTAGTCATTACCACACCAGTGGATTTTCATTGTTAGATCCTTATGTACTCAATGATTCACAAAAGTTTTAATTAACTACGCAGATTGCAGTATCATTATTCTAAACTGATTATAAAATTCTTGATCTCTTCCTCATCATACTAGATTGTGCCAAGTTAAAAGATCCTATTGAATGCCAGAGCAGGCATGAGGGGCTGAATGCCCTACTCCTGCTCCTTTAAAAAGTTCTATTTCTCCCTCCTTCTTCAAATTTCTCATGTTGTTTTTCATTTACCATGTTCTTGTCGGCACCATTAACTCATCTGTGTTCCCTTGTAGATTGTGGCTTCTGTACAGCTCACTGTCTTAACTCCCACATGGTCAGCAAGTTTGGGTACATCATGTTGGTTCTTCTTCCTTTAGTTATTGATGCATTTTGCAAATAGTTGACGCCTGTAGCAACCAACTTGTTATAATTCATCAACCACCAATGGTTAATGAGGCAGGTTTGATAAAGAGCCACTGAATAAAACATCCCCTAGAAATAGTGACCATAGCATGATAGAATTTTGTATTTGGTTTGGGAAAGAGAAACTTGGGTCAGAAACTTTCATTTGACTTAAATAGAGGGAAATATAATGGAATGAAGATGGAGTTGGCTGCAGTGTAACAGACAGATAGACTAGCAGGAAAGGCAGTAGACAAGTAGTGGCAGACTTTAAGCAGGTAATTTGTGGCCCTCAGGACAATGTATCCCAGTAAGGAGGAAAGACAGTGAGGGAGGAATGAAGAAACATGGCTGACCAAGGAAAACAAGGAAAATGTTAAGTTGCATGGGAAAATGTAAAAGGAGATGAAAAGTTAGTGGTCATCCTGAAGACTGGGTTAAATTCAGGATCCAGTAAAGGAGGATAAAAAAAAGGTAATGGAGAGAAAATAAACCAAGGGTAAACCAGTGAGGAATATAAAAACTGACAATGTATGTATTAATAAAGAAGAGTGAAGTCCAGGTGAACACTGCCCCCAGGAGGAATGTTCCTTTGTTTAAGAAGGGAAATGGGATTAATCCAGGAAATTATAGACCGGTGATTTTACATCAGTGGTAGGGAAGCTATTGGAGAGGATTCCAAGGGATAGGATTTATTCACATTTGGAAGAACATGGGCTAATTAAGGACAGTCAGCATAGCGTTGTGCGGGGCAGGTCATGTCTTACAAACTTGACTGAGTTTTTTTTGAGGAGGTGACCAAGGTGATTGATGAGGGTAGGGCAGTGGGTGTTGTCTGCATGGACTTTATTAAGGTATTTGACAAAGTCCCTCATGGCAGGTTGATCCAGAAGATTAAGATTCCATGGTGACTCGATAGTTTGATTTCAGAATTGGCTTGCCCAGAGAAGACAGAGGGTAGTGGTGAAAAGGTGTTATTCTGGCTGGAGGTCTGTGACCAGTGGTCTTGTGCAGGGAGCAATGCTGGGACCTCTGTTGTTTGTGATATATAAAAATGACTTGGATGAAAATGAAGATGTGTTGGTTAGGAAGTTTGCAGACGACACCAAAATTGGTGGAGTTGTGAACAATGAAGAAGGTCGTCAAAGGATACAGCAGGATATAGATCAGTTACAGATATGGGCAGAGAAATGGAGTTTAGAACATGGAACACTACAGCACAGTACAGGCCCTTCGGCCCACAATGTTGTGCCGACATTTTATCCTGCTTTAAGATCTACCTATCCCTTCCTTCCCACATAGCCCTCCATTTTTCTATCATTCACGTGCCTATCTAAGAGTCTCTTAAATGCCTCTAATGTATCTGCCTTCACCACCTCTGCCAGCAGTGCGTTCCATGCACCCACCACTCTCTGTGTAAAAAACTTACCTCTAGCATCCCCCCATACATTCCTCCAATCACCTTAAAATTATGCCCCCTCGTGTTAGCCATTTTCGCCCTGGAAAAATGTCTCTGACTGTCCACTCGTTCTATGCCTCCTATCATCTTGTACACCTCTATCAAGTCACCTCTCATTCTCCTTTGCTCCAAAGAGAAAAGCCCTAGCTTGCTCAACTTATCCTCATAAGACACGCTCTCCAATCCAGGAAACATCCTGGTAAATCTCCTCTGCACCTTCTCTAAATTTTTCACATCCTTCCTATAATGAGGTGACCAGAACTGAACACAATACTCCAAGTGTGGTCTGACCAGAGTTTTATAGAGCTGCAACATTACCTTGCGGCTCTTGAACTCAATACCCCAACTAATGAAGGCCAATACACTATCCGCCCTCTTAACAACCCTATCAACCTGTGTGGCAACCTTGAGGGATCTGTGGACGTGGACCCCAAGATCCCTCTGTACCTGCACACTGCTAAGTCAAGTGTGAGGCATTGCACTTTGGGAGGTCAAATGTAAGATGAAAGTATACAGTTAATGGCAGGACCCATAGCAGCATTGATGTACAGAGGGATCTTGGGGTCCAAGTCCATACCTCCTGAAAGTGGCAACACAAGTAGATAGAGTGGTAAAGAAGGCATATGGCATGCTTACCTTCATCTCTAGGGGCACAGAGTATAAGGGTCACGATGCAGTTGTATAAAACCTTGGTTGGGTCGCAATTGGAGTATTGCGTGCAGTTCTGGTTAAGAACATAAGAAATAAGAGTAGGAGTAGGCGACCTGGCCTGTCAAGCCTGCTCCACCATTCAATAAGATCATGGCTAACCTGGCGGTGGACTCAGATCCACCTACCTGCCTTATCCCCATAACTCTTAATTCCCCGACTATGCAAAAATCTATCTAACTGTGTCTCAAATATATTTAATGAGGTAGTCTCCACTGCTTCCCTGGGCAGAGAATTCCACAGATTCACAGCTCTCCAGGAAAAGCAGTTTTTCCTCATCTCTGTCCTAAATCTATTCCCCTGAATCTTGAGGCTATGTCCCCTAGTTCTATTCTCACCTACCAGTGGAAACAACCTTCCTGCCTCTATCTTATCCAGCCCTTTCATAATTTTGTATGTTTCCAATAAGATCCCCTCTCATTCTTCTGAATTCCAGCAAGTATAGTCCCAGGCTACTCAATCTCTCCTCATAGGCTAACTCCCTCATCTCCGGAATCAACTCGGTGAACCCCCTCTGCACTGCCTCCAAAGCCAGTATATCTGCCCCATTACAGGAAGGATGTGGAGGCTTAGGAGTGGATGCAGAAGAGGTTTACCAGGATGCTATCAGGATTAGAGGGTTTTTAGCTATAAGGAGAGGTTGGAAAAACTTAGATTGTTTTCACTGTAATTTCCTGGTTTATACTATGCCTTATATTATTATTACTTTTTGGGGGCCTTTCAATGACTCCCACCGATTTTTTTCTGCATCCTGATGCTTCTTAGCTCCACCTACTTTATTTCTTGATCTTGGGCCAAGATCCACTCTCTCCACTATGTTAGCTGGCTCTTTATTTTCACAGCCACATCTCCTTTTCCATTTTGCCTATCCATAGTAAAAGTTAATGCTACAGTGTTTCTTTTCTCCACAAAGGCTGCCTGATCCACTGGGTATTACCAGCATTCCCTCTTGTTTCAGATGTCTAGCACCTGCAATGTTCTGTACCTCACGGTACCAGCATGTTTTTACCTCTCTAGCTGCCATCATGAAACTATTAAATTGACAGCACCATAAGCTGGGTAACCCTAGTCTGCATCTTATAACCTTCATTCCCTTTGGCCACCCCATCCCTATCCCTCTCTGCAACATGCCCGTTTTCTCACTTCTCTAGTTGCAATGAAGGATCTTCAACCTGAAACGTTAATTCTGTTTTTCTCTCCACTAATGCTGTCAGAGCTTTTTGGTTTTACTTGTGTTTTTTTTTATTTTCAGTACCCTGCTTTATCACTTTGCCCCTCCTCTTAAACCTTTTCCCCTACCAGAAGCCAACTTCCTACTAGTTAGTTTAAAACTTTGTCTACATCCCTGGTTGTCCAATTTGTCCCAGCCCAATTCAAGCAAAGCATGTCCCAATAGAACAGCTCTCTCCCCCGTACTGATGTCAGTGCCCCATCAATTAAACACAGAAAAGAGCAGCACAGGAAGAGGCCCTTCAAAGATCATGATGCCAAATTATACTAATCCCATCTGCCTGCACAAAGTTTATATCCATCCATTACTTGTCTGTAGCTGTGACTGTCTAAATGCCTCTTAAACATTGCTAGCATATCTACTTCCACTACTTCCCCTGGCAGAATGTTCCAGGCACCTACCACTCTCTGTGTAAAAAACTTACCTCACAAATCTCCTTTAAACTTGCCCCCTCTCAATTTAAAGCTATGCCCTCTATTCTTTGACATTTTCACCCAGGGAAAAAGACTCCAACTGTATGCCTGTCTTAATTTTATATTATTCTATCAGCTCACCCCTCAGCCTTCATCGCTCCAAAGAAAATAATTCAAGTTTATCTAACCTCTCCCTATAGCTAGTACTCTCTAAACCAGGCAACATCCAGTGAACATCTTCTGCACCGCCTCCAAAGCCTCCACATTATCCAGTTATCCTGTATTGCAGCCAGAACTGTACACAGTATTCCAAATGTGGCCGCATTTCTCTCACACCAACTTTTGAACCTTATATTCAACTCTCAGATCTATTGACCCTCTGCCAGTTTGAACATGTTGGCAGTTGTCCAGAGATTATTATCTTAGCGATTCTGATTTTTAATTTGTACCCTAGCTGCTCATGCTCCTTCAGCAGAATCTCGAAACATCGACCATCTCTCTGTCTTCACAGATGCTGCCTGACCCACTGAGTTCCTCCAGCAGTTTGGTTTTGCTCCAGTTTACAACCACTGCAGTCTCTTGTGTCTCCTTCTTTGTCCTGTCTATTTTATTGGTTCCATGTAGACCAAGACCATTTGGTATTTCCCTTCCCACTCCAATTTCCTCTCAGGTTACCAGAAGATGTACTTAAACTCAGTACAAGGCAGACAAACAGCCTTCAGTCCTTACACTCACAGTCCCAGAGAACCGTATTTGCCTTACTAACTAGGAGATATCTTTATTAGTCACACGTACATCGAAACACACAGTGAAATACATTTTTTTGCGTAGAGTGTTCTGGGGGCAGCCCGCAAGTGTCGCCATGCTTCCAGCGCCAACATAGCATGCCTACAACCTCCTAACCCGTACGTCTTTGCAATGTGGGAGGAAACTGGAGCACCCGGAGGAAACCCACGCAGACACGGGGAGAACGTACAAACTCCTTACAGACAGTGGCCAGATTTGAACCCAGGTCGCTGGCGCTGTAAAGCGTTACGCTAACCGCTACACTACCATGCCTGCTGCTATTACCACAATGTTCCTACTAACTTGCCCATCTCCAGTGGCCCCTCTACCACAATGGTGTGGTCGGTTTGTTCATCCACCCTGTCATCTCTGCTCGAAGGAATTACATAACTGTTGGACAAGTTGGCTCCTCCAACTTGTTGGCTTATGGATCTCCATATCTGCTTCACTCAAACTCACATCCTTGTGTCTCTTTTGACTGACCAATTTCTAATCTTAGGGATGTGACTCCATTTTGAAATACAGTATCCAGGCAACTTTTGTCCTCTGATGTATCACAGTGTCCCAATCGTGGACTTCAGCTCATCGATTCTGAGCTGAATGAAGTTCCTTGACACTGCCTGCATGGATCACAATGGCTTCCATCAGCTCCACATACTAAGGTTACAATAAACTTTCTGTCCTGCCATGCCTGTCTTAATTTAATTATTTTATTTAATCCTTTAAACATAAATTCACAGTCTATACACACTGCACTAACTAGGCACTGCACAGAGCTCTAAAGGATTAAAACTGCACACAGCCTACACAGGACCCACAGACTTACAAGTTCTTCAATGATCACAAGTTCTGAGTCTGCTAACTAGAGTTAACCATTTCTCATCGATTACCTAATTATCTGGCAGACTACAAGTTAGTTATTTACCACTACATATTACTTCTTTACCACTGCAAGTGAAAACCTGAAAATTAAGAGAAATTGAACAACTAGATATTTGAAGTGAATTCACCCCCTTACTCCTAAAATCCACTCTCCATTGGCACTTCATTTAACGGGCTCTGCCCATGAGATTTAGTGTCCGATACAAACTAACGTCGACATACATTTAGAACAAGAAGTTGGAAAGATAAATAATATGTTTGCCTTATTGTAAGGAGGTTGGAGAATGGGAATAGGGAGATCTTACTGATGTTGTGCAGGCTTTGGTGAGACTTCACCTGGAATACTCTGTGCAGTCTTGTGGTACTTCCCCAAAGGAATGATTGTTTTTTTGGGGTGCATCAAAACTTCACTGGATTATCTCATAAGATGAAAGACCTGCCACAAAACCTGAGTTTGACTAGAATGAATTAATATTCTCGAGTTTAGAACAATGATCCTCTGGTGATGATCTTTGCATCATCAATGGGGACGGGAGAGTTTCCGGAGGATTGGAGGGTTGCGGATGTTGTTCCTTTATTCAAGAAATAATAGACCAGGAAATTATAGACCAGTGAGTCTTACTTCAGTGGTTGGTAAGTTGTTGGAGAAGATCCTGAGAGGCAGGATTTATGAACATTTGGAGAGGTATAATATGATTAGGAATAGTCAGCATGGCTTTGTCAAGGGCAGGTTCTGCCTTACGAGCCTGCATGAATTTTTTGAGGATGTGACTAAACACATTGATGAAGAAAGAACACTAGATGTAGTGTATATGGATTTCAGCAAAGTGTTTGATAAGGTACCCCGTGCAAGGCTTATTGAGAAAGTAAGGAGGCATGGGATCCAAGGGGACATTGCTTTGTGGATCCAGAACTGGCTTGCCCACAGAAGGCAAAGAGTGGTTGTTGAAGGATCATATTCTGCATGGAGGTTGGTGACCAGTGTTGTGCCTCAGGGATCTGTTCTGGGACCCTCACTCTTCGTGATTTTTATAAATGACCTGGATGAGGAAGTGGAGGGATGGGTTAGTAAGTTTGCTGATGACACAAAGGTTGGAGGTGTTGTGGATAGTGTGGAGGGCAGTGGGACATAGATAGGATGCAAAACTGGGCTGAGAAGTGGCAGATGGAGTTCAACCCAGATAAGTGTGAAGTGGTTCATTTTGGTAGGTCAAATATGATGGCAGAATATAGCATTAATGGTAAGACTCTTGGCAGTATGGAGGATCAGAGGGATCTTGGGGTCCAAGTCCATAGGATGTTCAAAGCAGCCGCACAGGTTGACTCAGTGGTTCAGAAGGCATACGGCGTATTGTCCTTCATCAATCGTGGAATTGAATTTAAGAGCCGAGAGGTAAAGTTGCAACTATATAAGACCCTGGTCAGACCCCACTTGGAATACTGTGCTCAGTTCTGGTCACCTCACTACAGGAAGGATGTGGAAGCCATAGAAAGGATGTAGAAGAGATTTACAAGGATGTTGCCTGGATTGGGGAGCATGCCTTATGAAAACAGGTTGAGTGAACTTGGCCTTTTCTCTTTGGAGCGATGAAGTATGAGAGGTGACCTGATAGAGGTGTATAAGATGATAAGAGGCATTGATCTTGTGGATAGTCAGAGGCTTTTCCCCAGGGCTGAAATGGTTGCCACAAGAGGACATAGGTTTAAGGTGTTGGGGAGTAGGTACAAAGGAGATGTCGGGGTAAGTTTTTTACTCAGAGAGTGGTGAGTGCATGGAACGGGCTGCCAGCAATGGTGGTGGAGGCAGATACGATAAGGTTGTTTAAAAGACTTTTGGATAGGTACATGGAGCTTAGAAAAATAGAGGGCTATGGGTAAGCCTAGTAATTTCTAGGGTAGGGACATGTTCGGCACAACTTTGTTGGCCGAAGGGCCTGTATTGTGCTGTTGATTTTCTATGTTTCTAATGAGAGAGAAGACGCAATTGAAACATTAGATTCTTACAAGGATGTACAAGGTAGGAGCCAAGAGACTATTTCCTTCGACCAGAGGCCTTTGGTGCAGTTTCAGATGAGGACTTAGACAAGGAGGTATCTCTTCACTCAGAGATTTGAGAACCCTTAGAATTCTCAACCACAATGAGCTTTGGACACTCAGTCAAAGAGTATATTCATGAATGAGGATGATAGGTTTTGGGTACAAAGGAAATGAAAGGATGTGTAAGGAGGCTGGAAATTCTAGGAATGTAGGAGCTAGGCAGACAACTGATCAGTTAACTATATCGAGATAAAGGGAGGCAGAATGTGTGAGTGACTGGAGTCAGAGGGGCAAAGTCGCTGGGAGGGTTAGGAGCACAAGAACTTACTGAGGTGAGAGAACCAAGCTCCTACAAAGATCAATGAATGTTGTGGACATTAATATGCACAGTGGTGACAGGCATCTCTCTATCTAGGAGTGGGAAATCTAGCACTTCCTTTCTGAAGCTGAGAAGAAAACTATGATTACGTGGACGAAGGCAGAGACAAAGAGAATTGTACAAAGCTGGAGTACAGAGGCATGATTTCTGTGGGCATAATGAGAGATTTTGTGCTCTGCTGAGCCCATTAAAATCTTTTAAATGGATGTATTTCTGCCATTCTAAGTACTTTTAGTACCTTAATATCACAGCAAGGTCCTTATGTATGTTACACCCCAATTTACATGATCTCTGCATGCCCGTCTCCAGGTCCCAGATAAAATAGTGTTGGAAAGATCAGGAATGGAAAATCATTGCTTCAATGAGTCTAGCACTGTCATAATTGATTACTATCCCAGAACCCTTCCTGCTAGTTAGTACCAGTGAAAATAGTTCCCAGTAGCTTAGCTTATTTAGAGCTGGTACCTCCAATTGTTGTGATTGACACATCAGTTTTATGGCACAACGGCACAGCAGTAAGTGTTGCTGCTCACAGCACCAGGGACCTGCGTTCAAATTTTTTTTTGAAAAAGGTCTATTAACACATTTACAATATTTACCTCATTCTCATTTCAGTATCTACAAAGAGTATTTCAAACTGAAGCACTGGTATCCTTGTCTGGAATGCACTCCAGCATCTGCGGAACCCACCAATCCTGGAAGGCCTCCAGAGAGCCAGTGGACACTGCATGCTCTCTCTCCAGGGACACCTGGGCACCAGGGATGGACATATCCTTGGAAGAGAAGCAGGCAATTGGGTTGGGTGGAACCCCCAAAAGCCCACTGCCTGAACTGTGAATGACCTCCTTGGCCAAGCCCAGGAGCCGACTGACTCACCCCTCTCCATCCCCACCCCATCCAGTGCTGTTTGTGTGGAGTTTGCAAATTCTGTCTGCAACATGCGTTTATCCCCAGTGCTCCAGTTCCCTGTCACATCCCAAAGGTGTGCAGGTTGGTTGGTTAAATGGCTACTGTAAATTACCCCTTAGAGTAAGTAGCAAGTGAATTGATGGGCATGTGAGCGAGAATAAGTTGTGATGCTAAGGGGAAAAAGGGAGAGGGGAATGGGTCTGCATGGATGGGCTAAATGACCTGTGTTTAAAAAAAGGAAGCAAGTGTTTCATTTTACTAGTCATATATGTTCTGATTTGTATTTAATTAACCAATTCATTTCTTTGCTCTTAGTGCCAGGCCTTCCCTGTGTAAATGGACACGGTTCTCAACTATCCGATTACAGAAGGAAAACACCAAGTATTTTAACGCCTTTCACAACCCCGAGAGCCCCAGATCTCCTCGCAGCCAATGGAGTACTCACAAATGATCATCAGGCCTTCCTCTCACATCCAGGGTCAGCGGTGAGCAGTCGAGAACTGAGGCCCCGGGACAGCAAATTCTGCATAGCAAGATCTCACCAAAAGCAACCAATGGGTATTTTCGGACAAACAGTGGCCTAGACACAAATAAGAAGTCCAGTTTAAGAAGGGTCTTGGTCCCTCTTCCACCGGTGGTCGCAGAAAGACCTTCCCCGTTTCCACAGCCAGAGGGGTTACAGGTGGGAAGGAGATTTGGCTTCTCGGACCCCAGGCTCTGTAATCGACTGGGTGCGAACATAAAGCTGTTCAAACGTACGCTGGACACAGCTGGTGAATCCAAAGCGGCCTGAGGTCAGTTCATTGGGGGTCACTAGTCTGCGTGGGAAAGTTCAGTGAAGGTATGTGGACTTTTTTTCCCTCCCTTTTGAATTAATATTAATGTTTTAAGTTGATTTACTTGAGATAAATGTGTCTCGACTACAATTCTTGTCTTTTAAATTTATCAGAGACGCGTAGTTAAAGCTATGTTGAGAGCAGAGGGCTGTTAGACGACATCAGGGCAGTCTAAGGTGGGACCCAGGTTCCATCACTGGGATCCTGGGACCCTGGTCACCGCCCTCCTCACTGGGACCCTGGTCACCGCCCTCCTCACTGCCAGTCCTCCAGTTTAGTTGGACCTGCGAAGGTTCATGAGGTTTGGGTCCTGTCACGTACAATCCAATCCATGCTCTCATCTAAAATATGGAACATCCAGTAGCGTGCCTCTACTTACTGTACTGCACTGGAGCCTTAATGTAAATTTGGTATTAAAATCTCTGGAGAAGAACCTCTACCCACAACAGGCAATAACACTACCATTTGAGCCAAAGTTAATAGCTTGTGAATCAGATCCATCTGCAAGATATCTCCTTCACACCCTTGCCCAGAATGTCATTGGGATTAGACAGGGTAACCTATAAACATAATGCAGTATATAGAGGTTATTGAATGTCATCTTGAGTCAAACTCAACTATGCTGTGATATTTTCATATATGTCACTGTGATTCACTTACCCAATTTGCCTGAGTAATCCTATCAAATGTTCACATCAATTTTCAAGAAATTTAACTCCGTAAACCAGCATGGATTAAAGAGGCATCGGTGAAAAGGAAAACAAGTTAATGGAAGGGATCGGGATGCTGTCTAGCCAGTGATTCTATTAGGAAGTTCCACCTGGCACTTGTTGGCAAAAGGTCTGGAGACCTGGTTGCCAGTTGCAGTCTGATCTGCTCAGGGGACAGATCACAGAACTGAGGCCACGAAGTCATTTTGAGTTGCCCTGCCACAAGAGCTTAATATAGCTCTGGGGTTGCACCAGGGAGTGAGAAAGGGGAGTGGGTTCAATCAAATATATTCCAACCCAACCTTTAAGATCAACAATCTTTTTGCCATCAATTCCATGGCAGATCATCAGTCTGAGACATTAACTCTTTTTCTTTCTCCACAACCTGAAGTAGTTTGATTTTATGGTGTAGTTTAACATTCTTACCAGGCTAGTTGAGTATATCACATGATCAGATTTACAATGTACTGTGTGAGAATCAGATCCACTTCAGTCCCTTCCCTCAGATTAATGATCTCAGCTGGCTACTCTAGTAAGCAGAATTGAGTATCTGATCTAGAGTAACATCACACAGCCAGATGTGGTTAAGTCACACAGGCCGTTGCAGGTTGAGACGGGCTTGGCTCCAGTTCAAGTTTATTGTCAGAGATATACATACCCAGGGTATAAATGCCATGAAAATTAGCTTTTTGCAGCAGCAGCACAGTACATTGCAAACATAACATACATAAGTTAACATAAACTTAAATTAACATAAATGACTTGGAGAAGTATTTAGGATTGGGAAAGAAAGAGAAGACATTGAGCCCAGATTGTTTTCAGGCAATCCCTGCTGGAATCTTCAGGAGTTATCTTCTCCTCAGATTAGCCCAAAAACCCACATCTCCACAGAAAACAGATAAAAATGAAAATAAAATAATTATTTTTATTTCTACATCATCATTACCAGATCAATTTATACAAATTTTACGGCTATGCCTGTAGAATTTTAATTAAAATAGAAAGCACTTATTTCTTTAGTAGTGTTTTATGGCCTATCGAGAGAGATCACTGACAAGAGCATCAGCTTTTGCACACTTACAGTTTAGCTATCTCAGGAAATAGGTGAGTTTTCATGTGCATTAATTTTAAGCATAGTTGTATTTGCGGGATTGGAAGTTTGGAATTCCCTTCCCTAAAATACTGTTTGTGGGTGGTGGTGGGGGGGGGGGGGGGGGGATGTGCGCGGGGAAGGCTATCAATTTAAAAATGTTGAAGCTGAGATTGATAAATTTTTAAGGGTAAGAGAAGCATAGAAACCGGGAGCAGATGTGGACCATTCAGCCCTTTCAGCCTACCTTCACCATTCAACATGATCCACTTCAGTATCCTGATTCTGCACGCAGAATCTGAGCTGATATCCCAAAGCAGTGCTGAGGAAGTGTTGTACTGTTAGGTTATTTGTGGCTAAGATGCAGAAGATGGCATCTCCCCAAATCTCTTGATCTTTTTGGCATGAAGAAATATATCTACTTCCCTGAATATAGTTAATGACTTGGTTCCACTGCCTTCAGTGATAGAGTTCCACAGCTGGCTGAAGAAATTTCTCCTCACCTTAGTTCTAAGTGGCATATCTGTATTCTGAGGCTGTGACCCCTGTTTCTGGGTTACTCAATGATCCTCCCTGCATCTAGCCTACCTAGTCTTGGGTTTCTATGACAACACCTCTCATTCTTCTGAACTCCAGGGCTAACTGATCCAATCTCTCCTCATACTGATTGAAGTATATAAAATTGAGAGGCATAGATAGGTTAGATTGTCAGTCTTTTTCCCAGGATGGAAATGTCAAATACTAGAGGGCATAGCTTTACAGTGAGAAGGGAAAAGTTTAAAGGAGATTAATGAGGCAATTTTTTTTTAAACAGAGTGGTAGGTGCCTGGAACACACTGCCAGGGCAGGTGGTCGAAGCAGATACAGTGGCAGTATTTAAGGGGCATTTAGACAGGCACATGACCAGGCAGGGATTGGAGGAATATAGACCATGTGCAGACAGCTGTAATTAGTTTAAATTGGCATCATGGTTGGTACAGACATTGTGGGCCACAAGGCCTATTCCTGTGCTGTACTGTTCTATTCCATGTCAATCCTGCCATCCTTGCAATCATCATAAGAAAATGAAGGTGGGTAGGTAGAGTTAATATACGAATGGTCTGTGACATTTTCATGGGGAATAAACTTGTGGGTCACCATTTTTTTCTCCTGTTCCTGAAGAACAGATTTATAAATAAACTACTAAATTTTTAAGATGGCTTCTCGGGTTCTATTTTGCCATACATTCAATTAACTGGCTGGAGTGTAAATTGCTGCCATTCGGCCCATCATCTTGTTGTCATATTCACCTGGATCTTCTTGAGAAACGCCAGCAGTTCTTCGTGCATCTGTCAGTGCTTGCCGAAGTGGCAGCTGGTTTGGATTTCTGTGTATGCCTGTGAAAGTACAGAATTTCCATATCTCCTGTCAGCTAATCACTTGTTTTACTGACAACATCCCCTCACTGTAATCCTCTTTAAGTACATTGGAGTACCAGCATCTCCATTCACACACATGGAGAGGAACAGCCACAAGGAACCAAGGTAGGTATTAGTTAATTTACATTGTTTTTAATTAGGTTCAATTAAGTGATTGTAATTTTTTTTAACTGGTCTTGTGTGTATTAATTTTTGTTTTTAATGATGTTTAAATCTTAATAGTTTGTTATATTTGAACGTGTTGAACGTATCTGACAGATTCGTAAGCCAGCCTAGCCTGTAGGGTGACACAGCTGCCTGTCAATGGTGTTCTTTTTCCTGTCAGGCATTTCATCCCCAAAATAATCATTTATTGCATCAAGGAGCCGTGCAGTGAAGCTTCAGATCAAGCAAGCATGCTTCAGCAGGCTAATGAGGTCCACCAACAACAGCAGAAAGGGAAGGTTCTTGCTTTTCATCCAATCGATTAAGAGGAACAGTTTGGGATGATTGACTGTAGCGCCTTGCCAAACCTGAACAGCACAGAACATAGGAATACACTTAATAAGCATTTGATATTTATATTAATCCTTTTCCGAGAAAGATCTTGCCTATTTATGCCAATGAAGGTACACCACAATATTTGTATTAACTGTTTTAGGAATAAGCTGTTTTGACTTTGACTGAAACCCAGGTGCCTTTCTCTGGCCAACGAGAGGAATCTTCATTTCTCTTGTGGGTTCAAATCCGAATCCGGAGGCATAACGTACAGAATCTGAGCTGATATCCCAAAGCAGTGCTGAGGAAGTGTTGCACTGTCAGGTTATTTGCAGATAAGATGCAGAAGATGGCATGTCACTGTTTCAAAGGAGATTAAGAAGTTCTCTGCGAATCCTGTGCCTGGAGATAGTGGTACTGAAGGCAGGACCCTGGAGACAGCAGCACTACCTGCTGTACGGCTGTGCCATCCTTATGGAGATCTGCAAGATCATGAGGGTGGGAAAGGGGTGCGAATATGAAGAGGGGTGGAGGGAGAGGAGTGGAATGTAAGGAAAGGAGGGAGTGGGATGCAAAGAGGAGAGAAACATGAGAATGTGAAGGAGAGCAATTGTATGGGAATGTGAGGGAGTGAAAGAGGCGAGGATGTGAAGGAAGGGGAGAGGCAGTCTGTGAAAGAGAAATGTAGGGCTGTGAGCAAAATGCATTTTTCTTTGGTGTAGGGATACCTGCATCCAGGAAATGAATGTGCACATGGACCCAGTGGTTGAGATCTCTCCACAATGATAATACGGGCATTTACCACAGGAAGTGATAGTCTCTCATGCTCTGGTCCCATTGGAGAATGCCACAGAGTGAAGCCCATAATCGGGCATTTGGTGCTGCCATCTGAGCATATCCATGATCCAGAGATGAGTGAGGACTGGGAATAGGGGTCTTAGTAACTGAAGCCCTAACATCTCTCTTCAAGTTGCCTGATCTGTGCCAGCTTTACTGCTTTAACTGGGCTGTAAATGTGGACCACTATAAGCCTTGCACTGACAACCACTATTGATTTAGAACAAAACAGCTGGAGCCTTTTTTATTTTAGTGGATTAGCAGGGCATGAAAAGAAAGTCTTTCAACTGCATCTTTCATGACCTTGATATGTTTCAAACTGTTTTACAGCCAATAAATGAAAATAAATTGAGTTAAGCTCCACCATTCTTAATCTCTACAATTTACTGTCAAATTCTAGGGTTGAGTGAAACTGAAGGTTACAAATCTTCATGGACAACAAGGAATCATGAGAAAAAATGTGCTTGTGTTGGTAGCTACAGTGAGGCTGGAGACTGTGGGGGAAGCAGAGCAGGCTTATTTTAAATTCCAGAAACAATCTTGAAAATCCAATGACATTGAACAAATTTTGGACTTGGGAGTGTCAATCTTAGCAATACTAATACATGTTTAGCAATTGGGAGTTTATATCTAATCCTGGAGCAATCAATCATGCTTCTAATTCTTACAGTCATAATTGCAATGTTGTGTACACTCGCTAAATGCAGGGGCAGAGCTGTGATAATAAACCTCTGTGTGGTCAGTGAGGATAAAGGCACCATACTAATAGCATATGTTTTTGCATCGTAATGTTCTCTTTATTTGGCATCATTCAAATGCCACTGCATTGTTCATGAGGAGTCCTTGTAAACAAAATATGGAAACTAAATATTTTAGATACAGCATGGAATTAGGAAGGCAAGAATGTGTTGGGTTTGGAATACAAGAATAAGTGTCTTAGAAATTCATGAGCGAAGCAGTGGTGTGCAGTTTTGCATGGAGCAGAGTGAATGTGATGTCATTTCCAGGCCTCTGGAACAAACGTAAAATTTGATCCTGACCTTATGATAGCACTAGAAATAAGGTTCTTGCTTAGAATTTGCCCCAACATTGGTAACCACAATACAAACTGTGCTTTTAACTTTAAAGTGCTCATTACAGTCAAACTCTATTCTTTATCAGGCTATTGTCGAACTTAATGCTCAGCCCTCCCTGCACCTATGACAACATTTCTGGACTCAAAAGCTTCTGTCCAACGGTATTTGTCTGCACCTCTTGCTGGGTGGCACGGAGATGCGACATAAGCCTCAGAGTCATTGCAGGCAGCTATAGGGGTCATGAGAGGAGGCACAGGAAGGTTCATCACCTAACACCATGATTTACAGGCTGTCACACTCAGACCCAGACTTCGGAGCAATGTCCACACTAGCCGATCTTCATCAAGACAATCCTCCCTGTGATCTTCTGCAATCTTCCATACATGTGCCTGGATTGCTTTATTAGTGGAGATCAGGGTCACAGTCACTCTGTTTTCCAGCCTTAGCATCAGTCCAGGCCACTGTTGCTGATCTCTGTCACAGCTCACATTTTGCTGGGCAGTCACCCAGCTCTATATTCAAGTCTTTGTTTACTTTTCCCTTCAGGACAGGCAAGTGGGCATGAGGTTTCTGAACCATTGCAGCATTCACTGATTTTTGCAGACATGGGAACTTCAGCCCCTTGTTAACTGGAATTAGCAGCCTTTTTTATTAGGTAATGTCAGAAAATGTTGGAAACACTCAGGCACATCTGAGGAGAGAAAAAGGAATTAATATTTCAGAAGGTAGAAAATAAACTGGTTTGGTGTTGCAGGAAGCAGGAGGGCTGGAAAGAATAAAGAGAATGACCATGCCAAGTTGAAACACGAGTGATGCCAGCTGAGAGAGCATGGTGAAAGCTTGTAATTCTGCTCTGGGGGAGATGTAAACAGAAGATGATTGAGGAGAGAGAAGAAAAATAACATCCAGCATATCCCAAGAAATTTTTGCCAGGATCATTTGTCTAACCCTGGGATGTCTGTGAGGCTGCTTTGCAAACAGTGCATCTCTCCGGTGGCTTATGTTCCACCAGCTTCTCTGGACCCCTTTCAGTGAATCCTGGAGTATCCCCTCCTCTGTCCTTGTACCACTGCAACCATTCTTCACAGAGCACCACTCTGTGATCTGTATGGTGGATGTTCCTCTTTGAGCATGCTCCTGAGGTTGTAGCAGTGCAGCTAAGTGCAGGCAGCTGTGAAACATAGAAACTGGTTTATTAACATGCACTGAAGCTGAAACAGCGTGCCTTTACACCAGGGATCTGAACGTGGCTATTGTGCAGGTGCCACATTTGATGATTGCAATCCCAAGAGTTTGTGTGCCATGAAATAATGTTTCAGAATACTTTAAGTGTTGAAAGGGAGCGTCTGGACCAGGAAATCTTGCTGCATTTGTACAGAGGTTTGAGACCACAGGTATAATATTACAAATTTTGTTCTCCATATCTAAGATAAACTTGTATCATAGGCAGTGTAGTGTAGATCACTGGGCCTTGTGGTGCAGCAAGAAATCGGTTGTGTTTCTGCTGACTCTTGGAAAAAGCCTTCCAATTTATCTCACACTCCAGCTTTCTCCACCCAGAACCTTAAGAGGGCCTGTACTTGGAGTACGAGCCCAGTTTTTAAAAGGTGCCCATGGAATTTGGCACTTTCACCTTCCTGGCTCAAGTGTTGCAATCCTCCGTCGGTACTTTTTTTCTCCATTTCAATCAAATTCCTTTTGCAGCTTGTTTTAGATCCAGAGTATTGACAACACTGGAGTGACCTATGATTTGGAGGTGGGGCAGGATAAATAATCCACAGCATCAGTTGTTGTGGTTGGCTATGTTGTTGTCACTAATGACAGCCTTAAATCTCAGAGCTCTAGTTACTGAGCCCTAGAGGTACTTCTCTCAAACTTCTCAGATGTGAGAACAACTTTGATAGAACCTCCATTTACACACAGTGACACAGCTAATAGATAAGATAAGATATCTTTATTAGTCACATGTACATTGAAACGCACAGTGAAATGCTTCTTTGTTGTGTAGTGTTCTGGGGGCAGCCCGCAAGTGTTGCCACGCTTCCGGTGCCAACATAGCATGCCCACAACTTCCTAACCTGTATGTCTTTGGAATGTGGGAGGAAACCAGAGCACCCGGGGAGAACGTGCAAACTCCTTACAGACAGTGGCCGGAATTGAACCCGGGTCACTGGCACTGTAAAGTGTTGTGCTAACCGCTGCACTACCGTGCCTGCCCGATTAGATTAGCTATCTCATAGCATTGGAGACCTGGGTTCCATTCTGGCCTTGTGCTGTCAGTGGAGTTTTGCACGTTCTCCCTGTGAACACACAAGTTTCCCCCAGGCGCTCTAGTTTCCTCTCAAGTCCCAAAGATGTGCAGGTTTGTAGGTTAATTGGCCACTGTAAATTGCCCCCTCTGTAGGTGAGTGGTAGAATCTGGGGGGAGTTGATGGGAATGTGGGGAGAATAAAAAATGGAATTAATGTAGGATAGATGTTTGAAGGGCAGCACAGTCTCCAATCTCCACCAAATAAGTATAGCTAAAAACGTTAGGTTATTTTCATGAAATGCTCCAATTTGGTTTTTTTGAAGGAATATTGAATTTGTGCTTCTTTATACTTGTGGATTCTCCAGTGTTGCCTCACCAGTTCCACTCTGTGCCACCACAACTCCTTGCTTCCATTTGCTTTGTCCTATCCAACCAGAGAATTTACTCCAACCAGAGAACTTACAACAGGCAAGACGTGGAAGGAATGATTTACCAGGGGATTCAGCCATGTGCCTACACATCCCTCCTCCCACAGAAAGCCATGGTTACACTGCAGTTCTCCACTTGTGATGTAATCTCCTCCATCATATGCAAAGTGTTCTGAAGTGTGATGATCTTCTGCATGTTTGCAAAGGACTGTCACCACCTCATTCAATTTCAGGACATGAAACCTTAGCTTAATATTAGATCCCCAGTCCTTTATGATAAGAAGATCATTTCCTTCCACTGCTGGACTATTACCTACCTACATTCCTACTTCTTCCTCAATCTTACTGGGATTCAAATCCATCACAAGATTTTATTTGTATAATTCTTTCTTAGTTCCCCACTTAACTCATCCACAATTTGGAAGTGTCATAGATCATGGAAACGGGCCCTTTAGCCCAACAAGTCTGCTTCAACCATCAAGTACCCATTTACTATAAAACTACATGAATTCCATTTGATTCTCCTTGCATTTCCATCAACATCCCCCAGGTTCTACCTCTCAGCTACACACCAGGGGTAACTTACAATGGCCAATTAATCTATCAACTTGCACATCCTTTGGATGTGGGAGGAAACTGGAACACCAAGGGAAGAAACCCACGTGGTCACAGGGAGAAAATGCAAAGTCCATGCAGACACCACTGGAGGTCAGAATTGAACCTGTTTTGCTGAAGCTGTGAGGCAGCAACTCTTCTGAATGTGCCACTGTGCCACCCATGGAGGTCCATCCACATGCTGCTGCTTCCAACCTTACCAAAGACCCATCAAATCCTGGCCAGGTTCATGCCGCCTTCTCCATTCCAGAGTCAATGTTAAAAGTCTTGTCCTCAGCTTTTCCTTCAATCACTTCCGTTGTCTTGTCTCCCACTGCCTCACTGGCTGTTCCATTTCCTTCTCCTTACTTGTTCATTAATCCTCTTTTGCCACCAGCCCCGTCCTGTGGAAACCAGAATCCCTCTCCCTTGCCTTCTCCCCATCTGTTTCTGAAAGCTCACTAAGTATCTTTTCCTTCAACAAAGTATGGGCCTTGCTCATTCCATATCTGATTTTTTTTCCCTTCTACTCGGGGCTCTCAACAAAAAATTATGATGTTGTTTAACATTAAAAGAACTTGTGCTTATGGAGTATTCCTAGAGTTGCAAAGAAATTTGCTGATTTTTGTTACTTCTACATGTAGTTCATTTTCTACACGAAGAAAATATTTTTCCTCTTGGTAGGTAAATTGTGAAAACATGTTGCACAGTATGAAATATCAAATTATGCTAATATTGTTGGTGAATGTTTAGCTTGTGTTGTATTTGTCATTTGTTATGAGAAACTTCTAAAGCAATTAGGAACAAGGAAACAAGACTACAAAGCAGAAAACAAAATGGGGGCTAGAGGTATTCTTTTGATTGGCATAGGTTGGACCACAACTTGTTCACCATCTTCAAGCATGATATAGATTCATGAATTAGAAGTACAATTTCAAAATTTAATATGGTGGAGGACTCAGGCAAAATGCTGTAAATCTTTAAGTGGTATAATTTGTGTGTTATTTTGGCAGGTGTCACAAACCAGCAACAAAAGAAACACACTGAGCATGATTTAGTGTTAAAAAACTATTTTATTAATCACTACTTATGATAATACGTAAAATAAAAGTAAAAATGTTAGTATGTTAGAATTCAAAAATGTTAAACCTCGAACGTTAACCCCAAAACTAAACTCTTCGTGTGTGTGTGTGACAAAGTCCAAAACTCCCAGTTCCGGAATGGTTCTTAAAGTTCAGTTCCGCAAGCCATAAGGTGAAACATGAGCAAGGGCTTCTTCAACAACCACCGTTGTCTGAAGATAAGATGTAGATGTAGAAAAACATAGAGAGAGTACATATGAAATCCAAATGTTCCACGATGGACCCCAAACGACACTCCAGTGTTTACTCGGTAGTGACTTCCTCACCCCGAAAAGCATCCGAACCGTGGTCGTCCACACACAAATACCTGTTTCCTTCTACAGGTCAGCAACAAAGTGAACTCCACTGGATTACTTCCAACTTCCATACATGGATTTCAGTGGCAAACACAGTTATTGTTTCTCATCCATCGACAGAGAAAACAAGCAGGCTGGTGTGTCTCTCCCTTCTCTCTCTCTCTCCTTCTTCTGACTTCTTCAACAACGTCATTACGTCCTTTATCTTCTATTGACGTAAGCACGCCCCACACACACATACACACACACTCTCTATCTTAAAGGGACTTTCACTGAGTCCGTAACACCTCCCACCTAAAAAAAATTTTCCCAAGAAAATTTTAACCGCGCATACAGTTAGTAATGTTAATAATTATCATGCTACACAACTACAGACTATCAGATTAGTACAGATACATGTTTCCCATTTAACATCGAGAAAGACAATCAGCAATCACATTATCTTTGCCTTTAATGTGAGTTATCATGAGATCAAACTCTTGCAAAATTAAACTCCAGTTTAACAGCCTTCTGTTCTTGTTTTTGACTCGGCTCAGAAACACCAATGGGTTATGATCTGTATACACAGTCAATGGTTTCTGAGTGGTGCAAACATATACACTGAAATGTTGCAAGGCTAAAACAAGCGACAGTAATTCTTTCTCTATGGTGTAATAATTCTTTTGATGCTCATTAAATTTCTTTGAAAAGTAAGCTACAGGATGGTCAATATCGTCAAGGTCACCCTTCTGCAACAACACAGCTCCTGCAGCTTCATCACTGGCATCTACTGCTAATGAAAATGGCTTTTCAAAGTCAGGTGTTTTGAGCACAGGATGGTAGCATAAAATGGCTTTCAGCTTCTCAAATGCTTCTTGACAAGAATCTGTCCAAACAAACTTTACTCCCTTCTTCAGAAGATTAGTTAGGGGAAGAGCAATATCAGCAACATTTTTACAAAATTTTCGATAATATCCAACCATTCCCAAAAATCTTCTAACAGTCCTCGTACCTGTGGGAATAGGGAACTCAGATATTGCTTGAACTTTTGCCTGAACAGGAGCTTGCTTGCCTTGACCTACAACATAACCAAGATACGTCACAGTGGCATGGCCAAATTCACTTTTAGCCAAGTTAACTGTAAGGTTAGCCTTGGAAAGTCTTTCAAACAACCTTTCTAACGCAGAGATGTGATCTTCCCAAGTATCATTCCCAGTCACTAAGTCGTCAATGTAGGCATCTGTATGTTTTAACCCATGAATCACTGAATTAATCATTCTTTGAAATGTTGCCGGAGCATTTTTCATTCCAAATGGCAAAACATTGTATTCATACAATCCAGAAGGGGTTACAAAGGCTGAAATTTCCCTTCCTCTATCTGTTAATGGAACACACCAGTACCCTTTTAATAGGTCAATCTTTGTAAGAAATTTTGCCTTTCCCACTCTGTCTATGCAATCATCCACCCTAGGAATAGGGTAAGCATCTGACTTTGTTACAGCATTCACTTTCCTGTAATCTGTGCAAAATCTAACAGTTCCGTCAGGTTTAGGTACAATAACACAGGGCGAACTCCAATTTGAAGTAGAATGTCTAATAATATCATTTTCCAACATGTATTTTATTTCCTGATCAACAAGTTTACTTTTTTCTACATTCATTCGATATGGGTGTTGTTTGATTGGTTTTGCATCCCCAACATCAACATCATGGGTAATTATCGATGTTCTGTTTGGAACATCTGGGAACAGATTTTTAAATTTTAAAATTAATTCTCTCATCTGTTGTTTTTGTGAAACTTGTAAATGGTCCAACTTCGTTTCAAGGTTCTCCAGGATATTTTGGTTTTTTAGTTTCGATGGAACAATATTTGGTCTAAATTGGCCTTCCTCAACATCAACATCAGGCATTCTAGAAACAACCTTTACACCATCCACCAAGGCCACAACTGAATCCCTCTCATAATAAGGTTTTAGCATGTTTACATGACAGAGTTGTGTTTTCTTGTGTCTATCTGGTGTTTTGATTACATATGTTAGATCAGTCACTCGAGATTCAATAACATAGGGTCCAGAAAAGCGAGATTGCAAGGGATTATTTTGGCTAGGGAAAAATATCAACACCTTTTGCCCCACTGCGAATGTCCTAGGCCGAGCATGTCTATCAAAATATGTCTTCATTCTTATCTGGCTTGTTTTCAAATTCTCTCTCGCTAGCTGGCAGACTCTCTCCAACCGAGTTTTAAATTTTTGGACATAGTCCAACAGACTCAAGTGCACTTCCTCATTAACCCATTGCTCTCTTAACAACTCCAAAGGTCCTCTCACTCTATGTCCAAATACAAGCTCAAACGGACTAAATCCTATTGACTCCTGGATTGATTCTCTAACGGCAAACAAAAGTAAATGGATACCTTCGTCCCAATCCTTGGTGTTTTCAAAGCAATAAGTCTTCAGCATATTTTTGAGAGTAGAATGAAATCTCTCCAGAGCTCCTTGAGATTCTGGGTGATATGCAGATGATACAATCTGCTTTGCTCCCAGCTCATAGACTATTTGTTGAAAAATTTTTGACATAAAATTACTACCTTGATCAGATTGGATTTCTTTTGGCAAACCAAACAAGGTAAAAAATTTTACAAGAGCCTTTGACACCGTCTTGGCCTTAATATTTCTAAGGGGTATTGCCTCTGGAAATCTAGAAGTGGCACACATGATGGTTAACAAATACTGATTTCCAGTCTTAGACTTTGGTAATGGACCAACACAGTCCACAATCACCTTCGAAAAGGGTTCACCAAAAGCAGGAATTGGTTTCAAAGGAGCCACAGGGGGTTTTTGATTTGGTTTACCTACCATCTGACATGTGTGGTAGGTTCGACAAAACATCACCACATCTTTTCTCAAACCAGGCCAATAGAATTGTTTCAAGATCTTCCCTACAGTTTTATTCACACCAAAATGACCACCCAAAGGCATACTGTGGGCCAGGTTTAAAATCTCATCCCTATAAACTTTTGGAACAACAACCTGATGAATAACTTCCCATTCCTCATTAACAGGAACATGAGGAGGTCTCCATTTCCTCATTAACACTCCATTTTTGACATAGTATCCAATTGGCACTTTTTCAATCTCCTCACATGAGAGAGCTTTTTCTTTCAATTCTGTCAACTCAGGGTCCTTTGTCTGTTCCACCATAAAATCCTTCCTCGACAAAGACAAATCTTTAAATTCAGGCTCACTATAAGGATGTTGATCCTCCAGTGAAGACAGAAAAGTCTCAGATAAGGCATCATAATTTTCTTCCTGTTTAGGACTGTCACAAGGAACTACATCAGACTGCACTGGACTGTCTGTCTTGGCTAATTCTCTAGCTCTAGCTCGAGTCACCGCACATGATGGGTAAACATCTGAATCATTCTCAGACTCATCAATCCTTGGTTTGGTCGTTAACCGTACCACAGGAACAATTTCTCCATCTGCAAGGTCATTTCCCAATAACAAAGAAACTCCTTCCACTGGCAAACTAGATCTTATCCCTATCTCGACTGGTCCTTCTACGAACTTTGACTTTAAAATCACCCTGTGAAAAGGGACAGACATGGTCTCACCTGTAATGCCTCGTACTAGATTTACTTCACCAGTGTCACTTTCTTCTCCAAAATTTAAAACACTGTCCAGCAAGAGAGATTGACTAGCCCCAGTATCTCTAAGAATTTTCACTGGCACCTGGGGTGACTCATCATTCAGTGAAACAAAACCCTCTGATACATACGAACGGAATTCTTTTGTCACCTCCTCCAACTTTTCCGCTTTTCCCTCTTGCAAGGACTGATCTTTAACAGCATCTCCTAAACCTTTTTGATTTTTAATTGCCTGAAAGCAAGCATTGGGCACAGCTTCCTTCTTTTTCTTCTAAAGGGCACAATTAGATATCACATGGCCAGGTTTCTTACAGTAATAACAAGTACGCTCAACAGGTTTCTCCAGCCCTGGCTTCTTTTCATCTTTTCCTTTTTGATTACCTTCCAATTTAATCTCCGGTTTACCTGGATTGTCCTTGTAACTCTTTTGAAAGGTTTTAGGTTGTCCCCATTTGGATTTATGGGTTAAAGCATAATCATCTGCCAACCTAGCAGTTTCTTGTAAAGTTTCCACTGCCTTTTCATTTAAATATGTTATTAATTCAGCTGGAACACATCTTTTAAAGTCTTCCACTAGTATCAATTCTTTCAATTTATCAAAATCCCCATCTACATTTTTAGCCATGTACCATCGTTCAAAACATATTCTCTTTCCATTGGCAAATTCCATATAAGTCTGATCTGCAGATTTCCTCAAGTCTCTAAATTTTTGTCTATAAGCTTCAGGGACCAATTCATAGGCCTTCAATATAGTTTGTTTTACCTTGGTATAATCAGCTGCATCCTCAGCAGACAAAGCAGAATAAGCTTTTTGAGCTTTACCTTTAATCACACTCTGTACCATAAGAGCCCATCCTTTCCTTGGCCAGTTTGAACTCACAGCAACCTTTTCAAAATGTTGGAAATACTGATCAACCCGATCTTCTTCAAAAGGAGGGACTAATCGAACCTCCCTGCTGGCTGAAAAACCATCATCAGAATCAGATTCCGAACTCCTACGCTTCATTTGTAACTCATGCTGCCTCTGTTTCTCCTTCTCCTCACTATCCAGCTCCATCCTCTTCAAATCCATCTGCTTCATTGCTAGATCAGCCTCTATCTTCATCTGAGTTATCTTTTGTTCAGTCTCTAATTTCTTTTGTTCGGCCTCTAATCTCTTTTCCTCTCGTTCAGCCTCTATCTTTAACTGGGTTTGCTCTCGTTCAGCCTCTATCTTTGCCAGCTGCACCTGTGCCTCAGAAATTGCTATTTCACTGCCAGGAAACTGTTTTAACACTTCCTTCTCAAAAACCTTCTTTTCCACATAATGGCCAGCTATCAGTCTCTGAATATCTGCCTTTCTCATAGACTGCTTTACTTCTGTAAGGTTTAGCCTTGTAGCAATCTTTATCAGATCATCCTTTTTCGCCACCTCCAATCCCTTTTGGGTTGGTGACTCCAAAAATGCCTTAATATCCATTGCTGCTGGTTTCCACACACACAAGCCAATTAAAAAGAATTTATCAGACCTCCCTCAAAAATCTTTGGATTGGATCCCGAACAAATCTTGTCAATCTGGGGAACGATCCCAGACGACACTCGTTAACCTTTGGGTTGGATCCCGGACGAATCTTGTTAACCTTGGGAACTATCCTGGACGAACCCCCAATTTTGTCACAAACCAGCAACAAAAGAAACACACTGAGCATGATTTAGTGTTAAAAAACTATTTTATTAATCACTACTTATGATAATACGTAAAATAAAAGTAAAAATGTTAGTATGTTAGAATTCAAAAATGTTAAACCTCGAACGTTAACCCCAAAACTAAACTCTTCGTGTGTGTGTGTGACAAAGTCCAAAACTCCCAGTTCAGGAATAGTTCTTAAAGTTCAGTTCCGCAAGCCATAAGGTGAAACATGAGCAAGGGCTTCTTCAACAACCACCGTTGTCTGAAGATAAGATGTAGATGTAGAAAAACATAGAGAGAGTACATACGAAATCCAAATGTTCCACGATGGACCCCAAACGACACTCCAGTGTTTACTCGGTAGTGACTTCCTCACCCCGAAAAGCATCCGAACCGTGGTCGTCCACACACAAATACCTGTTTCCTTCTACAGGTCAGCAACAAAGTGAACTCCACCGGATTACTTCCAACTTCCATACATGGATTTCAGTGGCAAACACAGTTATTGTTTCTCATCCATCGATAGAGAAAACAAGCAGGCTGGTGTGTCTCTCCCTTCTCTCTCTCTCTCCTTCTGACTTCTTCAACAACGTCATTACGTCCTTTATCTTCTATTGACGTAAGCACGCCCCACACACACATACACACACACTCTCTATCTTAAAGGGACTTTCACTGAGTCCGTAACACAGGAACATAGGCCTATCTAGTCCATGCCAAGCTGCCATCCCATCCATGTACCTATACAAAGTTCTCTTAAATGTTACAGTTGAACCTGCATCTACCACTTCTGCTAGCTGGTCGTTCCACACTCACACCACCCTCTGAGTGAAGAAGTTCCCCCTCAGATTCCCCTTATATATTTCACTTCTCCCCCTAAACTTATGTCCTAGGCTCACCCAGTCTTAAGGGAAAAAGCCTGCATGCATTCACCCTATCTATACCCCTCATAATTTTGTATACCTCTATAAGATTTCCCCCTCATTCTCCTGTGCTCCAGGGAATAAAGACCTAACCTATTTAACTTTCCAACTCTTGAACTCGGTGTCTCAACTAATAAAGGCAGGCTTGCCATACACCTTCTTTAACTCCCTATTAATCTGTGCAGCCACTTTCAGGGAGCTATGGACTTGGACCCCAAGATCCCTCTGCTCATCAACGCTGTTAAGGGTCTTGCCATTAACAGTGTACTGTCACTTTACATTTGATCTCCCAAGGTGCAACACTTCACTCTTGGCCAGGTTAAACACCATCTGCCATTTCTCTGACCATAGTTGCAACAGATCTATATCCCGCTGTATCCTTTGACAATCTTCTACACTACCTGTAATACCACCTATCTTTGTATTGTTTGCAAACTTGCTAACCCACCCATCCACATTTTCATCCAGGTCATTTATATCAGAAACAGCAGAGGTCCCAGTACATATCCCTGCAGAACACCACTAGTCACGGACCTCCAGTCAGAATAAGTCCCATCGACAGCTGCTCTCTGTCTTCTATGGGCAAACCAATTCTGAATCCAAATGGCCAATTCACCATGGACCCCATGCATCTTAATCTTCTGGATGAACCTCCCATGAGGGACCTTGTCAAACACCTTACAAGATCAATGTAGACAACATCCACAGCTCTACCTTCATCAATCACCTTTGTCACCTCCTCGAAACACTCAATCAAGTTAGTAAGACATGACTTGCCCTGCACAAAGCCACGCTGATTGTCCCTAATTTGGCTATAGTTTTCCAAATGCTCATAAATCCTATCCCTAAGGATTCTCTCCAATAGCTTCCCTACCACTGACGTGAGATTCACTGATCTGTAGTTTCCAGGATGATCCCTATTTTCTTTCTTGAAAAATGGAACAACATTAGCTACTCACCAGTCCTCTGGGACCTCGCCTGTGGATGGAGAGGACACGATGATTTTGGTCAAGGCCCCAGCAATCTCGCCTCTTGCCTCTCTCAATAACCTGGGGTATAACCCATCAGCTGCTGGGGACTTAGCCACCTTAATGTTCTTTAAGAGACCCAACATTACATCTTTTTTTTATGTTGTATGATCTCACTATTGTCCATGTCCTTCTCTTTGATAAATACCGACACACACTACTCATTTAGGACCTCGCCAATATCCTCCACCTCCAAGCATATGTTCCCTCCTTCATCCTTGAGTGTTCCTACCCTCTCCCTAGTTATCCTCTTGTTCTAGATATATGCATAGAATGCCTTGGGATTCTCTTTAATCCTACTTGCCATGGACTTCTCATAGCCCCACCTGCTCTCCTCATTGCCTTCTTGAGTTCTTTTCTAGCTTATTTATAATCCTCAAGGGTTCCATTTGATTTTAGCTTCCTAAACCTTAACTACACTTCCTTTTTTCTTCTTGACTAAATTCACCACCTCTCTCAACATCCAAGGTTAGATATTTATTAATTAGTCACATGTACATCAAAACACACAGTGAAATGCATCTTTTTGTGTTAATGTACTCTGGGGGGGGGGCAGCCCGCAAGTGTCGCCACACTTCTGGCGCCCACATAGCACGCCCTCAGCTCCTAACCTGTATGCCTTTGAAATGTGGGAGAAAACTGGAGCACCCGGAGGAAACCCACACAGACATGAGGAGAACGTACAAACTCCTTACAGACAGCAGTGGAATTGAACCCTGGTCGCTGGTGCTGTAATAGCCTTATGCTAACGGCTACACTGCCGTGCTGCCACTTTCCTTGCCATCCTTGTCCTTCCTTCTTACTGGAACATACCTGTCCTGTACTCTCTGCAGTTGGTCTTTAAACACCCTCCACATGTCAGATGTGGACTTGCCCAAAAACAGCTGTTCCCAATTAACTTTCCCTAGTTCCTGCCTAATACTCCTGTAATTTGCCCTGCTCCCACAAGGTGCATACTTGTACTTCTCTACAACCATCTTAAAACCTAAAGAGTTGTCACTGTTCCCTAACTGCTCTCCCACTGATAGGTCAGTCACCTGGCCAGACTCATTTCCCAACACCAGGTCCAGTATGGCCCCATCTCTTGTATATCCCCTGGACAATCTACATACTGATTTAAGAAACCCTCCTGGATGCACTAACAAATTCTTTATCACAACATAATAGCTGGGAAATTTAAATTCAAGTAATTAATCAATCTGGAATTAAAGCTAGTCTCAATAATTGTAATCAGGAAGCTTTTGTTTCATTCATATTTCATACAAAATACGATACCATTCAATTTCAAAGAGACTATGCTATCTCTCAGAGGATTCCCATTATTTCCCTGTAAACTATTCTCTCTGCCCATTATCTCCCCTGATTCTCCCACCACCCATCTACACGAGGGGGTTACTTACAATCACAAATTAACCTATCTATCCACACGTCTTTGGGATACGGGAGGAAACCAGAGCACCTGGATGAAACCCGTGCAATCACAGACAGAACATGCAAACCCCACGTGGACAGCACCAAAGGGCAGGATTGAACCTGAGTTGGTGGAGCTGTGAGGCAGCAGCACTACCTGCTACTCCACTGCTGCCCAAATTACTGTAAATGGTTGTAAAACCGATCTGGCTCACTGATAACCTTCAGGAAAGGAACTGTGCCATCCTTACCCAGTCTGCCTGATGCTTGTGATTCCAGACCCATGGGGGTGGTTGGCTTCAGTGGGGGCATTAGGAATGGAAAACAAAAGCCAGTGGTATTCACGTGCTATGAATAAACAAATCGAAAACAGCTATCAGGATGCATTCATTGGAGGTGCTCCCTGCAGAGGCAAAGTGATATTTTGTCTCAATCTTAATGTCTTCTTAAAACACTGCCAATAAAATGAATAAACTAGTCTTTTATTACACTACTGTATCAAACAGTGACATTAATCAAGCAACTTTTTTGTCTATCAATAGCTATGATGCATGGGTTACAGGAGTGTGTAATTCAGCAATAACTAAAGAAACTAGCTGAAGCCGAGTGCACATAAAAACTAACAATGTTTTTATAGCAGCAATGCCAGATGTCTTCTGTTTTTTTCCTGGTATTTCTCCTACTATGCTTATGTGTTTTTGTGTTAAATATTGTTGCAAAGTTCGTTAATTCAATAACTGTTGTTATTTTTGTAATGGTATGCTCTGATGAAGGATCTTCTTACATTACTCTTTCCACAAATGCTGCCTGACCTGCCAAGTGTTTCCAGCATTTTCTGTTTTCAAATTTCCAGCACTTGCACTTTACTGATTTTTTTTGGGCTGGAGACCAGTTTGACCAATAATTGGTGGAATGGCAGAGTATAGGCAGGGAGTTAAGTGTATCAGTGTGTATTTATTTCACACTTGATGAATAAGTCATTAAAATGATGAACAATACACAGTTTTCCTGAAGGACAAACTGTAAGAATTGGGGCAGTTTAAGGATTATTGAACATTGTTAAATGGAGGGGAAAAAAATAGTTGCCTGTGGATAAAAATATAAACCATGCTGGCAGGGTACGTAGACAGCTGATAATGTGGAAGTGAATACTCAATAAAAGGTTGGTGACCACTGTGGTGGGCAGGAGAAATCTCTTTTTGGGAGCGGTTAGGATATGGGAGAGGTGCCAACAGTGACAGGAGGGAAATCTTTCTTACATGGCAACTGGTTATGATCTGGGTGCACTATTGCAGGGGTAGATTCAGTTGTAGCATTCAAAAGGGACCTGGACAGGAAACTGAAAGGAAGTAATTTGCTGGGCCATGAAGAGAGGGTGGAGGACTGAGACCAGCTGGATTGCCCACCTGCCCGAAGGTAGAGCCAGTATGGACTAGATGGGTTGAATAGAGAAACAAAGGACTGCAGATGCTGGAATCTAGATGAAAAACACTATGATTCTGGAGGAACTCAGCAGGCCAGGCAGCATCCGTGGAGAAAAGCAGGCGGTCAACGTTTTGGGTCAGGACCCTTCCTCGGGACTGAAGGTAGGAAAAGGGGAAGCCCAATATATAGGGGGGAAAAGCAGAGCAGTGATAGGTGGACAAAAGAGGGGAGGTGGGGTGGGCACAAGGTGGTGACAGGTAGATGCAGGTGAGAGATAGTGATAGGCAGGTGCGGGGGAGGAGGGGAGAGTTGATGCACCGGGGGATGAGTCAAAGGTAAGGAGGAAAAAAGGAGGGTAGGTAAAAAAAAAAGAGAGGCTAGGAAAAGGAAGAAAACAAGAGGCATGGTGGGAGGTGGGGTTTGGAGATTACTTAAAGTGGGAAAATTCAATGTTCATGCCATTAGGTTGCAAGGTTCCAAGATGGAAAATGAGGTGCTGTTTCTCCAGTTTGTGCTTCGACTTCTCCTGACAGTGGAGAAGGCCGAGGACTGACATATCTGTGATGGAGGGGGAGTTGAAGTGACTGGCAACGGGGAGATGCAGATCGTGGTTGCTGACGGAGTGCAAATGTTGTGCAAACCTGTCAGCTAGTCTGCGTTTGGTCTCATCAATGTAGAGGAGGGTCTCCTGCTGTGATGTAATGAATCTGTGATTTTGTAAGAAAAATCAAGGGGTATGTTGATGAGGGAGATGAAGAGGAGTGGGAAGAGGTTTATAGGAAGGATGAATGAGCTGCTTCTGTATGTTAATACTTTGTCAGTAAACAACGAAATACTTTGCTGGATTGATTCAACTCTCAGTTGTAGTTATTCATTTGCCTAACTCAGTTTTCCTTGATTAGATAAACATACTTCCCAATGTCACAGCCCTAACATCAAGGATTGCCAGCTGAAACATAAGACCAAAGGAAAGCTGTCACATCAAAATTATGACACTGAAACAGGCTGCTTAATCCACCCAATCTGCAAGTGTTAGCCATCAAAATGAGTAATCATACTCGGTCCATATTCTCCCATTCAGTCAATCACTTGTTCCTAATGCCGATGCCTTCTGAACTTTAATCACTCCCTACCACTGATGCAAGGCTCATCAGCCTATAATTTCCTGCTTTGTCCCTTCTTAAACAAAGAAACAACGCTGGCTATTCTCAAATCTTCTGGCACTTCACCTGTGTGTAAAGAGGATACAAAGATCTCTGTCATAGCCCCAGCAATATCCTGGAATAGATTCCATCAGGCCCAGGGGACTTATCCACCTTAATGTTTTTCAACGTAGCCAATATCTCCTCCTCCTTAATATCAACGTGCCCTAGAATATCAATACAGCCCTCCCTAGTCTCACCATCATCCATGTCCTTCTCCTTGGTGAATACTGATGTAAGTTATTCATTAAGGACCTCACCCACTTCTTTTTGCTCCATGCATAAATTCCCTCCTTTATCTCTGAGTGGACCTACCCTTTCCCTAGCTATCCTCTTGCTCCCAATGTACATATAAAATGCCTTGGGATTCTTCTTATTCTTATTTGCCAGGGGCACTTCATGGCACCTCTTAGCCCTCCTAATTTCTTGTTTAAATTCTTTCTTGCTTCCTTGATATTCCTCAAGGGCCTTGTCTGATTTCAGCTTCCTAAACCTTACACATGCTTCCTTTTCTTTTTGACTGAACTTACAATATCTCTTATCATCCAAAGTTCCCGAACCTTGTCATCCTTATCTTTCATCCTTGCATGATGGTCCTGAACGAAAATCAACTGGCAAAGTCTTCTACATGTCAAATTGGATTTGCCCTCAAACAGCCACTCTCAATCTACTTTTTCAGTTCCTGCCTAATAGTTGAAATTAACCTCTCTCAGTTTAGCACTTTCACCCAAGAACCAGTCTTATCCTTATTCATAACTATCTTAAAACATTTGGAATTACAATCACTAACAAAAGGCTCTGCCACTGAAGCTTCAATCACCTGGCCAGGCTCATTCCCCAAGTTCAAGTATGGCCCCTTCCCCAGTTCAACTATCTGCATATTGTTTCAAGAAACCCTCCAGGATGCAAAGACAAATTCTGCCCCATCTAACCCCCTGGCACTGAGGGACTCCCAGTCAATATTGGGGAAATTAAAATCACCCACCACAATAACAATATTGTTTTTGCATCTTTCCATGGTCTGCTTGTATATCTGTTCCTCTGGCTTCTGCTGGCTATTGCGAGACCTTCAGTAATAACCCAAACATAGTGGTTGCATTTTTTTTATTCCTGAGTTCTATCTATCTGGCCTTGCAGGATGAACCCTGCAAGATGTCCTTTCTAAATGCAGCCAGGATACTATCCCTAATCAGTAATGCAATTCCCCTACCTCTTTTACATCCCTCTCTGTCATCTCTGAAAGATCTATACATTGGAATGTTCACTTGCCAGTCCTGCCCTTCTCTCAACCCATTATGGGACAGAATTCTTAAGGACAAAACTTAATGTTCACTTAGAAAGACAGGGATGCTTAGGGAGAGTCAGTGTGGTTTTTCGCAGGGGAAATCATGTCACATAAATCTGAATTTTTTGAGGAGGTAACAGAAAATTGATGAAGGCTGGGTGGTAGACGTGATATGCCTGGACTTCAGCAGGTTTTTGATAAGGTTCCACGGCATAGGCTGATCCAGAAGGTTAAAACACATGGTGTATTGACAAACTGGATCCAAAATTGGCTTGGTAATTCTGATGAAAGGTCATTAACTTGAAACACAAAATCAACTTCTCTCTCTATAGATGCTGCCTGACCTGCTGGGCAGCATCATAGCATAGATAATCATAAAGAACAATAAAATATAAAAAAATCTATAGATCCAATGATCTCTTAGTAAATAAATATAATATAAAAGAAAGGACAGAAAAAGATTTATTATATAAATTTAAAAAAAGAAAGAAAAAAAACCCAAATCAATAAGAAAAATTGTAAACAATATAAACTAAACTGAACAAAAAAATTTCAAAAAAAAAACAAACAACAAAAAAAGGAAAAAAAAACTGGGCTAAAATTTCTCAGTAGAAACAGAGTAATATTACGTCATCAACTCCGTTCCTCTGAGTTGGAAAGTTATTGAAAGGGGATCTACATCATGTGAAAATATTGAATAAATGGACTCCAAATATCTTCAAACTTAAGCCAAGGATCAACAGTACCACTCCTAATTTTTTCCAAGTTTAAACATGATATAGTTTGAGAGAACCATTGAAAAGTAGTAGGGGGTATTGGATCCTTCCATTTAAGCAAAATGGATCGTTTGACCATTAATGTAACAAAGGCAATCATATGGTTAGCGGAAGCAGATAAATGGCCAGACTCTATCCTTGGTAATCCAAAAATTGCAGTGATAGGGTGGGGTTGTAAATCAATCTTCAATACTTTTGAGATAATGTTAAAAATGTCTTTCCAATATTTTTCCAGAAGAGGACAGGACCAAAACATATGTGTCAAAGAAGCCACATTCAATTTACATCTATCACATATAGGATTTATATGGTTATAAAAACGAGCTAACTTATCTTTGGACATATGGGTCCTGTGGACTACCTTAAACTGTATCAACGAGTGTCTGGCACACATTGAAGATGTATTAACTAAATGAGGAATTTTCTTCCAAGTCTGTATAGGTATAGATGTCTGGAGTTCGCTTCCCCATTCATTCTTAATTTTGTCCAATGATTCTAGACGTATTTTCATAATTAAATCATAAATTATTGCTATCAAGCCCTTCTGATAAGAATTAAGACCTAAAATTTTTTCCGTAGTTTCAATTTTGTAAGGTGTCGCAAAAAAGGGTATAGTAGTTTTAAAAAAATTTCCAATCTGCAAATATTGAAAAAAGTGCGATCTAGGCAAATTATATTTATTAGACAATTGTTCAAAAGATGAAAAACAGTTATCAATGAATAGATCACAAAGATATACTATTCCCTCCCTTTTCCATATGGAAAAAGTTGAGTCAGCTCTGGATGGATGAAAGAAAAAATTAGATTGAATGGGACTTGACAAGTTAAATTTATTCAATCCAAAAAATTTACGAAATTGAAACCATATTCGTATTGTATGTTTAACAATTGGGTTAGTCGTATGTTTACTTAATTTGGTAAGTGCAAAAGGGAGTGAAGCTCCTAAAATAGAAACTAATGAAAATTCAAGTACTGATTGGTGCTCAAGGTATACCCATTTGGGGCATTGAATTACATCTAAATCTTGTATCCAAAAAATTAAATATCTGATATTAATTGCCCAATAATATAATCTAAAGTTAGGCAAGGCCAAACCACCATCCTTTTTTAGTTTTTGTAAATGTTTCTTACTTAACCTTGGGTTTTTATTCTGCCAAATATATGAAAGAATTTTAGAATCAATAGTGTCAAAAAAAGATTTCGGGACAAAAGTTGGAATTGCTTGAAATAAATTTAAAAATTTTGTTAAAATATTCATCTTAATCGCATTAATTCGGCCTACCAATGATAAAGACAGTGGAGACCACTTAGTAAATAATTGTTTAACATGGTCAATTGAAGGCAATAGATTAGCTTCAAATAAGTCCTTATGTTTCTTGGTAATTTTAACACCTAAATACATAAAATAGTCAGTTACCAATCTAAAAGGTAATTGGCTATAAATTGGTGTTTGCATATTCAATGGAAAAAGTTCGCTCTTATTAAGATTTAATCTATAGCCAGAAAAAACACTAAACTGATCTAGTAGTGATAGTACTGTGGGGATAGATGCGTCTGGATTAGAAATATAAAGTAACAGGTCATCTGTGTAAAGAGATATCTTATGAATCATCTGTCCGCAAGTAATGCCACATACATTTGAAGAGTCCCGAAGTGCAATAGCCAAGGGTTCTAAAACAATATCAAGTAATAAAGGGCTTAACGGGCAACCTTGTCTAGTACCTCGAAAAAGCCTAAACAAAAGAGATCTTTGATTATTAGTAAGTATTGAAGCCATAGGTGTATAGTAAATCATTTTAATCACAGATATAAATTTAGGGCTAAAATTAAATTTTTGAAGTGTAGTGAATAGATATTCCCATTCGGCTCTGTCAAACGCCTTTTCAGCATCTAGTGAAACAACACATTCTGGAATTTGGGATGAAGGGGTATATATAATATTCATTAATTTCCTGATATTAAAATGTAAATAACGACTCTGAATAAATCCTCTGGTCTTCAGAGACAACTTGTGGGAGAACCGTTTACAATCTAAAGGCCAATATTTTGGAAAATATTTTTGAATCTACGTTTAATAAAGAAATAGGTCTATAAGATGCACAATGAGTGGGATCTTTATCCTTTTTAAGAATTAAAGAAATAGTTGCTTCATAGAAAGATTATGGTAGTTTACCCACTGATAGGGCATCTTTAAAAATTTTGGCTAACCAGGGAACAAGAATATCAGAAAAGGATTTTAAAAATTCAGCTGTATATCCGTCAGGGCTGGGTGCTTTACCCGAATTCATTGAAAATATTACTTTCTTTATTTCTTCCTCTGAAATGGGAGCATCTAATGTAAAACATTCATTTAAAGATAGTTGGGGAATCTTCAGATCTCTTAAAAATTATGTTTTTACAAGTGATGCTTCAGTTGTACATGGCTCTGATTTTATTGCAAATATAAGCATTGTACTCAGATTTGGATCTCAGGATACATTGTTCTCGGATGTATAACTGTGCAAATTCAATGGAATAGTACTAGGGACTTGCATTGTCAGTATATGTTTATTACATGTACAATAAATAGTATGAATTCTATTGCATTTCAGAGAGAGAGTGGTGACATGATCAAAGGATTTGATAGGAGACATACAGAGAAACTGCTTCCTCTCTGTAGAAAACCAGAATGAAGGGACCTAATAAATTTCAAGCTAGTTCATTCAGCTGCCAGTCAGAAATCAACTTTTCAATGAAAGGATAATAAAAATGTAGCAATGTTCCTGCCTTAAAAGGGCTGTGGATGCTGGGAACAGTGAATCTTTCATAACTGAGGGAAATAGATTTTGGTTACATAAAGGTGTTGAGGGCTTTGGTGGGTAAATGGAGGTTAAGGTGCAGGTCAGCCACCGTCCATCTGAAGGGTAATTGGTTTATTATTGTCATGTGTGCTAAGATGCAGTGAAAAGCTTTTGTTTGCATGGCATCCAGGCAGATCATTCATGGAAACCAGCCTCCCCTCCTTGGACTCTGTCTCTACCTCTCGCTGCCTTGGTGAAGCAGCCAGCATAATCAAAGACCCCACCCACCCGGGTCATTCTCTCTTCTCTCCCATCAGGCAGAAGATACGGGAGCTTGAGCGCACATACCACCGGGCTCAAAGACAGCTTCTATCCCACTGTGATAAGACTATTGAATGGTTCCCTTGTGTGATGAGATGGACTCTTGACCTCACAATCTACCTTGAACCTGATTGTCTACCTGCAATGCACTTCCCTGTAGCTGTGACACTTTACTCTGTACTTTGTCATTGTTTTTACCTCTACTACCTCAATGCACTCTGTACTAACTCAATGTATCGGCACTGTGTAATGAATTGATCTGTATGAATGGTATACAAGACAAGTTTTTCACTGTACCTAGGTACAAGTGACAATAATAAACCAATACCAATACCAAATAAGATGCAAGGGCCACAACAAAGTAGACTGAGAGATCAAGAATTCATCTTTAGCATATGAGGTCCATTCAAGAGTCTTATAACAACAGGATAGAAGCTTTCCTTGAGCCTGGTGGTACGTGTTCTCAAGCTTTTATATCTTCTGCCCCATGGGAGGGAGGAGAAGAGAGAATGACTGGGCTGGGAGGGGTCCTTAACAGTCAACACCAGCTCTAAACTGGGGAGTGTCTTGAGCACAGTAAAATGAAGCAAGTAAGTTGTCTTGGTGTGCTGTAGTCTGTCTGTACTCATGGGTGTTTACAACCCAGCCAGAGAGATGGAAAACTGCTCTTTAGAGACCCGATGTAAAGTTAGCCAAATGGGAATCTAACCATTAGTTCTAATTAATAATTGGAGCTATGGAAATATATTCCTGGAGGGAATTCAGTTATTCTGCAGTAACTGGAGCAGCAGACTTAGAAACACAAGGACCACAGGGTGAAGCAAGTTTAAAATTAGAATTCTAAGTCATTGAAGTGATCTTGATGGTATGAGTCTGTGCCTAAAAATGGCACATAAAATGTCAGGGCATTACTGAAAAGTATTTGAGTTAGAACCAGAGAACAATACAGCAATGACATCTAAATGGCAAAATTAATCAGTGGAGAACTTTATTTTAAGCATTTCATCCCTCTAGGTTTGCCAGCACCTCTTGGATGTATTCCTGGAAGCACGTCACCTCATAACCCTCCTGCCTCCCACCACACCACACTCGCCCATCACACTGCTGCCTCCCCCCCTCCCCCAATGTCTTCGGTCACCCAGCTGTGCCCCACCTACCTGTACCAATTGAAGTGAAGAATCTATTACCTGAGTGCACAAGTTAAGGAATATTTAGATGAGCACTTGAAGCAGCGCTATGACACCGAAAACTACAGCTAGGAAACGGGATGAGCATAGATGGATACTTGATGGTTGGCACAGATACTGTAGGCCAAAGGGCCTATTCCTGTGCTGTATAAATCTATGAATAGTGACATTTGAGCTCCCTGGGTGTCTGGAAATGACTACTAACATCATTGCTAACCCATTAAATGTTGGAGGTGCAAAACCCACTTGCATTTGCAGAGAAATTCCCCAAATGATTCTTCATTGAACAGCTTTCCAGCTTTAATGTTTCTTGTAGATAAAAGACATGTCTTTGGTGCCCTTGTAAATTATTGCCAGAGTTGTTCACAACAGTGGTCAGAAGATTAATCTTTATTTCCTGAAGGCTCCCAGAAGATGCTGGAGAGTTGGTAAAACTGTTTCAAGCCCTGGATAATTTTAACGTACCAGAATATCACTTACTATCTAAAAAAGAAAGTATGGCTGAGCTCTCTTTGTTCTATGTACTTCGGCTGCAAAATGCTACAATGCCAATTGTGTCCAATTGTGCTCATGATTCATGAACAGATGTTCTGTCCTGCTCAAAAAAATATGGGGTTTTAGAGTGAGGGAGGCATAAGATAGAAACAGGCCAGCTGAGCCCACACTGACCATCAAGTGCCCATTTACACTAATCCTACCCGAACCCAGTTTATTCTCTTTACATTCCTGTCAACTCCATCTTCCTCCCCCACAAAAAAAAATCTACCACTCATCCACCTACTAGGGGAAATTTAGTGTGGCCAATTGTCCCACTGACTCGCACATTTTTGGGATCTGGGAGGAAACTGGAGCACCCGGAGGAAACACCTGTGGTTATGAGAGAATGCAAATTTCACACAGACAGCACTGGAGAGTTGGGATTGAATCCGGGCCACTGAAGCTATGAGGCAGCACCTCTGCTGCATTACTCTATGGTGGTAGCTTGGGAATCGCTCGCATCTGGCCGAAATATACCGAACAGGGAATTGGTGTTGTCCTCTCCTGTAACACACTGAGTTGCTCTTGCCTTTCTAAACTTGGCCAAGCTCACCCTGCCAATGCTGTATGTTAACCACACACAAATCTAGCATGTAGACGCAGGCAGAGTACACTCTTTCACTCCACATCACCACCAAATGTGCTCTTTAGTTTGTATTTGAGTTCTTTGGAGGGCACTTCAATTCTCATCTGCGGGAGGAAATTACAGATGGTGAATTTGATAAAGAGTGCTGTGGGCGCCCATTTAACCACTTCTGTTTCGTGCTTATCCACCGGAGCATGGAGGAAGAGGAGAGAGGCCGGCTTGTCGTGAAGGAGGAGGAGTAAGGCAGGGAGGAGGATTCCGGCCAGCTACGGGTAGCTATCCTCACATATGCACCTAACCAAGGAGCAATGACTGGGGAATCATTGCCTCGGGAAAGATCTGCTAGTACTACTCCTATAATTGCAGGCAGTGCTGTGCCTGGACTGCTTTAGCTGTGGCTGTGCTGATGACTTTGTGCCTGAATCTCTTCACTTGGGGTTCTTCCAGGCTGCTGCTGGCAACATCAGCAATGTTCACCTATTGGGTATCTAGTGCTGCATTTGGAAGGCTACAGAGACACCCGGACTCGAGAAGCAGCAAGTTCCCCTCTTCCTTTTGGGGCAGAGCTCAGCAAGCAATGTTCAGAAACATTGTGGGCTTCTCATGCACCACATTGCCTTAAGGTCTCCACCCAAATTTGGGAAACCTCTCTGCTACTGCATATAGGTTTCATTCCTTCAATATTCAATGGGTCTGCAGCCAAATGATCTAATGAGATTTGCAATCACTTTAGGGGGATATGGACAACTAAATGAATGGGTGAGGTCTTTTGTTGGAATGCAGTAGTGTAAATAATCCAAGAACTGTATTTGTTACTGTAGAGGCGGGGACATGGCACTGTTGTGATTACACAGACATGGTTGCAATAACCATAATTCTATTAGTTTTAAATTGGTATGGGAATGGACAGATCTGGTCTACCAGTTAAAGTGCTAAATTGGGGCAAAGCAAATTTTGATGGTATGAGACAGGAACTTGCAAAAGTTGGAGTAGGGAACCCTGGATGATGAGGGATATTGAGGCTCCAGTCAGCAAAAAGGAGGCATAGGTCAGGTACAGGCAGCTGGAATCAAGTGAATCCCTGGAGAAGTATAGGAGATGCAGGAGTATACTCAAGGAGGAAATCAGAAGGGCAAAAAGGGGATATGTGATAGCTTTGGCAGAGAAGATTAAGAAGAATCCAAAGAGATTTTAAAAGAATATTAGGGGATAAAGAGTAACTAGAGAGAGAATAGGGCCCCTCAAAGACCAAAGTGGACATCGTTATGTAGAGCCGCAGGAGATGAGTGAGGTCCTCAATCAGTATTTCCCCCTCTGTTTTTACTGTGGAGAAGGACATGAAGACTTTGGACCTTGAGATAGTTAATGGGTAGGTCTTGGGGTTAGTCTGCATTACAGCAGAGCAGGCATTGGATGTCTTAAAACATATAAAGGTAGACAAATCTCCAGGACCTTTCAGGTATATCCAAGAACATTATGGGAAGCTAGAGAAGAAATTGCAGGAGCCCTGGCTGAGGTTAGTAATGGGTGAAGTGGCAGAAGACTGGAGGGTGGCTAATGTTATGCCTTTAAGAAGGGCTGTAAAGAAAAACCTGGGAACTAAGGATCAGTAAGCCTAACATCTGTGGTAGGTAAGTTAGTAGAGGGATATCTGAGGGAGAAGATAAACAAACAAGCATTGGGAAAGGCACGGGTTGATGAGAGATAGTCAGCACAGCTTTGTGGGTGGGTGATCATGTCTCACGAATTTGAGTTTTTTGAAGAAGTAACCAAGAAGGTCAATGAGGGTAGGGCAGTAGATGTGGTCTATGTGGACTTCATAAGGTCTTTGATAAGGTTCTGCATGGTAGGCTGCTATGGAAAGTTAGATCTCATGGGATCCAGGGAGAGCTACCTAATTGGATACAGAATTGGCTTCATGGTGGGTAGCAGAGGGTGATGGTGGAAGGTTGTGTTACGAACCAGCAACAAAAGAAACACACTGAGTCATGATTCAGTGTTAAAAACTACTTTATTAATCACTACTTATGATACTAAGAAAAATAAAAGTAAAAGTAAAAATGTTAAACCTTGAACATTAACCCCCAAAACTAAATTCGCCGTGTGTGTGTGGCAAATTCCCAAACTCCAAGTCCATGAATGGTTCTTAAAGTTCAGCTCAGCAAGCCATAAGGTGAAACATAAGCAAAGGCTTCTTCAACAACCACCGTTGTCTGAAGATAAAATGTAGATGTAGAGAGAAAATAGAGTAATTACGAAATCCAAATGTTCCACGATGGAACCCAAACGACACCTCAGTGTTTACTCGGTAGTGACTTCCTCACCCCGAAAAGCATCCGAATCGTGGTCGTCCACACAAATACCTGTTTCCCTCCACAGGTTAACGACAAAGTGGACTCCACCGGATTACTCCAAATAATCCATATGTGGATTATAGTGACAGACACAGTTATTGTTTCTCATCCATCGATAGAGAAACTAGCAGGCTGGTATCTCTCTCTCCCTTCTCTCTCTCTCTCTCTTCTGACTGACTCCTTCGACAACATCCTTTATCTTCTGTTGACGTAAGCACGCCACACACACACACACACACACACAATGCCCTATCTTAAAGGGACATTCACCAATAGTAACCTAGTCCGTAACAGGTTGTTTTTCGGATTGGAGGTCCGTGACTAGTGGTGTGCCTCAGGGCTCAGTGCTGGGCCCATTATTATTTGTCATCTATATCAATGATTTGGATGAGAATGTACAAGGCATGGTTAGTAAGTTTTCAGCTGACACTAAAGTGGGTGGTGTCATTGACAGTGAAGATGGTTATCAGGATTTACAGAGGGATTTTGATCAGCTGGGTAAGTGGGCTGAGGAATGGCAAATAGAGTTTGATTCAGATAAATGCAAGGTGTTGCATTTTGGGAAGACAACTGAGGGTAGGACTTTCACGGTGAATGGTAGGGTCCTGGGGCGTGTTGTAGAACAGAGGGACCCAGGAGTACAAATACTGCACATGGTTCCCTGGAAGTGGCATCGCAGGTAGACAGAGTGGTGAAGAAGGCTTTTGACATGCTGGCCTTCAGTCAGGGCACTGAGTATAGAATGTGAGATGTTAAGTTGCAGTTGTACTAGATGTTGGTGAGGCTGCATTTGGAATATTGTGTTCAGTATTGGTCACTGTGCTATAGGAAAGATGTCATTAAGCTGGAAATAGTACAGAGAATGTCGCCAGGACTAAAGCGACTGAGTTATGGAGAGAGGTTGAGCAGGGACTTTTTTCATTGGAGCATAGGAGAAAGGGAGGTGATCTTGTAGAGGTGTGCAAAATCATGAGGGGCAGAGATAGGGTCAATGCGCACAATCTTTTTCCCAGGGTTGGGGAATCAAAAACGAGAGGGCATAGGTTTAAGGTGAGAGGGGAGAGATTTAATAGGAACCTTAGGGGCAACCTTTTCACCTAGAGAGTGGTCAGTTTATGTGGTTGAGGCAGATACATTAACATTTAAAAGGTACCTGGACTGGTACATGGATAGGAAAGGTTTAGAGGGATATGGGCCCAATGGTTCTAGCTTAGATGGGAATCTTCATTGGTGTGGATCAGTTGGGTTGATGGGCCTTTTTCCGTGCTGTATAACACTATGACTCTATGACTAACTGGTCAGCCAGTGGAAATAATGATTAACCTGGGACCAGATGAAGCATTAATGGTTTGCAACACATATGAACAGTTGTTCAATGTGATTCAATTGGGACACTGAGGTAGCATTCTGGGAGTGTTTTCCGAGGAAGACTTGGGGAAACGTCATGGACAATCCCATTCAAAAGCATGGAGAGAAAGCTGCCAATGTTTGTAGCGAATTGCGTGAGACAGTTGATACCAATGGGGAAAGACGACACTACACAGAGTAGTCAGTGATCCATGGTGTTGGCACAGCACCTATGGCTGCAGAAGCCTTTGGCACAGTGTGGATATCTCTCCAGTGATTCATTACTGGGTACAGAGCCCACATTTGCATTGGACTAGGAACCAAGTCCATATCTCCTTGGCCATGGCCAGTTCCTTGTGCCTTTAATTTGCAAGTGGAGGAAGAATTGTGTAAATTAGAACAGAATAGGTGTTGGTGAAGGTCCAACACAGCGAATGGAACCTAACTGGTGAAGGTCTGCAAGACGGATAAAATCATGTGATAAGGTGGGGACCAATAAGTTACCCCAAACAGAACCGATGAAGATTATGAGCAGTACCTGTTCCCCAGTGCACAATATTTATTTCTGCAGTTGATAGCTTCTCAACGCCTTGAGGACCTGCCTCGTGTTCATGCACAGTTTACCCAGACTTGGAGCTACATGACGTGTAAAATGCACAAGTGTGCATACACTAAGCCACTAGGGTTAAGTCAGTCCCAAAGGTCGATCGATCAGTTTGGGGATCCTGCAGTGACTTTATAACCAAAGCAATAAAGTAATTGCCATGGAGACTGAACACTCACCAATCACGTGGGCTGCTTTGACCTGAATGGTGTTGAGCCTGAGAGCTGTAAGAGTGGCACCAACCCAGGCAAGTGGAGGTCTCCATCTTGTTGAAAGGCACCTACTGCAGAACATCCAGTTTTAGACCTGTTCTCATATCCACAGTATTTATATGGCCAGTCCAGGGAAATTGTGATACTGAAGGATTCAGTGAAAGTAAAGCCATGGAATATTGTGTGAACCTGGTTAGACTCCATTTTATTGAGATGGTTATCGCTTGGCACTTGTGTGGATATTTAGGCACAAGGAACAGAATTTCAATGAGAATGTTCTAATGCATAATACTTTGAACTTAATTAAGAGTGAAACACAAGTGATTAGGTTGGCTGTAATAAGCAATTTCAGTAGGATGTGAATTTTAAGCATTCTGGAAATTAAGCTTTAGATGTCTACATTTAGGCATTCTCTTTACCTGTTATGTTTCTTGACAGAACTTTTTCATTTCTCTAATTCAAAACTGTGTTTGGCCTTCTTTCAAAGACATGTTGAACATAATTAATATACAGATCCAATTTTCTACAGAGATTTAGTCAACTTTCTTCCAGCCCTCCCTGATAATGGAACCCGCTACTGCTACTCTCCCTGACTTTTGTAAGTAACTGTAATATGTATTTTACAATTCTACTGGTAGAAAGTTTCAGTCATAATTTTTAACTTACCTTGAGTACCTCCATCCCCAGCTCACATACTCAGGCACCAGTGAAGAGTCCTTTTGCAGCCAGGTTTTTATCTTCCATCCCTCATCAACTTGGGATCATTGCAAAACTCTGTTATTTATACCTTAACTCATGCCAAGTACTGATCAGCTGTCACCCTGTTCTCCCTGCCCTGCATCTGCCTGGGTCCAGGAACGGCTATGATCTAAAGTTCTCATTTTGTTTTAAAACGTTTCCAATGCCTTCCCATCTGTATCAGTAAATGAATCCAGCCCCACAACTTGCTCTGCACCTCCAGCTGTGACCTCTTGCATGTCCCTGAGTTTAGTTCCAATATTAATGAATGTCTCTGTTGGGCACAGCTGTATGCACACTCAGTAGTTCAAATCTTCATAAGGCTGCCTGTCAAATCATCTGTTAAACTTTCTGTTAAAGCACCTTGAGCGTCACTTTGCTTCATTACAGGTTCCATATAAATGTAGCCTGTTACTTTTAAAATCTGGCAAATACTCCTCGGTTTCTTTGAAAGGTTAATGTCTAGGAGTTCATCTGCAGGTGTTGCTACTTTCACCAAATTGAGACAAAGAACAGCAATAAGGATTGGGTGGGAACTGGATAAGGGAAAGGATCTTATCGAATGGTGGAGCAGGGTCAAGGGTTAGTCCAGGCTTTTTTAATAGAGCCATACAACCCAGAAACAGGCCCATAGACCCACCAAGTCCACACCAATTGTCAATCACCCATTACTTCCATTGTCCTTTGAGGAAGAGGGTTCCAAGAACTCTCAATCCTCTGAAAGATAACATTTCACCATATCTTAACCAGATAACACTTTACGTTTAAACAGTGAACCCTAGTTCTAGAATTTCTCACAAGAAGAAACATCTTCGTATTGTCATAGAGCATGAAAACACACCCTTCAGCCCACCTAGTCAGTGTCAACTATCAAGCACCCATTTACCCTAATCTTGCCACATTCCCATCAATTTCCCCCAGATTCTAGCACCCACCTACACACTAGGCACAATTTACAGTGGCCATTTAATCTTCCAACCTGCGCACCTTAGGGCTGTGGGAGGAAACGAGTGCACCCAGTGAAGCCTGCACTTCTGATGCTATGTGCCTGTAATGCTGCCGCAAGCAAGTTTTTTTTATTGCACCTGTGGAATGGTGACCACAAATCATTATTTTTGGGATATTGACCACAACTCATTATGTTTTAAGATAGTTATGAGTCAGGATAAAATTGGATCTTGCAGGAAGGTACTAAATTGGGGGAGGGCAAATTATGACAGGATAAGACAGGAGCTGAGGGGCATTGACTGAGAGCAGTTGCTGGCAGACAAGTCCACGTCTGACATGCAGGAGTTGTTTAAAGACCAGCTGATCAGAGTTCAGGATCGGCATTTTCCAGTGAGGAGTAACGACAAGGACGGTAAGGTAAGGGAACTTTGGATGACCCGAGAGATCCTAAACTTAGTCAGGAAGAAAAAGGAAGCATATGTGAGGTTTAGGAAGATAAAATCAGACTGGGCCTTTGTAGAATATAAAGATAGCAGAAAAGTGCTCAAGCAGGCGATTAGGAAGGCCGAAAGAGGCCATGAAATGTCCTTGGTGAATAGGATCAAGGAGAATACCAACACATTTTATACTTGCATTAAGAAGAAGAGGATAACTAAGGAGAGGGTAGGTCCACTCAAGGATAAAGGAGGGAATTTGTGCTTGGAGTCAGAGCAAGTGGCTAAGGTATTAAATGAGTACTTTTTGCCGGTATTTACCGAGAAGAAATTGGTGGACAGTGAAAAAGGAGTGGGGCATGCTAATGTGCTGGGATATTTTGATATTAAGGAGGAGGTAGTGCTGGGTCTTCTGAAAAGCATTAAGGTGGATAAGTCCTCAGGGCCTGATGGCATATATCCCAGAATATTGAAAGAGCAAGTGAGGAGATTCACACACAAAATTCTGTAGGAACTCTGTGGGTCAGGCAGCATTTATGGAGGGAAATGAACAGTTGATGTTTCAGGCCGAGACCATTCATCAGACCCTTCACCAGTGAGGAGATTGCTGGGGCTTTGACAAGGATCTTTGCGTCCTCATTCGCAACAGGTGAGGTCCCGGAGGACTGGAGATTAGTAAATGTTGTGCCTTTGTTTAAGAAGGGAAATAGGGATAATCCAAGTAATTATAGGCCAGTGAGCCTCACGTCAGTGGTAGGGAAGCTGTTGGAGAAGATACTGAGGGGTAGGATTTATGCACATTTGGAAAGGCATGGCCTGCTTAGGGACACTCAGCTCTCTCCGTAACCATGATCTGCATCTCCCTGTTGCCAGTCACTTCAACTCCCCCTCCCACACTACCGCAGATATGACAGTCCTCAGCCTCCTCCACTGCCAGGAGAATTCCAAGTGCAAACTGGAGGAACAGCACCTCATTTTCCATCTTGGAACCTTGCAGCCTAATGGCATGAACATTGAATTCTCCCACTTTAGGTAATCCCCACCCCACTTCCCTACAAAACCACTACCCCCCACCATGTTTTTTTGCTTCTTCCCTTTCCTAGCTGCTTTTTTTTCCTTTCTCTCCTTACCTTTGACCCATCCCCTGGTGGATCTGCTCTCTCCTCCCCTGCACCTGCCTATCACTATCTCTACCTATCACCTCCCTGTGCCCACCCCGCCTCCCCTCTTTTGTCCACCTATCACTGTTCTGCTTTTCCCTCCTATATATTGGGCTTCCCCTTTTCCTATCTCTAGTCCTGAAGAAGGGTCCTGACCTGAAATGTTGACCGCCTGCTTTTCTCCACGGATACTGCCTGGCCTGCTGAGTTCCTCCAGCATCATTGTGTTTTTCGTCGAGATTCCAGCATCTGCAGTCCTTTGTTTCTCTAGTGACAGTCAGCATGACTTTGTGCAGGGCAGGTCATGCCTTACAAACTTGATTCAGGAGGTGACAGAGGTTCTTGATGAGGGTAAGGCAGTGGATGTTACCTACCTGGACTTTAGTAAGGTTGTTATTCTGGCTAGAGGTCTGTGACCACTGGTGTTCCACAAGGATTGGTGCTGGGGTACCTGTTCTTTGTGATATATATCAATGGTTTGGATGAAAATGTGGCTGGGTGGATTAGCAAGTTTGTGGATGACACCAAGATTGGTGGAGTTGTGGACAGTGTAAAGGACTATCAAAAAAATACAGTGGGATATAGATCAATACAGATATGGGTAGAGGAGTGGCAGATAGGGTTTAATCCAAGCAAGTGTGAGGTGTTGCACTTTAGGAGGTCAAGTGAAAGGAGAATGTATACAGTTAATGGTAGGCCCCTTAAAAGCATTGAGGTACAGAGGGATCTTGGGGTCCAGGTCCATCGTTCACTGAAAGTGGCTACACAACTGGATAAGGTGGTAAAGAAGCGTATGTAATGCTTGCCTTCATTGGTAGGGGTGTTGAGTATAAGGGTAAGGAAATCATGCTGCAGCTGTATAAAACTATAGTCAGACTGCCTCTCATAATTCTAAAAACCTCCATCAGGTCTCCCCTCAGTCTCTGACGCTCTGGGGAGAACAGCCCAAGTCATCCAACCTTTCCATATAGCTCATACTCTCTAACCCACGCAGTATCCTGGTAAACGTCTTCTGCACCCTTTCCACAGTCTCCTCATCCTTCCTATAATGGGGTGACCAGAACTGCACGCATTACTCCAAGTGCGGTCTGACTAAAGTTTTGCATAGCTGCAACGTGACTTCCTTACTCTGATACTCGACACTCCTTCTAATGAAGGCAAGCATGCCATACACCTTCTTTACCACCTTATCCACTTGCATGGCCACTTTCAATGATCCCTCTGTACATTTTTTTTGCAGTTCCAGCAGCCAGAGCAGCAGAGGGGAGGAGCCAGCAGCATTTTTAAAAATTGTTTCTGATTGGCTAAGTGCGTGGCAACTCAGCCAATAAAAGGCAGGTAGGGTAAAGCAGAATGGCCATTGTTAGAGTCGTGAAGCTGAAGTTTTGGCTCAAGAGGCTAAGGTGAGGTTCTGATAAGTTCTTTTTCTTACTTCATTATTGGGCAGGTAGAGCAGTGGGAATGACACCCAGTGCAGTGGTGTGCTCCTCTTGCATGATGTGGGAAGTCAGGGAGACCTCCAGTGTCCCTGATCTGTGAGAAATGCATCTGGCTGCAGCTCCTTACAGACCATGTTGGGGAACTGGAGCTGGATGACCTTCGGATCATATGGGAGACTGAGGGATTGATAGACGGGAGTTACAGAGAGGTAGTCACACCCAAGTTGCAGGAGGCAGGGAGCTGGGTGACTGTCAGGAGAGATAAATGGAATAGGCAGTCAGTGCAGGGTACCCCTATGGCTGTTCCCCTCAATAATGTGTATTGTCTTAGATACTGTTGGGGGGGGGGGGGGGATGACCTACCAGGGGAAAGCCACAGTGGTCAGGTCTCGGGCACAGAGTCTGGCTCTGTGGTTCAGAAGGGAAGGGGGAGAAGAGGCAAGTGGTAGTGAAAGGGGATTCATTGGTTAGGGGAGCAGACAGGAGGTTCTGTGGATGAGAATGAGACTCTTGGATGGTATGTGGCCTCCCAGGTGCCAGGGTGAGCAGCAATGACATGGGCAAAAAGGGTAATGAGGTCCTGCAAAGTGAGTTCAGGGAGTTAGGTGCTATGTTACAAGACAGGACCTCCAGGGTGGTGATCTCAGGCTTGCTACCCGTGCCATGTGCTAGTGAGGCAAGAAATAGGAAGGTAGTGCAGTTTAACATGTGGTTAAGCAGGAGAGAGGGCTTCAGATTTTTAGATCATTGGGCTCTCTTCCAGGGCAGGTAGCATCTGTACAAAAGGGATAATTTGCACCTGAACTGGAGGGGGATCAATATCCTTGCTGGAAGGTTTGCTAGTGCTGTTTGGGGGGTGGGGTGGGAACCAGAGTGGCAGGACAGCAAGTAGAGAGGCTGTGGGGAAAGTAGATGTTAAGACTACAAGCAGAGATGGAACTGAAAGGTTGAGTGTGATGGGACTAATGTTCTGAGTTGCATACAGTGAGGAAGTTTATCAAAGCTTGCAAAGTGATCCGGACCAGCTGGGAAAATGGGCTGAAAAATGGCAGAAGGAATTTAATGCAGACAAGTGTGAGGTGATGCACTTTGGGAGGACAAACAAGGGTATGACTTGCAATGTGAATGGCAGGGCTCTGAGGTGTGCGTTAGAACAAAGGGACCTGGAATACAGATCCATAATTCCTTGAAAGTGGCATCGCAGGTAGAGAGCTTTTGGCACATTGGCCTTCATAAATTAGGGCATTGAGTACAGGAGTTGGGATGTTATGTTGAAGTTGTATAAGATGTTGGTGAGGCCAAATTTGTAGTATTGTGTGCAGTTCTGGTCACCTACCTAAAGGAAAGATATCAATAAGCTTGAAAGAGTGCAGAGAAAATTTACACGGATGTTAAGTTAAATTTTATTTACAGCATGGTAACAGGCCCAACGAGTCCGTGCCACCCATTTTAAACCCCAAATTAACCTACCCGTACGTCTTTAGAATGTGGGAGGAAACCGGAGCATCCGGAGGAAACCCACGCAGACATGTGAGAACATACAAACTCCTTACAGACAGCGACGGGAATTGAACCCCGATGGCTGGTGCTGTAATAGTGTCGCGCTAACCGCTACGCTACCGTGCTGCCCCTGGGATTTGAGGACCTGAGTTATAGGGATAGGTTGAACTGCTTAGGATTTTATTCCCTGGAGTGTAGGAGAATGAGGGGAGATCTTACAGAGGTATACAAAATTATGAGGGGTATAGATAGGGTGAATGCATGCAGGCTTTTTCCCCTCAGGTTGGGTGAGACTAGAACTAGAGGTCATAGGTTTAGGGTGAAAGGTGAAATATTTAAGGGGAACTACTTCACTCAGAGGGCAGTGAGAGTGTGGAGCGAGCTGCCAGTGGAAGTGGTGGATGTGGGTTCAATTGTAACATTTAAGAGAAGTTTGGATAGCTATATGAATGAGAGAGGTATGGAGGGATATGGTCTGGGTGCAGGTAGATGGGACTAGGCAGAAAACCAGGCCAGCATAGACTAGATGAGCTGAAGGGCCTGTTTCTGTGCTGTAGTGCTCTGACTTTATGACTTCAGTGCTATTAAGGGGCCTAACATTAACTGTATACTTTCTCCTTTTATTTCACCTCCAAAAGTGCAATATCTTGCATTTGCCTGGATCCATCTGCTATGTCTCTGCTCATATCTGTAACTGATCTATATCCCACTGCATTCTTTGATAGTCCTTTACACTGTCCACAACTCCACCAATCTTGGTGCTATCCACAAATTTGCTAATCCACTCATCTACATTTTCATCCAAATTATTGATATATATCACAAACAACAGAGGTCCCAGCACCGATCCTTGAGAAACACTACTGGTCATGGGCCTCCACCCAGAATAACAACCTTCCACCCCTACTTTCTCTCTTCTATGGGCAAGCCAGTTCTGAATCCAAACTTGCAATTCACCCTGGATCCTATGCATCGTTATCATCTGAATCAACCTACCATGAGGGACCTTGTCAAATGCTTTCCCAAAGTCCAGGTAGATAGTGTCCACTGCCTTACCCTCATCAAGCACCTTTGTCGCCTCCTCAAAAAACTCAAACAAGTTTGTAAGGCATGACCTGAACTAAAGCTGGTTGAACCACGGACACTGCTTTAAGGAATTCCTGTCATGATGTCCTAGGGCTGGATGATTGACCTCTGACAATGACAACCACCTGTGAGTTACAGCCTTTGATTTTATTTTTGCCTGTGTTCCTTGATGCCACACTTGTCATCAAGGCAGTCACTCTCACCTCACCTCTGGAATTTAGCCCTTTGGGCAATGTTTTATGGCCATTTGGAGAAGCATAGGCTGATTAGGGACAGTCGGCATGGCTTTGTGAGGGGCAGGTCATGCCTCACGAGCCTGATTGAATTCTTTGAGGATTGACAAAGCATATTGAAGGGATAGCAGTGTACATGGATCTTAGTAAGGTGTTTGATGAAGTTCCTCATGGAAGGCTCCTTCAGAAAGTCAGGAGGCATGGGATCCAGGGAAACTTGGCTGTGTGGATTCATAATTGGCTCACCCATAGAAGACAGAGGGTGGTGGTAGATGGAGCGTATTCTGCCTGGAGGTCGGTGACCAGTGGTGGTCTGCAGGTATCTGTTCTGTGACCCCTGCTCTTAGTGATTTTTATAAATGACTTGGATGAGGATGTGGAAGGGTGGCTTAGTAAGTTTGCTGATGATACAAAGGTTGGTGGTGTTGTGGACAGTGCACAATGTTGCTGTAGATTACAACAGGATATTGATAGAATGCAAAGCTGGGCTGAGAAGTGGCAGATGGAGTTCAACCCGGCAAAGTGTGAAGTGATACAATTCAGGAGATCAAATCGGAGGGCAGAATACAAGGATAATGGCAGGACTCTTAGCAGTGTGGAGGAACAGAGGGATCTTGGGGTCCACATCCATAGATCCCTCAAGATAGCCATGCAGGTCGATAGGGTTCTTAAGAAGGTGTATGGAGTGTTGGCCTTCATTAGTTGGGGTATTGAGTTCAAGAGCCGCTCAGTAATGTTGCAGTTCTATAGAACTCTGGTTAGATGACCCTTGGAGAATTGTGATCAGTTCTGATTGTCTCATTATAGGAAGGATGTGGAAGCTTAAGAGAGGGTGCAGACGAGATTTACCAGGGTGCTGCCTCGAATGGAGAGCATGTCTTATGAGGATAGGATGAGTGAGCTTGGGCTTTTCTCTTTGGAAAGGAGGAGGATGAGAGGTGACTTGATAGAGGTGTACAAGATGATAAGAGGCATAGATTAAGTGGATAGTCAGAGACTTGTTCCCTGGGCAACAATGGCTAACATGAGGGGGCATAATTTTAAGATGATTGGAGGAAGATATAAGGAGGATATCAGAGGTAAGTTCTTTTACACAGAGAATGGTGGGTGCGTGGAACGCACTGCCGGCAGAGGTTGTGGGGGCAGATACATTAGGGACATTTAAGAGACTCTTGGATAGCCACATGAATGATAGAGAAATGGAGGGCTATGTGGGAGGGAAGGGTTAGATATTAGAGCAGGATAAAATGTCAGCACAACATTGTGGGCCAAGGGGCCTGTACTGTGCTGTAATGTTCTATGTTTGGGCCAAAGCAATGATGAGGCCTAGAGCACAGTAATGCTAGAGAAGCCCAAACTGATCATCAGTGAGTGGAGTTATCGGTTAATAAGTTCCACATGATACTGGGGTAGATAGTTCTGATGAAGGGTCTTTGACCAGAACTATTAACTTTGTGGTTCTTTCCACAGATGCTGCCTGACTGCATTTTCTGCTTTTATTTCTTTATCCAAAAGATATTGTTAGACTGTAGATCTTACAACCACAAAGAGCAGTTAAAGCAAATTTCTTAAATGTCAGGTAAGACAGGAAATTTCATATTTTGAAAGAACTAAATAAATTAGGATGGGAGAATTCTCAAGAGGAACATAGACCCAAATGTGGAGCAGTTGGGTTTGTTCTATGTTTTGAGTCTGCATATGTTTCTAAATTTCCATCCTACCTCATTGATTAGAAAGAATATTTTCAACCCAAGGGCTAGGTGGTGAATTATTAAGGAAAGCCACTGAAGCAGAAAGCAACAATTATACCAGTGACAATTAGATACATTGCTGGAAAGAAATGGACTTGAGTGATAAAGTGACAAGATTAAGTTGATTCTTCCAAAAGCTTGTAGGTCTTAATTTGGCCATTTACAGTTATCAGAAATTCCTGCTTTTTAAATACAATTACAGACTGCAAGTACAGCACAATTCTCCCCTGTGAATTATAGATAATTTTGCATATATTTTTGAAGTTAAATTCCTGTCCTCCTTAACTCATTTTGTATCATGATAATCAGTTTACAGCACCACAGTTGAGGTTGATAATTAAACAAACAGCTTCTCCATGCACAAACGTTTATTAACAGCAATCAGCTGCCTGCATCCAACGTGGTTATAAACAAACCACAACAGAATGCAAATTCCACTCCCTCACCCCACCTGCCAAGGTCATCAACCCTTTTGGTTAATTCGAATGAAAAATGCCACTTCAGCAGTGAGCAATTCTCAAGTGCATTTAGACAATTAGTTGTCAACTTTGATATTTTTCCAATGAAATTACCAATAACAATCTTACAACAACAGAGGAGACAGGTATTTGGCCTATCAGTCCATACCATCTGCCAAGGGTGCAATCCCATTACTCCCTTTCCCTCTCCTTATTTCCTTCTAGCCCTATAACTTAGCCCCTTTCACATATGCCCATCAACTCCCCCTTGATTCTTTTTGACGTTAACCTACACTAAGGGGTCATGTACCAGAGTCAAATAAACTACCGACATGTTGTTGGGATATGGGAGGAAACTGAAGCACTCAGGGGACACCCATGTGGTCACAGACAGATGTATAAATTCCACAAAGAGAGCACCCAAGAGCAGGATTGAACTCAGGTCTCTGGTGCTGTGAAGCAGCAGGATGAACTGCTGCACCACCCTGCCACTTGCTTCCAGCCACTGAGATATCAGCGACTCTTGGCGTTTCTTCCCATCAATGTTGCAGTTTCTGTTTTATTTTTAAAACTTAAGAACTCCTTACCACCTTTTTTTCCCCTTGGCAGTCAAAGCACCTCAGGTAAAATGTTCTGAACCTTACTAATGGCACACTGTTCACACAATAACACACATCGCGTAAATTAATACAAGGGAAAACTGGATTCCACACAGAGAAGGTGACTTTTTAAAAAATGTTAAGAATCTGTGGAAGTTTACTCAGTACAGTTCATTCCATGATGTATTTCAGATGTATCAATGTCCAGTACCTGGTCAGAACTTGCATCCAATGGACAATTTACCTTCTGTAAAGATGAAGCCAGTGATGTTTCAAGGATAAGTAAGTCTGAGGTACTCCAACTCCAAAATCCCTGGTATAATACAGAAAAAAAGTATCAGTCACTAAATTGGAAATGCTACATCAACATGTTTAAGAATCAGAATCAAGTTTATTATCACTGACATATGTTGTGAAACGTGTTGTTCTGCGGCAGCAGTACAGTTCAAGATACGAAGACATAAAAATTACTACAAGTTACAAATATAAATGGTGCAAAAGAGGAATAAAGAGATAGCGTTCACGGGGTCATGAACTGTTTAGAAATCTGATGGGAGGGGAAGAAGCTGTCCCTGAAATGTTGAGTGTGGGTCTTCAGGATCCTGTATCTTCTCCCCGATGGTAGTAACATGAGGAGGACATGTCCTGGATGGTGAGGGTCCTTAGTGATAGATGCTGCCGCCTTGAGGCACTGTCTCTTGAAGATGTCCTCGATGGCGCAGAGGGTTGTGACCGTGATGAAGCTGGCTGAGTCTATATCCCTCTTCAACCTCTTGTGATCATACCAGGCGGTGATGCAACCAGTCAGAATGCTCTCCACTGTACATCTGTAGAAATCGGCAAGAGTCTTTGGTGACACACCAAATCTCCTTAAACAACCTAATGAAGTAGAGCCGCTGGTATGCCTTCTTCGTGATTGTATCAATGTGTCGGGCCCAGTACAACAATTTGCATTTACATAGTGTCTTTAAAATAACTCTGCTCTAATCCACTTTATGAGAGCTTCATTTAAAAAAAACCTGAGTCAGCACCACACATTAGAACAAGAGGACACAGCTTGAGGTAAGTTTTAAAGAGTGCCTTAAAGGATAAGAAAGATAAGATCTTTATTAGTCACATGTACACTGAAACAAAGTGAAATGCATCTTTTGCGTAGAGTGTTCTGGGGACAGTCTGCAAGTGTTGCCACGCTTCCGGTGCCAACATAGCATGCCCACAACTTCCTAGCTCGTACATCTTTGGAATGTGGGAGGAAACCGGAGCACCCGGAGGAAACCCATGCAGACACGGGGAGAATGTACAAACTTTTTAGAGACAGTGGCCGGAATTGAACCTGGGTCACTGGCACTGTAAAGCATTATGCTAACTGCTACACTACCATGCAAAATGATCAACAATGGGAGAATGATCATTAACTGCAGGACACTGCACTGTAGAGGACTAACTCCTTGAATGATTTTTAAGTTCTATCAAAAGTTTAAAGATTCTTCCAGTTCAGTGAATAGGATTAGAAATTAAAATGTTACTTTTCTGATCCTTTTCAGCTGAGGCTGCCTAATTCACAAGGAGTTGCAAAATACACTTTACCAAGACATCCCAGAGATTAATTGGTTGGTTGTCAAAGCCTCTTGTTAGAAAGTCCAGGTTGGTTTCACTGTGGGAAGTAACACCTGACCAACCTGAAGGCTATATTTATTTGCAAATGCTAATTACATAGAACTCACTGCAGTGCATACATTTATCTCATGTTTAACTTTGTCTAGGTGAAGACAATTATTTATCGCAAAAATAATTAGTCGTCACCCACAGAACATGCAATTCTCCTGCAAGTGCACATAGAACAAAATTTAAAATTCAATTCAGTGAAAATGGAAAAAACACCTATTAGGTTAGAAAAGAATCATCCACTTCAATACTTGTACCTGCCTTCTCCCCATATCACTTGATCCATTTAGCACACTGCTGTCTGTGGTAGAGAATTCCACAGGTTCACCACCCTCTGGGTGAAGGTATTACTCCCGATCACAGTCCTCAACCGTGTATCCTGACTTCTATTAATCCTGTATCCTGATTTTTATTAATAACTTATTGATGAGGGGGTAGAAGGGTGGGTTGGCAAGTTTGCAGACAACAGAGGTTGGTGGTGTTGTGGATAGTGTGGAGGATTGACGAAGATTGCAGAGGGACATTGATAGGATACAGAGCTGGGTTGAGAAGTGGCAGATGGAGTTCAATCCAGAGAAGTGTGAGGTGGTACACTTTGGAAGGACAGACTCCAAGGTAGAATACAAAGTTAATGGCAGGATTCTGGGTAGTGTGGAGGAGCAGAGGGATCTGGGGGTCCTTATCCACAGATCCCTGAAAGTTGCCTCACAGGTGGATAGGGTAGGTAAGAAAGCTTATGGGATCGAGTTTAAGGGCCATGAGGTAATGATGCAGCTCTACAAAACTCTGGTTAGACCACACTTAAAGTACTGTGTCCAGTTCTGGTCGTCTCATTATAGGAAGAATGTAGAAGCGTTGGAAAGGGTCCAGAGGAGATTTGCCAGGACGCTGCCTGGTTTAGAGAGTATGCATTATGAGAGACTAAGGGAGCTAGGGCTTTACTCTTTGGAGAGGCGGAGGATGAGAGGAGACATGATAGATGTGTACAAAATTTTAAGAGGAATAGATAGAGTGGACAGCCAGCACTTCTTTCCCAGGGCACCAATGCTCAATACAAGAGGGCATGGCTTTAAAGTAATGGGTGGGAAGTTCAAGGGAGATATCAGAGGGAGGTTTTTTACCCAGAGAGTGGTTGGGGCATGGAATGCACTGCCTGGGGCGGTGGTGGAGGCAGGTACATTGGTCAAATTCAAGAAGTTGCTAGATAAGCATATGGAGGAATTTAAAATAGAGGGATATGTGAGAGGAAGGGGTTAGGTAGTCTTAGGCGAGGTTTAAAGGTCGGCACAACATTGTGGACCGAAGGGCCTGTATTATGCTATACTGTTCTATGATTCTGACAATCTGAACCCTGGTACTGGACTCTCTAACCTTCAAAAACATCTTCCCTCTATCTGGTCTGTCTAATTCTGCTAGAATTTTATAAGTTTCTATGAGATCCTTCCTCATTCTTCTAAGTTCCATTGAACAGAGACCTAACTGACCCAATTTCTCCTTATACACCCCAGGAATTGGTCGAGTAAATGGATTAACATTACAATATAATTTTGGATAACAAAAGCACATCCATCAACTACTGACAAATTCTTCCAGTGAGATGATAGAATTCATTAATTGAGAAAATTTTCAAAGCAAGCTTTTCTCCTAACAAGTGGGAGTGTTATTTTCTAACCCCCTCGAATTCATTTCATTTAATTATAATTGTTTATGACAGTGGAGACATCATATCCACAAAATTCAATTCCTTAAGTGAGAGATTAACTGTTATATTGGAAACCATGGCAAGTTGTTAAGAGGGCCTCCAAAGTGCACAGGTGATAGAGTGAATGCTCAAGGTGGCAGATAGAGCTGTGATTAAATAAATGCTTTGTTCTGGATAGTGTCAACTATGTTAAGTGTTACCAGAGCAGCACTTACCTAGGCAAGGGAAGAGCATTCCATCCCACTCCTGACTTGTATTCTGTATTTGGTGGAAAGGCTTTGGGGAGAGTGAAGGTAAGTCAGTCACTGTAGAATATCTAGCCTCTGACCTGCTCTTGTAGCTGCAACAATAGCATGACTGATTTAGTTTTTGAGTGGTGATAATGTCCAGGATGCTAATCACTGGGGATTTGAGTATGGTAATACAGTTAGACTCCCTCCTGTTGGAGATGGTCATTGTCCTGCAATATGGTGGCATTTGCCTCCTATCAGCTCATGCCAAAAAAAACTGAGACACAAGAGGTTGTAGGTGCTGGAACCTGGAGCAAATAACAAATTGCTGGAGGAACTCAGTGGGTCAGGTAACCCCTGTGGAGGGAAAGGGACAGTAGATCTCCACTTCCCTCCAATAGATGCTGTTAAAAAAAAATTGTTCAGATTTTGCTGCATGCAGACTCACATTGGTTTATTATCTAAGGAGTTGCAAGTCAAACTGATTATTGCACAATTGTGAAAAAATATCTTTGTTTCTGACCTCATCATTGATGCAACAGCTGATAATGCTTGGACCTAGGACACTACCCTGAGATTAAGACAATTAACTTCCAATAATCACCACCATCTTCTTTTGAGCGAGGTATGATTCCACCCAGTGAAGAGTTTACCCCTTGATGCCCATTGACTTCAGGTTTACCACAGCTCTGAGATTTGAAGCCGAGTAGCCCTGGCAAAACATAAATTGGTTATTTGTGAGTAAAAGCACTTTCGATGACTGCTGCAATTATTTTGCTGAAGATTGAGAGAAGGCAGATGGGTAGTGAAGGATTTCATTAGACTTGTTCTGCTTTTTGTGAACAGTGTATTTCTGGGCAACATTCCACTGGATGGATGGCGTATTGTAGCTGCATGGGAAGAGGCATGGTGAGACCTGGGATGCAGTTAGGTTCACAGTCTTGGTGCATCTGAGATTCTTGATCACATCTACCTGCTGAAGATGGTTGAAAACACTTCAGGCTCACCTTTTGTGTTCACCTTGCTGGGCTACTACAGCACAGAGCATGGGATGTTTCTGGTGCTTCCCCTCTGTTGGTTTTTTTAATGGTTCACTACTGTTCACAGCTGGATCTGGCTAGACTGCAGAACCGTGATGAGATCCACTGCTTGTGGGAGCTCTTAACTCTGTTAAAGCATGCTGTTTCTGTGTTTAGCATAAATTATGTGAAGAGAAATTAAGAGAATCTGATCATATCAGTGCAGTGTATGTTAAAACTGCTTAGTATTTCATAGTTGGTTTAGTCCTTTCAACATTGACCTGGATTTGGCAGCAGTATGATGCAAAGCCACTTATTTTGCCATCAATTCTCCACAGAACTGAGAGAAACTTTGATTTCGTAAGGATGTTTTAAAAGAAAGAGCAGGAGTAGGCGAATTGGTCTCTCATGCCTGCTTGACCATTCAGTAAGTTAACGACCGTTCTAATCTAGACCTCAACATCAACTTTCCTGCTCTCTCCCTATGCCCCTCAACTTCCTTGCAGTTCAAATATGTCTTTACATCATCAGCAAATTTTGCTACAGTACACTTGGTCCCTTCATCCAAGTTGTTAATAAAGATTGCATATAGTTGAGAACCCAGTACTGATCCCCATGGCACCCCACTAGTTACTGATTGCCAATCTGAAAATGACCTATTTATTCCAGTTCTCCATTTTCCACATGTTTTGACAATGGAATCCAGGAGTCTCTGTCAACAATTCACCATAAGCCTGTAAGTTGTTCTCCATTGCTGAAATCATAGGAGCTTAATGAGCAATTGAGACTGTGCCAATTGTTCACCACGAGAAGATAGAACTCAGAGTCTGTGCCAAGTTTGAAAAGGAGAAAGAAGCCTCACAGCATAGATGAAATGGCAGTGGTGAGGAGCTGCCAGCAAGTTCGGGTTATCTGTGATCATGCAGACTAACAGCTACGTGAGCAAATGCCAGGCCTTTCACATAGAACTGCCAGCAATTTCAGCCATGGTGTAAAGCAGTTCCACTAAGTCTGGGGTCTTGACTTTGCCTTGTGAGATTTTTTTCTTTGTGGACAGAGCTAGATTTGGGTAACCAACATAATCAGTTCAGGAACTATGTAGTTCCAGAAGGATTGCCTGGGCATACATTTCCCAGCCTTAAACACGGTGGGGAAAACTGATTTTACGGAGATGGTCTCCTACTGCTGAATTACAGGTACACACTGAATGGGTAGAGCTGGAGATGGCAGTTGAATAAGTTTCCTAAGTTTGCACAACTAGGAAGCAAGTGCAAACTTTAAGTGGCAGGTGACATCCCCATCTTTTCATACTTTATTAGTATTTGAGCACAGTAGCTAAAGCAGAAAATATCATTATCTTAGCTTTGTCTGAAACAACAGTTCAAACTTGTGGCCCCAGTGCTATACCACTAACAGCATGGACAGGAAAAGGTTTTTCAATAATGCTACTAACGCACACTTCTTTATATATAAAAAAGTTATGTTACATGCTCACTGTCATTAAATATTCCCCACACCAATCTGAAAATCTCTGCTTTAAGGATTGGAGAGGGCAGGCCAAACCAGAAAGGCAGCCATGTCCTCATCCAACCAAGTAACAGTAGGTGGAACTCATAAAAATACTTGATGTTTAGTAAAGGACAATACAAGACAAAGATTTAAGTTGTTTTGTTAAATGAAGTACTACATTAGATGTCTGGCAAAATAACTAAGGTGAATAGATCAAGTTATGATACAGGTCAACCATGAATGAACTGAATGTCAGAACAGACACAAGGGATGAATGGCCCATTTCTGCTTCTGTACGCCTATTTAATTTACATTTGTACTTAAGCAATGAACCCCAAAATATGACATGATAGAAAATGCTACTGAAGGTCACAGTCTCCCCAAGCAGTGCTGGTGGAGCCATGTTACTCCAGGTGTACCTTCACCCAACCCTCTCTACCTTTGTTCTTTGTAATCAATCCCTTCATAGACTGAAAACTATCCGACATTCTTGGAAAAGACTGGAAAATTTACTAAGTCTCCTTCCTCCAAAAAACACTGATTATGGCTGGATTTGACAAGTCCTACAATTTTAATCAGGTGAGATATCACAGTTAGTTCCTTATTTTCAATAGAGGTTAAGGGTCTAGTAACATCTTCTATTCTAGATATGGAAGAATAATCCACTACATTAGATGTCAGGCAACATAAAGAATACTAATGCATTGGACAGCAGAAACCAACATCATTAATATGGCTGCACAACAAAATAAAGGTCTTAAATAGCCAGTTTCCCATATTTTATTCTGTTGATTTACAGAACTTTGGTGTTCATTTGAATTTAAGTTCAAATGCACGCACTGCTATTAACTTAATTACAATTTTATATTTGTGTAAAATGAAAATTTGTTTGGATCTACTAAACCTTTGAAAAATCTCTTTCCAAGAGTCCAGCAAATTCACAACATATGCAGAAGTATTCCTACTCCACATCAAATTCTTTTAATTCTAAACCATTCAATATAATCATAATGCAAAATCTAAGTACCCTGATTGTTTTCCTCTACCGTCTAGAAGATGTCAAGTGAGATCCTTAATTATTTCAAATTATAAAGGATCACCTGGTGGAGTATAAGGAAGACAGCTTGACAAAGTCTTTTGTACAAATCTCATTTCACAAAGGGCTATTTTTCTCTTTTTTCCTCAGGAGGGTCTTAAGCACATCATAAATGTCAGTAAAATAACATGTAATTTTGAGCTTTCTCTTCAAAAATCACAGAGGTAACAAGGGCATACACCTACGATGCAAATCAGTGTATTCATTTTCTTGGTGCCATGAAGTACGAATTCAAACAATCTGCAAATACATCTTTTAATATTTAAAGCATCAACCTGCGAAAGTGATGCTGGAGAAGGAAGTTTAAAATTCAACATATTCTTAACTCATCCTCCTGCAGGTGGTTCATTTTCTCCAGTTTAATTCTGGAAGCAAACCAACAAATTATCAACCAGTTTTTAAAAAGGATCTTTTTGAAATCTAGTATTTTGTCGTCCAGTTTCTATAGAAGTTGTAAAGCAATTGCAGCTCAGGATAACAAACCGTGAAAAAAGCATGCACACACAGAACATCACAATAATAAAGTAGTAAAACGACACAGTTCAAATATATGATTAAAAAAACCCAACAAAATGAACTCCTTGAAGGCATGTATTTTACTGCGACCTATGTACAACCATTAAAGAAAGGCTGAGCTTTAATTCCTATGTTAAAGCCAAGATTACACTTCAAAGTACCTCATTGGTTGCAAAGCAGTTTGGGCATCCTGAAGGGGATTTAAAAGGTGCAATAGAAAAACAAGACTTTCTATTTGGAGGAATTTGGGTTTCATCTTGCTGTTACGTTCAGGTAGACTGATTTAAGCATTTGAAATAAAGATGTTCAATACTTTATTGGACCAATTTTAAGTGATATGGATAAGAATGAGATCTCTCAATATTTTTACACTGCTTTTGAAATTAACTGTTTTCTAAAGCTTCTGTGATGATTGTCTTAATTATGTTAGAAACATTTACACTAATACAGCATCTCACCATACTGAAGAGAGTTAGTGATGTGATAACTGATAGGGTAATATCCTAGTAATTCAGGTGGGTTTTAAATCGATCTTACAAATCAGGAAATAGATGAGCTTCCACGTGACTGCTTTGAGACAGTGGACTGGTCCATGTTCAAAGACTCAGCTGCCAGCCTTGGTGAGTATGTCACTACCATTACAGACTTTATCAGCAAGTGTGTTGAGGACTGTGTACCAAAGAGAACAATATGGGTGTTCCCAAACCGGAATTCATGGATGAACCGGGAGATCCACTCCTTACTGAAGTCGAGGACTGCTGCACACAAATCTGGTGATCCTGACCTTTACAAGAAATGACCTCCGGAAAGCTATCAGGAATGCCAAGAGACAATACTGGTTCAAAATAGAGTCTCAGACCAGCCGTCAGTTGTGGCAGGGCTTACATGCTATAATACGAAGTTGGGCAGCATAGTTAACAACAGCACATCCCTTCCTGATGAGCTTAATGCATTCTATGCACGTTTTGAACAGAAGGGGAGTGGATTGTAACCACCCACCCTGACAGCCTCCAATGCAACTGAACCCGTGGTCACTGTCGAGGACGTAAGATCAGTTTTCCGGAGAGTAAATATGAGGAAAACATCTGGCCCAGATGGTGTCCCTGGCCGAGTGCTCAGATCTTGTGCTGATCAGCTGGCGGGTGTTCCCACCTCTTTTAAGACCATTATCATCCTGGTACCGAAGAAAAACAAGGTAACATGCCTTAATGACCACCGACCAGTGGCTCTGACATCCACTATCATGAAGTGCTTCAAGAGGCCAGTCATGGCATGCATTAACTCCAGCCCCGCAGACAACCTCAACCCACTGCAATTCGCCTACTGCCATAACAGATCTACAGTGGACGCCATCTCCCTGGCCCTACACTCAGCTCTGGAGTATCTGGACAGTAAAGACACCTACATTAGACTATTGTTTATTGTCTACAGCTCTGCCTTCAATACTATAATTCCAAGCAAACTCATCACCAAACTCCGAGACCTGGGACTCAACACCTCCCTCTGTAACTGGATCCTTTCTGACCAACAGACCACAATCAGTGAGGATAGGCAGCAACACCTACAGCACGGTTATTCTCAACACTAGTGCCCCACAAGGCTGCGTCCTCAGCCCTCTACGCTCTAGATACTCATGACTGTGTGGCCAGATTCTGCTCTAACTTCATCTACAAGTTTGCAGATGATACCACTGTAGTGGGCCGTATCTCAAATAATGATGAGTTGGAGTACAGGAAGGAGATAGAGAGCTTAGTGACATGGTGTCAAGACAACAACCTTTCCCTCAATGTCAGCAAAACAAAAGAGCTGGTCATTGACTTCAGGAAAGGGGACGGTGTATTGCACCTGTCTACATCAATAGTGCTGAGGTCGAGAGGGTTGAGAGCTTCAAGTTCCTAGGTGTGAACATCACCAATAGCCTGTCCTGGTCCAACCACATAGACACCACAGCCAAGAAAGCTCACCAGCGCCTCTACTTCCTCAGGAGGCTAAAGAAATTTGGCATGTCCCCTTTGACATTCACCAATTTTTATCGATGCACCATAGAAAGCATCCTGTCTGGATGCATCATAGCTTGGTATGGCAACTGCTCTGTCCAGGACGACAAGAAACTGTAGAGAGTTGTGAACACAGCCCAGCGCATCATGGACACCAGCCTCCCCTCCATGGACTTCTGTCTATACCTCTTGCTGCCTTGGTGAAACAGCCATCATAATCAAAGACCCCACCCACCCAGGTCATTCTCTCTTCTCCCATCAGGCAGAAGATACAGGAGCCTGAGGGCACATACCACCAGGCTCAAGGACAGCTTCTATTCCCACTGTGATAAAACTATTGAATGGTTCCCTTATACGATGAGATGGACTCTTGACCTCAAAGTCTACCTTGTTTGACCTTGCACCTTATTGTGTACCTGCAATGCACTTCCCTGCAGTGACAATTTACTCTGTATTCTGTTATTGTTTTTACTCTGTACTAACTCAATGTAACTGCACTGTGTAATGAATTGATCTGTACGAACGGTATACAAGTTTATCACTGTACCTTGGTACAAGTGACAATAATAAACCAATACCAACATTTCCTTGGTGGGAGAAGAGAGTTTTACTGAATTCAGCTTCAAAGCTCACCAGGGTAGAGTTTTCCATCTTGGGCTCTGGGTCCCATTAATTTTATTACCTTGCGGTGGATAATGTCCAAGCTTAGAGGATCTGTGACTGACTACTGTTTTAACTTTAAATGTAACATAATGTAACATTTTTAACAGAATCTATTTATTCTGGGTAGAAACTGAATGGCCGAAATTCTTCTCTGTTCAAATTGTCCTCAGTTTGTGGTAGTTTGGATATTTGCTACTGGCAGTTGTTGGGAACCTATGACCTCAGATTCAGACTGTGCTGGGTGCTAATTCCACTCTAGAAACCAGAGCTCAAAAGGGGTGCTGAACTGTCAGAGATGCTGTCTTTCAGATGTCCTCCAGGCCATCCATAGCACCTTTCTGCAGTAAAACAAGGGAGTTTTCTTTGGTCTCAAGACTCAGACAGTGTAAACTCAAATATTGTAAAGCTATGAATTAGGAGGTCTGAAGAAATCGTATGCAGAGATAACTAAAGTGTAGTCAGCAATTATGAACTTTGATCATTGTAATTAGTAGGATAAAATATAGAGGGATGTTTTGTTGTAACCAAAGCACTGATTAGACTATCTTTGTATGAATGTATGCAGATGTGGACACTAAAACTTAGAGAACATTTTTTTAACAGATCTAAAATGGGTTAATTATGAGAAATTACACAGATTGGGTTTATATTTCTTGGATTATGAAAGAAACTGACTGGATAGATTATGAAAAGCTTTGGTGAGTGAGTCCAGCTTAAAGAATATAAACATCAAAATGAGAGCCACACCATTCAAGAAAAATCAGAGAGGGTGGAACTGCCTTTCACAAAGAACAGCGCCGGATAGATGAGTTATTAATTAAATCTGAAATAACATAAAAGGATATGGAGCCGAGGTAGGTCGGTGAAGCTAGGATATTGAACAGTAATGCCCTCTCAAAGGCAGAACAGCCTCAAGGGACTGAAGAGCTAATTCTTATCCCTTTTGGGTGAAGCAATTGAAACCACGAAGGAGAAATGAATAAAGCAAGTGTGTAAGCCATAACTGAGGGAGCAGTGGCTTCTTGGAGGTTGTAACTGGGACATAGAAGTGCTGATGATGATATCTTATGACCCAAAGGTCCAAATTCCCTCTCTGAAGCAAATGCAAGAAGGTGGAGAACAGTGTGACCTTGGATAATCATATCTGCAGAAGATGTAAATGGAGAAACTGCAGTCCAGAAATCACTGAAAATTTCACATGGGTACATCTAATGATTTCCTCAATCACAAAAAAATCCAACTAAATAATGGTAAAGTATACGAGCTTGGTCAATTTAAAATACAGTGAAGACATAATGTAACATTTTTGTTTCCTTGACTATTTTGAGATAAAGCATATCAAAAAATGTTATTATTCAGTTTTGTGGATCTTTGTTGCATTAAACAGCTTCCATTCTTTGGTATGGAAGCCACTAGCCATTCCTATTTTAATGAAAACTTTAGACAGCAATAAGCAAGATGCTAGAGGAACTCAGCAGGTCAAGCAGCATCTGTGGAGGCAAAGGGATAGTCGAGATTTCGGGTCAAGACCCTGTATCACAGCTATCCCTTTGCCTCCACAGATGCTGCTTGACCCACTGAGTTCCTTCAGTAGTTTCTTGCTCCAGATTACAGCATCTGCAGTCTCTTGTGTCTCCATTTATACAGTAATACTTTCAACAAAACTGCAAACTGCAATGGTATTTATAAAAAGCACAAGAAATTTTGATTGATGTGTTTAGCAGTTAAGCTAAACATTGCTTGTTATGGAAACAGTATCTCAATTATTTCAAAAGATGCATGGATTGCTTACATTAATATTCAAATGTATTACAATAGAGCTCAGTTGAAAATGTCAGCACAACACCCTGCTGTCCTCTAAGTTCAAATTGACTACACTGTATCAGTAGAGTACGTTATCAGCTGTAGATTGTTCCAGGTTGGAATTCCCTCCACATATTACTTTTATATAAGATGGCATCGTGGAACTATGTTAACTGTTCTAGTTATTTTGTCACAGGGATCAGGGGTACATATCACATTTTGTGGCCACAGTTCAACTTGTTTCCTTCACTTTAATGGCACTTCTAGCTGAAATGAAATTGGGAAGAATGAACAAAAGACCAAAAGCCACAGTGACATGCCTCACCACAGTCGATACACTCACTACTCATGCCGACACATGATGAATGACCAATGCATGTGAGATATTGGGATGTAGTCCATGTAACACTGTGGTTGACAGAAAACAGAAACAAAAATGAAAAAAATTAATCTCCCATATGTTTCAGTGGTAGTTTTATTATAAAATTAACTTCTACATCACATTAGATAATTTCTTTAAAACTGCTCAGCTGAACTTGACAGTCAGTGATTACCCAAGTTAAATTTACCATGAAAACTGTTCAACCAAAGCATACATTACACTAGTTAGTTTTGTATGCATCCACAAATTTAAAATAAGCATATTTCCCCCCAAGTCTGCAACTTAATAGTAAGAGGCAAAAAACACAATAAATGTAATTCCAGAGATTACGTGCAATGATTGGCAAATTATTTTGCTTCATTTGAGGCCATTTAAGAAAGATAGTGGCCCTTTCAAATGTCTTTGAAAAAGGTTGTCAGCTGAAGTTTTGAACTTAATACTTATAATTGCATGGATTTAATTTTATTCAACTCCACACATCACCTGCACCCCTTCTTCAAAGTTTTCACTCAAAAGAGGAACAAATGCAACACGTTTTCCACACCGGCTTAAACACTGCAATATAAAGATACTTTTCACACGAGAGCCAGAAGGTGTGCATCATGGAATTAAGCATGCTGTCTCTCCATGAAATCGTCATCACTGAAGTCTGAATCATCATCATCTATCTCCCCCTCAATGACTGATCGCTTTCCTTTACAACAGGAGATAATTAGCCCAATTAAGAAGACCTGCAGACAGAAAACAGTTACAATAATTGTAAATTTAAAAGGTGACATTTAAAACAAGAAGTGTCATGGTTATAATGCTCTGTAAAGTACAGAGATCACAGTGGAACCATATAGAATAAAACTAAACCAGATGTTACGTTTGTGCATAGGGATAACAATGTTATCATCAAGCATTCCCAGGCAAGGTAGGTGTAGTCACAGTGCAGTTCTCTAAATCATACCTCCAATAATAGCAAAAACATGAATTAACAAAAGACCTCCAACACAATCAGATGTCTCAAGGTGCCTAATGATATCAAACAAAAATATGAAGCCATGACATAGGGAAAAAAAAATCAGGAAAAGATGACTATAGAATAAGTCAGTGATGGGTTTTAAGAAGGAGACATAAGACTGCAGGTGCTGGGATCTGGAGCAAAAAAATGGACTGCTGAAGGAACTCAGCAGGTCAAGCAGCATCCGTGGAGACAAAGGATTAGTCAATGCTTCTGGTTGAGACCAATGCATCAGGTCTGGGTTTTAAGAAGCATTGTGAAAGGGACAGAGAGAGAGAAAAAGTGGAGAGGTTTAGGCAGAGAATTCCAGAGCACATTTGGAATAGAGTGGGAACGTTTTAGCGAGTGATTTCATTCTGAAATTAACATAACTTTTGTATTTAAATTTTAAATTTATAATTCTAACTCATGATATCTTTCAGAGCTTTAGTCAACAGTAAACTCGATGCCTGCCAGTGGAAGGTAACAGTTGATTTAGCAGTCTATTATGACTGGTTATCTGAGTAGGTGGTAATGTGTCAGCAGAGGCTGGTTAGAATTTGGCTAATCTGAGGGTTTAAGTATGCATACAAATATATAGGTTCACTCCCTTGCACAGCATTCCTCTTAAGTAGGCTACAAAAGTCAGAAATCTGGTACAGACTCAGAAGCTTGGTGCCCTTATTACTTGTGGTAATTCATGTAATCTGTAAACAGTATTTTCCTGTCAACTGTTTATTGATAGTCAGCATGACTTTATTAAAGTCTACAAAAGACTAAAATGTACCTATAATATGGACTAATTAACTTTTAGTAGATAACCTTAACAGTTGAAAACTAACTAGATAGCATGTAAATAGAAACCTTAACTAACTGAATACGTAAAATATGACAAGTGGTGGCAGGACAGGTTAGGTGCTGTAGCTGCAAGATGTGCGAGTTAGGCAATTGGGGGTTTACAGTGACCATCTCTGCACCAAACTCTGGCTTTTTGGAGTATAGGGTTGCTGAGCTGGAGTCTGATTTGCAGGCTTTACAAAGCACAAGGGAAAGGATATAATTAATGTTATTAGAGCAATTTGGCTTTGGCCAACAAATGGAACTAAGGGCCGACAAATCACCTGGACCCGAGAAGTATTTGTGAGGGTTATACGAACAACTATAACTCTAGAGGGAGAGAGAGAAAAGGAGGAATTGTAGGCCAGCTAGCCTAACATCTGTCATTGGAAAAGCGTCAGAATCCATTATTAAGGAAGTGATAGTAGAGTACTTACAAACACATAACATGATTAGGCAAAGTGTCAACACAGTTCTATGAAAGAAAATATTGTTTAATCAATGATTTAGAATCCTTTGAGGATATATTCAGTAAGGTAAATAAGAGTGCCATTGAAAGCTTTGTATTTGGGCTTTCCAAAGTATTCACATTAAAGGTTACTGCACAAAGAGAGGACTCATGAGTTGAGGATGATATATCAACATGGATAGAGGATTAGTTAACAGCTAGAAAACAAAATAGGGATTATGAGACATTTTCAAGTTGGCAAACTGTAACTAGTGGATTGCCTCAGACAATTGCAGTAAATTCTCTGCTTTTTGTAATCTATATTAGTATGTAGATGAAGGAACCAAGCATAATGCTTCCAAGCTTGCTGACAATAGAATGAGAGCTCAGAAAGTTACGTTTTGAGGACATGAATAATTGTCAACGTTCTTTTGCAAACTGTGAGTGGGGAAAAATATGGCAGATGGAATATGATGAGAAGAAACACAATGTTGTCCATTTTGGTATGAAGAATCAAAAAGTAGTATATCAGTGAAATGTTGAGAGACTATTAAATGTTGGTGTTCAAAGAGATCTAGGTGCTCTTGCACAATTAGCACAAAGTTAGCATTTTTTGGTTTTATTCTATAGGGATAGAGCATGAGAAAGGAAGTCTTGCAACCTTTGCTCATGACTTTGGTGAGATCATATTCAGGAATGGCTGCTGGATATTCCGGGGTTTAGATGTTTCAGAAGGGACAGGGGCGGAGTGGCTTTGCTGATCAGGGACAGTGTCACAGCTATAGAAAGGGAGGATGTCCTGGAGGAATCATCCACTGAGTCAGTGTGGGTGGAAGTCAGAAACAGAAAGGGAGCAATCACTCTTTTGGGAGTATTCTATAGACCCCGCAATAGCAGCAGAGATGCTGAGGAGCAGATCGGGAGGCAGATTTTGGAGAGATGCAAAAATAACAGGGTTGTTGTCATGGGTGATTTCAACTTCCCTAATATTGATTGGCACCTCCTTAGTGTAAAGGGGATAGATGGGATGGAGTTTGTTCAGTGTGTACAGGAAGGATTCCTGACACAGTATGTGGATAGGCCAACTAGATGAGAACCCATACTGGACCTGGTACTATGCAATAAGCCTGATCAGGTTTCAGATCTCTCGGTGGGAGAGCATTTTGGAAATAGTGACCATAACTCCTTCACCTTTACCATAGCCTTGGAGAGAGATAGGAGCAGACGATATGGGAAAGTATTTAACTGGGAGAGGGGGAATTATGACGCTATTAGTCAGGAACTTGGGAGTGTAAATTGGGAACAAATGTTCTTGGAGAAGTACACGGCGGAAATGTGGAGGTTGTTTAAGGAATACTTGCATGGGGCTCTGGATAAGTTTGTCCCATTGGGGCAGGGTAAGGATGGTAGAGTGAAAGAACCGTGGTTGACACGAGATGCAGAATATCTTGTCAAGAGGAAGAAAGAAGCTTATCTAAGGTTTAGAAAGCATGGATCAGACAGGGCTCTGGAGAGTTACAAGGTAGCCAGGAGGGAGCTTAAGAATGGACTTAGGAGAGCTAGAAGGGGGCATGAGAAGTCCTTGGCGAGTAGGATCAAGGAAAATCCCAAGGCGTTCTACACGTATGTGGAGAATAAGAGGATGACTAGAGTGAGGGTAGGACCGATCAGGGATAAAAAAGGAAACGTGCCTGGAGTCGGAAGAGGAAGGGGAGGTCCTTAATGAATACTTTGCTTTGGTATTCACCAGAGAGAGAGACCTTGACGTTTGTGAGGATGGGGTACGACAAGCTGATACGCTAGGGCATGTCGATGAGAGGGAAGAGAATGTGCTGGAACTATTGAAAAACATTAGTATAGATAAGTCACCGGGGCCAGACGGGAAATATCCAAGGTTATTACGAGAAGCTAGGGAAGAGATTGCTGCGCCTTTGGCGACAATCTTTGCATCCTCACTGGCCACAGGAGTAGTGCCAGATAATTGGAGGGTGGCAAATGTTGTTCCTTTGTTTAAGAAAGGAAGTAGGGATTACCCTGGGAATTACAGACCAGTGAGTCTTACTTCAGTAGGGGGCAAATTACTGGAGAAGATTCTTAGAGACAGGATTTATGGGCATTTAGAGAAGCATAGGCTGATTAGGGAGAGTTAGCATAGCTTTGTGAGAGGCCTCACGAGCCTGATTGAATTCTTTGAGGATGTGACAAAGTACATTGATGAAGGTAGAGCAGTGGATGTGGTGTACATGGATTTTAGTAAGGTGTTTGATAAGGTTCCTCATGGAAAGCTTATTCAGAAAGTCAGGAGGCATGGGATCCAGGGAAACTTGGCTGTGTGGATTCAGAACTGGCTCACCCATAGAAGACATCACCCATAGAGGGCGGTGGTAGATGGAGCGTATTCTGCCCGGAGGTCGGGGACCAGTGGTGTTCCGCAGGGATCTGTTCTGGGCCCCTGCTCTTTGTGATTTTTATAAATGACTTGGATGGGGATGTGGAAGGGTGGGTTAGTACGTTTGCTGATGATACAAAGGATGGTGGTGTTCTGGTTAGTGTAGAAGGTTGCTGTAGATTACAACAGGATATTGATAGAATGCAGAGCTGGGCTGAGAAGTGGCAGATGGAGTTCAACCCAGATAAGTGTGAAGTGAGACACTTTGGGAGATCAAATTCGAAGGCAGAATACAAGGTTAATGGCAGGACTCTTAGCAGTGTGGAGGATCAGAGGGATCTTGGGGTCCACATCCATAGATCCTTCAAGGTTGCCACGCAGGTCAATAGGGTTGTTAAGAAGGTATATGCAGTGTTGACCTTCATTAGTCGGAGTATTGAGTTCAAAAGCCATGAGGTGATGTGGCAGCTCTGTAGAACTTTGGTCAGGCCACACTTGGAGTATTGTGTTCAGTTCTGGTTGCCTCATTATAGAAAGGATGTGGAAGCTTTAGAGAGGGTGCAGAGGAGATTTACCAGGATGTCTGGATTGGAGAGCATGTCTTATGAGGATAAGTTGAGCAAGCTAGGGCTTTTCTCTTAGAAAAGGAGGATGACTTGATAGATTTGATGTGACTTGATAGAGGTGTACAAGATGATAAGAGGCATATGTCGAGAGGACAGTCAGAAATTTTTTCCCAGTGCGACAATGGCTAACACGAGGGGACATAATTTTAAGGTGACTGGAGGAAGGTATAAGGGGGATGTCAGGGGTAAGTTTTTTTACACAGAGAGTGGTGGGTGTGTGGAACGCACTGCTGGCAGAGGTTGTGGGGGCAGATACATTAGGGACATGTAAGAGACTCTTAGATAGACACATGAAATATAGAAAAATAGGGGGCTATGTGGGAGGGAAGGGTTAGATAGATCTTAGAGCAGGATAAAATGTCGACACAACATTGTGGGCCGAAGGGCCTGTACTGTGCTGTAGTGTTTTATGTTCTATATTCTAGTTTCCTTATTTAAGGGAAGATGTACCTGTCTTAGAGACAGTGCAACAAAGGTTCACCAGATTGATTTCTGGCTCGAGGGGCTTGTCGAATGAGAAAAGATCAAGCAGGTTGGGCATACAATTTCTGGTGTTCAGAGCAATGAGAAGAGATCTCATTGAAATATATAACAATCCAAGGTAGCTTTGATAGGGAAGATACTATGTGGATGTTTCTCACAGTATGGGAATATAGAATGAGAGGACATTGTTTCCTGCAAAATAACATTAGGAAACATTTCCTCTCTCAGGGTGAATCTCAGATGTTAGGAATGCACAGGAAGCTAGAATTGGAGGAGCAAAAAAAATGGAGGGGCTTAAAACAACAAAGATTTGCAATCAACCATTTACATTTTTCACATGCCATTCTTTTTTTCTTTCAATGTCAAATTTTACATATTTTAGTTTTTCAAACCTCATTATTAACATAATTACTTCTCATGTATGTTATTTTGGAAGTCTAGCCAAAGGTTTGCTGATGAAATTCAGCATTGGTTGGGGACCCTTTCTCTCAACATTGTTCTTGGTGTACCACTAGCGCAACTATTTATGGTGCTATGGACAGTAATCATCAAGAAAGCAGAAAGAATGCCTCTGTGACTGACATGAATAAACTGGAACCATGGTAAATGTACTTAAATCCCCTATTATTTCTGACATGAAATCTCAAAGGTGGCAAAAAACAGAACTGGACAGCTAGAAAATTGGTTTCTGGTGCCTTTCCCACCTCATTGCTCTGGAGTTACATTGGCTTTCTGGAATGTCTACAGTACAAAATCCATACTGATATTCAGAAGGAAAAACACGAAGAAATCGGCTATACCTTAAAGTTTTAACATTTCCGTAGAACCATACAGCATAAAACAGGCCCTTCAGCCCACCATGCTGTGCCGTCCATCAAACCACCCTCACACTATCTAACCCTTTCCTCCTGCATATCCCTCTATACCATATTCCTCCATATGCCTATCCAACAAACTCTTGAACCTGTCCAATGTATCTGCCTCCACCACCACCCCAGGCAGTGCATTCCATGCACCAACCACTCTCTGGGTGAAAAACCTCCTCCTGACATCTCCCCTGAACCTCCCACCCATAACCTTAAAGCCATGCCCTCTTATCTTAAGCATTGGTGCCCTGGGAAGGAGGCACTGACTGTCTACTCTATCTATTCCTCTCAATATTTTATATACCTCTATAATGTCTCCTCTCATCCTCCTCCTTTCCAGTGAATAAAGCCCTAGCACCTTAAACCTCTCCTCATATTCCATACACTCTAATCCAGGCAGCATCCTGGTAAATCTCCTCTGCACCCTCTCCAACGCCTCCACATCCTCCCTATAATGCTGTGACTGGAACCGAACACAGTACTCTAAGTGTGGTCTAACTAGAGTTTTGTAAAGCTGCATCATCACTTTGCGGCTCTTAAACTCAATCCCACGACTTACGAAAGCTAACATCCCATAGGCCTTCTTAACTGCTCTATCCACCTGTGAGGCAACTTTCAGTGAACTGTGAATATGAACCCCCAGATCCCTCTGCTCCTCTACACTGCCAAGTATCTTGCCACTTACCTTGTACTCTGCCCTGGAGTTTGTCCTTCCAAAGTGTACCACCTCACACGTCTCTGGATTGAACTCCATCTGCCACTTGTCAGCCCAGCTCTGCATCCTATCAATATCCCTCTGTAAGCTCTGACAGCCCTCCACACTATCCACAACACCGCTGATCTTAGTGTCGTCCGCAAACTTACTAACCCAGCCTTCCACCCCCTCATCTAAGTCATCTATAAATATCACAAAAAGTAGAGGTCTCAAAACCGATCCCTGCGGGACACCACTAGTCACTGCCCTCCAATCCGAGGGCACTCCCTCCACCACAACCCTCTGCTTTCTACAGGCAAGCCAATTCCTAATCCACACAGCCAAGCTTCCCTGGATCCCTTGGCCTCTGACCTTCTGAAGAAGCCTACCATGAGGTACCTTATCAAACGCCTTACTAAAATCCATATAGACCACATCCACCGCACTACCCTCATCAATCTTCCTCGTCACCTCCTCAAAGAACTCTATCAGGCTTGTGAGGCAAGATCTTCCCTTTACAAAGCCATGCTGGCTGTCCCTAATCAGTCCATGATTCTCTAGGTGTTCATAGATCCTGTCCCTTAGAATCCTTTCTAACAGCTTACCCACCACAGACATGAGACTCACCGGTCTGTAATTCCCTGGACTATCCCTACTACCTTTTTTGAACAAGGGGACAACATTCGCCACCCTCCAATCCTCCGGCACCATCCCTGTGGACAACGAGGACTCAAAGATCCTTACCAGCGGTTCAACAATCTCCTCCCTCGCCTCTCGAAGCAGCCTGGGGAATATCCCGTCAGGTCCCGGAGATTTATCTGCCTTGATATTATTTAACAACTTCAACACATCCTCTCTCTTGATATCTACAAACTAGAGAACATTACCCTTACCAGCACCCCCTTCCACATCATCAAGACCCCTCTCCTTGGTGAATACCGAAGAGAAGTATTCATTGAGAACTTCTCCCACTTCCGCTGGCTCCAGGCACATTCTCCCACCTTTGTCTTTAATCGGACCTACCTTTCCTCTAGCCATCCTCCTACCCTTCACATACGTGAAAAAGGCCTTGGGATTTTCCTTAATCCTACTAGCCAACGCCTTTTCATGTCCCCTTCTAGCACTCCTCAGCCCTTTCTTAAGTTCCTTCCTCGCTACTCTATATTCCTCACGGGCCCTGTCTGAACCTTGCTGCTTATACCTTATGTATGCTACCTTCTTCTCCCTAACTAGTCGTTCCACCTCTCTCGTCACCCACGGTTCCTTCACCCTGCCATTCCTTCTCTGCCTCACTGGGACATATTTATCTCTAACATCCTGCATAAGTTACAAAGGCTGACATTGTGCTACTGGCAAACTAATACTTTCTATTGATCTAAGCTTTGCTGCAAGCTTTAGAGGGATCAATTTGAATGTAAGAGCTTTTTAGCAACCAAATTATGACCGTAATAATAATGTACTTACTGCAATAAATGCCCAATTGCCAAAGTAGTAAACGACATTGAAGAACCAGAACTTGTGAAGGAAGAGATATGTCCGTGTCACTGTGCATTGATCTGAAGTTCAGAATAAAGATAACATTCAATGACTTGAAATCAAAAAGGTTGATGATTCTTGAGTAACATACATCACAACAGTAGTTTGATTTGCTTGTATTAATTTCTTCCCAGACCCAATTTCTTCTCTCATCCTGAATTTGCCAATCCATGCTGAGCACCCTTGAGCTTACTGTACAAGTGTTCACTCAAGCCCAAGTGGCACGTGGTTAGATTCCAGTATCATCACGATCAAAGCCGTTCTAACCCAATGACACCAAACTGCTATTGAATGAATCTGAATGGATTTCCCTCAAAAAGGACAGAAGTATAAGCTTACATCCTTATGTCAGTTAATTCAGGCAATTTGAACATGGAATCTCTGCTCACTACTGAAACCACGTGAACCAGCATTAAAGTCTTGCGACAATGGTTTTAGTCCGAAAGCATTTTCGTTCATTTTGCAGTGAGTACTTTATCAATTTAATTTTTCTACCTTGAAATATTCGTGATTGAAGGAAAAACCTGCAACTGACATGGCCCATTTTCCTATCACATATTAATAACAGCTGTTTCAGAAACAGACCATTAAATAATTCTCTATTATTACCAGGCTGAACAAATACAGCAACTATGCACTGTTGAATTGACTATGCCTATTCACTTATTTTCTCCATCAAACTGGCCTCAAAATATCAGTGTCATCAGAAGTACTTCAGAAAAAATTTAAATGCTGAGCCTCTCGAGACCCACATGGCTGGTTCTTCTCGCCTCACAAACAACTCCTAACCTACAAGAGTTGCAAAGTATCCATGACTTACGGGCTGCCGTGAAGTCCACTTTAATTGGCACTTGTGAAGAAACTCTTGGCTTCTCTAGCAATAAGAACCAGGACTGATTTGATGAGAATAAACAAGAGATCCAGGAGCTCATTACCCTTTACTCTGTACTGTTATTGTTTTTACCTGTACTACATCAATGGACTCTGACTAACCCAATGTAACTGCACTGTGTAATGAATTAACCTGTACGATCGGTATGCAAGACACTTGTACCTTGGTACAAGTGATAATAATAAACCAATACCAATACATACGGCATTCCTAGATGGAAAGTGCTACTTATGCCTCAGGGGGAAAAAAATCAACTTTAGTGACACCTGAAGGCAGAAATGCCAGAACCTCAGAAACTGATGATGATGGGAGAGGGTGCAGGAGACTCAGCCATTTGCTAACAACCATGAGACACTCGGGTTCTTCAACAATGTAAAGACTATGCACGGTCCAAATGTCTAAAGCCCCACATCACTGACAGCTAGGAAGTCAATGCCTGCTGGAAAGAACACTTGGAAGTCTTGTTCAACTGCAACTCTCTCCTTGACTTGAAATACAATGACTTTATCTCCAACAATCTGGACCCACCTTGACAATATTCTTGACCAACAAGACATCAAAAAGGGCACACCCCAGCTAAAAATAATAAGGCCTTGGCAACAAGATGGTATCCTCCCTGAAATTGCAAAATGCGACAGTGAAGAGCTTCAGTCACAAATTCACTCCCTAATTGCCTGCATCTGGGGAGATACTGTAATAGTGACCATCTTTAAGAAAGGAGGTGAGTCTGACTGTTGTGACTGCAGACATGTTACCCTGGTCTCCAGTACAGGAAGAGTCATTGCCAGGGTCTTTCTCAAGTGTGAATTCTGTTCATAAGAGGCACAGTGGATGTGCTACAACTCCAAGAGAAATTTAATTTTTCATTCTTACTTTAAGGCTTGTAGTAATGTAGGCCAATTCCAATCCCAAAGGACATCCTTCTGACAGGCATGGACAGGCAGAGCTGAAGTATCCAAGACTACTGCAGATATAACACTCCATGAGGGAGTGAGCTGCAAACTGGTCTCAGATAATTATAAGTAATTTACCCAGGTTTGCTAATTGAGAAAAATTGTACCAATGGAGTATAATGTCGGGAAAATATGAGGTTATACCTTCTTGCAGAAAACACGGAAAATGTAAACACTGAATAAACAATAAATGTTTCTGTACACGAGGGATCCAGATGTACTGGTTCACAATATGCAGAAAGCAAACTTGCAGGTTGTGAGTAATCCTTTATTATGAATGGGTTCAAATATGTTAGTAAGGAAATCTAACTGAGACAGCAGGAAGTTTTCTGGTGAGCATTAGAGTTATTCATGAGTTACGGAATTATGTGGATAGCAGGCATTTATTCAAACAAGAACCACTCATCAAAACAAAATGGGTTACAATTTAACTTCCACTGACACTTAAAGTCCATCAAAACCAGTCACTGATGTGGGACATTCTGATTCTGTACCATTGTAACTGCACAGGGGAAGACTAGGTGACTGATTTGCAGAGCACCAGCACTTTGTCCACAACGACCACCCGGAGCTCCCAGTTGTGTATCATTTCAATTGCCCTTCCCATTCCCATACTGACTTGTCCACCCTCGGCCCAACACAAACTAGAGGTACAATGCCTCACATTCTGCCTTGGTAGTCCACAACTCAATGGTATGAACATTATATTTTCCAATTTCAGGTAACCCTCACCTTCGGTGTGTTTCCCACCCTGCCCTCCTCTCTTTCTTCTTCAGATCCTCCTCTGGTCCTCCCATTTTTGTTCCCTTTCCTCAGGGCCGCCACATCACTCATTTTCAGCCCCCTCCCCCTCCTGGTTTCATCCACCCACCACCCACACACCTCATCCACTGGCTTTCCCCTCCCCCATCTGGTTCTGGTTCCATCTACCCTGCACCTCTCCCCTAATGGTTCCCATTATCACCTCCTTTACTTATCAGATTCCAGTACTGGTAGACTTTGTCTTCCTGAATAATCACTCTCCTAGTTGTCACCACCTTCAACCTCCCCTCCCCCCTACCTAACTCCCTCTGCCTTTTTTGGTCTGCCTCCATCTCCTAACTGCACCTCTCCCCCTCCCTTACCTGGCTTGATCTGCCCATCATCCTTCATCCCTCCATAGTCCACCAATCACCCACTGGGCCCGGTCTAACCACTTCCCCTCTCCTCTTTAATCAAGCAGTTTTCCCTCTCCATCCTGAGTCCCGTTGAAGGGTTTTGACCTGACATGTCAAAAATTCCTTTCACTCTACAGATCCTGCTCGGCCTGCTGAGTTTCTCCAACAGATTGTTTGTTGCGCCAGATTCCAGCATCTGCCGTCTCTTGTGTCTCCACAATTAATGTTCATGTTAATCAGCCCTCATCAAAACCCTCATGATAAGATGAGAAGACAATACAGGCCATCTCCTGTATTAACATATTGCCAAAGACATATCCCTGCCACTTAATACACAGTTTGGGACATGTCTGCTTTGTCATTTAATAATCTGGTTGTTTGTATTTATAGGGAGCCATCCCTCAACACTTGTTACAAAAGAGGTATATTTTGGGTGTCTGGTGTTTTGAATTGGGATATTCAAAGTGGTTTTGCTGGTTGGGATGTGCTCCCATTGTAAATATGTAATTCTGCAAAGTTACTTGTCTAAACTCAAAATTTTAAAAGTTAAGTCGGTAATTATAGCCATTTAAACTGTAGTTAATCATTTATTGTTGTCTTTGTGTTCAAGAAGTATAAAACATCACTGTAGCGTTGAGTGTTATGAGAGGAGGAATAGATTCTTTTGTCTGTCTATGTTGAATAAAGGCCTTTTACATCTGCCAGATTCCAGTCTCCAGTGACGCAGTCAGAGTCAGAACAGAGAAGACACATTTGGAATCTTGTGTGCAGTTTTAGTCTTTAGGGAAGGGAAGATGTGCTTGTCAGTGGAGTGTGGTTTCACTAGGTACGTTGCTGGGACAGGGCTCCTGTGCTATGAAGGTAGTCTGAGTAACACTGGCCTACACTCTGAAGTGTAGCAAAATGGAATGTGAAATACTAAAGCATAAAATGTATTGAGAGGGGACAGACAGAGTAAATGTTGAGGGGCTGTCCTAGCTGGAGAGTCTTGAAACTTGAGTTAGAGTCCAAAATGGCGAATCCCTCATCCTGAGACAGAGATGAGAAGCAACTACAAAGCAGGTTGTAAATCTCTCTAGTTCTCCACCTCAAGGCCATGGATGCTCAGTTTTTGACTACATTCAAAGTGATAACCTAAAGTTTTTTGGACTCTTAATTGAAATGGGAATCTGACAGGAAAGCAGACTTCAGGCATGGGATTAGCCATGATATAGAATGTTGAAAGAACCTCAAGAACTATTATGGGCTATTCCTCCTTCTATTTCTTGGATTCTCAAATAACTTAGAAGCTTACTAAATGGGCAGTCAAGGTGAAGGTGCTCCTTCAGTGTACTATACATACACAAATTACTCAGGAAGTTATCCATTTATTTATAAAATCCAATAAATCTTAAAAAAAACAAGGAAAATAGGGAAGTCACCTCTATCTGGGTTACATCGAGAATTTTGAATAGATATTCAGAAAGAATGGTGCAATTTCTAACCTTTTTAGGTTACATCTTATTGCTACAATGCAGGGCCAGCTCTGAATCATGGTAACTGCCAAGTATATAGATAACACTAGTGGGATTTTGATTTTAATTAATTGTTTGAGAACTGAAATAACTATGTTCTCTAGTAGAACAAGTTTGCAGGGGGAGGCATTAATAGAAGAACCAGCATTATACAGATAAAATCTATTTTTGAAAAAAGTTGTGTTCATAAGTTTTGTTAATAATCCTCTTGGATTATTAATTTAGACTGACAGTCTAAAATATTATTGTAATACATGTTATTATATATTTGCTTAAAAATGCATAATTTAAATGGTTGTACTTTTAAAAATGTACCCGATTTCAATATTACCAGTGCAGTAATTTAGTCAAATAATTTAATGAAGACATTGATTTTTAGATATTAAAATATTGTGCTTTATATCATGACATACATGGGAAGAACAAATGATCATTCACTAAGTTATAACTTATACTTTATTTGCTTCCTGAGCAGCTGTTGCTTCATTATCCTTCATTAAAGATCAATAGTTTATCTATAGCCCCAAATATTTTCAAGATAACATGCATGAATCCCCTGGAGTTATGGTATGAGAATTCAATGTATGCTAGGAATGACTTACTTATCATACTTACCAAATATCCTATGGTCCTTTAATTATCCATTGGATGCAAGCTAACAAAATTCCAAAGGGCAATTTGCACAATGGAAACTTGCTTCAAGGAAGTTATCTACCAGTCAAGTAAATCTCACATTATATTCTGTTAAGAAGGGCACAGAGTTTTTATTCCTTCAATCAAAATTACAGAAACAGAAAAGGCTAAGTTATTTCTTTTTGCTTGATGATAATACATCTTAATGTTTTCACATGCTTTTTGTAAATATTTGAAACAAACTTATCAGTCAGGATTTCTGGGTGAGGGCACTAGCTGTAGACCAGCAAAGGCCCCCGTATTTCTTTCATATCTAGGGATTCAGGTCAAATGGCTCTCTGTATTCAGACCCCTCTATGTGTGTAAAGGCAGTATGCCCCTGATTCCAGCCTGACTTGGCCCAATGGCAGAGAGATGGAGAGAGAAGGAGCTCTCCAACACCTTCTCAAGTGCAATCAGGGATGGACAACAATTGCTGATCTTACCAGTATAGGTGGTGATAAAGGAATTGACCTCCAGGAGCTATGCTGGCAGGAATAAAGAATTGTGAATGTGAAAGTATAATATGTAAAGGTAAGAACTTGCATTTACTACTGACATATCAGATAATCTGCAACAGCATGATGGAGCTCTCACTTTTCCATATTCACAGTAAGCTAAAGGCATCACATGTTATGGGAATAGGGAGAATTTGGAACTAAGAGAGAGGATTAGCCATGATCATACAGAAAGGCAGAGTAGGTTTGAAGAGCTGAATGTCCTGTGATTACACCAGCTATCTTATCTTCCCCAGCCTGCTCCTAAAAGGTACAAAAGAAAATTATTTTTCAGTTTGAACAGGAACACTGGCCTTAGTGAAAGAGATGTTTGCTTGATAAAGTGGTTGGAAATGACAATGTATGGAATTACTTGTTTGCTCAACTGTTCCCAGGTTGGATAGCTAAAGAAAATAAGTTTTGTGGGCGTTTATCTGAGGTAAACAAGATCCATCATGCTAGCTAGCTTACTTAATTGGGCAAGTGAGGTGGTGGGCATAGTTGAAGTAGCGATTTAATTATAGATCTCCCACCTATAAATTCAACCATTAATGCAGGCAGCCCAGAATAATAATTATGGGAAAGCAAGGAGAAGGCTGACCTAATATCAACACCCCATCATGAAGACAGCTCAAAGACTGTAAAGACTAAACTGTAAAAGCTGTGAAGAGAGAGAGATAAATTTGTTTTCACTTTAAACAAACTCCATTATTCCTCTATCCTCTGGGTGATCTGTGACCTTGAGAATTTAAAAATTTTGCAGTCTATACTTTCCAACTAAGGGCTAGCTATTGTTTCTGCCCTTATCACTGCAGCACTCTGAATGATACATGTGCAGGACAAGGAGGAGAAGGAAACAACAACTCTGAAAGTAATTAGCCAGAGGCTGATGTAATGGTGAAAGGACATCTTTCCCTGCAGATACCAGGAGAGATACTGATAACTTGAGGGCAGAAGGAATTAGAAGGGTGTGTTGCATATGAGGGCACCTGGCACTCACGAAGTGTAGTCACAGGGAAAGAAAATATACTGTAGTGACTCCATGCAGGATAACTGTCCTGGAAGAATAAGATGAAGACCACTAGAGGAAAGCAATCAGGAGGAAACTCGTGGAACAGTGGAAAAAGCACAAGCAGAACCTGGTGGTGGAGAGCTTTGGAAACCAGAGGCCCAAAGTGATCTTTTCCTCCAAAACCAGCTATAGTCACCGCAACATTTTCCCAATTACTTAAATTATATATCTCAACTTATTTTGTGTCAACTTAATTTCCATTTGAATGAATTAATACTCTCCATAGAGTTGGTTCCATATATTAACCACTTACTGAAATATTACATTTGAGAGTCTATATGCTGCAAATTAATTTACTGTCTCATGCCTTACTAAAGCATAAAATGCACATTTTAGGATGGAAGAGGGAAGAGAGGTGGGGATCTGGAGGTGGGGAGAAATTATCCCACGGAAAATGCAAAGGTAATCTACCTTTTAATATTACAATGTTTTGTTCCCATCATAGATATTAGGCTGTCTTTGGTATGATTACAAGTTGCATAGGTTTAGAAGACCCACTATACCAGCACACGCAAAATTAATCTACATGAAGTTTCAGACTTTTTTCAATATGATCTGATCCTTATACACTTTAATCTCTATATGTTTTAATCCAATTATCAGATATACAGTATATTTACTCCATCTTTCTTTTTACCAGACAGCTGATTAACACAAGTTTTTACAATGGATATTCATTCAACATACCTGCCACTCTTTTGGAATAGGTGAGGAAAAGGGATTGTGGGGTTGGATGGATGATATGTGTCACATTTGTAACTTTATTGAAGTGGAATCAATATATTCTTGGCCTCTGCACCCGGAACAAGTAAAATAATTTCCTTACAGCAACCTATGCTTTTCAATCCCAGGGGGACCAACATACCGGTGGGGAGGTTTGCTAAGGCTACTGGGGAGAGTTTACACTAGAATTGTTGGGGGGTGGGAGAGACTGGGGAAGAGGTGTTTGGCTCTCAAATAGAGGAGGCTAGGACTAAGTACCATAGGCAGGTGATACAGAAGGGACGTGTTCAGACAGGCTTGAGATGTGTCTGTTTTAACGCAAGGAGTGTTGTGAACAAGGCAGATGAGCTTAGAGCTTGGATCGATACTTGGAGCTATGATGTGGTGGCCATTACAGAGACTTGGATGGCTCCGGGGCTGGAATGGTTGATTCAAGTGCCGGGTTTTAGATGTTTCAGGAAGGACAGGGAGGGAGGCAAGAGAGGTGGAGGAGTGGCACTGTTGATCAGAGATAGTGTCACGGCTGCGGAAAAGGTGAACGTTGCGGAGGGATTGTCTACAGAGTCTCCGTGGGTGGAGATTAGGAACAGGAAGGGCTCGATAACTTTGCTGGGTGTTTTTTATAGGCCGCCCAATAGTGACAGGGATATTGAGGAGCAGATAGGGAAGCAGATCCTAGAAAGGTGTCAGAATAACAGAGTTGTTGTGATGGGGGAATTTAATTTCCCAAACATCGATTGGCATCTCCAGACAGTGAGGGGTTTAGATGGGGTGGAGTTTGTTAGGTGTGTTCAGGAAGGGTTCTTGACACAGTATGTAGATAGACCTACAAGAGGAGAGGCTGTGCTTGATTTGATATTGGAAAATGAACCTGGTCAGGTGTCAGATCTCTCAGTGGGTGAACATTTTGGTGTTAGTGATCATAATTCTATCTCTTTTACGTTAGCACTGGAGAGGGATAGGAACAGACAGGCTAGAAAGGTGTTTACTTGGAGTAAAGGGAAATATGAGGCTCTCAGGCAGGAAATTGGAAGATTAAATTGGGAACAGATGTTCTCTGGGAAAAGTACGGAAGATATATGGCAAATATTCAGGGGGTATTTGTGTGGAGCTCTGCATAGACATGTCCCGATGAGACAGGGGAGTCATGATAGGATACAGGAACCGTGGTGTACGAAGGCTATAATAAATCTAGTCAAAAGGAAAAGAAAAGCATACAAAAGGTACAGAGAGCTAGGTAATGTTAGATATCTGGAGAAGTAGAAGGCTAAAAGGAAGGAACTTAAGAAAGAGATTAGGAGAGCCAGAAGGGGACATGAGAAGGCCTTGGCGGGCAGGATTACGGAAAACCCCAAGGCGTTCTACAAGTATGTGAAGAGTAAGAGGATAAGATGCGAAAGGATAGGGCCTATCAAGTGCAGCAGTGGGAAAGTGTGTATGGGTCCGGAATAGCGGAGGTACTTAATTAATACTTTACGTCAGTATTTACCACAGAAAAAAAAGATCTGGGGGATTGTAGTGGGGACTTCCAGCGGCCTGAAAAGCTTGAGCATGTAGATATTAGAAAAGAGATGATGCTGAAACTTTTGGAAAGCATCAAGTTAGGTAAGTCACCGGGACCGGATGAGATGTACCCCAGGTTGCTGTGGGAGGTGAGAGATGAGATTGTGGAGCCTCTGACGATGATATTTGCGTCGTCGATGGAGATGGGAGAGGTTCCGGAAGACTGGAGGGTTGCGGATGTTGTTCCCTTATTCAAGAAGGGAAGTACGGATAGGCCAGAGAATTATAGACCTGTGAGTCTTACCTCAGTGGTTGGTAAGCTGATGGAGAAGATCCTGAGAGGCAGGATTTATGAACATTTGGAGAGGTATAATATGATTAGGAATAGTCAGCATGGCTTTGTCAAGGGCAGGTCCTGTCTTACGAGCCTGATTGATTTTTTGAGGATGTGACTAAGCACATCGATGGAAGGAGAGCAGTAGATGTAGTGTATATGGATTTCAGCAAGGCGTTTGATAAGGTACCCCATGCGAGGCTTATGGAGAAGGTGAGGAGACATGGGAGCCAAGGGGACATTGCAGTGTGGATCCAGAACTGGCTGGCCCACAGAAGGCAAAGAGTGGTTGTTGAAGGGTCATATTCTGAGTGGAGGTCGATGACCAGTGGTGTACCTCAGGGATCTGTATTGGGACCCTTACTCTTTGTGATTTTTATAAATGACCTGGATGAGGAAGTGGAGGGGGTGGGTGAGTAAGTTTGCAGATGACACGAAGGTTGGGGGTGTTGTGGATAGTTTGGAGGGCTGTCAGAGGTTACAGAGGGACATAGATAGGAGACAGAGTTGGGCTGAGAAGTGGCAGATGCAGTTCAACCCAGATAAGTGTGAAGTGGTTCATTTTGGTAGGTCAAATATGTTGGCGGAGTATAGTATTAGTGGTAGGACTCTTGGCAGTGTGGAGGATCAGAGGGATCTTGGGGTCCGAGTCCATAGGACGCTCAAAGCGGCTGCGCAGGTTGATTCTGTGGTTAAGAAGGCATATGGTGTATTGTCCTTCATCAATCAAGGAACTGAATTTAGGAGCCGAGAGGTATTGTTGCAGCTATGTAGGTCCCTGGTCAGACCCCACTTGGAGTATTGTGCTCAGTTCTGGTCGCCTCACTACAGGAAAGATGTGGAAGCCATAGAGAGGGTGCAGAGGAGATTTACAAGGATGCTGCCTAGAATGCGGAGTATGCCTTATGAAAGCAGGTTGAGGGAACTCGGCCTTTTCTCCTTGGAGAGACGGAGGTTGAGGGGGGAACCTGATAGAGGTGAATAAGATGATGAGAGGTATTGATAGGGTAGATAGTCAGCGGCTTTTTCCCAGGGCTGAATTGGTGGCCACAAGAGAACATAGGTTTAAGGTGCTGAGGAGTAGATATAGAGGAGATGTCAGGGTTAAGTTTTTTACTCAGAGAGTGGTGAGTACGTGGAATGGGCTGCCGGAAATGGTGGTGGAGGCAGATGCGATAGGGTCTTTCAAGAGACTGTTAGATAGGTACATGTTCGGCACAGCTTTGTGGGCCGAAGGGCCTGAATTGTGCTGTAGTTTTTCTATGTTCTATTTCTCTTCAAATGAAGTTCATCTCTTTGAATGTCTAACAACAAAACTCTGAGTCCTATCATCCCCTTGTACTTTCTAAAGGTAAAGCAGTGTCTTTTGAACATAAGATTTGAAACTTGCTCCACATTCAAGTTATGGTTATAATTAGTCATCCAACAGCATTGCAACCAAGTTCAGTTCTAAGAAATTTAACTGACCCCCCCCCCCCCTTACCATTCTCATTTCTTCAAATACAAATCTTATATTAGAGATAGATTACTGAATTTATTTCCTAGAATTGCTGCTAATGAGGATCAATATATGCACCTCTGGTTAGGGAGGAAAGGAAAGCTTAGTAATAAATATCTATTCTTTTTACTACATCTTTTTATTTCCAAAACTGGGAAATCTATTCAATTGAGGCAGGCTCAGGGGATGGGGGTATCTTTATTTTTGACTAACATACTATCCAAAATGTTTTTTTGAAACTCTAGGTTGGTCCCTCAGCAATAATTACTCTAACCATTAACAACAAGATATACTGAACAGGTTATATTTTTAAACCAAAAAGAATGTCTGTCATACCCAATAAATCACACATGGTAAGAGCCTACATCCACTTTGCTGAACAACTGAATGCAGAAACCATAGGGGATAGGACCCTATTTCTTACACCTTTTAACTCTACTTAGGATATTTCAATTTTTTTTTTAAATTAATGAAAGCAAGACATTACTGTTCCTTTAATTTGAATTTGATGAGGAAGTGTGTTAAAAATGTTTAGAAAGTTCAGTTAATAGGCATCATTTGCACTACTGTAATTATGATCCTTAATGAAGACCTGGAATGCCCAAGAGTCAGCCAGATAGACACGTATAGATATAAAAATAGCATACTTTCCACTTACAACTAGCATTCCTTTTAACAATACCATCTCATTATTAGCTAAATGGATTACAAAATATCTTAACGATCAATGTCACTGTCCACATTGTGGAAATGCTGGGAGTGATGGTTCATGATAGGCAAGGGAGTGAAGATTGCAAGCACAATTAACCGTGTTAGTTATCAAAAGCATAATACACTAAGAATAACACATATACTAAGTAAAATGAGCAGGCATATTTCCTAAAGAATAATGCCTACAAGGTCAGCAAGTAGAGTCTGAACAAAGTTGGATTATCTTCTCTGGATGGTTAGAGGCTGAAGGGCGACCTGATGGGCAAAAGTTTAAAGGCGATTTGCAAGGCAAGCTTTTTTTCATACACAGAGAATGGAAGTGCCTGGAACAGGGTGCCGGGGAGGTGGTGGAAGAAGATATGATAGCAACTTTTAAGAGGCATTTAGACAGACACATGAACCAGGAGGGAATAGAGGGATACAGACCATGTGCAGGTAGATGGGATTAGTTAGATTGTCATCATGGTCAGCGCAGACATGGTGGGTCGAAGGGCCTGTTCTGTGTTCACTCTGATGCACTCTCTTTGGTGCTCACTTTGATCTTCAGTTCTTCCTCATTATCATGTTGGATCATCACCTAAACGATTCCTCTCCACCCTTTCACCCATCCCTCAAAAAAAAATTATCTTTAGAATATTAGCATTTAACTGTTATTGCAAAAGCAATGAAAGCTCATATTTTGTGGACTACAGGCTGTATTCCACACCATCTGCAGTTCTCCAGCGGCACACCTGAAATATATGGCAGCTGAACGCCATCCACAAATGGTTCACTATAGCAGCCTAGTAATCAAATTAGAGCTTTGCACAACTATGGTAAAGGGATACTCACCTTCCAGCAGTGGAATGTACAGTTCAGTTAAAGTAATAATTAAAATAATCCAACAAGTAATAATTAAAATAATCCAATCTCTTGTTAGGAAAAGTTAGCATTAGCTTAACCTTTTAAAATCTAAAAAGCAGAAAAAGTTACAGTTAAAATAAGTAATTGAAGTTTATAGATCAATATTATTGGATGAGGAAGGAACTGAGCCAAAGCCAAACTAATGGAGACACAAGAGACTGCAGATGTTGGAATCTGGAGCAATAAACAATCTGCTGGAGAAATTCAGCAATTCTTTTCCCCACACAGATGCTGCTCGACCCACTTAGTCCCTCCAGCAGATTGTTTGTTACTCTAAACTAAGGAAGGGTTACTTGCATTAATACTCCAAGCATAACATAAACTCTATGCTTTCACAGAATTTTCAAAAGGGAGAAACAAACATGTTTGGAATGTCATATTTTCGCAATGGGAGCACAAGCAGGTTGAGGACAAAGAAACAAATAAAAGATTAATGTAGAGGTGTAAATGCAAAGAACAGTATCATTAGATGTTTGGAGTTTTCCCATTATCACACTCTTTCAAACCTTCTGTCATTCAATCTTTTCTGCATTCTATCCTATCACAGACTACTTCTGTTTGGTTCTCTCTTCGCTTTCCCTTTATCTTAAAACATGGTGACCAATATAATTTCACAACACAAGCTATCAAAATAATTACACAATAAAAAATGCCACATTGCAAATTTGGCAATATCTTAATTTTTCTCTACTTCCCACTAACTGATATTTAACTCACAGGCAAGTGAAAAAGCACGAAGACTGATAAACTGGAAGTTATAGTAAACTGTGTGCTAAATTCTCCCACCCACTAACTGATATTTAATTCACAGGCAAGTGATAAAGCACCAAGACTGATAGACTGGAAGTTATAGTAAACTGTGCTAAATTCTCCAGTGCTGATAAAAAAGGGCAGAAAAACTAGTGCCTGAAAATTACGCATGCACACGCTGATGGAATATTTATCATAAAGCTGAAAGCTAAATGAATTATAATATTCCACTTAAGTTATCATAATTATCCATCCCATGGAACTGATATTGTCTAATAATTTAACTATTATTTGCAAACTGCAGAAGCTTCACAAGAAGTGGTTGAGCCTTTCCACTCAAGATATGAATAGTTCAGCTATGTGACACAAATATACAGAAACTGACATGAAAAAATTGATTTACATTGGTTTGCAATATAGTATTTTCTTAAGAATTCTAAAAACAGATATTAATGAACATAGGCCATTTATCCAAGCAATTCTGTCCCCACTAAAGAATAAGTTACAATTTATAACAACATGAGCTCCGGCCATTGTACCAAAGTTTTGTGCTGGATTTAAATAAGCTATTTTTATCCATATCAAATATGTTTCGAGATATATGCCAGCAGTTGACAACACTTGCAATGATTGATCAAATTCGATGTGATCAAAATCTTGTTTAATTTTGCAAGTGGATAGCCATCGTATCTGCTTTTTTCACCCACAAGAATGCTTCAGTGGCCCAAGAACAAAAGAAATCGGAACAGGAATAGGTCAGGGCCTTTGTCTGCTCTGCCATTCAATGAGGTCATGCTGACCTTTTACCTCACTGCCACTTTCCCAATATTCTTAGATTTCCTTAATATCCAAAAATCCATTGATCTGACTTGAATATCCTCAGGTATTGCACCCTCACAGTCCTCTTGGATAGAGAATTTCAAAAACTCACTACCCTCTGGATGAAGACTTTTCTTTTTCCCCCCCATTTCTGATGTCGACCTCTTATTTTAAGACCGTGATCTCTGATTCCAGTAAACCTGCATCTTTGTCAAACTCCAGAGAATACAGTTCCAGTTTGCTTAATCCCTCTTCATGGGACAATGCCCATCCCAGGAATCATCCCGATGAACCCTTGTTGCATTCCTTCTTTCACAAGTAGTCTTCCTCAGGTAGGGAGATCAGGCAGGTATACAATATTCCAGAAGTGATCTCAGCAGAGCCCTATATAATTTCACTAAGATATCTTTACTTGTATAGAACATAGAACATTACACCACAGCACAGGCCCTTCTGCCCACAATATTGTGCCAACATTTTATCCTGCTCTAAGATCTATCTAACCCTTCCATCCCACATAGCCCCCCATTTCTCTAACATTCATGTGTCTATCTAAAAGTCTCTTAGATGTCCCTAAGGTATCTGCCCCCACAACCTCTGCCGGCAGTGCATTCCACACACCCACCACTCTCTGTGTGAAAAAACTTACCCCTGACATCCCCCTTATATCTTCCTCCAATCACCTTAAAATTATGTTCCCTCATGTTAGCCATTGTCACCCTGGGAAAAAATTGTATGCTCAAAGCCTCTCATAATAAAGGCAACTAACCTGCATGTTACCTTGCAGTGATTTGTGTGCAAAGACACCCAGGTCCCTGTGAAAACTAACACCTTTCATTCTTTGACCATTAAAAAAATACTCCTTTCCAATGAAAGTGGACAACCTCATATTTTTTCACATTATATTTCATCTTGTGTCTTTGCCCATTCACGTTTTTTGTATCCCTTGAAGCCTCTCTGCATCCTCTTTCACAACTAACTGCAACCCAATTTTGTATCGCCAGCAAACTTGTATATATTACACTAGATATCCATCATCCAAATGATTGACATAGATTTGGAAAAGCTGAGCCCTAAGCACCGATTTCTGTAGTACCCCATTAGTCACAACCTCCTAAACCCAAAATGACTTATTTATTCCTATTTTCTGTCTGTTAACTTATGCTCAGTCTATTAGGGTTTATACCGACTTGTTGATTACCACTATTGCACCCTGATAAAAATTTCCTTGTATTGGGTATTGATCATAAATCTGATGATAATCCAGTTTTTTTTCATTCCAACATTCACTCTCTTTTACAACAACATCCTTATGTTTTAATAGGATCCAGACTCCTGTTAATTTTCACCTTACTAACTCAGGAGTGCTACGGTCAGCTATTTCATTCTATAAAGGTGTGACAGAGATCAAGGTTCTAATCGGAGATCTTCCAGATCTCCATCAGCAGAATGCACCACCTAAACTTCCTGAATCCAGGAATACCTTCGACATTAACCTTTTCCATAATTCTGCCCCACATTGAATATTTGCCAGGTGATAATAAATGGCAGAAACTATAGGCAGAAGTTCCCATTAAGTTTTCAACATTATGTCACCTAGCTGATTTACATCAAGTGTTAGAATTTGTGACAATTATTTAGATTTTAGTTAAAACCTGCATCTGGATTTCCCCAGTAATTTTGGGGTTTAGTTGGGGGAGTGAGAAAGGGGAAAGGAGGCAAAAAGTATTCACAAAGCACTTCATTATTTGAGCAATGCAATGCACATTCCTAGTACATGAAAGTCAAAAGTCAAGTTCATTGTCATATGCACAAGTACATGTATGCACAGGTGCAATGAAAAACTTACTTGCAGCAGCATCACAGGACATAAAATTAAAACGATCAGTTTAAAAATAATATATAGCAAATAGGCAATTATATTTTAAAAATCTGTAATATATTAAAGATATCAATGAATTTTACCTTTACATTTTATAATTTAAATATTTCAGTTCCATTAAGGTTGGCCTGTGTGTGCCGATAAACTGACAAGACAGTACTTTTCATGTAATCATTACTAACCAGAGTCATATGCATTCTAAGAATGAATTGGTTTAATTCTAAAGGGACCAAAGGGCTCTGGAATTCTCTACCCCACAGAGCTGCAGAGGCTGATTCATTGAATATATTCAGTTCAGAGACTGACGACATTTAAACCACAAGGAAGTCAAAGAGTATGGGAAGACAGCAGGAAAGTAGTGTTGAGGCCAAGATCAGTAGTGGGTAAATTATTGGAAGGTGTTCTAAGAGATCGGATATACAAGTATTTGGACAGCCAAGGGCTGATTAAGGATAGTCAGCATGGCTTTGTGCGTGGTAGATCGTGTTTGACGAATCTTGTCGAGTTTTTTGAGGAGGTTACCAAGAAAGTAGATGAAGGAAAGGCTGTGAATGTTGTCTACATGGACTTTAGTAAGGCCTTTGACAAGGTCCTACATGGGAGGTTAGTTCAGAAGGTTCAGACACCAGGTATCCATGGAAAGGTTGTAAACTGGATTCGAAATTGGCTGTGTGGGAGAAGACAGAGTGGTAGCGGATGATTGTTTCTCAGACTGGAGGCCTGTGACTAGTGGTGTGCCTCAGGGATCTGTGCTGGGGCCATTGTTGTTTGTTGTCTATATCAATGATCTAGATGATAATGTGGTAAATTGGATCAGCAAGTTTGCTGATGATACTAAGATTGGAGGCATAGTGGACAGTGAGGAAGGCTTTTAAAGCTTGCAGAGGGATCTGAACCAATTGGAAGAATGGGCCAGGAAATGGCAGATGGAATTTAATGCAGACAAATGTGAGGTGTTGCATTTTGGAAGGACAAATCAAGGTAGGACATACACAGTAAATGGTAGGGCACTGAGGAGTGCAGAGGAACAAAGGGATCTGGGAGTTCAGATACATAATTCCCTGAAAGTGGCGTCGCAGGTAGACAGGGTTGTAAAGAAGGCTTTTGGCATCCTGGCATTCATAAATCAAAGTATTGAGTATAGGAGTTGGGATGTTATGGTGAGGTTGTATACGACATTGGTGAGGCCAGATTTGGAGTATTGTGTGCAGTTCTGGTCACCTAACTATAGGAAGGACATTTGTAAGATTGAAAGAGTGCAGAGGAGATTTACTAGAATGTTGCCAGGTCTTCAGGAGTTGAGTTACAGGGAAAGATTGAACAGGTTAGGACTTTATTCCTTGGAGCACAGAAGAATGAGGGGAGATTTGATAGAGGTTTACAAAATTATGAGGGGTATAGACAGAGTTAATGTGAGTAGGCTCTTTCCACCTAGATTAGGAGAGATAAGTACGAGAGGACATGGCTTTAGGGTGAAAGGGGAAAAGTTTAGGGGGAACATTAGAGGGAACTTCCTCACTCAAAGAGCGGTGGGACTATGGAACGGGCTGCCATCTGATGTAGTAAATGCGAGTTCACTCTTGAGTTTTAAGAATAAATTGGATAGATACATGGATGGGAGAGGTCTGGAGGGTTATGGACTGGGTGCAGGTAAATGGGATTAGTGGAATAACGTTTCGACACAGACTAGAAAGGCTGAATGGCCTGTTTTCTGTGCTGTAGTGTTCTATGGATGAGCCATGATCTTATTGTATGGCAGATCAGGCCTGAGGAGCTGAATGGCCTATTCCTGCTCCTAATGTTGTTATGATTACCATCTTAACTATGTGGATTGCAGCAATTCAAATTGATGGCTCACTACTACCTTCTCAAAGTAAAGCAGATATGAACAATGAATACTGACTTTGCCAACAACAGTCAACATCCTGCCAATGAAAAGCAACACATTTTCAACCACATGCTTTAAAAGTACTGCATGTACTTACGCACCACATTACCTTTGCTTCCAGTGAGATAATATATTCTCTTTTCTGATAATATTTACTATTTCGTGTTGAAGTTACAGTGTTAAAATGCCAACGCTTATCTATCTGCACTAGGACCTTATGGAAGCATGTTGCACTATATAGCCTCCTCATTCATAACATAGTCAATGGTTTTTTTAACTTTTGTTTCTATATAGAATGTGAACTTTTATGGACCAAAGTTAAATATCTCATGCTCCTGTATAACAATTTTTTTTTACCTTCAAAAAGTATGTTTGTTCTGTTATCTCCCACTGCTTTTTCTCCCAATCCCTATAACCTCCGTGACTGAGCTCCATCCCACTCTCTGCTATGCCTACAACCCACACTCTTGTCTCATTCTTACCCTTAGCTGGAACTGGCTATTGAACTAGGGGCAGAATTCCAGTGACATTTGTCCTTTCCAAAGAAAGCAACTGTATAAAAATAGTGTGGCATAGGTTTAAGGTGAACAGAAATAGTTTTAAAGTGGATTTGAGGGGTAAGTTTTTGTTTTACACAGATTGGTTGATGTCTGGAACATATTACTGGAGGAGGTGCTGGAATAAGATACAATTATTATGTCCATAAGACCATAAGATATAGGAACATTCAGCCCATCAAGTCTGCTCCACCATTCAATCACGGCTGATTTTTTTCCAAATCCATTCTCCTGCCTTCTCCCCATAACCCTTCCCAATTAAGAACATATCAATCTCTGCCTTAAATACACAAAATAACGTGGACTTCACAGTCTTCTATGGCAATGGATGTCCATAAAAACAACATGGAAAATTGCTCAGGTATGGTCTTTTCAGCAAAAGCAGGACAAATCCAATCTGGCTGATTACCACACAATCAGTCAAATTTCAATCTTCAACAAATGATGGGTCCAAACATGGACCAAGGAGCTAAATTCCAGAAGTGAGGCGCATGTGACTGCTCTTAACATCAAGACAGCATTTGACCAAGTGTGGGATCAAATTACTGCAGTAAGACAGAAAACAACAGGCATCAAGGGGAAGGCAGCCCAATGGCTGAAGGCATACCTTGCACAAAGCCAGCAGTTGCATTTGTTGGAGATCATTCATCCCAGTCCTAGGGATATCACTGGAGGAGTTGCTCAGGACAGTATCCCAAGTACAACCATCTCCGGATGTACCTTGAAATGACTTTCCTTTCATCACAAGGTCACAACTGGGGATGCTAACTGGTGACTGCACAATGTTCAACTCCATTCATAGCTCCTCAAAAAATGAAGCTCCATGCCTACATGCAGAAAGAACTAGACAAAGTTCAGGCATGGTAAGTGACATCTGTGCCACTAAAGTTCAAGACAAAGACACCTCCCACAAGAGGGATATTTAGAGTCCAATTACCTAACCTTGATACTCAATGGCACTCTAACCACCATCGACATTTAGAAGGTCAGCACTGACCAGAAACTCAGTTGGACCTACCACATAAATACTAGGTTACCTGAGTATCTTGCAGCAAGTAACTTAACTTTTGACATCCCTGAGTCTTTCCACCATCAACTGGACAAAAATAGAAGTATAAAGGAATGTTCTCCTGTTTTTAATGTGCAGCTCCAACAACTCTGACAAAGCTAAACACCAAGCAGGACAAAGCTGTCTGTTCGACTGGCACCCTATCCACCATACTAAACATTCATTCCCTCCACCACCGGGGCACAATAAATGCAGTGTGTACAACTGATAAAATGGAGTTACTCTATTCTGACCATACACCTCAAACACATGACTTCTAAGACCACCAAGGAGGACAAGAGATGCATGGGAACCTACAAGTGGTTGTGTTCTCTACACAATGCACACAAACCTAACTTGGAAATATACTGCTGGATCTAAACCCTAGAACTCTCTACCAATAGTATTGTGGGACCACCTTCACAAGAAAGATGGCAATGGTTCACGAAGGCAACTGACCATGACCTTCTCAAGAGCAATTAGAAATGAGCAATAGATTTTGACTTTGCCAATGATATCCAGATTCCAAAATAAATTTTAAAAAGAATTCTTTTTCCATCTCAGTGCCTCTCGCCATTCCTTGCTGTCTCTGTATTTTCCCTCTTCCTACTGCCAGTAGCATAGTGGTTAGCATAATGCTTTACAGCACCAGCGACCTGGGTTCAAATCCAGCCACTGTCTGTAAGGAGTTTGTACGTTCTCCCCGTGTCTGTGTGGGTTTCCTCCAGGTGCCGGTTTCCTACCACATTCCAAAAGACGTACGGGTTAGGAAGTTATGGGCATGCTATGTTGGCGCCGGAAGCGTGGTGACACTTGCGGGCTGCCCCCCAAAAAAATCACCACGCAAAAATATGTATTTCACTGTGTGTTTCGATGTACATGTGACTAATAAAGATCTTATCTTACAATGAAAAATTTCTCTTTGATAATGCATGCTGTGGAGTTAGATCTACTATTGCAAAAGCATCAAGACTTTATTGGCTAGATCTATCACCCATCCTGTTCATTATGGGTACAACCATTAACTGCTACTCTCCTTATTTCAGTTGCAAACCTAACCAGACAATGAAAACAGAAAAAATGAGAGAGGAATCCAAGAATGTAGGCAGCATGGTAGCGTAGTGGTTAGTGTAACGCTGTTACAGCGCCAGTGACCCGGGTTCAATTCCCACCCGTTTGTAAGGAGTTTGTATGTTCTACCCACGTCTAAATGTGTTTCTTCCAGGTGCTCCGGTTTCCTCCCACGTTCCAAAGACGTACAGGTTAGGAGTTGTGGGCATGTTATGTTGGCACCGGAAGAGTGGCGACACTTGCTGGCTGCCCCCAGAACACTCTACACAAAAAGATGTACATAGAAACACACAGTGAAATACATGTGACCAATAAAGATATCTTACAACAGTAAGAAGAGTAGAGTTGAGGTGGAGTGAAACTCAGGGAGAGACTAAAGAAAAAGGAGAAAAATCAGACACAATATTGTCAGTAAGGCACAATGTCACAGGGGAACCACTAAAATTAAATTTATTCTGTAAATCTGTATTTGAAATCTGTTTCTCAAGTTTTACTAAAGTTTTACATTCACTTTTATTTCTCTAGCCTGCAGCATTGTGTGAAGTTTTATTTTAAACTCTAGCTTTAACATTTGATTCCTTCCTGCTGCTCAAAGCACCTCCAAGGCCTTTCACACCTCAATTATATTAATTCAGACCTCTTGCTTCCTGGCTGCTCACTACCAAATCTGTAGCTCTTCCTCTTCTCCTTCCCATCATCTTTTGAATTTTCTGTCCATGAACTCACTGTCCCCCATCCCACAACCCAACCCATAAATTCCTCTTTCTGGTCCATCAGCCTTCATTTTTCTGACACTCATCAGTCTTCATGCTTTACTGCTTTACTCATGCTTTACTCAACATGCTTTACTGGACTTGTACAAATCATGGACAACTTTGGCCTGTTATCATAGTCTCTGGGTTTAAAGACTTTGAGCCTTGGGGATGGAGCAAACACAAGGGTACAAAGACAGCACACTGATAAAGCATCAGTACAAAGATAAGATAAATAAAAAAAACAGAGGACTATCAAAAGGTATCCACTACTCAATCTTCCCACTATGAACGATGTAATGATAAGAGTCACTTGGACCTGCTATTACAATATGCACAGCTGAAACATGCACCATTTGATATTAAATTTACTTAAAAGGTTTGTCCTCTTGAGTGATCTTCAGAACTCACTTTATGATTGCTTTTGCTGTAAATAGATTGACTCATCATGTCATAGCCAGGACTGTTCTCTTTAACATTGATGAATCATTTATTATTTCCCCGGAAATCCGATTTCTTGGGTATTTCAGATTCACAATTTCAAATTGTTCAAAAAATAGCTAAGTTTGTAACCATAAGACAAAACTGAGCAGGCCAAAATGAAAAGAGCTGGTTTAAGACCAACATAATAGGGCTTCTACAATTACAAAAGGGCTTGATGGTGTAGATGGAAAAGATCTGGAGGAATTCCAATACTGGGAGACATAAGCACATCGTTACTGATAAAACCTAGCTTTCATCTATATGCACTGTACCACAGGAGGCATATATTGGTCTTGAACAGAGCACACATTTACCTGATTGATATAATACTTTAACATGTTAAATTACAAAGATAAGTCACCAAGAACTAGGGCAGTCTGTGCATGAAAATATTACCACCTGAAGGTTCTCCTTTAAGTTGCACACCACCTTGTTTTGGAAATAAATCACCATTCCTTGAGCATTGCTAGGTTTTAAATCCTGGAACTCCCTTCCTTGCAACGTTGTGGGAAGTTCCTTCACAAGAAGACTGCAGTGCTTCAAGAAGGTTTACCATTTTCTCAGCAGATATTAAGGATGCTGACCTTGCCACCTATGTGCATATCCTGTAAAATGAATAAAATCAACTCGCCTAGCAATCCCTTAAGTTTAAAAGGCTGAAGAGGCTTTTACATTGATATTCCAGTTGTTTCAAATAGTCTATTTCTTCTGTGAGGGCACTCAAAATGATGTCAAAAAATCATTCAGGAGAGAAATCCCCCCACTTCCACATAAAAGGTAGCATATCCCTCGATTCTCACACCTCACCCACGCCCAGACTGCCAGGATTCCTCAGCATACTAGGAGTCCTTGGACTGATTATATGGCATGGAAACTGGCCTCTTAGTCCATTTAATCCATGCCAGCGTTATGCCCCACTTGAGCCTCCTCTCATTTTCCCTCATCTGAATCTCAGTGTAACCCACCATTCCCATGTTCCTCTTGCTTGTCCAGTAGCTACACCCTAAACATATCTATACTATCCACTTCAACCAATCCCTGAGAGTGAGTTCCACATTCTCATCACTCCTTGGGTAAAGAAGCTTCTTCTGAATTCCCTTTTAGATCTCTTGGTGACTTCCTTAAATTGACACCTTCTGGTTATGATCTTCCCCACATGTAGAAACATTCTCTCTACATCCACTCTATCAAAACCATTCATAATCATCTCTTAGCCTTTTTTCCTCAAGAGAAAAGAGACTCAGTCCGTTTATCATGAGATGTATGTCCTCACAGTTCTGGTATCGTCCCTGTTAATCTTTTCTGCATTCTCTCCTGTAATATGGCAACAGTACTCCAAGTGTGGTCCAAGAAAGGTTTAGCATAATTTCCCTACTTTTCAGTTCTATCCTCTAGAAATAAATTCTAGTGCTTGGCTTGTTCTTTTTTATTTTACTGACCTTGTTAACTTGTGGCACAACTTAGAGCAAGTAGTGTATTTGTACTCCAAGATTCCTTTGTCCCTCCACACCACCTAGACTTGAGCATTTCAAGTGGTAAGTGACCTCCTTATTCTTCTGCCCAAAGTGCAATACCTCACATTTATCTCAAATTTAATTTGCCAATTATTTGCCCATTCTACAAGTTTATCAATGTCCTCCTATAATTTGTTGCAGTCCTTCTCATTTTTGATATCCACTCATCTCCCATATCACTCTCTTCCCCATCTCCTGACAACCATTCACAATTTGACATCCTTTGCAAGAATATACACTTGGTGATGTCAATTGTGCACAGGTGTCATCCAAGTACTGATCCTTGTGGAACACCATTACGCAGCTTCTTACACTATGAGTAGTTACTCTTCATTCCACCTCTCTGCCCTCTGTCCTGGCTATCCATTCTGCTACTTATCCTCTGACTCTGCAATTTGTGACCTTAGTCAGTAGCCTATTATGGGGAACCATATCAAAGGCCTGTAGAAAATATAAATAAATTCCCTCTGTTACCTTACTGTTGTCTAGTCTGCAATTTTTCTCTCTCTGCTGACTATTCACTGTTATACTTTGGATCCCTAGATGGTCTTCTATTCTATACGTCAATGGGGATTCTGTTGTTTTTCTCACCATTGATGTTAAACTGACTGGTATGCAATTCCTTGAACATATTCTACTTCCTCCAAAAGTATAGGTATGATTTTAGCTGTCCAATAGTTCTTTGGTACTGTATTTTTTTTCTAAAGAATTAATGAAAGTGTATTGCAATGCCAGAGCTGTAACTTCATAAGGCTCTTTTAAAATGGGTGGATGCAATCCATCTGGACCATGGATTTTTATCTTCTGGATCTGATCAGCTAATTCATCTCTATTTTTCTCATTTCATTCTTCACCTCATCACCCAATATCAAGTCCATCTGTTCTCTCTCCCTGTAAAACCAAAGCAAAATAAGGATTCAATATTTCCTACCTCAATCCTGGTATTGTCTTGTATATCTCTTAATGACCCAGGTAGAAAAGGGGGTTTCTTTCTCAGTTTAGGTCTTGGATATGGATGAGGTTGGGAAAGAATTACAGTTGTGAGTTGTGGAACAAAATCAACTTCAGTTTTCCAAAAAAAATACTCTCCTATCTAGGTGACTGATGTGGTAAAGCTCGAAGATGATTCTCAGCTGTGGCTTTATTTAGGGTGGGGATGGCTATTGAGCTATTCCCTAATATAAGGAGAATTGGGAAACATCTCCAATGGTTTTCTTGTGAATTAGTTGCGAGGATCAAAGATCACACTACATCAACGTGCAGAAGCTAGTCATGTGTCCCATGTGCCAATGACTGATGGAGCTCGCCAGAGGTCTAGCCTGCTGAATTCAAACTCTGTTTTCTGTCAATGGACAGCTGGTTGTACACAATGCAGCTAAAATCAATGGTGAATTATGGTGTTGTCAAATATACTGCTACTTGCCAGTCTTCCTATGCAACTTCTAACAAGGGGAAGCGCTGGAGGAGCATGACATGGAAAACTCACTATAACCAAGTCAAAGCTTCCTGATTTCAAATTATGCCAAGGATTACAGAAGCTCACCATCACCACCTACTCAATACTATCACGAATGAGCAATAACAGGAGGCCTGCCAGGATCCCCCACATTTTAACAAGTCAATTTAGCCTACAGTAAGCAGTTGCACAGCCCTCTGATTGTCCAAGATACTCTTTTTGTTAGATTTCCTGCACCTTAATTAAGATTGATAATTTTCAAATAGAAATCTATATACAACAAAAACAGAACAAACAAACCAGATGAGGGATTTAAGTGAGAGATATGGTAAACAACTTTGCCGCATATGCACCTAGTTGCTAGTATTGAATCAATGGATCAATGTTGAGATAATGTTTTCGTAATCGCTTTCCGCTAATAAAAACACCACTGCATTTTATAAAACAATAATTTCTTAGGCCTAGTAAATCCTGCAAATAACTTCAGCAACACTATGCCAATATAGATATACCTGTTTTCTGTGGAAAGATGAAATTAGATTGAAAACAGGCTTTATTACATTCCTGAATTCTATCAACTTTAACACAGAGTGCTTGCAAATGCCAAAAACACGAATATATCAGAGTTAAAACTCACACAAAGTGAGGGAATTTACATAGTAAATCAACCATATGAAAAAACTGCAAATTAACATTAAAAACTGAACATCATTAATAAGGGTTAAATGCTGTTGGCTTTGAAAAATATACAACTTTGGAGTCTGATATTTGACCATTTCAAAATGATTCGGAAAAGGATTCTTTAATGATAATGCTAGGAGACCTGCTCAGTTTCGAATAGCAGGCAATATAATTTAAAAATAGAAAGTAACTAGAAAGGAAAGTTGAGAAACTTTTATTCATTATTTTAAGAACTTGTAGAAGAGAACTAATTTGACACTGCAATGAACCCTGTAAGAGAGATAAGAGAGCTGGACAAAGAACCTGAGGTGAAAATTTAGACAGGTCAGACTGAGATTAGTAAACGTGTGTTGAGTAAATTAATGAATGTGCCCCTAGTGAATACATACATGTATTTTTGCAAATGATTATAGATTTAAGAATCACATTCAGGGTAATTCCAGACTTATCAGACCCTCAATTAGAGAATTCAAACACACAAATTCAACACCAAAAAAATGCATACTTTCAAAGAAGGTGATATTTAACAAAATCACTATTGTAAAAATCTCGTTACTAATATCATAGAAGCATAGAAAAACCTACAGCACAATTCAGGCCCTTCGACCCACAAAGTTGTGCCAAACATGTCCCTACCCTAGAAACTACTAGGCTTACCTATAAGCCCTCTACTTTTCTCAGCTCCATGTACTTATCCAAAAGTCTCTTAAAAGACCCTATTGTATCCGCTTCCACCACCGTTGCCAGTAGACCATTCCACGCACTCACCACTCTCTGAGTAAAAAACTTACCCCTGACATCTTCTCTATACCTACTCCCCAGCACCTTAAACCTATGTCCTCTTGTGGCAACCATTTCAGCCCTGGGGAAAAGCCTCTGACTATCTACCCGATCAATGCCTCTCATCATCTTATATACCTCTATCAGGTCCCCCCTCATCCTCCGTCGCTCCAAGGAGAAAAGGCTGAGTTCCCTCAACCTGCTTTCATAAGGCATGCTCCGCAATCCAGGTAGCATCCTTGTAAATCTCCTCTGCACCCTTTCTATGGCTTCCACATCCTTCCTGTAGAGGTACTACCAGAACTGAGCACAGTACTCCTAAATTACATTGAATCCTAGGCCAACATAAGATTAGATTACATTGCTTGATTACATCCTTTCCTTCACAAATGAACCTTCTTCTATTTTCTTTATAATTAATTAGTTAATATTATGTTCTTACGAATCAATAAAAGATCAGCAACACCACTGCAGAGTGTAAGTGCAGGGAGCTCATGATCTGGACTCTAATGGGAGTATGACATCAATATAAGAGTTTATAGAGACAGGAATATGAAATATCTTGTCAAAAATAAGATTCATAAATTTGAGATGTCAATTTGTTATCAAGGATAGGATAGATATATATTACAGGGTTTCAATCTTTCGAGGTAAACTAGCTTGGAATAGTTGAGTCTGGTAAATAGCAAGAGAAGGGATTAAAGTTTCACCATTTCAATGCAGAGGCACAGGTTACCAGGAAGAAGGTAGGAAGTCGATGTGATGAGGCAAAAACAGAATTTAGGGTCAAACTTGAATACAATCTGGTTCAACTGGAGACGGTGGCTAGGTGTGTAATGTCAGCAGAGAATATACAGTGCACTCCCACTTATCCCAGCCGTGTCAGGATGCACATACTGCCTCAATTGCAACCCTGTTCCATTCAATATCAACCATACACTTTAAACTTAGCAAGCTCTGAAAACCTTTTCTAGTTTTAACATTACATTTTGTCTTTAAAGTAACTCTACTTGTTTACCTGCTGAAAGGTTAAAGGGGAGTGGCACAGTGGTGCAGATGGTAAATCCCTCGCCTCATAGCTCCAGGGACCCAAGTCTAATCCTGAGGTCTAGTCTTGTCTACAGAGTTTGCATGTTCTCCCTGTGACCATATGGACTTCCTCTGTTGCTTTGGTTTCTTATCAGATCCCAAAAATGTGCAGATTGGAGGGTTAATTGACCACTACACATTGGCACAAGTGTGTAGGTGAGTGGTACAATCTAGAGAGTTGATGGGAATGTGGGGAGAATAAAAGGGTAAGAGCAGGATTACCACAAAATAGGTGCTTAATGACTAGAATGGATTCGGTGAGCCGAAGGGCCTATTTCTATGCTGTATCTTACTATGATTCTAAATGACTCTGTGACTCAACTCACCTTCAGGTGCCTTTGCATCACACATCTTTGTTACCCAGGTTGCATTTGAATCTTCTTGCCTCAAGTTAGGTAAAGTCTGGTTCACCTGAATACACAAATAAAAATATAATCTTTATCTGCTGTGGACATACAAAACCTAACATGGTATTCACAAATCCTTTTCCCACCGCAAACTATTAGACTCCCAAGTTTTAATTTATGGGAAACTTATCTTGTAGTTGGGCTGAGGTCCAATTCCCCAAATATCTCTTGGTGTAATACCTCAGACCACCAAGCCAATTTGTTCCCCCAACAGGTGACTCAACGTGGTAAGTCAACTTACCCATATGCTTAAAACCTAGTAGTAGGAATATTATTTGTCCCATCACATCACCATTTAAAAGGTAGAACTATAAACACTAGTAATCAGCAGCCATAACGCAAGGGTGAAAATGAAATTAAACTAAGGAGTATGATTCAATCATTTCAATCAACTGTAACAATGCAAGGCACAACTGTCTCAGTTATCTTTGGTCTCAATTTGGTTCTATTCAATGTGGAGATCATAATAATCTCAGTTTCGGAGCGCCATCACCAGAAACACTGCAGCAATGCTACAGTATTCTACAGACCCCCCAGTAGCAGCAGAAACACGGAGGAGCAGATGGGGAGGCAGATTTTGGAGAGATACAAAAATAACAGGGTTGTTGTGATGGGTGATTTCAACTTCCCTAATATTGATTGGCACCTCCTTAGTGTAAAGGGGATACATGGGACGGAGTTTGTTAGGTGTGTCCAGGAAGGATTTCTGACACAGTATGTGGACAGGCCAACTAGAGGAGAGGCCATTCTGGACCTGGTACTAGGCATTGAGCCTGATCAGGTTTCAGATCTCTTGGTGGGAGAGCATTTTGGAGATAGTGACCATAACTCCTTCACCTTTACCAAAGTCTTGGAGAGGGATAGGAGCAGACAATATGGGAAAGTATTTAATTGGGGGAGGGGGAATTATGATGCTATTAGTCAGGAACTTGGGAGCGTAAATTGGGAACAGATGTTCTTGGGGAAGTGCACAGCAGAAATGTGGAGGTCGTTTAGGGATTACTTGAATGGGGCTCTGGATAGGTTTGCTCCATTGAAGTAGGGTAAGGATGGTAGAGTGAAGGGACCGTGGTTGACAAGACACATAGAATATCTTGTCAAGAGGAAGAAAGAAGCTTACCAAAGATTTAGAAAGCATGGATCAGGCAGGGCTCTGGAGAGTTACAAGGTAGCTATGAGGGAGCTTAAGAATGGATTTAGGAGAGCTAGAAGGGGGCATGAGAAGGCCTTGGTGAGTAGGATCAAGGAAAACCCCAAAGCGTTCTACACGCATGTGAAGAACAGGAGGATGACAAGAGTGAGGGTAGGAATGATCAGGGATAAAAGAGGAAACATGTGCCTGGAGTTGGAAGAGGTAGGGGACGTCCTTAATGAATACTTTGCTTCAGTATTCACCAGTGAGAGAGACCTTGACGATTGTGAGGATGGCGTACAACAGGCTGATATGCTAGGCCATGTCAATGTGAGGAAAGAGGATGTGCTGGAACTACTGAAAAACATTAGGATAGATAAGTCACCGGGGCCAGATGGGACATATCCAAGGTTATTACGGGAAGCGAGGGAAGAGATTGCTGCGCCTTTGGCGATGATCTTTGCATCCTCACTGGCCACAGGAGTAGTGCCAGACAACTGGAGGGTGGCAAATGTTGTTCCTTTATTCAAGAAGGGGAGTAGGGATAACCCTGGGAGTTACAGAACAGTGAGTCTTACTTCAGTGGTGGGCAAATTACTAGAGAAGATTCTTAAAGGCAGGACTTATGGGCATTTGGAGAAGCAGAAGCTGATTAGGGACAGTCAGCATGGCTTTGTGAGAGGCAGGCCATGCCTCACGAGCCTAACTGAATTCCTTGAGGATGTGACAAAGCACATTGATGAAGGTAGAGCAGTGGATGTGGTGTACATGGATTTTATAAGGCATTTGATAAGGTTCCTCATGGAAGGCTCATTCAGAAAGTCAGGAGGCATGGGATCCAGGGAAACTTGGCTGTGTGGATTCAGAATTGGCTCACTTATAGAAGACATAAGGTGGTGGTAGATGGAACATATTCTGCCTGGAGGTCGGTGACCAGTGGTGTTCCGCAGGGATCTGTTCTGGGATCCCTGCTCTTTGTGATTTTTATAAATGGCTTGGATGAGGATGTGGAAGGGTGGGTTAGTAAATTTGCTGATGATACAAAGGTTGATGGTGTTGTGGACAGTGTAGAAGGTTGCTGTAGATTACAATAGGATATTGATAGAATGCAGACCTGGGCTGAGAAGTGGCAGATGGAGTTCAACCTGGAAAAGTGTGAAGTGATAGTCTTCGGGAGATGGAATTTGAAGTCAGAATACAAGGTTAATGGCAAGATTCTTAGCAGTGTGGAGGAACAGAGGGATCTTGGGGTCCACGTCCATAGATCCCTCAAGGTTGCCACACAGGTCGATAGGGTTGTTAAGAAGGCGTATGGTGTGTTGGACTTGATTAGTCAGGGTACTGAGTTAGAGAGCCGCGAGGTAATGTTGCAGCTCTATGGAACTCTGGTTAGACCACACTTAGAATATTGTGATCAGTTCTGGTCACCTCATTATAGGAAGGACGTGGAAGCTTTAGAGAGGGTGCAGACGAGATTTACCAGGATGTTGCCTGGATTGGAGAGCACGTCTTATGAGGATAGGTTGAGTGAGCGAGGCCCTTTTCTTTGGAGAGGAGGATGAGAGGTGACTTGATAGAGGTGTACAAGATGATAAGAGGCAAAGATTGAGTGGACAGTAAGAGACTTTTTCCCAAGGTGACAATGGCTAACACAAGGGGGCATAATTTTAAGGTGATTGGGGGATGTCAGAGTCAGAGGTAAGTTTTTTTTTACACAGGGAGTGGTGGGTGCGTGGAACGCACTGCCGGCAGAGGTTGTGGGGGCAGATACATTAGGGACATTCAAGAGACTCTTGGATAGACACATGAATGATAGAGAAATGGAGGGCTATGTGGGAGGGAAGGGTTAGATAAATATAGTATTAGAGCAGGATAAAATGTCAGCATAACATCGTGGGACGAAGGGCCTGTAATGTGCTGCAATGTTCTATGTTCTAATTCCAAAAGTTGGCTCAATACCACTTTGTCAAATCAATTAGGGATGGGCATAAATGCCAGTACAGCCAGTGACCCACACATCCTGTAATCCACTGAAACCCATTGCATCCAAGCAAATACTTTCCTGAAGTCTTCATCTTCTAAAGTTCTATATATTCTTCTTCTGCAAATGTATTATGTTCAAAGATTCAAACTTAAAATGTCATGAAAAATAGTTGATTTACATACACAAACCAAATAAATGAAATAAAATTCAGAAGCAAACTGCAGTTATGTTTTAATAGCACACTAATTATAAGTGTAGCATTCTAATATTATTCAAAACATATGACAATTCAAAAGGTTACACCAATAATCCAATAATGATTTGATTATTAACTGCCTTGATAGAAAAAGAAACCTACAGGATTATATAGAATTTGTTGAAGCAATGACAGATCAGATCATATGAAGCAGTTTCCAGAAGATTACCAAGGATTTAAGAGAGTAGTGATACATTCTTACTAATGCTATCATATTTTATTCAATTTACCATGATATTGATGTCAAATTTCAATAAAGAAAGTGGATAGGAAAAATATTTCAATAACAGATCATGAAATTGAGGATATCTACTACTGAAAATAAAATTTATAAAACCTGTAATTTAGTCAATAGTAACAATAATTTATTGAAATTTTAAGAGGAGCAAAAATGGAACCCCTACCAAGTTCAGATTAAATTGAGTATTTTGTGCATGGTTATTTAAAATAATTGAATATAATAAAATCTCATTCACTGCAAAAATACTCAAATCTCATTGTACAACTTGCAATACAACCAAGTAATAAAAATGCAAACCTTTTAATGCAATTATTAAAGTTAGTATTTTTCAGCAATTTTATTTTTGACAATGTACTTACCACGATTTACTCACCAATGCAACTCACCAAGATTTATCCTACAGTATCTCCTAAACAAATTACCCTTATTTCCAGCAGTAAAATGGGATCACCACCACTACCCAAGTTGCACATTATCTTGACGTGAAACTATATCAGGTGGCATAGCTGGTAGAGCCACTGCCTCGCAGCACCAGAGATCTGGAATCAATCCTGACCTTGGGTACTGTCTGCATGGAGTTTACTTGTTCTCCCTGTGACCACGTGAGTTTCTTCTGGATGCTCCAGTTTCCTCCCACCTCCCAAAGACATATGGACTGGTAGGTTAATTGGCCACTGTGAATTGCCCCTAGTGTCGTAAGTGAGTGGTAGAATCTGGGGAGAGTTGAAGAATAAAAAATGGAATTAATGAAGGGTTAGTGTAAATGGATGGTTGCAGGTCAGCGTGGACTTGGTGAGCCAAAGGGCCTGTCTCTGGGCTGTCTCTCTCAATGACTATGACCCTATATCACACCATTCCTTCAGTAACATGGGGCAGAACCCTGGAGCTCCCTACCTAACAGCACTGTAAAAAAATCTTCTGCACATCTACTGTATAATGCCAACAACTCCCAATCATCTGTTTGAGAGAGATCAGCAATAAATACACGTACAGTGGTGATGCAGCCGTTAACATACTGGTAATCTAGAGGGTTAGACTGACAATCAAGAAACCCAGGTACAAATCCCCACCACGGCAGTTTAATAATCTGGAATTTAAAAAATGATGACATGAAACTACCTAATTATTATAAAAATGCATCTGGTATATTTCCGGGAGGAAATGTGTCATCCAGGTCCAGCCTACATGTGATTCTAAATGCACAGCAATGTGGTTTGTTCCTAAATGGCCTATCGAGTCATTTTGTTCAGGGGCTATAAGAGGTGGGTGATAAATGCTAGCCTGAATTTTAAATCCTTGCTATGCTTACATCACATGACTGAATTAATAAAAACATCTTATTTCCATATTTCCTTATGATAGAGGATACCATTTGGACCATCACGTCCGTGCTGGTTTATAGAGCAATCCCATCCCTACAGCAATTTTCCCTATAATCTATTCTACCTACTTTTCCTTCATTCCCTCCAGATTCTACCACTAGGGGCAATCTACAGTGGCCAATCAACCTACCAATCTGTTTATTTTTTTGGGATGTGGGAGGAATCAAGAGCACCAGAGGAAACCCATGTGGTCACAGAGAGAATATGCACACTCCACACAGACAGCACTGGGGGTCAGGATTGAACCTGGATTTTGGGTGCTGTAAGGCAAACTCTACCAGCTGTGCCCATGTACTGCCACTGGTGGGTTGGGGATTTGAATTATAATTAATAACTCAATTAGAATTTATCTATATCAATAGCACCTCAAGTAATAGGTCAGAACCTAATTTAAGTAGTACTATTTTGAGTGGTGAGCATAAATGCAAATAACAATTGTAACGTTGGAGGAAACATCAGCCACAGGTGCAAGACAGAAGCAGATAATTTAACCCCAACTGACAGAATTAGCCATTGGAAGGCTTTAAATAAGAAAAAAAATTGCTCCTCTCTTTTTTCCCCTATACAATAAAAACCAAGGCATTGGTATTTTAATAAGATTTTCCAAAAAATGTAGTTTTCATTCTTCAAAAGTGTCAACAGAATGTTTCGGATAACTACTCGTTTAGAAATAAGGCTGAATTTGACAAGAAAATTACAAAGGTAATCAAATACAGTTCAGAGCAAACTGACTCCTGAATACATCTCAAAAATGTGACAGAGGCAGCCAACAGGTACTGGATTGCAATTTAGTATACAAGTTTAGAACATTCTGGAGTTATACACTATACACATTTTGGGCAGTGGTTGGAGGAGGAGGAAAGAGAAGGATTTTGAAGAATATTTCCTCAGGAAACTGAACAAACAGGATTGAGCTATAATACTGGAATAGTGTTATAAAGGGCTGCCCTAGCGAAAATCTGTACATTGCAATGCTTACCCGGGCTATAAGTTATTGGTTGCAGATTCTGCTTTTATGCTTTCATGTATGAACAATGGGAGAGGTAATTTTTGCTCATACTGAGCTTTCATGAAGTCCCGATGAACCCATCTGGGGACAAAATCGAGATTTGAATTCCCAACTTTCCCTTTACTGAACCTCAATGGATTTTTGTTGTGTTTGTTTTTATCAACATGGGGCTAAGCAGCTTCTAATCAGTGTAAAAGTGGTGTTAAAGCCAGGTTAGTACAACTATGAGCTCATAGAGATACAATTGTGAAAGACCGAAGGAAGGAAGATAATTGTTGGGTAAACAGTTGATTTTTCTATGGTTCTTATGCCTACTTCTTATCACAATAATTTGTATATTGACATCTAGATCTTAGAGCCATGTCTTTGGCATCTGATATGAGTAAATGTGCACTGGAATAAGTTAGCATGGGTAATCTTTGATGGTGAGTTCTATTTGGACTTTCACTGCTACAGTTACAACTAGGATATGAATTGAACTTCTGTTGGTGTAAAAGATATCATACCTTCCTTGCCCTGTTAATATTGAGCTCAGGAATATCTAGCTCAGGACTTCCATCTATCTTTCCATGCTATTAAATATATTGTCAAAGTCTCTCCCATGGTGTTTCCTTGATGTGACCCAGGATCTTGGCATATGGTGGATTGCAATTTGCAAGGATGTGATTAGTGAATTGGACAATGGAGATCTTCCTTCTGAAGTCTGGGGTAGTGATGTTTGCCAGTGACTTCAGTGCCCTGATAAAGACGTGCTTGGGTGTGTTTAGTTGCAAATTCTGCGGCTTGATGTGGATATCCATACAGTAGTACAAAACTCCATTCCAGGGGTCTCAACTCCTACATCTCATTTGATTCCCACAAGGTTCTGCAAAACACTTCACTTCTTTCCTGCTTTCAACAACTGCTGCTTGAAGATGAGGGAAAAGTCCAGGCATACTGCTATGTAGCTCACAAAGTACACATTTCCTCCCTCTCTCTGTAGAAAATGATGCCCAGCTTCTAAGTAGCAGCTTTATTGTCCAGGTGCTAAGGTTATGAATAAATTGGGATTTCATTTTTATTGATGAGAACATCTCTCTAACTAGTTCACTAATATTCTTCATAGGAGGAAATCAGTGATCTTTACTTGATTGGCCAATGTGCGGTTGACTTTTAGAATGCCCTCTGAAATGGCTTAGCAAGCTACCCCTCGGTACAAGTGACAATAATAAACCAATACCAATACCCTCTGCCCCCAAGGACAATAAGAGATGGGCAATAAATGTTAGCCTTGCCAGCAATGACACATTTGGAAAAATGAATTTAAAAATTCCTTGAGGTCTACATTCAGAACTACACTGGATAAGGTGATGCCGGGTATTTATAAAGGTCATCTATGTTGTCAGCATGCATGAACTTGGTTGATATTGTGACAGAGGTACCACTAATATAGATGCTAAAGAGTGACAGGGTCAAAATCAATCCTGTGGGAATCCATCTTTAAGTATAGGACCCAGCTTGTGTGGGCATGGAATCAGTAGCAGATATCATTTATGAGATAAGAATAACATTGGAATCATCACTGAACCTTCAAACATCAACTTATTACCTGCTATGTCATAATTGGAAGGAAGGCCAATGAATACACATATGTTGATGACATGAAAATCAATAGAAGGGCATTGTTGTATTCTGCAACAGGAGGGAGAAAGACTGCAAAAACTGGCAAATAAGGTTTAATATGGATAAGTATGAGGTCACCTTCTCACTTTAAACCGATGCCCTCCAGTTGTAGATACCCCTACCATGGAAAACAGACTCTGGATAGCTACACAATATATGCCTCTTACAATTTTAGATACCTCTATCATGTTACCTCTCAGCCTCCTTCGCTCCACGGAAAACAGATCGAGCCCATCTCATCTTTCCTTATAACTCAAGCCCTCCAGTCCAGGCAACATTCCTGTGAACCTTTTCTGCACCTTCCCTAGCTTAATCACATATTTCCCGTAATGCAGTGACCAGAACTGCACAGAATACTCCAAGTACAGCCTAATTAACATTTTGTACAACTGTAACATGACATCTCAACTCCTATGCTCAAGGCCTCAGCAGATGAAGGCAAGTAAGCCATACACCTTCTTCACTACCCTGCTTGCCTATGTCGCCACTTTCAGGGGAATATGTACTTGTATCCCTAAGTCTCTCTGTTCAATAACACTACCCAGGGCTCTGCCATTCACTGTGTATGGCCTGGCCTGGTTCAACTTCCCAAAATGCATCACTTTGCACTTGTCTGAGTTAAATTCCATCTGGAATACCTTGGCCCAATTTCCCAGTTGATCTAGATCCTGTTGTAACCTTAGACAACCTTCTTCATTGTCCACTACACCACCAGTTTTGGTGTCATCCACAAACTCAGTAACCATAGTACCTACATTCTCATCCAAATCATTTAGATGGCAAACCACAGTGGACCCAGCACCATTCTCTACAGCACACCACTGGTCACAAGCTTCCAATCTGAAAAACAACCCTCCACTACCACCCTCTGCCTCCTACCACCAATCCAATTTTGTATCCAATTGGCTAGCTCACCATGGATCACATATGATTAAATTTGTGAGACAGGATTTTCTATACACAAAGCCATGCTTACTATCCCTAAAATGACCTTTCCAAATGCAAATAAATCCTGTCTCTCAGAATCCCTTTCTATAACTAAGACAACAAGACTATAATAATAACTGATAGAAGACTCACTGGCCTGTAGTTCCCTGGCTATCCCTGCTGCCCTTCTTAAATAAAGGCACAACATCAGCTAGCCTGCAGACTTCACCTCTCCTGTAGCTAACAAAGATACAAGAAACACTGCCAGGGCCCCAGCAATCTCCTTACTATGTTTCCCATAGGATACACCTGGTCAGGCCCCAGGGACCTCTACATCACTTTCCAGTGCACTTTTTAAATTGTTAAAAAGTCATAAGTTTTAACTTTTTAACAATTGTTACTCAGGGTCCAATTTCTGCTGCACACTTTCACTTATACTTTCTGCCCATTCTTGCTTACACTTTGATTTTCATTCACCCCTTCACTATCCCATGTCACAGCTCTCTCATTTCTTTGTGATTCATTTAACATCCCATCACTTGAATCCTCCCCATCTCTAATACCTTAAAGCCTGTCCATAACTGTGGTTATGCACTTGTGAGAATACTGGTTGCAGCTTGGTTCATATGAAACCCGTCCCAACTCAACAGCTCTTTCTCCCATTATTGGTGCCAGTTTGCTGTCAATTAGAACCCATTGCTCCCGCAACAATCTTTGAGCTATACTTTTATTCTCTGATCTTATTTATACTCTGTCAATCTGCACATGGCTCAGGTAATGATGCAGAGATTACCAGCTTTGTGGTTCTGCTGTTAATTTTGCCCCCAAGATGCTCGTAATCCCTAAACAGAACCTGCTTCCCTGTTCTACATGTGACTTTAGTATCCATGGGGACACAAAATCTGAATTTCCCCCTCCAGGTTCCTCTCCAGCCCACAGAAAATGTCCTTATCTCTGGCACTGGGCAGACAACACAGCCTTTGGGACCCAATGCCATAGAGAACAGTGTCTGTCTATTCCCCTAACTATGCTGTTTCCTACAAGTACTATATCTCTATTTCTCCCCCTCATCTGAATGCCCTTCGTGCCATGGTGCTATGAACAATTTGCCAATCTTCCCTACAGTCCCCATCCTCGACCATCTAGGTAGCAAAATTCTCCTACCTTCTGGATCCCTTTACAGCCTGCACCCGGAGTTAATGCCTGCACAGTCATCTCTGTTCCACTTAATTAATTTGTTTCAATTTAATTATTTTAAACATACATTCCTTATTTTAAACATACATATTGTTCCCTGATTTAAATATCTTTGCAAATCAGAAGTGACCGGTAAGAAATACTAACCAATCACCTGTCTGCTGTCCTGTGACATCACACTGGCACAAGGCACAGGTCCATTGCCCCCACACCACCTGATCTCTCAGATTCCTGCTCTCCACTTAATGAGCCTGTGCTCCCTGATCTCCTCGATCTTCCTCGGTTTCCCAATCCCTCTGCTCTTCAGACTCCTTCAACCTCCCAATTCCCTGCTCTTAATACTCTCTTGGCCTCTTGATATCCTGCAATTTGTATTCATTGGGCCTCTCAATCTCCTGCTCTTTATCAACCCTCGGCTTCTTGATCTCTTGTTTCTTATACTCCTTTGGCCTCTTGATCTCTCACTTTTTATATTCTCTTGGCCTCTCAATCTCTTGCTTCTTACACTCACTTGGGACTATTCCATTTTGGTGGATGGTTTTGAAAAGCTTGGTAAGCCAGGCATGTCCTCTTGCCTCTGAGTTGTTCAGCATTTTGGGAAAAATGCTTACTGAGTAAATTGACAACAGAGTCCACCGGTCACTAAACACAAGCTCACTTCCAATAGTGAGGGAGCACGGTGAAAGCAAGAAATATATGGAATGAGTGTGATGCATATATAGTGGGGGAGTAGCTAAGATATGTTGTTGTGGATATGCAGTTAGGTCTTTAGTAACTATGTACAGTATTCGCTGCACTAATTAGCCACAGATTTTACATATCTATGAAGTACTGAAGTTCAGCAAAGCATCTCAGTTTATGAGAATATTTCAAACTAGGACCTTCCCAAACTAAAAAAAAATTTTGACTTAATACTCAACATAAATAAAGCCTCTGAAATAGTGTCTGCTCATTTCCTTTATTGCAGCAATTGAGAAATGTGATGGTACATTTACAGCAGAGTTTAACAAAATTAAGACAATATTTCCTCCCACTGTGGTTGAATCACCCTGAATTTATCATCTAATTTTCAACTTAGTAGCCCAACCTAGAATTAATAAAATTCCAACTGCAACAGACCAAATGTAGTGGTTCTAGGATTCAAACACCACCTGGATGGGAGGCAGCACAATTTCAGCCCCATCCTTAAGGCCACGAGTTCAACAAAGCTGCTGGTATAAAGCAACCTTGAAACAATCTTAAGACAAAGTTAAATGTAGGAAAGCTGAAAACATCAAAAGCAACACAAGAGGAAATGAGGTTCTGTGACTAGTTTTCCTTCTGACATTCCTCTTAACAAATCCACACTGTTCAGTCACTCTAGATCCAGGTAACATATTGCTGATCTGTTTGTAATGAGTATGATGGCAAATATTTCTTTGCAGTTTCAAGTGCTACTTTTAAGTTATAAATTTCAGGAGGAGAACTATACTGGGTTTAGTTATCTATTATTTACAGGCTCTCTCAAAGCAGAACTATGTTCTAATATTTTCCTCTTCCCTGTATTTCCAGGTTACGCTGCACCACTTCTTGTTCAATATCAATCTTCTACAGGAGTTTAAATTGAAACCCTTTTCCCTTCCTATAGCTCTTTCAGCAAGTTCGGCATCATCTAGCTCCTGCAAACTCGAATACAATCCTGGCTAAGTAAACCTAGATTCGTTAATTGAAAAACTATAGAATTTAGAAGATGGAAAGTATAACAATTTAATACTTGGGACAGTGTGGAGCACCAATGCCAAACTGTTTGCTGTCTTAATTCACTATCAAACTAAAATGCTTTGTGAGACCTGTGGTGTGTTGGCCATAACATAACTAGCTTCTTCAGAGCTCACAAAATCAGCCCAAGAACTTGGAGAAACCCAGTCCGGATGAAAGGTCTCAACCAGAAACATCAATTGTCTATTTCCCTCCATTGGGCCTGAGTTACAAGGAGAGGTTGGGCAGGCTAGGACTTTATTTCTTGGAGCGTAGGAGATTGAAGAGGCAACTTTATAGAGGTATATAAAATCATGAAGGGCATAGATAGGGTCTTTTACCCCAGGGAAAGGGAACTAAAAAACTAGAGGGTATAGGTTTAAAGTGAGAGGTGAAAGATTTAAAACGAACCTGAGGAGCAACTTCTTGACGCAGAGGGTGGTGTATATATGGAATGAGCTGCTAGAGAAAGTGGCTGAGATAACAACAATCAAAAGACATTTGGATAAGTACATGGATAGAGGGGTTCAGGGGGACATGTGCCAAACATGGGCAAATGGGACTAGCTGGACAAACACCATGGCTGGCATAGATAAATTGGGCTGAAGGGCCTGTTCCCATGTTGTATTATCCTATGACTCTACCACCCGCTAAGTTCCTCCAGCATCTTGTTTATTGTTCCAGATTCCAGCATCTGGAGTGTCTTGTGTCTTCATAATGCAGACCATGTTTAGTTAGATTGCCACAATTATGAAGATGGATATAATTTTTTATCCATATTATGTAATTTAAAGCCTATAAAATAAATTGATAAAATGACAGGAAGCACTTGGAGCCCAGAAAAAAAATGATAAACAATTTTTTAAATGTTTTGTGACAAACAAAATCATGAAATTTTAAACATGGAATTAAAGAATCCCTAACCCACAGGTTTTCACAAAGGGTTTGCATGATTTGCATTAATGAAATAGTAATTTTGTTACTCTCTTGTTAGCCATCACTGCTTTTGGAAGTCAGATGAAGCCCATGTCATTATTAGCATTTCCACAACTAAGAAGTTTGAGAATCATTAATAATTTTGTGTATGTTTCACGAGAGAACTCAAAGGAAGCAAAATTCAGCTGTGCAGAATCCATTGACTGAGAACTTTAGGTGTTAATTTACATCCAATGTAACTTGCTAGATATGCACACTTAGGTACATATATGTACCATGAGTTGCATCTAGCAGTGATAACATGCATTTCTGTTCCAAGATGCTGGCATCTACTTGACAGAAAGGAAAGTTGCTCAGTTATGTCCAGGAAGTAGACAAATCCAATCAGTTCTATTCTCAATCATCAAAGCGATGGAAGGTGTCATCAACAGTGCTACCTAGAGGCACTGATTCACCAGTAACCTTCCTATCGATGCACTCTTTGGGTCTGGCCAGATCTAACGGTTTCGAACCTCACTTCAACCTTGGTTCAAATATGGACTTAAGAGCCAATTCCACAGGTGAGGCAAGAGTAACTGCACTTGACATCATGCCAGCATTTGACCAAGTGTGGCATCAAGGAGCCCTGGTAAAACTGCAGTTATTGAGCATAAGAGTGGTTGGGGTCATACTTTGTACAGAGGAAAATGGTTGTGGTTGTCGTAGGTCAATCATCCCAGCCCTCAGACATCACTGCAGGAATTTCTCATGGCAATGCCCTAGGAAAAAACATCTTCAGCTGGTTCATCAATAACCCTCCTTTCACTATAAGGCCAGTGTAAGAATGTTTGCTGATCAATCTCTCAGCAAATGAAGCAGCCATGTCAGCATGCAGCAACACCTAGACAATATTCAGGCAGGGGCTGATAAGTGGCAAGTAACACTCACGTCATAAAAGCATTGAGCAATGACCACTCCCAACAAGACAGAACCTAACTACCTACCCTGAAGTTTAATGTCAGTACCATCACCCAGTACACAACCATTAACATCTTGGGGATTACTATTGGTCAGAAACTCAACCACACCAACCACATAACACTGTGGCTACATGACAAGTCAGAAGCTGGATATCCTCTGGTAAATGTCACATTTCCTGATACACCAAAGTCTTTCCTCTATCCATAAGATATAAGTCCACCAGGCTGGATGAGTGCAACTCCAACAATTCTCAAGAAGCTTGACACAATCCAGGACTTAGCCCATTCAGTTGGTTGCTAAGTGGGCTGCTAAGTCCTGGATTGTGTTGAGGACTTAATCGACCTCCTCTCACCATAAACTTTCATTCATTCCCTCCACCACTGACTGCACAGTGGCTGCAGTGTGGACTATCTACAAAATGCATTGCAATTATTCCTCCAGGCTACTCTGTCAGCACTTCCCTATCAAACAACCTCCATCACCATTAAGGACGAGGATAGCAGGCACATGAGAACATTCCCCTCTGCAGGTTTCCCTCCAAGTCACTCATCATGACTTGAAAATATATTACCAGTTCTTCACTGTCACTGCGCCTAAATGCTGGAACTTCCTAGCTAATAGCACAATGGGAGCACTTTCTTCAGAAGGACTGCAATGGTTCAACAAAGTGGCTCACCACCACCTCCTCAAGGGCAATTAGAGATGGACTATTGTGAAAAATGTTTAAGTGTACAGAGTTAGCAGATCCCATCATCCATCAGCATGTCCCGTTGATTTGAGCTCTGTGCTGTTAAATTGGAAATCAAAACGCAGTTAATGCCATGTTAATCGAACACAGGTTAAGATATATGCGGCAGCAGAAAATTAACCCACCAGCAACATTCAATGTATCGACTACTTACAAAATTTTTCCAAATTGATTTTTTCTGAGCTGTTTTGATTCAACCACTGTTCTTTAAATGAGAGTACAGGAGGTCATATGCCTCTTTAATAGAATTTTCAATTTCTGTAGGAGCCATTTGTAAAGGCAAGTACATAGAAACAGAGGGGCAATACAGCACAGAAGCAGGCCCCTCAGCCCAGCATCCATGCAGAACATAGGTACCTCCTATACTAATACCACTTAATTCTCCTCATATCCTGCTCAACTAACCCAGATTCCACCACTTATTTAATGGAATGAAATGAAGGATGAGTGGAAGAGGGGGAAGAAGGAGCAGGGAGAAGGAGATGGAGCAGGAGGAGGAAGGGGAGTAGGGAGGGAAAGAAAAATGGATGGAGGAGTGGAAGGAAGGAGAAAAGGAGGGGAAGACAAGTGGGAGTAGGCAGGGCAGCAGGACAAGGAGGCAGGGCGACGGGATGAGGAGGCAAAGGAAATGGTGAAGTGGAGGGGGACAGTTCACAGATATTTCCTATGTCCCTTCTATTATGACATCCATTAGATCTCAATGCCAAAATCAAAACCAACACAGAGCCATTTGTCCAAGCCAAATTATATCAAATATATAAATTTGTTCTACCACAATTAACTAATCAGTATGGAAAAATGCCCTGCATCTCAGGAGTGATACTGCCAGTTAGGAGGGATGCTTCTGAAAAATGAACAGAAAACCTGTAACTGACAAACTCACAGAGAGATCAACAGTTGGAATCATTTTATGTTAATGCACCAGAAGCCATAACCTTGGATTAATTTAATTAGATGCAGTAATGGGGAAATGCAAACTTTTTTTTGTCTTGGATGGATAAGCTAAAATAGGCTAACTTATCTTTTTCAGCTACATTTTTCTTGTCTTCTGACTCAGTCAAAGTGGAATGACAAAACATATGACCATCTGATCCTAGGATTAGATATAGAAAATTAATTAGACAATACTTACATGCTCTTGATACTTTTGGCTTCCATACATAACATACTGGGGTGCAAGACTGTAGATCATATAACTTGTATGAAGAACCATCAGGAGCAGAATCATACAAAGAAAAAGGAGAGCTTGGGGGCGTGTTCTGCCTGGTCTAATCTTGTACAACTATTTGAAAAAAGGCAAGAAACAAAGAGCAACTTAAACCACTTAAAACTCTGCATGGTGGTGCAGAACAAAAGGTGATGAACTCACAATTTGTGTCCAACCATAAATTGTCAGGCTGGAATCCAACCCTTGAAGGCCTGATTTCTCAAAGCACAGGATAAGATTTTGCACAAAGCCAAGATCAGCAACATTGTTGTTGCAATAAATCTACTTAAATTTTAGGTTTCTTACTATACCATAAACTTGAACAACTACAATACTACCAAGTTTTAAGTAACACTTTTTTCAACATTTCTCTTTTTTCCCATTTTCTTTTGAGTTTTATTTCTTAAGATCATTTCCAATTTCAAATTTTCTGTAAAAATGGAATTACGTGAAGTAGTTGAAGCACTATTAAGTTACTGTGGGAGAAACAATGAGCAAGCACCTAACCTTCTGAGCTCAAAACAATCCTACACCACCAAATCTAAAATTAATCATTTCTACCATTAGCAAAGCTTCACTTTTTAAAATCAGCATTTTTTCAAAATACTACTTGTCAGCTACTTGTGTAAGAGAATAGGTCTCATCCACTGGATTTTACAGTGCTCTTTTAACAAAACATGACAGTAAAGAGCAATCAATTATTATTGACTTTATCATTGAAAATTCTGGTATCATCTATGTTCTGCTTATCCTTCTCTCCCACCCTGATTCTCAGATATGTGACACACATACTCAAGAAATGAAATTACCCTTATCCAGAAAAACCAGATGCCCATGTTTCGGATCCCTGCCATGGATGTGAAGACTATGTACATCGTAATGATAGCAATCAGAATATAATCCAGTGGGAATACCTGAGGAAGAAGTTTAAAGACAGAAGTGAATGTTGTGTTTATAAAAACAATTTTCATCTTCAACAACTGAACTGGAACAAAACAAAGCAAGCTCTGAGTTCTGTCAAGCCATTTAAAATCCCTACCTCACAATATTTACAAATTCAGATTCTGACATTTAATTGAGACAATTACATAACATTACATGGACAGTGCCTTTAACACATGAGAGTCTATTAGAAAATAACATTTTGCTTTATATGCAAATAGTGCATGTTTATGACCACCTTCACTAATCTGAAGCATGAAATGTTTCCTCAAGAAAATCATGCTCCCTAGCGATGTACAGGAGTAAAAATGATAAACACTGTAACAATGAAAGTGTGAATAAATGGAGAAATACATTACAATTATTGGAATTGAAACCCTGCATGTAATGTCGAAATAAACACAGACATCTGCACCAAAGGGAACTCCCTGCTTCCTGTACAGCCATAAATTTGAACATTTACAAAGCCAAAGAATGAAATTGATAAATGAATCTAAACTTTCCAGGAACATTACTGTATATTTATTCACACGTCCAATCTAAGTAGCAATAGAAAAATTTCAATTAGGTGGCATTTCAGATTGCTGCAATTATCTGCTGAGCAGCGAGTATTTTCGGATGACAGATGCAACGTATGGAGGATCCTATGCTTTTCTGTGTGAATATGCTTTCTTATTTAAAACAAAATACATGTAACTGCCCCAATCTTAAGTTAGAACCTTCACATGTATTGGACAATTAAAATGTTCAATTTCATAATTATGGACAATTTCAGTAACTTTCATTCTATTTTGATGAAGGATACTCAACCAGCAACATTAATTGTGTTTCTCCTTCCATGGATATTGCCTGACCAGCTGTGTGTCCAACATTTTCTACTCTTATTTCAGATCTCTAGCATCTGCAATTTTTTGGTTTTCTCATTTATTCCACTGGGGTTACTGAAGGGTTAATGAAGCAGTAATATTTCCAATTTCAAATGTCAGTATCAAAAACAGACCAATAAAGACTGGGGTCCCATTTCTAGACTGAAGAAGCTGGTTTCAGCTGAGGACGCTAAAGAGAACCTTGATTTCTCCTGCTTCATTGCTAACCTCATCATGGTAACAGCTCCTGGTGAAGGTTGATTTTGACTTTCATTACCTTACATTTAGTGGCCCAGATAGCACTCTGAAACCGTCACAAATAAATTCATCAATAATTTTGAAGTAAATGCAAGGGTGTGAAGAAAGAGAGAATGTAGGGAAATCAAAATGGTGGACAACTTCAGAAATATGTGGCACAATAGGTAAATACATCTTTTTAAACATAAAGAACCCATGATCCCTAAACTACTCACATTATACTGAGCATAACACACCTAGAAAATACAGTGTTTGACACTGTATTAATACTCATGATGAGATAATAGTCATATCCTTGGTACAGTCTTTAGGGGATCAATTGAAATTGGTGTATTGCAAAGAATTGGAAACTAAAATAACAGTAAGCTTTAAAAGGTGTATGGAGTAATCTGAAGCATCATTGAATAGTGAAGTCATGGGCAGCTATTGTAAAGCACCCTGGAAAGGTATTAACTAAGAAGAGGAGTGAGCCTGGAGTATGGAAGGAATTTTTGTTTTTAACATATTTACTAGAATTCAATGAAATGACAGAGTTTGGTACAGCAGAATATCTATGGGTGTGCTGTGTAATCTATTCTTAATTCAAAGTTGGTTAATTTAAATGAATTGATGATTCAGTTGTTAACATTTTTTTCCCCTTTGCTACGTTACTAAATGTTGTCTATTTCAGAATACTGGATAACTCCCCTTTTAAAAAACAAAATATCTATTCAACTACCAGTATTCTAGATTTAATTCTAGGCAGGCTTTTGATATGTTGCATCACAGGTTAGTAAGGTAGTTGGAGGGTGGATTGGGGGAAAAGTGACCATGAAGGTAAGCTAATATTCCATTTAATATAAATATGTTGGACCAAAGCTAAATTAAACATGTGTAGCGGTTGCTACCGCGGAATAAAACAAGACTCTACTCGGAGGATTGCCAAACAGAACTGGTTTATTTTCCTGCCTTGCATGGGCCCTTTAAGGGAGAATGTTCCCGCCCAAAACAACCGGCAATGACGCAAGTCCTACGTCATCAGGACTTTCCCGCGCGTGGGTCCTCCCCGTCGCTCGGAAAGACGAGGCCCGCCGCCATCTTGGGCCTCGTCGCTCCGACGCCGCGCGACCCAGCTGCCGAGCCGGTTCGCCCGACTAGACGGTGAGTCGCCACACAACCCCCCCCCCAAGAACCGGCGATACAGTCCCCAAGGTCCGTGGGCTGTGCCAGCTGCCGCTTAGGGGGGTGGCCTCTGCGTCGCGGCAACCTCGACAGGCTGTTGCAGATCCAAATGGGCCGGTTTGAGGCGGTCCGCCGTGAAAACCTGTTCCCTGCCTCCAATGTCCAAAATAAAAGTGGATCCGTTATTCCGTATGACTCGGAACAGTCCCTCATATGGTCATTGCAATGGCGCCCGAGGTGTGCCCCTGCGAACGAAAACAAACTTACAGTCCCGCAGTTCCTTGGGCTGGCAGGATGGGGCTTGACCGTGCCGTGAGGTGGGAATCGGGGCCAAGGCGCCAAGCTTCTCGCGCAGTCTTTGTAGGACTGCTGGGGTTGTTCCCCTTGGTCCCGAAGGGCAGGTATGAAATCCCCGGGGACAACTAGTGGCGCCCCGTATACAAGCTCAGCTGACGAAGTGCGGAGGTCTTCTTTGGGGGCAGTGCGTATGCCGAGCAGGACCCAAGGCAGCTCGTCAACCCAGTTAGGACCCTTCAGGCGGGCCATCAAGGCCGATTTCAGATGGCGGTAAAAACGTTCCACCAACCCGTTTGATTGAGGATGGTAGGCCGTGGTGGTGTGCAGCTGCGTCCCTAGCAGGTTCGCTAATGCAGCCCAGAGACTGGAAGTGAATTGGGTGCCTCTGTCTGAAGTGATGTAGGCCGGAACGCCAAAACGTGAGACCCAAGTTGTGAGCAGCGCCCGGACGCAGGAATCAGTTGTGATGTCAGTCAGGGGGGTTGCCTCAGGCCACCTCGTGAACCGGTCCACGATGGTAAGGAGGTACCGGGCTCCTCTTGAAACCGGCAGAGGGCCCACGAGGTCGACGTGTATGTGGTCGAACCTCCTACGGGTAGGCTCGAACTGCTGTGGTGGGACCTTGGTGTGTCGCTGGATTTTTGACGTCTGGCAGTGCGGACAAGTCCTGGCCCACTCACTGACCTGTTTGCGCAGGCCGTGCCAGACAAACTTGCTGGCGAACAGTCGGACAGTAGATCTGATGGACGGGTGCGCCAACCCATGTACCGAGTCAAAAACGTGTCTCCGCCAGGCTGCAGGGACTATAGGGCAGGGCTGACCAGTCGCAACGTCGCAAAGTAGTGTCCGCTGACCTGGACCAACCAAGAAATCTCAGAGCTGCAGACCCGAGACTGCGGTTCTGTAGCTGGGCAGTTCGTCGCCGGCTTGCTGTGCGTCAGCTAGGGCCGTGTAGTCGACACCCAAGGATAGGTTGTGGATGGTTGGTCTGGAAAGTGCATCAGCAACGACATTATCCTTTCCAGAGACATGTTGGATGTCAGTTGTGAACTCGGAAATGTAGGATAAATGTCTCTGCTGACGAGCTGACCAGGGATCGGAGACTTTGGAGAAGGCAAAGGACAGAGGCTTATGATCGGTGAAAGCGGTGAAAGGCCTGCCTTCTAGAAAGTATCGGAAATGCCGGACCGCCAGATACAGCGCTAGAAGTTCCCGATCAAAAGCGCTGTATTTCAGTTCGGGCGGTCTAAGGTGCTTGCTGAAAAATGCCAAGGGTTGCCAACAGCCTTCGAGTAGCTGTTCCAGTACCCCACCCACCGCGGTGTTGGACGCGTCTACCGTGAGGGCAGTCGGGACGTCAGTCCTGGGGTGTACCAGCCTCGTCAGTCCAGGTGATGTCCTTGCCCTTACCAGCCAGCAGCGAGAACAGAGGGCGCATGATACGGGCTGCTGCAGGGATGAAACGATGGTAAAAGTTGACCATCCCAAGGAATTCCTTTAGGCCTTTGACTGTGTCGGGGCGGGCAAAATGGCGGATAGCGTCCACCTTGGCGGGTAGGGGTGTTGCCCCGTCGCTGGTGATTTTGTGGCCAAGGAAATTGATAGAGTCAAGTCCGAATTGGCACTTGGACGGGTTGATCGTGAGGCCGAAATCGCGGAGGCGGGAATACAGCTGGCGGAGGTGGGAAGGGTGTTCCTGGCGGTTACGGCTGGCGATCAGTATGTCATCTAAGTAAATGAACACGAAGTCCAGGTCTCGGCCTACCGCGTCCATCAGCCGCTGGAAGGTCTGTGCGGCGTTCTTAAGGCCGAACGGCATCCGAAGGAATTCGAACAGGCCAAATGGGGTGATAATCGCAGTTTTGGGGACGTCATCCGGATGGACCGGGATTTGGTGGTATCCCCTAACGAGGTCCACTTTGGAAAAGATGTGGGCCCCGTGTAAGTTCGCTGCGAAGTCCTGGATGTGAGGGATGGGATAGCGGTCCGGGGTGGTGGCGTCATTCAGCCTGCGGTAGTCGCCGCAGGGCCTCCACCCTCTGGTGGCTTTGGGGATCATGTGCAGGGGGGAGGCCCAGGGGCTGTCTGACCTGCGAACAATCCCCAGCTCCTCCATGTGACGGAACTCTTCCTTTGCCAGGCGGAGCTTGTCTGGAGGTAATCGTCGTGCTCGAGCATGAAGGGGTGGCCCTGTGGTAATGATGTGGTGTCGTACCCTGTGTGTGGGCCTAGAATTTGTAAACGAAGGTGCCAAAATCGATGGGAATTCGGCTAGGAGCTTGGCGAAATCGTCGCCAGAAAGGGAAATGGAGTCCAGGCGCGGGGCTGGTGGGCTGATTTCTCCCAGGGGATAGGTCCGGAGAGTGCTAGAGTGGACTAACCGCTTCCTTCGCAGGTCGACTAACAGGTTGTGGGCCCGAAGGAAATCGGCTCCTAGGAGTGGTCGGGCGACGGTGGCAAGGGTAAAGGTCCAAGTAAAACGGCTGCCGTCAAAGTGTAATTGAAGCGTACGGATGCCAAAAGACCGTATCGTTGTACCGTTGGCGGCATTGAGTAGAGGACCTGGTGGCCTGTCACGAGTGTCGCGGCCTGTCGGGGGCAAAATACTGACCACCGCTCCAGTATCAACGAGGAAACGCTGTCCAGATTTCTTGTCCTGAACGAAGAGGAGGCTCTGTCGGCGGCCAGCCGCCGTAGCCATCAGCGGCGGCTGGCCCTGGCGTTTCCCTGAAACTTGCAGGGTGGGCGGCATAGACGGGCCTCCGCACCCCACCTCTGATGGTAGAAGCACAGCTGGTCACCCGTGTCGTCGTCTGCGCTCCTGGGGCGTGGCTGCTCGGTTGCTGGGGCTGGGCGAGGCGGGCGTTGGGCTCGCGGCCTGGCGATTTGACTGACGGACGAACCGCTCTCGCGCTTGGCCCTCCACAGGACATCTGCCCGGGCGGCCACCTCACGGGGGTTGCTGAAGTCGGCGTCAGCTAACAACAAGTGGATGTCATCGGGGAGCTGTTCGAGGAAGGCCTGTTCGAACATCAGGCATGGCTTGTGTCCCTCGGCCAATGCCAGCATCTCATTCATTAGGGCGGATGGGGATCTGTCCCCCAGGCCATCCAGATGAAGCAGGCGGGCGGCGCGCTCACGACGGGAGAGGCCGAAGGTCCGGATCAAAAGGTCTTTGAAAGCCGGGTACTTATCTTCCTCCGGAGGCGACTGGATGAAGTCTCCAACCTGGGCGGCTGTCTCCTGGTCCAGAGAGCTAACCACATGGTAGTACTTCGTGGAGTCGGAGGTGATCTGCCGAAGGTGGAATTGCGCTTCGGCCTGGTCAAACCAGACGCTGGGCCGAAGTGTCCAAAAGGTGGGCAGCTTGAGGGCCACTGCGTTGGCTGCTGCGCTGTCGTCCATTTCGCGGGTCCAAAAGCCGTTTGGACCGTCGGGGTCACCAATGTAGCGGTTGCTACCGCGGAATAAAACAAGACTCTACTCGGAGGATTGCCAAACAGAACTGGTTTATTTTCCCGCCTTGCGCGGGCCCTTTAAGGGAGAATGTTCCCGCCCAAAACAACCGGCAATGACGTAAGTCCTACGTCATCAGGACTTTCCCGTGCGCGGGTTCTCCCCGTCACTTGGAAAGACGAGGCCCGCCGCCATCTTGGGCCTCGTCGCTCCGACGCAGCGCGACCCGACTGCCGAGCCGGTTCGCCCGACTAGACGGTGAGTCGCCACACATGCAGAATACAAGAATGGAAAAAAATGGCAAACAACAGGAAACAACAATACAGTAGGATCTAAATATTGGGGAAGTGGACTGATGAGATGCAAATTGAATTTTATGTGGCAGTACAATAACAGTGAGAATATAAGCCCTAACGAGATAGCATTATGCCTTGAAACCATTACCACTGTGAGGTACTGGTAAGGATCTAATTACTCAATAGAAATGTTAATAAGAAAGAATCTATATATATATTGCAGCATCATATTGTGCTATCACCTTTTAGAATTACACAATTTTCATACTTACTGTCTGTAGAACAAGCAATAATTTGTTTAAAGGATTTCCCAAGTTAGTTTCAAATATTATAAATCCAGAATCAAAACCCATTGAATGGAGTGCTTTATCCAAGCTGCAAAAAATTTGAGAGAGAGGAAAAAAAGAACAGTTTAAATCTCCACAAATGATTGAAGACGACCTGTTTATTGTCCTAAAATACATGCAAGAGCACAAGATGATGGTAAACACAACTTGGAGATGCTGTGGAGTAAATGAAGCAGCCAAAAGAGAAGCAATGAGAATTACCCAAAGGTTATGTTTATTTGCTGAACATAATAGGAGCAGGTGTAGGCCATTTGATCTCTCAGGCATGCTCCACTGTTCAATATGATCATAACCCCAACCCTCACTTCCTCTCCAGTTCTCCATAGCTCTCAATTCCCTGATCTTTCAAAAATGTATCTACTTCCTCATTAAATACCCTCAATGATCTATTCTTCACAATCTTTCGGGGTACATAGTTCTACACAGAAGAAATAACTGCACACCTCCGTTTTAAATGACCACCCCCTAATCATGAAATTATGTCTCCTTGTTTGAGATTATCCCATTAGTGGAAACATCTCATCAACTTTCCTGTCATATGCCCTCAGGATCTTAAATGTTCCAATCAGATCAACTCTTCCAAACTCCAAGGAATCGTTCTAATTTCTTCAGCTGCTCATGATAGTCTAATTGATAATTGGTTATTTATTGTCACTTGTACTGAGATACAGAGAAAAGCTTTTGTTTGTATGGCATCCAGACAGACCATTCCATACATATGTACATCAACATAGAGCAAATGAAAAAAAACAAAAAAACAGAATGCAAAGTATACAGAGAAAGTGCAGTGCAGGCAGACAAGTAACGTGTAAGGGCCATGACGAGGTAGATTGGGAGATCAAAAGTTCATCTGTTGATCTGTTCAAGAGTCTTATAACAGTGGAATAGAAGCTGTCCTTGAGCTTGGAGGTAAGTGTTTTCAAATTTCTGTATCTCCTGCCTGATGGAAGGCAGGAGAAGGGAGAATGACTGGGGTGGGAGGGGTCTTTGATTATGTTGGCTGCTTTCCCAAGGCAGCAGGAAGCATAGAGACAGAGCCAACCCTCTCATTCCAGGAATTAGTCTGGTGAATCTCTTTTGAACTGCCAAAAATGCCAGTAAAACAAACACATAGCTATTACTATTCATACTGTAAAGTCAGCTGAATGAACTTAACCAAATAAAAAAAAATAAAATGATTAATTTCTTGATCAGTGAGCTTGGTTTAAAATAGGGCCTTAAATGAAGACAGCTGGAGATAGAGGTCTTCAGACAGCTCAAACCCAAAAACATATTCAGTCATGACAACGAAAATTGGGGATGTGAAGAGGCCAGAATCTTTCGTGTATGGAGGGGTATTGAAGTGTCACTTCTGAAAGCACAGTCACCAACAGAACAAAGGGACTGTGGGAATGTACAAGAAATCAGTTTAAGGAACACAGAGTTATGCTAATCCCATTTCCCTGCATTTGGCCCACATCCTTTTAGACATTTCCAATCCATGTACTTGCCCAAATGTCTTTAAAACGTTGTATCACCTCTTCTGGTGGCTCGTTCCATATGCCACCACCCTCTGCATGAAAAACTTGCCCCTCTAAATTTCCCCCCCCTCACCCTTCAGTTTTAGAATACCCTACCCTGGGAAAAAGACCATGACTATCTACTATATCTATGCCCACCATGATTTTATAAATCTTTACAAGGTCACCCCTCATCCTCCTTTGCTTCAGGGAAAATAGTCTTAACCTATCCAATCTCTCTTCATAAATCATGCCCTCCAGTCCAAGTAACATCCTTATGAATCTTTTCTACACCAACTCTAGGTTAATCACATCTTTATTGTAGTGTGGTGACCAGAACTGCACACTATACTTCAAGTGTGTAGCCTAACCAACATTTTGTACAAATGTAACATGATATTCCAACTCCTATACTCAATGCCTCGGCCAATGAAGGCAAGCATACCATACACCTTCTTCACCACTCTGGTTATCTGTGTCACCACTTTCAGGGAACTATGTACTTGTAATGCAAGGTCTCGCTGTTCAATAACACTCCCCAGCCCCTTGCAATTCACTGCATATGCTCTGGTTTAACTTCCCAAAATGCATCACTTCACATTTGTCGAAGTTAAATTCCATCTGCCATTCCTTTGCCCATTTTCTCAGTTGATCTAGATCCTGTCATAACCTTGGACAACTGTCTTCATTGTCCACTATACCACCAATTTTTGTGTCACCAGTTATTGGAGGCTGTAGAGCCTGAGAGGATTACAGTTTATGAAGAGAGCTGACTTGAATACAAAGATGAAAAATCTAAGTTGAAGGTATTGGGGAAAAAATAAAAGCCAATGCACATTGAATAAAGTGATGGTTGAGCAAAATATGATCTGGATTGGTCTTTGGGTAGCAAAGTATTGCATGTGAAAAACTTTATGGATGCTGTAAAATTAGAGCTATGGAAAGATTTAGGATAGTGATATCCGGAAGAGACAAAAGCATGGTTTTAGTTACAGAAGAGATGAAGCAACCTTGATAATGTCATTGCAGTGGAATTATGCAATCTTTGTGAGGAAACAGCAATGATAATATGGCATAATGGTCATAAAAAAATCATGTGATTTTAACTGAGATGTTTTGACTCTAAGAGAGATAGAGATCTGTTTGAAGAGAAAACGACATTTAAGCCGACATGGATTTGGGTGCCTATAATACTGTAAGGTATTTTATTAAGGAAAGATAGATTGGAATTAAAGCAGAAATTTACAAAACAGAGAAATTGTGTAATTTTTATGTAAACATATGTGAAGCCAGCAGTTCTGAAAGTGAGTTGGTATACAGAGAAGAACTAATTACAAATGTTAAATAGCAAGAAGAACAACCTAGGCATTTAGGTTGGCAATGTACCAAGCATGTGGGATGAAGAGGTCAGGAGGAAACTCTCAAGGTCAAGGTAGACTATTAGATGGTACAAAGAGAGGGGCATAATAGGAAAGAAATGAAGAAGTTCCAATATCCTCACAGAGCAAACTTCCAATCCACAACCAACTCTTAATATCCAAACTGGTTTTTACTCCCAATACTCCTTTCTTCCAAATTATGAACTATAAATTAAACCTTTCCACCCTGTCTCATTGCCACTAGCCCACCAATTTTAGAGTCATAGATGCATATGGCACAGAAATGAGCCCTTGGGCCCACCAAGTCCATGCCAACCTATTTGCCCAGCTAACTAATCCCATTTGCCTGATTTTGCTGCATTTCCTGTTCAAATACAACCTGAGGCTGCTAACACACCTTTTCCCTTATTTTATGGCAATCTACCTGTACCCTGCTCTACTTCCCTACATTAAAGCAACATTTCTCTCCACCTGTCTCCCTCCCAAAACCGTAACTTCAATCCAAACAATCTCTTTGTCTTCAGATTTTCCTTTTCCATTGGTAGGACACTCAATATCTGATGTCCCTATCTTGAATGGCTGATCTGAATTTCCTTCTTCAGTTTCCTTATGTTATGTTTCTAGGAAGTAAGCTATTTGGCACCTCGTGACCACTTTGCCATTCAATAAAATTAAGGCTAACCTTTTACCTCAGCACCACTTTCCTGCATTAATCCTATATCCTTTGATTACCTTAAATCTGAAAATCTATTGTTTGCTGTCTTGAATATATTCAGAAAAGGAGCCTCTACATCCATCTTAGTTAGAGAATTCCAAAGATTCACTACCCACTAATGAAGAAATTTAATCTGACAAAATGTGTCTGACATGAAATGTTAACTCTGTTTCTCTCTCCACAGATGCTGTCTGACCTGCTGAGTATTTCCAGCATTACCTACTTTGTTTCAGATTTCCAGCATATGCAGTTTTAAAAAAATATATATTTTCAAGGAATTTAATCTCTGCCCTGAATATCTGACTTCTGATCCTGAGACTGTAACCTTTGGTTCTAGACACTCCAATGTGCGAAAACATCATTCCTGCATCTACTTTATCAAGCCCCATTAAGTATGTTTTATGTTTCAATGAGATCACCTCTCATTCTGCTATACTCAAGAGTATATGCCAACTGTATGCTTATTCACTTCTTATGGGACAAAGACTGTGGTTATCGACCCCCATCCATGCCCTTCATGATTTTATAAATCTCTATAAGGTTACCCCTCAGCCTGCTTCGCTCCAGGGAAAGCAGTCCCAGTTGATCCAATCTCTCCTTACAATTCCAGCCAACATCCTTGTGCTTCTTTTCTTCACCATCTCTGACCCAGGAATCAAGGTCTAATTTTTCTATTCCTTCTTTTGCTTATCTAACGTATCCTCTTGACCCTTCCACCAAAAAGTTTCCCTCCTCCTTGCTCCCTAAATGTTTCAAACTTGCCTCGTTTCTTTCCTTAAATAAATAAAGGTCACTACTATTGGCATCTCAAATCAGGGAGATGCAGTGGAAATTGAACACTTGTAACACTGAATCCTTTCCATGCTCTATGTTAATATCAATTAATAAAAGTATTAAGGGGTTTAGCATCTTTTAGTTCTTTTAAAAGAACGGATAAAATCACATAGGCTATAACCACACTGTTTCTGTCCTATGCAGCTCAAGAGTGGAAGACTGTTAACATCATACGGTTGTTTTAAAAGGAAAGAATGAGTATACCATGTCATTGCAGGCCAATTATTTTAACTTGGTCAAACTTGGATTGTTTTCTCTGGAGTGTCAGAGGCTGAGGGGCAACCTGATAGAATTATGAAAGGAAGAGAAAGGGTAGATAGAGTATTTTTCCAAGGGTAGAAATGTCAAATACAAGAGGGCATAGCTTTAAGGTGAAAGGGGGGAAGATTAAAGATGATTTACGTGGCAAGATTTTTTTTATATATAAGGACAGAGAGTAGAGATGTCTGGAACATGCAACCAAGGGAGGTGGAAAAAGCAGATACAAATAGCATGAGGTGCAACTGCGAAGGTGCAACTAGGCAAGAGAACATGCAGTAAATGGGAGGATATTCACTGGTGGGGGAACAGGCAGGAAACAGAGGGATACAGACAATGTGCAAGCAGATGGGGTTAGATTAGATTAAATTGACAGAATGGTTGGTGCAGACATGGTGAGCCGAAGGGCCTGCTCCTGTGCTGTTCTATGTTTTTTTATAACTTTGATGGTGGGAAAATTACTGGAATCCATTTTATAAGATGAGCCATTTAAAAGACAAGAGTAATAATGGGCAGCTCCTTCCTTAATCTTACCTTTTTAAATGAAGGCTTATATTATCTTATACATCTAATGAGATTTAATTTTTTGAGGTGTTAACAAGTAGTATTGACATTTGTTGTAATCTGCAATAAATTGCAGTCAGTTGGATGGGCTGAAGTGTGTCTACTTTAATGTGAGAAGTATCAAGAACAAGGGTGATGAACTTAGAGCATGGGTAAGTACATGGAACTACGACGTTGTGGCCATTACAGAGACTTGGCTGTCACAAGGGCAGGAACAGCTGCTGGATATTCCAGGGTTTAGATGTTTCAAAAGGGACAGGGATGGAGGTAAACAAGGTGAGGGAATGGTTTTGCTGATCAGGGACAGTATCACAGCAGTAAAAAGGGAAGATGTTGTGGAGGGACTGTCTACTGAGTCTGTCTGTGGAAGTCAGAAACAGGAAGGGAGTGATCACTCTATTGGGAGCATTCTACAGAACCCCCAATAGCAGCACAGACTCTGAGAAGCAGATTGAGAGACAGATTTTGGAAAGGTGCAAAATAACAAGGTTGTTGTCATGGGTGATTTGACCCATACTGGTCTGATCAGGTTTCAGATCTCTTGGTAGGACAGCATTTTGGAGAGAGTGACCATAACTCCTTGACCTTTACCATAGCCTTGGAGAGAGATAGGAGCAGATGATATGGGAAAGTATTTAATTGGGGGAGGGGGAATTATGATGCTATTAGGCAGGAACTTGGGAGCGTAAATTGGGAACTGATGTTCTTGGGAAGTGCACAATGGAAATGTGGAGACTGTTTAGGGATTACTTGCATGGGGTTCTGGATAGGTTTGTCCCATTGATGCAGGGTAAGGACAGTAGAGTGAAGGAACCATGATTGACAAGAGACATAGAATATCTTGTCAAGAGGAAGGAAGAAGCTTACCTAAAGTATAGAAAGCAAGGATCAGAGAAAGCTCTGGAGAGTTACAAGGGTATCCAGGAAGGAGCTTAAGAATGGACTTAGGAGAGCCAGAAGGGGGCATGAGAAGGCCTTGGCGAGTAGGATTAAGGAAAACCCCAAGGCATTCTACACCGATGTGTAGAATAGGATGATGACTAGAGTGAGGGTAGAACCGATCAGGAATAAAAGAGGAAACATGTGCCTGGAGTTGGAAGAGGTAGGGAAAGTCCTTAATGAATTCTTTGCTTCAGTATTCACCTGTGAGAGAGACCTTGACCTTTGTGAGGATGCCATACGACAGGCTGATACGCTAGAGCATGTCGATATGAGGAAAGAGGATGTGCTGGAACTTTTGAAAAACATTAGAATAGATAAGTCACCAGGGTTAGACGGGATATATCCAAGGTTATTATGAGAAGTGAGGGAAGAGATTCCTGCGCCTTTGGCAATGATCTTTGCATCCTCACTGGCCACTGGAATAGTGTCAGATGATTGGAGGGTGGCAAATATTTTTCCTTTGTTCAAGGTAGGGATAACCCTGGGAATTACAGGCCAGTGAGTCTTACTTCAGTGGTGGGCAAATTATTGGAGAAAATTCTTAGAGATAGGATTTACGGGCATTTGGAGAAGCATAGGCTGATTAGGGACAGACAGCATGGCTTTGTGAGGGACAGGGAAACTTGGCTGTGTGGATTCAGAATTGGCTCACCCATAGAAGACAGAGGTTGGTTGTAGATGGAGCGTATTCTGCCTGGAAGTCGGTGACCAGTGGTGTTCTACAGGGATCTGTTCTGGGACCCCTGCTCTTTGTGATTTTTAGAAATGACTTGAATGAAGATGTGGAAGGGTGGGTTAGTAAGTTTGCAGATGACACAAAGGTTGGTGGTGTTGTGGATAGTGTAGAAGGTTACTGTAGGATACAATAGGACATTGATAGGATGCAGAGCTGGACTGAGAAGTGGCAGATGGAGTTCAACCCGTAAAAGTATGAAGTGATACACTTTGGAAGATTGAATTTGAAGTCAGAATACAAGGTTAATGGCAAGACTCTTAGCAGTGTGGAGGAACAGAGGGATCTTGAGGTCCATGTCCATAGATCCCTCAAGGGTGCTGTGCAGGTTAATAGGGTTGTTAAGAAGATGTATGGCGTGTTGGCCTTCATTATTCGGGGTATTGAGTTCAAGAACCGTGAGGTAATGTTGCAGCTCTATAAAACTCTGATCAGACCACACTTGGAGTATTGTGTTGAGTTCTGGTCGCCTCATTATAGGAAGGATGTGGATTTAAAGGGGATTTACTAGGATGCTGCCTGGATTGGAGAGCATGTCTTATGAGGATAGCTTGAGCGAACTAGGGCTTTTCTCTCTGGAGCGAAGGAAGATGAAAGGTGACTTGACAGAGGTCTACAAGATGGGGAGAGGCATAGATCGAGTGGGCAGTCAGAGACTTTTTCCCAGGGCGAAAATGGCTAACACGAGGGGGCATAATTTTAAGGTGATTGGAGGAAGGTATGGGGGGAATTATCAGAGGTAAGTTTTTTTTTACACACAGAGTGGTGGGTGCGTGGAACGCACAGCTGTCAGAGGTGGCGGAAGCAGATACATAGGGGCATTTAAGAGACTCTTAGATAGGCACATGAATGATAGAAAACTGGAGGGCTATGTGGTTGGGAAGGGTTAGATAGATCTTAGAGCAGGATAAAATGTCGGCACAACATTGTGGGCCGAAGGGCCTGTACTGTGCTGTAGTGTTCTATGTCCCTCATGATTTTATATACCTCTATAAGGTCACCCCTCAGCCTTATACGCTCCAGGAAAAGAAGCTCCAGCCTATCCAGTGTCTCCTTATAACTCACGCCTTCCATTCCGTTATCTTTTTCCCTTTGCAAAGGAGCAAAGACTAGAGGACTCAGATTTAAAGTAATTGGTAGAAGAATTAGAGGGGAGATGAAAAAACAATTTTCACCCAGAAGCTGGTCTAGAACTCACTGCCTGAAAGTGTGGTAGAGACGGAAATTCTTATCATATACAGAAAGTACTTAAATGTCTATTTGGAGCCATAACCTGTAGGGCTATTAGCCATGTCCCAAAAGGCTGGACTTGACTGAGTAGCTCTTTTTTGACTGGCACAAACACAATGAGCTAAATGACCTACTGCTTCAGAGTATTTTGTGATTCTCTGATTGGTCAGAAATATACATAAGCTTCTCTGAAGAAAACAGGCAATTTACAATGATCAACTTACTTTGACAGAAAGAGAGCAACAACGAATAGAAGAGCCACCAAGAAGAAAAATGTTCCCAGAGCTATCTGCAAAATATAAAACACTTTTCAGTTCATGCCATGATGGATACCTAAAATATTTCACCTACAACATCAGCAAATGACAGCAGCTGTGGGAAAACAATGAACAACATAGGTAACGTGGAGAGGTCAGAGAAACCAAAAGCCATTGTAACACAATTTCTCCATAATGAAATGGTTGTAATTTTAAACACTGTAAAGCAAATATTTCAATGAATGCAATAAATTCTGCAGTTAATGAGAAAAATGATTACTAATTAACAAGCAAATGAAAATTGCACTTGTGTTTTATTTTTCTGTTTATGTTGGATCACATGATCATATCAATTTACGGCACAGAAAGGAAGCCATTCAGCCCAAGGTCTCCATGCCGGCCAAACTGAAAACTATTCGGATTAATTCCACTTCCCAAATCTTAGCCCATCATCATACAAGTTATGGTTCTTCAAGTGCTAATTTGACGAAGATGAATGTGTTCACTTCAGACTTAAATGCAAACAAACATGAGAAAAACGTGTATCGGGATTGGGGTTCTGCAGATCACTAGTCCACTGAATGAAAACCTGCTCACAGTGCTGCCAAAATGAGATTATGTCAGGATGTTTAAATGGTAGAATTTGAAGATCAATTAATTATCAAAATATATTCAGCCACATGTAACAAAGAGTGTGATCAGTCAGTGAACAAGGAACTGAATTTGTGGTGGGGATTCAACACAATGGCATGGTTTTTTCTTGCAAAAATATTCTGCTCAGAGTCAGAAAGATTAGAGGCAGTGAAGGGAAATGGTGCTGGGCATCATCAGTGTACATGTGGAAACACAAAGCTTCGTTTTTAAATGTTGCTAGGAAACAGCACGCAGCTGAAAAATATGAAGGGGGAACAGATCCTGGAGAGATAGCAGAGTTTACAAGTGTAAGTGTAGAAAGATAGCCTTTACTCTGACCAGATAAGAATAGAACAAGCAGGTGCAAATCTACCAGGATGACAATGGGACTGGAGTTGGCAAACTGTAGTAACCTATTCAAAGCCTCTCAAGGTTCACAGTACAATACACTATTAGCCATCTGGCATCCATAGAGAATGGAGGGTTTCCAGTTACCAGAGAAATGTTCAAAAAATAAGTTACTGTACTGTGCATAAACCTTTAAGTAACTTGCCAAACTGTACTTCATCACTCTCAGTTCAAGAAAAACTCTAAGCTTTGCACTTTCCTATTTAATAGAACACAGAACAGAAAAACTACAGCACAATTCAGGCCCTTCAGCCCACAAAGCTGTGCCGATCATGTCCCTACCCTAGAAATTACTAGGCTTACCCATAGCCCTCTATTTTTCTCATCTCCATGTACCTATCCAACAGTCTCTTAAAAGACCCTATCTTATCCGCCTCCACCACCGTTGCCGGCAGCCCATTCCACGCACTCACAACTCTCTGAGTAAAAAACTTACCCCTGACATCTCCTCTATACCTACTCCCCAGCACCTTCAACCTATGTCCTCTTGTGGCCACCATTTCAGCCCTGGGGAAAAGCCTCTGACTATCTACTCGATCAATACCTCTCATCATCTTATATACCTCTATCAGGTCCCCCCTCATCCTCCATTGCTTCAAGGAGAAAAGGCCGAGTTCCCTCAACCTGTTTTCATAAGGCATGCTCCGCATTCCAGGCAGCATCCTAGTAAATCTCCTCTGCACCCTTTCTATGGCTTCCACATCCCTCCTGTAGTGAGGTGACCAGATTTAATGTCATAAATCATTGAGGAACCAATGTTGAATTCCTTTTCCAGTCTATTACATATTTCCATTTTCTGTTTCAACATTGGCGCTACACATTTCCGCTTCATACCTTTGCTGGGTGTATCCTTATCTGACATAGTGGATAGATGGGAGAAATACTGTAGTTTATTAAAGATAACTGGAACCAACCACTACTTGGAAAAATAAGTGAGGGACTGAGGGCAGGTATAAGCTGATGGGAGACAGCGTGTGAACAAAATCGCACCAGAACCTAGCACGCAAGATACAAATTTACATTCTTTAAAAATATGAAATTGCTTAATATTTTTAGAAATTTTTGCTGATTGCATGAGAATTCTGGATGCAATACTACCTGTATTTGTACAGTAACTATATTTAGTGATAAATAGTGATAATCTTTCAGAAGCACTTTGGCTTAAATCTTCATAGCCTTCTCATCGAACATAATACGGACTATTCAAAAATTGTTAACGGTAAATTGCTGCCATCAGCAATAATGTTCAAGAGAATCTACAGCCAAAATTCAGTGGGATTTTTTATAATGTGAAATATAATGTGTTGTTTAAATTTTATCAGAATGGTAAAATCCCAAAAAGATTTCCAGATTCTATAAACTGATTATTCAGCTGCCAGGAAAATGATGATACTGGAATGAAGGTCAATTTGTAACAAAGCAGAAGTATCCACTTTAACATGCACAGGCAGAAACAAGAATAGAACAAGTGATGGAAGAAAAGAATGTACATTAAATACAACAATCAAGGTTTAAAATTTCCTTTGCACTAAAAATATGATCTAATTATCTGAACAAAATACTTTGAAATTAATAATAAATTGTAGTCATGGATAGTTACAAATTATTGACATCAAAATAATGCCATCAGATCAGAAATGATTCGATTGTGGTATAACATTTTAACTGCCAACAGCAAACAAATCAAGTTGTGTGTATAAGCTAGGATTTCGTTTTCAATATGAGCAAGTTTTGATATATATGACCTTTTAAGATTTATTCATCATTTGAAATTTTTCTCCGAAGCCATCTTCTTTGTTCCTTTACCAGGGCAACCTTAATATTGAAACTGTTCTTCTCAGAATAATAGAGTAATATTACTGCAGGTGCAATCCGTGACACTCTACTACTATGTATGTTATTAGAAATAAAAAGGCAAGAGAGATAGAAAGAATCAATGTATGATGTGTATGGGGGTGGAGGGGATATGGGGAAAAAGAGAGAGACATTTATTAACAAGCAATCACTCAAACAGGATCATTACGAGTTAGAATGGGAAAAATACTTTAATATTCATTAGCTCTAGGTGCATTGAACCAGCAAATTAATTTTCCAGTTTTCCCAATCCTTCATTAAGGTGACAAGACTACCTATACAATGCATGCAAATTCTGGAATAAATGTCATGTTAAATATCGTAAGACTTGAACATATCCATACGTGTTTTCAAATAAGTTTAATATTGATAAACTTGGCTACAGCTAAGTATTGAAACAATTCATTCTCTTAAGTGAAATATACTTCCTTGTGGACATTCAGCTTTGCTGAGGAATGCATGCATGGTCTATTTTCTCAGCATTATTACATGATAGATGGCATTGTAACAATCAGAATTTGCAACACCGTCTACCATGTAGTAACACTGAGGCACATGGCCCAGATTAAATGTATAAGAGATATATATATATTAGATCCAATGTATGTACCTTAAGAGGTCTTAGAGCACAACAAAATTTCAACCAGCAACTTTTCTCAGCAGTTTCCAGATGTCTGTCTCTTCTTCTAAGTGTTCGCAACTTGTCCTCTAGTTTCTGTAAAGCTCTACGGTCTCCTGTTGACAGAGGGCGACCATCCTTGCACTGCTGAAATATTCAAAGACATGTATACAGGAAAGATCAGGTAATCATTTTCTCTGACCCAATCCTACATTCAAACAGGTTTACAATTTAGGAATAAAAATGTGGTCTCAAGTTTTATCAGGTGGTAAACTGGATTGCTTGTAAATGGAATTTAATAATGATTTATTAAAGACTGAAGTTCCTTGGGTTTGATTTGAAATGATGTTAAGATAGTCTCCTCAAAAGCAGGAAAATATTTTCTGCGTGGTCACAATGTACCTGCATCAGCTAGACACTTGATCATGGTTTTGAGAAAATTCTTTAAAAATTGGGTTATGCAACCTTAGGATTCTATAGACAGTTTGGTTGACTATACGTATCAATACAAAGGAATAGTTGCCAATTCTACATCAGCCATATCATCTTGGGAATAAAGCTGGCAAATGTTATTACACATCATGGACACACTCACTTTTACATCAGAAATAGAAGCATGTGGTGGTCTATTTTTGAGACTCTGACCCCCAGTTCTGGTCCCTTCAACAAGGAAAAATGCCGCTTTGTGAATAACTTGTGAAGCTCAGTCAGTATTTCATATCAATCAAAGAGATTTTCTCTCATTCTTCTAGTTTGCTTATTCCCTACTTTTAAGACAAACTTCATTCATCGCAGGATTCAGTCTGCACGCCTTTATCACAAATTCATCCTTCTTTATGTCTGGCGGCCTATACATAATATTCTAGGTTAGGTCTCAGCAGGGCACTATATAATTTTAGTTAGAGATCTATACTCCTGTACTCAAATCCTCTTGCATTAAAGGCTAACACTCTATCCTCTTAATCATTTGCTACACCTGCATTTTAACTATCAGTGATTCATGTAAAAGGACACCCTGACCTTTCTGAACACCTTTCAATCCCTCATCATTTAAAGAATTCTTTGCATTTATATTCCCCCCCCCCAAATCTTTCCACATTATATGATATCTTCCATGTCTATACCGTCTTATTAGACTGTCTAATACGTTATTAGACTGTCTATACCATCCTCCCTCCCCCAACTCACTTTGCCATTCAGCTTTGTACTCATCTGTCACCTAGCTTGGTATCACTAAAGAACATTCCTTAGTTTTGCAATGTCATTATTTATGGACTTACAAAATATTTGTGTACCTGAATTAGACAATGGTCTATATTATAAGTTAACTACAAGGAGTGTTGATGGTTACACATCAGCAACAAGTATTTATTCAATAAATTAGATGCAGCTTTTTAACTGATATGACAACTAACTAGAGAATAGGGTATAAAATGGCATATATAGAATGAAAAAAAGAATGGATTAAGTGGAAGGAAGCTCATGTAAAGCATAACCACAGATAAAAACTGGTTTGAGCAAAGTTCTGTTTCTGTACATAAATTCTATGTGAAATCAAGTCAATCCAAAACTTCAGTTCAGTTTTTACTACCTTCACTTGAAGTGTTTGAGTTCTAACAGTTAGGCTGCTGCAAAGTATGGGCAAGATTAAAAAATAATGGGGGAATTCTACTAGGATCCCATTCCACATTATTATTAACAAACCACTGGGAAATTACATTCAGCATAATTCATTATTATTTTAATTATTCAGTTTTTAGAAAACTAGCAATCTGTATTTCAATAAAAATGCAGATCATACTGCAGGTGGTGAAAAAGAGACAGAGAGATTATTTCTGGTCAATGGCCTTTCATCAGAACCAGCTAAAAGATCTGATGAGATGTCATCAACCCAAAATGTTGCCTCTATTTCTCTCTCTACAAATGTTGCCTGCCTATCAAGTATTTCCAATAATTCCAGTATTTTTTGTTTTTATTTCAGACTTCAATCAATTTTTAGCTAAAAGATTAAAAAGGTCCAAAATGTGATTCTTATTGACATTTAACATTTTAACCTTGGATTTGATTTTCTCCATTTGCTGCTCCACTTCTTCAAGGTCTTCGGTATTTTGCAATCGTTCATACACCATATTCCTTGTACCTCTTATCAGGTTTAGTGGCAATGCAGACATACCGTAAGCCTTGAAAAAAGAGTGCAAAGAATGAGTACACAAAAGGAACACCAAGAACACTACTGCCAAGTCAATTGAAAATGCTTTCATAAGTATCTTTGATTTTAATGTAATTTGCAAGCAGCTACCTATGCTGGAAATTCATGTGATTAATGATGTATAACATCTCCAATACAGAATTAAACTATCTAGAGCAGAGCATTATGACTTTCTTTCCATTTAGCAAAACATTATTTCAGATCACTATATAGATTAAATTATGGAAACCACAGTAATTCTCTATCATGATGAATAATCACAAGAAGATAATTCACAATTAAGAAATAGAACATAACAGCACAGTACAGACCCTTTGGCCCACAATGTTGTGCTGACATTTTATCCTGCTCTAATATCTATCTAACCCTTCCCTCCCACATAGCCTCCATTTTTTTTTAATCATTCATGTGTCTATCTAAGAGCCTCTTAAATGTCCCCAATGTATCTGCCCCCACAACCTCAGCCGGTAGTGCATTCCATGCATCCACAACTCTCTATGTAAAAAAACTTACCTCTGATATCTCCCTTATATCTTCCTCCAATCACCTTAAAATTATGCCCCCTCATATTAGCCATATTTGCCCTGGGAAAAAGACTCTGATTGTCCACTCGATCTATGCCTCTCATCATCTTGCACACCCCTATCAAGTCAGTATGTAGTGCTAAGCTGGTTCTTATTGGAAGCCATAACAATATAGAGTTGAAGATAAAAAAATTGAAGATTTTAGCAAGAGATCAAAAGGAATTTAAGGTTACTTCTTAAATTGCATAATTAAGCATACATTTTGCAAAGATTTGGAAAAGCATTCATAATTAACATCACTTATGGAAGACAATGGGCATTTAGAAGACACTAGAGCATGGTTCCCATCACAAACACCACCTTGATCTATTCAATGCAATTTTAGGTAATCCTGTAAGAATGGCAACAAGAACCAGGTCTCCTCATCAAGCCCATTTTATTCATAACAATACCTGCTGGAGTAAAATGCTTTAATGTACTCATTTCTTTATTCATAACATTAAGTTATTTGCATTATCAAAATTACTTTTATATCACCATTCTGCACACAAGGATTAGTTTAAAACATCTTCCTTGACTAATTTTCAAACTACCAGAGAATTTTCTAAAAATCTCCTTGTGTCATAAAACACTTAACGATTGCTTAGCCATCTTGAAATTAGGCTCTAATGTTGCTTTGGATTTTACTATTCTTTTGGGACGTGAACATAGGAATTTCCTCTCAATTTTCCTGCACTTCTGCTGCTAGCTTCAGCACTTACTTCAAGAATGATTATTGAGAAAAAGAATCAGTGATCACCTGGAAAATAGAAGTCTTCAATAGAGCCTTGGCCTCTTCTTTCATGGCATTTTGTTTCATGCTCAATAGAGCCAGTATGAACATTTAACAGCACGCTAATATACATTATGCACTTCCACTAACATATAAATTTAAATATAAAAATTTAACTTTTGTACAATATACACATTTTAAAGCTAAATGGAAAATCACATGTACTGAGATTGCAGCAGGGACTGAGTTTCTTGGCCTTCGGTCAATTCATGCAAGTGGAAACAATCCTCATTTAAAAAACATACATAGGTGAAACCAGTAGAAGTTTTCCAAACTCTCACATTCAAGGAGTTTCAAACGATGGCCGCATTAGTTTTTGAAAAACTCAACAGGTTGTTATAAGCAACACTTGAGCAGAATTTCTAAATAGCTAGTAAAATTTCTCAATATCTAGTAGCATAAGCAGACAACCAATTTGAACACCAAAATGGTCTGGTAAATTAAATAGCTGTTAATGAATCCTAATGGAAATAGATTTTGAGATAATTAAACAAATCCTAAAGGTAAAAATATAAGTGATATCAGAGATGCAATCATCTTTATTGATCTATGTACAATACTGTGAGCTGTTAGTGGATCCATCATATGAATCAAGGCACACACCTTCAGAGAAGGGAGACTTTACTGCTTTCTTCCTCCTCCCCCACCCCCCCCCAACCAAACAGTTAAGTCATTGTGAAGGCAGCAGAAACCTGTATTTAGTTGTCACAATAATATTTAAAAAGCATGAGGACAATAAAAGATACAACTTTTGTTTTAATTATTTATATCTTTTGTATTATGCATGGAATCGGAAAAGCTATGCAGAAACAAAAAAAATATCCAGTCTCCAAAAGGAGACCACTAATCTTCCATACTAGCACAACCTCTTCTTTTCAAAAAGGACTGATAATGTTGGTAACTAAGTCCATTTGTCAGATCAGTGAATTGTTTGAGTAGATACCATTACACTGTCCATCTAGCTAATGATTAGCCACAGGCAAAATGAATTAGAGTCAGAGAATCAAACAACACAGAAACAGACCCTTTGACCCAACCCATCCACGCCGACCAAGATGCCCATCCAAGCTAGTCCCATTTGCCCATGTTTGACCCATATCCCTCTATAACTTTCCTACCCATGTGCCTGTAAAACCTATAAAAACACCAAGACTTGATCAAGAAAAGAAGACCTAATCCACCTCCCTATATCCACTGATAACAGAATTGAACAACTGCTCACAAGCTGGAATGTTCATGCTCCATGGAGATGTATGTTACCATGATCATATGTGGGAAGTCAATGACAGGAGGCCATATAGCAACCTTTAATGGTTCTTAAACCTGCTATATGTGGATTTGTCTGGTAAATACTTACCAATTAAAATACATTGGTTATTTGGTAGAGCATTTCAGTTGGTAAAAGTCAAAGAAAAGTTTGTTGTTAGGAACCATGAAGAAAGTACAGGAATTTATATGGGCATTAATATATCCATTACAAAAAAAGCACGCTGGAATACCAAATGACCTAAAATCATCAGCTCCTGCTTGGAATTTCTTCCAAAGGATCACAGGCATTAGGCTTTGATTAATCAAATTGATCAAATAGTGATGGTGGAGGTATTACTTCAAGAGACACATTTCAACTACGAACTGATAACCAGTAAAAATCCTAACTCCAAAGCCAGTTCCCAAATTTAGTTAACTTTGATTTAGATCTAGAGAAACTATGAAATAATACATATATGGATAACAAGTTTATTGGATAACCTGGATAATCCAGCTAGATTTCCTTCTTTCTGAGAATCTGTTTAACATCATAAGCAATACTGACAGAACTACAGCAAAACTTTGGAGTCACTGCTTTCTAATATATTCAATATATTGCTATAATCTGGAAGGTAGGTACCTTAGGTTGTGTACAACATTTCAAGTATGGTTGTGCAAATGTGAATTATCAAATCAAAAGAACCAGACAAATTTTTATTAAAGTATTTTACAATATTCTATCTTGTCAATCAAACACACAATCTTTTTTCTGAGAATAAACATCAATCATATCTACACATTTTTGCTTCAATTGTGTTAACGTTATATTTCTGCACTCAAATCTTCAGATTATTCAAATACCCAATCTGTGCAATATAAGGTAACAGATTATATTTTCTAGAGATACAAAAGAGCTCTCATGATTTGGGATTGGCTGATGTGCTAAAGAATTATAATTACCCTCAGTTAATCCAGAAGTCCCTATAGCAGCAATTTATTAATACAGAATAGGCCTTCAAATGGGTTTTATATTTCAGAGAATGTCGATGATCATATCGAATCTTATTTGGCAATAATTAGCTCTCAGTATGATTATTTATCCAACGTTTTACCTAGTAGTGCATGGTCAGAAAGTTACACTGTTTGTAAGTGAGCATACTAATTAACTGGTATAAACAAAACTAATTGAATTTTGGAATGAGAATATTAATTAAAAAATATTCTCTCCCCCAGAAAATTGCATCGCACTGGAGTCTACCAGAACATACTTTTCCTTTTTCCTAACCATTTGCTGCCAAACCACACAACCTTGGACCGATTCGGTACTACTAAAGATGAACCACAGGACATCCTTAAGGGGAAGTGCATACACAGACACATCACTTCCTGTGAAGATTTATTCAAGGAAGCCTATCCAATGTTATTTTTCTAGTGGCCACATAAATTTATCAACATTCAGCAACAAGAAGCCTACTTACTCCACTGCATCTTAAGTGGCCCTGCATCACCAAACATCTGAAGTAAATTAGAAACTCAAAGCCAACAAGGGTCACCAACTGATGTATGCAACTCTTTCCACACTCTTTTAAAAAGCCCCCATTCTCATAAGCATCAAGCAACTTGGATCAACACTAGAGGCATTTGCAACAAATATAATTAGATCATTTCTTAAAGTTCCCCACCTAGTAGCATTCTGGAACAACAACTTCAAATGCAAGAGAAATTGAAGTAGGCGGGAATTGAAAGAGAAATCAATCATAACTGAGGGTTAATATTCAGTACTTTGAACTATCAAATATAAGAGAAATAAGCAACTTTTTTTATTATAAATGAATTATGCTCAGTTCCAAAATTTGCTGGAAAAGCCAACAATAAACTCACTAACTTTCTCAGCCCAACAGGAACATTATAATTTTGGCTCACGTTCTGCACTATTTGCACTTGCAGCAAAGACAACTCTGATTAAAAATATATAATGTTATGGATGCTCCAAATGAGACCAGAGTGCTGCAAGTATAATAATTGCTTTCACTGAGTTATTCTGTACTAGCCATGCAGGTTGCACAGCATCTACTTACTCATCCACACTGACAACTAATAAAACATACAACATAATTATTTAGGTTAAAATTAAAATCAAACTTATTCACACAAATTACAGCACCCTTTAAAACAAAACACCAAACATTTCATGAAATTGTGCATAAGAATACTAACTTATCAACCGAATAGGACAAAGTAATTAATAAAATAAGGGAGACAAAAATATGCCAAACTTGCTTCCTTAAAGAACATCCGCATCCAAGCCAGACATCTCAGAGTAAGGAAGCTCGCAATCTATTTGATTTTATTTGTCAAAAAGATTTGGACTATTTTAAGATTTCACTTGCATTTCAAATAAGTTTAGATCCTGTGTACCCTTTAAGCAATTACTTGTAATCAAGGTAGTAGGAACATTCTTATAATAAACATTGAGCAGCATGTGCCTCAGAGTTTCAGTGCTCCTGTTCTCGTAAACAAATAGCTAAGTGCTGGAAATTGCTCTTTCCTTTGGGTTTCAGAATTAGTCAGCACGGTGAACTAAGTCCATGGAACATGGCACTGTGAAGGATTCACACATAGAAATAACATAGAATATAGACGTGGCAGCAGAATGCAAGATGTGTGGTTCTTTCACAGGGGACGTTTACAGAAATGGGATAAACGTACTGTGAACTAATTTTTTTTAATATAAATATAAAGAATGGAAATTTTAGATAAGGATGAGTAATACGCCACTAAAAGCAAAGAAATAACTCCCATAGCAAAATGGAGCTCAGAACAATAAAAAGTGCTTCGTGTGCAAGCTGAAAATCACACTCGCAAGGTAGCTGCATTACAGCTCCCTCTAGTGGCAGAAATTAATGCAAACAGTGCAGAAATCCAAAAATTTAAATAAAATCTAATTTAACCACTTCTTAATTTAAAATATTCACATCACTTTTCTTTGCAATAGTTTGAATTACTAAGACATAGCTTTCTCAATCATAGCATGCTTTGATTTGGATACATGTACTGATGATGCTTAGACTCACTTAGATGTGCAATATTCAGAATGAGCTCTCTTGTGCCTTACCCAATACATTCTATCCAAGGTTACTTCCTTAAATTGGCACTAGTTGCGATCTTGGATAGGCTCCACAAACTAATTACTCATAACAATTTCACTGAAATCCAAGGTCTCTATGAAGAGTAAATTTGTTCCAACTTGCAAATGGATTTAACTGTGGCCTGGCAGTTCTGCATGGAGACATTTTAGCTTTGAGAGTAACATAATCCTGCTGTGATATGTTACAGAGAGAAATTTCATAAAATTACCAGTGAATTCCAGTTGGAAAAAAATGAACTCCTGGTGTTTATTGTTAAGGGTAAATTGCAAGTATCTATTGATTAAAATAAAAGCTGTACAGGCTTATCTGTGACAATGCAGACCAAGTCTTATGTGAGTCATGTGCATAAAGTTCTTCCCCTAGCTGACAGGCCATTATGTGCACCTCTTCACAATTTGCCAAATGTTGCACGTCATCACAGTTGTCAGCACGTGCTATTCCTATGCTGATGAATCAGGATGATAAATCAAGGTCACAACCATCTCGAGGGAATGAAAAGAATGGTCTTTTTCTTATCTCACTGACATGATCACTTAGCAGATCCCTGCTTCTCTATTAATCAGTTGCCATATCAGAATCTGCATTCATTTCCTCGTTATGATTTGGGTTTTCCCTCACAGATGCTGATGAACTGGATGTGTATTTTCCTCTTTTCTTGCTTATGCTACATTTTTAACAATGACAGAAATGTCTTATCCTATAGCTACTTTTGACTGAACAATCTCTCCCTAGGTTTCCTCCCATCATTGCCTTGTATCTTCATCTACTTTATCTTCTATCCCTCTGTGAGACCCATCCAACTTCTTCTCCCACTTCCATTCTGGCTGATCTTTTAAGTGTCTTCCTCTCCTCTGGAAATGTTATTTCAAAAATGAAGCCACCTTCATTTCTTTTGTTCTGTTGAACCATCAATCCATTTCCAACCTTTTTTCTGTAGTCGTGTATCGTGTTGTCTTCCTGTGCCCTCATTTTTCATAATGTGCCTCTTTCACTGCAATGAATCAGCCCACAGTGTTTGACAACAGTCATCGCACTCCAAAACCTCCTATGCTGTCCAGCAGAGTAGCTAAAAGGATTTAAACGGTGTCTAGATTAGCACATGAATCATCTCGGTATTGAAGGCTTCGGGCCAAGTGCTGGAAGGTGGGATTAATATGGCATGGATGTGGTGGGCCAAATGGCCTGTTTCCATGCTGGATGAGTTAATGACTGCCCTCTAAAATCTGGAATACTGTTTTTGTAAAAACACGTTATGTGAAACTGTTGAATTCAACATCGAGTCTAGAAGGCAGCAATTTGCCAGTTCAGAAAATGAGCTTACACTGAGTTTTGTGTTGAAATAGTGTAGGAGGCCAGGTACAGGGAGGTCAGAGTGAGAGCAAGATGAAGAATTAAAGTGACAGGGAACTGAAAGCTCAGGTCACATATGCAAACTGAATAGAGTGGTGCTTGGTAGCTGTAGGTGGTGGTGTTGGACTATGAAGGAAAGCACAAAAGCTGAGTGAAAAATCAAAAGACTGCAGATGCTGGAAATCCGTAACAAAAGCAGAAAATGCTGGAAACACACATCACATCAGCAGAGAGAAACACATTTAAAGTTTCAGGTTCTGATGAAGAGTCTCCATTCTCTTTCTCTTTCCATTTTCTTTCAAATAATCACTAATAACTTTTACATTTCCAGTTCTTTTCACTAGATCTACATTGTGACATCACTGTGCAGCACCAGCAGGTAGGATTGGCCTGTAAAGACAGGTCTGGAATTCTTGAAACATAGTGACTAGAAATGTAATTTCTGAATATAAACATTTATTAGAGTTCACGGAGTTCCGTCAATGAAGAAAACTATTTTTCCAGGAGGGCATTTAGAGGCTTTTTGGTGATTTTTTAAAAATTGTAAATTCTGTCCATTATTTAAAAATCCAAGTGATCTTGATATTACACTGCCATCGATTAAGCACCAGTCAAGGCATAAAGAGTTATGCTGAAGCATGCTGTTTTAAAATTACAAAATCATCAAGTTAATTGAATCTATTTAATCAAACAATCAGAATTACATCTATAATTTTCCTTTGAATTAGGATTTTTCAAATGCAAGTTTCTCCTCACTGTCTACACAATGTTGTTACTCCTATTTCCTTACCAATGTTTATAAATGAAATAAACTCCCACCTTAATTTAGTAAGGTTTCTATCTGCAGTTTATTTCTGATTAAGAATCTGGAAAATTTGTTTAATGCATCTATTATTTCCAGATTCTTTACTTCTATTTCATTCAGTTTCTCTAGAGACGAGCTTTATTAAAGTACACAGGGATATCATAAAAATTTACACACACTACAAATTCTGCAAGTCTCCTTGTGACGAAGAACTAATTTTTAATTTAAAAGACATTCACAACTACTGCCAGATTAAAGAGAGATAAAAAATGAATATTATGAGAATATAGCCACTATCCCTGCAAACGTAGAAATTTAATATCCCCATGCTGACTAAACCATAGCATATCTTACACTAAGACCTCATAATAATGGGTCTTTCAGAACATATATATCCACTACATTAGCCTGAATTTGGCACCAGAAAATTACCTTTTCACAGCACATACTTTTTACCAACTTTCAACACAGCATCCGCAACCCACTGGGCAATCCTTATCCAAAGCCCTGTACTGAGTAGAAGCAATTCATCCTATGAAAGACAAAAGCCTTTCACTTCTTGGCACATCCCATTAGAACTTTAACACCTATTTTAAAAATAAACAATTCCTCCGGATGAATCAACACAATTTTCTACAGAACCACAGTAAAATGAAAACTGTCCAAGATCAGTTACAATTTATGTCAAAGTGAAGCCTTCGCTAGAATAATACAAGTTCTGTATTAGCTCCCTAGTTACAAAGTTTGGCACCAGGTAAAAAGAGAGTTGGTGGCTGCAAAGGTAGGTCTGAAAAAAATATACATCTAATACCAGGTTGCCAGAAAAGGCAATCATGGAACACAAACTGCAAGGCAAAGAACAAATGTAGCAGAGTCAAATAGAACATTTCATTTCACTTCATTCTAGACCATCATGTGCTCCATGAGTTAATTAGTACTTAATTAAGCGAATGGCCCATTGCACAGTTTGAATAATATGATCTATGAATTTAGAAGTGAAAAACTGACTACATGTACAAATAAAGACAAAAAACAATTTGTCTTAAATAAGCACTTCTATCATCAGCCCCTGAATATGCTGCTTTTTTTCCCTCTCTTCTTACCTTTTACCCATCCCCCAGTGGATCTGCTCTCCCCTCCCCCACACCTGCCTATCACTATCTCTTACCTGCATCTACCTATCACCTCCTTGTACCCACCTCGCCTCCCCTCTTTTGTCCACCTATCACTGCTCTCCATTTCCCTCCTATATATTGGGCTTCCCCTTTTCCTATCTTCAGTCCTGACCCAAAACATTGACTGCCTGCTTTTCTCCACAGGTGCTGCCTGGCCTGCTGAGTTCCTCCAGCATCATAGTGTTATTCATGCTGCTGATATCCTTGAACTGGAATTTAAGATTCCATACAAATTGGAAGCTCTGATATGCAACAAAGAATAGTTGCCAGTGGCCCATGTGATGACTTGGTATTGGTTTATTATTGTCACTTGTACCAAGGTACAGTGAAAAGCTTGTCTTGCATACCAATCGTACAGATCAATTTATTACACAGTGCAATTGATGTAGTTAGTAAAGAGTGCATTGATGTAGTACAGGTAAAAACAATAACAGTAAAGTGTCATAGCTACAGAGAAAGTGCAGTGCAATAACGTGCAAGGTCACAACAAGGTAGATCGTGAGGTCAGAGTCCATCTCATCGTATAAGGGAACCGTTCAATAGTCCTATCACAGTGGGGTAGAAGCTGTCCTTAAGTCTGGTGGTACGTGCCCTCAGGCTCCTGTATCTTCCACCCGATGGAAGAGGAGAGAAGAGAGAATGACCAGGTGGGTGGGGTCTTTGATTATCCCGGCTGCTTCACCAAGACAGCAAGAGGTAAAGACAGAGTCCAAGGAGGGGAGGCTGGTGTCCGTGATGCGCTGGGCTGTATCCACAACTCTCTGCAGTTTCTTGCGGTCCTGGGCAGAGCAGTTGCCATACCAAGCCGTGATACATCCAGATAGGATGCTTTCTATTGTGCCTCAATAAAAGTTGGTGAGAGTCAAAGGGGACAAACCAAATTTCTTGAGCCTCCTGAGGAAGTAAAGGCGCTGGTGAGCTTTCTTGGCTGTGGCGTCTATGTGATTTGACCAGGACAGGCAGTTGGTGACATTCACTCCCAGGAACTTGAAGCTCTCAACCCTCTCGACCTCAGCACCATTGATGTAGACAGGTGCATGTACAACCCTTTCCTGAAGTCAATGACCAGCTCTATTCATTGAGGAAAAGGTTGTTGTCATGGCACCATTCCACTAAGCTTTCTATCTCCTTCCTGTACTCCGACTCATCGCTGTTTGAGATACGGCCTACAACGGTGGTATCATCTGCAAACTAGTAGATGGAGTTAGAGCAGAATCTGGTCACAGAGTCATGAGCGTATAGGGAGTAGAGTAGAGGGCTGAAGATGCAGCCTTGTGGGGCACCAGTGTTGAGAATAATCGTGCCGGAGGTATTGCTGCCTATCCTCACTGATTGGGGTCTGTTGGTTAGAAAGTCAGGGATCCAGTTACAGAGGGAGGCGTTGAGTCCTAGGTCTCAGAGTTTGGTGACAAGTTTGCTTGGGATTACTGTATTGAAGGCAGAGTTGCAGTCAATATAACAACAGTCTAACGTGGGTGTCTTTACTGTTCAGATGCTCCAGAGCTGAGTGTAGGGCCAGGGATATGGCATCCGCTGTGGACGTGTTTCGGTGATAGGCGAATTGGATCACATCAAATCTACAGCCAGCAGCAATTAAAGTCAATTTGACAAAGTACAGAGCTTGGAAAGAAAATCCATTCAGCAAATGGCCAGAAACAAAAACACCTATCAAAATGGAATCAAATACAAAAAGGTGACAACCAAATCAAAGACTGAAAAGATAAAACGGCAAATCTTCTGTTGCCCTGAAATTGCTGCCCACCTGCTTCTGGTTTGTTCCTGGCCTCAGTGGAAGATTTTAAACAAAGCTCTGTCAACCTTGAAAATAATTGCGTCTTTTCAGGGCCAATGGTGCTGCTAGAAGCAACAGGATGTGTTCTAATTACTGTACATATGTAAAAATATTCACACAGATGTACCAAATCATATATCACATACATAAAATAAAAAATACATCAATTTTTATTAATTTTTTAACAGCACATTTTGGAGCTGATGCCTTCAGGGCTGACATAATACAATAAATATATTCACCCAATCTTCTGACAGAATCAAAGAAAGGTTACAGTACAGGGTGGCACAGTGGCGCAGCTATTGAGCTCCAATGACCCAGGTTCAATCCTGACCTCTGGTGCCATCCATGTGGAGTTTACATGTTATTCTTGTTTCCATATGGGTTTCCTCCCACATTCCAAAGATATACTAGTGGGTAAATTAATTGCCCACTATGAATTCCCCTCAAGTGTGCATGTGAGTGGTAGAATCTGACAGGGAGGAAGTTGATAGGAATATGAGAATAAAATGGGATTAGTCTTTAGCATCACACCCACCAGCCCGCCTTCCCTTCCCTGCACCCCCCCACTTCTCACCCTTAACCAGGTAATGCTGTCATGTTACTTGAGACATTGCTGCCGCACAAAGCCTTGCCATTTTGGACTGGGAGAGCCGTCAGCAGCAAGTCAAAGAACGTCTATATGTGTCACTGCAGACTCAGTTGTATGCCACTGAGAGCAAGTTTTGACCCTAACTTTATGATTGTTTGCAAAGTACTGCAAACTGTAATCAAATATCGAAATTCACTTATACTATGCTATTCAATAATAATGAGTCATATTAGTGAGGGAAACAAAGCAAAATTTCACAGCAAAATACTGAAAACCCACATCAATTAACTGGTTCATCCTAAAAATGTTTTACTATACTCACTTAGATGATCAAAGGTGGAACAAACCCTTCAAATCAAAATTCCTGTAATATCGTTCACTAAAAAGAGGATCAAATGTGAAAGAAAATGGAACACAACAAAAACCACCACAGTGAAATTTCTGGAGAACTGGATAACAGGCTATTATGATAAGATAAGATATCTTTATTAGTCACATGTACATCGAAACACATAGTGAAATGCATTTTTTTCGTAGAGTTTTCTGGGGTCAGCCCGCAAGTGTCGCCACGCTTCCGACGCCCACATAGCACACCCACAACTTCCTAACACGTACGTCTTTGGAACGTGGGAGGAAACCGGAGCACCCGGAAGAAACCCACACAGACACAGGAGAATGTACAAACTCCTTACAGATAGCGGCCAGAATTGAACCTGGGTTGCTGGCACCGTAATAGCATTACGCTAACCGCTACACTACCATGCCTGCCCTAACATCTTTCCTAACAACAATCCAGGTCGATTTCCTACAACTTCAAGAGAGCTGAAACTGCAAGTAATAAAGATATGGCATAAGGTTTCAACAGCAGATAAGCTGACTGCAAGTGTTTTCAGGCACAAATTTGAATAATTATTACATTAGTAACTTATTTAGATATGCTCTTCATATCTTTGTATTTTTGGGAGATATAATGAAATATGCCACCTGATAGTCAGATATAGATCTAATGTAAGGAGGAAGAGATTTTGAGGGATACAAGGAGGACCTTCACAAAGACTGGTAAGTACCTAGAATGCACTGCCTGAGAGAGTGGTTGAAGTTGGGTTGCTGATAGCAGTTAAAAAATGTCTAGATGAGCACTTGAATCACTTAGGCATATAAGACTATGGACTCAATGCAGGAGATGGGAATAACATGGAAAGGTGCCCACTGGTCTCCTTGGAAGAGTTGGGCCGAATGGCCAGTTTTCCATGTGGTACAATTCTATTACTATGTCTATCTCCAGATCATCAAAAAGCCACAAGTATTTTTAGATGAAACTAAACATGTTTTCAAACTGTTACAGTAATGTTCCCCCAGGACTGGTGTTGCAGTTGAATAAAATCTTGTATTTCCCCATCAGAATAAGCACACTACTAATGATTAAGGCCTTCCAATAAAGTTTTATAACTGCATGGTGTGTAAAGAAATGAAGCATTGACATAATAAACTAATGTTAAAAGCTATTCATGTAGCCCAAATAATTTTGTGGAAGCTTTACTGGAACAGCAATTAAATTTACAAACCATGAAGAATAAAACACATGAGTAAAAAAAAAATCCCTTTTCAGCTGCTGAAAATAAGTACAACTTAACCAAATGATCTAAATCACAAACTTTCTGCACTATTTGTATTCAAATGGCAAGTGTTCTCCAGTATGATTCTTACAAAGAAAACAACGAAGACCATAACAATGAGCACAGAATGGGCCATTGGGTCCCTTGATCATCCCTCCACCATCCAATAAGATTACAGTTGATACAATTTTCTTGTCCATTTTCCTCCCCTCTCCTCATAACTCCTGATTCTCCTACTGATTAAAAATCCACCTACCTTGGCTTCCTTGTCCAGCTACCTGGGTCAGGAATTCCAAAGACTCAGCTCTGAGAGAAGAAATTTTTCCTCACCTCAGGGCACCTCTTATTCTGAGACTCTGCTCTTTGGTCGTAGACTCTCCATGAGGGGAAACACCCTCCCAGCTTTTAATCTGTACAGCTCCACCTCCCAGATTTTACATGTTTTAATAAGATTGCCTCTCATTCTTCTAAATTTAAATGAGTGCAGAACTAACTTATTCAACTGTTTCTCACAAAACAATTCCCTCATATGTGGGACCATCCTCCTGAACCTTCTCTGAACTGCTTCCAACAACAATTTATCTTTCTTTAAATAAGGGAACCAAAACTTACTACTGTCTTGTACTGATGCAGAAAAACTTCTCTACATTATACTCCAACCCCTTGAAGTAAAAGCCAGAAATAGAAGTAAATTCCACTAGCCTTCACGATTATTCACTGTACCTGTATGCTATTTTTGTTTCATGCACAAGGACCCCCAAATCCCTTTCTGCAATCTTTGTTCACTGAAAGAACAATTTGTTATCTCACTCTTCCTTCCAAGTGAAGGACTTCACATTTTTCCACATAATACTCCATTTGCCAACATTTTGCACACACATTTATCCTATAAATCTCTCTGTAAACTGGTTGCCTTCTCCTCACAGCCTTTCCCTTACTTTTACATCATCTGCAAATTCGACCACAGAATGTCAATTGATCAGAATATGACTCTCCAAATGTTCTGTTGTTATCTCCTGAATAAGTGATTCTAACATTTTCCCAATATTAGATATTAGGCTAACCAGACTATGGTTAGCAAAACCCAAGCTGCTGGGGGAACTCAACAAGTCAGGCAGTATCTGTAAAGGGAAATGGACAATGTTTCGGGCTGAGACCTTTCATATTAACTGGAAGAGTAGAGGGGAGACAGCCAACATGAACAGGTGAGGGTGAGGGGTGAGGCAAGAGCTGGCAAGTGACAGGTGAAGTCAGCTGAGGAGGGGTTGATTGGCCAATGGAGTCAGGTGGGTGAGGGAAGGATGGAGGTACTGACAGAGGTGATCAGTGGAAACAATAAAGGGCGGCAGATTATGGAATCTGATTAGAAAGGAAGGTGAAGGGGAACCAAATAAGGGAGGTATAGTGGGCAGATGGGAACAGGAGGGGGAGCAAGCCATTTTAATTCCCTTCCCATTCCCACATTGATTTGTCTATCCTCAGCCTCCTCCCCTGCTCAGGTGAGAACAAATGCAAACTGGAAGAACAGAACCTCATATTCCGCCTGGGTAGTCAACCCTATGACATGAACACTGAATTCTCCCATTTCAGGTAACTCATTCCCCATCTGTTCCTTTCTCTCTCCTTCTGATCAACACAAGCCCTTTCAAACATACCCTTCTTTCCAAGCCACCCCCGTCTCCCATTTCCCAGTTTCTTTCCCCTCCCCCACCTACTCCACCTGCCCATCACCCATACTCTCCTCCCACTAGGTCCCCTCCCCCCAAATGTTTCTGAGTGCCCACTACACTTCCCTTATTTGGTTCCACTCTTCACCTTTCTTTCTTATCAGATTCCATAACCTGCAGCCCTTTGTTGCCTCTACCTACCACCTCCCAGCCTCTGTCACCATCACCACCCTTCCCTCATCTACTTGATTCCATCTGCCAATCAACCCCCTCCTCACTTGGATCCATCTAACACTTCCCAGCTCTTGCCCCACTCCTCCTCCACCTCACATCTTTATACTGGCTATCTCCCCTCTTTCAGTCGAGATGAAGGGTCTCAACATGGAACATTCACTGTCCATTTCCCTCCACAGATGCTATCTGATACGCTGAATTCCTCGAGCAGCTTGTTTTTTTGCTTCAGATTCCAGCATCTGCAGTCTTCTATCTCTCCAAGCTATAGTCATCTGCTTTTAGTTTCTCAGACTTTTTGAATAACAATACCACACTGGTAACTTTCTAATCCTCTGGAATCTCTTCAGAACCCAAAGATTTCTGTAAGACTGCAAACAATGCATCCACTATCTCTGTAGCCACTGCTTTTAGAATCCTAGGATGCAAACTGTTACATCCAGAGTACTTATCAGCCTCAAGCCCTATTAAGCTGCCTAATACCAATACTTTGTGGTGGGTTTGGTACTTAATTCCTTTCTCATACTTTTTTAGCATGGAACTGACGCAAAATATCTGTTTACCTTCCATGACCTTTTCCCCCATGAGTATTTCCCTAGACTTATTCACTTAAGCAGCAGGCAACCCCTCAAATCGATTATATAATCAAAATGTCCATTCCTCATCTATTTATCAACCTTTGATTCTTATCTCAGCAACATTTCTAGTAAAAAACTATCCAAATAATTCTTGAAAATTACACTGACCCAGCACCTGCAAATTTCAGAAAATTCCATACATCCATGTGCCTTTGAGTTCTACAAGACTAATTTTCAAAAGTGCTTCATTGCATGTAAATGTTAAGCACTTTTGGATGACTTGAGGTCAGAAAGGCAGTTTAAAAGTGAGTTCTCTGTTTCTAATTCCACTCCTGAATGTCTATTATGTAAAGGTCTAATTGTAAGATTGTGCCTACTTGGGATTGCAATAGAGGAAATATCTTCTATCAAACCCACTTACAATTTTAAAAGACCTAATTAGATCACATGTCAACTCACAACGTTCAAGAATACAAATTTTTGCATCAATCCTTAATTGAACCCTTTAAGTCCTGTCATCATTTTACTAAAACTGTAATGGGCCCTGGGGTGCTAGATTTAGAAATGAATTCTTCAGATGAGGTCTAGCCAAAACTTCATACAACTGAAATACCTCTTCCTCCCCTTATCTTGATTGTTAACAGTGCATTTTTAGATGAGAGTATTGAAAGATTATGACTCTTTTGAGTAAAGCTGACCTTCTCTTGATCCAGACCATCAAATGCAATGATAGTGATGCCACAGGGAGAAATCTGAATGGGTCACATTCAGGAAAACATCATGACCACCTTCCATAACTAGCAAATGAAATGAAATTACTCAAATTTCCTCAAAATCCACCCATAGCGTGCTGCATTGTTTCTAAAGCAAGCAGGAGTTGCTCCTTCCTTGCTTCGTAATGCTGCTAACTATAATTCTTTTGCTGCACCCCTCCACTACAGACAGCTGATTGCTAATACATGTGCAAATGGACAGCGGTTTTAAGGTAATTTAGCCAGCAGCATCAAATCATGTTCTTAAATATCCACTCTGTACCAGGTGCCCTTTAAATAGAGGATTATTTTGAGTTCAGCCTCTTGTTCACACATTAATATCATCCAATTCTTTTCTCACCTTTCCTATTATTACTTCGAGTTTAGTCATGGTCACAGTGCAGAAATCACCACACTTAAAGTATTAACCAATATTCAGTATCACTGCAAAACCTTACATCATCCTTTCTTCAAACACTCCTGATTCCCTTTTGCTTTAATCGACATATGTGACATCATATTTTTTATGGCTCTATTTGTGCAGCCATTAACACACACATCTGTGGTAAATCAGAGACGCAAAAAATTCTGCAGATGCTGGAATCTGGAGCAATACACACAAAGTGCTGGAGGAACTCAGCAGGTCAGGCAGCATTTATAGAGGGAAATAAACAGCTGATGACATTTCGGGTCGAGACCCTTCATCAGGACTGCCCTCTCCTACTGGATACTACTTCTTCAGCCCTTTGCCTCTTCCACCAATCACCTCTCAGCTTATTACATCTTCTCCCCCACCTCCACCCACCTACCTTCCCCCTCTCACCTGGACTCACCTAAACTCACCTATCCCCTGCCTGCATGTGCTCCTCCCCCTCCCCCCACCTTCTTATTCTGGCTTCTGCCCTCTTCCTTTCCAGTCCTGATGAAGGGTCTCGGCCTGAAATGTCATCAACTGTTTATTGCCCTCCATGGATGCTGCCTGACCTGCTGAGTTCCTCCAGTGCTTTTTGTGTATTGCATCTGCAGTAAATGCTTCTTCTCTGGAATGCCCCCAAGAGTCTAACAATTTAACAGAGTCTAACAGCCTAACAAAGAAAAAGGCAAAGATGCAGCTGGTAGAAGTTAGCTATAAATGACCAACACCATCTCCAATATCATTGGGATTTTCCCCTGACAAAACACTGTAAAGATCAACATCATTCCATTTCATCTACAGTTGTACATAACACGACTAATTTGGAAAGCAAATATTGTTAAGGGCAAGAAAATGTGTTCTAGTCCTCAATCTGAGTCCCTTCTCAGAGTAAAACAAACATGCAACTTGAGATAAAAAACAAGAATTGCAAATGCTGGAGATCAGAAATTAAAAAAAATAAAAATGCTGGAAACATTCAGCAGGTCAGGCAGCATTTCCAGTTCTGACAAATGGTCCCGAAGATGAAACGTTAACTGTTTCTTTTTCCACAGTAGCTGCCTGATCTGCTGAGTGTTTCCAACATTTTCTGTTTTCAGTGCAACTTCAGATCGTGCCATGTGAATCAAAACTTGCAGTTTGTGGCGTTCCCACATCTATACTGCCATCTTCCTCAACAGTGGGAAGGGGCACAGATTTGGGGAGTTCAAAGTCCACTTAGCAAGTTGATAGCAACTACTGCAGCCACTGTGCACTGCTGATAGAAGATATGAATGTTTAGGGTGGTGAATGGGTGCTAATGAAGTAAGATGCTTTGCCCTAGATGGTGTAAAGCTTCTTGAATGTTGTGATTTGTGCCTTTCAGATGATGGGAAGACTTCAGGGAATCAGGACATGACTCACTTGCCATAAGACATCCAAGTTCTGACCAGCTCTGATAGCCACAATACTTATGTGACGGATCTCGTGAATTTTTTGATCAACAGTTATCCCTCCAGGGAAGTTGATAGTGGGGATTCAGCAATGGTGATATTCTTGAATGTCAAAGAAATTGGTTAGGCTTTCCCTTTTGGAACTAGTCACTGCCTGGCATTTGTGTTACACAAGATTAGCTCAGAGGTAGGAAGCAGAGGGTGGTGGCCGAAGTTTCTTGGAATGGAGACCGGTGACGAGTGGTGTGCCGCAGGGGTCGGTTTTGGGACCTTTGTCATTTGTTATTTATATAAGTGATTTGGATGTGAATGCACAAGGCTTGATGACCAAGTTTGCAAATGACACAAAATGACAGGGCAGGCACGGTAGTGTAGCGGTTAGCATTACGCTTTACAGCGCCAGCGACCCGGGTTCAATTCCAGCCACTGTCTGTAAGGAGTTTGTACATTCTCCCCGTGTCTGCGTGGGTTTCCTCCGGGTGCTCTGGTTTCCTCCCATATTCCAAAGACGTACAGGTTAGTAAGTTGTGGGCATGCTATGTTGGCAACGGAAGCGTGGCGACACTTATGGGCTGCCTCCAGAACACTCTACGCAAAAGATGCATTTCACTGTGTGTTTCGATGTACATGTGAGTAATAAAGATATCTTAAAATTAGGAGGTGATGTTGATAGTGAAGAAGGTTATCGTAGATTATAGGGGGACCTTGATCAGTTGGGGAAGTGGGCCGAGGAGTGGCAAATGGATTTCAATACAGATAAGTGTGAGGTGATGCATTTTGGAAAGTTAAACCAAAGTAGGAGTCACACTATGAAAGGTAGGGCACTAGGGAGTGTAACGGAACAGAGGGACCTCGGACTACAAGTGCATAGCTCGTTGAAAGCGGTGTTATAGATAGACAGGGTGGTGGAAAATGGTGTTTACAATGTTGGCTTTCAACATTCAGGGCACTGAGAATAGGAGTTGGGACATTATGTTGCAGTTGTACAAGTCAATTGGTGAGGCAGCACTTGGAGTAATGTGTACAGCTTTGGTCACCCTGTTATAGGAAAGACGTGGTTAAATTGGAAAGATTGCAGATAAGATTTAGGAGGATTTTGCCAGGACTACAGGGCCTGAGTTATAGGGAGAGGTTGGCCAGGCTAGGTCCTTATTCCTTGGAACATAAGAGAATGAGGGGCAACCTTATAGAAGTGTTTAAAATTATGAGAGGCATAGATAAGGTGGACGGTAACAGTCTTTTCCCCAGGGTTGGGGAGTCAAAAACTAGGGGGTGTAGGTTTAGGGTGCAAGGGGAAATATTTAAAAGGGACCTGAGGGACAACTTTTGCACGCAGGGGGTGGTGAGTATATGGAATGAGCTGCCAGATGAAGTAGTTGAGACAGGTATCATTCAAGAAGCACTTGGATAGGTACATGGAAGGAAAAGGCCTGGGGGGATATGGGCTGAATGTAGGAAATTGGGACTAGCTGGGTGGACAACGTGGTCAGCATGGACTCGTTAGGCCGAAGGGCCTGTATCCGTGCTGTATTGCTCTATGACTCTAAGATGCTACTTGCTATTTATCAGCCCATGCCTGAATGTCGATCAGGTCTTGCAAGCACAGATGCTTTGTAACCTGAAGTACTTGGAATGGCATGCATGCAATCTTCAACAAATGATGGAAGCAGGATATAATAGACTGAAGCAATCCAACTATCAGGAGCAAACCTCTTTACTTCAAGTCTTATGATGGAGGTTAGGTGATTGATGAAACAGCTAAAGATGGTTAGGCCTCAAACATTGTCCTGAAGAACTCCTGCAGCAAAATCCAGCTTTTTTGTCCATACGTGAACCAAGGATGTTATGGTTGGAAGCCAAATGATCCTAACTGAAGTCAAATTGAGTATAAGTAGATTATTGATGACTAGATAGACAATATACAATAAGAGCAGAAGTAGACCATTCAGCCCTTCGTGTCTGCACCGCCATTTTGAGATCATGGCTGATCCTCAACAATCAACATCCTGTTCCTGCCTTGTCCCCATATCCCTTGATTCCCCTATCTATAAGAAACCTGTCTAGCTCCTTCTTGAAAGTGCCCAGAGAATTGGCCTTCGCTGCCCTCTGAGGCAGTGCATTCCACAAATTCACAACCCTCTGGGAGAAGAAGTTTTTCCTCACCTCTGTCCTAAATGGCCTAGCCCTTATTCTTAAATCATGCCCCCTGATCCTGGACTTCCCCAACATCTGGAACATATTTCCTGTCTCTATCTTGTCCAATCCCTTAATAATCCTGTATGTTTCAATCAGATCCCCTCTCAATCTTCTCAATTCCAGCGTGTACAATCCCAGTCTCTCCAACCTCTCAGCATAAGACAGTCCCGACATCCCCGGAATTAACCTCGTAAACCTACGCTGCACGCCCTCTATAGCCAGGATATCCTTCCTTAACCCTGGAGACCAAAACTGTACACAATACTCCAGGAGTGGTCTCACCAGGGCTCTGTACAAATGCAAAAGAATCTCTTTGCTTTTGTACTCAATTCCTCTTGTAATACAGGCCAACATTCCATTAGCCTTCATCACTGCCTGCTGCACTTGCTCATTCACTTTCAGTGACTGATGAACAAGGACTCCTAGATCCCTTTGTATTTCCCCCTTACCTAACTCCACACCATTCAGATAATAATCCGCCTTCCTGTTCCTACTCCCAAAGTGGATAACCTCACACTTATCCACATTAAACTTCATCTGCCAAGTATCTGCCCACTTATTCAACCTATCCAAATCACCTTGAATTCTCCTAACTTCCTCTTCACATGTCGCACTGCCACCCAACTTTGTATCATCAGCAAACTTGCTAATGTTATTCACAATGCCTTCATCTAAATCATCAAGATACCACTTGATAGCAGTCACTGACACCTTCTGCCTTCACTGATAAGTGAAGCACTGAAGGGGTGGTAAATAGCTGGACTGTATTTGTCCTACCTTCAGCGGACAGGGAAAACCTGAATAACTTTTCATATTGTTGGGTCAAATAGCTATGCTGAAAAAATCTAGACTAGAGGTGAAGCAAGTTCTGGAGCACAAGCCTTCAGCTAGCACAATGTTTAATTTTATATGCAACATCTCAGCAAATGAAGCAGCCCATACCTACATGCTGCATGGCATGAACAGATTTAGGTATGAGCGGATAAGTGGCAAGTAACGTTTGTGCCACGCAATGACTATTTCCAACTACTTGTCCATGACATTCAATTGCATCATCATTGCTGAATCCTCCAAAACGAATATACTCAGGAGGGCGCTACCACTATTTATGAGAAATTCCACCTGACCAGCCACATAAAATAAAAACAGAGATTGCTGGGAACACTCAGCAAGTCAGGCAGCACCTGTGGAGAGAGAAACAGTTAACATTTCAAGTCGAAGACCCATCATCACAACTGACGAAGAGAGAAAGGAAGTAAACAAGTTAGTTTTATGTTGTGGAGAGGGCAGAGGAGGGATGGAGGACAAAGGGAATATCTTTGATAAAATGGAGCCAGCATTAGTGATAAACAGGTAAAATGCTGTTGATGAAGCCATCTCATTGATAGATTAATGAGGGCAGTTATAGAGAGGGAGAAAGCAAAGGGGTAGGGAAGTAAAACTGAAATGAAGGTCATGACCAGAGGAAATGCCCATCAGATAAAGCAGTGTCAATGGAGGGAGTAAAACTATTAATATTAAAAATAGACAATTACACAATTAATCTGTCATGAGGATGAAGTTTAAGGATGGTTGAAAAGAATGCAAGTAACTTAACATGCAAGCTCTGTGTGAAGAGAAACATATGCTTACAGGCAGCCTGAGGTCTAGAAAGATTCTGGGATTCATCACTTATATGTGACTCAATGCTGCATAGTGTTCAGGTTGTTCAACCATGATTAGTCCTTCTATTTAATAATCTCCTTTAGGAACACTTACACCATCTCTTCCAAACATGCATACAAATAGAGGACAGAAATTTTATATATTCTTTAGGTCCAGTTCTACAAAGCAAACATTAAGATTAAACCATTAAAGAAGTCAGAATATTGCCATAACCAGAAAAGGGCAGTAGATTCTTTTGAAAGGATTCTTATGCTAAAAACAAACACAATCTTAACCAACTTCAGATGCAGTTCTAATATGAACAATGTAAAATGTTTTCACGTATTTGTTTAATGAAACTCCAGTTGGAAATATAAAGTACCCCACATTTCACACGTTATAGCAGATGGCTAAATAACTACCTGGCGATTATAAATCTCTTTAGAAATTATGCCTATCAGAGAGCAGAGTTTTTTTTTAAATTTCATGGCTGTGAAATGTATTATCTACCATTCATCATTTACCAGAATGTTAATGTTTTGCTCAAACTATTCCCAGGTGAACAACTACAAATAACCAATGTAGCTTATACTGCACTTAACTGCTACATTTTCAGTGGGCTGTGTCTATGGATACAAGTCAGACTTTTAACTACCATTTACAAAAAGAAAGTCTGTCCAATGTCTTGACTCTGAATTAGTGGGGAGATTGGGTTTTATTATGCAGAAACAGACAACAAAAGGAGATAAAAAGATAAGATATCTTTATTAGTCACACGTACATCGAAACACATAGGGAAATGCATCTTTTTGCGTTACTGAGAATGTGCTGGCGGCAGCCCACAAGTGTCGCCACGCTTCTGATGCCAACATCACATGCCCACAGCCTCCTAACCCATACATCTTTGGAATGTGGGAGGAAACCAGAGCACCTGAAGGAAACCCACACAGGCACGGGGAGAACATACAAACTCCTTACAGACAGCGGCCGGAATTGAACCCAGATCACTGGCGCTGTAATAGCGTTATGCTAACTTATTATGAAGGAGGCTTCAAATCTGGTTTATATTACAGCAACAGTTTTAATAAAAAATAATGTAGTCTTTGGCTACTTACAACCTGGTGAATTGATCACTTATTTGCGCTAGGGCATATGGAATCTATGGTCCTACTTCAGATTATTAAGTTTCCATGTCTTTTCATTTAACATGAGTCTTAAAAAATAGATGCCAAGACTGTTTTTTCTGTAAAGGTTTTCTCAGTCCTTTTTGGTGCAAAAGCTCATTTATAAAGTAAATATATTAGCAGTTCTCATTATCTAGAAGAGACAGCTGGTTATTTGGTAAAGCTTCATTGGCATCTGCAATCACTTGTGCTCTCTGAAGGACTAAACACATGCATTAGATAGTTTCTGATTGGTGTCAGCTGTCTAAGGATATGCATTTTTACCTTGTATAAAAAAGTAAGCCAATGTAATCACTTGTCAGAACTAAAAGGTTAACTACATTTGTTGTTCCACAGATGCTGCAAATTTCCAGCATTTTCTGTTTCTATATTGTGAAAAGATTGTTTGATTCTAATGTACAGGATGTTGCTTGAACAAGATACTTCTGAACAGCAAGAGTTTAGTTCTTTGTCTGAAATGCCTGTTTAGTGATAAAGAATTCCTAGAGGTACTAAGGTGCCAAATTTGTGAAAACTCAGTTCTCGTGAAAACCTTTTACCTTGTGAACTCCATTAAATTGCTGTGAGTAACTGCATATTAAACTCACCACTGAAAATATTAAATAATGATTAACCCTTACGAAATAACCGTTAATAACTGCAAAGCAAACTTTTCAGCAAGGATAGATAATTGATGGTTGAAGTCTCATTCCCATATGTGAAATATTCATGGAAATTCTAAAGATGTATATTTTTAAGAATGTTCTTGCTTGTCCTTTACTCCCTCTTAATCTTTTTTCTCCTCTACAGTTTTCGTTCTGTAATAGATTTACCCTCATTTCAATCCTTACAGTTTCCAAACAACAAGAGCATCTTCCAATACTACAATACTTTTGGTTGACTTACATGTCTCAAGATGCTACACAGGAGTGATACTAAATACACTTTGATTTTGAGAGAGATAATCAACGGCTTAGTGAAAGAGAAGATTTTATGGAGTTTCTCAAAGGAGCTAAGAAAGGTAAAGAGAGGATTAGTAAGGATTTTCCAGAGGTGGCCTTTTGCAGATGAAAGCCACAGCCATAAATGCTGGATTGGTTTAAAAAAATGGAAATGAAAAAAGATCTTAATATTTTGGTGCTGAATAAAGTTACAAGACAAGAAAGGAGGAGACTCTGAAGGAATCCCTTCCAATCTTTAAATTTCATTAACCCACTTTTCACTATAATCTCATATGCTCCAAAGACCTTGCCACCTTTCACACCAAGAAGTATTATGAGCTAAAGGATGCAAGAATAAACACATGGCATGCTGCAAGATGCTCCATACCAGGAATATCTAGGCCAATATATTATGCCAAACTCTACTAAAAGTGTTCTATCTTTGCTATGAAATCAAGTCTTATTCCACTTAGACAAACACACCTTACTCTCAAGAAAGAGTATAATGGTTTTCAACCACTGTACTTCATACTCAGGGTACTAAAAGAATTTCTCTTATTAACATAATTGGCTTGGTATCCAAGTCAAAGCAAGCTAATTATCATGTTGTATCCTAAAGCTGTGTCAAACAAATTGTAAATTCAGAGTTGTATTTCTCACACTAATTATTGGCATCATAACTCTGGGATTTTCTAATTAATCATGCCACCTTATTAAATATTCAAGTTCTTTTCCAGTCTTAATGAGGACACTGATTCAACATCCATTCATCATTCATACAACGTGAAGTTTGTTTGTATACAGTATATCCACATTTTTCTTTACTGAAAATCATTTTAAAATTTGGGGTGTTGAGCCATAAGATGTGTAAAATTACAAACTGAGCAATACAAAACCCTGCTGTCCATTCATGTATAAATCCCCTTGCCATGCAGGAATATTGTGGAAGATTGCATCAATGCCAATGGCCATGACAGAAATTTGGCTGACAGATAACACTACCTTCAACCCCAAATGATGCCTCTTTCTAACTTTACTTTTCATTACTTTTCTGCTCAGGTCTCAGATCACTGTCTTAACCTTGCCTATGCATCAATGGTTCCATTGTCTCAGTCATAGATCATCACCATCTTTGAACACTTCCTTGTATTGCTCTCCTATTTCTCAAAGCTACTAACATCCTCCTCTGTTATTATGACAAAAGTAATCTACCCCTCCTCACGCTTCTTGAGTTCCATGTAATGTAATGGACCACATCATGCATCTCTAACACCTCTCCATCATCATTCAAGGGGGTGGAACTGTGCCCATCTGGTTCCATTCTCACTCCCTAGAAATCCCCCTGCCAGGCTTCTCTTCCCATATACACACCATTATGCTGATGTCACTCAGGTGTTGATCCTTGCCCCTTCTTCCTTTTTCTTATCTGCATGATGCCCTTCAGCATCATCTGAAAACAACCTATCAACATTTTCCACAACTAAATGCTGGAAAAATCAAACAAGTTTCTTTTATCTCTAGCCAATGCCTTCATTGCTCTCCTTAACAATTGTGTGCAACTGAATCAGGTTGTTGGCAACCTGCATTGTACTTGACCTGAAATCGCCAAGTCCTCCTTTTCTCCATCTTTATATGATTAATTGACTTCACCCCTTCATCCATGTGTCTGTTGTATGCCAATGAACTGTCTAACCTCTCTCAATCTATTCTCTGTATAGTTGATATCTACTACAATTTTGCAGTCCTTGTCTTAATATGCATCAAAGACTGTTTACCCATACAATAGCTCCTAATTCAGCAATGTCTCAAAATCCAAATTCTCACATTTTCAAACTTCTTCATCATCATGCCACTTTACTGCAAATTCCACCAGCCCTATAACCCTCTAAGTGACCTGTAGTCCTCCAATTCTGCCCTCATAATAGTGCCTAAATGTAATGTCCATGATTTCAGGTGCCCAACACGAGGCTCTGGAATCCTATCCTTTAAACCTCTCTGCTGCTCTTAAATTTACCTCTTAAATTCTATGCATTTGATTCAGTTTTTAATTATTTGAGGTAAATTTTCTTTTGCTAACTCCTCCGCAAAGTAGCTTAATATATTTTGCCATGCTGAAGGAAGTCACTGTATGAGGACAAAGTTGTTGAATCCAACATTTCACTGAACTGAATGTAATTCAATGTTAATGAGACAGTAAGTACTTACTGTGTATGTTATAACTGCTAGCATCCCAATCAAGGTCAATGTGCTTATGGAGAAAGACAAGGCAGCCAAACCATCTGTGAGCAAAAGACACAAGAACCAAGTTTATTAGCAGTAGTTAGTTTCTTGGTGAGATCAGCAAGTAAACAAGTTAAAATGTACAGTATATCAATTAGCACTACATAAAGGGTCAGCTGGTTTAAATATCAATCCAGGTTTTCTGGTCAATAGAAGAACAGGGCTGAAAATCCAAAACTGTTCTGACAAAGGGTCTGGGACCTGAAGTATTAATTGTTTCTCTTCCTACAGATGCTGCCTGACCTGCTGAATGTTTCCAGTATGTTGTTATTATTTCTGAAGAATTGGACTCACAGTTGACCTTGAAGAAAACAGTTCACAATGATTTAGTGGGTCCTGAAGCACAATTTCCTCCTTTATTGTATTACTTTTGTCTGCTGTCTTCTACTAGGGATCATTAGTGTTTAGCAACACTGTCAAGAGTCTGAGCTTTCCATCATATTAAAGAATGCTTACAGGCAGTCAACCAAGTAAAAAGCAACAACTTTTATCTTTTATTAACCACTTTACAGGAAGTGAAATAAAGGTAAGGTTATACATAGGAATTTAGGTATACAGGCAGTCCCCAGGTCATGACAGGGTTCTGTTCCTGAGCTTTTTGTAAGTTGGAAATAAACAAAAACACTTTGTGGGAGAGGATCACAGAAACAGCTACAAGAGGAGAGCAAGCAGGTGCAGGAAGAGCAGCTGCCAGCTGGCCTCACTGATTCTGTGGGCAAGCGAGTAAGTGAGCGAGTGAGTCTGCTCAGCACTCCTAGCTCTGCTCCGCTCATCCCAGTTCCCAATTATTGTGGCTTGGGGCAGGGGAGGATAGAAGGCACAGTGTCCAGTTCCCACCCAGAAGAAGATGCCTGCAGCCCCGCAGCAGCCAGCAAATCCATCCCAATCCATCCTGCTGGTTTCCCAAACACTCGATCCTATTTACAGACTGTCCATAAGAAGGGCATTAGGGCATTCATAATCTGGGGAAGAGCTGTAAACAATGAAGTACAAAAAAAAGGAAAAATGCCTTTTTTTTAAATCATGGACATTACATATGAGGGAATGACAATTCAAGTACACAAAAACAATTTGTCAGAATTTGAAAAGTTGTTCATTGCAATTATGACAGAATATACCATTAAAAACTCATTCAACAAGACTTGTCATTTTCAATGGATAGCAAGAATATTGCATGTCGCTGAAACTAGACAGTGCCCTGCATCAACTGCAAAATCTGCAAAACTTTAACCATTAGGGAAGTATGGTATCCTGACCTCCGGTTCTGCCAATGTGGAGATTACATTTTCTTCCTGTCTGTGTTTCCTACATGTGCTCTGGTTTTCTCCCACATCCCAAAGATGTACAAGTTGGTAGGTTAATTGGCCACTGTCACCTGCCCCTACTGTGCAGGTAATATGGGAGGGACCTGATGGGAATGTGGGGAGGATCAAATGGGATTAGTGTAGGATTAGTGTATTGGGTGCTTCATGATTAATATGGGTTTACTGGACAAAGGGGCTTTTTCTGCTCCATCACTGACAACAATTTTTGATTTATGCTTTTAGCCAGGAGTGTGCAAATGTCCAAATCTGCTGTTGATTTCACAAAATAAAGATGGTGATACGCACAGTTTCATAATTAGATCTGCAAATTCAATGCAAGTAAACAAAAATTCTTGAGAACACATTAATGTTAAATCAATTTTATTGTATTTATTAGTAGGGAAACAGTCGCAATCAGCATGCCCTTTATCAAAAGGAGAAAAATATAACAAAGACTGCAAAATTAACATTTACTACACCAAAAAGGCCACTGTGGAGTTAACTGCCTTTTCTTACAACTTGATTGTACCAGTAAATCATCTGCAGGTAGATTTTAAGCAATTGTGAAGGATTGGATTGCACTTCCAAAACAGAAAATGGAACACCAAAATCTTGAAATAAGGACATAAAAGTAAAATAAATCTGTCATAACATTTTTACTCCTCACTGAAATGTATGTTTCTCCATTTGGCTGATCATTTTTCTTAGTTATAATTCTATTTCATCATAGATTGGACCAAGACTGTTCTTCTCCCTCTCAGTCACATGCCTTTGGTATCTTACATCAACCTTAATGGCAATTCATGCTAAAGCATTACATCATCCAGAAAGAGTATAGATCCGGAAAAGTTAAATATATAAATGATTAGCCATGTTTTATAGACCAATACTGGTCTTCATATATTTATTCAGTAACTGTGCAATAATCACCAGATGTTGACCACAAATCAATTCTCATTGATTTTTAAATACTAAATCCAGTGCAGCATTCACCTTTTCATGTTGCATTGTGAAGTTATCACAGATTGCATTTTCATTTCCTTTTGGATTACGTGGCTTCATGTTACATAAAATCATGATATGGACCACCTTCTAGGAATGCAACCACTCCATAATGCGGGGCTGCTTATATTTCGATGAACACATGAAACATCAAGGCATAGGAAGCTACAAGCAGAGTGATGGAAAATAGCATTAGTATAGATAAGTAGTTAATGGACAGCCTAACTATTTCCAGCCATCAACTACTTATCTATACTAATGTCATTTTCCAGCACTCTGCCTTTAGCAGAGTGGGCTGAAGGGCCTGTGTTGGTGCTCTGTGATTTTATGACTCCCATATTATTAGGCTGCTGACTTTTATCTATTTGAATATTTACATATTTACTCCATTAACGATATCCATTTACCTAGTTTTGATGAAAGGACTTTGCTTCTCTGTTCCCCTGCTGCAATTTCCAGCATGTTGCTTATCAGTATCCAATTTCACTATCATTCTTGAATCCATAAAGTTCTATGTTACTAGATTGCGTGTCCACTCTCAGTTTGAATATTACCAACAAAGTCTGGCTTGTACAGTACCCAGTAAAACCTCTGGCAGAAATCAAAACTCTTTCCACAACCCAATTTCTAAATATTCAGTGAGGACTGATCCGACAAAGCACAATCTTTATGAGACGTTCAATATTCTTTAAGCACTATGTCTTAGCTCCACCTATTTCCTGTTGCCTTCACTATTATCTCATTACTACCACAGAAACGCAAAACATTTCAATTTTAACTTCCCCAGGGTTTCAAGACACAATTGGCAACATTTAAAATTTAATCATTACTTGCATCCAGCTTTTCACCATCTTGCTCAGGCATTATCTTTGTTCCAAATGACTTCCTGAAGCTGTCTCCTGTGAATTAATTTAAAATCTACATTTCTATGTTCCTCCATAACTTTGCTCCACCTTACATCTACATCTTTGTTGTCAGAATCTCATCGCCTCATCCTGTCCACTTACCTGTTCCATGAGATTTTGCTCATATTCCAAGCCTTTAAAAACCAGCTTGCAACCTTTGACAATGTTTTGTTCACCCTTAGTGCCTTAGTATTATATTCCACTATTTATAAAAAAACTTTACATTTAAAAGGCTTCTTTCATAAGTCTAAGTAGCTTCGTAACAAACAATAATACTTTCAAAATACAGTGGCATGCAAAAGTTTGGGCACCCCTGGTCAAAATTTCTGTTACTGTGAATAGCTAAGCGAGTAAAAGATGACCTGATTTCCAAAAGGCATAAAGATGACACATTTCTTTAATATTTTAAGCAAGATTACTTTTTTATTTCCATCTTTTAGTTTCAAAATAACAAAAAAGGAAAAGGGCCCGACGCAAAAGTTTGGGCACCCTGAATGGTCAGTACTTAGTAACATCCCCTTTGGCAAGTATCACAGCTTGTAAACACTTTCTGTAGCCAGCTAAGAGTCTTTCAATTCTTGTTTGGGGGATTTTCACCCGTTCTTCCTTGCAAAAGGCTTCTAGTCCTGTGAGACTCTTAGGCCGTCTTGCATGCACTACTCTTTTGAGGTCTATCCACAGATTTTTGATGATGTTTAAGTCGGGGGACTGTGAGGGCCATGGCAGAACCTTCAGCTTGTGCCTCTTGAGCAAATTTTGCTCATTGTGGATTTTGGTCCTCTTGTCCATTGTGGATTTTGAGGTGTGTTTAGGATCGTTATCCTTTTGTAGAAGCCATCCTCTTTTCACCTTCAGCTTTTTTTTTTACAGACGGTGTGATGTTTGCTTCCAGAATTTGCTAGTATTTAATTGAATTCATTCTTCCCTCTACCAGTGAAATGTTCCCCGTGCCACTGGCTGCAACACAAGCCCAAAGCATGATCGATCCACCCCCGTGCTTAACAGTTGGAGAAGTGTTCTTTTCATTAAATTCTGCACCCTTTTTTCTCCAAACATACCTTTGCTCATTGCAGCCAAAAAGTCCTATTTTAATTTCATCAGTCCACAGGACTTGTTTCCAAAATGCATCAGGCTTGTTTAGATGTTCCTTTGCAAACTTCTGACGCTGAATTTTGTGGTGGGGACACAGGAAAGGTTTTCTTCTGATGGCTCTTCCATGAAGGTCATATTTGTGTAGGTGTTGCTGCACAGTAGAACAATGCACCACCACTCGAGTCTGCTAAATCTTCCTGAAGGTCTTTTGCAGTCAAACAGGGGTTTTGATTTGCCTTTCTAGCAATCCTACAAACAGTTCTCTCGGAAAGTTTTCTTGGTCTTACAGACTTCAACTTGACCTCCACCGTTCTTGTTAACTGCCATTTCTTAATTACATTACGAACTGAAGAAACGGCTACCTGAAAACGCTTTGCTATCCTCTTATAGCCTTCTCCTGCTTTGTGGGCATCATTTATTTTAATTTTCAGAGTGCTAGGCAGCTGCTTAGAGAAGCCCATGGCTGCTGATGGTTGGGACAAGATATGAGGGGTCAGGGTATTTATAAAGCTTTGAAATTTGTATTACCTGGCCTTTCCTAACGATGACTGTGAACAAGCCATAGCCCTAACAAGCTAATGAAGGTCTGAGACCTTGGTAACAGTTATCTGAGAGCTCAAATCTCTTGGGGTGCCCAAACTTTTGCATGGTGCTCCTTTCCCTTTTTCACTCTAAAATTGTACAAAACAAAAATAATACACTAATCTTGCTTAAAATGTTGAAAAGAATGTTTCATCTTTAACTTTATGACTTTTGGAAATCAGTTCATCTTCTACTCTCTTAACTACTCACAGTAACAGAAATTTTGACCAGGGGCGCCCAAACTTTTGCATGCCACTGCATAACTGTTGTTGTAATGGGGGCAATTGCAAGTCAACTGACACAGCAAGTTCCACAAACAGAAATGAAATAAATGCTTAAATATCTATTTTAATGATTTCTGCTATCCCGCTGTTATAAGACTATTGAACAGTTCCCTAGTACGGTAAAATGCACTGTTGACCTCACAGTCTACCTTACTATGACCTTGCACCTTATTGTCGAACTGCACTGCACTTTCTCCTTAGCTGTGACACTTTACTCTGCATTCTGATTTGTTTTACCTCGTACCACCTCAGTGCACTGTGTAATGAATTGATCTGTATGAACGGTATGCATGACAAGTTCTTCACTGTACCTTGGTACAAGTGACAATAGTAAACCAATTCAATTCAGTTGAGAGGTTGATGACCAGTATAGTACACTTTCCTGAACATTCCAATAGGACTTCTAATCTCTACCCAAAACTCATGAAGGTATTTAGTTTAAATGTGTAATCCCTGAGCATATAGTGTGTAACCTCAGTGGTGCAACAAAGTGAGATTTGAGATCATAGCCTTCAGAAGGGAGTAAGCAATCATTGGCAGCAAAACTCAACATAGATTTGGTGTGTGTGTGTGTGTGTGTGTGTGTGTGTGTGTGTGTGTGTGTGTGTGTGTGTGTGTGTGTGTGTGTGTGTGTGTGTGTGTGTGTGTGTGTGTGTGTGTGTGTGTGTGTGTGTGTGTGTGTGTGTGTGTGTGTGTGTGTCTGTTAATAAGAACATCTCAGTATCATTATTATATAACCTTCTATTTGGGCTTGCTTTTAACCCCACTCCATTCTCAAGTGTAAGGTAACTTTGTTTAGTGTAGGTATACCACCAGCGATAAGTTTTTATATCCTCAAACCTTAGTTATACAGAAACAAAACTAAAAATATTTCGTATGGTTGAAATTTTAGTTACTCACAAATATGTGCATGCAAAATAAAGTGTTACAGAAGGTCTCTGTTATGCTTTAATGGTTATCTTAACAGTATTTCTGGACGTAAGCACATTTCCCAGAAAATGGGGCAAATACAATGATTTGAAGTACTCTGCCCGCAAACACTTTGTTCAGTAATTGATCACGACAATTGGCAGCAAATGAGGAGAAGCATCGCACTCAGATTCAGACTGTTAGTGTTAAATGTAATCAAATACAGAGATAAGTTTGCTGCACACCACAAGGTGCTATTACATGGTAACTGGATGTCTGTGCAAATGATTGACAACTTCAGTTGCAACAGATATATTTTTCAAGGAGCATAATGTTTTTAAATGTATTCCGCAGCAGTATTCAGCTGACCTTATGTTCACCATTGAAATCGATGTGGGAGCAAGCTATATCTCATACACGTTTTATTTTACAGATCCTGATCTAAGTTGGTAATTATTAGAGAATTAGTGATAATGAAGCATTGATTATCTAATAATTACTAACTTAACTACTAAATTGATTACTAACAATTACCAAAGCCTTATCATTTTTGTTTCGAAAGAGAATGAAGTAAAAAAATTCATTATCAAGTGCAACCTGCAGAATTAATTTTGGACACCTAGTCTGCAAGTAGTAAGGTCTTTATGGTTAGCAACATCCTAAAAATGGAATAGACATAATGTAACCCATCGACCACTTTTTCTCCCATATCATTGTGCTTTCTGTTTAATGATAAATATGATGGTCGCCATAAATGCAATGGGCCGAAAGGCCTGTTTCTATGCTGCTACACAACTGTATGACTCTATCAATTATCAATATAAAATGAATTTTCTACTTACGGCTGCTTCCTAGCTCCTCAAAAAGAAGTTTCACCTTTTCCCATTCTGTGGAGTTTTGATTTGCTGGAATATTCAAAGGAACAAAAGCACTACAATAGAAAAAAGATTAATTTCAGACATAACATACTTTACATAATGAATACAGCAAGGAATATTATAAAATGAATATACATTTTATTAATATAAATAAAAGTGCCTCAAAGTGCCATGGATAATGGATTTAAAATTTATCTTTAATCTTTCAATTTCATAACTTCAATGACACAACTTAATGGTCTTTGGGAAAATAATAATTAACTAACAGGAACTAATTGTACAGAAACCATTATGGCATCCAATTTACATCACATTTTAAAATATTTCTCAGAAGTAAAATGGTTTTTTAACAGAAAAAAATTATCTAAACTGTAATAACCTCAGTATTTTTTTAAATCAGCCTTGCACTACTGCAGGATAACTTGCACATGTTATTAAAAGAAAACCATCTGAATTTAACCAAGTGCTCTCCATAGAACTTTCAAAGCGGTATCAAAAAGTCAATGATAAATCTTTATATCTATTAGATCAATTTAAATATAATGCATTTCATTAGGCAAGTTTGAGTTTAAGGATATCATGTCAGTTTCAATAAAAACTGGAAAAAGAAAAAAATATCACATTTGGTTTCTATTAAAGAGAGTATTTTACTTCCCGAATTCAAGTTATTCATTGTACTTTGTTCACTTTTCCCTTTATTGATTTCAGGACTATTAGAGCAGTTTTTCCCATCTTCACACTTGGTCAACAAAGGAGCACGCTACCCAATTAGTCAGTCAGCAACCATGCTCATTGGTAAAACTTGCTAGATTAATGTCATTCATTCCATGATCTTTGGGCCACTAATCTTCAATCTTTCCATAGAAATTACAGCTTGTATAACAAACTGAAAATAATTGAAACTCCCGATCAGAAGAACGAGCTACATCAAAATAAATAAATAAAATTCTTAAAGGGTGTAGCAAAAAGTAGCCGGGTGTAAATACAATAATCTTTGGAGATGGCAGGACAAATCTGGAAAGGCAATAAAAAGGAATGAAATATTAAGTTTTAGAAATAGAGGCACAAAGTTCAAAAGCAGGAAAACAATGCTAACCACTTAAAAAGTCACAAGCTAGAGCATCATGTAACATTCTAGGAGAATATCAAGATCTTGGAAAGGATGCAAAGAATACTTACCAAAATGGTATCAACAATGAGGGAATGAGGGATTTCAATTAAACAGAGGGACAAGAAAAACTAGGATTGTTCTGATGCAGGGTCTCGCCCCGAAATGTTGACAATTCTTCTCCCCACCCCCACGGATGCTGTTTGACTAGAGTTCCTCCAGTCAGTTTGTTTTTTGATAGGATTATTTTCAAATTGTAGAGATGTAAAGGTGTTCAAAACTTGGAAGGGTTTTGAAAGGAGAAACTGGGGCATCTTCCAAAGGCCTACTGGCAGTTTCTCCCAAACTGTCGGCACTTACAGGTATTTATCTCAGTGATACCAGCAAACCAGCTTAGGTGCCCATCTGCCTGCCTTGTCTGCTGGACTCACTCAGCATTCCTACAGAGTATCCTACCCCTTAGACATCGGACATTCTATGTCCCCAGGAATCCGGATCGCACTGATCTCAACTGGCACATCTGGACCATGGGAATGGCTGGAGGCTTCTCTTTTGGCAAACTCTGGCACCTCCTATTCCTTTTCTTTTGCATGTAGCCTTGGAATTTTACAATGTTAAAATGTTAATTTTAACCATGTTTATCAGTCAACAGTGAAAACCAGTTTCTACCAAAGCTCTGTTGTTCTACTTTATTGAGGGTCAGATGATGACTGTTAAATTGCTTCAGGGAAGCATTGTTAGAACAATCCATCTTTAACTGATTAATCAATATACTTCTCTTAGTTAAAACTGTGGTCATCAGCTGACTATCTTAGAGTTTATAGCTCCATTCACTGGTCCTCTGATAATAAAAGAGCCTACGTCAGGTTTCAAGAGAATCTGTTAACATCCACACATACATCACTGAGGTGACATTTTCAAACTTAAAAAAAATCAACGGTCACCCTTAATATCTGGAATATGTGCAGGTTGGTAGATTAATCGGCTGCTGTGAATTGCCCCTAGTGTGTAGGTGAGTGGTAGAATGTCGGGGTGGGAGGGGAGGAGGAGGAATCCAAGAGAATATGGGGTGAATGTAGAATCAGCATTCACAAGTGATTGATAGTCAGCACAGACTCAATGGGCTGAAGGGCCTGTTTCCCTGCTGTATGACTCTACGAATTACAGATTACCTCAGGGCTAATGGTATAATATCTTTTTCTTTGCATATTCAGAAAATACTGCATTTCTTTTCTGTCAAATTAAACTCCAACTTCACAGCAGAGGGATGGATAAAACTATTAAATTTTAGACCAATGGTAATATACTCAATATTTTCAAAAATAGAACATGTTGAAAGCTAAAAGATTAATACATAAATAAATTAAATTAAATTAAATATGTTCTGAAACAGCGCATCAAGGAGTATTTTGCCACCTTATTGAAAATCATAATATTGAATTTCAGAAATATCACAATAAAAACATTTAGCTTAATCATTTTGGAGCTATCCTCAAAGCATGTAAAAGCAGGTAACAAGGTCAATGAATTATCTAGTTTACTACGAAGTTCAATAAGCATGGCCATTATCTGAAATTGCTGGCAGTGGATCCTTTAATGTCCACACTTACGATAACAGTGGAAGTATTAAGCTTTGCCAAGTTTTCTCATTGTTTATAAAATGTACTAATTGCAAAATAAGAAGCTTAAAGCACATGGACAGAACAGAAATTGTGAAATTGCCCAAGTAGTGATCGCAGTAAGACTGGGTGCTGCCATTGCTGTATGCAGAACCTCTCTCATTATCCTTCCTCATTTTAAAGTTCAAAGGCATTGTATCAACAGTCACTAGGCCATGGATGACTTCAATGCAGAAGCCCAGCACTAAACGCAGAGACATGGTGGTAATCTAGAAAGGCTGATGGAATCAGAAACTTCAATGCATTTAAAAAGCATCTTGAAGAACACTTGAAGAGCCATGACATTCTGGGCTACAGAGCAAGAGCTTAGAAGTGGGATTTCTGGCCGGCACGGACACAATGGGCCAAATCTCTTTGGTTCATGTAGATATATAGATTCAATCTGTTGAGCTTTGCCTTCTGTCACTGATATCAATGGGTTTGACAGTTTTTAAATATCTCTGATGTTCAGACATTTATGAACAAATAAAACTGAAGTAAACAATTGTAAAAATTAACAAATTCTGGTATATAGATATACTAAGGAATGTGAAGGGGCAGAAAGCAGCGTAGGCGAATAATATGGCAGAATGACTTTTACACCAGTATTTATACTGGTAGGTTTTCCTAATCTGTGGGCCAGAACTTCATCCGAGGACAATTTTGGCCTGCCAGCTTGGTTTGGATTTCAGTCCACTTGCTGCCAGACTGCCCCTCCACTCCCTTGTGCCAGATTTGCCTGTCCTTGATAGTGAAGGTCTATGTTATGTACCTATTCTTCTGTTACCCACAGTCCACACAAAAGAGTGGAAATATTAAGCTTTGCTCAGAAAGCTCATCAAGCCTTGCAACCTAGACAGCCAAGTTTTCCCATTATGTGTAAGCTGTACTATTTGCAAAGTAAGCAGATCACAGAAAAGTGGACAGAAAATAGTGAAAATGCCCGAGTGACGATCGCAGAAAGACTAGACACTGCCAGTGTGCTCCATGTGGGACTTACTTCAGGTTTAATGTTGAATAGTATGGAAATTTGAATGCACAGGAACGTAAGAAGCTGCAGAGGGTAGTGGCCTCAGCCTAATACATCACGGGCACATACCTTTCCACCATCAATAGTATCTGCAGAAGACAACATCCATCATCAAAAACACCCACCTTCCAGGCCATGCCATCTCCTCAGAGCTACCATCAGGCAGGAGGTACAGAAGCCTTAAGTCCCACACCACCAAGTTCAAGAACAGCTACTTCCCTTCAACCATTCGGTTTTCAAAACAACTAGCACAAACCTAATCACTACCGTTTAGCAACACTATGACTATTTTGATCACTTTGCACAAAAATTGACTGTTTCTTTTGTTCTGTGTTCTTTCTTGTAAAAATTGTGTACAATTTATGTTTGCCTGTGAATGTTGCTTATACTATGCTATGTGCCCATGATGCTGCTGCAAGTTTTTCATTGCACCTGTGCACACATGTACTTGTGCATATGACAACAAACTCCACTTTGACTTTGAATCCAGGTGGTTCGTCCAGCACATGTGCATGCACACACACAAAAAAATCAGAAGCAAAAGACATCCCGCAGAATCTAGGGAAGGATTGTGGCATCTTCCTTAAAGAAAGAAATAATTTATTCTAAATGGCCTTTACTATCTAGAATTACATACTATTGTAATCTTATGAAATAGCTTCATTGGATGGCATTATTATAAAGCTTCTGCAGCTTTTTAATTCTGTAAGTGATTATTTTTTCAATCTTACCATCCATTCTTAAGATATAAACCATGAATATAGAAAATGTTCTTTCATCAACTTGCATTAACTTCGTTAAGTTTATTTTGTCATGCAAGTTATGTATAATTTATGTTAATTTAAGTTTATGTTAACTTTTGTTTGTCATATTTGTAATGTATAAATATGATAAATTGCAAAAATATGCTGTAAAAAGCTAATTTTCATGGCATTTATACCCTGGGTATATATGCCTATGACAATAAATTTGAACTTGTTACCAAAATGTAAATAATGTAATGAAAAAAACAAGGAACTTGAATTAATCTATTTTGCTTCCTGAACTCAGGTAGTCTTAAAACATTTGACAGCTAATGGAGCAATTCTAAAATTGAAACTGTGCTTAAATTTTTTGGCTGAGGAAGGTAAAGGACATGTGGTGTTGAAATTAGCATCAATAATCACCAATTTTCACTCAAGATCAGTAACTTAAAACGAAACCCATGGTGCTTTACAAGAAAAAAACACACACAAATGTTTACTGAAATGTATTAATGTTAAATGCACCCTTGTTGAAACTTCTTCATTTTTTAAAAATATAAAGAATATATTCCCCGGCTATTGCTGCACAACTTAAGGTACTCAAATTGATCTGACATAAATCCACTGCAGGACACAGCCTGACAAAGGAGGAGAAGGAAAACAAATAAAATTGGTAAAGCACAAGTTGCACAAGAAGTCTCAAACTCAAAAATCATGTTTTACTGGTCTTAAGATGACACCCAATGATTTAAATCAGAAGAGTAAAAATTGCCAGGAAAAAAGACTGTGACAATCCATCTTATCTATGCCCTTCATGATTTCATAAACCTCAATAAAATCATCCTTCAGCTTCCTTCACTCCAGGGAAAACAGTCCTAGCCTATCCAGTCTCTACTCATAACTCAAGCTCTCCAATCCCAGCAAGATCCTTGTGAAACCTTTCTGCACCTTCTCTATCTTAATTACAAACTTCCTTTAGTACGGTGACCGGAACTACACACAATGTTCCAGGTGTGACCTCACCAACGCCTTGTGCAATCAAAGGCAATTGTGCAATCAAATCCCAACTCTTGTACTCAATGCCCTGTCCAATGACGGGATGTGTGCCATCTTGTCTTCACCATCTTGTCTAACTGTGTCGCCACTCGACACAGTGAAGTTATGAACATTATGCTTCACATCTCCCAAGTATTGCCCAGAGGTACATAACAGACAGCCACTAGACTGTGACATCTCTTCACATTAAAGTTAATGCAGCAAGACAGAATTTGATAGATTTTTCCACATACTCCAGCCCTACATTTCCTAAAATAGAACCAATGTATTAGGTAGAAAACACTATGCCAGTAGTTTATGCTACAATTAGCAGTTCAGGAAACCTTTTCTCTAACGTCTAAGATATCAATTGGTATTCAAAAGACACAATACAGAATTTCATAAAAATAGATTGAGCACAACAGTGATTTATATTTATATATTCATTTAATGCAGGTCATGTAACAAAATGCTTGAAATGCATTACAAAGAAAATTTGATACTGAGCCACTAAATATATTAAGGCTGATAATGTAGTAAATTTTATCAGTTTTAAAGAGTGTCTTAGAGAAGAAAGAGAGAGGTACAAGTAGGGAGGTTTAAAGACGGAATTCAAGGTTTAAGATCTTGTCAGTTGAAGCATCCCTGCCAATGGAGAAATTAAAATCACAAATTAGGGATAAATTTGTCCCGGTGAGGCAGAGAAGGAATGGCAGGGTGAAGGAACCATGGGTGACAAGGGAGGTGGAACAACTAGTTAGGAAGAAGGCGGCAGCATACATAAGGTGTAAGCAGCAAGGATCAGACAGGGCTCGTGAGGAATATAGAGTAGCAAGGAGGGAACTTAAGAAGGGGCTGAGGAGAGCGAGAAGGGGACATGAAAAGGCTTTGGCGCGTAGAGTTAAGGAGAATCCCAAGGCTTTTTACTTGTACGTGAAGAGCAGAAGGATGGCTAGAGTAAAGGTGGGTCTGATTAAAGACAAAGGTGGGAAGATGTGCCTGGAAGCTGTGGAAGTGGGTGAGGTTCTCAATGAATACTTCTCTTTAGTATTCACCAAGGAGAGGGGTCTCGATGACGCTGAGGACAGTGTTGGTAAGGGTAATGTTCTAGAGTATGTAGATATCAAGAGAGAGGATGTGTTGGAGCTGTTAGAAAATATGAGGACAGGTAAGTCCCCAGGGCCTGACGGAATATTCCCCAGCCTGCTTTGTAGAGGCGAGGGAGGAGATTGCTGAACCGTTGGCTAGGATCTTTGAGTCCTCGTTGTCCACAGGGATGGTACCGGCGGATTGGAGGGTGGCGAATGTTGTCCCCTTATTCAAGAAAGGTGGTAGGGATATTCCAGGGAATTACAGACCAGTGAGCCTTACATCTGTGGTGGGCAAGCTGTTGGAAAGGATTCTAAGAGATAGGATCTATGAGCATTTAGAGAATCATGGACTGATTAGGGACAGCCAGCATGGATTTGTGAAGGGAAGATCTTGCCTCACTAGCCTGATAGGGTTCTTTGAGGAGGTGACCAGGAAGACCGATGAGGGTAGTGCAGTGGGTGTGGTCTACATGGATTTTAGTAAGGCGTTTGACAAGGTTCCGCATGGTAGGCTTCTTCAGAAGGTCAGAGGCCAAGGGATCCAGGGAGGCTTGGCCGTGTGGATTCAGAATTGGCTTGCATGTAGAAAGCAGAGGATCGTGGTGGAGGGAGTGCATTCGGATTGGAGGGCTGTGACTAATGGTGTCCCACAGGGATTGGTTCTGGGACATCTACTTTTTGTGATATTTATTAATGACTTAGATGAGGGGGTGGAAGGGTGGGTTAGCAAGTTTGCAGATGACACAAAGATCGGTGGTGTTGTAGATAGTGTGGAGGGCTGTCGAAGCTTACAGAGAGATATTGATAGGATGCAGAGCTGGGCTGACAAGTGGCAGATGGAGTTCAATCCGGAGAAGTGTGAGGCGGTACACTTTGGAAGGACCAACTCCAAGGCGGAGTACAAGGTAAATGGCAGGATTTTGGGCAGTGTAGAGGAGCAGAGGGATCTGGGGGTTCATAGCCACAGATCACTGAAAGTTGCCACACAGGTGGATAGGGTAGTTAAGAAAGCTTATGGGATGTTAGCTTTCATAAGTCGGGGGATCGAGTTTAAGAGCCGTGAAGTAATGATGCGGCTTTACAAAACTCTGGTTAGACCACACTTAGAGTACTGTGTCCAGTTCTGGTCGCCTCATTATAGGAAGGATGTGGAAGCGCTGGAAAGGGTGCAGAGGAGATTTAGCAGGATGCTGCCTGGATTAGAAAGTATGGATTATGATGAGAGACTAAAGGAGCTAGGGCTTTACTCATTGTAGAGAAAGAGAATGAGGGGAGACATGATAGAGGTATACAAAATATTAAGAGGAATAGATAGGGTGGACAGCCAGCGCCTCTTTCCCAGGGCACCAATGGTCAATACAAGAGGGCATGGTTTTAAGGTAATGGGTGGGAAGTTCAAGGGAGACGTCAGAGGGAGGTTTTTTTACCCAGAGAGTGGTTGCGCTGCCTGGGGTGGTGGTGGAGGCTGATACGTTGGGCAAGTTCAAGAGATTGTTAGATAAGCATATGGAGGAATTTAAGATAGAGGGATATATGGGAGGAAGGGGTTAGATAGTCTTAGGAACGGTTTGAAGGTCGGCACAACATGGTGGGCCAAAGGGCCTGTATTGTGCTGTATTGTTCTATGGTTATACAAATCTTAGGGGCAAGAATTAGAAGACTTTAGATATCTTTGAAGGCTGTAGGGCTACAGGAAAAAAGTGAGGGGTCACATAATAGAGAGATTTGAAAACAACATTTAAAGTTTTAAAAAACAGGTCTTACTTCAGCATCAGCCATTGTAGATCAGTCAGCAGAGTGGTAGTGATGAACAGCATTTAGTGTATTTCAGGAATCAGTCAGCATTTTTGAATGACCTCAATGTTGCTATTGCAGACAAACTTAGAGCAAACAAAAGCATAGATTTCAGCCCTAGGTGAACCAAGAATAAGTTGAGCAAAAGAAAAATGGAACAAGACATTCTTGGTGATGGCTCCAATAAAGGCACAAGAGAGAAATTGAACTCATGTTTCAGATCAATGACTTTTTACCAGAATAGTTCTGAAATTGACCCGTTCTTGCTCCAAAGATGCTGCCTGACCTGAGCATTTCCAGGATTTTGTGTTTTTATTTCAGATTTACAGCAGCTACAATACTTTGCTTCAACTATATAAAAAAACCAGGGTTCATTCTGCTTGATCTATTCCACCCACAGACGAATTCTATTATATTCCCACTTTACATGCTTTGTACTCTTCCCTCCTGTGCACATGCTCCCTTTCATGCCTGCACCATATACCTGGCTCCTTTGTACACTCCTTTATGTGCACTTTGATGACATCTAATTCAATTTTTTGAAAAACATATTTCAAAGTTTATCTTGGTTAATAGATGAATATTCACATCCATTACATTCATCCCCATTTTCTAACTTAGTCCATTCAATTACAGAATCTCTACTGCCATAACATCTTTATTGGCATTGGTATTGATTTATTATTGTCACTTGTACTGAGGTACAGTGAAAAACTTGTCTTGCATACCAATCATACATGTCAATTCATTACATAGTGCCGTTACATTGAGTTAGCACAGAGTGCATTAAGGTAGCACAAGTAAAAACAATAGCAGTACAGAGTAAAGTGTCACAGCTACAGAGGAAGTGCAGTGCAGGTAGACAATAAGGTGCAAGGTCACAAGAAGGTAGATTGTGAGGTCAGAGTCCATCTCATCATATAAGGGAACCGTTCAATAGCCTTATCACAGTGGGATAGAAGTTGTCCTTGAGCCTGGTGGTATGTGCCCTCTTCTGCCTGATGGGAGTATCAACAAAAATTTTTGTGCCTTTGAAGACATGCATTACTGCAATTACAATCATGGTAAAGCACACAATAAAATATATAAATGCAGAAAACCTTTCTCTGAATTACAGGAAAACTTCCAAATCTATTTGGTATGAAGGAATCTGTACCCTCAACTTCTGGTTTCTATCCCTATCAGATATGAAGGATATCTGATGTTGGAAATCAAAATGTGAACAGTAAGAGATTCATTATACAGAAGGACAGTGTATCTAAGCAGCAACAGTGGGAAAAAGCCAACTCGTGTGTTAGAGTTTGAATTTCTAACCTTTGAGGTTTAAGGATTTCTTACTGTTTTCATTGTACAATTGAATAATTATATGTCCACAGGCTCACACAACCATGGTGTTTTTTCTTAAAAGCAGAAGCAAGATACAGTGAACACTGGAAATTCAAATCACATGAAGTGTTAACTGAGAGATATTACAGGAATCAAGGGATATGTGGTTCATGCAGGAAAATTATGCTGAGGTAGCCACTTCCAGTGAACTATGGACCTAGACCCCAAGATCCCTCTGTACCTCAATGCTATTAAGGGGCCTACCATTAACTGTATACTTTCTCCTTTCATTTGACCTCCCAAAGTTCAACACCTCACACTTGACCGGATTAAACTCCATCTGCCACTTCTCTGCTCATATCTGTAACTGATCAAAATCCCGCTGTATTCTTTGATAGTCCTTTATACTGTCCACAATTTCTCCAACCTTGGTGTCATCTGCAAACTTGCTAATCCACCCATCTACATTTTCATTCAAATAATTGATATATAATCACAAACAACAGAGCTCCAGCACCAATCCTTGCAGAACACCACTAGCCACAGACTTCCAACCAGAACAACAGCCTTCTACCCCTATTCTATGGGCAAGCCAGTTCCGAATCCAAACTTGCAATTTACCCTGGATACCATGCATCTTTATCTTCTGAATCAACCTACCATGAGGGATCTTATCAAATGCCGTACTAAAGTCAATGCAGATAATGTCCACTGCCTTACCCTCAAGTTTGAGGGTAAGGCATGACCTGCCCCACACAAAGCCATGCTGACTGCCTCTAAGCAGGCTATGCCTTTCCAAATGTGCATAAATCCTATCCCTCAGTATCCTCTCCAACAGCTTCCCTACCACTGATGTGAGGCTCACTGGCCTACAATTACCTGGATTATCCCTAGTTCTCTTCTTGAACAAAGGCACAATATTTGCTACTCTGCAGTCCTCCTGGAGCTTACCTGTTGCTAGTGAGGACACAAATATCTTTGTGAAAGCCCCAGCAATCTCATTACTTGTTTCTTTCTATATTCTGGGATATATGCCATAAAGCCCTGGGGACTTATCCACCTTAATGCTTTTCAAAAGACTCAGCACTACCTCCTCCATAATCTCAAAATGTCCCAGCACATAAGCATGCCCCACCCTATTTTCACTCTCCTCCAAATCTTTCTCCTCGATAAACACTGACACAAAGTACTCATTTAGTACCTCAGCCACTTGCTCTGACTCCAAGCACAAATTCCCTCGTTTATCTTTGAATGAACCTACTCTGTCCTCAGTTATCCCCTTTTTCTTAATACATATAAAAAATGCCTTGGGATTCTCCTTTCTCCTGCTCACCAAGGACAATTCATGGCCCCTTTTGGCCTTCCTAACTCCCTGCTTGAGCGTTTTGTGCACTCTTTATATTCTGCATGGGGCCCAGTCTGATATTAGCTTCCTAAACCTTACATATGCTTTCTATAGGCGAGATCCTTGTCCTTCTTAAACAAAGCAACAACACTGGCTATTCTCCAGTCCTCTGGGAGCTTGCTTGTGGCTAAAGAGAGCAAGCTAAGATCACTGGACATGCAGAACAAATGTTAATGAAAAAGCAATGTAAAGCCAAAGTGGCAGCACCTATGGGCTTGGCCAATAACGTGAGGGAAAAGGGAAGGCTTCCTCAGTGGACCAGTAAGGTCTCAGTAGATGCTGGACATCAATGGAAGGAGACAGCAGTTGAGGTCATTGTCAATACCTAATACCCAAATTTGTGTCACAAATGTTCAATGACTTCATAATCATGGTCAAGGTCAGTGAAAGCCATTTTCATATTTAATAGAAGTTGGCTTAGAGGAGTGATCTGAATGTGATGAGATACCAGGCATGTTAGGACTGCATCTGGGGCAGGAGGAAAGGGTGCCACTTCCCTAGAAGTCACTTAAGTTCTGTTGCAGAGGACTAACTTGAAGACTTCAATGAGCAGGCAACAGAAGCTGATGAATAAACACAAAGAAATGCTTGGAGCATTAGCAGCCAGCAAATATCCATGCAATCACGCCATGTGAGGAGCATAGATGACTGCATCAACAAGATTGCACTGTCTTTGTTTGCAGAGCTTGAAGTCCATTGATTCAGGGACCTGATGCAGAGCTTCAACCTGAAATGTCGACAGTTCCTTACCCCGCAGCTCCCCCCCCCACCCACCCCCACCCCTGACAGATGCTGTTCAACCTGCTGAGTTCCTCCAACAGATTGTTTGTTGCTCCAGTTTCCAATATCTGCAGTCTATCCATTCATGATATCAGAAATAGTCTGCTCTATTTCAAAAGTTTCCACCATCCAGCATCTGGTAACCAGTGATTGATAATAAATGAATTAGCTTTGAATGCAGAAACAGCAGAACCCTCGGAATAAATGAGCTGTAGTGGAAGCTCAAGACTGGTGCCATCCAAGCTCAAACTGCTATCAATGGATATCTATGATCAAAGTACATCAGCAGACCAGCAATCTATCTGCCAGCAGATTACCAGGATGGTTAAGGCTTAGTTCTGGGAAAGTGCCAGCGACTCAAACACAAAATCAATGCCTTTTTTTTCCTCAAGATAATGGCATTTGATCTCAACTGTTGTTATACAGTGGTCTAGCTACTGTCCAGACTGTCCAGTTACTCAGGGCCATCTGCAGCATCCCCCATTTCAAGCTAGCTATGGTGCAGCCAGGAGTTTACTGTGTATACTTAATTACAACAGTGATGGAAGGTATCATCATGTGGCATTTACTCTCCAATAACCTACTAATTGATGCTTAGCTTGGGCTTCAATGGGATCACTTGACCCAGACCTCAGTACAGCCTTGGTCTAAACATGGCTCAATTCCAGAGACGAGGTGAAAGTGACTGTTCTTGACAAAAAAGCAGCACTTGATAAAGTGTAGCATGAAGACGGCCTGGTAAAACGGCCTTTTGATTCCTCTTACTAAAAGTGCACTTCCCCACATTAAACTTTATTTGACAGGTTTAATCTATCCGTATCCCACAGCAGATTCACAATGTCCACTTCAACATGCCCTTCTACCTATTTTTGTATCATCCCTGGGTACAGGGAAATAAGGAGAGAAGAAATGGAACTAATGGTACTGCTTTAGCATGGACCCAAAGAGCTAAATAGCTTACTTTTGTGTCATTGTTTAACATTCTTAGAAGGCTTGTCAGGATAAATGCAGGAAGGATATTTCCCCTGGCTTGAGAGTCTAAAACTAGGGATCATGGTCTCAAAAAAAGGGTAGGACATTTTGAATTGAAGTGAAGGGAAAGGTTTTCACTCTGCGAATTCTATGGAATTCTGTATCCTGGAGGGTTGTGGAGGCTCAGTCCGTTGACTGCATTTAAATCAGGGGATTAATAGATTTCTTTATCTTAAAGGATTCAAAAGATACGAGGAAAATAAAGTTTAAGGTAGAAAATCAGCCATGATCTTATTGAATGGTGGTGTAGTCTCAAAGGGCCGAAGGACAAACTCCTCCTTCATACAATCAGAGAGTTGTAGCAGCACAGAAGCAGACCCTTTGGCCACTGCATCTGTGCCACCCATCAAGCACCTATTTACTGAGATCTTTATTTTGAATGTTACGTTATGTTCTTCTGCACTAAATAACCATTCCCTGTACCACCAGTGACTGAGGCTACAATGAGTACATCCCATAAGATGCACTGTTGTCACTTGCAAAGTTGTAAACTCCATTACCAGTTCAGAGAAACATTATTACCAAAGGTTCCCTTCCAAGTCATACAATATTCTGACCAGGAAATATATCGCTATTCCTGCACTGTTGCTGTGACAAGCCAACAGCCTTGAGCGATGACTTTTGTCAGGACAACTGGAGTACTTCAAGACAGCTCACCACCACCTTTTCAAGGGTAATCCGGGATGGGCAATAAATGCTGGCCATGCCAGCCACGTCCACATCTTGAAAAATGAATAACTAGAAAAGCAGAATTAGGGTATACACAGACAGACACCAAGGGATACTGTGTTGATATTTTTTGATTTTATAACTCATCATTGAATGTGTAGAGACAGTTTAGAACATGATGAGCTGTTGTCTTTAATTCTCTCATAGCAAATACTCTGATAAAGAGCAACAGAGGGAAAGCAACGCAACAGCTATTGCTGATAGGAATTGGTATTTTGCTTATTCAAAGTGCAGCCTATTCAGCTGTTTATGTCACCACCTATCTTCCTTCCTTCCTCCCTCCCTCCTCTGCATGTTCCACAGCTGCTAGGTTGGGCTAAGCCTGCATTAGTAAAGCAAACCAAAACAATACTTGATTTCCGCTTTGCTTTATGCTTAGTTCTCTACCAGAGCAGTCCAGGCAATGAAAGTATTGCATAAGATAGCAATCAACCACTGTGAGCTGCAGATGGCAGGATAGTCACCAAGAGAATTTCAGAACAATCTTCAATCTTATCATTAACAAACACAAAAACATGAAAATAGGAACAGGAGCAGGCCATGAGAGCCCTCAAGCTTGCTCTGCAGTTCAATATGATCAGGTTATCTATGCTGGCCCCAACTCTTCTTCTGTGCCAGTTCATCATATCTCTCAATTCCTTGATCTTTCAAATATATATAATGATCTGGCTTCCTCCACCTTTGGGGACACAGGATAGTGCAGTGGATGTTGTCTATATGGACTTTAGCAAGGCTTTTGACAGGTCCCTCATGGCAGGCTAGTCTGGAAGGTTAGATCGCATGGGATCCAGGGGAGATAACAGATTGGATTCATAATTGGCTCAGAGGTAGGAAGCAGAGGATAATTGTCAAGGGTTGTTTGTAGTAGTGCCACAGGGGTCGGTGCTGGGATCTTTGCTGTTTGTAAATGATATAAATGATTTGGATGTTAATGTACAAGGCACGGTTAGTAAGTTTGTGGATGATACTAAAATAGGTGGTGTGGTGGATAATGTAGGTTATGAAAAATTACAGGGGGAACGTGATCAGCTTGGGCTGAGGATTGGCAACTGGCATTCAATGCAGATAAATGCAAGGTATTGTATTCTGGGAGATCAAACCAAGGTAGGACTTCTATAGTGAATGGTAAGGCCCTGGGGTGTATTATGGAACAGAGGGACAGTTCGCTGAAAGTGGTGTCACAGGTAGATAGGGTGAAGTAGGTGTTTGGCACACTGGCCTTCATCAGTCAGGGCATTGAGTTTAGGAGTTGGGAAGTTATGCTGCAGTTATACAAGACGTTGGTGAGGCCGCACTTGGAGTATTGTGTACAGTTTTGGTTGCCCTGTTGCAGTTAAGATGTTATTAAACTAGAAAGAGTGCAGAAAAGATTTACCAGGATGTTGCCTGGACCTGGGTCCTGAGTTACAAGGGGAGGTTGTACAGAGTAGGACTTTATTCCCTGGAATGTAAGAGATTGAGAGATGGCCTGATAGAGGTATACAAGATCATGTGGGGCATAGAGAGGGTGAAAGCACATAGTCTTTTTCCCAGGGAGGGGTGCTAAAAACAAGAGGGCATAGGTTTAAGACCAGAGGCGAGAGATTTAAAAAGAGACATCGGGGCAGTTTCTTCATGGACAGAGTGGTGCGTATTTGGAATGAGCTGCCAGAAATAGTGGTAGAAGCAGGCACGTTAGCAACATTTAAGAGACATCTAGATAAGTACATGGATAGGAGAGATTCAGAGGGCTATGGGCCAAATGTGGGCAGATGGAACTAGCTCACTGGGCAACACAGTCAGCATGGATGAGTTGGGCCAAACAGCCTGTTTCCGTGCTGTATGACTCTATCTGCTATTTTTTTTTTACCAGCCTCTTTCTCTCGAGGTCCACACCTACCTTAGCAACCTTCATCCTATTTATATATTCAAAGAAGCTACTACTGTTGATTTTGATATTACACACAAATTTTCTCCTTTATAAGTTTTTCAGTCCTTTGCTAAAAACTTCCCAGAATTCTGGCCTACCACCAGCTCTTGCCATTTTGTTTGCTCTACTTTTCAACTTAATATTAAACTTGACCTACTTGGTTAACCACAGATTGAGCCTCTTTCTCATGGAATCCTTCTTTCTAGTTGGGATAAATTCCTGCTGATTCTTATGGACCAGCTATTTGAATATATGCCAGTGCTCATCAACTGACATGTCTTTTAGCTGATTTTTCCAATCCACCTTAGACAACTCCAACTTCATACCATTATAATTGCCCTTATTTAGGTTGAAGACGGTGGTTTTGGTCCTATGTTGTTCATCCTCAAACTGCATCTGGAATTCCATCATATTGTGGTCACTACCTCCTCAGGCATCTTTTGACAGATCTTGTCTTAATCCTTCCTCATTACTCATGACCAAATCTAAAACAGACTGTTCCCAGGTAGGTTCCAAAAACTTACTGTTCTAAGCAGCAATCCCTGACATTACTCCATAAATTCTTTAACGATATTCTTGCCAATTTGGTTTCTCCTATCGATATGTAGATTAAGATCTCCTTTGACAATTGCAGTTCCCTTCAAACATGCCCTAAATATTTCCCCATTTATGCTCTGACCTATTGACTACTTCCCTGTGTCTTCTTTCCCCTCCTATTATGATATCAACCCAAATCAATTCTACATTACTATCCACAGCCTCCATATGACTAAACACTGCAGATACCTTCCCCGATCAACATCACTACCACACATACTTTTCCCTTTCATTCAGAAACATTTCTAGCCATCCTCACAAAAGACCACCTTGCTCCACCTCCATAGAAGTTCTTAACTGTTTACTCTAGGCTTTCTTACTTGAGCATACTCTCATCTGGCCTCCCAATATTCACCCTTCATAAACTCAACATCATCAAAAACTCTGTTGCCCCATTATCCTAACTTGCACTGTCCCTTCATATTTGTGTCCTTTGACCAACACTGGCTCCTGAGAAATCTCTCAAATTATTCTTCTCAGCTTTGTCTGTAATTCTCTTTATTAGTTCATTTCTATTTCTGAACCATACTCCCTCTGCATTCCTCCAATTCTGGCCTCTTGTGGGTCCCTGTATATAATCCTTCCATCACGAGTTGTCAAAACCTTAAGTTCTGATTTTCACACCCGAAATCTTTCTTCCATTAATATGCAGTTCCAAAACAAATTCCTTGAGCATAGATGACCAATAGCTTGGTTATGTTCCTTTATCCGCCTTGTAATTAAACTTTGTCCATTAATGCTCTTGGGAAGAGATGCAGCACATATTGCTGCATTAAAGGCATTATATAAATGCAAATGGAATTCCACTGTAACCTAGGTAGTTGTCTACTAATTCACTGAATAACCACTGTTCATAGTTCAGTTTTGATACTCAGTCGTTAAAATTGTGCAAAGAAAATCATCAAAGTCACCAATACTCTTCAGCACACCCTGAACAACTTGCACCAAGATATTCTCCCAATGGAATTAAAGGGCACATTTTTGAAAGGATATAAAAGTATTTGGCTTAGATGTACTATTGTTCTGGCAACAAACTTAAGGTTAACAATGAATTTAAATTCATAGAGCAATATGCACTTCCATGATCTTATCATATCTAATTGATTTTAAATGTTGCTATTTACAGTTGCCAGATCGTGTTATCTAAAAAGAACCTTGAAAAGAGAAACTGCCACAAAATTAATGACCTAGTTAAAGATCAGCATTTACTTTTAACATTTTATTACATAATGTTAATACCTCTGAAAGTTTGAATCCAATTTCATTTCAATGCCAAGAGAACAAACTTCTCTATTCTACACTCAGAATTTGGGAATCTGACATTGGGCTCTTTGCTAAAATGCCTCCAGGTCTTAAATGTTTCTCCTTTCATCCTACCATACTTTGCTTTGACAAAATTGGACTATCTTCAAGTTTACATTTTTAGCATAATATCCATGCACTGATCACAATGGAATAATCTAAATGCAGATTCACTTTCAAATACGTGATTTTGGGGAGCAGAGAGAAAAACACTACCTAGTTTTGGATGAAAGGCACAGAAATGAGAAAGACAGGGTTCTACCTAGTGCTTTGACCTGGTGGACAATAAGGAAATATGAGCTTCCAGTGTGTACATTTCCCACTTCATTCAGCTAGAATTAATGGAAGAGAAAATGTGGTAAAGACAGTTGTAGCTTGAGATGTAACTATTTAGTGCAGAGGAGGGAATTCGGGATTGATTCGAGTCGGTGGACTGGACCATGTTTAAGGATTCATCAGCAGACCTAAATGAATATGCCACCTGGTTTGGAGCTCAGCCGTTTCATCACCATTTCATTGCCGCAGGAGCAAGTTACTGGCACGATAGTCAGATATGTACCCGGTGAATGTTCAGAGTCCAGGATGAAGAGTGGTATAATTATTCAGTGCTCTGCAGGATAGTACCAAATGGAATATCAGTGATACTCCATCTGTTACTTTCTTGTCTTTCACAGAGCCTTTGCATCCAACTTGCAGATCATTTGGTCACCTGATTGGTAAATCCCACTGCCTGGTTGTGCTTCATCTGCCTGCATAGAGAGACTGAAGGGTGCGGCACTGGTGCAGAGGACAACGAAGACTTGGATGGCAGAGGCAGAGGAGGGAATTTGGGATTGATTTGAGTCGGTGGACTGAACCATGTTTAAGGATTCATCAGCAGACCTAAATGAATATGCCACAGTCATCACCAACATGTGTGGACGAGTGTGTACCCACAAAAACATTCTGAGTCTTCCCCAACCAGAAGCCCTGGATGAACCAGATTTGTAATCTGCTGAGGGCTAGACCTGTGGCATTTAGGACTGACAACCCAGAGTCATACAAGAAGACCAGGTATGACCTCCAGAAGGCCATTGCGAGTGCAAAGAGGCAATTTTGGACTAAACTGGAATCACAGATGGACGCTTAACAGCTGTGGTAGGGCTTGCACAATAACTTCCTACAAGGCGAGATCAGGTAGCATAAGACGGCATACTTCGCTGAGTACTAAAGGTCTGTGCGGACTAACTGGCTGGAGTATTTAGGGACATATTCAACCTCTCGTTTCTGCGGTCTGAGGTTCCCACCTGCTTCAAAAAGGCATCTTTTGTACCAGTGCCCAAGAGAGGTTGGTTATGGCGCGAATCAACTCCTGCCTCAGATGACCTGAATCTGCTCCAATTTGTCTACTGCCACAACAGGTCAACAGCAGATGCAATTTCTCTGGCTCTTTGTTCTGCTCTGGACCATCTGGACAACAGGAACTCCTACATCCGGCTGCTGTTCATCAACTACAGCTCGACATTCAACACAATCATCCCATCCAAACTCATCGTCAAGCTTCAAGACCTAGGCCTCTGTACCCCCCTCTGCAACTGGATACTCAACTTCCTCGCCAGCAGACCTCGGTGAGGATTGGTAAGAACATTTCCTTGCTGATCATCAACACAAGTGCATCTCAAGGCTGCTTGCTTAGCCCCCTGCTTTACTCTCTATACACATGATTGTATGGCTAAGCATAGCTCCAATGCCATCTTCAAATTCACTGACGACACTACTGTTGGACGAATCACAGGTGGCTTACCAGAGCGAGATAAAACACTAGGTTGAGTGGTGCCACAACAACAACCTCTTGCTCAACGTCAGCAAAACTAAAGAGCTGATTGTTGACTTCAGTAAGGGAAAGGAGGGTGAACATGTGCCAGTCTACACTGGGGGATCAGTGGTGGAGGGAGTCAGCAGCTTTAAATTCCTGGGCATTAACATATCAGATGCCCTATCCTGGATCCAGCACATGGATGCAATCATAAGGAAAGGGTGCCAACATCTTCACTTTCTTAGAAGGTTAAGGAGGTTCAGCTCGTCACCGAACACTAACAAACTTCTACAGATGTATTGTTGAAAATATCCTGACTGCATCATGGTCTGGTACGGCAATTCGAATGCACAGGAATGTAAGAAGCTGCAGAGAGTAGTGAAATCTGCCCAATACATCACGGGCACCTCCCTCCCCACCACTGATATTTTCTACAGGAGGTGCTGCCTCAGGAAGGTAACATCCATCATCAAAGATCCCCACCATCTGGGCCATGCAGCTTTTTGCAGCTACCATCTGGCAGAGGTACAGAAGCCTTAAGTCCCACACCACCAAGTCTGAGAACAGCTAGTCCCCTTCAACTATTCAGTTCTTGAACCAACCAGCAAAACCCTAATCACTACAGTTTATCAACACTATAACCACTTTGCATTAAAATGGAGTTTGATTTTTTTTTGTTCTGTGTTCTTTTTAGTAAAAATTGTGTACAATTTATGTTTAATATTTTTTTCTTGTGAACGCTCCTTATATGTGCCTCCGACGCTGCTGCAAGTAAGTTTTTCATTGCACCTGTGCATACATGTACTTTTGCATATGACAATAAACTCGACTTTTGACTTTGTATCATCAGCCAATTTGGATATACTGCAATGTTTTCACCCAAATTATTAATATAAATTCCAAATTGTTAGGGTTTAGGCTCATTGCCATCTCATGCCATTAGTAACATTATGCAAATATTAACAAGTCAAATTAAAGATTACCTATTTATTCCTATACTTCTCCTCTCCTTGATCTGCATTAAAATGCTACTACCCCCAAACCCACAGGGACTTACTTTATGTAACAGTTTTGCACTACTTCATCAACTACTTTTTATATACTGCTGCTGGTTTCCACTTATGAACACTAATAGGTATATCCTCAAAAATAAACTACACAATCTGTCAAACCTGATTTTTCTTTCATGAAACCATGTTAACTCTGCTTATTTATAATTTTAAGTGCCCTGCCATCACATCCTTAATAATAAATCCCAGCATTTTCCCAACAAATGTCAGATTAAATGTTCTGCTGTTCTCTATCTTCTCTCTCACTCCTTTCTTTAATAGCACTGTTACATTTGCTACTTTCCAGAGCCTAGAGAGTTGTGGATGATCATTACTGATGTATCCTTTCTCTGCAACTTCCTCTTTTAAAACTTAAAACACTGGTCGTCAGGTCAAGGGGATTTGTTAGCTCTCACATCCCTTAATTTTATCTGGCACTTCCCCTTCAGATATATTACTTAAACTTCCTCACTGTCAATAAAACCTTTATTCCCCATTATTTCTGCTACATGTCTTGGGTCTACTGCATTGAGATCAGATGCAAATTAACTGTTTAATGCCCCAGTCACTGGAATGTTCCTTATCTAATTTTCCTGCCTATGCCTCAATGGGACTCACATTTGTTTTCCACCTTCTTCTTTTCTACAAAATTGTATAAGTCCTTATAATTTTTACTAAATTACTGTCATTCACCTTCTCCCTCTATCAATTTCCTAAAACACCCCCAACCCGCAAACTTACGAAACACCTTTTATTTAGAATACTCCTGGCAATATTATGTGCCTCTTCTTTTAACGGTTATCCACTGATAGATCCTTGGAGATTGTAATTTCTGTGGAATGCTTACAGGTTGGGAATATTTTCAAGAACTGAATTTCTGATTCTCTACCAGGAATCCAGAATGACCAATCTGATTATTTCCTTTTCCTCTATCTTCTTCCAATCAGCATGCAAGAATTCGCTATTGCTACTTCAGCAATAGAATGTACATAGAGTCATAGAGCAATACAGCATGGATACAGGCTTTTGGGCTAATAAGTCTATGCCGACCATGTCGTCCACCCAGCTAATCCAAAGTTCCTGCTTTCAGCTCATATCCTTCCAGGCCCCTCCCCTCCATGTACCTATCCAAGTGCTTCTTAAATGATATTATTGTACCTGCCTCAACCACTTCCTCTGGCAGCTCGGTCCATATACTCATCACCCTCTGCGTGAAAAAGTTGCCCCTCAGGTCCCTTTCAAATCTTTCCCCTCTCACCTTAAATCTTTGCCCCCTAGTTTTGGACTCCCCTACCCTGGGGAAAAGACTATTACCCATCCACCTCATCTATGCCTCTGATAATTTTAAACACTTCTATAAGGTCACCCCTCATTCTCCTACGTTCCAAGGAATAAAGACCTAGCCTGGCCAACCTCTTCTATAACCCAGGCCCTCAAATCTTTTCTGCACTCTTACCAGTTTAACCACGTCTTTCCCGTATCAGGGTGACCAAAACTGTACACAGTACTCCAAGTGCGGCCTCACCAACGACTTATACAAATGTACAATGTCCCAACTCCTATGCTCAATGCCCTGACTGATGAAGGCCAGCGTGCTAAACGCCTTTTTCACCACCCTGTCTATCTGTGACACTGCTTTCAATGAACTGTGCATTTGTACTCCTAGATTCCTCTGTTCCATTACACTGCTTGGTGCCCTACCATTCATAGTATAAATCTTACTCTGGTTTAACTTTCCAAAATGCATCACTTCACACTTATCCATATTGAAATCCATTTGCCACTCCTCAGCCCACTTCCCTAACTGATGAAGATCTCCTGCAATCTATGATAACCTTCTTCACTATCAACAACACCTCCTAATGTGTCATCTGCATTGCAAGTATGGACCTCATGCCCAAATGACCAATACCAATGATAATTTCCACTTATCCCACTCAATCCTTTTTATTCTCTTCTACTTTGTGACTTTCACTTAAATACACCAACGTAAATCATCTCAACTATTCCTGGCAATAGCGAATCTCACTGCAAGGTCATGCAGCACAGAAGCAGTCATGGGGCAGAGTCTGAGACAATTAACAGCATAAATGAAAATTCCTAATACCAATGATTACTGATTGGAAAATTAATGACCAAATAACGCATCAAAATTGGCACATACAGAGATGCTTGCATAATAATTTTGCTGATAGTTAAATGTAGCAGAGCTCATAGATTAAATGAAGGATTTTAACCTGGCAAGATGATAAAAAATATTCTTGCAACACTAGAAAAAGTTCCTATATTTAAGGTGATTAAGTACTGAAGTTCTAACTCGAATCTGGGCACTATATGTCTCGAAACATATAGAAAATGTGGCACCTTATACCATGTTGTCATATCCACTCTACAGTCATTTTGGAGTGACCGTGTGTAACTGAGCTCGTGCACATGAACATATGCACACTGGTGATTTCAGGTGTGTAGTATATGGGTTCTGTATCTGTGATACCACTGCCACAAAACTCAATCAGTGAAATTACTGAAAGAGGAAGGCATTCAAACTTTTCTTCCAATTCTCCCATCCTTTTCTTTGAGTGGTTTTACTTCTGTATTTCTATTCTTCAGTAAAATTAATGGAATTCTTCAGCCTATGGCTACTGTTTCTTGTTTGTATCCTTGGATCTTATAGCTCCACATTTTCTAACAGAGCTTTTCACTATTTCACTGTTGATCATTGTCTGGTTTGGATAGTCCTCCTTTATATTTGTAGCATTTGAGTTTGCCCCACTCATTACTCTATTGAAAGATGCATCTTCAACTGAAATAATGTCACAAAGCAATTTTGCACAGTTGTACGTTTGGTATAGTTTCATTGTTACTTTAAATTCACTTCAACACATTTGTCAATAGATGAAGCACAGTCAAGTTCTTAATAATAGGTTGTTGCATGATACAATCTGAAACAGTTTGGGGGACATTGTTGCTGCAACTGGTATGAACAAACTAGGACCAATAAACATTATTGCATAAAAACATAAAAATATAATACAAGGTAGAACAACATATAGTGTTCTTGAAAATTAGGTTTCAAGTACTTGGAGTAACTTCTGCAATCCTGATCTCAGTTACACTGCTGCAGCCGGCACTAAAGCCTAGTGGGGTACTGGAAGATGAATCAGAAGCATTTTTTTTTAGTGAAGGGTCATTCACATGAAATTTTAATTCTGTTTCTCGCTCCAAAGATGTAGCCTGGTCTGCTGAGTAGCCCCAGAATTTACTGTTTTTGATTTCCAGCATCTGCAGGATTTTGCTTTTCAATTCTTGCAATTATCTCTTTGTATTGGGTCAGAGGAGGTGGAATCCTTGTGGGTGGAGCTAAGAAATAGCAAGGGTAAAAGGACAATAGTAGCAGTCATATATAGGCCCCCTAATAGCAGTCAGCAAGTGGACGATAAGTTGCAGTTTGAGATAGAAAAAGCATGCCAGAGTGACAATGTGAAGATAATTATGGGGGATTTTAACATGAAGGTGGACTGGGAAATCCAGAATGGCGGTAGTACTCAGGAGAGGGAGTTTGTGGAATGTCTAAGGGACGTTTTTGTAGAGCAACTTGTTGAAGAGCCCACCAGGGGATCGGCTGTTTTGGATTGGGTGTTGTGCAATGAACCGGAGGTGATTAGGGAACTAAAGGTAAAGGAACCACTGGGAACCAGTGATCACAATATGATTGAGTTCAGTTTCAAGTTTGAGAAGGAGAAACTGATAACTGGTGTATCGATATTTCAGTGGAACAAAGGAAATTACAATGGTATGAGAGAGGAGTTGGCCCTAATTGATTGGAAGAGTAAGCTGGCTGGAGGGACGGCAGAGGAGAAATGGAAGGAATTTCTACAGGAAATAAGGAAATTGCAGGATAGATATATTCCAAGAAAAAAGGTTTTGAATGGAAAAAAGGCACAAATGTGGATAACGAGAGAGGTGAAGGCTAAAATAAAAGCAAAAGGGGCAGCGTACAAAGAAGCAAAAATTAGTGGGAAAACAGAAGACTGGGAAGCTTTTAAAAACCTGCAGAGAGAAACTAAGAAAGGTCATAGAAAAGAAAAGATGAATTATGAAAGGAAGTTGGCGGATAACATTCGAAAGGACACTAAGAGTTTTTTTTAAATACATAAGGTGTAAAAGAGAGACACAGTTGATATAGAACCAATTGATAACGGTGCAGGAGCTAATTATATGGACGATAGAAAGATGGCAGAGGAATTGAATGAATATTTTGCATCGGTCTTCACCATGGAGGACATCAGCAATGTGCCAGTTAGTCAGGAGTCTCACGAATGGAATTGAGTTCAGTTAAGATTACTAGGAGAAGGTACTAGGAAAACTAAATGGGTTAAAGACTGATAAGTCTCCCGGACCGGATGAGGTGCATCCCGGGGTTCTGAAGGAGGTGGCTTTAGAGATAGCGGAGGCATTGGCGATAATTTTCCAGAAATCGATAGATTCCGGCGTGGTTCCGGAGGACTGGAGGGTCGCAAATGTAGTTCTGTTGTATAAGAAAGGTGGGAGGCAGCATAAAGGAAATTACAGACCTATTAGTCTGACGTCAGTGGTGGGAAAGTTATTGGAATCTATCCTCAAAGATGGGGTTATGGAATACCTAGAGGCGCAAGGCAAGATAGGTCCTAGCCAACATGGTTTTGTGAAGGGAAGATCCTGCCTGACCAACCTATTGGAGTTTTTTGAAGAAATCACAGGTAAGGTGGATAAGGGAGAGGCGGTAGATGTTGTGTATTTAGACTTTCAAAAGGCCTTTGATAAGGTGCCTCACAAGAGACTGATTAATAAGATGAGAGGTCATGGAATTACGGGTAGGATAACAGAATGGGTGAAGCATTGGCTGGTTGACAGGAAGCAAAGAGTGGAACTAAAAGGATCTCGTTCTGGTTGGTTACCAGTTACTAGTGGTGTGCCGCAGGGGTCGGTGTTGGGACCGCTCCTTTTTACCTTGTACATTAACGATTTGGATAATGGAATAAATGGTTTCGTGGCTAAGTTTGCGGATAACACCAAGATAGGGGGAGGAGTAGGGAGTATTGAAGAGATAGGAAGGTTGCAGAGAGACCTAGACAGTTTAGGAGAATGGGCAAGGAAATGGCAGATGAGATTCAATGTTGAGAAATGTGCAGTTGTACACTTTGGAAGCAGAAATAAGCGGGCAGATTATTATCTAGGAGGAGAGAAAATCCAAAGCACGGAAGTACAAAGAGACTTGGGGGGTACTCGTGCAGGATACCTTAAAGGTTAACCACCAGGTCGGATCGGTGGTAAAGAAAGCGAATGCTATGTTGGCATTCATTTCGAGAGGTATAGTGTGTAAAAGTAAGGAAGTGTTGATGAGGCTCTACGGGGCACTAGTGAGGCCTCATTTGGAATATTGTGCGCAGTTTTGGGCCCCACATCTTAGGAAGGATGTGTTGACGTTGGAGAGGGTTCAGAGGAGATTTACGAGGATGATTCCAGGAATGAAAGGGCTTACGTATGAGAAGCGTTTGTCGGCTCTTGGACTGTACTCGCTGGAGTACAGAAGAATGAGAGGGGACCTCATGGCGACATTTAAAATGTTGATAGGAAAGGACAGAGTAAGTGTGGCTAGGCTGTTTCCCTTGGTGGGTGAGTCCAGGACCAGAGGGCACAATCTTAGAATTAGAGGGTACAGTTTCAAAACAGAGATGAGGAAAAATTTCTTTAGCCAGAGGGTGGTGAATTTGTGGAACTCCTTGCCACGTACAGCAGTGGAGGCCAGATCAGTGGGGGCGTTCAAGGAGGAGACAGATAGATATCTAAATAGTCAGGATATCAAGGGATATGGGGATAAGGCCGGAAATTGGGATTAGAATAGTTTTTTCCCCATTCCCCATTTCTCAATTCTATTTCCCTTTCCTTGGAGCAGACTCGATGGGCCGAATGGCCTGCTTCTGCTCCCTTGTCTTGTGATCTTGTGTATTTCTTTCTGCACAATACAACTACAAACAGGAAAAGAAGAAATCTACTTCGTGTGGTTAGTCACCAGGTTGGCTCAGTCTTTAATCATAATGAGACACAAGAACAGAAGAATATGCAGAAAAGACCATCATTCAAGCCTCAAAATTCATACATCCTATGCTATCCTTTCTGTCATCTCACGTATCCATCAAATATTTCAAAGTTTATCAACCTTACTCTTGCATCCACTGATTTGTTTTTCAGAGCTTTCAGTTCTATACACTCCCCACTCTGATTTATATAATTTCATCACTTTCTCTTGAACTGAATTCCATGAACTACTTTGCATATTCACATAAGGACTCAAGACATCAGACTAGTCCTGAAGAGTCATACAGCATGGAAATTGGCCCTTCAGATCAACTCACTTGCACTGAACAATAAGCACCCCTGTGCACTAATCATATTTCCTCTCACATGCCCATGAACTTCCCCACATCCTGATTCATATACCACCCAACAATACTGGGGGCAGTTTACAGCAGCCAATTCACCAACCAACCAACATAACCACAATACATGGGAGCACCCAGAGGAAACTCATGTGGCATCAAAGAATGTGCAAGCTTCACACAGAAAGCACCCAAGGACAGGATTGAATCTGGTCAAAATTGCTGAGAGGTAATAAGACTAATTGCTCTGTCACTGTGCCACCCAACTGAAATAATAATGGAAAGTACTGGAAATACTCAGCAGTTCTGGTAGTATGTGTGGAGGGAAGAACAGAGTTAACTTTTCAGGACTGATGGCTGATCATGCAGCCATTTGGTATTTTCATCACTGAGACCCACCAACTTCCCTTCATGTGTTGAATTTAAGCACATAACCCAACAATGCAATGCTGGTGAAGGTGTTGCTTTTCATGTGTGGTATTAAACCAAGAGATTCCTGCTGCTCACCCAGCATTAAGGTTTGGAGAAAAGTAATGCGTTTTCATTATGTTCTGGCTAACAGACCTGCCTTCTTTGAACTTCGCTGCAAGTAATTTTCCTGCTGAAACCGTCAACACAAGAGACTGCATTTCAAACATGAACCCAGGCAATACCAAATACACAAAAAGACAATACATAAAATTAGCTTAACTGTTTTGCCTTCAGAAATGCTATGACTGAAAGCTAAATTTGATATTTGGAATGAGAAAAAAAAGGTATAATGATAGAACGCACTGGAAAGGGTGCAGAGATTCATCAGTATGTTGCCTGGAATGGAGCATTTTAACAATGAGGAGAAACTGGTTTGGGTGGATTTGTTTTCCTCCGTAGCAGAGAAAGCTAAGGAGAACCTGACTGAAATATTCAAAATTATAAAGGGACATAGGGTAAATAATGAGAATTATTTCCTTTTGGCAGAGGTGTCTATTACCAGGAGTAGATTTAAAATAAAGAACAGGAGATTAAAAGAGGAATTGAAAAACTTTTTCATCCAGAGGACTGAGGGGGCAATAGAGGCAGATTTAAGAAGTATTTAGATGTACACGTTAAATACCATGGCTTAAAAGGCTATGGGCTAAGTGCTAGGAAATGGAAACTATATAAATAAGTATTTAATGGCCACCATGGCCATAGTGAGCTGAAGGATCTGTTTCTGTACTGTTTCACTAGGACTCGGTAACCATTTAAATAGCATTTTATCATTCCGAACATGAATGTACATTGCTCCAAAATGTTGTCTTTTATTCTGAAAAACTTACCCAACTAAGAGAAGAATGGAACAGACAAACACAAATCCCACGGTATACTTCAATGCATTCTTCACTTGCTTTAAGAAACACAACAATGTCAAAATCAGCATCAACCATAATATTGTTGCATACATCCAATTTTATTACAGGTACAGATAATGTGCAACTTCCGTAAACTCAGCATTTTGGTCTGAAGGTATTCCATTTCAGTTCTGACAAAAGTTTATTGATTTCAAATGTTAACTTTCTTTTTTCACAGAATCTGCCAGACCTGCTGACTGCTTACAGAATATTCCTTTTTAATTTCAGATTTCCAGAATTTGCAGTGTTTTGATTTCCATTCCATTCCTTAACATGTCCCATTCCTTAATACTTCACATATTAATTAAAAATGAGGACAACTGCAGAAATCAACATTCTTGTAGCTCAAATTTGTTCTGATGAAGGATTGATAGTAGCAATCATCTATCAAGAAGACATTATTTCCTTTCCTACAAGAAAGATGGCTCTCCTCAAATACCCAATTGAACTCACTCTGATGCATAGGATAGTAAACCTCTCATTTGTAGCAGGTAGTGCTGTAAACATCACATAACGATCCAGGAGTACTATATTCAATTACTGTAGAAAGAAACTTTTTTCCAACAGCATGATTATACCACTCAGCTCTCACTCATCGCACAATAACTAAATAGCACAATTGAGAGGCTGTGACCTATGAAATGCCATACTGGTCAGTGCTGGGGTCCCAGCTGTTCACAATCTTTATCAATGATTTGGAGGGGATTATGTATTCAAGTTCCTAATGATACAAAATTATGTGGCAGTGTGGAATGTGAAAAGATTGCACAGAGGCTTCATGGGAATCTAAACAGGTTAAGTGAATGGGCAAGGACATGGCAGATGTAATGTAGTGTATTAAAATGTGAAGTCTTCCACAATGGTAGAAAAAAACTAGAAAGGCAGAGATTTTTTTAAATGGTAAGATTAAAAGGCATTAGTGTTCTGAAGGATCTGGGTGTCCCTGTACACAAAGCACTAAAAGGAAACATGCAGCTACAGTAAGCAATCAGGAAAGCAAATAGCTGACCTTCAATTGAAGAGGATTTGAATACAAGAGTAGAGACATCTTGTTCTAATTATATACAGCCGTGGTGAGATCACATCTGGAATATTGTGCATAGATCTGATCTCCCTACCCAAGGTAGGATCTGCTTGCAATCTGGAGTACAGTACTGAGTATCCACATTTAAAGAAAGATGTTAAGATGTTAGAAACAATTCAATGAAAGTTTACTAGGCTAATAACTTGAACCAAAGATTACAGTAAGGGTATGATTAAGCTTGAAAGGATACAGAAAAGATTCACAAGGATGTTGCCTGGATTTGAGGGCTTGAGTTTTCAGGAGACATTGGATAGACTAGGTCTCCTTTCCCTGGAACAAAGGAGGCTGAGAGGGGACATGGTAGAGGTACGTAAGATTATGGCAGGAACAGTAACAACATTTAAGATGCAAGGTGGATATTCACCTTCCAGGCCCCAAAAAGGCTTATTGCTAACCTCAGTTTTTTTTAGCACAGCAGCATGACCTGTCCAAAGGTCAAGAAGTGGTTGCTCATTAAGCTAAAATCCCTTTTGCAAACACAGCGGAAATTGTCCAAGGCTCAAGGTGTTTGCTGAGTTAAACTTCTAACCAATACTCCCTGCTCAGCCTCTCAACATAAACAAGGGAACAATGGGATCCAGGTTTACTTAATTAAACACTCCAGTCACCTGGCGTGAAAATGTGGTTGAAAAAACATCACATGCCAATGATGTCAACTAAGTGAAAAAAACAGTATAAATGTTAGAAAGCAGTCAGGGTAGGGGGGGAATGGTAGAGAGAAGGGGTTACAGAAAGAAGACCTAGAATTCATTCCTCAGCCTTTGGTTTTTGCGATATATGACTTGTTGGTATGACTTTTTAGCTTGTAAGAACTGTACTTGTGTTTGGAAATCCTTTGTAAGTTACATGTCGTTGTTAAGAATTACTTATTAGAATTCAACGTGTCTCACTTAAGATAAAATAAACTGTGTTTAAGCTGCTTCGTTAGCTGGAAGTATCTTCTCCTTGGTTGGGAGGAGGGACCCACCGCTTGAAATAGTGATTATTAACAGCTAGACCTTTCTGTAGAGACTAAAGTAGTGAAGTAAACTAGTCCTTGAGGTGTAAACTAATACAGTAATAATCTCCCTATAGTGAAGGTACTTGTAGATACTCATGCCAGATGGAACTTAAAGTCTTGACTTAAGTTTAGAGCTCTTGGACAGTATCATCACAGATGCATCTTGACAGGTATTTGATTGAGCAGGGCATAGAGGGATATGGAATTAACACAGGCAACTGGGATTAGTACAGACAGGCACAATGGTTGACATAGATGTGGTGGGCCTAAGGACCTATTTTTATGGTGTACAACTCCATGACTATTATCTTACGAGGAATGGTTGGACAGGCTAGGTCTGAATGTACTGGAATTTAGAAGAGTAAAAGGGGACTTTATTGAACCATATAAAATTCTGTGAGGTCTTAACGGTGCAAGTGGAGAAGGTATTTCCTCTTGTGGGAGAATCTAGAAAAAGGGATTGCTGTTTAAAAATGAGGGGTTGTCCATCCATAACAGACACGAGGCATTTTTTCTCCCCTCACAGGATAAGAAGTCTTTGGAACTCTCTTCCTCAAAGGATAGCAGAAGTAATCCTTGAATGTTTTTAAAGCAGAGGTAGATAGATACTTGATAAGCAAGAGTGTGAAAGGTCACAGAGAGAAGGTAATGCAGAGTTGAGGTTACAATTACACTATCTGTGATCTTATTAAATGGTGAAGGCGGCATAAGGGGCTGCATGGTCTTTTCCAAGAGAGAAGGCTCACCAGATTGAATATTAAGATGAAACTGATGCTGGTAATTTGAAATATAAACAGAAAATGCAAGGAATACCCAAAAAGTCAGGCAGCATCTGTCTAACAAGAAGCACAGTTAACACTTCACAACACTGTCTGACTCCTCTTATGGCAGCATGTCCTATGAGGAGAGATTTAGCAGATTAGGCCGAAACAGTCTTGATTTCAAAAGAATGAGAGGTGATTTCATTGAAACATATGAAAATGAAGGCACTTAACAGGATATTTGCAGAGTTGATGTTTACTCTGGCTGGGTTGTCTAAAACCAGGAGTAACTGTCTCAAGATCTTACAATTATGGACAGAGCCAAGAAGAAATCCTTAACCCAGGTGGTGATGAATCTTTGGAATTCTCTACCCAAAAGGGTTGTGGAGACTCAATGACTGAGTTTATTCAAGATAGATTTTTTTGGTATTAAGAAAATCAAGGGACATGAGGTTTGTGCAAGAGTGTAGTCTGTTGGTAAAAGATCAGTCATGATCTTATATTACTGGCAAAGTTGATCCAAGGGAGTCAAATGCCCTACACCTACTTCTACTTCGTATGTAAACAATGAGGGCATATTATTAGGGATAAGCATAGACCATAAACCTCCCCTCAATCTTGTTCCACTTGTTTTGTACAATAACTCCATTCACTCACATTGACTTCATACCCTTTTATTCCTTCATCTCCCAAAAATATATCAAACGAACATTAAATGTTAACATTTTTTTTAAATTGGAGAGTGCTCCACACATCTACAACATTTTGCATGGAGAATTGTTTCCAAATTTTCTTAAATGGATTGGCTTTGACACAAGGGTATGTCCCTGGTTTCCATTTCCTTTACCAACAGAAAAAAACTTTCTCATTATCTATCCTATAATACTTTAAAAAAAATCTTAAATCCTCAATCTAACTACCCTTAATTATTTATATTCCACAGAATGGCTGTCTTAACATTGAGAACACCATGTAGCATTTTTAAGTACTTTGGAAAACTTACTGAGCATTTATTAGGTTCGACATCCTCCTTCTCTTCATAGTAGAAGTAAACAAATGGAATCCACAGGAAGACACAAAAAAGAATGATGGAGTATAAGGCTGTAATGAGAAAAAAAGATACAAAATAACTATTCAGATAAACTACAAAAAAACATTTGCATGTTACAGGGGCTGTGTTCTGTAAACTACAAAAAAACATTTGCATGTTACAGGGGCTGTGTTCTGTCTTCTGACTGCCACACAAACGTTAGGTTCCAATTCATCCAGTCCAGATTTTTTAAAAAACAGATTCCACCAATATTGTTTCAGCAAAAAATGCTAAGGAGAATGTCAAAGACACAATTTATCTCAATTTATAAGGCACTTCACCCAGTGACGCAATCAATAATCTCAACTTCTTATTGAAAATTAAAATATTTAGTTGGCCCAATTAGCTGCTTTTGAGTAAGAGAGTCAGTCAGCACGGAAATGGTCTTTAGCTTACTGAGCCCATACCAACCATTAAGCGCTCATTTACACTAATCTTGCAGTGATCCTATTGATTAAAAAAAATTAAAAAGTGCTACAAAAAGAAGCAAATTTTAATAGGTTCATTAAAAATGAGCTTCAAAGATAAAAATGGGATCTAAGGAATAAACATTTTTAGTAGTAAGGATCGAGAATTCATTGCATAGAAGAGCGGTGGAAATTATGCCTTTGAAAGGGAATTGGATAGGCTTGGGAGATAATGATTTTGGAAGGGATATGAAAAAAGAACAGGAGAATGGGACTGACAGGACTGCTCTGCCAATAGTTACTCTCTGCAATGATCCTTTCAATCTCCACACACTCTCTATTCATCTCCGCACCACACCCACCCCATGACATGTCCTTGATTCTGTCTCTAAATTCTTTCCAATCAGTTCCCACATTACATTCATCTCTGTGATCTTCTCCACAACACTTCCTTTGTGATCTATGCTCTCTGTAATAAAGGAGTACCGCTGAAGACATTCCACTGAGTGCAATACTGTGGGCTTTGTGCACAGTCGAATAACTTGACCTGGCTAGCAGGTCAAGGCAAGAATTGCCATTGGTATTTGGCCGTGTGGATGATATCAATGCAACAAAGCATGCCATAACTATCCACAACAAAACTACTAACTTTAAAAAATCATCTTGAACAGAGAATTTCCCAACTTATGCTTTTTAAAGATCTAGAAACTGAATATGCATACTGATGTCACTTAATAATAATTAATTGGTTGGGTGTTTTGATAATGGATCTAGAAATCACAGGTTAGAATCCGGCATGGCAAGTTAAATTTACAAATCATTTGTGAGCAGGTACCAAAAGGAAGCAAGAAGTCTGAAATCTTCTGTGTCAAATCTCACTCCATGTAATACAGGTGGACTCTTTAGTGCAGTGCTGAGGGCAATGTGAAGTAGTGAATGAGTACTGAATCTTTGAGAAGGATTTGGAGGGGGCATGGAAGTAGTTTTTTTTAATGCCTTTTCAGTCAGACTATTCAAAGGAAAGCCACTCAGAACTCCTCTGCTTAGACACTAAAGGGGTGATAGGCAGAGGGAGGAGGGAAGAGTGGAGGGAAGGTTCCATCTATCAGCTCCCATCCTCTGTCACTAATTCCACTCTTCCATCCACCTATCATCCCTCCTCACCTGGATCCACCTATTGCTTGCTATTTCTTGCTCCATCTCTTCACCTGTTTATACTGGCCATCTCCCCTCTACTTCAGTCCAGATAAGTCTCAATCCAAAACATCAACAATCCATGTCCCTCCAATAGATGCTGCCTGACCCACTGAGTTCCTCCAGCATCTTGTCTGTTGAGAAACAAAGGACTGCAGATGCTGGAATCTAGATGAGAAACACTATGATATTGGAGGAACTCAGCAGGCCAGGCAGCATCCGTGGAGAAAAGCAGGTGGTCAACGTTTCGGGTCAGGACCTTTCTTCAGGACTGAAGATAGGAAAAGGGGAAGCCCAATATATTGGGAGGAAAAGCAGAGCAGTGATAGGTGGACAAAAGAGGGGAGGTGGGGTGGGCACAAGGTGGCGACAGGTAGATGTGGTAGACCTTGTGCCTGGTCTGCTGAGTTCCTCCAGCATCATAGTATTTTTCCACCTTGTTTGTTGAACTGTATTATAACCGGCTACATTATCTACCTCCAATACCACCAGGGATATAACTGAACTAAAATCCAAGGTTGTTAATGATACCTAGAATGAAGTGTCCAACTTTCATTATCATATCTGCACAAAAGCCAAAGATATCCAACACATTCATAAAAAGCAAACAGAGCAATTGTATTTCAGTACTTCACAACACCAATATTCCTTGACGATAGGAAACAGACTGTGGCGTAAGAAATGCCACGTTTTTAAAAAACATAACATCAATAGGTAGTTTTGTCATTTGGTAGGCATCATATAACAAAATGCAGAAGAGATCATTATTGAGAGAGTGAGGTAAAAATAAGAGTACTGGCAGCACTCAGAGTGGAAGAGTTAGAAAGGAAGCATCCAAAGCTACAGAGGGAAGTAAAAGGTAAAAATTGCAGAGGTGCTAATGACACTCTTCTGATTCTTAGTTAAAACAGTAATACCAAAGGGCTGGATGACAGTCTTGAAATAAAGACATATAAGTAAAGCTTAAACATGAAACTTACAGGTCAGGATATTTAATATCACTGGTAGAGAATTGTTTGGAAACAAGAATCCAGAAAAAATATAACAGCTACTCTGATTAATAATTGAGAACTAGAAAGTATTTCTTTTTAAGGACAAATTATGTTTGGCCAAATTGAGTTTATTTTGATGAGGTTACAGAGAAAGTGGATGGCAGCATTGTATTTATGGATTTTCAAAAACCATTTGATAAGGTAGCACGTAAAAGACCTGTTAGTAAAACTGAAGAGCTGGGAAATGGCAAGAACAGCATGGATATAAAAGTGACTGGGACACAAAAGAGAGGGTTATATTGATTGGCTGCTTTTCAGAATTGGCTGGAGAATATTATGCAACAGTCTACTTCAGGAGTCAGTTATGGAACTGTTGTGATTTTTTTTGTTGCACAATAACTTACAGGCAAAGGTACAATTAATACCATTAGAAACAGGAGTAAGCGATTCAGCCCCTCAATCTACTCTGCCATTCAATGACATCAGAGTTGATCCAACTTCCCTCAAGTTCATTTTCCTGCCCTATCACCATAACCCTTGATTCCAGTCCTGAATAAAAATCCATCTCAGTTTTAAATATATCCAATGATTCAGCCTCCATAGCTTTCTGAGGCAAGGGATTCCAAAGACTCTCAGACCTATAAAAGAGATTCTTAGTTCTAGTCTTAAATGATTCCTCCCTCTGCCTTATTCTGAGACCATGCTCTCTGGTTCCAGTCTTTCCCAAGAGGGAAAAGATCCAGCAATTACCATGTGCAACTCCCTAAGAATTTTACATGTTTCAGTTATTCAGCTTTCATTCTTCTGAGCTCCAATGAGTACAGACCCAACTTGTTCATAAGACAGCCCTCCTATTCCCAAGATCATCCTACTGATTATCCAAAAATAACACCTTTCCTTAGGAGAGCAAAAGTTTTCATTACACATCCTCATTAGTGTCCTGTGCAGTTGTAGAAAGACTTCCCAACTTTTATACTCCAGCTCCCTTGAAATAAAAGCCAGCATTCCATTAGCCTTCCCAATTATATGTTGCAAGCTCTTTCATGTACAAGGACCCCCAAATGCCTTTAACTTGCAGCTTCTTGCAGCATTTCTCCCTTTAATTTATAGAACATAGAACACTACAGGCCCTTTGGCCCACAATGTTGTGCCGACATTTTATCTTGCTCTAAGATCTATCTAACCCTTCCCTCCCACATAGCCTCCTAGTTTTCTATCATTCATGTGTCTATCTAAGAGAGCCTTTAATGTCCCTAATGTATCTGCCCCCACAACCTCTGCCAGCAGTGCGTTCCACGCACCCACCACTCTCTGTGTAAAAAAACTTACCCCCAACATCCCCCTTATACCTTCCTCCAATCACCTTAAAATTATGTCCCCTTATTCAAAAAAGGTAGTAGAGATAGTCCAGGGAATTACAGACCGGTGAGCCTCACGTCTGTGGTGGGCAAGCTGTTGAAAAGGATTCTAAGAGATAGGACCTATGAGCATTTGGAGAAACATGGACTGATTAGGGACAGCCAGCATGGATTTGTGAAGGGAAGATCTTGCCTCACTAGCCTGATAGGCTTCCTTGAGGAGGTGACCAGGAAGATTGATGAGGGTAGTGCAGTGGATGTGGTCTACATGGATTTCAGTAAGGCGTCTGACAAGGTTCTGCATGGTAGGCTTCTTCAGAAGGTCAGAGGCCAAGGGATCCGGGGAAGCTTGGCCGTGTGGATTCAAAATTGGCTTTCCTGTAGAAAGCAGAGGGTTGTGGTGGAGGGAGTGCATTCGGATGGGAGGGTTGTGACTAGTGGTGTCCCGCAGGGATCGGTTCTGGGACCTCTACTTTTTGTGATATTTATTAACGACTTAAATGAGGGGGTGGAATGCTGCGATAGCAAGTTTGCAGACGACACAAAGATCGGTGGTGTTGTGGATAGTGTGGAGGGCTGTCGAAGCTTGCAGAGGGATATTGATAGGATACGGAGCTGGGCTGACAAGTGGCAAATGGAGTTCAATTCAGAGAAGTGCGAGGTGGTACACTTTGGAAGGACAAACTCCAAGGCAGAGTACAAGGTAAACGGCAGGATTCTGGGCAGTGTAGAGGAGCAGAGGGATCTGGGGGTTCACATCCACAGATCACTGAAAGTTGCCTTGCAGGTGGATAGGGTAGTTAAGAAAGCTTATGGGATGTTAGCTTTCATAAGTCGTGGGATCGAGTTTAAGAGATGCAAAGTGATGATGCAGCTTTACAAAACTCTGGTTCGGCCACACTTAGAGTACTGTGTCCAGTTCTGGTCGCCTCATTATAGGAAGGATGTGGAGGCGTTGGAAAGGGTGCAGAGGAGATTTAGCAGGATGCTGCCTGGATTAGAGAGTATGGATTATGAGGAGAGACTAAAGGAGCTAGGCTGTTCTCATTGGAGGGAAGGAGGATGAGGGGAGACATGATAGAGGTATACAAGATATTCAGAGGAATAGATAGAGCGGACAGCCAGCACCTCTTTTCCAGGGCACCAATGCTCAAAACAAGAGGACGTAGCTTTAAGGTATTGGGTGGGAGGTTCAAGGGTGATGTCAGAGGGAGGTTTTTCACCCAGAGAGTGGTTGGTGCATGGAATGAGCTGCCTGAGGTGGTGGTGGAGGCTGATACATTGGACAAGTTCAAGAGATTGTTAGATAAGCATATGGAGGAATTTAAGTTAGAGGGATACGTGGGAGGAAGGGGTTAGATAGTCTTAGGTGTGGTTTGAAGGGTGGCACAACATGGTGAGCCGAAGGGCCTGTATTGTGCCATATTGTTCTATGGTTCTATGGTATTAGTCACTGTCGCACTAGGAAAAAGTCTCTGACTGTCCACTCAATCTATGCCTCTTATCATCTTGTACACCTCTATCAAGTCACCTCTCATCCTCCTTCTCTCCAAAGAGAAAAGCCCTAGCTCGCTCAACCTATCCTCCTAAGACATGCTCTCCAATCCAGGCAACATCTTGCTAAATCTCCTCTGCACCCTCTCTAAAGCTTCCAAATCCTTTCTATAATTAGGCGACCAGAACTGAACACAATACTCCAAGTGTGGTCTGACCAGAGTTCTGTAGAGCTGCAACATCACCTCGCGGCTCTTGAACTCAATACCCCAACTAATGAAGGCCAACACTCCATACACCTTCTTAATCTTATGATCTGTTTTTATCAATCTTCCTTCCAAAGTGAACAACTTCTTATTTTCCTACATAATAATCCATTTGCCAACATTTTGCTTTGTCACTTAATCTATCAATATCTCTCTGTAAGCTGTTTGTATCCTCCTCACAGCTTGGCTTTCCTCCCCAGTTTCCCCACCATATTTTCTATACATCAAGAGAATTAAGGATCCTGGAGAGATTGCTGAAAAATGCCACTGAGGTAGCAGATCAGCCATGAGCTTAAAAAATGGTGGTGCAGGCATGAAGGCAAGATGGCCTGCTCCTCTTTCTAATGTTCTTATGAGTTACCTGCAAATTTGGCAACAGTGCATTCACTTCTCACTTCTATGTTATTAATATACATCATAGAGAGCTGCAGTCCCAGCAGTGATCCCTTCAGCACCCCACTGGTTACAAGTTACCAATGATCCCTGATCCTGACTTACTATTTCCTGTTAGTTAGGCAATCTTCTACCCATGCTAATATATCACCTCCAACGACACAAACGTTCATCTTGTGAAGTAACCTTCTGTGTGGCATCTTGTTGAATGCTTTTTGTTGCCCACCATCCACTCCAGCTGATACTTTCTCAAAGAACTTCATTTGATATTTCAAACATGCTTTCCACATCAGAAAGCCATTCTGACTGTTTGACCAGACTATGACTCCCCAAACATTCTATTACCTTCTTAATAATGGATTCTGACATTTTTGACAATAACAGACATTAGAGCAACCATCATACAGTCTCCCACTTTTTGCTTCCCACCTTTAAATCATTTAAAAGGTGGTGCAAGAAACTGCAAGGCACATTGTTCACAATTTTAAAAGCAGCAAGATTGACAAACTGAGCAGTTAATGAAACTTACGGGATTCTTGGACTTACGAAAAATGGCATTAAGTATGAAAGCCAGGAAATGATGTCAACCTGTATAAAAAATACCCAACTAATATAAAAATTTTGAAGTTAAAAACAAAATGCTGGAAACTTAATAACTGAGAAACAAAGGACTGCAGATGCTGGAATCTAGATGGAAAACACTATGATGCTGGAGGAACTCAGGAGGCCAGGCAGCATCCGTGGAGAGAAGTAGGCAGTCAACATTGCGGGTCAGGACCCTTCTTCAGGACTGAAGATAGAGAAAGGGGAAGCCCAATACATAGGAGGGAAAAGCAGAGCAGTGATAGGTGGACAAAAGAGGGGAGGTGGAGTAGGCACAAGTTGGTGATAGGTAGATGCAGGTAAGAGATAGTGATAGGCTGGTGCAGGGGAGGAGGGGAGAGCGGATCCACTGGGGGATAGGTCAAAGGTAAGGAGGAAAAAGCGGGGGTAGAAAAAAGAGAGAAGCTAAGAAAGGGAAGAAAAGAAAAGGCATGTTTGGGGGTGGGAGTGGGGGAGGAGAGGGGTTGGTGTTGTGTGTGTGGGTTTACTTAAAGTGGGAGAATTCAATGTTCATGCCATTAGGCTGCAAGTTCCAAGACGGAAAATGAGGTGCTGTTCCTCCAGTTTGTGCTTGGACTTCTCCTGGCAGTGGAGGAGGCCGAGGACTGACATCTGTGATAGTGTGGGAGGGGGAGCTGAAGGGACTGGCAATGGGGAGATGCAGGTCGCGGTTACAGACAGAGTGCAGGTGTTCTGCATAATGGTCACCTAGTCTGCATTTGGTCTTGCCAATGTAGAGGGGCCCACACTTGGAGCAGCGAATGCAGTAGATGATATTAAGGGAGGTGCAGGTGAATCTCTGTCTCAGCTGAAAGGACTGTTTGGGTCCCTGGATGGAGGCAGTGTAGGGGCAGTGGATAGTTTCTGGGGTGGGAGCGGGATGGGTGGGGTGGGGGGTTGGTGTGGTTGAGAAGAGTGAACTAGGGAGTCGCAGAGAGACCGGTCCCTGTGAAAGGTAGAAAGGGATGGGGAGGGGAAGATATGCTTGGTAGTGGAAATGGCGGAAGTGGGGGAGAATAATGTGTTGGGTATGTCGGCTGGTAGGATGAAATGTGAGGACAAGGAGGACCCTATCCCTGTTGGGTCTGGGAGGGGTGGGGGGGGGAGAGCAGAAGTGTGGGAAATAGCAGAAATACGGGTGTGAGCTCTCTCAACCACAGTAGGGGGGGAAGCCACTGTTAGTAAAGGAGTTGGACAGCCGTCCTAGATTGCGGGACTATCATGTTGGTATCTATGGGGGGGGGGGGGGGGGAGATCTCATGAGGTGATGAGGTCAGTGATGGTGTGGGAGATAATGTCCTTGTGGTCCTTGGTGGGGTCATGGTTCAGGGGTAGCTAGGAGGAAGTGTCTGAGAGTTGGCGTCTGGCCTCTGCAAGGTAGAGGTCAGTACGCCAGGCTACCACAGTACCACCTTTGTTGGCTAGTTTGATGACGATGTCAAGGTTGGTGCAGAGGGAGTGGAGAGCAGAGCACTCAGAAGGGGTGGTGTGGTGAAGGGAGCAGAAAAAAGTCAGGACAACTGATGTCACACTGACAGTTGGCTATGAATAGCTCCAGGGAAGGTCACAGGCCTGGTGGGGGAGTCCAGGTGGAAGAAGAGAGCTGGAGGTGGGAGAATGGGTCATCAGAAGGGGGAGAGGACTTCTTACCGAAGAAGACAGCACGGAGGTGGGGCAGCGGAAAAAGAGCTCGGTAGTGAGCCGAGCTTGGAATTCATTGAGGTGGGAGTGTAGAGGTATGAAGCTGAGGCCTTTGCTGAGAACAGACTGCACAGCCTCAGAGAGGGGAAGGTCAGGGGGGATGGTAAAGACCTAGCAGGCGTTAGAGTCGGGGCTAGAGGAGGAAGGGTGGGGGGAGGGAGTGTAGATAACTGTTCTGGTGCCACTTCCTGCTCTCACCCTAAATATTAGGATTTCATCAACTTTGCTGCCAATTTTCAGCAGTCTCACACCTTTACAGGACTACCTCTGACTCTTCCCCGGCATTACTTCAGCAAAGACCAGGAACCATTTGTTATTATAAACCACTGGCTTGATTACACCGAGTGCCTTGATTACACTCCTCCCACCTTGCCTTCACATTCCTTCCCATAAGCCATCACAATCAACTGATCCTCTTCTGAAACTTCCAATAAATTCAACATCGCGATACATCTTCCCGTTTCCTACATTCTGTAGGGACCATTAAGAACATAGAACAGTACAGCATAGAACAGGCCCTTTGGCCCACGATGTTGTACCGACATAGCTATTCCCTCCTACCTACAGAATGCCCATATCCCTCTATTTTCCTCTCATTCATGTGCCCATCCAAGCCCCTCTTAAAAGCCCCCAATGAATTTGTCTCCACCACCCTATCAGGCAATGCACTCTGGACATCCACCACTCTCTCAGTAAAAAACGTACCCCTCATGTCTGTTCTGAACCTACCCCCTCTCACCTTAAATGCATTACTTCCAGAATGTTCTGTTTCACTCCCTTGTCAATACCAATACCCACTCCCTTTCTTCTACTACATCCCGTACAACTACAGGAGATAGAATAATGGAATACTTGATCTTTTACCTCCTCCCTTCCCATCATTCAAGGCCCCAAACACATTTTTTCCAGTTGAAGAAACAATTTACCAGTATGATTTTCAATACAGTATGCTGCATCCATTGTTCACAATGTTACTTCCCGCTTTCATTAACTTTGCTGCCAGTTTTCACCATTCTCCCACCTTAACAAAACTATCTCTGACTCTTCCCTGCACCAACTAGAGACCAGTATCCAATGACTCCCATAACTATTGACTATGCTAGGAAATCCAAATACAGATTAGATGGTCATTTTGGGGAACACGTCAGTTTGATCCATAAGCAGAACCCTGTATTCTAGTTGCCTGTTAATGGCATCGATTCTCAGCCTTCCACATTAACCTTATTTCCCATAGTCTCCTAAACTATTCCAATGCAGCTCATTGAACGGTCAAGGAATGGCACCCCATATTCCAATTAAGCATGTTATGGCTTGCTTAAGTCAACAGTTTTAGATTATCAGCATTCCAAGCATTTACCTAGGTAATTTTAAGTAATGATTCAGCTTGTCCCACTTACACCTCTCACACACTTATCATTTTTCTTTACCTCTATCATCTTGCTCCATCATTTCTTTTGCCGTTTATTCTCTATTCCATTCCGTCCTATCACACATCTTTCCTTCTATTTTCCCCTCTATTTCTCTACATATTAAAATCTGTTGCTCTCTAACTTTGATGAAAGGTCATTGACCTGAAACATTAATGCCTTCTCTCTTCAGAGATCCTGCCTGACCCTGCCAGTATTTTCAACATGTTCTATTTTTTACTCTTTATAAAACACTAGTTTAGCCCCAGAGGGAGTATTGTGCCCAATTCGGGAAGGATGCTAAGGTTTTGGAGAGGCTACATAGAGCAGTACGGCACAGAAATGGACCCTTTGGTCCAACGTCCATGCCAACCATGATGCCCACCTATGCTAATCTCATTTACCCGCATTAGACCCATATCCCTCTTTTCCTTTCCTGTCCAAGTACTTTTTTAATGATGTTATTGTATCTGCCTCTACCACTTCTTCCAACAGTTTGTTCCATATAACCACCACCCTCAGTGTAAAACAACTTAACCCTCAGATTTCCTTTAAATTTCTCCCCTCTCACCTGAAATCAATGCCCTCTTTTAGACTCCCCCATCCCAGGAAGGGGAATACTGACCATCTAGCCTATCTATGCCCCTCATAATTTTATGTCCCTACAAGGTCAACTCTCAGCCTCCAACCTTCCAGTGAAAGTAAGCCCAGCCAATCCAATCCCTCCTTATTACAAAAGCCCTCCATTCCAAGCAACGTCCTGGTGAATCTCTTCTGTGCTCTTTCTAATGCTACCATATCCTTCCTGTCGTATGGTGACTAGAACTGTACACAATACTTCAAGTGTAGTCTGACCAATATTTTGTACATCTGCAACATGGCATCCCAACTCTTGTCCTCAAATGCCTTGGCCTATGAAGGCAAGCATGCCGAATGCCTTCTTCACTACCCTAGCCACCAGTGTTGCCATTTTCAGGGAGCTATGAACTTGTCCTCCAAGGCCCCCTTGTACATCAACACTCCTGAATTATGTCCTGTTAGTACTTAAAATCCCAAAATAATACATTTTCTCCTGATGAGAAGCCACATTCATAATTTAAGCAAATTCATGACAAATTTGCACAGAGCAAAATCCCTCATTGAGGAAATAAGGAAATTAGTGGCAAAGCAGTTAGTACCTTTGCCTAAGATCAGGTATTATCTGTGTGGAGTTTGCATATTCCTTTGGGTGCTTTAATTTCCTCCCACATGGCATATATGTGCTGGTAGGTTAACTGGCTACTGTAAACTACCGTATAGTATAGATAAGATACAAAGAGAATCAAAAAGAGTTGCAAAAAATGTTCCAGGGAAGAGGGATCAAAGTGTTGAAGCTTAGATCGTTCACAATAAGAGGAAAAATGGCAAATAGAAAAATTAAAATAGGTTATCAAAAATTAAGAAGGGTTAGAAAGAGTAATAAAAATAAACTGTTTCCTGTGATTGAACATGTGGCAACTCACAGTTTAGTCGGGCGAACCGGCTCGGCAGTCGGGTCGCGCGGCATCGGAGCATCGAGGCCCAAGATGGCGGCGGGCCTCGTCTTTCCGAGTGACGGGGAGAACCCGCGCGCGGGAAAGTCCTGATGACGTAGTATTTACGTCATTGCCGGTTGCATTGGGCGGGAACAGTCTACCTTAAAGGGCCCACGCAAGGCGGGAAAATAAACCAGTTCTTGTTTGGCAATCCTCCGACTAGTGTCTTGTTTTATTCCACGGTAGCAACCGCTACATTGGTGACCCCGACGGTCCAAACGGCTTTTGGACCCGCGCAATGGACGACAGCACAGCAGCCAACGCAGTGGCCCTCAAGCTGCCCACCTTTTGGACACTTTGGCCCAGCGTCTGGTTTGACCAGGCCGAAGCGCAATTCCACCTTCGGCAGATCACCTCCGACTCCACGAAGTACTACCATGTGGTTAGCTCTCTGGACCAAGAGACAGCTGCCCAGGTTGGAGACTTCATCCAGTCGCCTCCGGAGGAAGATAAGTACCCGGCTTTCAAAGACCTTTTGATCCGGACCTTCGGCCTCTCCAGTCGTGAGCGCGCCGCCCGCCTGCTTCATCTGGATGGCCTGGGGGACAGATCCCCATCCGCCCTAATGAATGAGATGCTGGCATTGGCCGAGGGACACAAGCCATGCCTGATGTTCGAACAGGCCTTCCTCGAACAGCTCCCCGATGACATCCACTTGTTGTTAGCTGACGCCGACTTCAGCAACCCCCGTGAGGTGGCCGCCCGGGCAGATATCCTGTGGAGGGCCAAGCGCGAGAGCGGTTCGTCCGTCAGTCAAATCGCCAGGCCGCGAGCCCAACGCCCGCCTCGCCCGGCCCCAGCAACCGAGCAGCCACACCCCAGGAACGCAGACGACGGCACGGGTGACCAGCTGTGCTTCTACCATCAGAGGTGGGGTGCGGAGGCCCGTCGATGCCGCCCACCCTGCAAGTTTCAGGGAAACGCCAGGGCCAGCCGCCGCTGATGGCTACGGCGGCTGGCCGCCGACAGAGCCTCCTCTTCGTTCAGGACAGGAAATCTGGACGGCGTTTCCTCGTTGATACTGGAGCGGTGGTCAGTATTTTGCCCCCGACAGGCCGCGACACTCGTGACAGGCCACCAGGTCCTCTACTCAATGCCGCCAACGGTACAACGATACAGTCTTTCGGCACCCGTACACTTCAATTACAATTTGGCGGCAGCCATTTTACCTGGACCTTTACCCTTGCCACCGTCACCTGACCACTCCTAGGAGCCGATTTCCTTCGGGCCCACAACCTGTTAGTCGACCTGCGAAGGAAGCGGTTAGTCCACTCTAGCACTTTCCAGACCTATCCCCTGGGAGAAATCAGCCCACCAGCCCCGAGGCCTGGACTCCATTTCCCTTTCTGGCAACGATTTCGCCAAGCTCCTAGCTGAATTGCCATCGATTTTGGCACCTTCGTTTACAAATTCTAGGCCCAAACACGGGGTACGACACCACATCATTACCACAGGGCTACCCCCTCATGCCCGAGCACGACGATTACCTCCAGACAAGCTCCGCCTGGCAAAGGAAGAGTTCCGTCACATGGAGAAGCTGGGGATTGTTCGCAGGTCCGACAGCCCCTGGGCCTCCCCCCTGCACATGGTCCCCAAAGCCACCGGAGGGTGGAGGCCCTGCAGCGACTACCGCAGGCTGAATGACGCCACCACCCCGGACCGCTATCCCATCCCTCACATCCAGGACTTCACAGCGAACTTACACGGGACCCGCATCTTTTCCAAAGTGGACCTCGTTAGGGGATACCACCAAATCCCGGTCCATCCGGATGACGTCCCCAAAACTTAGATTATCACCCCATTCGGCCTGTTCGAATTCCTTCGGATGCCGTTCGGCCTTAAGAACGCCGCGCAGACCTTCCAGCGGCTGATGGACGTGGTAGGCCGAGACCTGGACTTCGTGTTCATTTACTTAGATGACATACTGATCGCCAGCCGTAACCACCAGGAACACCTTTCCCACCTCCGCCAACTATATTCCCGCCTCCTCGATTTTGGCCTCACGATCAACCCGTCCAAGTGCCAATTCGGACTTGACTCTATCGATTTCCTCGGCCACAAAATCACCAGCGACGGGGCAACACCCCTACCCGCCAAGGTGGACGCTATCCGCCATTTTGCCCGCCCCAACACAGTCAAAGGCCTACAGGAATTCCTTGGGATGGTCAACTTTTACCATTGGTTCATCCCTGCAGCAGCCCGTATCATGCGCCCTCTGTTCTCGCTGCTGGCTGGTAAGGGCAAGGACATCACCTGGACTGACGAGACTGCGGCTGCTTTCGTTAAGGCCAAAGACACCCTGGCAGACGCCACGATGCTTGTACACCCTAGGACTGACGTCCCAACCGCCCTCACGGTAGATGCGTCCAACACCACGGTGGGTGGGGTACTGGAACAGTTACTCGAAGGCTGCTGGCGACCCTTAGCATTTTTCAGCAAGCACCTTAGACCACCCGAACTGAAATACAGCGCTTTTGATCGGGAACTTCTAGCACTGTATCTGGCGGTCCGGCATTTCCGATACTTTCTAGAAGGCAGGCCTTTCACCGCTTTCACCGATCATAAGCCTCTGTCCTTTGCCTTCTCCAAAGTCTCCGATCCCTGGTCAGCTCGTCAGCAGAGACATTTATCCTACATTTCCGAATTCACAACTGACATCCAACATGTCTCCGGAAAGGATAATGTCGTTGCTGATGCACTTTCCCGACCGACCATCCACAATCTGTCCTTGGGCGTCGACTACACCGCCCTAGCTGACGCACAGCAGACCGACGATGAACTGCCCAGCTATAGAACCGCAGTCTCGGGTCTGCAGCTCCGAGATTTCTTGGTTGGTCCAGGTCAGCGGACCCTACTTTGCGACGTTGCGACTGGTCAGCCCCGCCCTATAGTCCCTGCAGCCTGGCGGAGACGCGTTTTTGACTCGGTACATGGGTTGGCGCACCCGTCCATCAGATCAACTGTCCGACTGGTCACCAGCAAGTTTGTCTGGCACGGCCTGCGCAAACAGGTCAGTGAGTGGGCCAGGACTTGTCCACACTGCCAGACATCAAAAATCCAGCGACACACCAAGGTCCCGCCATAGCAGTTCGAGCTTACCCGTAGGAGGTTCGACCACATACACGTCGACCTCGTGGGCCCTCTGCCGGTTTCAAGAGGAGCCCGGTATCTCCTTACCATCGTGGACCGGTTCACGAGGTGGTCTGAGGCAACCCTCCTGACTGACATCACGTCTGATTCCTGCGCCCGGGCGCTGCTCACAACTTGGGTCTCACGTTTTGGTGTTCCGGCCCACATCACTTCAGACAGAGGCACCCAATTCACTTCCAGTCTCTGGGCTGCATTAGTGAACCTGCTAGGGACGCAGCTGCACACCACCACGGCCTACCATCCTCAATCAAACCGGTTGGTGGAACGTTTTCACCGCCATCTGAAATCAGCCTTGATGGCCCGCTTGAAGGGTCCTAACTGGGTTGACGAGCTGCCTTGGGTCCTGCTCGGCATACGCACTGCCCCCAAAGAAGACCTCCACACTTCGTCAGCTGAGCTTGTGTACGGGGCGCCCCTAGTTGTCCCCGGGGATTTCATACCTGCCCTCCGGGACCAAGGGGAACAACCCCCAGCGGTCCTACAAAGACTGCGCGAGAAGCTTGGCAACTTGGCCCCGATTCCCACCTCACGGCACGGTCAAGCCCCATCCTGCCAGCCCAAAGAACTACGGGACTGTAAGTTTGTTTTTGTTCGCAGGGGCACACCTCGGGCGCCGTTGCAACGACCATATGAGGGACCGTTCTGAGTCATAAGGAATAATGGATCCACCTTTATTTTGGACGTTGGAGGCAGGGAACAGGTTTTCACGACGCTCAAACCAGCCCATTTGGATCTGCAACAACCTGTCGAGGTTGCAACGTCGCGACGCAGAGGTCGGCCCCCTAAGCGGCAGCTGGCATAGCCCGTGGACCTTGGGGACTGTATCGCCGGTTCTGGGGGGGGGGGGGGGGGGGGGGCAGTGTGGCGACTCACCGTTTGGTCGCGCGGCGTCGGAGCGACGAGGCCCAAGATGGCGGCGGGCCTCGTCTTTCCAAGCGACGGGGAGAACCCGCGTGCAGGAAAGTCTTGATGACGTAGTACTTACGTCATTGCCGGTTGCATTGGGCGGGAACAGTCTCCCTTAAAGGGCCCGCGCAAGGCGGGAAAATAAACCAGTTCTTGTTTGGCAATCCTCCAACTAGCGTCTTGTTTTATTCCGCGGTAGCAACCGCTACAAACAGATGATTACCAAAGGGAACAGAGTTAAGGTAATTGGCAAAAGAATCAAAGCTGATATGAAGAAAAACTTAATGCCAAGATTTACAATGACTGCCTGATAAAACGGTGGAGGTACTATAGTAAATAAAAATGGATAAATACTTAACATTTAAGTTTGTAAGTCTGTGCGAAAAGAATGGGTGAGTGACTGGATTGCGCTTTGAAAGAGGTGTTGGCTCAACAGAGCCATGGTTTCCTGTATTGTAGCAACCTATGAATGGGAATTAAAAATTAAGTAAATTAAAAACAGAAAACTAAGTTCACAAACTTGAAATAGACTTCTATAATTCTAAAAATGACCTTGGATGCACTCAGCCTGCAAATTTTACATTTTGCATGGCATCTAAAACATTTTACACGGCATCTAAAACATTTTACACTAACATACTACCAAAACGTACTTTGTCAACCATTAATCTGCTTGTTATTGTACCAGTAAAAGCAGAGATGTCCATATTGAATAACTGGAACAGCAAGGTATATAATGTAATTGACATTAGGTGTACATAAGGTTTGCTTCAAAATTAGGTAAATTAACCATGCACAATCCAAGACAGACAGAAACTGAAAACAAAAAAGTCAGTATGAAAATTAATATTATGAGCAACATTTGATCCTCATTCTAAATACAATGATAATCTACACGTGGCATTTTATGGAAACCTGAGTCAGACAAAATGTCACTAATAATAATGAATCCGTAAAATCTGGATGTACATGTTGACCATTAAAATACCTGAATGCTAACTATTCAATACTAAGGGAAGTAAATGGCCAAACCAGGTTCTAAAAATGAATTCAAATAGCAGGGAATGACTCATTCCTATCACATGAAGTCCAAATATCAAGCATTCAGCTGACTACAAGAATATATAAACTATGCTTAGTATATATATGCTTTAGAACCAAGTGTAATTAATTATTGGAATATAATCACTGTGGACATTTTCATTTGTCTTAAAACATGTAATTTTCAGGGTGCCAACCAGCCCATCAACATTCAAAGTTTATTACTGAATGGAATATAAAGCAGCCAGAAAAGAACTCAAAAGGGAATTAGGAGAGCCAGGAGGGGCTATGAAAAGTCCTTGGCAAGTAGGATTAAAGAGAATCCCAAGGCATTCTATGCATACATCAAGAGCAGGTAGGACCACTTGATAAAGGAGGGAACATGTGCTTGGAGGCAGAAAATGTGGGAGAGGTCCTAAATGAGTACTTTGCATAAGCATTTACCATGGAGAAGGACGTGGGGGATAGGGAGATCAGTGTGGAGGGTGCTAATATGCTAGGGCATTTTGAGATAAAGAAGTAGATAGTGTTGGGTCTCTTAAAGAACATTAAGGTGGCTAAATCCCTAGGGCCTGATGGGATATACCCCAGGTTATCGAGAGAGGCAAGAGATGAGACGGCTGGGGCCTTGACCAATATCTTCGTGTCCTCTCTAGCCGCAGGCAAGGTCCTGGAGGACTGGCGAGTAGCTAATGTTGTTCTATTATTCAAGAAGGGATAATCCTGAAAACTATAGACTCATGTCAGTGGTAGGGAAGTCACTGGAGAGGATAGTATAGGATTTATGAGTATTTGGAAAACCATAGCCTAATTAGGGACAGTCAGCATGGCTCTGTGTGGGACAAGTCATGTCTTACTAAGTTGAGTTTTTCACGGAGGTGACGAAGGTGATTGATGAAGGTAGAGCTGTGGATGTTGTCTACATGGATTTTAGTAAGGTGTTTGACAAGGTCCCTCATGGAAGACTCATCCAGAAGATTAGGATGCAAGGGATCCACGGTGAATTGGCCGTTTGGATTCAGAATTGGTTTGCCCATATAAGACAGAGGGTAGTGATCGATGGGACTTATTCTGGCTGGAGATCTGTGACCAGTGGTATTCCGCAGGGATCCGTACTGGGTCATCTGCTGTTTGTCATACATATAAATGACCTGAATGAAAATGTAGATGGGTGGATTAGTAAATTTGCAGATGATACAAATATCAGTGGTGTTGTGGATAGCATAGAAGACTGCCAAAGGATACAGCGAGATATAGATCAGCTACAGATATGGGCAGAAAAATAGCAGATGGAGTTCAACCCAGCCAAATGTGAGGTGTTTCACTTTGGCAGATCAAATGTAAAGGGACAGTACACTGTTAATGGCAAGACCCTTAACAGTGTTGGTGAGTAGAGGGATCTTGAGGTCCAAGTTCATAGCTCCCTGAAAGTGGCTACACAGGTTGATAGGGTTGTAAGGAAGGCATATGCCATGCTTGCCTTTATTAGTCCAGGCACCGAGTTCAAGACTCGGGAAGTTATGTTACAGCTTTATAAAACTCTAGTTAGGTTGCATCTGGAGCACTGTGTTCAATTCTGGTCAACCCACTACAGGAAGGATGTGGAGGCTTTGGAGAGGGTGCAGAAGAGATTTACCAGGTCGCTGCCTGGATTAGAGGGCATGAGGTTGGACAAACTTTGGTTGTTTTCTCTAGAGCGGCAGAGGCTGAGGGGAAATCTGAGAGAGGTTTATAAGATTATGAGAGGCATGGAGTAGAGAGCCTGTATCTTTTTCCCAGGGTTGAAATGTCTAATACCAGAGGGCATGCATTTAAGGTGAGAGGGGTTATGTTCAAAGGAGATGTGCGGAGCAAGTTTTTTTTTTACACAGAGGGGGTGGGTGCCTGGAATGCGCTGCCAGGGGTCGTGATGGAAGCAAATACGATAGAGGTGTTCAAGAGGCTCTTAGATAGGCACATGAATGTGCAGGAGATGGAGGGATATGGACATTGTGTAGGTAGAAGGGATTAGTTTAGTTGGGCATTTGATTACTAATTTAATTAGTTTGACACTGTAGCAGAATGGTTAGCATGACGCTATTACAGCACCAGTGATCGGGGTTCAATTCCCGTCACTGTCTGTAAGGAGTTTGTACGTTCTCCTGTGTCTGTGTGGGTTTCCTCTCGGTACTCCGGTTTCCTCCCACATCTCAAAGATGTACGGATAGGTTAACATGGATTTAAATGGGCGGTGCGGACTCGATGGGCCAGAAGGACCTGTTACCGTGCTGTATAAATAAAAGATTTTTTTACAACATCGTGTGCTGTACTGTTTGATGTTCAATGAATAAAATCTACCTGCTCTAACCATCTCAATATTTGCAAGTTCAGTGGAAATTGGTCAGTTCTGGGGCCAATCATGAATAGGAAAACCAAGGAACAAATGACGAATAACATTTTATACATACGATTCTTGATTCTTTACTTTGTAACCCTTAAGTCACAGAACAAATTAAATAAATGCACATGGATTGAATTTAACTCAAGTAATTGGAGAGCACTGTAGATGGGAAAACATGATGAATGAAATTTGGAGAGATATCAGAGTAATAGTAGATCAACCTTGCTACCAATGCAACTCAGGAAAACCAACTGAATGCTAAACTAGACATGCAAGTCAGATAAAGTTGGAATCAAAATATATGTTGCATTGTGCCTCACCAATGTCAGATTTGGAAATCATCAAAACAAGTGAACTTCTCAACATTGAACATGGAGCAGTGAGGAGCCATGTGTGTAATCTGAATTCCTGTTATAAAAGTGGAGAAACTTGGATCTTTCCACTGTGGAAAGGAAGCTTCTGAAGTTTGGTCACAAAATAATTAGGGAACTGAGAAGTAAATCTGGAATTAAATTGTAAGAAAAGGCAAGGAAACATGATTCATGGCTCAAAAGGTTCACTTTCACATAGAGAGTGAATAACCGTGGACACAGTGGTACAAGCTGGTAGAGCTGCTGATTTGCAGCGTCCAAGATGCTGGGTCAATCCTGAATGCCTGTGTGGTTTGCATGGTCTCCCTGTGCCTAAATGCGTTTCTTCCAGGTGCTCTAGTTTCCTCCCACATTCCAAAAAAAGTGTGGATTGGTAGGTTAATTGGCCACTGTCAAATGTCCCTAGTGTGTAGGTGAGTGGTAGAATCTGGGGAGAGTTGAAGAGAACGCGGGGAGAACAAAAATGAAATTAATGTAGGATTAGTGTACAATGGGTGCTTGACGGTTGGTGCAGACACAATGGGCCGAAAGGCCTGTTTCCGTGCTGTCTCTCTCCTATGCCTTCAAGGATTATGCAAACTATTCCAAGATTAAAGAAAATTAATTGCATCTACGATGCATGCTTTTAAGCAAAACTTGAAACTTGAATTGTCCTTCAAGTAGAATAAATTATGGGTGTGCGTTTGCCTTGCATTACAACTGGTACAAAATCTTAACTGCCTCAGATTCCCACTGATTACTACATGAACAAGAGACAATAAATTAGCTGCACGAGTCCTGTGCCAAATGTTTATTGAAACAATGTACAAAAGATTGCCAGGTCAAGCATGGCCGGATGATGTATACAAAACAAAAAATTACATTAGTATCTAGGCGTACTATACAGGTGTTCCCAGAAAACTGTCCATATAGCGATTTTCCATAACGCAAAGGTGTGTTATCGGTGCATGCATCACAAAACGCAAGTTGAAAAAAAAGTTTATTTACTTTTTTGCTTCCCACTTAAATTCTGCAAATTGAATTTGATATCCCGAATTTTTGGGTAGTGATTTGTGAATTCTGTAAGGGTGAATTTCTGTTACCTGGACAGCTGTTACATGAGATCAACTGTAATCTGTAAAATGTAACCATCTTCCCACCAAAAAAGACTTGCTTCAAATACACACATAAACAGCTTTAAATATTAAAGTCATAATTAGAATTCAAATCCATTCCATACCCTCAATAATTCTCTGTATCTGTACACTCCCAGCCCATCTACTCTGCTATGCTAGCTTGCAAAGGAACTGGGATACAAACAGAAAATACTGGAAACAGTCACGAGGTCAGGCAACATCTGTAGAGAAAGAAACCAAGTTAATGCTTCAAGTTGAAGAAACTGTTTCTCTTTCCACCAATGTTGCCTTATGAGCTGAGTGTTTCCAGAATTTTGTTTTTATTTTAGACTTCCATCATCTGCATTTCTTTTCCAATTTTTAAAGCTATTGGGATGATGATATAAATAAAAACAGCTTCCAGCCAATTTTATCAAATTAAATATTCTCTTTAATCTTTAAATAAAACATTTTAAATGCAATTCAATGCAAATGACGATTTAATTTTAAAAAAAACCTAAGTTAGGTTGCTCAGATTTTATACTCAGCCAGCAAATTTTATTGACAAACCGCTATGGGGTTTGAGGCAGCCCTAATGCACATTCCATTCCATCTGTCATAGCACTAAGCCTTCTAAACAACATGCTGGATATTAAATAAACTGACATTCAGGATTCTTCGGAGAAAACTTGTTCTCCGCTGTTAATAACCTTTTCAATCCCAGCTGACTCATCAGGGAACAAATGGGATACTAAAATGCCACACAACGCACCACCAGCATATGGCTGGGGGAGTCTAACAGACGATATTCATCATGCAAGCATGAATATTTAGGCTCAATGGGAATGCATGAAACAACATGAAGTCCTGTTTTATCCAATACACCAAAACAACAATAAAAGCTTAGGAGACCACATATGACAAGAAAAAAAAGTATCTAATTAATTCCCTTGATAATGTGAGACTCAAAATTCAAAATGCTGAGCACAGTTTTCAAATACATTTAACATTTACTGCTGCACTCCAGCTGTTACTTGGAAATCACCTCAAATGTTGCCGGTCTTAACAAAACAGAGTATAAGATCGCCTGTGTACACAGCAGTCAAACCTACAGATTTCAGACTGTATTCAAAAACAAAATTTCATTTACAATGCACCTTTAATCAGTAGGCATGGAAAGCAGCAAATGGAGGAATTACATTTTCACTGTATCCACATAACAATACAATTAGACTAGATTACTATTCCACAATGATTTCTCTTTTAATTTCTTGGTTGTAATCAATGGCATCAATTTTGCAGCCCAGATATCATGCTGAACTGCTTTATCATAACTGGGAACACTTCAGATTCAATCTAGAGATGTGACTGTATATTTAACGACTATTACAAAGATGACACACCATGATTGCCTATTAGCTTTATGAACATGGTTTAATGGTACTTTGCTAATAGGTCTATCATAATTTTTCTGCTGCTTCAGAAACTTAAATGTTAAACAGAACCAAAAATTGAGTTACTAAATTGTAACCAGTAAAGTGGTGACAAATCTACCAGGGTCATGCATTTTTTTCAGCACTTTTTTTGTGGACAGTTCCTGATCTCAGACCTTAAAAAAATACTGACTCACTGCTCCATAAAATCACAATTAAGAATGTATTACTACATTTGCTTATTCTTGGCTTGTATGTGCACACTGGCACTTTAAATCCAACGTATATTCAACAAACTCAAATACTCATTCCACCTAAATGCCTACAGTCACAAATGCATTTCGCTCAGGTCTTTCCAAATCTTAACATCCAACCTCATCAAACAACTGCAGAAAATGTCAATAAAGATTAATGACAGAATCATAGGACAGCACAGAAACAGGCCCTTTCGGCCCACCTCATCCATGTGACCGCAATGCCTATCAATGCTTGAATCCAATTTGCCAAAACCCTCTCGGATCCCTTATGCCTTGACCTTCTGAACCAGACTACCATGAGGAACCGTGCCATAAGCCTTAATGAAGTCCATGTAAACCATTTCTACTGGGTTGCCTTCTTAGTTAACCCCTCAAAAAAAAAGATTTGAGACACAATCTATGATTCTACAATGAAGTTAGCATCTCCACTAAGAAAATGGTGAGGAAGGTAATAGTTTTTGTTTAAATCTTGGCTGAGATGCATCAATGGTTCTAAGCTAAGAATTACCCTCAGCTAAATTTGTGAGAATAGAAGGTGAAACCTTGCATCCTAAAATAATTCACAAGGATGAAAAAATGGATGCTGTCTGGAAAGCAGAAATTAACAAAATTTACTTAAAGCGATAAGTTTATTAAAAAAAAGAGCAGAAATAGTCCTTTTAGTGGTTTGAATTTCATTAATAGTATTACCTAGATTAGCAGGTAAACAGCAAATTCTTTACTTCACTTATGCAACAGATTACTCTACTGTTCATAAATACTGATGTATTGTTCCTTTCAATAAAAAGAGGGAGTCAGGATATCAACATTATTATTTTCTGGTACTTGTGAGCTCAACAGCAATCTTCCAAATTGACTACAGTGCCATGAAAAAAATGTTAGTGCCCAACATTTGGCCTACAGCAAGTTAATATAATTACTTTACACTGGAAATAAAATCTTAGGGAAAAAGAAAGAATAATCAAACCTTTAATAATAAGTTCAAGTCCTATCAAGGGATCACATGAGTGAAAGTACATTGTTTTCAAGAACCCAGCCTGAATCAAGGCACCATCATGGGAAGGATTTCTTCTATGCCAGGTTTTATCTTGTGAACTAAAAATCATAACTTCTCTCAAAGTTAATGAACAACTTTGAAACAGGTCAGGACATAGTTAATCTGTTTTACTTAGAATAATACATAATGCACTGAACATGTGAATTTGCATACCATGATACTTTCTGTATAGTGTGCACTGACTTAATTTGTAAAACAGATCTAAAATTACCTTCAAATATCATATTTCCATGTGTTGTTGCAAACCTGAGTACACAAAATCCTCAGCACACAGAGGTAAATGGAAAATGATACAGGCATGTTATATTTCCGCATTGTTTTCCAGCAATATTGGCTCCAAAGCTGCTTTGTAAAAGCTCCTGGGATTCATTCCAAACAGGTGAATGCTGAAAAAATGCATTTGAAATGTGTCTCTCCAAGGAACTAACAGGAATTCAAAGAGCAGTTTAGTAATTTCTTTCTAAGCATTTATATTCCTAATCAGTTCCATCTGAGTTTCAAGTATCTTTTCTTTTTAAACAGGATTGTTTTCTGAAAATATTGGTATATCAACATTTAAATATCGGCACGTGTTCCTATGAATAATCACAACAAAAAGTACGATATGTACAATACTCACAGCAAAATAAAATGACACACATTTATTGAAATAGGATTATGTAATTTTACTAAAAACAATGCTTTCAGATTGTGGATCAACGGAATTAAGACATCTTCATTTCGATACTTAAAATGAAACATAAAAATAATTAAATGAACTTATCAAAATACGATAGGGTCAAATAGTTCAGCCACAATTTACTTACATATAAATGGAACAGTCAAATAATCAAAAATGACAGTGACCTTCAGCATTATATTTATGACAATTCCGGTCACAATTCAAAAAATGCTTTTAAAGAATGAAGGTTCATTTGTAAAACTGAATCTAGAGGCCAATATTTCCGATAATGTTGCAACTCTTCTGATATTTCCTCAGGATAACAGTCAAAACACAAATCCTTTCTAAGATAATATTTGAAAACATAACTATGTTCTGAAGTCATGCCCAAAGCCTACATTGGTCAAAGCTGCAAATACAATTTTTATTCCCTCAAACATTCCCACTTCCTCCTGATCATAGTGGCTCACGGCGAGTTACAACTCAATGGGCTTATTTCACACATGGCTAGTCTTTGCAAGTGAGCCAAGGTAAATGAGTCTTGGCAGTTTACTTATCAATGGCATGTACTGAAGCTGTGCCTAATCTTATCCAAACACACACACATATCACCAGATTGTAGGTAGCAGTAGGAACCCAGGCTGACTATTCCCTTTCAAGGCCAAAGGCATCAAGACAAATTGTAATTATTGCTCTCCCAGAGATTCAATTTTAGTCTTTACCACTTTGCAACATATTCCACTAAAACAATAATGTTTACATCATCAACAAAATGCCAGTGAAAGTTATCAGTTTAAAAACTTGAGGCTCTTTGTCTAGATTGGAAAAACCACCATACTGATGATGTAAAATTTCCATCCAAAATCAGTACCTGATGTTCAGTTCAATCTAAAATTGGTTAGCTTACGATGCAGAGCACAGAATTAAGACAAGCAGAGGTGAAACTTCTAACTTTAATGAATAAAAGTTTACCATTCATGTAAAAAGAGCTAATGAGATCAGAGACACACGTTTTCAGCATAAAGTAATGAAAGCTTCAGTTACTGCCCATTTTGAATAAACTATCTGCAAAGATCTTACTGCTTCCATGCTCAGATAGTCAGTTTTACTTTAAAGACCAGAGGATAGTCATGAAATACAGGACAGAATCCTTCACCTAATTTAAGAAATGTCATCAAAATTCAGTATCGTAAATTTAATTAAATGATGAATGAGCTGTTGTGAATAGTTGCGATCACATTTTCACAGTGGAGTTCATTGGTGTTTCAATTGGCTTGGTTAATAAAACATCAGTCTTCAATGAAAATGAAGGTCTGACACTGATCAGCGTTGTAATGTCAGTCTGCATGTGCATCTGTTAGTGATCAGACAGCATATAAAAGTTAAAAAGCCAGAACTCTCTGAATGAAGATGGGTACAGACATTTCATGCTGATCATCTTAACCTACAATCAACCTGAATTTATCTAATCCACAACTACCAAAATGACTGACATTCTAACCTGCAAAATGAGCCCACCAGAGGAATGCACCCAACTGGTAATAATGATCAACAGCAATGACATGGTTTGCCTATGCCTAAAATCAAACAATGTTTCCAGTGTCAGTAGTGTGGGAACTTGCATCACCAACTCCTTCAAACCATAATATAATGGAATTAATTAAATTTGAGAGGTTTTGTGTGATGGGGTGAAAGAGAATTGAGTGATGACAAATTGCATCACTTAAAATCAATACGACCATAGCATTATTATTCTGTTTTCATGCAGTTTTGACCCTTTCTTGCCAGAGTTCAACTCAATTTGCACCTCACCATTGCAGCCCTTATTTACACAAAAGGCCTAAACTAAACCATATTGAATTGCTTTTATACAAACTATATATCACAAAAACAAGCCAGTCTCTCCAATTCCCCTACAATACCATTAACCCTCCTTCCCCATAACATTCCATTCCACCATATCAACATGCCAATATCTACAATCAATATGACCCTAGCATTGGAATTCACTTTATACTATGATACTGGTAACACTGATTAATTTCTTCTTCAATGAGGTAAAGACACCTTCTGCAATAAGGTAAATAACCATACCAAACAGAACATAGGTAAGATCCTAAAATGGGAAGGGAATGTCAAGTTCAACCCCAATGCCACTAATTTATATAATTCATTCTGCTACAGAACCACAGTGGTTCCAACTCAGTCTTATGTCTAAATTGCACAACCCCCAAAGCAGGCAGGGAAATTGCAATGCTCAATTATTCTGCATTTATTGATTGCTATGTACAGTAAAATATTGGTTATGTTACTGGACCATGAGCCAGAATCCTGGACCTTTGATCCAAAGACATGAGATCGATTCCTATGATGACAGCTGGGGAATTTAACTTCAAGTAATTAAATGAATCTGGAACTTAAAGCAAACCTAGTCTCAGTCAAGGTTAGCATCAAACTACTTAATTGCACTGAAAATATTCTTCAGGAAAAGAAATCTGCCAGCCTTACTCAGACTGACCAATATGTAATTCCACATCCACCATCTGGTTGACTTAGGTACCTCCTTAGTTCAGGAAAATTTAGGTATAGACAATAAATGTTGCTGTTCCCAGTGATGACCACATCCCATGAATGAAAATATATAGTTAAACATAGATTAGGTTCAGCCTAGCAGTTGAACAATTTGTTAAAATATATCATGAAGGCTTGTGTGTAAGTAAGGATGGCACAAGTGAGATGCAGGAAATAAAAATACATGAAAGTAGGACAAGGATATGATAATCAAAGTGCTTTCATGCGTTAGAATTTGACATTCCACTCTTCGTACAAAACATGCAAAATTCTAGAACTTCTGTCATACACTGGCGAAGGGAAGGCGACAAAATATGCTGTGTGAACTCCTGTACTGTTTTAGAATATTACTGACTGGCTTCAGACACAAGATGGGCTTTTTTTTTTGCTGATGACTATTACTAACTATTGTGAATGGTGAGTAGCAAACATCATTTAAAGCTAATCTCCACCTCACTATGGTTCTTAAAGAATTATACAAAACAGATTGCATAGTGTTTACCAGCACGTCCTCGTCTTTCAAGGACATGCAGCAGCAGCAGTTATACAAGAGAGAGGCAGACTAGCCTTCCCTAACTCCTGGGGGGGGGGGGGGGGTGGAGGAGATAGTTTGCCATTATTGAGGTGGCCACTGCAAAGGCATGGCCAGCAGTGGCATTAAAACTATTAAAGTTAACATTTTCCTAATATCTAATTATTCTTCCTATACTTCACTTTCACCTATACCTCCTTCAGAATAGCAACTTGCAGGTGATTTAAGCAAGAATTGTTGTATTTCCCCCTCCAATTGAACCACACATATGCTTTCTATACTTCATATATCTGGAGTGGAAACCTGACCCACTGGTGAAGGAACAACAAGAGAACAACATTGAAGACAAAGTATCATCATTTGACTATATACTTGTTAGCAAGAGGAAAGATGCTATTATTGTGCATTCCAAAAGATAGGCTGGAGATATGCATAAGGTGAAACACTGTACAGTGGCCTACACCCATGGTGAGGGTCAAAAAATAACAGATGCCAGTATGCTGAAGATGGAAGATGCACACAGCCTCTGCTGCAGAGGTAGCCTTTAAACTGATGGTATTTGGGTAGTTCTGCCAGAAAGCCTGCAATGAATGAACATGGAAGAGTCCAGAACAAACTTGGCACGGGGCTTTTTGTAGAACCCAGTGTTCATTCTTTCAAGTAGCTAATTGGTGATCAACTCTGTTCACACAACTGGGGGACCCAACCATGATGCACCATTTGACATCTGGTGTTGTAGCAGCAACCAAAACTGTTTCATTGGAAGCTTAAAGTCAGAGAGTTAGACAACATGGCAACAGGCCTTTTGGCCCACCAAGTCTGTGCTGACCATCAAGCATCCATTTACACTGATCCCATTTTATTCTCCCAATATTTTAATCAACTCTTCCCTGATTCTATCACTCACCTACACACTAGGGGCAATTTACAGTGGCCTATTAAGTCATCAACCTAAAGGACCTATTTCAATCTTTGAGATGTGAAACTGGAGCACCGGAGGAAACCCATGTATTGCATTGTCAAAGTAATTCAGCTTGCTGCTATACATACTCAGTCTACAGCTATAAAGAATGAAACATAACTATGTCCAAAAGGAGGTGGGAGGACGTAGGAGGGCTTACAGGGTCTCTTAATTGTCTGGAATGTGGCATTTATTTGATCTGCAGAATTGCTGAGACATTGTTCCAGGGGTGAGGCACACCTAACCATCACTAGGCTGTGAGTCAGCCTAAACCATTGTTGTCCATGCTACAATGGTACAATACACCACCACACTTCCTACCCCATAGCTGTGATGTCATCACTCAAGGTTACCTCTAGAATCTCCTTCATTGAAAATCGGCAGCATTTCACTGGCAACACTTCAGACACAGTGACAACACTGAGAAAGAACACTACTTTCCACACCTGGAAAAAGTAGACAAAAGGAAAAGCAGGTATGATTGGCTGACTTTTGTATACAAGGTGGCCTGCTTTAATTTATAAACGTAGTTTGGAGTGCTTTTTTGTATCAGAAAAGGTTTTACAGAAGTGATAGATGTTTTCAAATAGCACTTTGGCTCCATCTACTGGCAGAACATGTATCTGTTATGGGAGCAATACATTTCAGAAGTAATATTCAAACAAACAAAAACATGTTTTACCAAATTAATATTTTAGGATTAGTTGGAAGTGGGCCATGGGGGGAAAAAATTTGCTAGTTTTCTATTTACATGCTGTAATTAGATCTGTCAGAGAGTCATCAAGAGAAATCAAGCAGATATTATATTAGCAGCTGGGTGGCAGTGACCTAATGCAATATTTTTGGACTGTTATCCAAGGAAAATAACAGCATCCAAGGTAGTTGGCATGAATGGAAAAGAACATGAAAGCACTTTTGCAAGGAAGAGGAAGTTACAAAGATGAGCAGAAAGAAAAATACACCTTTCCCAAATTCAAGTGTGAGAATTGCTTATTAGAGAGAATGGCCTTTTTACAAAATCAACTAATTCTCTTATTTCGGTACCATAATTTATTTGGACTGTGAACCATGCAACAAAGGGAAAGATGAATATAATAAAATCTGTTGATAAAAGCATAAGAAATAAATCTAGTTATCATCTCATATCCAAAAACTAAGGAACACCAATTACAAACATTTTGCCAGACAATGGGTCTGATATAAAAATGAATCAAAGAGTACATGCACCATGGTCAATTAAGATTTAAGTACAGATTGAGAATATAAATTGACAAGGCTATTTTTGTAATGCTGTGAAAATGAGGTAGTTAAGCCAGGAACAGATGAGGGTTCTGGTGTTGGGATGGGGCAATGCTGCACTCAAAGGAAAAGGATGATTGTCTGACCATGTTAAAAGTCATATGCAATTTGGGCATAAAGCCACAGGCCACCTCATATATGCCTGATGGCATGAACCATCTAGGTTACTCACATTACTCAGTTTTCCTGCTCATACTATATTGTCTCTTCGTGCATTGACCATTCCATTGTTTTGATTAGGCTAACCTAATTAGTAGTAATGATGCGGAAAAGGAATTTCTGAAGAGTGCTTTGGATGGTTATTTGGACATCATGTCAAGGAACCTAGCAGAGAGTAGACTATTCTAGACTGGGTATTGTGTAATGAGATAGGATTCATTAGCAATCTTCTTGTGCGAGGCTCTTGGGAAAGGAGTGTCTCTAAAATAACAGAATTCTTCATCAAGATGAAGAGCACCATAGTTGACTCTGATACTAGGGTCCTGAATGTTAATCAAAGAAACTAGTATGAGCTGAGAGTTGGCCAAGATAGACTGGGAAACTTTACTAATGGAGCTGACAAAGAATTGGCAATGACAAACATTTATGGAATGCATAGATGAACTACAATAATTGTCCATTCCTGTCTGCCACTTAAATAAGACAGGAAGGACGACTCAACTGTGGCCAACAAAGTTGGGATAGCTTTAGACCTTGGGGAAGATAATATACACAGTCCAAGAAAGCAGCAAACCTAAGGACTGAGAAAACCTGAGGAAAAGCAGCAAAATTGTGAAGAGTTTAGAGCCCAGAGGACCAAGGGATTAATTAAGAGGGAAAAAAAAGAGCATGAGAGGAACCTTGCAGGAACATAAAAACTGACTGTAAAAGCTTCTTCAAATATGTGAAAATAAAGGATTAGTGAAGACAAATGCAGGCCCCTTATAGACAGAAATGGGAATTTATACTGGGAAACAAAGAAATACAAGACAAATTGAACGGGTACTTTGGTTCTGTCTTCACAAAGGAAGATGCAAGTAACCTCCCAGTAACACTGGGAAACCTGGAGGCTAGTGAGAGGGAGGAACTGAAGGAAATCGATGTTAGTAGAAAAAATGGTATTAGGAAAATTGATGTCACTGAAGGTCAATAAGGAAGAAACCCTTGAAATAGTGGATGCATTGGTGGCATTTTCTTTGGAATCTGAATCAGTTCCTACAGATTGGAGGACAACTGATATAACCTCACTATATAAAAAAATGGAGAGAGAAAGCAGGGAATTATAGACTGGTTGGCCTGACATAAGCAGAAGAGAAATGTTGGAGTAGGTGTAATAGCAAAGAATTTGGAAAACAGTGACAGGATCAGTCAAAATAAGCATGGATTTATGGCATGGAAATCAGACTTGCCAAATTTCCTGGATTTATTTTTGAGAAGTAGAAGATTATGTGGGGGAAAACAAGTGCATTAGGTGCATTTGGACTTTCAGATGGCTTTTGACAAAGTTCCACGTAAGAGATTAAAGCACATTGTGGGTACTGAACTGATATGGATAGAGAATCGGTTGGCAGATTAGTAAACAGAGACTAGGAGTGAAGGGCCTTTTTCCAAGTGTCAGGCTGTAACTTGTAGTGTACCGCATGGTTTAGTGTTTGAACCCCAGCTGTTTTAGATGAGGAAATTAAATGTAATATATCCAAGTTTGTGGATGTCAGAAAGCTGGGTGGGAATGTCAGGAGGATGCAGAAAAATTCCAATCTGATTGGACAAATGCATGGCAGGTGCAATACAATATTGGTAAGTGTGAGATTATCCACTTTGTGGCAATAACAGGAAGGCAGATTGTGAATAGCAATTGATTAGGAAAGGAGACCTGGGGTCCTCGTACACCAATTAAAGTAAACATGCAGGTGGAGCAGGCAGTTGAAGGTGGTAAATGATACATTGGCCTTTATAGCAAGAGGATTTGAGCATAAGAGCAGAGGTGTCTAACTGCAATTGTACAAGGTCTTGCTTAGGCCACACCATGAACATTGTGTGCAGCTTGGACTTCCTTATTTGAGGGAGGTTGTTCTTCTGTGGATGGAGTGAAGATTCATTGGACTGATTCCTAGGATGGCAGGACTGAAATATGAAGGGAGATTGGGAATACTGGGCTTGCAATCACCAAAAGAATGAAAGAAGACCTCAATGAAACTTATAAAATCCTGATAGGAATGGACAGACTACATGCAAGCAAGAAGAATGTTCCTGATGGTAGCAAACTCCAGAACCAGGGTCACAGCCTAAGGATAGGAGAAAAGTCATTTAGGATTCCATTAAGGTCTTTAGCAAGATTGCACATGGAAGGCTGGTCCAAAAGGTTAGACCCTTTGGCAGTCGAGACAAGTTTGCCAAGTGGATCTAAAATTAACATGGTATTAGGAGAGAGATGATGATGGTAGAGCATCTAATGCAACCTAATTTGTTGAGAAGTGTTCTAGCTCCATCCAGTTCAAAAATTAGACAACAAAACTGCAGTGTGAACTTTTAACAGTAAGTGAGTAAAACAGGATGTTTCCTTAACCAATCAATTTAAGGATTGGAGAACAATAGAAAGCATGAAAGAAGTTGAATCGAGTAAACTCAATGCTAGGTAAATGAAATGAATTCAATATCAAACGAAATATGGAAGGAGAAAGACAAAAAGAAACAAAGATTAGGTCTAAGAGCAATAGAAAGAGACAAAAAGAAAACTCAATTTAAAAAATCTTAAAATCTAGCCGCCACCCCCACCCAAAAAATGAGAATTTGATTATTTCATTCATTGTCAAAGGTTGTCAGTAATTAGCACCCAGCATATTATTTACATTTGTAATTGTTTGCCTCAAGTAACTGCTGGGAGTTTGGTTTGTTTCAGCACAGAAACTTTGTGACATTCAATGTACAAACCAACAGCAAAATGTTACTTCTACAAAGGTCATGGCAGTACAGCCTAACTCTGACAATTTTTGGATATTAATATTTAACCACAGTAAATTCTGGTTCAATAACAATTGTTGTGTACTTTCTTTATAGAGTCAATGTGTGTTACATTTTCAGTTATTATTCATTCACAGGATATTGGTACCATTGGTAAGATCAATACTTGCTGTCCATCTCTAAATTGCCCAAGTGGCCTGCTTGGCATTAACAGAAACCAGTTAAGAGTCAACTAATTTGTAGTTCTGGGGTCACAATGACACCATACACGAGTGAACCAGATGGACTTTTTATGACAATCCAACGGCGTCCTGTTCACTATTACCAATAATTATTTAGTTACACGAATTTAAATTTCCAGCTGTTGTTGTGGAATTTCAACTAGTGTCTCTGGATCAGTAGTCCAAGCTCTGTTATTCCCTCAATGCATTTTGAATGTTCAGAAATAAAAGAAAGACTAACAGCTACTTGGATTGTTCCTTTTCAAAATTTAAACCACATTGGAATAATTTAGACTTTTGGTAATGGTAGTAAGTGGTCAATATCAGATTCCACAGGCTGCAATAGAAATTTGGGAAAGATGTATAAACTAAGGTGTGGCTGAATCGACACAACTTAGGTTATACCATTGGCCAGTCAAAATTACTTCAATCGCTTTCCATCTTTGAAGAAATGAGTCTCCAAACAAAGGAAACAAAGCTTATTTTTTGTGTGCTTTCTTTAATTTTTGATCAAGTCAGATAAAAAAAATGCTGCAAGTGATGCATAAATTCTTTGGTTAAACTCAAAGACTGAAAACAAGAATTACCTATCACCAGTAGGCATGCAGTACATGGGTTTAGAATTTTAGATTTTGAAACATTCAACAATATTTAGGAAAGAAATGATACACCAACTGCAAGAACTAATTTGCAAATTTGAGGCATGCACAAGTAAGGAAAATAAACACAGCAAGTGCAGGGATTTATTTGTATTACTCCAACATGGGATGTGGATGTTACTGGAAAGACCACCATTTAATGTCCTTCTTTAATTGGTTTTCAGGTGGTGGTGGCGGCGAGCATTTTTCTTGAGCCATTGCAGTCCATATGGTGACCTTCTGCCCAAAGTTGTGAAGTAGGATGTTCCAGGATTCTGACCCTCCGACATTGAAGTAACAGCATTATACTTTCAAGTCACTACAGTGTGTCACTTGAGCAGGAAAATTATAGATGATGATATTACCATGCACAAGCTGCTCTTTATCCATCCAGATGGT